>NC_067300.1:0-1200000 GCF_020740795.1 Apus apus | reverse complement strand
CCAGCTTTGCAAACAATGAGGGAGAAGGAAACCCAAGCTTGAGGGTGCAAACCTTCCTCAGCAAGGCCGAGCTGACCGGAGCAGTGAGGGGTGTTGTGGGGTGAGGGGAGAGGGGCAGGAGAGGGGACAGTTGGGCTGGATAACGATGGGCTGTGGAGGGCATGAGAATTGCTGGGGTCACCATCAAAAAATGTGTTTTAATCCTCCAAGGATCCTGCTGATGGGGCAGAGAAGGTTCTGGGATGGTGCTGGGCACACAGGCTTTGCTGGGGGGTGACAGGCCACCCCTGGGTGTGTCCCACCACCCATAACTTCTGACTCCAAAGCGACAAAACCACTAATTAGAATTTTCTTTCTGCACTTGGCTTTGGGAAAAAAAAAAATAATTTAAAAAAAAATTAAAAATGTATAAGCCCCTCTGTACTGCAGATGTATATTTTATTGCTGCATAATTGGGATCTTCATCAGTTCCCTGGGTGGTGAAGTGACGGGCGTTTCATGTGACACAGACACTAACGCTCTGCGATGCTGTTCTAGTTCTTTTTCTCTTCCCAAGATTCTCCTTCCTAAACACATGCAACCCCCCCTAACAAGGACTTAAGTCCAAAGCTGTTTTTTTGGGGGCACGTTGTCCACTGCAGCATCGCTGAGAGACAAGACTCTGATTAATACTTTCTCCCCGCTGCTGAAGCGGGGGTGGGGGCATATTTGGAGAGGGAGAAAGTATAAATGATGTTAATGTCGAACCCCAGGGGATAATTGCTGCTGCTCTCAAACAAAATGTTACTTTTAACTAAATGACTAAAGTGGGAAAAGTGTGATCTGGGTTAATTTAGCCCTGGTTATCCAAGAGGACACGCAGAGCTGGGCTGTGACGGGGAAGGTGCTGGGGGGCTCCCAGGACACTGCTCCTGTCTCTTCAAGGAGCAGAGAGTTTTAGTGGCCTCCCAGTGCCTGAAAGGGTTACAGGACAGTGGGGAAGGACTTTTGACAAGGGCACGGAGGGATGGGATGAGAGGCAAGGGCTTTACATTGGAAGAGGAGAGATTTAGGTGAGATATTAGTAGGAAATTCTTCACTATGAGGGTGGTAGAACAGATTGCCCAGGGAAGCTGTGGCTGCTCCATCCCTGGCAGTGTTGAAGGGCAGGCTGGATGGGGCTTGGAGCAACCTGGGCTGGTGGGAGGTGTCCCTGCCCATGCAGGGGGTTGGAACTAGAAGATCTTTAAGGTCCCTTCCAACCCAGACCGTTCTATGATGATTCTATGATTATGAATTTCCCAGGTCCAGAGGCACTGACCCACCTCCACTGGAGACAGGAGGGGGAGACAAGAGTGGAGTAAACCTTCAGGAGGAAGACAATTTTTGTGAGGAAAAGCAGATTCCCAGCCCTCTCCTTTTTCCCTTTTTTTTACCCAAATTCCAGACCCTTGTTCCTCGAGAAACCTGAAGCAGGCTTCCCCCTGCAAGCTGCTGACAGTGGCTCTTGACCAGGCAGATTTCACATTCCTCCTGGTGGCACTTGCCTTTCAGAGGCTGGTCACTGATGTTCTCCCTGTTCTGAGGCAAAGAAAAATCATATATAATGTGGCCCAGTAGTGGACATTCTTAGGCAGAGGTTGGTGTAAAATTCACATCATGCCCTTAGGGATGCTGAAAGCCAGCTTGATAAGGCCATCCAGCTCAGATGTCGGGCATCACATCCTGGATGCAGAAGCATCATAGGATCATCACCCTGCTCATCTCCCCTCTCCAGCTCTTCCTTCACCCCCACTCATCTGTCTGTTGCCTGCTGGCCCAGGCTTGGGCATAACTGAGCTCGGATCTCCAGAGACCTTATTTCTTACCTCCAAGCATAGGAAGTGTGGAGGCACAGCTTAGACCTTTGGTGAGAGGAAAGTGAATTGTGAGATGGTGATGACTCTGCACATGTGCAAGCTGGGTCACCCGTACAATGGAGGAGCTTCACCCATCTAAATCTCATAGACTGCTGGGAACATCAGAGACAATTCACTGGGTGAGATTTAGATGCCTCCAGCAGCCACAGATGACTAAACTTCCATGCAAGAATCTCACCCTTTATTTATTATTTCAAGTGGGTCTGAGTCTGGTGGCATTTTGGTGTCCTACCACATCAGATTTGTTTCAATTCATTGTGACAGGCTCTTAAGATAACAGACACAAGGTGCTTGCACAGGACGTGCTGCTTTCCTGACCAGCCCTGACTGTGCTCAGCAGGATCAAGCAGCTGGGTGGAAGGAGCTTTCAATGCAACAAACACTGTGAGGAATGGGGAACCAAGTGACTCTGCAGACCCTGTCAAGGGCTAGTCCAGTCCTCAAAGCATGTGGCAAGGATGCTTGTTCAGTCATTTGTGATAAGCTCATTAGAACATGGAGTTACTGGGAAAAAACCCCAACCCTCCACACCAAGAATATGCTGATGTCACTGTTGAATCAGATGTGACACTACATGCATTTTAAAAAGTGCATTTTTAAATTCTAAAAAACAGGTGTCCCAGTTTTTTTAAAAGACAGATTGTATTTTTAGTTCTCTAAACAGAATAAAGATCAGTTTTTTCCTTTGTTGTCAGAAATTCCAATTCACCTCTGTCCACTACTGCAATTAGTGCTTCTGTTAAAGGCCCAGCTGAGCAGCCCAACATGTGGAAGTCACCAAACTTGCATCAGGATGTAATAAGACTGGGAGAAGGGACATCCTGGGTCAGATCCATCCTCCCCATTGCCTGGCCCTGCCAAATGCCACACTGGGAAGCTCAGAACAAACAGGACCAACAAGGAGCATTTCCCTGGTGGGTCTCCCTGCTGCCAGCAGTGTGGGGCTCAAGATTTTTTCCCTGATCATTGCTCTGCATCACCAGGTTTCAGACAGCATCCTTCTCACCCATAAATTGGGTTCCCTGCTTTCTGAACCTGTTTGTGCCTTTGGACTCCAGTGGGTGGTGTCCCTGCCCGTGCAGGGGGTTGGATCTAGATGATCTTTAAGGTCCCTTGCAACCAAACCATTCTATGATTCTATGATTCCATGACTCCAGGACATGCTCAGACATCCTGTTATGAAGTATAATTACACATTCTCAGGGGATCTTTCCATTGCTGGCTTTACACTTCTTGCCTGATAACCTGAGATACTGATTGCAGTGGTTTGTGTTTGGTCAAACCAGGAATAACTGTTCTCTACTCACTGCCTCTATGTCACTCATAATGTTTTAGGACTTTGTTCACCACAGTCCTTCTCCTCCCTGGGCAGCCTTCCTTCTTCCAAGCTGAGCAACATTTAAAATTCTCCTGCTATGAAAGTTATTCTAAATCTGGATTTCCTTCTTGCTCTTCTCTAAAGCTCCTCTAGTTTGACCAAAACATTTTTGGGGCAGTTTCATTAGGAATGGACATTATATTCACAATACAGTCATTCCATCAATTCATATTTGCAGTAAGTTGTTTGCTGCTTGCTTCTAATATTTTTTTTGGTTTTCTAATGTTTCCTTGATAAGAACTACCAGGGGTTGCACTGGTCATCACAGAATCATGGAATGGTTTGAGTTGGAAGGGCCCTTAAAGATCATCTAGTGCCAACCCTGTTCCATGGGACACCTCCCATTAGATTAGGTAACTCCAAGCTCCATCCAGGGAATATTTCCAGGGATGGGTTTCCACAGCATCCCTGGGCAACCTGTTCCAGTGCTTTACTACCCACATGGTGAAGAACTTCCTCCTAATATCTAACCTGATGTTGCCAAGAACTCTCTATAAAGATTAAATCTTTTTACATCTTCATATTTTACTTTAAAGCGTATTTATACCACACTTGGCATGACATGACACACGTCCACACCTTATGCTGATACTCTCCCAGCCTGCAGGATGGCTGGTCATACCCACCCTGCCCACTGGAGATCACCCTGAGCTGCACCCACTGTCTTGTTCTGACAGGGAAATGCTCAGTATGGTGGAGGTTGACTGGGAAAACCCAAGCCAGAGGCCAGGCTCAAAATGTAACAGTATCATGTTGTCATTACAGAATTCCACTGCCCAGGAAGTTCCCTGGCACCATTTACTGTTGTAGGCAAATTCCCCTGCCTGCAGCATCTTACTCTTGAGACATTAAGGTTTTTGTTCCTGTGTATGTTCATGTCATTTGAGTGACCATTAGACCATATAATGACCTTCATTTAATCCCATGACTGCTCTTGGGGCAACCTTTATCAAAAGCTGTTTGGAAATCCTAGCACTCAGGGCTCCATCTGTTCTCACCTCCAAGATCTAGAAGTGCTCTGTTGGTCAGTTTTGGATGAGACAACATCTTGTTCTGCCACATCTGCCTGCTCATTTTGCACTTCTTTACAGTGTCTTCCAGCTTTCCTTGTAAACAATCAGGGTTCCCATTTTGCAGTTTCTGTACTTCCCCTTCAACCCTTTTTAATAAATTGGCAAGGAATTCTCCACCCTCTGGTGCAGAGGTAGATTGAAGTGACAAAATTCCCAGCACCATTAATAAGCTGGAATTTCATTTCTTGATTCCTTCACATGAAAATACCATCTGGTCTTGATGAATATTTATTATTCAATTTTTAATTTTAAACCTAAAACATAAACCAGTTCCTTATACTCATCCCTTGTAATGAAAATTTCCTGTGTGGGAATTACTAAATTCCTCTGTTTATTGAACTTTCCTGCTGTTGTTTCACAGTTTTCCCACTGAATTCCGATCTTCCATGAGCTGTTCTAGCCCTATGGCATAAACTCATATTTTACTGCTTGCAAAAAGTATTATAATTAGTTTTTATGTCTTTAGTAAGTTCTTTCTCAAACCTTTTTTTGGCCCATATGAGCCTGTTTTCACATTAACTTGCCAGAGTTTATTCCCCTCATCTGAAAGGTCTTGTTTTCGTTCTAGTTGCCCTCTTTATGCTGCTGTATAACCATGGCCAGAATTCTTTTTGTCCATTTCAAGTCTTCTAATAATGTTCCAGAGTTTCTAATACAAGGTCTTTCAAAAGTATTCCCACCAATTTCAATAACTTTGCCCTTCTGGCCATTCCCTTTAAATTCCCTTTTAACAAGTCTCACGATTTATTTTTTTGTAGTGTCCCTTTAAACTTTATCAGAGTGATTTCTGGTTCCCCCCCGCCCCGGTCCTGTAGAGTATTGAACTTCAGGCTGTTATGGTCCCTCTCATGGACCACGAGATGGTCAGACCTTGAACCAGATCCCCTGGACTCCTCCACACTAAATCAAAGGTTGCCTCTTCTCTCTCCTCCAGAGAAACGGTCACGTATGCTGCCTGAAAATGTCACCTCAGCACCTCACCCCTTTGTGACAGTCACTAGTCACCATGGGGGGAATTGATGTCTGCTTTTATTTTCCTGTTTTCAGCCCTGAGACACCAAGTGCCCCGTGCACCACGGTGGGGTTGCCCCTGCCCAGTGCAGGGTTCCACCCTGTGATGCTTCTTCCCACACATGCACAGAATTTCAGCCCACAGGGATCGTGCATTACTGGTAGAGTCAACTTCTTTACCTTACCAGCCTTCAAGATCTCCCTAGTGTGTCTCCACTGACACCAATTTCTCAGTTGTTACTGTGTGGTGAGGCCACATCTGGAATACCATCCAGTTCTGGGCTCCCTGGTTCAGGAAGGACAGGAGAGGGGACAGCAAAGGGCTATGAAGATGATGAGGGGACTGGAACATCTCTCTTATGAGGAAAGGCTGAGGGAGAAGAGTGGAGAAGACTGAGGGGGAATCTTATCAATCCTTTTCAGTTCCTAAAGGGTGGGTGTCAGGAGGATGGAGACAGGCTTTTTTCAGGGGTGCCCAGTGTCAGGACAAGGGGTCCCAGGCACAAACCTGAAGACAGGAAGTTCTGTCTAACCATGAGGAGAAACTTCTTTACTTTAAATGTTGCAGAGTCCGGGACAGGCTGCCCGGAGAGGTTGTGGAGTCTCCTTCTCTGGAGACATTAAAAACTTGCCTGGACACCATCCTGTGCAATCTACTCTAGGTAAAACTGCTCTGGCAGAGGGTTGAACTAGATGATTTCCAGAGGTCCCTTCCAGCCCTGAACATTCTGTGATCCTGAGTGACACCCCAGCATGAACATGCCAGGGGTTACTATCACACTGTCAGCAGCACAGGAGGCCTGTTATGTCAGTACCTTCCTCGAGGACTGAGTCTCCACTTCACCTATCTTTATTTTTAAAATTCTAGCATTCAAATAGAGAATTGCAAACTGCCCTTCAACACTGCCAGGGATGGGGCAGCCACAGCTTCCCTGGGCAGCCTGGGCCAGGCTCTCACCACCCTCACAGCAAAGAATTTCCTCCTCATGTCTCACCTCAATCTCCCCTTTTCCACTTTTAATCCATCACCCCTTGTCCCATCCCTCCCTGCCCTTGTCCCAGGTCCCTCCCCAGCTTTCCTGGAGCCCCTTCAGGCACTGGAAGGTGCTCTCAGGTCTCCCTGGAGCCTTCTCTTCTCCAGGCTGAACACCCCAACTCTCCCAGCCTGTCTCCAGAGCAGAGCTGCTCCAGCCCTCCCAGCATCTCTGTGGCCTCCTCTAGACTTGCTCCAACAGCTCCATGTCCTTCCTGTGTTGGGGACCCCAGAGCTGGACCCAGCCCTGCAGGTGGGGTCTCACAAGAGCAGAATAGAGGGGGAGAATCCCCTCTCTTGACCTTCTGGCCACTCTGCTTTTGATGCAGCCCAGGACACAGTTGGCTTTCAGGAGTGCAAGCACACGTTGCCGACTCATGTTGAGCTTCTCACCCACCATCACCCCTAAGTCCTTCTCCTCCAGACCATTTTCAATCCAGGGTTGGTTCAGCTGTTGCTTTTTCACCACATTTCAAAACATCCTCTCTAGCCAAGGTCTGTTTTGGCCACATGGGAACCTGCATTTCAGGGGCATGTTCCACCAATTCAAACTATCTATTCAGTGTTTAGCAGGGCCAGATCCTGATCCCACACACATTTTTCTCACACACGCCTTGAGACTTCTAATTCATCTGCTGCCTACTTGGTTCTGAGAACACTTTGGAAATCACACTGTTGAGATCTTGCTGTGTAAGATCCTTGTTAGCAAATTAAATGTCACGTCTAAAACTTCTCTCTGATTGCTCCTTGGGCCCAATGGTGCTCACACATGTTGCTGTGTCCATTGGGCAGTTGTGCCTCAGCCTCAGCTCTTGGATTTCCACAGCTGTCTCTCAGATACTGGTAACGGAGCAGAAATCCAAATCTTACTGGAAAAACCAGAATTGTGTGTGTGTTCTGCTTGGGTTCCATTTGTTGAAAGTCATTAGGAATGAATGTGACAAATCAGAGTCACTCCCCCAAAACAACTAGCTGCAGCTTTCTCAAAAGCACTTGATAAGATTGCTTGAGATTTTTGATGTCCTGCCAATATTTTTTTCCAGCAAAAGATAATTTAGGAATTGAGCCAAACCACTATAGAAAACTGTGCTATTTCTGAACAGTTCTGTGAAGATCAGAACCCTAACTAGTTTCACCAGGGAAAACACTTTTCTTGTATCTCTATTTTTATATTTTTAATATTATGAGATGAACTATCGGCTTACCTGGACCAAACCACCAAGGATTAGAAGAAATTAAATCTGGAGACCAAGTACCAGAAACTAGTCTGTGTACAGATGATTGACTCCTGGTACTAGGACCACAGGAGGAGCAGATGCAGTGGAGATGGTGGAATTAGAGAACAAGTCCTGTGAGGAGAGGCTGAGGGAACTGGGACTGTTTAGTTTGAAGAAGAGGAGGCTGAGGAGAGACCTCATTGCTCTCTACAATGACCTGAAAGGAGGTTGTAGGGAGGTGGGAGCTGGGCTTTTCTCCCTAGTGAATAATGACAGGATGAGAGGAAATGACCTGAAGTTGCACCAGGGGGGGTTCAGACTGGATAGTAAGAATAATTTCTTCACCAAAGCGTGATCAGGCACTGGAACCAGCTGCCCAGAGAGGTGGTGGATTCACCATCCCTGGAAGTGTTCACAAAATGTGTAGATGTGGCACTTCAGGGCATGTTCTAATGGGCATGGTGGGGTTTGTGTGGCTTGTGTGGTGTTGGTTTTCTGGGGTGTGTGGTTATGGTTTTGTGGGGGTTGTTTGGTTTGGTTTTTACCCTGAGTGGACAGTTGAACTCTCTGATCTTACAGGTCTTTTCCACCTGTGATGATCCTGTGGTTCTGTGATTAGATTCCCAAGGAGGTGGAGAGGGAGGAACTGATGCCCTTAAGTGACAAACCACTAAGATTTAAAGGGGAAATTTTTACAAGTGAAGATGTATACACGTGGTGTCAGGAAGAGAAATGGCCAAAGCCTGGAGCAGGTGGGAAGTTGCCACTCACAATGTCTTGTTTCAAACAATCTTCTTAAGAGCCATGAGTTGCCCTTCCCAGTGCCCCCAGCACGGCAGCTCAGGCTGGTGCTTGAACACTGTGGTATGAGCCCAGCTTCTGTGGAAACAGGCAGGGCTGGTGGTGGTTCTCTAAAGCAGCTGGAGTGACACCTGATGAACCATTGATTTCATTAGTGCTGGATGTCTTTTTCTCTGAGAAATGAACTCAGAATTGATTGTTTTGTATAAACCTGCTCTGCTATTACAAACTCACTCATCAGGGGAACATCTGCCCACAGACAGCCTTGCAACTACTCACTGTGATAATTTTCTTCCACTGCTCATTATTTATGGTGAAGAAGCCATCATGTAAGTCACCTGGTACTGCTTTGGCTCCAGGACTGAAATGTTCATAGATAGGTGGAGGGGACAGCAGGATATCTTCAAGCTGGCCAAGCAGCCCATGCAGTCAAAGGCAGGATGTCTGCACTGCAATGGGGTCATGATGACATGGCTGCTTGTTGCTAAAGAAATGGGAAATAGACTGAAAATCTCACAGCACAACATCAAAGATAACATCCTGCACACAACCTGGGCAGTACAAGCTGCTCCTTTTTCCTTTTTTAAGAGCAGATGATTCTAACATTAACCCGTGTGGAATTAAAAGGGATCAGCTAGAAAACCAGAAATGGGATTGAAGCTGGATCTCCAGGTTGTGTGAATCAGCCCAGTTCAGTTCATGGCCACATTGCTGGACTCGTGCTGGTTTACATAGAATCACAGGCTGGTTTGGGTTGGAAGGGGCCTTAAAGATCATCTAGAACCAACTCCCTGCATGGGCAGGGACACCTCCTGCTAGAGAAGGTTGCTCACTTGGCCTTGGTAGAGGACATATTCCTCTCCTTGCAGGGTTCAGGGAGAGATTCAGCTTTGGTGGTCCTTCAGAGGACCACTAAATGCTTCTGGGTGGAAGAGGAGGAACCTCTTGGTAGGCCCTGAAGGAAACATCCATCAGTGCAGAGGGAAGGTCTGAGCTGGAGAAGGAACAGGAAATGAGGAACCAATGGCATGAAGAGCACTCCAGGGAAATGTGAGGCCTCAGATGCTGAACTGCATCACCCCAGCTGAGACCCTGGGCTGGCACCTCTTCAGTCACCTCCATCAGCCCTGTGGACCTGAATGTGATATTAAAATAGCTTTCATTAGAAGCTTTGCCCTTGGCACATCCCAGTAGGAAAGCAATTTTCCACAGCACTTTTCAGCCAGGAGGTCTCCTTGCCTTGTTGGGACCCATTCCTCACTGTAAGAAAGTCTCCCTGCAAAAAGGCAAATCCTTGATGTTTGGGTACAGCACATCTTCCAAAAAAAGAAGCCTGGGCTGGAACAGAAGCCATCAGGAGGCAGAAGACACTCACCTTCCTTCAGAACTTTGTGCTGGTGTTTAATCACCTCTATTGTTAAAACCTTGTGGCTTATTTAGTCTGAATTTCTCCAGCTTCAGCTCCCAGTCATTAGATCTTATTAGGCCTTTCTCCATTAAATTAAAGAGCTCTTCAGTACCTGGTATTTTCTCCCCATGAAGGTACTTACAGACTAATCAAGTCACCTCTCGCTCTCCCTTTCTACAATCCAAACAGATTGTGCTTTTTAAAATCATTCACTGTAGGGCATTTCCTCACATCCTCAAATTATTTCTGTGGCTCTTTCCTGAACCTTCTCCAGTTCCTGTACCTTTTTACAAGTGTGAACATCAGAGCAGCATCTCATCATCCACCTGTGATGTGGGCACTTGCATGTGGAGAGAAGAAAACTTTCCTTTCTCTCACTCATCCCTGTGTTAACACACACATTATCTCCTCCTACACTAGCAGCTTACGTTTGCTCACGTGTGCACAGTGGCCTCTGACCCATTTTTTTGAGCCACTCTTCTCCAGGAGGTTCCTTTCTGCCTCCAGATGGATAAGCTGACACTTGGCTTCACACTGAGCCTTGTGAACAGGCCCCTGGGAACCCAAACGTTGCCTGGTCGGGTACCTTGCAGGCACCTGCTGCCTCCAGGCAATATGTTCCTCATATCAACTTCCACCTCCAGCAAAAAAAGGACTCAGACTTGTTTGACAGGATCTAGCTGCTTTAGAACCAGTATTTGTGTACTTCCCTTGGTGGTGGGGCCATTATTTGTGCCAGGCTCACTTGCTTAGAAATACTCACGTTAGCCTGCTGCCCCAGCTTGAGTGTCAACACATCACTTGCAACAGGTATTAAAAATCAGCATCAGAGTAGGAGAAATCTCCCTCAAACTGCTATTTCAGGATGCTGAAGTGGGAGCTGATACACCAACGTGCATATCTAGTAGATGTTGCTCAATACTGCCCTGACATACTAAGGGATGGAAAAAATACACCTGCATGCCTTGACATTTCATGGAATCCCAGCCTGGTTTGGGTGTGAAGGGACATTGGAGATCAGCTAGTTCCAACCCTCCTGCATGGGCAGGGACACCTAGACCAGGTAGGATTCAGTCTCCACTCATGTTGAGAGCCATTTTGCTGTTCAAATGCTTATTCAGTTTGTGCATCTGGAAGGGAAACCAGCCAACTGGAGCCCCCCTCTAGGTCATTTTTAAAAATACTTTACTTATAAAACCAGGCTGACATGAGCAAGTGCATGATGGGTCAGACAGACTCACATGAAGCTGGTGGTGGGGCTGAAGCTATGACACAACTTGGAATCCCAGACTCCCAGCCTGGTTTTGGTGGGAAGGGACCTTAAAGATCATCCAGTTCCAACCCCCCTTCATGGGCAGGGACACCTCCCACCAGCCCAGGTTGCTCCAAGCCCCATCCAACCTGCCCTTCAACACTGCCAGGGATGGGGCAGCCACAGCTTCCCTGGGCAACCTGGGCCAGGGTCTCACCACCCTCAGAGTGAAGAATTTTTTCCTGGTGTCTCACCTCAATCTCCCCTCTTCCAGTTTAAATCCATTCCCCCTTGTCCTCTCCCTGCCTGCCCTTGTCCCAAGTCCCTCCCCAGCTTTCCTGGAGCCCCTTCAGGCACTGGAAGCTGCTCTAAGGTCTCCCTGGAGCCTTCTCTTCTCCAGGCTGAACATCCCAACTCTCCCAGCCTGGCTCCAGAGCAGAGCTGCTCCAGCCCTCCCAGCATCTCTGTGGCTCCTCTGGACTTGCTTCAACAGCTCCATGTCCTTCTTGTGTTGGGGGCTCCAGAACTGGACCCAGCCCTGCAGGAGGGGTCTCACAAGAGCAGAATAGAGGGGGAGAATCACCTCCCTTGAACTGCTGGCCACTCTGCTTTTGATGGAGCTGCTTGAGTCTTCCCTCCTTGCTGGTTCTCACCTGAGCAGCTCCTGCAGAACAGGGTTTCCATGCAGTGCTGCTGCCTTGGAGCCTCTTCAGACTTTCTCTCTCTTAAAAAAAAAATAAAATAAGAAGTGTAAGACTGAAAAGCATTTGTAATTATCACACAGTGCAGCACATCAGCACAGACAGCTACAGTCCTGTCACTTTGTAGGGGTAATGGTGTGTTGCTGGTGTTGTGCCTCCCCTCCAGTGAGAGCAGGAAAGGAAGGGTAATGCCTGGCAACTCAGAGACAGGGACCCCCAGGATTTTACTACAAATATGGGGGTAAATACAACAGGTTTCTGGTATGTACAATGTGCAGGGCTCTATTAGAGCACAACACTGTCTTCCCTCCCTACCCAGTGAGTGAGGCTGAGGGAAGAAACTGTGAATATTGTAGATCCCAATTCCTGCAGAACAGCCCAGCAGAGCAAAGTCTGTAGTGACCTCAGGCTCAGGTGCCAAAATAAATGTGTGTGAGGCAGGTCCCCGTGCAAGGCTGGTGTTAAAGACCCAGGGGGGGCTGAACAGCTGAAAGGGCCATCACTGCAGAGCAGGAGAATAAACCCAGATCAGCAAATTGCAGCCCCAGGTGCTGAGCAGAACCCATTAGCTCCAAGTTCCTCCTGGGGCAGGAGACACCCCACTTGGCCTTCTCCTTTTGCTCTGCACTTTGCTGGACCCCCTTTCTGCTTCTTGGGTGTCTTTGACCATCCCCCTACCCTTGCTGCTGGGTCATCACCCAGAAAGTGGCAAGGACCCCACTGCCAACCTGGGCCCTTCACAGAATCAACAAATTGTGTTGGAAAACACCTTTAAGATCATCTGGTCCAACCACTAACCCAGCCTTGCCAAGGCCACCACTAAAACCATGTTCCCCAGCACCACATCGAAGCTTCCCTCAAGCCTGGCTCAGAAAGGAGGGATCTTCCATGGCAGCTAGCTTGGGATCTCAAGATCCCATCCCAGTGCTAGAAATCTTACTTTTAAACAGGCTGTGAGATCTTTACAGGATGGTGACAGCACCATCTATGCAAAGTATCTGCCTTAGCTCCTGCTTTTACATAAACGGACCATACTGAAGGAAAAGCAGCTCCATGTGAACATTGGGTATGAAGCTGCAATAATATGACTCTAACTAGACACCTGCTGTGCCCACCAGCCACCAGGAGAGCCCCCAGACAGTGATTTGCTCTGCAGCCAGTGCTGGTATTTATCTCAGCACCAGGTATCTGCAGGACTGACAGCAGTTATGGAGAAAATGAAGGGCCTGACCCTTTGGAAAGTGGGGATGTGGGTGCTGGCAAGCAGGAGCTGCTGGAAAGAGCAGGCCCAGGGTGGCTCAGCACCATTCATTGGTCCCCAGGTCCAGGCTGGGCAAGCACCTGCAGGAGCCTTTGTAACGAGGGACCTGGAGCAGCTCAGGAGGCAGAAACCTGATGTGAACAACCTGCAAGGGAACCTCAGGCTGCATTTTCCCAGGTTGTCCTTGCTTGTGTTAGCAACAAGGTAAATCTTGAGAGTCCTGAGGAAACTCTTTACACCTACCTCCATCCAGACAGCAGCAAGGCTGCCACTGCTGCACCCATCCACCTCTTCTGCCAGATAACCAAGAAACACAGAATCATAGAACAGTTTGGGTTGGAAGGGACCTTGAAGATCACCTAGTTCCAACCCCCCTGCTGTGAGCAGGGACACCACCCACCCATGTTGCTCAGTGCCCATCCAACCTGGCCTGGGACCATTCCAGGGAGGGGGCTCTGGGCAACAACCATCAACCACATGTTTTTACAACAGTTTGTAGAGACTTACTGGGAGCTCAATTGTATCTGACACAAGTTTCCTACTGCACACAGATCCTGGATCTTCAGCCTGGCATGCAACTCTCTTCCTCTCTGAGTTCTTCGCAGCTTCACAGGTCACCTGGACCTGTTTGATGGGCAGGGAGTCACATTTTCTCCTGATACTTCATGCCAGCTACACTATTTTTGTGATATACTCAGAGGAAACCCAGCTGGGAGCAGAGACAGAGCCCAGGAAACGTAAATCTAAAAGGTTTTCAGCTGTGTCCAGCTACAGGGCTTGGAAACAGGAGGTTGGAAAGGCACAGTTGCCTGATTTGCACTCACAGATGGTCCTAATTGCTCCCTACTCTAATACCAGCATTTTGTGGATTTAGGGTGACACAAAAGCCACAACGTGTCTAAGAAGAGCAGAAAGAAGTGAAGAAAAGTCAGACAGCTGCTCTGGCCAGCTTTGTGTGCAGCCTTTGATGCCTCTAAGAAAACCCTCACATGAGCATCACTGGTGGCTCTTTTGTCTTCACTCTGTTGACTGCAGGGTTCCCTCCAGCCTTGCCTGGCTCAGTTCAGCTCCCTGATGACTCCACAGGCCATTGCCTGTGGCAAAGGAGCATAAGACACTTCTAAAGTATTTGGCTCTTTCATACGAGTCAAGTTCTGCCCCCTGAGCCAGGGTCATCTCTCTGCCCCTCACCTGCAAGGTGCACCATAAGCTTCTCTGAATTGCTTCTTCACATGAGTTTTCCTTCCTCGAGGAGCATGTGAGGATCTTTTTAAGATCCAGACAAGCTGAGGTGGCTTGACATCCTCACCATCCTGTTGTAAATGTTGTGTTTTCAGTGGTGAATTAAGAAGACTGATTGATCGAATCCTTCTGGCATTTTCCAGCTGCTTTGTCACACAGAGTCACTTCTTTGGCACCCTCATGCTAAGCCTTCATCCTGAGACTCTGCTGCCAGGAAATCCATTATTTAACAAGGCAGTTTCAAAGCCAGGTCTGGGGTTCCCTGTGTCATGGCCTCTGATGGGTTTTCCAGCCAGCTGGTGACATTTTCCTCCTGCAGCTCTTGCAGCAAAGCTGAGAAGAGCTGCAAAGGGAAAAGCCCCAGGCAGCTTCCCTGGCCTGGGCTGTCTGGACTGCCACAACCTGCTCCAGGTTTCCAGGTTCAGGGAGGACTGAAGAAATGGTGCTGCCTCATGCTGGCCTTGCAGACCTCCATCCTTCCCTGGCCTTGCAGACCTCCATCCTTCATGCTGACACAGATCAGCACAACAGCTCCTTTGCCATTTCTCTCAGCAGGAGCCTGGTCACCTCTAACAAAAATGTTCAGCAAAGAAGGCTCAAACGCATCCCTTGGGAGATGATTCCAATGTCTGACTGTTCATCATGGTGAACATCCCATCAGAATCTCCCCAGGAGCAACTTGTGCCCATGACCCTTTGTCTTTTCCATGTGACTCCTTGTAAAAAGGGAGTCTCCATCCTCTTGGTTGCCACCCTTTAAGTACTGTTGCATGGTAATAAGGTCTCCCCTTTTTGAGGGATGTCCCAAAGACCCTGCCCATCTTTGTCACCCTTTGCTGTTGCAGGTCTCCATTTCAGGGTGCACCCACTGACTCACTTGGCCAGCCTGGGGGAGATCAGGGCTGTGTGTGTGTCTCACAGAGCAGGTGAAACCAGCACATGTGGGTGTACCAGCTGTGGAGGTGACCAAACACCTCTAGACCATCCTGACCAACAGTCCAGATGTGTCTCAGCAGGTCTTGCAAGCTCACTGACCCCTACTTGTTCCAAGACTCCCCCACCTTTTCTGAGGGTGCAGTTGTTGCCAGCACAGCCTCTCATTTCTCCCTGCCAAGCCCTGGCATCACAGTTCTGGGGGGTCAGGGAGTCCCCATCTCAAATTAACATCTGAGTAAAAAATGACAGCTTTTTTGGTGCTTCCCACCATGTATGGTTGTAACCTTTCCCTCCAGAAAGATGAGGCAATTGCAGCTGAGCTGTTCCAGGCCATTTTCCTCAGCCCCAGGGTGGTGGTCTGGGCAGTAACTGGCCCATACCATGTCCAGCTGCTTGGTGTCTTTGTGGAGGGGGAGGTCAATGGAGATTTGCAGCCTTCTGAGGTCAGGCCCTTGCCCCCAGGTCTCCCTGTGGGGCTTGGGGAGCACATTTCCTTCCACCACAGGAGATGCTCTTGGCTGCTCTGTCCTCTTCTCCATGGGACATCAGGTGAATGATCCAAGCACAGAGCTCCTCTGTGCTTGGACTTGTGCCCATTTAGTGTAAGGTGCCATGTCAACATGATTCAGGTCAGCCTGAGGAAAGGTGGAGCAGCTACTCCCTTTTCCACACCAGCCAGACCTCTCAGCTTGCCTGAGACAACAAGGAAGATGCTTCACCTCATTTGAAGTAGGTCACTGCAACCACACTAGAAACACCTTTGAACTGGCTGAATTGAGTCGGCTGGACCAGTTTAAGTCTACATGCAAGCAGCAACCTGAGTCCTCCTAAGTGAGAACTTTTGCTTCTCCAGATGCTTCAGAGCAGAGAAAAATGAGGAAAGCAACCCATGGTGGTGACCTTCAGGCAGATGGATGTCCTGTAAGGAGTCCTTGGTCTGGAAGAGACCATGCACTGAGCCACAGTGTTGTGGTGTCACACGTTGTGCTCCTATAATTAAAGTCTTTCCATTGTAAACTCAATTTTTAGGGGTTTTTAAATTTTCTGAAGAGAGTGAGCAGCAATGACCTGTTTCTGCATTCTAAGCAGGTTTTAAGGTCATTATGTGAGTGTTAACGTTCCGTTACAGTGTATTGCAATGAAATGAGTCTTTCAGGGCAAAAGCATTTCACAGTATTGGCAAAAATGAGCATATTCATCTTAATTTTCACATCTACTTAATTTCAGGAGCTTTTGTAATTAAATGTTTGGTTGCTCTGGCAAATAGAGGAAGCAAATCCTTGTCATCATGAAAACAATCCTATCCCATCTGTGTGCCCTGCTGGGGAGGAATGAAAATAGCTTTACATGGAACTTCTCCTTAAAAAGCCAAATGATGATTTTTCCATACTGGAGGAGCAGATGGGTGTTATTTTCTCAATGTACTCACAGGCCTTGGATGCTGCTCCCCAGCTGGTAGCCAGAATCACCTGCTGGAGAACTTCCCAAGGCAACTGCATGTTCTCCTGCATTGCTGGATTGAGGTCTGCTACAGCACCAAGGCTGGCTGAGCACCCCCAGGGAACAGCCCCCCCAAAGTGAAGCCAGAGCTGTCAGGAGGTGGGGAGTGAGAAGCAGAGCAGTGGTCGTGGGGATCAAGCAATGCCCTGCTCTTCACAGCTGCACAGGGGGACTGGGACACCCAGAATCTTCTGCTTCCCATGGGTGAAGGGTATGAGCCATCACCCCCCACCCTGCCCACAGGCAGGTGGCTGCCTTCTCTAGGCAATAAAGCTGCTCAGGTGGCCACAAAGCACACTGAGAAGAGTCTGGTTCACAGTAACCACATTTTTCCTAGAAGGAGACCATCATATTTTGCAGGAGACCCACTGGGAGCATTGCTCAGGTCCATGAGTGCAGAGCAATTCAGGGCAGTGCTTAAGGAGCCTCATAGCCAGAACTTCTCTCTTAGGAAGCCACCCTTCCAGAGTGAGAAGTGAACTGTTCCCAGGGATGAAGGTCTTGCAACATGGTCACCCCCCTGTGACTGGTGACCCCCCAGCTGGCAATCATATTCCACAGGGTGCAACTCTCATGGGAAAGCTTTTGACACATTGGACAGGTGGGAGAGAATGAGAAGGACTCAAAAGCTGGAGAACAGCTTTACAATTAAAAATAACCACTCAGTCTTTTTTGATCAGTCCAAAACTAATGCAACCAGATGAGAACCCACTTCACCTCCTGGGGCAAACAGTGAGGAAACAAGTAAAGAAGAGTTTGTAGCTGATGGCACCAAGGGTGCAGGGGGGCTGTCCCAGGGCATCAGCTTGTTTTTGTAGAAGTTCCCACTCATGCCCTGGGCTCGGGCAGGGAGCAGTGCCCAGCACAGCCCCTCCAGACAGTTATCAGAGTTCACATGGTTAACTGCAATATTGCTGCTCCTGCAGCTTTAATTCATTCAGTGATGTTCAGAAGCTTCTGATAATAAGACCTAATTTATAATTAGGCTTTATCAGTGATCAGTTAATTTATAGAACCCTAATTCTCATGAAGGTATTTCAGAGGCTTTGCTTATTATATTGTGGAGCTAATGCCCAGAGACAACCAAACAGCAATGATAGGATGGAAACAAATTTCAGGGTAATCCTGCTCCATAACTACTCTGGTTATTTACTTCAAGTGTCATGCAGCAACTGTAAAAATGTATGTCAGATCTGCAGGCAGCCAGGGACAAGGGTACTTACAGAATCATAGAATCATCCTGGTTGGAAGGAACCTTGAAGATCATCAAGTCCAACCATAACCTAAAGCCCCCCACCATAACCTACCCCTACCATTACCCATTCAGTGCTTAAATCATGTCCCTGAGCACCACATCTATATTTCTTTTAGACACCTCCAGGGATGGTGACTCCACCACCTCCCTGGGCAGCCTGTTCCAGTGTCCAACCACTCTTTTGGTAAAGAAATTCTTCCTAATCTCCAGTCTAAACCTCCCCTGGAGCAGCTTCAGGCCATTTCCTCTCGTCCTGTCACTATCCACTTGGGAGAAGAGCCCAACTCCCACCTCCACCACTTCATTCCAACATGTCAGCAGCAGCGTGTCAGCACCAGGTAACCTCCCTGTGCCAGCCAGCTGTTACCTCCAGGGGATCTCCAAGGCTCTGACATGTGCTGAGAAATGAGTCCTACACAAGGGAAGGGAAGATGCTGGTGGGGAGAGTTGCAGCCAGGGCTGGTTGGTGAGAGTCATCAACCCCAAGTCTGAATCAACAGCCCGTGGAGAACCACAGAAAGCTTCTCCTGGTCTGATGGTTCCAACACTGCCAGCCTGGGTCAGTGTAAGTTCCCAAAAATTCCCAACTGGTGGGATACAGCTGGTGGAGCTGATTCCCCAGGTGAACAGTCACTGCTCTCTTCTGGCTCTTCAGGATGCATTTCCAAATTGTGCTGACCTTTTCTGCAACCAGGTAACACCACAAACCCACCTTCACCTTCCCACCAGCTCTCTCCGTGCTTTCAGACCTGTCCACCCAGGTATCTCACCCAGGTTTCTCACCCAAGGCAGCACTTTGCCCTCATGTTTTTCCCTCAAAAAACTGGAAAAAAATCCAGGCAAACCCTTTCCCTCTGGGCCCTTTCAGGTCACATCACTGTCCATCCATGCTTGTTCCCTTCCCAGTGAAGCACAATCCACACCTCTCCTTGCCATGTTTGCTTTCAGAGAACTGATAACTACTTTAAGATGAAGCCCAGGCCCTACTGAGCCCAGTCTGCTGCCTTGCACTGCTGTGCTCTCCTTGGTTAACTGTCATTTCTCCAGCCCTTAAGCCCTCTGAGGGCTCCTAACCAACCAGTTTCAATTAAATTTCAATTAACATATCTGAGCAAAATGTTCCATGCCAAGAAGGCACCAGGAGGGCTGGATTAAAGCACAACCAGGAGCAGCTCCCCCCCCGAGGCACTTGCTTCAGGGACTGTGCAGTTGTATGAAAACCTCACTTTGTGCTAAAACCCGTGGTGGTTCCCCAGAGAGGCAGGCTGGGCAGGAGGCTTGTGAGCTGGGGGGCACTGAAAGGAGTCACCAGCCCACCAGGGACCTTCTGGCCTGCAGAGATCCTGGGCCACCAGGACTGGTGGCTGTTCCACCACGCATGGTCCTGCCCTCACCCCGGGGGGATGCAGAGCCCTGCACAGGAGGTGAGCTCTGGTCCACATCTTCCAGGACATCCCTCCAGCTCCTCCAGCCTTGTCTCACCAGTGCCTCACTCATAGTTTCTATTTGTTTTACTGAAACTCCCTTTGTGAAGGGAGATTTTATCAAGCCACCCAGGGTCTCAGGTCCAGCTTTTCCCACAGCACTGTGCTCCTCACTGTCCTTCTCCCACCCACCAGCCCACAGGACATGTCTGCTCTCCACACATGCAGTGACACCCCAGCGAGTTCCCTCTGCTCCCTGCCTCACCCCAGGGCAGCACCCTCAGCATTCCCACCCATTCCCTGCCCATGCCCAGCCAAGCAGGCAGAGGGGTCTCCTGCAGCACCCAGAGCTGCTGCCTGCTCCCTGCAGCAGGGCTGAAGTCCTGGGGAACCTGGTGTTCCCACTGGGAAACCAAGTCCAGAGGAGGCCACAGAGATGATCCAAGGGCTGGAGAATCTCTCCTATGACAACAGGCTGAGAGACTTAGACATGTTCAGCCTGGAGAAGAGAAGGCTCCAGGGAGACCTTAGAGCACCTTCCAGTGCCTGAAGGGGCTCCAGGAAAGCTGGGGAGGGACTTGGGACAAGGGCAGGCAGGGAGAGGACAAGGGGTGATGGATTGAAACTGGAAGAGGGTTAGAGATAGTCCAGAATAACCCCAATCAGAACACACACAGTAGGGAACAGTTTAAAATGTTGGCAAACAGACAGTGGGCCACAGGGAGAGAGAAGAGCTGGAAAGCCTCTGAATGGGACTTTCTGACTGGTGGGCAAGCAGCTGAACACAGCAGTGCCTTCAGGTGGTTCTGAATGGATTTATCTCTACCTGATGGATAAATCTGATGGATTTATCTCTACCAGTCTGGTGGTGTTTAAAAGTTTACCTTCTGGAGATGCTGAAGGTTCTATCTGTGTGGCCATAAGATTGTAAGACTTCTGAAAAACAGGCTTCCTCTGGTTTCTTCCCTCTTCAAATGGTTTGTTCCTAGAGACATCATCTTTTTATCAGGGGTTTATTGGCTACCCCCTCACTGGCCACAGGAGACATTGTTAGAGGAGGTGCTGAGGGACTGTCCTGGTCTATGGGTGAACAATGCTGGGGTTTCTGGGCAAGCAGGTGGAGGCAGATGGTATGGAAAGGGTGCTGTGGTGTGTGGAGGTGGAGAAGGGTCAGAGGAACCACCAAGGGGACAAAGCTTCAGCTGCCTCTTGTCATAACACGGGTGACTTGGAATGTAACCCAACATTGGTGTCCCTACACAGCCATGTCCATCCAGCTCATCCTTGTGCCTGTCCCAGAAAGGTAGGATTTTGCTTTAGCTTAAACCAGTTTCTAAATGGCTAAAAATCAGCAAAGACAACTTGGTCCCACACTGGATGAAAGGCTCCACAGGCAAGACTTTCATCATGGGCAGATGTTGTTTCTAAGCCCCACAATGGTCTATGTGACTGGGTCTCATCAGCTTCACCAAGTTCAAAACCTTTTGGCACGTGCTCTGTTCGGAAAAAAATCGCTCAGAAAACCTGGTGCTCCAGCTGAGATCTGTGTAAACACAGACCTGCCAATTACTGCAGCTTAATGAGCTCCTGCTCATCTGCTGAGCTACAGGACTGGCCTTGTGTGTGCCCTCTTTGAAGCATAATGTCCTCTCATAGCCATCCCAAGAGGCTTTAGGCAGGGATTCTTGTTTGGGCAAAGCTCCACAATGGCTGGTGCTGGGATTCTCAAGAATTAGGTGGTTGCTTTGCTAATATTTTCCTCCTGTCCTTGCCTCCAGTGGAGCCTCCACTGCACAGAGTAGCTCCAAACAACATCCCTGAGCTTTTATCTGCAGGTGACAAACAGAGGCATACAAACTGGATTGGCAGGAACACAAAGAAGGCTTTCATCTCATCATTGCACCAGGCACTTACAGTAACTTCTCAAGGAAAAAAGAGATTATGCATCAACATTGTGAGCATAAAGACAATTTAAAAGGGATGTTAAGAAACTTCATGTCAGGAAAATATAGAACATCTGCAAACAGACGAGTATTCAGTAATAAGCTACATCAACAATCTTGGAGGAAAGAGCCTGTTTTCTTGCAGTGACAGGCCCGTAGAATATCCTGAAGGGGATTTTAACAGGCTGAAGTGCTCTTTGTGGTCAGAAAAATGAGCTGGCAGCTTGCCACAGTTGGGGTTGTTTGGTGGGGTTGGTTTCACCTGCTTGGAAGCTCTTTGCAGCCTCTCTCCACCACATTGCTCAGCCTGCTCCACCCTGGGTGGTGGGAAGGTCTGCCCCAAGCCCACCACAGGGCTCTCCTAGAAGGTTTCTGGACTTACCAGCCACTGTTTAGTTTTATGGCAGTTTATGGTATTTTGGCACCAGGTTTTCAGCGAGGTGTGAGGGCTGTGCTGGGCTGTGCTCCCCTCAGGGTGACACAGTGACCAGTGCAGGAGCATGCATGGCACTGGTTGTTAGTGGTTAATCCAGAAAGGCAGGGAATCTGAGTCTAAACAACAAACTAGCTTAACTGGCACTAGTCTATGAATGAATGGATAACTAATGGTAATACATGTTTATTCCCAGCTGTCAGTAAACACAAGTTACACTTCTGCTGGTGCCACTTTAGAGGTGCTTACATAGAACCATAGAATCATCCTGGTTGGAAGGGACCTTGAAGATCATCAAGTCCAACCATAACCTAAAGCCCCCAACCATAACCTAATTTACCTGTTCAGTGCTTAAATCACATTGCTAAGCATTATATCTATATTTCTTTTCAACACTTTCAGGGATGGTGACTCCACCACCTCCCTGGGCAGCCTGTTCCACTGTCCAACCACTCTTTCAGCACAGAAATTCTTCCTAATCTCCAGTCTAAACCTCCCCTGGTGCAACTTCAGCCCATTTCCTCTAGTCCTGTCATTACTCACTTGGGAGAAGAGCCCAACTCCCACCTCCCTACAACCTCCTTTCAGGTCATTGTAGAGAGCAATGAGGTCTCTCCTCAGCCTCCTCTTCTTCAAACTAAACAATCCCAGTTCCCTCAGCCTCTCCTCACAGGACTTGTTCTCTAGACCTTTCACCAGGGAAGCACTGAGCTGGATCCCTGTGCTAGCACAAACACAGCCAGGCCTGCCAGGGTGCTGTGGTGCCTGGATTCCTGGCTGTCTTCACCTCTTCAGGGCTCCATGCTCTTGCCTCTGGATGCAGCCTGGGTGCCAGCTGCTGGGATTTCTGACTTCTCTGAGACGTGCCTCCATTGAGCTTGTTGCTGTCTGCTGTGTCAACAGTCAGTGCAGAGCTGGCTCAGAGCTCCTGTGAGGTCTGGGGTGTCACCAGCAGGCTCACTGGAGACATCCTGAGGTGCTCGATGCCCCACTGCACAGGGCACTTTGCTGCCACCTGCACTGATGGCCACGTGCAAGTCAGAAGTGGCTTCCTTGGTGGGGCCTGCCAAATGGCTCTTGACTTTGCCATATCATCTATTTGTGACACATTTTTTTCCAGTCCTGCCCTACTCCTGCCCTGCTCCCAGCTGCCAGCCAGGACTGCCCTGCACTTTCTCCAGCTCCTGTTTTTAACTCAGGGCAGCATAAATGTCCTGGCAAATTAGAACCTGGAGAAGCTGGTGGATTTGACCTGTGCTACATACAGCATTTTGCCTCTGGAGCTGCAGGCCAGAGGGTGGGCACTGTCTCTGCTCCTCTGGTTTTAAGATGAAATCATGTGAGATTTAGGTCTCAGTGCAGATTGGAGTTTGTCTCCTTAAAGGGCCTGTCTGCAGTCCTGAGGAAGGTAGTTAAGTCCAAGATATATGCTCTTTGATATACTAGGTTTATGGTTGGAGTTGATGATTTTGGTCTCTTCCAACCCAAACGATTCTATGATTCCCACTGAAGGAGGCAGCCCCAGTGCTTGGTCTGTGAGCTCCTGCCAGTCCCAGCCCCAGAGCTCTGCACTGTGGGCACCTACCACAGCATTGCAAAACCCACTCTGAGCTCCAGGGGCTAAATTTCAAGCACTGGTTGTTATCACGAGACCACTTGAGCAGCACCTGCCCTGTTTCTGCAGAAGAAACTGAGCTACTCCAAGTGAAGCTCCTGCCACTTTCAGACACTTGCCACTCTGTCCCTTCCAGTGCCACTCTGAGGGCAGAAAGACACATCTCACCTAGCTTGGCCTGCAGTGGGTTTGGGAGCCCTCCCACTGCCCCAGGGTCTAGCAGGGCTGGTCGATGGGCAGGAACCAGTGGCTGGGGAAGTGGCCACATTTTTCACCACTTGAACCATTTGCAAATGAGCTCGTACCTTGCAAGGACAGGGAGAGCTGGAGGAGCAGCAACAGGGGACAGGACAACCCAAACCATCTGAACACAAGCTGATTCCTGCATGAGTTGGCTCAGCAGAAAACAGAATTTTGACTGAAAGGTTTGAAACTGCAGTGGGCATGAAGGGTGTAGATGATCTGACTCACAGAAGATGCCTGGTGCTGTTTTAAGCACCTGGATGTTTGGCACTGATTCCTTTCCACTACCCCAAACACCAGCAAGATGTTGCTTCTGAGGGTGACTGCATTCAGCACACTCTGCACCATCTGCCACGGGCTGGCTCACTGTGCCCAGCCAAGGGACACTTACAGCCATGGAATCATAGAGTGTTTTGGTTGGAAAAGACCTTAAAGATCATCAACTCCAACCATTAACCCAGCACTGCCAAGGCCACCACTAAACCACATCTACATGGCTTCCAAATTCCTCCAGGGATGGGGAACTCCACCTGGGCAGCCTGTGCCAGGGCCTGAAAACCATTTTGGGGAAGAAATTGTTCCTAATATCTAATCTAATCTAATCTAATCTAATATCTAATCTAAACCTCCCCTGGTGCAACTTGAGGCCATTTCTTCTTTTCCTATCACTTGTTCTTTGGGAGAAGAGACCAACCCCCCCCCCCCCCGGCTCCAGCCTCCTCTCAGGCAGTTGCAGAGCAATAAGGGCTTCCTGAGATTCACCCCCTCAAGATGTCTTCTGCTGATTTTCCAATCTTATTTGTCAAAATATCCACTCCTGTTTTTCCCCTTAAGGGGGGCTTTCCATGAGCTCAGGCTGCAATGAAGTGATGTGTTCCCTGGGCCAGGCAGGTCTGTGCCTTCCCAAGGACACAGCTCACTGAGAAGCCAGGAGCTGTGCTTGTGCCCCCCAGGGGTGGCTGTGTGACACCAGCCCCGTGGTGGCACAGAGCTGGGCTGCAGGAGGGTGGGAAGCTCAGCAACAGCCACAGTGAAGCTGCACCTTTGCTTTGCACCGTCTGTCCCCCAGGTCTCCATCCTGACATGACACATCAGGCTGGTGGCTCAAGGGGCTTCTCTTGTGAGTGAACCCTGGGAGACAGGGAGGCACATCAAAGGTCTTCTAGCAGAAGGGACTGCGGTAGGTGTGGTGGAAGAGGAGTGTATGCAGAGGAGATGATGCTGAAATCATGTTGCTTGTGTCTGTGAAGGGGTTTGCTGACTTTTGACCACCTTGTGAGAATCTTTTCCACCCAGATGGCAGCTGATGTCCCTTGTGAAGCAGACTATTTGGTCTGCTTGGGAACCTAGACTGCTGAAAAGCCTTTTGCGGACCAGCTGGTCAATACATCTGGACCACAAACAGGAGTCTAGTTTGTAAAAATCATCTGTCTCTACTTGAAGAAGATAGTTACAGACATAGGCACTGAAACATGGATATATGAACTTCTTCCTCCGTGTTAATTGTTTGAGCTTCTTCCTTTTCAGACTGAAATGACACAGATGAAGATCTTAAGTACACGGTCCTTCCTGCCATCAACTGCCTTTCCCAAGTTTTGACTGAATTTCTACTTAATTAATCCAGCTTTGTCATTTAGGGGATGTTCCGGCAATAAGATATGACAAGGTGTGAATTATGGGGCAATAATTCATGGCTGGAGCATTGTCAGGCACGAGGCTGGAAGCCGAGCACCACGCATGCAACTCAGCCTGAATTATTGCCCCAGAATTCAAGCCCTGAGGAAACGATGAGGGACTGACCAGAGACTACCAGGATGAAAAAAAATTTGGGTTAAATCTATTCATTTTACTTAGGTTGCTGGATTAAAAGGAAAAAATATGCTCTTTGCAGCATGCCTGTCTGCCTGTCCCCGTGTTTTCTTTGCAGAGAAATCAAATGGGGAAAAAAAGAATCCCAGTTTAATGGGAAATAGGAGAGAGGACCATCCGGGCTCCTCAAGGGGAGAGCAGCTGGCAGCTACCTGCTCATTTTTACCTCTTCCTGGCTTTAAATATTCAGCACATGTCACTGGATCCTCAAGTACTTTGCAAAGTAGCAGGAAGCAGGAGCAGGGCAGCTTCACCTGCTGGGGGACAAGGCAGAGCTTGGGAGGGAACGGAAGGGCAGAGGGGAGCGGGTCACACCAGATGCCACCTGAAGCAGAGGGCTGGTCACACACGATGTGATGTGCTGTGTAACTGCTGCTGCACCTGGAGATCTCCTTCCCCCCTGGCAGAAAAGCCCTGAGCGACTGCAGGAAGCGGGGCAGGAATTTGCAGCAGCAGGAGGGATGTCCCAGCTCAGCCTCTGCCTCAGGTCAACCCTTTGCTGCATCTGATGCCCAGCAGGGTAAGCAGCAGAGGCTCTGGAAAAGGGTTTGCTCAATATTTTAGAGGCTGGTTTTGCAACTTTCATGTAGTCAGTCCACAGAGGGTCACACTTGTGATTTTTTTTTTTTTTTTAATTATTTTTAATCTGAGAGATCAGCCCTCAGGTTTATTCAGCCCTTCCTAGAAACATGCTATGGTTAAAAACTAAACCAGCCAATCTCACAGCCTTCTGTGAGAGGTCATCTGCCTCCAGGAGCCCCTAAGAACAACTCAGCTTCGCAGTAGACAAGATCCAGCTTGATTCTCTTTAAGGTCTACAAATCCAAATGCCCTAACATTTCCCTCTAGGATTTCTTCCATTGAACAAGGAGCCAAGTACTCACCTGCAAGGTGTGCTGCTCTCCATGTGCCTCTTGATTTCTCTGTAGGGGTGTCTCCAAACCCTCCTACAATGACAGACCTGGGACAGCCCTCACCAAGTGGGAACCCTCTTCTTCCCAGAGTTGGCTACCCCTGAAGCTGGGGCTGCTGGTGATTCAGGGTTGGCTGCTGACTGTGGTGGACCTGGAGTGAAAGGCAATGTAGGGTTATCCAGGGCAAATTTGAAGTCATCATTTGGAGCTCAGTTGCTCAGTCAGTATAGATCCCATTTTGAAATATCTCATTTTGAAATGTCTCCAGGTTAATTGATTGCTGTTTCAGACAGTTATAGATTTTCAAATAATTATAATAATTCTTTTTTGTCCAGCTATCTTCCTGTCTCTTCACTCAGACAGACTGAACGGGTCTTGACAACATCTCCTTGTGGAGTCCCACACAAGAAGCTGATTTTTAGTATTTCCATTTGACAGCAGGACACTGAGACAGAGCAAGGCTTGAGGGCAGAGACCCACCTCTTACTCTGCCCCTGGGGGGACACAGGACTCACCATGATGTCCAACAGCAATGGAGCAAGGGATGACCTCACCATAGGGCTGCCAAGGTGTGGTACAATAATTATCATGAGTAGAAGTGGGTGACATGTTCATGTTGACTCCTTGGACATCCAGGACAGATACTCTGCAGGTTGGTATCCACTGGCTGTAGGAGGACACACCTTCTGGAAGCTGGAGGGCCCAGATACACTTGTCACCTCCCAGGACCTCATGTGTCCCTGCCCATGTTAGGACAGAAAGCTTCAACTGTGGCCTTCAAGACTGCCAGAGATACCAGCTCTTCTCCAGCCCTGGTTCTGCTGTTAACAAAGGACTCCCTGTGAAAGGGAGTATTATGGATTTATTTATCATTTCACTTACAGCATCACTCAAATATGCCAGACAGGCACAGCAATTCTTCCCCAGGATCCCCACAGGTATGAGTTGCAATCTCAGCTCCAAATAAAAAGACAATGTCTTTTTTCAGTCTAACTAAGAGGAAATAATAATGGACAGAGATACAATGACAATGTTGATTTAAAAGTCAGTTGTATTCAATAAGATTGATTTTTTAAATCACCAGTTTTCATTACACTTCTCAAAGTTCTGAATTACCCTGACTGATCAGAAACATTTCAAAGCATCTTTACAACTTGACACACTACAGCTGGGCTGGATGGGATCCTTATCCTGCTGGGGACCCAGTTTTGCAGCTCTTTCACTCATGCCCACAGGTTGGTGCTTTCCTGGCATTGCACAGGGAGAAGTCGGAGGGTCTTATGAAGGGTGGGAGGATCTTCTTCACAAGAAGAATAGCAGGGGTCATGAGCATATTCAAGTAAGGTAGGAAGGAATACAAAGAGAAGAATTAGTTGTGGTATCCAAAGAAGAGCAACCAAACTGGTGAAGGGTCTAGAGAACAAGTTCTGTGAGGAGAGGCTGAGGGAACTGGGATTGCTTAGTTTGGAGAAGAAGAGGCTGAGGAGAGACTGTGTAGCTCTGTACAACTACCTGAAGGGAGGTTGTAGTGAGGTGGGAGTTGGGCTCTTCTCCCAAGTGAATAACAACAGGACTAGAGGAAATAGCCTGAAGTTGCACCAAGGGAGGGTTAGACTGGGTATTAGGAAGAACTTCTCTACCTAAGGAGTAGTCAGGCACTAGAATGAGCTGCCCAGGGAGGTGGTGACATCACCATCCCTGGAGGTGCTGAAAAAATTTGTGGACATGGCACTTCAGGGCATGGTCTAGTGGGCATGATGGGGTTTTTTTCTGGGTTGATGGTTGGACTGAGTGATCTTAGAGGTCTTTTCCAACCATGACGATTCTGTGACTCCGTGATTCTGTGATCTGCTCTGGCTGTAGAGGGGAGGAAGCAGCAATCCCAGCTGTGTGGCTGAGCAATAAGGTGTGGATGGTGTGAGGTGGGGAAGGCTGGTTGTGCCTGGCTCGTGCCATCATGCCCCGTGCTGGGTGCACCTGCCCACGGGGCATCAAAGGGAAACTTCCCCTTTCCCACGGGACACTATTGTGGGAGGTGACTGCTGGGGACCTCCTGCAGGCAGTAATAAAACATCAGTGGCACCTCTAAAAATTATATATGATAATTTTCTAACACAAAAGAGATGGCACCTAATGTGAGGTAATTCTATTTTAGATCTTATTATAATGGATAAAGATGAATTGATCACTGAACTAGAAATTGGTGGTTGCCTAGAGACCGGTGATCATGACCTGATTACATTAATTATAGGATAATAAAAGACAGTCCCGACCAGTAATATATACCTGGTGCATCTCCCTGGATCTGTGAAGCTGAATAAAGACATGAGTGAAACTCACTGGGAAGAAAAATTATAAAGTAAGTGTGAATCAGTGAAAAATGCAAAGTTCCCACTGAGAGTTCACAGCCTGGTTACAAAGTTAGATTTCCACTATCATTTTAAAAGCATGGTGTTTGATTTTGAGGCCTTTCTTGGTGAAAACGAAAGCAGCAATTAGAAAAAGAAACAGCATATAAAGAAATGGGGGAAAAAAACCCAAACCAAAACAAAACTAGAAATCAAAACAAGAAAACATTCCTGAGTGGTAGAAAATTTATAAGGGAAGCGAAATGCGTGAAAGAAGAATCTGGCTGATGAGTTACAGATAACAGGAGCTGCTATTATCAAGAAAATAACCCTAATTGTGGTATATACTTGAAAAAGATGATAAAATTAGATCAGGAAATTAATGTCAGTGACACAGAGAAGATCCAAAAATGTCCGAGTGTCATTATCTTGGTCAAGCAGCTCATCAGCTCCTCAGGGTGTTGGGGGGAGTTGAATTTTAGAGTCTGCAGAAGAGTTTCTGGCTTCACGTCCGTGTGGCCCCCGGGGCTGCAGCACGACCCTTCCCAGCCACAGACCCCTTGGGCACCCCGAGCCCGGGGGGGCAGCCCCGAGACCCCGGCCCAGCTCTGGGTCAGGACCCGACGCTGCCTCCCGGGCCTCGGCTCATCCCGCAGCCCCTCGAGGGGCCCGGGGATCTGCTGGGGGGCCCGGCCGGGGGGAGCTCGGGCCGGGGGGCTCAGCGCGGGGGTCGGCCCGGGGATCTGGGTCCGGGGGGCTGGGTGCGGGGGGCTGGGTATGGGAGGCTGGGTACGGGACACTCTGTCCGGGGGTCTCGGTCCAGGGGGCTCAGTTCGGGGGGCTCAGTTTGGGGGGCTGGGTCCGGGGGGCTGGGTCCGGGGGGCTCAGCCCGGGGATCTCGGTTCGGGGGTCTCGGTCCGGGGGGCTGGGTCCGGAGGGCTGGGTCAGGGGGGCTCAGCCCGGAGGTCACGGTCGGGGGGTCTCGGTCCAGGGGTCTCGGTCCGGGGGGCTGGGTCCGGGGGGCTGGGTCCGGGGGGCTCAGCCCGGGGGTCTCGGTCCAGGGGTCTCGGTCCGGGGGGCTGGGTCCGGGGGGCTCAGCCCCAGGGAGCGGAGCAGCCCCCTCCGGGAGCAGCCTGGGTCCGGGGAGGGGGGGTCTGGGCTCGGCACGAAGCGTTTGCCTGGCTCTGGAATGGAAAATAGAGGTTTCCAGAATGCCAAAAAGGTAATTTAAATGTTAAAACATTTGTGATTGCATAAATTGCATGTATTATTCCAATTGAATTGTAGTGGGATTAATCTGACCTTAATAGAATACTACTAATAATTTATATTATTATATTTAATAATATTAATTCTACTTAATTTTTTTTCCATTTACTTTGTTCATTTAAGGGCAGCTCCACTGAGCTCTGGAGCATTTAGCTCTTGGTGTGTGGCAGTCACTTATCATTTGCACAAGTGGGGATTCCACTAGGCAATTTTCAGAGAAATAAAGATCATCTTTCAGTGAAAGGAACTTTAAAAAAATTATAGTATTAAATGAGTGGATATTAATGTGTCATATTTAGAATATAAAACAACCCATAATCTGTTCTGAAGTCTCTTCCACCTAAACATATACTTTTTTCCTTCTAGAGGGATCTTTTATTCTGCTGTTTAACTTGTTAGGAACTACCATTCTAAGTGTTAAAATAAAATTGTTGGGATCATCATGTCAGGGAAATAAAACCCCTGGCAGTAGGATAGTGCCTCCTGAGCAGAGCAGCACACTTTGTTGATGATGAATTGGAGCTGCGCGTTTCATTAAAATTTATATCACAAGCCAAGGGATGAAGCATTATTTCATTAAGTATCTTGAAATTTCACCAACCTAATGAAGCTGTCAAAATTCTATTAATAAAGCGCTGGAAATATTTATTTGTTTGTTTGTTAGGATGCATTTGCCATTATTTAATGTTGTATTTGCAATTCGTTAATTTACGAGCAGGGACTCGGCAGCGCAGGGGGAAAACGAACACCCAGCCCGGGAGAGGGGCTGGCAGGGAGGGACTCCTGGCTCAGCAAGGAACCAGAGGGTCCTACACAGTCAAGGAGCTGCTCCCTCCCATGCTGGGCTGGGGCTGCCAGCCCCTCTTCCTGGAGAGGGCCAAAAATCCCTCGTTGCTGCTGGAGCACGGGGGCTCGGAGCGGGAACGGGGCTGCCAGGATCAAAGCCCAAGCCCAGCACGGTCCAGTCAAGGAGCAGAGCTACATGCTGCCACTTCATTTTTTAAAATGCATTTTTAAATTTGCCCTTTTCTGACTTGCTGAATTGTACCTTTTTTCCTTTCCCTCCATTCATCTCTGAGGGGGAGCAAACTTCAGTGAGAGCCGAGTCCTGTCTGATTACTCGTGCTGGAGCAAGGACAGAGGAGGGCAAGGAAGCTGGTGAAGGGCCTAGAGAATCAATCTGATGAAGAAGGCTTGAAGGAGCTGGGAATGTTTAGTGTGAGGAAAAGGAGGCTGAGGGGAGACCTCATCAGTCTCTACAGCTACCGGAAAGGTCATTGTAGAGAGGTTGGTGCTGGTCTCTTCTCACAGGTCATTAGTGACAGAACAAGAGGGAAGGGCTTCAAGCTGCACCAGGGCAGGTTCAGACTGGACATTAGGAACAATTTTCACAGCAAGAGTGGTCAGACACTGGAAAAGGCTGCCCAGGGAGTCCTGAAGAAATTGGCAGATGTAGCTGCCAAAACACTGTCCATGATACTTGAAAAGTCCTGGCAGTCAGGTGAAGTCCCTGGTGACTGGAAGAAAGGACATGTTACACCCATATTTAAAAAGGGTAGGAAGGAGGACCCTGGGAATTACTGACCTATCAGCCTCACCTCTGTGTCTGGGAAGATCATGGAACAGATCCTCCTAGAAGACATGTTAAGGCACGTGGAGGACAAGGAGGTGATCCAGGACAGCCAGCATGGCTTTACCAGGAGCAAATCCTGGCTGACCAACCTAGTGGCTTTCTACAATGAAGTGGCTACGTCAGTCGACCAGAGAAAAACAGTGGATGTCATCTGTCTGGGCTTCTGCAAGGCCCTTGACATGGTCCCCCACAACATCCTTCTCACTAAATTGGAGAGATATGGGTTTGATGGGTGGACTGATCAGTGGATGAGGAACTGGCTAGATGGTCGTGTCCAGAGGGCAGGGATCAATGGCTCTAAGTCCAGACGGAAAACAGTGACAAGTGGTGCCCCTCAAGGGTCAGTGCTGGGCTCAGTGTTGTTTAGTATCTTCATTAATGGTATTGACCATGGCATTAAGAGCACCCTCAGCAATTTGTTGATGACACCAAGGTGGGTGGTGTGGTCAATATGCCAGAGGGACGAGATGCCATCCTGAGGGACCTGGAGAAGCTGGAAAAGTGGACCCAGGTGGACCTCATGAGGTCCAACAAGGCCAAGTGCAGGGTCCTGCACCTGGGCAGAGGTAACCTGAGATAAGAACACAGGCTAGGGGAGGTCACACTTGAGAGCAGCCCTGTGGAAAAGGACCTGGGGGTCCTAGTGGACCAAAAGCTGGACATGAGCCACCAATCTGCAGCTGCAGCCCAGAAGGCCAACTCTATCCTGGGCTGTATCAAAAGAAGTGTGGCCAGCAGATGGAGAGAGGTGATTCTGCCCCTCTCTGCCCTGGTGAGACCTCACTCAGAACACTGCACCCAGCTCTGGTGCCCTCAGCACAAGAAAGATGTGGACCTGTTGGAACGTGTCCAGAGAAGGGCCACGAAAATGATCCGAGGGCTGGAGCAGCTCTCTGGTGAGGACAGGCTGAGGGAGCTGGGGTGTTCAGTCTGAAGAAGAGAAGGCTCCAGGGGGACCTCATCGTGGCCTTCCAGTGCCTGAAGGGGCTACAGGAAAGCTAGGGAGGGACTTTTTAGAGGGGTTTGCAGTGAGAGGATGAGGGGTAATGGTTTTAAGTGGAAATAAGAGAGATTTAGGCTAGAGATCAGGTGTAAATTCTTCAGTGTGAGGGTGGTGAGTCATTGGAACAGGCTGCCCAGGGATGTTGTGGGGGCTCCATCCCTGGAGGTGTTGAAGAGCAGGTTGGATGGGGCTCTGAGCAGCCTGTTCTAGTTGGAGGTGTCCCTGCCCAGGCAGGGGGGGTTGGAAGTAGATGATCTTTATGTCCCTTCCAACTCAAACCATTCTGCGCTTCTGTGATTCTTCAAACCAGTGTTTACGGCCTGACTCTCTCATGTCTCTGGCTGCTTCATGTTGCACCAGAGCAGCCACAAACCTCCTGAGATGGTTGCTCTGTGCAGCTTCACTCTGGAAGAGCAGCATGGACACCCCAACAAGGAGTTGGAATGGTATCTCCTAATAAGTTAAACAGCAAAATGAAAGATCCCTCTAGAAAGAAAAAAGTGTATGTTTAGGTGGAAGAGACTTCAGAAAAGATGATGGGTTGGGAAACTGAAGGATAACCTTGCAAAACAGCTTTGCTTAATACACTTTCAGTTATGAAGTATCATCTTGTAAGGGAAGACTCACTGTAAAACAAATTCTCTGAGTGAAATTTATATGTAAGATTTCAGTGAGTATTAATTACACAGGAAGGTGGCAGGGTCTGCATTAGTCTGTTAATAGGATCTTTGGGAAAAAAAGACAGGCCTGGCACAATGCATTAGATTTGTTAAAGGACCAGTGTTTAATTAGTTTTAACTGATAAGTTAATTAATGAATTTGCAAATACATACCCAGGACATGTATTCCATGTTCAAAAAGTAGATGCTGGGATTTTGCAGGGAATATTCTTTAGCAGAGATTGTGTGCCTGCCTTAAGTGCAAAATCCAGCATAGCCATAACTATGGATCCCTAAATAGTAATTTCCATAATTACACAATTAAAGCAGAAAGACTCGATTTAAGGCATGCAAATATTCTTAACTCTGCTCTGCCACGACACTGTAAAGAAGAGACAGATGAATCTGATTATGGGCCCAGAAAGTTACAATTCCTCTCAGTCGATGGTTGTGTGTTATGGCAGAGCAGAGTCAGGATCTCCTCGGTGAGCTGTGTGCACTTCTTTTAAGTACAACTTTGACTTTCCATTTCTCTTTTTATACATGGGGATAACTGCAAAACACTTTACAATTTACCTCAAAATAGTGGTGATACATCTCTCAGTATAAACGCCTTCTTAACATACCATCTCTCTAGGAATATCAACACCACACAGGATTTTTCAATTAAAGCATAAACTCAACCTTTTCTGTCTGAGGAACATTTTGTTATCTTTTTCTAAGCTTACAGCACCTGATGTGTGGATAAAAAAATCCGTCTTCTGGGGATTTTCAGCTAAATCTATTATTTAAATCCCATTTATTAAGGTTCTTTGCTTCGGTGTCTGAATTTTCTTGGACACCTTTTTCCTGCCAAATACAGTCCTTGGTGTGAGGCACATCCTGAGCTGTACCCCAAGCACACAGCCCTGCTGCCTCTGCAGCCACCATCCCTGGGCATCTGAACATCTCCTGAGGTTGTCACCCAGGCTGACTGCACCTGGAGGCTTCATCCATGCCATGGGTTGTTCTCCTGGAGTCCAGCACATATTTCCTGGACAAGACAGAGCTGCTCAAGCTCTGCTCACAGCTCTAACACCTGAACATTGCCTTCGGTGCAGCCCCTGGGAGGGCAGATGGGCTCCAAGCATCCTCTCCCATAAAGGTAGCTGGCCAAGGACTTTTGGCTGCCACCCCATCTGGTGGACCCAGAGGGGGACCTGCTGCCACTGCACCTCCAGATAAAGGCAGGAGAGAGTCCCATGTTGGAAGATGGCCATTGCATTATTTGTTGGAGGCAGAAGGAAGCACTTTCCTGTAGCAATAAACCTCTCACCATCAGCAGAAATGTGTTGTACAGTCATTAAGGAGCAGGTAAGAGGTGGCTCACAGCTTGGGATTTTATTGCTTTGCAGTTTGCTCTGGAGAGTGTTGTGTTTATACAACCCTAATGCTTTAAAACCCAAAGCTTTCTTTTTTTTATATATAGGTAAAATACATGCTCACACGCTTATAAATGTTCTCACGCCCTCAAGTTTGCTTCTGAAATTTGGCTGCATCCTGAGATGTGCACAGCTCCAGCCTCTCCACAAAACCACTCGGAACAGGGGGATAAAAGCCACTGGCTCTGCAGCCAGGCTATGGCTTTGGTCAGCATCTCTCCAGGACAGAGGTTTATGGTCATTACCCACATGGAGCCAATCCTTACAGCTTCGGTCTCTGAAGAGGCTTTGATGCAAATGAAGAATCTGTTAATCATCCTGCAGGGTACTGGCCCTAAACCCCTATGGGCTTGGGGCTCCTGTTCCACCTGGGTGGTTATTCATGGCATTACTTGGCATCTACCTGCTGCAGAGAGCACCAGCCTGTGCTGGATGGATGATCATCACAGACTCCACAAAGGGGCCTACAGACACTGACAGCAAGAGCTTGGATCACACACCATCCCAGCAGAGGGGGAATGAGAAGGATCACAGCTAGAAAAGGAAGAAGCAATTTGGTGCTGACAAGGACAAATACAATCCAACACTTCCTTTTATATAACCATTGGCAAACATTTCTGAAGAGCTTTAATGCCTCCGAGTGAAGCAAACAGACAGCGCCGGGGTCAGGAAGAGTGAAGTGGGGTTTTTTTTTCAATGATTTTTATTTTTTTGCTGGTCTCGCAAATCTCTTTGCAGATAGTGGTGATTATAAATAGTCTTTTGTCATTTCCTGATTGTGGTTTGCCGACTCTGCCTTATTTCTGGCAGCAGGCAAGAGGCGTGCAGCATCTCGCCCCAGCGCGGGGCTCGACGTCGTGGAGCAGACACGGGTTCAGCCTGGGGAGCAGGCAGGGAAACACAGGGATCCCCCAGGCTCCATCAGGGTAACCTGCAGATAAGAGACCTCTGCGGTGGGATTACGGGCATCGTGAGCTCTAGATTTACCTCAGCAGGCTGATATCAGTGATTTCCTCCTCCAGACGACTGAGCATGTGCCCCACGAAGAGGCCCCTTGCTGGGAACAGCACAGGTGCCCTTATGCAGAACCCTGATCCCCTGGCCGGGCTTCTTCTACAGCCTGTCCTGGCTTTATCCTCGGCTGCACTGTTGTTACATAGAGTTAGTCGTGCTCTGAAACATGGTTTCCAGGGGCTAAGAGGCATCTCCCTGTGACATGTTCACCCAACTTTTTCCTGTGAGCAACATCCCTAGCACAGTATCATAGCATCACAGAATCCCAGACTGGTTTGGGTTGGAAGGGACCTTAAAGATCATCCAGTCCCAACCCCCTGCATGGGCAGGGACACCTCCCACCAGCCCAGGCTGCTCCAAGCCCCATCCAACCTGCCCTTCAACACTGCCAGGGATGGGGCAGCCACAGCTTCCCTAGGCAATCTGCTCCAATGTCTCACCACTCTTACAGTGAATAATTTTTCCTGGAGCCTTCTCTTCTCCAGGCTGAACAGCCCCAACTCTCCCAGTCTGTCTCCAGAGCAGAGCTGCTCCAGCCTTTGGATCACCTCCATGGCCTCCTCTGGACTCCCTCCAAGAGCTGCATGTCCTTCTTGCATTGTAGCTCCAGCAGAACTCCATGCCACAGCACACAAGCTCCCCGGGTGCTCCATCACCTCATGGTGGATGCTGTGTGGGCTGCAACTCTCATACAGATCAGGAGCTGTTGCTGCCTCACACACTGGGGTGATCCATGCCCACAGCACACCTAAAGACTGCCCAGCTTGCAGAACCAGCCCTTGTATCTCAGTGTATTATGACAATCTTTAATCACATTGGTTTATTGCAGCTGGGGCCCCACCTCCTCCAGCACATGGGAGGTGGGTTCCCACCAAGAACTTACTCCTGGTTCCTAGCAAGATGGCATTCCCAGTCTGCACTGGCTACAGAGATTCCTTGGGAATGGGGAAACACTGCTGCTGCTCCATTTTACAGGCAGGAAAGCAGAGGGAAGCCAGTGAGTTACCTGTGACACACCTGGTACCACACAGATGCCAAGGTCCCAGGGGGAATTCAAGGCTTCCAGGCTGTGGAGGTGTGAGCAACACTGCCACCAGGAACTGGAGTAAGAAGAGAAAAGAGATTGATCATTATCAGAAAGTCAGTGGGAAGACCTGCTGCCTGGAATGGGCCCATCAGTAGTTACCTGATGAAGGTCTGAAGGGACTAAAAAAGTAAGGATACGGGTTTTCAGCTCCAGACTCTGATCGTAGGGAACTGCGGGGAGATAAAGCAAAAGCTTTGTAGCAGTCAGGACAGAAGAGCCCACAGAATGCTACTGGAGTGGCAGGGCCCTAACACACTGGAGAAAAGGGCACCTCATCATGAGAGACTTCAGCCTGAGCGACACGACGCTGCCAGGATTCAAACATCCTTGGAATTCCTTAGACCTAATCAATAGATATTTCCTAACTCAATATGCCTCTACTTGTAGAAATTCTGCGTTGGACCTCACCTGCCTCCGGGCAGAAGGGATCACCACGTGATGGTATTTGTTACACATAAACAGCATGAAGTCCATGCTCAGTGGCTCAGACAAGTGCTGGTTTGTGAGGGCTGGTTCCACAAAGCCAAGACCAACCAGCAGCCAGTTCCCTTGGGAGGAAAGCTTCACCCTCCAAGATCTGACCAAGGACTGGCAACTCTCTCCTGCAGGGTCCCAGCCCCACCACCCAGCATGACAGCCAAAGCAAACTGCAAGGCCATTGAAATAACACATATGAAAAAGAGGACTTGGTTGGTGGCTCTGGCACTTTCTTGGTAGCTGCTCAATTCCTGCATCCATTCCATGTCCATGATCAGAAGAAATGGGAGAAGGTTTGGACTGAGGAAGCTTAGAGAGCTCAAACACTGCCCTTCCAGAGGGAAGGCAGACCCCAAAAGAAGGCAAAGAGATGATTTATCTACACAGCTCATGGAAATGGGATGGCTGGAGGCTCTTCCACGTTATAAATGTAGCAGATGGGAGCAAACAGGGGTAGGCTCCAAGTGCATCGTGGTTTTGTCTTTCAGCAGTGGAGGTGAGGAATGGCTGGCCGAGTCACCAGGAGCTGTGATGGACTCTCCATAGCTGAAGACACTTAAAATCATGCAGCGATTGAAACAGGACCTTAGACCTCAGGGCACACAGAGGGGTGGAGACCTTTGCTCTCTGAGCTTTGAGGGCAGCAAGCAGCTTTCCCAAAGGCTGCTGAGGACATCTCTGTGTGCCTCCTCAAACTGCAAACTCCACGTCAGAATGGCCTTTCCCCCCTAAACCTTCCTCAAACTACATTATTTGTTCAAGACCCTATTTTGCTCTAATCTGGTCCACAGGGGATTCTTTCTGGCTCCTCTTCATGCCGACACTGGGGGTGAAAGAGCCTCATGAGTGGTTTTTGCCTCTTGACTTCCCACATCCCTTCTAAGCTCATTCGGAAAACATCTTCCCTTGCCCAACATCTCCACCAATTCCCCTGCCCCTCTGTTTTTATTTAGCTCTATAATTACACTATCTGACCGTTCAGCATCTTGGAATGAAATCTGCATGAAAGATATCAAGAAAAATAAATTTGTGTTTTGCAATATCTTCGCAGCTATCTTTAGTCTGGGCAAAAAGAGCAAAGCCAGTGCCAGACTCTCTGCAAATTTCGAGCTTTGTGGAGCTCTTGGGAAAGGGGGTTTTATGGGCCGGGGCAGGGAAATCCATGAGTTCAGATGATTATTCTATTAATACTGTTAACAACCGTTTTTAGTGATGCTTCAAAAGGGAGAAAAACACACCAGGTATGGGCGAGTTGGAGTGATGTTTATAGTAAATGCTGTGCTGGAATGGGCCTGTCAGTGTCACCCAATGAAGGTCTGAAGGGACTAAAAAAGGAAGGATACGGGTTTTCAGCTCCAGGGGCAGAAAGGCAGTGCTTGCTTTTTTTTTTCTTTTCTTTTCTTTTCTTTTCTTTTTTTTTGGAGGAAAACAGCAAAGTTGGCCGGGCAGCTCCGAGCACGTGCCGAGAAGTTCTTTGCAGAGGGAGATGGCGACGGGATGAGTTTCCCATCAGGACGAACAGACTTTTCCCCCGTGTCATGCCGAAACAGCTCTGAAACATGGTGGGGGCCAAGATGGGGGCTTGGGGAGGCAGGGGGTGATTCCAAGGACGGGTGCGCAGCGGGGGGAAGAGGAAGGGGAGCAGAACCAGCAGCGATGCTGCCCTGACCCTCCTGCTGGTCCCGTCCCTTCCCTCGCACCATTTCCCCCCGGGAGCCTCTTCGCCCCGGGGCCCTTCGCCTTCAGGCCCTGGCAGCGCTGCCGAGCGGCCGGGGCAGGCTCGGCCGTGCGGTGCGGTGCGGGGCCGCGCGGTGCGGGGCCGCGGGCTCTGCCCCCGGGGGCCGCCTCGATGCCCTCGGGGCCAGGAACGCACCGACGAGGCGGGGAACCGAGCCCGCCGCTCCGCCCGCGTTCCCCGGGGCAGGCTGCGGGGCTGGGGCCGCCCCGGGGCGCAGAACGGGGCCCGCACGTCCCCCCTCCCCCGCCCACCCCCTTCCCCACCGCGTCTCCAGCGCGGGGGCCACCCCACGGGGGGCGCCGCGGCCCCACGGCGCGGAGCGGCCCCGCGCCCGCCGGCTGCCGGGCTGGGCGGCCGCGGCGGTGCCCGGCGCAGGGCCGGGGCCGGGGCCGCGCGGGGGCGGAGGGCAGCGGCGGGGCCGGCGCGGCGGGGCTCGGCTGCCGCGCTGGGCCAGACTCAGCCCCTTTCTCCCGCCGCCGCTGGCTGCGAGCGCGCTGCGGCTGGAGCGGCCCCCAGAGCGGGCTGGTGATGGCGGCGGCGCGGGCTCGGCAGCGGGAGGCGCCCGCCCAGCCCTGCGCGCCGCGCCGCTAGCGGCAGCGCCCGTGCCCGCGGCGGCCGCCCCGGCCCATGCCCCCGGGGGGAAGGGGGGCTGCAGCAGCCCGGCGAGCCGCCCACCCGCGCAGCGGGGGCATCGCCCCCACTCGCCGCTCCTGGGAGGGCGGAAAGGAGGCAGCGGCGGCGGCGGCGGCGCCGGCATTGTGCGCGGCGGATCGCAGGCCCCGGCGGCGCGGGGCTCGCCTGCCTCCCGCCCCAGCCTCATGAACCAGCCGGACGGCTCCGCTCCGGCGGCGGCGGCGGCAGCGCAGGTACGGGGCGGACGGGCGGCGTGTCCCCCGGGGGGAGGCGGAGGGAGCGGGGAGGAAGGGAGGGAGGGCGGCAGCCGCAGCCGCCCCGTCGCGGAGCCCCGCCGGCGGCGCTTGGCGCAGTGCGCGGGGGGCACCCCCGGGCCCCGGCCCCGCACCGGCCCCGCCGCCCCCGCGCACCGGGGCGGAAAACAAAGCGGCGCCAGCAGCCATGTCGGCGGGGACGGGCGGCCCGGGCGGCCCCGCACCCCGGCCCGGCCCCGCACCCCGGCCCGGCCCGCCAGGAGCCGCCGCTCCCCGCTCCCCTTCCCTTTTCCTTTCTTCCCTTCTTTCTTTCTTTTCCTTTCCCCCCCCTTTCCCTTTTTTTAAATTTTTTTTTCCTTTTTTTTTTTTTTTTTTTTTTCCTTCTCTCATTTTCCTCCCGAGCGGTAGGTTGAAGGTTTTGGTGGTTTTTTTTTTTCTATTTTTTTTTTTTTCCATTAAAACGACGCCACCTAGAGGAGAGTATTTCGTAAATAAATAAATAAAAAAAAATTAAAATTGGAAAAAAAAAAAAAAGGGAAAAAAAAAAAAAGAAGAAGAGGAAATATTCTGCTATTTCTTAATTCCCAGAAAAGTTGGGGCGGTTTCGGGGCCGCTCCCCCCGCCGCAGCCCCCGCCCGCCTCCCCTCAAGTGGCATTTTCCTCCCGTTTGGAGGCAAAACGCAGCTGAGACGTAAATGAAAATTAAGCTGGAATTTGAATGAATTCAGGATCCCCCCCCCCTCCCGGTTTCTGGAGGCGAAGGGGCCCGGGAGCGCTCGGGGTTTGGGGGGAAGCGGCTCAACTTGGAGCCGTAAAATGATGAGTTTGGGAAAGTGGGAGAATTGCTGTTCCGGAGCAATTAGGAATTGTACTTCATTGTAATTTTGAACTTGTGCTGCGCGCTGTGCCAAAACTGGCTGGGTTTTTTGGTTTTGTTTTTTTTTGTTGTGTTTCGTGTTGTTTTTTTTTCCCTTTTTTTTTTTTTTTCCCTTTTGCTGCAGTGCTTAAAAGTTATTTGTTCCAAACGAGGAGTTTTGCAGGAAAATTAAAGCATTGAAAATTTGCTGTGGACACACCCAATTTTTTATTTATTTTTTATTTTTTTTATAATTTTTTTTTTGTGATTTTGGATTTCATGCAAAACTGCTCTTAAACAATGAGGTTCTAAGCACAGTCCAGGAAAACACGAGGACAAGCAAAATGGAATAATCGAATGTCAGTTTTATTTTTGAATTTCTTGGCTTTTCTGATGGTTTCTCCTGGCATAATTAAAACATAGTTTCCAGCATTTAATTTCCTAGTTCTTTTGTAAAGAGAAAAAATTTCCATAGTAGGGCTTTTAGGGTGGGTTTTTTTTTCCCCCCCTTCTTTTTTTAAACATTCACACTGTAACAACTCCAGATGCCATGGAACATACAAATCTAGTATTTACACAGGTTTGTGATGAGGTGCACCGTGGTGTTATGAATATGCATAATTAACAATATTGTGAAAAAAAAGAATTGCAGATTTAATTATTTTGATTTGTTTTTTTTCTAAACCAGTAAACCCAAAGTGCTTTGAAAGGACTCGGCCATGATATTTTTCACAATTTCAAAATCCTTTTTCTCTTTGGCTCTTCCTCTAAATCCTTCCTGGAGTTTGAATTTAAAATATTTTTTAAATTTTTTTTTATTTGTTTTGTGGCTGTTGTTTTTTTTTTTTTAACAATGCTGTTTTGTGCCTGTTATTTTGCTGTAACGGGGAGCCTGTGAGTTCTGGACTGTGCACACTGGTTTATTATTGTAGGGTTGCCCTTGAATACTGGGGTCTTGGTATTGATCTTTGTAAAAATAAATAACAAAAGAGCACTGGAACATGCATTGTTTGAAGAAAAAAAAAAAGCAATATAGGAGCGATATATAACGGCCTTTCCACTCAAAAGTGGGGGAGGGAGAGGAAAGGAAAGATTAGGTCAACATTGAGTTTTACCAACCTTGACACAGTCTCCTCTCTGAAATGGGGACAAAATAGCAAGATGGCTGGCTCCACAGCTGCAGCACTTTGGGTTGGGTTTGGGGTTGTTGTTTTTTTGGTGTTTGCTTTGTGTTGTTGCTTTTTTTTTTTTTTTAAAAAATGGCATTTTAAATTTTGAACTCAAAAAAGTGAGTTCCTGGATCTGCCAGACACCCACCTGCAAATGCTGAAATCCAGGCACTGGGAAAAAAAAAATAAAATTAAATTTCAATCTGGAATGAATTTTAAAATCTGAATCTCAAATCCCTGAAAAGTGATTTTTTTGTTGTTGTTTTTTTTTTGTCTGTGTGTGGTTTTGTTTTTTCGTGTTTTTTTTTCTGTTTAGATTTTTATTTCACTGTAACTTGATACTTGCTTGAAATTAGGCAGGAGTGGCTGGTGAATTCAGTGTTCTGGGGCTGTTTTTCACCCTCCTTTTATTTATTTCATGTTTTGGGTTGCTCGGGGTGGGGAGGCAATGGAAAAAAATTGCAAAGCAGGATAACTCTTGGGTGGAGGAGAAAATACTCTGAAATGTCAACTTCATATTTTTATTTTTGTATTTATTTCCCCCCCCTCACCCCTCCCCCCCTAAAGGACCCACCCTCTTCCTGAACCTCTTCCTGACACCAGTACCAAGGTGGCAGAGCAGCAATGGTGCAGTTAGAGCAGGGTGGCACCTAGGGGTAAAAATTACACACAATGTTCAAAATTCAAATTCAGCAATCCCGGGGAAGATTTTATTCATGGTTTCATCCAGGAAGCTTTAACCTGGTGCCTTTTCCATATTCTTATATGCCAATAATTCCCTTCCTTGAGCTGCACCCCGTAACTTTTAGTTCATGATTATGCCCAAATAAGCTGTTTAGCTGTAATTTAATTTTTAAAATTTTTTTTTTAAGGTTTCATACTTTTTTTTTTTTTTTTCAAATAGAGAATTTTTTTTTTTTTTGGGTGCTGCTTTTTTTTCTGCCTGGCTTCACACCCTTACCTTGAGATCTGGGGAGCAGCCCCATGGCTGTGCTTGGCGATGAGGACACACCTTGATAGGCCCTGCATTTTAATTACCAGTAATGCCAGATATTCCATTTGGAGTCACGGTGGCACCAGTTTCCAGTTGCATCTTTGAAGTTTATCACGCCGCCCTAAAATAGAGGAGCTGAAACTGGGAAGGCCCCAGTTTGGTTCTGGTTTGACCTGTTTTCAGCTGCGGTGGGAATATGTGGATTTTCTGATGCTGTTGGGCAGGGTCTGCTCTGCAGAGGTGGGAATGAGGATGGGAATGGGAATGCACTGCCATGGTACTGGGCTGCAACTTGTGGGGATGCTGTCACGCCCACCCTGCCTACCACCACCTTTCCAGGTTTAACTCTGTGTGTATCAGTTTCTCTTAAACAACGGCTTCCATTATATGTTCAGTGGTGATGAAAAGCGACGCTGGAGGTTGTGATGGGTTTCTGAACCTCACCTTCCTGTGTGCCCCTGTCCTTCCAGGAGAAACCTCCTCTGCCTTGAAAAATAGCTCATAATTTTTCACCTCAGTCTGCTTTGAGAAGGATTTTATTTTTTATTTTTTATTTTTTTTTCCCTGGAAAGTTGATCAATATTTATGATATTAAAAAATTGCAGTTTGGGAGCCTGGAAGGGGGGAGGGGCAAGAAGGGAGCCCAGCAAAGCGATACCAGCGGATTTCTTGTGACATAACTGAGATGGCTGTTTGAAAAAAAGAAGAATTTCAAGTACTTCGTCCTCAGTGAGGATGAAAATAGGCGTATTTTCCTGGATGAAAATAGACATAATATTACTAAAGCAGCAGATACCATTTACACAAGCTCCGTATGAAACCTCCCCACAGCATTCACGTAACTCCAGAATAATTTAAATCTAGATCACTGCCATCATGCAACGCCGGGAATAGTTCAGTTCACGGGGGCAGTCACGTGGCCCTGGTGATGCACAGTCAAGTTTGCAATTATGCAAGTGCAGTACTGAAATTAGGGTTCTAAAAATTAGTAATTTAATTTTTTAATTACTTTTTTTCCTCGGCGGGGGGCTGGGTTGAAACCTGCCAACAGGCAGGTACAGACCCGGGGCATGCACCCGCCTCTCCGGGTGCTTTTGGAGGGTTTAGATTGTCCCACTGTGGTGTGGTGGGACTTGGTTCCTGGTGCTGCCTGCTGCACTGTCCCAGCTGGTCCCCATGGCACAGCCCCACAACCCAGATCCCCATGCACAGCCCCACAGCCCAGATCCCCATGGCACAGCCCCACAGCCCAGCTCCCTTTGGCACAGCCCCACAGCCCAGCTCCCCATGGCACAGCCCCACAGCCCAGCTCCCCATGGCACAGCCCCACAGCCCAGATCCCCATGGCACAGCCCCACAGCCCAGCTCTCCTTGGCACAGCACCACAGCTCATCTCCCCATGGCACAGCTCCCCACAGCCCAGCACTCCCTGGCACAGCCTCACAGCACAGCTCCCCTCAGGCCATGCTGGCTGCAAATGGGTGTCGTGGGGAATTTTCACCTTTCAAGGTCCCTGGTGTTGGGGTTGAGCCCCGATGGTCTCTGCTTGAGCATCTCTGGCATCGCTCACGTTTGGGGCACGGCGTGATGCCCATGGGCTTTGTCCCCATAGGGCAGCACGTGGTCACACAACCCACATGGCTTCTGTGGGGCTCTGCATGTGTGGGGTGTGTTGCACATGCTGAGGGGTTGCTGGATCCCACCTGTTTCCACTGCTGTTAGAACTGGGGTGGCTCCAGTTCATGCACAGATCTTCCTAAGCGATCGTTTGGGTGCTAATTGTGCTGGGGGGTGTAAAATGGGCAGGGATAGTCCTGCAGTCGTGGGGAGGCATAAACGTGACTTTTGCCAGCGGGGCTGTTGGCAGGATGGGGCCCTATTTGAGCATAATGTGCCAAGAAAGGGGAGGGCAAGGGATGAGGTGCCTGGGCAGGGACTGTGAGCATGGCTGGAGGTGGCCTTTGGCTTTTGGGAGTTGACACAGTAAATGGCACAAGGAAGTATTTATTTCTTGTGATGTCTACATTTCAGAGCCTCTACTATTACGTATCCTTAGAGTTTCACATTTACGGATTCAGTTTGGCCATACAGTGTTTTCTGGGGAAGAAGTTTCTAATTTTTAAAGGTCTTTTATGGATTAATTGCTAGTCATCTGCCTCCTTTTTGCTTTTGTTTGGCTCCTTGAATGTCTCTTGATTATTTTGTACTATGTGATGCCAATTTAGTGGTTAACTAGTATGCAAACTACATCTGGACGTGTTGACTTTGCATTAACGATCATTGATTTGTCTGGAGTGAGGGAATAGAATGAATGATGCTGTTTACTGTGGATAGTGTATGAAAAACAACCATTTGCAATGTGTCTTTCAGCAGCAGCACACGGCTCTGGGGCAACTTGTCACAGCAGCTCTGCCTCGGCCGTCGTGTGAGAGCTGAATGTTCAAATTGTGGCACCAGGAGTGGGAAAGGGACCTGGGAAGGCAGCAGCACGTGGTGGATGGTGACAGGGTTGACTACATGCCCTGCTCTTGGTTAGCTCTGGTGATAATGGAAGTGGAGTAAAGTTGTAGCAGAAAGAGAGCGGAAAGAAATTAATATATATAGCATATAACATATGTGTTGTAATATGTAACACATAATCAGTAACGTACAGTGCAATATGTAACATAGAGTGTAATATATATACATAGAAAGAGGTTTTCCCTGGGGGACGTAACCAAGAGAATGCACAATATAATAATCATAAATACAAGCAGTGGATTGAGTTGATGGGTGGATTCAGTGGCAGTGGGTTCTCCACCAGCCTGTGGCTGCAGCAGTGCAGTTGGCTCTGGATGGAGCAAAGTTGGGTGCCTCCCATTTCCACCTGGGCTTGGGGAAGCTGAGATGCAGCTGTAGCTGCTGCAGGTTCAGGTGAGTCCTGGGACATAAGAGTGTCCTGCACAGTTGTGTTTTATTCTGAAGAAGGGAAGGGCTGGAGCACATGCACTTTCTATGCAGTAGGTCCCTTCCCAAGACATGTACATGCTGGAGATGTCAAAGGTAACGTACCTTACTTCTTGGACAAGGTGTTTGTAAAGGCAAGATTTCTTTCCCTTGGTTGATGTTGAATATTTGGACCTTGAATCTGTCCTCACCCAGTCCTGGGCCTTATTTGTTGTCTTCCATTGAATGTTTCTAGTGCTGTTGGTGGGACTGTGGTGGGGTGTGAAGTTCAGGATGAGCATTGGTCTTTCTTTTGGGCTGGGGTCAGCACTGTGGGCTCTTCCCATGCAGGGATTGCTTTGCTAGTCTCCAGAATGTACATAGTTGGGTACTAGAATGATGGACAGAAGTGACCTCCTGTGATGTGGGTTTCACATGCTGATGATGGACTGTGTAAATGGACATGGAGACTCAGAGCAAGCTGCGTGTTGGCTTTCCTGAGGTACTAGGGTTTTACTTATTTTGTAGAATCACAGAATCATAGAATGGTTTGGATTGGAAAGTATCCTAGAAATCATCTAGTTCCACCACACCCTGCTATGAGTAGGGACATCTCTCACTAGACCGGATTGCTTCAAGCCCCATACAACCTGGTCTTTAACACTTCCAGGGATGGGACATGCACGTTTGAGTCTCTGTTCATTATTCCCACAGTGGGCACTGCAAGATGTGGCAGAAAAAGGTGGTTAAATAGAGAAAATCTTCCTCCATACTCTTTGAAAGTGCAACTGAAGTCTTCTTATTCAGAGAGGTTTATTTGGACAAGGATGCAGCACTGAGGATATGAGTTGGTTAGAAGTCCTCTTAGAAGATCAGACTCTGTAACCGTGCTTAAACCACCTCTGCACCCATATGGAAGAGGTTTTGTGCTGTACATGGTTTGGGTTTTTTTGGCAGGTGTCTCAGGTGCATTGGCTGGTCTCAGCATTCATGCCAGCGTGTTGGAAGCCTTTGCTGTGGCTGGGATGCTGTGTTAGGTGGCTTGGGGAATGGAAGCTGCAGGTAGGGGGCACGGAGCACATTGTGCCTCCCCCCGGCAGGTTGAACCAGCCAAACCCCTGTGCCTCTGTGGGTGTGGACAGGCCCAGGTAACTCCTGCACAAGGGCAGGGCAGTGTCAGGCTCCTACCAGGCAATGAGCCTTGTGGTTGACAGAGTTGTGCTTCCCCTGGAGAAGCTGAAGGCCTCACAGCCCCTTTGGGGTGACGCTGCAGAGCTGTGGTTCAGCCCAGCAGTTCTGGCAGGTGTGGGGCTGCACATCCCCACAGCTGTTAACATCCTAAGGGCCTGGTGGCCATTTGTGATGCTGTTTTGTGGTGGGACCAGTGTTATCTTGCCAGCTCCTCTGCTGGAGTAGCTCTTCCTGGGAGTCCTTCTCCTCTGTCTTTCCTAAACCTGTATTGCCCAGGCACTCCAGTGTGTGCTTGGAAAGGCTCAGTTGATGTGCTGGGCCTGCAAAGATTTAATTATACAGGCAAGGCCTTCCTTGATTGTAATTTGCAGTACTCCTGTTCGTCTCACATCTGTATTTGGTTGGTGTTATGCGAAAGGTAAGGCTGGAAGTGGAAAAGCCACAACTGTAGATTGTGCCAGCACTGGTAATGGACTGACATGGGGAAACAGGGACATTGGCACCTGGAGCAGAGGTTGGGGGCTGCTGGAGCCATTGTATGTGTGAGCAACCAGTACGTAAATCATAAACCATTGAATAGTTTGGGTTGGAAGGACCTTAAAGATCACCCAGTTCCAACCCTTTGCCACGGGCAGGGACACCTCCCACCAGCCCAGGCTGCTCCAAGCCCCATCCAACCTGCCCTTCAACACTGCCAGGGATGGGGCAGCCACAGCTTCCCTGGGCAGCCTGGGCCAGGGTCTCACCACTCTCACAGGAAAGAATTTCCTCCTCATGTCTCACCTCAATCTCCCCTCTTCCAGTTTAAAGCCATTACCTCTGGCCCTATCACTCCATTCCTTGTCCAAAGTCCCTCCCCAGCTTTCTTGTAGGTTCAGGTGTTTATGTATATGGACATGTCTGAGACACTTGACTCAGGGATGGAGAGTTGAAATCTCTGGTGAGTCTGGGATGCTGCATGGACCGTTGGGTCTGGGCCAGCAAGTGGCTTGGGCCAGACCTTGACGGGCCATCAGTGTCCTCTGTACTGGTTTAGAAATTAGGGGTATCATCACAGAAGATTCAACTGATAGAAGTGAGAACAGGTGTGTTTGTCAGACAGTTTGTCTGCTGGCAGTGAGCTGAGCCAGGCAGGCCAGACCTGGTCATGTCCTGGTGCTGCTGTCCTGATGGCACTGCCGTGTTTACAGGTTCTTCAGGTTTTAATACTCGTTGTGATTTCATTTTACTAGTTAACACTCAGGCAGTAAGTAATTTTTTTAACTTCAGTTCTCTCCCTGTGTGGGTGTAGGTATCCTTTCCTGCCCAAAAATAGCAGCAGAAGTGAGTTTTCAGAAGAAGTTGGGTGTGCTTGTGTTGAAGGCCCGTCGTTTAGGTTCTGCTTCCAGTATGTTGAGAACAATTTTAGAACAAGTATTTGATTGCTTTAGACCTAATTTTAGAAGTATTAAATCTCAGTTTTTAAAACTCTGTAACCCAAGCCAACAGTTCTGCTGGTGTGGGAGAGCCAGGAGGGGAAACTGGAGGGAAACCCAAGGCAAGGTGGGTTGAGCCTTTTGGGAGCAAATCGTGGTCATGGTCCTTGGCGGGGGTGCATGCTTGAAGTCAAATTGTCTGTATTTTGGTGAGGGTTTTTTTATTACTATTTTAATTACATGGCTGCATAAGGGTAGAATGAATGAAACACTGTCTCAGCAGATCTGTGGGATGTTTTATGTTAAGTCTGCAGACTGCTGGGGGTAGTTTGGAAGCTGAACTGAGAGCACCCCAGTGCACAGCACACAAACAGCACCGGTAGGTTTGTAGCTTGAAACCTAAGAAGAGCTACTGCCTTCTGGGTGTAAATCTGTCGCTCGAGGTCTGGTGCTCCTTAGTCTGTGGGCTGCAGATCCTGAGCTTTTACTGGAATCTGTGATTTTTGTAATTTCGAGGGTGGGAAAGGTGGGTTGTAAAGACACAGGATAATTATCTGCTGGAAACAAAAATACCTTTTTGAATTTTGTGTGCATTTTGGAAACCTGTGTGAAGAGGTACAGCTGCATTTGGATCAGGCTGGTAGCAGAGGGGAATTGGAAATTCCCTTGGGAATGGGTGGGATTTCTCTTTGCAATTGGGTGGTGCCATAGATGAGACCCATATTGGGCTCTCAGGATGCTCAAGTGCATCCTTGGGAATCCAACAGTGGCAGTTGCACTGGGGGGCAGGTTGGGACGTGGCAGTTGGTGGCCCTGGGGCTGCTGGGGTGGGTACTTGGCAGTGGACATGAGCTGGTGGGATCAGTGTGGGCTGGCAGGGCTGGAGATGAACTTTGCCAGTGAAGGAATTAATAATTGAACACCAGGCAGTCTGTCCCTGGGTTTATTTTGACTCTGTCGTGTTGAGACTGCTTTGAGGCACGTGGCTTTGGCTATCTGGTTGTGGTTAACACCATCCAGGCATACAGCTTATTAACTGTGAGGGAGGGATATTTTTGCCTTCTTATCTATCTTTATTTTAGAGGCCAATAAATTTGGCTGGTTGGTGATAACAGCAGTTAGAATTCGTGTTTCTCCTTAGTCAGGTTTGTTAGGACATTGCCAGGGAGGCAGCCTTGGAGGGAGACCTGCCCTGCCAGGAAAGGACGCTGGGCGAGAAATAAGAAATGCAAGTACATCCAAATAAATGGCATTAGGTGGAGGCAGAACAGATCCAGAGACAGTTTGTAAGGTCCAAGTTGTATCATGTGTGGTCCGAGAGCAGTGATGTGATTCCTGCTTCTGGAAGTGGTGTCAGAGGGGGATGTAGGAATGAGTCCACTGGAGCATCCTCAGTGGATATAGTGGTGCCATTAGTAAAGGAGAAAAAAACCACCCCAAAATCAAGAAAAATAAGAGGCACTTTTCCTGAAACCTTGCATATATATATTTTTATTATTATTATTATGCCCTAGTTTTAGTTGGTTTAGTTGATAAAAAGTAGATTCACTGAAAATGCTGCATTTGCTTTTGGTTTCTGATAGGGTGGAGGAGGCAGCAGACACTGACTGTGGATGTTTGTTTTTTTGTTAAACTCAGAGATGTTTGTCCTTTCCTCTCTCAGAGAGGACAATTTAAGCCTCGTCCAGCAGAAGCAGTGCTTATGGTTGTAGTTCATCATGTGGTATTTTAAATGTATAAAATGAAATGTTCCTGTCTACTTTAAGCAGGCATATGTCTACGTTTTACAAATTAACCTAATTAAATATATATGTAGAAATTTATGATCTTCAGCTCCTAGCATAAGGTATGCAATTAGCATCCATGGAGCCAGGAAGGAATTTTCCATGTGTGTCTTGACTCTTCCTCATAGGATGTGTAGGGTTTAGGGTTTTTTTTTTGTGGTGCTTTTGTTGTTGTTGTTTTAATTTAGTTCTATTATAAATCTTCAGAGCTTTAATTTTTTTTCTACTTGGGAATTCACTTACTGACCAGTCCTGCAGAGATTAAGACTCCTTGTTAAATTTCCCCACAAGTAGCTTTGACTGAAGTCGGTAAAAATGGTCCCTAATTCCTGTGCTTCAGCCTGTCCCTTTCATTCTGCAGGACAGAAGGATTTAGTTTTGCTACAAGAACATCATCATGAGCAAAATATAATTCTGGAGGAAAAATGGCATTAGAATATTTACTTTTTTTCAAGCCTCTTCCTTCCTCCCACCCAAAAATAGCAAAAAAATATTATCTGTCTTCACTGGATTTATGTAATTTTCAAGTGTTTGGCCAACTTTGTTTCCAAAACATACTGTCCCTCTACCTTAACTCTCTCTATGGCAAGGGAGCCCTTACACAATAAGGACAAGGAATATATTCTGTTCACACGTGCTTTCATTTAGAAATGCACTGGCATCAGGAAGAAAACGTTTTAGTCTGTTTTCTGCCAAAGCTTTGGGTGTTTTTTTCCTAATATTTAAAGTTTGATCACGTTATAATAGTTTGTTATATAAATAATCATTTGGTCTACTTTGCATATCAATAGTTGAATCAGTTTTATTCACAAAAAGCCTTTTTTCCCCCACAAACATCCCTACTGTTCCATCCCAGAAGGTACTCTTTCTTAGCAAAACCAACCCAGTAAATGATGTTCCCAGCTCAGCTATTTTAATGATCCCACAAACCCAAAAAAGCAGTCGGAAATTTTTCAAGAGCAAACTGCAGAAACATTTATTTAATTTTTTTTTTTTTGACAGCATAACTTCTAAACTTTTTGTCCAAATATTTTTGTTAGATTTTTCCGAGTAGGCATCGCACTGAGCTGCAAACTCGAAGAATTTGGGACTGTTCTCTCCTTCTGAAGATAGTTTTGGGGTTTCAAAGGTCACCCAAAGCTGACTCGAAGAGGATCCCCCAGCAAAGCTGAGGACCCAGCAGACACGTTGGCTCTGTTACTAATTTCTGTGCAAGAACTATTTATAATTCTGCAAGGAGAAGGTGGAGAGAAGAATAATTCTGCGAGTGGAGAAAAATTCTGAAGGTAGAGAGAATTCTGTGAGGAAAAGTTGGATCATAACCATTTTTCCCCACTTGGACACCTCTACAAATCCATCCTCCAGTATTTTCCTTCCAATTTCTGCGTTGCTGCCTTTCCCTGTCTCTGTATTTCAAGGCAGAGGAACTTTTGCTCCAGGCCATGTCTGTGAATCTGCCCCTTTGCAGGAGCTCTCTGTGGTCTCAGGTTGAGGTCGTTGGTTTCTCCTGCCCTCCCAAGATGTTTCTGGGTCCTCTCCCTTATGGGTGGTGCTCTTGTATATGAGGTGTCCAAGCCAGCAACAGCTTTGATTCCTGATTCTCCATCACCACATGTTGAGTGGTGCCCAAATACATCAATTAGAAGAAGAAAACAGTATTTCAATCTATTTTCTGGGTTTTCTTGTGAGCCTACAGCTTGCCAGCAAGCTCTGCAGGGCAGGAACTGTCTTATGCCCATGTCCTGTATAACTCCAGGTGTGGGACGGATGATTTACGAATAATGGCTTTATTTTCCATTCTGGCAGGTACAGCATCCAAGCTGTTTCTTTCTCACTCCTGCCTCTCACTGCTGTGTCACCTTTTGGAAGCTCCTCCTGTGTTGTCCCCAGGACGTGCTGCAGCCTCTTGTTCTGTGGATTTTTGTTAGCCTGGTGTTACCAACTGCCGAGGCAATGATTTGGGTAATTGCAGTGTCTGCAATTCATTTAGGCAAATAGGAGCATGAAAAATAGTTGCTTTCCCTGGCTTGTGGGGTTTATTTTGGGGGTTTAGCTTTTTGCTCGGGGAAGCAGCGACCAGCTGTCCTCTGTGGACGTTCTCCCTACCCAGCCTTGGGGCTCTGCTTCTCAGGGCTGTTCATGGACACCCTGTACATGCCATGGGAGTTTCTCTGGCTGGGTCACCCATGTCACCCTCCTTTGCTTCCTTTCTTCCTGCTGGATGCCTGCAGTCACTTCCGAGGTTGGCACAGCAGAGCTGTGCACTGTGCTGTGGATGCAGCTTTATGCGTGGGCACATTTCGTGTTTCTTTACTTATAATTAGTTATTCCTTGCTGGTGCCACCAAACATGCTCACACTGCTGGGGAAGTGTCCCCTTGCTTCTGTGAACGCTCATGCCCAATCTAGGCACTTCCATCCTCTGTATATCACTGCTTCTCCTTCAGTGTGTTACTTTCTCCAGGTCTTACCTGGTGCATGGAGCAGATGTCTGTGGGACCACCCTGTGATAACAAACTGTTTCTGCCCTTTATTTTCCATCTTTTAATCAGTTGTTAATCAATGAGGTGACTTCTAAAGAAGTGCATATGAAAGCATTGAGAGGGCATTTACTGCAGGAGCCTTCATAGAGGAAACTTGTCTGAGGCTTTTTGGAAATCCAGGTGTGTTCCACTGCTCACTTGCCTGTTGCCCCTTGTCAGCAGCCCTCAGCTTAGTGACTCATGACTATCTACAAAGACCATTTCGATTCCTGGTGTTTCCTCTTTATCTGTGTGAATACTGATTTTTAGATTTGGTTTTTTTTTTAATTACCATTTGTTCTAATTTTTCTGCTACAAAACCAAAGTTCTGCAGTTCATAGTTCCTTGGATCTCTTCTAAAGCCATGGGGTCACAGAATTACTTTCTGGGTCTTTGGGACTGAGGTTGATGCCAGTGATTTTGTGGTAGTTGATAACTTAAATAGTTTAATGCCTTTCAGGCTTTTGCATGGATACTGTCCAGCCCTGTAGATTTTTTTTTTTTTGCTGTTAATTTTGCAAGGCAGGTCTACATCTTTTTCTGGTGACCCTGCAGTTTGAGGCAGATGCTCAGCTCATTCCTGATGATGAAAGAGCCCAGGAGAGGAATTGTTGAGCCCTGTCACAAGTGAGCACGGGTGCTAAACAGTTTGTTTTTTTTATCCTGTGGTTTTCTCTTTCTTCAATGCTTGATTTATACCAGAATCTGGCAGACTTCTGGTGCTTGTGTGTTTAATTATAATTCTTTTTTTTTTAAATTAGGTTTTATTCCTTCAGTGACCTGTTTCTTAACATCTTTTTCTGGATTGGCTTTTTGTGGCTTGAAGTGTAACTTCCTTGGGTTTACAATCTTGTAATTTTAATTTCTTTTTTGAGGATGTCTTTTTGTTTGGCTTTCTTCACTCTGCTGTCAAGCTATGCTTATATGTTTAACAAGCGTCCTTTGGTGGGTGATCCCCATGTTCTTCACTTTCTCCATCTCACCTGCAAGCCCTTTTAGCTGCTCCATTAACACTCTTTTAACACATTTTTCCGTTTAACTGCTGTTTTCTTTTGTTAAATGTTAGTGTGACTGACTTCATTTGTGTGTGTCTTGTGTTCTGAAGACTCCTGGCTTTGGCTGCGTGGTGGGCTCTGCAGCAGGACTGGCTTTTGGTGGTTGTCTCTATAGTCACACCTGTGTGACCAGCCCCAGAAGATCCAGGAGCTACAGGACTGAGTGGGTTGAGGATCTCCACAGAGCCCCCACCTCATCCCTGGCAGTGCCTGGTATGTCCATCCCTGGCAATGCTTGTGCCATTGTCCATGAACAGCCGAGCAGGACTCATGGACTGCTGCATTCCCTGACAGGCCTTGGCTGAGGACACGGTGCAGGGAGAGGTCCCACTTGGGACCTAGAGCGTCATTTCTGTATCGAACCTGCTTTTACATTTGCAAGTCTCTGTGAGATGAACCAAATTCTCTTGAAACGGTATTTTCTGCCTTGACAGAGCCCTGCAGCCTCTCTGCTGTTCTGTGACATTTTGAGCATCCTGTGCTCCGCGAGGCTCTAGCTGTGTTCTGCCTTTCTCAGATGGGCTTCTGGTCCATAACGTTCTCTGCTACCATCTCTTACTAACATGAGAATCGCATGTAATTTATTGGGCTGCACTTTGCTTCTTTGTCAACACAACTCCAGCATTCCATAAATTGGATATGGACTGCAATGCCTTGAGTCTTTTGTTTCCTACCTGCTTTTTTTAGAAGGTTTTTCAGGGGTACTGTACATTTACAACCTAATAGAACATGCCTCACTTAAACTGGGTGTTCTCCTACCCTTGTTTGATTTTCTCAGGATTTATGTTAAATAGACCTTTATATGCTGGCATCTGTTTTAGTTTTGGTTTTGATGGCATCTGGCTTTTCATGAAGGGGCTCCATCCCTTTTGGCATAAGCCCTTCTTCAGGTCACCCCTCGTGACCCTCTTAACCAGCTGGGCAGGTGTGTCCTCATGGAGTTTCACCAAAATACACCATGTTGGTTCTGAGTTTTACTTTTCCAGGATCTGTTGTCCTCTTTGTCATTTATGGGGTGCTTTTTAGCTCTGCCATGAAGTGAGAACCACAGCCTGGGTTTAAAATTACTGTAAAACTGGGATGTGACTTGTGTTGTGCAGGACCCTGCACTCCCCTCTCCCCAGGCCACCCTCCTGCACAAGCAGATGTGAGCTGGGCAGCTTGTGCTGGTGAGAATTAAAAAAAAGGAAAAAAGAAAAAACAAGAAAGAAAAAAGGGAATAATAAAAGGAAGAGATGACAATTATCCTTGAGTTAGAAGTTATCAAGTGCAGAAAATTGATAAAGGAGGTTAAAAACACAAGGGAAAAAATCTGTGACTGTCAGTGCAAGGAACAGTAAGAAAGTATTTGTATTAAGAACAAAAGAAATTCTAATAATGGTTTGTGTAGACTTCTCGCGACAGAAGAGAGGTAAAATGCATAATAAAGCAGAAAAACTAGACATGTTTAATAAATATTGCTATTCCCTATTTGTGAGGCAGAGGCACAATTCACTTACAGCCCACATGCAGAAGAGCTTCTAGGTCCAGTGCGGGCGTTGAGCTGAGGGGTGGGAGCGTTTTCCAGGCAGCACCTGTGGATGATGTCCACTGGGGACTCCTGTGGGCTCTGGCCACTGGGTTACCATCTTTTTTTTTCTCCTGGATGAGTTGGATATAGTGAGAATATTCCAGGAAAACTGGTGAATGCTGTTGGTGTACTGCCTTAGCCTGACATTCTGGGGAGGAGGACTAACGGAGCAAAGGAGGGCACAAGGCGCAGGGGAGGAGGTGATGGGAGCATCAAACTGAGTGTGTTCTTCAGCAGAAGTGATGAAGGATGTATTCGCTAGGCTGGCACAATGTCTGTTTTGGTGCCATGCCCCAAAACACCTTCTGGTAGCATCAAGAACAGGGTCTTGGATGACCATGTGTATCGCCAACAGTCCGATGTGGTCCAGCACCACAGCGCAGGGAATCTGTCGTGGTGCTTGCAGATGTCCAAGGAGTCGGTGGAACTGAGATCACCAGGAGTGTGGTTATTCAAAGTGTGGCTTTTTCAAAGACAATTGCTTAGTCTCCAGTGGATGAACCTGTTTTGATACAGTGAATCAAAGGGTTTGTGCATCTGGAGGACGTGGTTTTGCGATGGGGAGACCAGAGAACAAGCAGAGATGCCAAACCAGGCTTTGGGATGGGAAAGGGACAACTGCTGCAGCACATAAGCACTGACCCTGAGCCTGGGGATAGGATAATGCAAACCATGAGAAACCATGAGTGTGCAGAACCAGAGAACTTTGTGAGAGGAGCTATTCTGTCCTCTATTGCTTACGCTGTAATGCAGTGTTCCCATTTTCAGTTCTCTCACTTTTTCAAGATATTGAAAAGTTGGAGAAGACACAGAACATGTGAGCACAGCGAAGCCATGTGAGGAGTCAAAGGAAATACTCATTGGTATTTATTCCTAAACATCTGGGGACATGCACTGTATTTTGGGAAACTGCCTGACAATAAGAGTCTGAAAAAAAGAGTCTGAAAAAAAGAAAAAAAAAAAAAATCTCACTTGCTCGTTTTTATCTTCATGAAGCCACTTCTGTATAGGTTTAAAAAAAAAGCAGGTACCAAAGCCCTTCACTTTAGCAAATTGTGTAGCAAGAAACAATACCTGGAAGCTGGAGCCAAGCACTGAGATGACAAAATGAAGACGCAAAAATATTTTTTTATGAGTAGGAGGTGGAAATTTTGAGCAGCAGGGGAGATGAGCTGTGAGAGCAAAGGGCCCAGGGAAGCTGGACGCTGCAGATCTTGGTGCTGTTGCTTGTTCCCTGCATCTATGGAATATGGGTTTTAGAGTTTTCTGGCAGAGCTTTGCAGTTAGACAGCTTTGCTTTTAGATGATAAAAAAGGGGCTGTTCTGTGGTTTAAACAAAAGATCTCACTTTCTGATTCTCTCTTTTGATACCCTCTTTGCCAGTGTCCAGTAGCAGGTGGTTGGGGAAAGATTAGAAGGAACAGAAAATATTGAGTGAACTTCTCTTTAATATTCTCTCTTGACTCCTGCTGAGTGGACCATAAATGAGTCTCACTTCCAAACCCTAAGGGATGTTCCAAAACCTCCTGTACCAACAGGAGCATCACATCTGCACACACCCCCCACAGAAACTGTAGTGTGAAACCAAAGTTCTTGCAACTGTTTTTTCCCCCCTAGTAGAGATATAACTAATGAAATTCACAGATAATCTGCTGTAACATTGAGCACAAAAGGCTATTTGTTTACTTTTCAGGCAGGAAATGATAATGAATAAGGTAGTTAGGGAACACATGGGACACAGTCATTAATAATATGCTTAATAATTCTAATGCAGAAGTGATGGGGAAGCAGTGAGGAGAAGTGTGCCTAAAGCAGTATGTAAGAATATGGATTTTTCTTGGGAGTGCCTTGTGGTCTACAGGAGACTTCATTCCCTCTCCCAGAGTATGAGGGAAATGTATTGTAGACAAGATGGGAGGTATTTACAAACTTCTGTAGAGATCAGAGAGGAAATTTCCCCTGGTTAACTCTGAAATCAGGCAAAAAAGCAGCAACGGAGCTGAGGTGGCTCAGTGAAGATGTAAACAGTATTAGAAGCAGTAAGCAGTGGGCTTTTAAAAAGTATAAACAGTCTGGTAAGGAGGAGGATAGGAAGATCTGTTAAAATAAGCAGAAGGCAGTTAAAAGGATAATTAGGAAGGCAAAAAGAAATAGAGAAGATCTAATTGCTAAGAATATTTTGACTTCAAAGAGCTCTTTAGAACAGACAGAAGATAGCAGAGGAAACTTGTCCACTGAAAATGATGATAGCAATTGAAGGCAGGAGGTATGGGAGCAGAGTGTTTGTAGATGAGCTCTTTAATGCCTCTGGTAGGTGTCCTGTGCCTCTGGTAGGTGCCAGGCCTACCTGTGTCCAGGACCCAGTCTGTGTCACGTGCTGGGAGCTCCATCATCAGCAAAGGGAGTTGGAAAACGCTCGGGAACATTAGTTTTATGTGGATATTGTTTTTAAACTACAAAGTGCGTGCAGCTTGCCAAGAAGCTTGGAGTCTTCTCACTGCACAAGAAAAATGCCTTGTTGCTGCTCTCACCTGCTAAGAGTAGAGCTGACCTCATGCCACAGCAGTCCCAAGGATGAACTTTTTCTTAGGACCTGCTCAGCTGTCAGGTACATATATATACATATGTGTGTGTGTATTGTGTATGTATAAATATTTCACACAGAAACACCAAGCTTGTCACCTGGACGTGGATGTTCTTTATAAAAATGACTGTATTTGTATATGTGTGCTTGTTGTATGCTTCAGTTCCAAAGTGCTCCCTCTTACATACACTCAACAGGCATGTAAATCAGAAATAAAAAGATAATGCCACAAACAAAATACTTTCAGGCTAGAAGTTCATGAGTCTTGTGCATAAAAACCGGGGGACAATTTATGCAGTGACTAGGTAAGCTCACAAGATTTTCTTTTTTTCTGGACTACAGAAGGGGCCTGGGATCTTTGATCGAAGTTGCTTTTCTCAGCAAGCTGCCCTTGCAGTAGAGCTGGAGTTCCGGACTCCTTTGTGTGTGTAATTAAAAGCCATCTTCTGTCTTGGTATCACACTGTGGTTAATGTTTCATTTAGAAAAATGAGTTGGCTTCAACAGGCTGGGAAAATTGGTGGTTCTTCTGGTGGCTGCTGCAGGGGCAGTTGGGTCTGTGGGCTCCTCTTTGCCTGGTTACCCTGATTTGGCGAGGAGGTTCAGCAATGCCAGAAGATCTTGTTTTGTTCTTTTTTTTTTTTTCTTTTTTTTTTTTTTCATGTTTATGAGGCTGGATTCCACGTTTTTGCCATGCTGGAAAAGTTGTCAGAGCCTGCGGCTTGGAAGCTGTCCCAGTGGTGGACACCTCCGTGCCCCATTGCTGGCTGGTCAAAGACATTTCTGGAATCCCGGGGTCTGAATTGCTGCTTTTCACCCAGCTGCCAGCATAATCCGGATTTCAACACATTTGGGAGGAAATCAGTGCCGTTTCAAGCGGCTGCGTCGTGCGGCGCTCCGGCCGTGTTCCTGGGGTGCTGTGGTTGCACAAGCAGGGCTTTGCCAAGAGCCCAGTTCCCGTGTCAGCGATCGTCGGGTGCCTGGTGTCACATCTCGACTGGAGGGTGGAATTCGCCTTGTTGGGAATGTGACCAGATCTATTGTTTGTAGATTATGGCTTGTCCCTTAAACCATTACAGCATTGCGCAGAGCGGGTCGGGCTGGCAGCCTCGCCTGCCTGTGCTTGGCTTGGGGTTGCCAGCTCTGTCTGCTTGAATGAGGTGTCCAGCTGTGCACAGCCTTGGTGCTGCTCTCTGCACAGTTTGTGCTCCCTGTCCTCGTCCCACAGAGGCCCTTGAATCTCCTGGTTGCTGTTCCCTTGACAGTGGAATACAAAGATCCTTCCTGATGAGCTGGCGGGGTGGGAGGTGGCAGCAGCACCCTGGATTCACACCAGGGTCAGGGGTAACCAGCAGATACGTTATTAGCCCGTGGCTGCAGGATGATATTCTTTAAGCTGTTACATTTCTACTGGAGTGGAGAAATATCCTAAATATTGAAAACTTAGATTTTCAAATGGGTTTTTGAGAGGTCCTTACTGAACGTTATTAGCCCAGATAAGAAGTTACAGTCTTAGGAGTGAAAGAGCTCCTCGTATAGAGACAGAGCTTAACAATGATATTGGGCATGTTCCAACAGGTCCAGAGTAGATGTTTTCCATGTGCCCACGCTGTTTTAATATTAAGCCCTTTTATTCTCACCTGCATGAAGTGCTAATGAGAGCAGGGTGTCTTTTGGGCTGAATGGGAAACAAAGCAAGACAAGAGCTGGATCTCTCATGCTCTGCTTTCCCCTTTCCTCAAATCAGATATCTTTCAACTTTGTATTTCGTTTGACCAAATTATGATCAGAGGAAAATGGTAATGTCATTTGAGGGGAGTTTTTAAAGTAAAAAAACAATATGTGGGAGATATTTGTGCAAAAGTAATGTAGAACTTGAGGAGAAACTTTGGTAAATTGACAGATGTAATTGGAGGCAAAGGGAGTTGTGTGTTGTACTGGAAAATAAAAGGAGGGTTACAGAGTCCTGGAACCATCAGCCCAGACAGAGAAGAGATGAAAGCAAGAGATCCTGATGGGGGGAATGGTTTGCTCATGAGATGTGGTTACCACACCAAGGCTCACATGTGCTGGAGCTGGCACTGCTGCTGTTTTCAAATCACAGTCCACTTTGGAGAGGAAAGTGAACATATTGCTTGTGAGCTGCCTGCAGGAGAGGATCTGCTCCTGTTCCAGCTTCTCTGAGTGTGTTTATGTGGTGCAAACTCAGTATCAATAACTTGCTTGGATGGAGAAGAGATCTTACAGTTAGTGTTCACATGTGAGAAGATGTGGAAGTACCCAGCCTCAAGTCTCTGTGTCTTACGGAGCTTGTTAGAACCAGGCTGCATCGTAGGAAATTCAGAATATGTCCTGTGGGTAGGGAAAATGTGAAATTTTGACAGACCTGCTCTTAGATTCCTGGTTTTCCCCACAGTGCTCCCAGGGTTATCTGGCCAGCTTGCTGTCTCCACCCCAAGGTTGACTACTACTGCCATGAAACATGGTGCAAATCATCAGATGACTTCCACTAAGGGCAGAAGTGGTGACCAAGGTGGTGTTTGTTTTCACGTGACACAGGGGCTTGAGTTGGAAGAAGAGCAAACCAGCAGAGGTGACTCAGTTACAGAAGTGTGGAAGTTGAGCTGTGGGGAAGAAGTGGCAGGATGTGTGTAGCTTTGCTTGGATGTGCAGCACTGCAGGATTTTTTTAAGAACAATTCTGGATCACTGCATGGAAAAGGAAAAATGCGAACAAACCCTAGAGAAAGTTTCAGATGTTGTGACCCCTCTTTGTTCCTCTTCATGGAAGATAATTGAGGCAGCAAGCTTAAAAATGAGATGGAGTCTGTTGTCTAGATTGTGTGAGAGCTTCTTTCCCTGTTTCTGCAGCCTCCTGGGAAGTTCATCCTTGGCATTTGCTGTGGGATTATGGAGCCAGAAATATGCTGCAAAGCTGCACCTTCTGTCCACCATCAGCTGGACAGGGAAGGATCTCACTGGGTACACCAAGATGCTTCTCCTGTTTCAGGAGCAGCAAAGGGCTTGGAGGCTGTTTCTACCATGGTGCAGTGAGGCTGGGAGGTTTTATTCCTGTTCACAGTTAACAGTGAGAGCTGTCCAATCTAGTTGGTGTGGTTCATTGAAATGTGAAGACTTTGTGTCTCTGAGTAGCCCAGACCTGTCCATGTGGCACCATGGCCGTGTGCTGTGTCAGGGGCTTGAGGTTCTGCTTGGGCAGGGCACTGTTGCAGAGTCAGTGCAGGAAGAATATCCGAGTATTTCCCTGGTGCAGATCTGCCACGTCTACCTTCTCAAACCATGCATACTCAGCTCTGAGGTGATTTCACTGAGGTCCAGGTCACCCCCAAAGCTACAGCTGCTTGCTCTTTTGGGGAAGATCCCACCAGTTTGTGGACAGACGATGACTTTCCATGAACTTGAAGGATTTTTCCTCTGTTTAAATGTCTGCAGTTGCTGCCTGTGACAATAGAAGATGGGCTGAGATTGATTGTAGAGTCTGAGTGGTGTTTCAGCTTGAGAAGTTGTACCAGTGGTAATGAAGCAAAGGAAGAGGCTGGAGATAACAGTCTCTGTCTTCCAAAGGGCTGAAGAACAGGGATGCTCAAGAACTCTCAGGGAGAGCACCACGCTGCTGGGATGTGAGGGATGTCACACCAAGTGTGAGTGGAATAATGGGAATGTTCATGGGGGAGGTGGAAGAAAACCAAGGGTGAGCCAGATGTGCAGTGTTGCTAAAATGTGCCGATGTAATTAATATTTTAGGGGTCTGCCTTTCTGATGGCCCTCCCTATTTGCTTGATGTTGAAAAACAATGTTAAGAAGAAACCACTCTGCAGTGCTGGTCCCTCTGCTCTCTCCCCACACACTGTGCTGGGGAACGTCCCTCCTGTCAGCCCAAATGGAAGGGAAGGGGGAAGGAAGGAGATGGCTGAATGGAGTCACTTAATGCTGATGCTTTTGGCACAGGTGTGGGTGGCTGCAGCAACATCAGTTTGGGGTGCAGGATGCTGTGTTGGGACTCAACACTCTCAGGAGACCCTTTGCTCTGTGAGACCCAGATGCATCCCTGGAGCTCAGGTGCTGACAGAAGAGAGGTGGTTGTGTAGATCTTCCTTCCGTAGGACTAACAGAGGTGGATGAGACTGGGGTGTCACCTGAGGTGCCAGCTGTGAATTGTTTGTCTTTCTGTTCTATTTGTGAGAGATTTTCCAACACTCCTGTCCTTCAGAGACATTTAGTTTGTGGTCTTGCTGCTTTTGATCCGCCCCAGTTACTGGATTTGTAGTGAATTGTTACTCCTAAAAAGAAGAAATTTTGTGCTTTCTATTTCTGGATATTAATCCTTTTTCTTCACCGGTTCTTTGATGAAAGGATTGTTGGAAGCTGTTAGAGGCTGGATAACAGTTTTCAGTAAAATTCTCACTCCAGGGAGCTTTCACTAATTGACCCGTTTGCATCAGCTCTGACAAAAGCAAGTGCGAGGCTGACGGGACCCCCAGCACGGGAGGTGACGTGCGCTGCGTCAGAGCAGCCACCAGCACTGCCTGAGTGATTCCCAACCTCCAGTGAGCAGCTGATGAGTCCTCTGGAGATCCTCCTGCCATGCTCCTGGCCACGCTCGTGTGTCTTTTGGCATCCTGCGGCAGGACCGTGGCTTTGGCCGGCGCTCCAGCCTCGCTCCCTGCTTGGCTGCTGCTGCTGGAGCGGTGTAAGGACGTGGTGTCAGACACCAGATCCAGCCCATTGACTCCTTGGCTTGACGTACCTTTGCGGCTGCCTGCTGCCTTCGCATTCAGGAACATCCAGGATTTCCTTTAAAAATAGCTCTGCACTTTTCATGAGGAGTATTTTCCAAGTGCAGCCTCGAGGGCAGAGCAGCGTGTTGCAGTCTCCTGAAGGTTGCCCGCAGCGCTGCCGAGTCCCTCGAGGTCTGAGCTCCCTTAGCTCTCCTCTCTGGGATGTTAGTGACACTGAGAGTCATCCCATGGAAGGGAGGAGTGGGTGGCAAGCAGAACCTGCAGGATGGGGAAGGGAGCCCAGCCAAGAGCGTGATGTTGCCAAAAGATGGAGGTGCTGGTCCTCTGCCTTCTGTACATGCTCTTCTGCCATTGATCCTGTGGGCTGGTGTTTGCTGGAGCCTTCTGTGAGTTGAGGTTCATCTCCCTAACCCAGGAAAAGCACATTATGAAAAAAAAAAAAGGAGGGGAGGGAAAGGCAGGAGCTTCTGCCAGGCTGGTGAGCACCTTGGCTTATTGAAGGAAGCAGTGTGTGGGAGCAGGGAGAGGAGGAGGATGGGTGGGAGGAAGAAGGCACCACACGCTCCATTAGACCACTTCAGCGACCCCAGGGATTGCCTCCCATGTGGTGTAAGGGCCTGGGGGCTGTAGCATTAAAGACAGAAAATTGAGGCTCAGTGATGGTGCAGATGTGAAAGGAGAAGTTTCCTTCAGCAGCCTGCTCTGCAGCGTGGTCAGCAGCTCATGGGGACATGGTTGAACCTGCTCGGGGGTCGCTGCAACCTGGGTGGGGATGTCGCCACAGTGTTGTTCAGCAAAAGCCAACATCTTGTGTCTTAATTGCCAGTTCGTGGGCAGGCTTTGCTGTCCTTGGGCTTGCTGTCTCTCGTGAGTGTGCTGTTGCTAGAGCCTGATGGCAGCTGGGAATGGCTGCCCTGCCTGAAGCTCCTCCCAGCCACCATGGCCATGGTGCAGAGCAGGGGGCTCAGCTCCTTTCTCACCATGTGCTTGAAGGCACAGTGTGGTTCAGGCTCAGCACCGAGTCTGGAGTCATCATCCCTCTGTGGTCTCAACATCAGAGCTCTGACTCAGTTTTCTGGCATGACTTGGTGGCTTGTATTGCATCAGCTCCTCAGCTTTGCTGGCTGAGGTCAGGTCTTACGGTGCTGAGTACTGTGGAGTCACAGTTTCTAGTCTGGTTACAAGTGGTTGAAGAATAAACCATTCCCATGGTTTCCAGAGCCATGGACAGGAGCAGGACCCGGGTTTCTGGAGCAGTGCCATGTCCCCTAGGTCACAGTGCCACCCTGCTGTGCCCCACCTCCATTGGACTTGGACCAGACCCTGTGCAGGTTCCCGTCACGCCGTGGAGTCCTGGGACAAAAACATCTCCAAGCAAAACAGACACCCTTCCAGCTACTGCTTGGCCTCCACTGGATAATCACCACCTTAACTGCCTGCAGGCTTCACCACAGAGTTTGGTGAGCTGCTGTGCTGCAGCCAGCTGTGACCATGCAGTGGCCGTTGAAGTCCTTGTTTTCCAAGAAGAAGTCAAATGGAAATTTTTATTTTAGCACTATAAAATAGCAATACAAAAATATTTGTGTCTCCATATCTTCCTGCTTCTTGCAGTCACTGATGTGCTCCTTTGTAGCCCCAGAGAAGTTCTAGAAGACTCCGAGAAGACACATGGAAACCCTCAGGCTTGCTCCACTCACCCTTTGCAGCCCTCTGCCCTCTCCAGAAATCTTACAGCCCTGGGTGTTGGCTTTGAGCAGTTGCGCTCTCTCACAGAAGCAATTCTTGAGCAGTTTCCTTCAGGTGGACCAGCTGGTTTGGTTCATGCAGAGCTGTTGGGTTGGGTGTGGGGTGAGAGTGGTGGCTTGTGCTGGGCAGCCTGTCCTGTGGACAGGAGCTCAGCAGCCCTCTCCTCCAGCAGTGGATGCTGCTCCTGGAGGGTGATTACTCCTGGGCTGTCACTTACTAATTTTGAGCCTGTGGGATGAGGATGGTCTTCATGTCCTGTGGTCTGACCTCTCCTCTCCCAAGGGAAGGGGAAATGAGGTGTGCTCGGCACACCTCCAGCTCCGATGGTGATGGCAGAGTATTTCTCTTTATTTCTCACCAAATTTGCAGTGACTTCCAAAGCTGTAGCTGACCAGGGTGTGTGAACAGTTGGTAACAAGAAATGAAAGGAAAGCGACCTTCTCTTCCCAACTTCAGAGCAGGCTGGTGTGCTGGAGCAGCTTTCAGTCAGCACCAGTCAACACCAGTCAGCACCTCAGGAAAAAAAGGCTAAAATCCCAGAATTGGTAAATCCAGCAGTTTTTCTGAGACACTTTATCAGGAGAGTGTCAACGAAGGGCAGCACCTAATTTCACCAGGGACCAAACCCTTTTCTGAGCAAACTCTGCTCTGTTTGCCAGTGATACCACAGGGATGGACATGAAGGAATCAGCTGGGGGTTTGCTTTTGGTGAGCATTCATTACAGTTTTACTGGTTTGCTGTGTAAGTCCCTCTCTTACCCTTTCCCTATAATTCTGGTTGTGCTGTGAGGACAGGGGCTGCTGATCCCCAAGCGCTGGAGGTGGAGATAAAGGGCCGTTTGCCTCCGGAATTTTGGAATAAGTCACATTTTACTTTGATATTTTAGGCTTTTTTTCCCCATAAAATAGAATCATAGAATCATAGAATCTTAGGGGTTGGAAGGGACCTCGAAAGATCATCTAGTCCAACCCCCCCTGCTAGAGCAGGGTCACCTAGAGCACATCACACAAGAACGCATCCAGGTGGGTTTTGAATGTCTCCAGTGAAGGAGACTCCACAACCTCCCTGGGCAGCCTGTCCCAGGGCTCTGTCACTCTCACAGTAAACAAATTTTTTCGTATATTCACCTTGAACCTCCTATGCTCCAATTTCCACCCATTACCCCTTGTCCTATCACTGGTCATCACTGAGAAAAGCCTAACTCCATCTCCCTGACACTCACCCCTTACGTATTTGTAAACATTGATGAGGTCACCCCTCAGTCTCCTTTTCTCCAAGCTAAAGAGACCCAGCTCCCTCAGCCTCTCCTCATCAGGGAGATGTTCTACTCCCTTAATCATCTTTGTAGCTCTGCGCTGGACTCTCTCAAGCAGATCCCTGTCCTTCTTGAACTGAGGGGCCCAGAACTGGACACAATACTCCAGATGCGGGCTCACCAATGCAGAATAAAGAGGTAGGAGAACCTCTCTTGACCTACTAACCACACCCTTTCTAATGCACCCCAGGATGCCATTGGCCTTCTTGGCCACAAGGGCACATTGCTGGCTCATGGTCCTGGAGTTCTTGTTTGAATTTTTTATGGAGTGTTTTTATTTGGGCAAGCCAGAGACATGGGTGTGTCCTGCTGCCTGAGGACCTGTTTGGTGGGTGTGCAGCCCTGCAGGTGTTGCCTGTTTGACTTTTCCCACCTTTGGCACCTCTGTTGTAGGTTTTGAGGCAGCATCTCACATAGGATAGGGGGTGAAAGCTGGCTTTGGCTGCTGCCTTCATTGCTAGGCTGTGGATGGATATCTTCCTGGAAACAATGCTGGTGGGAGATTGTACTTCACATACTTTGAGCAACATCACCCAGGTTAGCATTGGGGGTTTCTGATCTGGGCAGTCACACTTCAGTTCCAGAGCAGTCATGTGCACTGTTGTGGCCATGCTTGGGGCTCAGCCCCAGGCCAGAGGGGTGTGACTGTCACCCCTCTGCCCAAAGGCCTCAAGGACCTTTGGGAGGTGTGGATGGAGAGGGACACGCTGCATCATGTTGCAGCCTTGTAGGGCTGAGCTGGCACGATTGGAGCTACCACAGCAGGGACAGGAGCTGATGGCTTCTTCTATGTGAAAATACAGGTGAGCGTCCAAAGGAGAGAGCTCTCCCCAGACCACAGAACCCCCGACTGGTTTGGGTTGGAAGGGACCTTGAAGATCATCTAGATCCAACCCCCTGCATGGGCAGGGACACCTCCCACCAGCCCAGGCTGCTCCAAGCCCATCCAGCCTGCCCTTCAACACTGCCAGGGATGGGGCAGCCACAGCTTCTCTGTTCCAGTGTCTCAGCACCCTCACAGTGAAGAATTTTTCCTCATATCCAATCTAAATCTCCCCTCTTTCAGGTTGAAGCCTTTCCCTCTTGTCCCATCACTGCACCATCCAACTCCTTCCCCAGAAACCCCTTGGTCCTGCTCCTTGGGTCCTGCTGCTGGGCACAGAGCCGTGCTGGGGGCAGTGAGTGAGCCCTGTGCAGAAGAGGCTGGTTTGCTCCACGATGGCCCCACCACATCTAGAGCTGCCAGGGTGGACACGGTGGTGTGTGAAAGTGCCTTGGCACTAAGCATTATCGAGGGCAGCCTGGCCCCCAGCCCTGGGAAGCAGCCACAGGCTGTTCCTGTTTTCTTGGAAGGGCAGATGCCTGTGCCTGCTCCCCTGTGCTGCCCGTGGTCGTGTTCCTGCCTGTGGTCTCATGGTTGCCAGGGCTGGGATGCAGCTTGTGTTGTTTGGAGCTAATCCACCTCTGGTTGCACTTTGTCCTCTCCTGTAATGGAGGAGGAGGCTCCTCTGATCTTTGACATCCCCCAGCTAAGAGGAATGATGCTCGGCCTGTTGAACGAGACCAGCCCCTTGACTTCAGCCATGCCAGCGTGTTGGATCACACACAACCCTCACGTGAGACACCTGAGTCTCAACTCTGGTCCTGTTGGTGCAGATGTGGGCAGCATCCATGGGGCTGAGGGCACCTTCCTGGTGGGAACCACCCGCCCACCCTCAACTTCTGCATCCGGGGCGCAATGCACCCTTCAGCCAGGAGCTCACAGCAGGTTTTTCCTATCTCCTCCTTGCACAGAGGGCAGAGTAACTAGAAATGTGCCATGACTGTCCATAGGAACCAGGCAGGCAGCAGATGGGGCAGGGGGAGGAGGCCTCTGGCCCGAGCAGCTGCTGTTTGTTTAGGAAGGAAATGCGCCGTGTCGGGTGGTGGCCTTTAGGAGTGTGTCCCTGTAGGGGTGAAGGAAACTGGTTGAAAGGTTGGATTTTTCTGGACTCTGCTGTAAGTGGTTTCAAACAGTTCTTGAAGTTTTACTGGACTGGAAAACCTTTAGGAAGTGATTTTGAATCCATTTGGTTGATTCACTTCTATTCCTTCAGTAGGATGCAGAGCAGTGATTCTGTAATTAATTTAATTACATGCTTATTCAGTCTTTCCTAAACTACTAAAATTTCAGAATGCTTTTAAATTCAATGAAATGTGATGTTCAGGGACAGAAGGAAGGGAAGGCAGGGAATTTCAAGTTCTGTTTTTTTCCTCTTGCTTCACGTGCCAGCCCCCCGGCCCCACAGTGCCCGCTGCCATGGGCACCCCCAGCTGTATTTTGTTTATTTGCCAAATTCCTGCCTCTGCTTGGTGCTTTCCTGCTGAAGGGAAACCTTTCCAAGAAGCTTCATGAATGAAATAATAAAAAGCCTTTTCTTTTTCTCCTGTCCCCCACCTCTTCCATCTTTGCTGTTACCTAATGTTCATTTCTCTCACTGCTTTTATTGCCTTCAAATTTGGCCAAAACAATGTATTATGCAATTGGGCTAATGAGTTCCAACCTACTCTCCATCTTCCCATTGCAGCACAGCAAGCAGCTCATCTCTTCCCAGTTTTCCTTTTTCCCCTTTCAGTTGTTAATTTAAAAGTATCATTTACTCCTCCTTGCTATGTCTCATTTTTATATATTTTTTTAACTCTGCAGAAGGCCTTGAATGAGTAACCCAATATCTCCTGGGCTCTGGAATTTAACAGTCTTTGCCCTTTGTTCGGCTGGGTCAATGCATGAATTCACAAGTTACTAAATTAAAAAGGAAAAAAAAAGGCAAATGTCTGATTGTGGATTGGATTTGTTTGGTTTTTTCCCTGAAGAAAGGAAATACAAAGGGACTAGTATTTTCAAATAGTTTAAAAAGTAGTAATTTATTGTAAAATCTAGTTGTATTGAGGCCATTTCTTAATACAGAACTAAGCACTGAACTACTTTCCTAAAGGGAAAATAGCAATATTGAGCTTCCTGTATTTAATATGTTAGAAAATGTAAATCTACATGCAGCAGAAACACAGGTAGGCTGGACAAAGGTTTGATGGGCAGAGGTTATATCTGGGGCATAAAACAACTGTGATGTCAAGATGCTTTCCTTAATTTTTCCTGCTTGAAGAAAAAAACAGTGTTAGATGTGGTGTGTAAAGTCAGTGTAAAGCAGCAGAGTGTGCATGGGCCCTGTGTGCAAGGAGGGACTGGGGCAGCCTGAGCAGACCTCCATTCAATTTTTGTAAGTGTGTCTTTATAAAAATTAAAATAATTTTTAGAAGTGATGTTTGACAGGCTCTGCAAAGAGGTGATTGAGTCACCATCCCTGGAGGTATTAACAATCTGTGTAGACCTGGCACTTCAGGACATGCTGTAATGGTCATGGTGTTTTTATCTGGGCTGATGGTTGGACCTGGAGATCTTAGAGATCTTTTCCAACTGTGAAGATTCTATGACAATAAGAACTGAGGGCAGCAGTGCTGACTGGTGTGGCTGGGTCTGGTTTGACTAGCTGAGGGGTTGGCCTTGGCTGTAGCTTTATTCCTAAATTGAGAGCCATCCCCTGGCCAATATGGCTCCTGGTGTGGGGAATACTTTGGGCTGGTCACTACAGCAGGAAAATGGGTGTTGGGAGTACTCCACCTTTGTTGCTGCTCCTCATAAACATGAGGATGCTTTTCTATATCTCTTGATGAAGAGCTGCCTAAGCAGAGCTTCCTTGGGAGGGACCAGAGGAGCTTCAGGCTTTTCATAGGGATCCTGCAGTTACATGAAGTGCTTCATCATGCTGTACATCTCCACTAGTGACTGACTTACAAATAAGAGGACTCACAAATTGCAGCCAGGTTGGTTACTGGGTTCAGTATTTTTGGGGAGGTTTTGCTTGAACTTTGTTTCCTGTGTCCCACGTGGCAAGGCCAGGCAGCCAAGCTCTGTGTTGGGGCTGTCACGATGGCTGTTAGAGCTGCAGCAGAGCTGCTGAGGCTGCCTCGTGCTTTGCATCTTTGTGATATTTTCCATGTTTGTGGGAGACACCTCCCACCCTCCTCCCAGTGGCCTTTGAGTCACTTCTGAAACATACCTTCCTCTGCTCCAGCTGCTCAAGAAGATGACTTCCATGCTGCCTCCTCCTCATCTCTCAGTGTTTTTAAGCTCTGAATGGAGGATCTCCAGGAACAGAACTGGCTGGTGGTGGCAAGCAGAGCTGGTGGCATTAGTGCCTGGTGCTGCCGTGAGCCCAGGTGAGAGGCAGTGTGATATGAGGACCATTGGGTCTGCCATGGGAGATGGTTCAACCCAAAACTTTAGTTTGGCTCTGTTTCCTGGAGCAGTGGCAGATGATGTCTGGTAATACGTGGCAAGAAGAGACTTGAAGCTTGGGTTCTTTTACATTTTAGTGTGTTGAAATCGGCAGGTCGCCCTAATTTTGGTGACTTTGGCTGATGGCTGCCTCAGCGTTGCCTGTGCCTTTGAGAACTTCTGCATTCAAAATGATAAATGCAACTGGAGACCCTGAGCGACCTTAATTTCTCCAAATAGAATGCCTCATGCCCACTGTGACAGCCTCAGAGTTAAAATTAATATAAATTTTGTAAATCAGTAGACTGACCTTTTGGTGAACTGGAAAGAAATGTCAAATTTCTTGTTTCCCCCCCCCAGTCAGCAGTCTGTAGTGAATGAATTATTCCTAATTTCAAGATTGTAGCTCAAAAGGGCACTCAGATGGCTGAAATCCCATAAGAAAGGCTGACCTTTTGGTTGTCTCTGATGAAATTTGAGGATTTTCCTTGAACTTAGCAGTCTGTAATGGACTGCACAAGATGCTGCCATAGCTGGGTGGAAGCAGCTCCCCTTCTCTTAATATGTTTAGAGTAATGCTGTGTGAGCCCCAAAGTGCCTTCACAGTCTGGTACGAGCATTCAAGGTCTAGCTGGGATCACGGAACAACAGAATCACAGAATTGCTTTGGTTGGAAAAGACCTTGAAGATCACTGAGTCCAACTGTCAACCTGACACTGACAAGTCCTTAACAAAACCTCAGTACTATGTCTCTATGACTCTTAAATCCCTCCAGAGATGGTGACTCCACCACTATCCTGGGCAGCCTGTTCCAATGCCTGACAACCCTTTCAGTGAAGAAATTCTTCCTAATGCCTGATATAAACCTTACCTGGTGCAACTTGAGGCCGTTCCCTCTTGTTCTATCACTTGTTCCTTGGGAAAAGAGACTGGCCCCCCCTGGCTCCAACCTTCTCTCAGGCAGTTGCAAGAAGGTCTCCCCTCAGCCTTTTGTCCAGACTAAACAACCTCAGCTCCCTCAGCCTCTCCTAAGACGTATGGTCCAAATCCTTCATCAGCTTCGTTGCCTTTCCTTGGGCATCCTCTAGGAGCATGGAACTGAGCACAGTACTCAAGGTGCAACCTTGGATTTCGTTCCAGGGCTTCTCTGTAGGTACAAAACAACTGTGAAATGAGTGATTCCCCTCCTGCTCCATGAGGAATTGAGCATTTGTCATCCCCTGAGTTGGAGACAGTGACTGTTCTCCCTGTCTGCTGCAGGTTTGGTGATACTGGGTACGTGGAGGGGGGTCCTCCAGCTCTCTCTTGCTTGAAATGAGAGGATTTGGAGGTCTACAAAGAGCAATAATCTGTGTTCTCCACAAGATAGCTAGTACCAATGGCCAGTGATCTGTTTTTGCTCAGAAGCTGCTGGAGAGAGTTCTGGGTTTGGAAAATGCCTTTATTAGATCGTAACACTGTGTACTAGCAGGGCCGGGTGCGGAGAAGTGTGTGTTTGGATGCTTTCTGCCAGAGGGATTTTTCTTTTGGGGCATTAGGTGGGAAACATCTATGGAGCTGGGTGATAAACTGTATTTATATACAGTCTGTCCTCTGTGTGGGCCCCGAGTGTGCTCTTGGTTGCTTAGGTGGCTTTTTGGCTTCTGGGTACCAGTCAGGTTTACAGATGATGGATGGATGAGGACTCACATGTGCTTTGCCTTCATAATTTATGGAGAGAAAAACTTTGAGAGAACTCACCCATATTATGAAATACTCAACCTCATGGGGCTGGGGCATCCTGCTGACATTGTCTCTGTGGCCTTGGTCCTGCCTCAGCTGTGACCACCTGGGGCTGAGCCCCCTGCAGAGCCCCAGAGCCGGGCTTGGGAGTCTCAGTGCTGCCTGGTGCTGGTCCCTGGTCCCTGCCCCCTGCCCAGAGCCCTCCTGCTGGCAAGGGACAAGGGTTGAACCTTTACAACGAGGCATCCAAATCTATTTGGGAAAAAGGCAACACTAAAGCGGACTGGGTGACTCCTTCCTTACATTGCTGGCAGAGACAGAGGTTCCTAGAACCAAGTGAGGCGATGCATCCATCCTATAAAACTCTGTTTTGTGTCTGTTTTGGAGAGGAAAGCAGGCTGAGAGCACTTTTGCTTTTCGTTTTCTGATTCTCCTTGACAATTACAACACAGGAAAAAAGCAGCATTTAAACTTAAGCTCAGTTTTCATTTTAATTTTATGAAATCCTGAAAATATTTCTAGTAGAAATAGATTTTGAAATAGATTTTGCAAATTGTTCTGCCAGCAGCTTTGAAACAAGAACTGTCAAGTGTTAAATTATTTGGCAGTGTTTCTCAACTGTCCAAATGCTGGCTAGTGGTTTAAAACCTGGTCTCCTGTTGGCCTTTTCAGCTCTTCTCTCAGATAAGAGAATCTCAGGGGAGATTCTGATTTGGACTCCAGAAGAAAATTTTTCACCATGAGAACAGTCAGACATTGGAATAGCCTCCTAAGGGAAGTGGTGGATTGCCCTACATAGGACAGTTTTAAGACTCAGCTTGACAGGGTGCTGGGCCATCTCATTTAAACTGTATTATTACCCAGAGAGGTTGGAGCAGGTGGTCCTTGAGGTCCCTCCCAGCCTGGCATCTTGTGATTCTATGATAATCGAGCCCATGGACCATTCAGCAAAATATTTTGGTCAGCGAAGTGCTCTCACATTGGGCATTAAAAAATGGTAGCAAAAAACCACAACGACCCAGAAGGTTTAATGTCCTTGGATTTGTGTAGTTCATTTAAAAATTAAAAAAAAAAAAAAAAATTAAAAAAAAATCGATTTGTTTTTTTTTTTGAGCCTATTGTAAGTTGCAGGGACTTAAGAGTGTGTGTAGAGGAGTGGGACTGCTCCGTGCCTTGGCGTGCTCGAAGGGCTGCCAGCCAGCTTCCAACAGTCTCTCCAATCTGAACATTTGGTTCAGAAATGTTGCTGAGCCCACCTTCTCACACCTCGAGAATGTTTGGTAACAGTCAAGTCTGCCACAGAATTTTTCATTTTGTTCTTTAAAATCTGTGTGGCACAAAAGACGGCATAAAAAACCAAAACCCAAAGCTGAAAAATCCTCCCCCTCCAGCCCTGCCCACCCTGGCAGTGCAGTGTGAGGCTTGGGAGGAAAAACCAAAGCAGGCAGAGATGTGGCTGCAGCCTCTTCTGGTGGTGAGGGTGGATGGACGTGGTCCCCGTGGGTCCTGCCTTGGCTTCCCCCCCACACCCACCAGAGGGGACTCCTCGCTCTGCTGCTGCTTAAAAATTAGTTAGTTCTTCTAATTATGCTCCCAATGAGGGGTGAGGGGCTTGTGTATTGGGCAGGCTGGTGAAGTCATGTGCCCAGAAGTGGGTTTTGATGACTCTGCTCTCGCCAGGTCACCTTTCAGGAGCTTCTTACCCGTTTCTTTTGCACTTTTGGGACTTCACCAAGCAAGTTGTTTTAAATGTTTTTTATGGGAATGCTTCAAGCTTCTTCCCTCCTGTCTGTGTTTGAGAGTCTAGCATTAGGTTTTATATTTATAAAATATTAAAAATCAGTAACTGGATAAATTAATGAAGGAAATTTCTGCCAGCAGCAGCCAAGCACAGAGGCAAGACCTCTTAGCCATGAAGCCTTTGAGCTGCAGCTCTCTGGGGGCTGGGAGACGTTTGGGGAATGTTCTCTGAGCTTTTTTCTGATTTTATGTTCTACAGAGTGGCTTTCCTAACCCAGCCACTGCTGGGGACGGGATAGTGGCTTATATGGACCCATGGTCTGTGCCTGCTTAGTCTTCCTCCCATTGACTCTCTTACACAAGGGTGGTCCAGCTGCTTGGAGAGCATTGCAGGAATGAGGTGAAGAGCCTGAGCCTTCATCTGTGTCCAGGAGAGCGTAATGATGGGGCTGATGTTGTGTCCACAGCCTCAGTTGAGCCCAGCAGTGTTCATCCTGGTATAGGACATCTCCATTTGTTGCAAACTATGGTTGATTATGGATTCAATCTATCTGCAAAACTCTTTGGTGTTGGCTAGATGGAAGGTTGTATTTTCTTGGAAGTGTAGATATGGTGTAGGGGGTGAGAGAGCTGAGGAGGTGGGTGCTGTGCAGGTGGATGGAGCTCTGAGCCTCCGGGCATATTTGGGATGTGTCTGGGCACACATCCTCTTCCCTTCCCGGAGCTCCCACTTGCCACAAAAATAGGAGTTTCAGAAATGTTCTTAAGTTGCCTTTATCTTTTGGTTCTGTATCAGACATCACATTTATTCATAGATTCAAAATTTGTGTTTCCTTTTTCCTGTGCCTCGCCAGGCACGGGGAAGCATGTGTCAGGAAGCTGTTGTTACTGGCAGCTTTCAGACTAATAGCACAATTTAGCAAAGGAAAAATATTCTGTTACCACCCCTACTTTTCAAAACTTGGGCCTGAGTTTGTGTAGAAATGTTACTCCAGGCCATGACCCCCTCTGGGATGTCTCTCTTAAAACTGGCCAGGATGGGTAGTTTCTCAGCTACATGGCTCATGTGCCATTTGAGGTAGGATTTTCCAGAAGCTTTAAAGATAGGATCTGTGTAGTGCTGGAAGTTAAATACATGAAAATAAAAACATGGAGTAAGTATTTGGTCCTAAAAATAAGTGCATGGGTAAGACGTTGAAGAGCACAGGTCTGTGTGGCAGGTGTTTTTGGCCTTTCCATCAGCTTATTTTGGTTGATTTGTTCAGTAATTCATTTGAAAATGAATTAGTGCTCGTGAGGGCTGGCATTAATGAGTGACACCCAGAGCTGTAGGCCCTCAACGTTGTGGGTAGTCACAGAGAGTGGGAACTGTTCATGGTCTTCAGCAGTGTTTGCTGCCTAGCTCAAAGCTGTGGAAAGTTGTCAGAGAATAGAGCTTGTATTGACCAAAAGCAAGTGGGTTGAGATTGATGCTTTGCATTCAGATTGTATGCTTTCCTGCACACAGGAGGAAGACAGCAGTTGCATTGGCTTTGCAAGGACATAGTTGAGAGCCCTAAGACCCGAAGCAGCTGATCTGGCAGCTCACATTCCAAGCCTCCTGTGCTAGTCAACACTGTTTGATACGTGGCCAGTGGGCTCGGGTGCCCTGCCAGGTCAGTGAGTGTCACTGCCTGCTGTTCCTGTAGGACTTGTGTCACTGCCAGACATAAAAGCTCTACAGTTGCATTGTGTGGCAGAGCAGGAGTTGAGGACACCTCCAGTTGTCTGAAGAGCAAAATCCACTCGGTTAATTACCAGAATGGGGGGGGAAGTGTCACTTCTGTCCCAAGAAGTTATTGTGTCAGGGGGTGACTTGGAACCTGGGCTCTGGCTGTTTGAATATTGGGCCTCAGTGAAGAGGCAGAGGGTGCTTGGGGGAAGGGTTGGGGGGTTAGAGTGAGGTCTGGACTCCTGTTCGATGATCAACAGGGAGATACCAGAAAAGGCTTTTAGGTCTTTCAACTTTTGTGTGTTTTTGCTAAGGCCAGATGTCACTTTGGTAGAAGCAGGAGGCCACGGCAACTTCTTGATGTTTCTGCTTGTTGAGGCTGTGTTTCTGCTCAGCAGCTGATGACAAGTGTCTGGTTGTGTTACCTGCCACATGGGAACACTTCAGGAAACCTTTCATTTTTTTTTCCTGAAAGCTACCAACAGACTCTAAAGAGCAGCACCTGGTTATAGATCAGAGTTGCTTGTGTGTCAGTCTGCATAAATGCTCTTTGGATAGTGTTTTCTATGACAGAGTTCACCACCTGGTCCCTCCAACCTGGAACACCCTTCTTAGCTTTGGAAAGCAATCAAATGACCCTGTTTTCATTTAATAGTAATTGCAGTAGCAGTAAGTGCTTTGGAGCACTCTCAGTATTTTTCCTTTCACTGGGCAGGTTGTGCCTGTTGGCTTTTTGATGATTCAGCTGCCCAGGAGAGGCTGGGGGTGACCCTAGGCACTTAGATAACCTCTCCAATGAAGGAATGATTTTGTGAATGAAAAGCAAGACTGAAATTCAAGAGATAAGTGTCTGGTTTCTTGCAAAATCTTTCTCTGTGGCTCTGGGCAAGTTGTATTCTATTTCTTGGATTTCCCAGCACAAGAGCTGGAGAGAAATTACTTCATCAACTCACAACAAAACAGTCAATAATAACTAGTGTTTGGGAGACATCAGGATGTTTTAGACATTTTGATTGGTGTTTCTCATAACTTCGAATGGTTGGAGTGATAGTTTTACTTAACGTTTACTTGAGTCTCTGGAGCCCTTTTTCTATAGGAGCTATCTTCAGTTGCCTTGTCCTTGTCCTTTTCAGAGGTAGAAAAAGATACTGCCTCATCGCTTCAAGGTAGTTTTGTCCTGGCAAACTTGACCAAATTTTTTGTAGGCTATAGATAAGCAACTAGTTGAGAATCAGCCAGCAGACTTAGCATAAGGTGCTGGGAATACTAGAATACAAGGAAGTAATTGCTGTGTTTATTTGCAGGTCAAAACTGAGGCACCGCAACCATCAACTCCTGTCAGTCTTCTGTCCTTCCCTGGCATTGAATTTTCATAGAATCATAGAATGGTTTGGTTGGAAGGGACCTTAAAGATCATCTAGTTTCAACCCCCCTGCAATGGCAGGGACACCTCCCACCAGCCCAGGTTGCTCCAAGCCCCATCCAACCTGCCCTTCAACACTGCCAGGGATGGGGCAGCCACAGCTTCCCTGGGCAACCTGGGCCAGGGTCTCACCAACCACACAGGAAAGAACTTTTTCCTAATGTCCAACCTTTTCTTCCGAAGTAGCAGTAAACAGAAAGAATAATACTAATATTAAAGTTGCTTCTATTTTGTAGGGGTTTTTTTGAGTGCTGACAATAGTCCTTGGAAAAGTCCAGTTTTCCTTCCCCAGAAGGTCTCCATGGCTACTCTCCATGCAGTGTTTAACAGCCGTGCTGGCTAATGCAGCAGAAACAGATTTGGCTTTTCCTTTTGGATGTAATGAATAACAAACTGCTGCGTATTCATTAAGAGAAGCAACTTGCAGAGGTGAAGTGTTCCATCTCTGGAGCTGCTGTCTAGGGCAGTAATAAAAAATAAATTGGGCAGCCAAGGACGAAAAGGGTTTTATAAGACATAAAGTGGGAAGAAAATAATTGCTACTTCATTCCTTGTTTCTTTCCTTGGGTTCTGCAGCTCTAAGTCAGGATCTCCGAGTCCAAGCTATGCGGATTTTTGTTAGATGCCATCAAATTTGCTGGAGAATTAGCTATGTTTTTGACAGGAACTCATCTGACTAATTCAGCAAAAATAAAGAAGCTCTTGGGCTGCAGTCATCCAGCCCAGGAAGGACTGAGGAAAATGGGGATGGCTTCAATGTCTGAATGGTGCTAGTGTGAGTCCTGATGATGCTCTGTCCACCTTTTGTGGACTGGAAGCTTTCAAGGCTGGCAAGGCTTGTGATCATCCAGCCACAACCTCCTGCTCTGCCCAGGACAGCAACTTCAGCATCAAACCCATAGGTTTTGTTTGGTCTGAGGGTTATCTCTAGGAAGAGGTCTGTAACCCTGATTTCAAGGCTCTGGAAATGATATTAGTCTCTCCCGGTGTTAGATATCCACATCCACAGTCAGTGAAGAGGGATGAGCACATTTGAGACACCTCCTTTGGGATATGAGAAGTTGGGTGGTGGATGTAGCTCCTTCTCTCTCATCTTGTTTGTGATTATTACACAAGAAATGGGAACAGCACAAAAAAATGATGTCACTGGTGGTGTCAGGACTTTGCAGCCTCATCCTCCTCTTCTGAACACCCGTGGCCTCCTTCTCCACAGCCTTACGTGGGCAGCAGAACTCCCTTTGGTGTCCACCATGACAACTAAGCAGTTTCCAGCCATTCTTCCAGGGCACTGCCCATCATGCTGCATGTTGGTTTGGGTTGTTTTTTTTTCCTTGTGTTTGGCTGCATAAAAATGCATCTTGCTTAAATGAGCCCAGCACACCATCGATCCAGATGGCATAGTATTAGTGACCCGTCCTCTTTAATTATGTGCAACTAATTTTTAATTTTATGTTCTCTACAAACGTGTCTGGGAATGATTTTGTGCCTGCTTGTAAATCATTGATAGATACTGAATATTTTCAGGGATTGCTTTCTCTTGGAAGAAATGAGGATTCCTCTGTTACAATTAGTTTTCAAAATTTATCAAATATCTATTTTTTCCATCCACTTGGGATGTGCTTACATTGATCTCTCTTCTGGGACTGTTGTGTTGTTTTTTTTAATCAACATCTTGTGCAGTAGCAAGCCATGCAAAAATCTAAGTCTCTTATGCTAAAATAGTTACCTTTCTCAACCAAAGCCATAAATCTTATCTGGAAGTGATGCCAAGTCTGTTTGACAAGGCTGGTTTTCTTTCTCTGTTCCCAAATGAAGACGTAGAGGCTGAATGTCTTGCTGAGACACTTTTAGCCAGGTTGGCACAGGGTGTTCACACCTGCAGAAAAATTGTTTCCAATCCTTTGCTCACATTTTTCTGTCTGAGCTGTGTTCGCTGGATCTGCTGAGGATCTGGGAGTCTCCCTCTTTTGTCACACAGTAATTACCATTTCTTCAAAATTTGGTGCTTATAGAATCAGTCTGAACCCTGAGCTGTTTGAAGATCCATCTACGGTAAAAGTGCATATTACTGTTCTTTTCTGATCTGACCTGTTGCCATTTGATGTGGTGGGACGTGGTAGGGATGCTCATCAAAGACCTGGGTCTTATTAGGGAGTCTGAAGAGGAGGATCTGGACTGGAGAATAGTCCAAGGGCAATGAAGGGATGGGTGTCCCTCCACTCTACTCATGGTCATGGCCATGTTTTCACAGATAGCTTGGCCTCAGCTGTTTCATGTCCATGAAGTGCCTTGGTGTGGGAGTAACATGACTGTCCCCAGGGTCATGGCAGGGACAATCTGAATGATCACCTACAATTCCTGATTTGGATTGGGTTGAAAGTGGTGTGGAAAGTGTCTTCATTGCTCCTGCCTGGATCTGTATTGCAAGGACCTGTTGGTAACTCATCTAAAACACTGCTACCAGCATCAGGAAGGATGGCTCGTGGTGGCATCAGCTCTTTGCCTGCCCTGGGTGGGACCAGGCTCTTCAGTTTTGGTGGCCAGGAATGAGTTGCCTGCCTCCAGCCACACTGGCAGCACCCTTCAGTTGAATGGCTGTGGAAGTCATGAAATCTGCCTCCCCAGTGAATTTTCCCCTGTTAGTGCTGGTGTTCAGGAGTCAGTTGCTTCTCTAGGTAGATCTTGAGGTATTTTCTTGGGCAAGAATATGGTCGGTCTTGGTGGGTGACCTCTGACCCCTGTGGGCAGAGTCATGTATACCCGTGCAAGTCTGGAGTGGACCAGGGATCCAGGAGGAGCTGCCTTGATGTCTGACCAGTGTGTTGCCTACAAAAGGTTTCGTTAGACGAGAGCCACTTGTGCCCTGGAGCATCACTAAGGGGCTCACTGAGCCTTTCTGAAGGCCACGAAGTCACATGGAAAAATAAGCTAAAAAGCCTTGAGACGAGATTTAGAGGGGACCAAGAAGTTTAGTGGGTCTGGGCTTTGAGGAGTGCTGGAATTGTGAGACCTGTTCACCCTCTTCCCCAATCTCTGGGGCAGGAGACTGTGGAAACAGTGGAAGATAGGATGGGAAATGGGGATCCCATGGATGTGGTTGTGAGGAAGATGGGAAGTTGGAGAGTGGAGGGACCATATCTACACCAGCTGCCTCATCTGGCATCAGGCTCCTTATTTAACCTGTTTCAGGTTCTCCTCTGGGGGTGTTTTGGGCAGGTTCAATGTGACAGCCCTTGGTGGTACCCAGCTGTGGAAGGGCTGGAGAACTTGTGTCTGCTGGTTCTTTACAAAGTGAGATGTGAAAGCTCATGTGCTAGAGCAAGGGTCTGGGGCTTGTGGGGTGTGTGTGTGTCCGTGTAGCTCCATGGTGAGCAGATGACCCTACCCTGTGCTGCAAACATGTCATACAGTGCCAGGAATTGTCCCTGGGGCCCAATTCCTACATTTAAGTAGGACCCGAAGGCAACAGAAGCTTGAGCAGAAGCCAGTTTGCTTGAAGGTCTTTGAATAACCATTGTTTTTTTTCATTCATTGGGCTGAATTCTTCATTCCTTTTATGGGTAGAACAAAGCCTGGTGGTGAGTTAGTCCCTTTAAAATGACACGTGCTGTGATAAGGAGCCTGCTGCTGGAAATCAGTGCTGGTCAGAGCATGAGAATTCTGAAACATCTTAATTTGGATGCAGAAAGCCTCTGTGTTCATGCAGCTCAGGTATAAAGGTTTTTATTAGAGAAGCCCCCATAGTTGAGGGTCAAAGCCAACCATGGGCTGATCCAATGGGGCATCAGCATCCTGGTGCATGGGCTGTGGTTGCTCAGAATTCCTTCCCCTTGCTGTGCCTGTCAGCAGGTGATATCACTGCCACCACCAGGACATCCCTTCTGCTGCTGCCAGTCATTCCCGTGGCTGGTTTGTGCTGAGGGGACAAAGTTTCAGGAGCTGAGTTCTGGTGGTGCTTTGTAGGAGGTGATAACTGACTGGTGGGCTGGAGTGCTGTAGCAAAAGAGGGGAGTTTGGGTCTGCGGAGGCAAAACCAAAGCTCGAGTGATAAAGAGGTGCTGCAGGGCAGGCACCCAGAGGGAGCAGCCACAGCATCCTCATCAGGGAGAACTTTTGTGTGGTTCTGGGAGCTACTGGAGAGAGTCCAGAGGAGGGTGACAATGATGGTTGGGGGATTGGGGCATCTCTCTTACGAGGAAAGGCTGAAAGAGCTGGGCTGGGGCTCTTTAGCCTGGAGTTGAGTAGGCTGAGGAGAGACCTTATCAATGTATACAAGTATCTAAAGGGAGGGTGAAAGGAAGATGGAGACAGGTTCTTCTCAGTAGTTCCCAGTAACAGGATGAGGGGCAATGGGCGCAAGCTGAGTCATGGGAAGTTCCATTGAAATATGAGGAAAAACTACAGTGAGGGTGACAGAGCCCTGGGACAGGCTGCCCAGGGAGGCTGTGGAGTCTCCATCTCGAGCTATTCAAAACCCACCTGGATGCAGCCCTAGGTAAAGTGCTCTAGGGGATCCTACTTGAGTGGGAGAGCTGGACCAGATGATCTCTAGAGGTCCCTTCCAACTCCAGCAATTCTGTGATTCTGTGATTATGCAGAAGGACCAGCAGATCAGACAGGTCCATGTAGAGCAGCAGTGCCATCTGTGCAGGAGGGATTGTCACACTCCTTGGGACAGAGGGATGTGCTGGATGATGGGAGGAAGCCTGGAGAAGGCTTTAGGACCGATCTTTGAGCATTTTTTTGATGAATCAGAGGGAAAAATCCAAAAGAATGTAGGAAAAATAGAGTTGCAAAATGAGCATGGCATGGTGTGATGCAGGAGAGGGACAGTGGCCTCTCAGGGGAGGGGCTGGGAGGATGCTGATAGTTGGTGATTTCCAAACTCACAGCTGAAATCAGTGATGACACAACCCAGGAGTCATCTGGCCTTTCTCATCTCCAGCCTGGTCGGGACGGAGCTCTGAGCTAGTAGTGGTGCTCTTACCAGAGTCATGAGCAACACTTGGCCATATTCAATTTTGACTTTACTAAAATGAATATCACGAGCTTCTTAATAGTCACAGGAGCATAAAAATCCCAGTGTATCACAATTCATCATGCTTTAAAAATTGAATTTGTGTTGAATTATGCCTTGCTGCTGTAGTGCTGTGGAAAAGCTCTTATTATTCATAACTATAAATACAATGATGTTGAGATTTAACTGGGGCCTGAAGGCTTTATGCTGTACTTGGGTATTGACAAAGCAAACAGTCTTATGGATTGGTGGAAGTTTATGGGCCCAGAAGCAGCTGAGCCCTTCCTGCCACTGGAAGCAGCAATCCTCCTCTCAAGTCCTGAGCTGTCTCTGGGCAGGCAGGAGAATTTTAGACCAGTTTGACCCTTCAAGATTTAGATAAAGGGCCATGAAAAAAAAAGGAAACAGTATCATAGAATCATAGAATCATAGGGGTTGGAAGGGACCTTGAAAGATCATCTAGTCCAACCCCCCCACCAGAGCAGGATCACCCAGAGCACATCACACAGGAAGGCGTCCAGGCGGGTTTTAAATGTCTCCAGAGAAGGAGACTCCACAACCTCTCTGGGCAGCCTGTTCCAGTGCTCTGTCACTCTCACAGTAAAAAAATTTTTTCTGATATTGACCTTAAACCTCCTATGCTCCAATTTGTATCCATTACTCCTTGTCCTATCACTGGTCATCACTGAAAAAAGCTTAACTCCATCTTCTTGACACTCACCCTTTACGTATTTGTAAACATTGATGAGGTCACCCCTCAGTCTCCTTTTCTCCAGACTAAAGAGACCCAGCTCCCTCAGCCTTTCCTCATAAGGGAGATGTTCCACTTTGTTTGTATGTATGTATGTACGTATCCACTTTGTGTGAATGATTGTTCTCTTGGGAACAAGCTTAGTCACACTGGTGGAGGACATGTTTCAGGACCAGCAGGAGCTTGGAGGGAGTGCTTGAGTTTCTGATGGTAGAGCAGGTTGCGTGGGCTGAAGGACAAGTAGGAAGAGCTGGAGTATGGGAAGGATCCCCAAAAACTGCTTGAATTGCTCAAGTCTTCATCTTCATCAGCACAGAGGAGCGACTGGACCTTAAATAAACTTGAGACTTCCCATGGGAAGATTCTCACATGCTCTCTTTGGTGGGCACCATGTTCCTCCTCCTCCCAAATGAACATTTAAACAGACATTGGCCCAGTTGTGCAATTGCTGATGAGGACAGACCTGTCTGGGTAGGAGTCTGGCTGGATTTACGTTTTGTTTTTTGAGAATGTGCTTTGGGCTGAAAGCATGGAAAAATCCCACAATTTGGTGCTCAGCTGAGGCTGAATTTGAGCCCTTTGCGTGGATTTTAATGCAGCACAAAAGAGAAGGCAGTTAATATTTTACAGGAAATAATTAACATATGGAAATAATTTTTAAAACACTGATTGGGTAAATTTGGTCTCAGGGGACAAGGGAAAGATTCTTACTGGATTTGGAAGGATTTTTTTGTGTATGTATTTATAATTAGAAATTTACACATGGTGAAAGCAGTGTTGCTGTTGGATGTTGGTTATCAAGGCCTGTAGGTTATTTGGAGTTTTGTTTGTTTTATGATCTCTTTTCTTAATATAGCAATTGGGCTTTGCAGAAGTTTGGCACTGGCCTGTTTAACTTTTGACTTAGTTTGGACATTTGATATTTTTGTTACAAAAGAACTCTGCTGCATTTTTTATTATTATTTAAAAAAAAAATAATAATAATCTCTTGGGAACTGAAATTCTGTATTTGAGAAATTGCAAGGCCTCCATTTTGGGCTTTGTTCCACTGAAAGCAAGACAACAAAATCGGTGATTTCATGGAAGCTGTATTTTGTAATTCATTTCCAAACTAGTTTCCATGTAGGCGTCCAGAGAGTTAAGGAAAAGTGTTAAAAAATCAGATGCCCAAATATTTTGCCCTATGGCAGGTTGAAACAATGGGCTGGTCATTAATGATGGTTGATGATCTGAGCTCCTGCAAGTGAAGGTGCTCAACGCTTTTCTGGAGTTATTTAAAAACCTTGCTGAGTGTGCAGGGGGATAGCTGCTGGCACAGGACCTGTGAGAGCGGGCACAGGGCTCCTCTCTCCCTCTGGGGCAGATGTCCCAGATTCCCTGCACATGTCAGGGCTGTTGGGATGTGTTTGGAGGAGGATGGAGGATGGTGCCAGTGGCTGGGCAGGAGTTCCTCCCTTTGTTTTTGCAGAAATGTTGGGGTTTTGCATTGAAATTACTGATCCCTGAACAGAAATCATTACTGTGGAGAAGTTTCCTAGTGAAGACCTTGAACCCGTGGGGTGGTGACTTCTGAAGCTGGAGCTCACTTTAACAAAGCATCACACTTTAATGAGATGCTGCTTGAAAAGGAAGAGAGTTGAGCACGTGGAAACCTAGTGTGGCTGGATCAGACCTCTTCCTCCTCTTCTTCCTCCTCCTCCTCCTCCTCCTCCTCCTCCTCCTCCCTGCTGCTGCATTACTTGTGGGAGCAGCACCGACCCCCTGCTTAGGGGGACCCTGGGGAGCTGCAGGTACCAATTTTAGGCGACCATGGACACTTTCACAGGGGACAGGGCATGAGGGCTCTGGGAAGCTGCCTGCATGGGTGTGGAGGTTGGAGGGGTGTCAGTGGCAAGTGCCACTGGCTGCTTCAGTGTGCCACTGCATGGAGAGGAGAGGGAGCTGCTGGTGCAGGCATTGAAATTTGACGTACAGGGACCCCAAAGAGCGATTTCTGCAGCATTTCCTCATGCCCAGGAGATGCTTCACCAGACTGCACCGTGACCTGCTCTGCTTTCCCTCCACATTCAGGGACCATTAATTTGAAGGAAAGCAGGAAAAACTGGTTCAGTGCTTTTAGGAGACTTGAGAGGACAGCTGTACCTGTGCCTCTAGAAATGGATGAGGTGGGGGTCCCCACACCAGCCAGGGGGCCTGGACCTTCCTTGCTCCCCTGCATTCATGCCTGGAATACGTTGGGCAGCATTTGCACAGGCTGTGTCCTTCATCCCTGGGCTCAATGTTTGTGAAACAGATCAGCTGAATCATGGAATCATAGGTTTGTTTTGGTTGGTAAAGACCTTCAAGATCCTCAGGTCCAGCCGTTGACCCAGCGCTGCCAGGTCCACCAATAAACCACAACCCTGAGTGTTAAGCACTGCTCAAAGAGGCGCGCTGGCTGCTCCCAAAGCCTGGTGTTTGGTCAGGGTTTTTGAAAGATTTCATATTTTTTTTTAAAGACACAGATTTTCTGACTCATGGCTGTGGAGGAAGGACAGGTTGATTAAATGAATCCCAAATAAAAAGGGAGATGTGACTTTTCCAGGCGTGAGGTAAATCACGGAGGGAAAACACTGTTTCCCGTGGGCACAACGTGGTGGCAGCCACCACCATGGGGACACCTGGGTCGCAGCCGTGCTTGCTTTGTGCTCCCAGCACATCTTTTAAATTTGGGAGAAGGCAACAGGTTTGTTTTTTGGCACGCATTGATTGGGAGTTCTTCCATGGGAATAGACACTGAATCTGAGCCTCTCTGGGCTGACGAGCGGTGCTGGTTCCTTAAGCGTGAGATTTCACATGACTTTCCCCAGCAAGGCAAGTGCATGGACTCGGTGCCCATTGGCCTCCCTGGTTAATGATTGCCCCATGACTGCTCATAACTTGACTTGGTAAGTGTCTGGAGCGAGCATGGAGCTGAACCTGAGTAGTGGGACCATGTCCTGGTGCTCATCCCGCAGCCAGGCCCAGCGAGCAGGGCTCGGACAGGACCCACGTCTTGGGGTTGTATCCAGCTTCTGAAATCAGTACAGAGGGCCCTGGTGCTCTGCTCAGATTCAGTCTTGAGCGTAGGAGACATTGGAGAACTGTTACCTGCTCTGCAGAGCTGAGCTTCAGGTGGTGGCAACGCCACAGTCCCTGGTGCATCAGCAAGTGGACAGAGGAAACCGCATCTGTGCTGTAACTTTCAATATCAACTTTAAATACAGACTTTGCTCATTGCAGATCTGCTTCTTGCAGGAGAAACTCCAGCTCAGAGCGCCAGGCCTCCAAACAGATCTTTTTATTAATAAAGAGAATGCTTATCACTATAGAGACACTTATAGTTGCATGTTTCTTATATATCTGCATCTGTGTTGAGGTGCAGAGGCTTGGGGGGGGAACCCAGTGCAGTTCAGCCACCCTCCCGTGCCGGAGGGAACCCAAACCTGCTGAGCTCCCAGCACCACCTTCCAATTACAGCCACCAAAGGCCATTTTATTTTTATCGATTTACCAACAAACCAGTTATTTCAGAAATGACTGGCTGCTGCCGTTGGTCAGTTCTGGATGACCAGTTGGCTCCGCGTCCTGCGGTTTAATGATTGCATACTTTGTGCTGGTTAAATAGTGCTCAACAAGGAAACAGGAGAAAAAAACCACACTGGGATAATCTAAGAAAAACAAGGATTTGTAAAAATGGCTCTAAGGTGCTGACTGCTGGAAGCAAAGCCTATTTTGTGGTTTTGTTGCTTCACCTTTGCTTAAGAGAGAACTGGAGCAGTTGTTCCACTCGTTTTCTCAGCAGATGGGCTACTCCATTGCCGGCACGTTCACCCGTCTGGAAAGTAATTATGTCTCTTGGCCCAGTCTTGATTTGTGCTTCTATTAGTGTGTGCTTAACTATTTCTTCTGAAGAACACTTGATAGATTAGTTCCCCTTTAAGAAAAAAAAAACCTAAAACCAAGCTCATGATGTGCCACAGAAAAATTTATTTGAAGAAAAAAAAACAACCCAGAAAGCCATTTTGATTCAAAATGTTTCAAAACCTGTTGTAAGATTACCTGAAATTCAGGTTTTTGGTGCCAATGCAAGAGGAAATTTGAAATACTGATTGCTGCATGCCATCTCCACTGCCTTTTTTACAGCATTGTTGGCCATGGGAAATTCTCCTTATGTAGTTCAAGAAATTCACCATTAATGTTTTATGTTTAATTCTCCTCTTGTTATAGGGAAGGACACAATTCATGACATGGGCATTCCTGTGCTGCCAGCAAGAGCTGTTGTAAAAAGCTCCCATGTCAGCTTGTGCAAGGGTCTCCAAAACTGGCCAGGACAGGGACAAGGACTGGGGCCTCTCTGTTCCCTGTTGGGTAGAGCGTGCTGCTTTCCCCCCAGATAACCTTACACTTTTATCTCTGGTATCAGCCAAAAAATATAGATCTGGGTGGCTCAGTAGGTGGGTGTGTACCATGGGGTGAAGCTCCCAGTCACTTATGACCCGAGGACTGGAGCACCTCTCCTGTGAAGGTGGACTGAGTGGGTTGTGGTTATTCGGCCTGGAGAAGAGAAGACGCCAGGGAGACCTCATAGCAGCCTTCCAGTATCTGAAGGGGCTCCAGGAAAGCTGGGGAGGGACTTTAGATGAGGACTTGTAGTGAGAAGACAAGGGGGAATAGATTAAAACTGGATGAGGGGAGATTTAGGTGAGACATGAGGAGGAAATTCTTTGCTGCGAGGGTGGTGAGACACTGGAAAAGGTTTCCCAGGGAAGTTGTGGAAACCCCATGTGCAGAAGTTGGATGGGGATTGGAGCAGCCTGGCCTAGTGAGAGGTGTCCCTGCCCATGGCAGAGGGATTGGATCTAGATGACCTAGAAGGTCCCGTCCAACTCAAACCATTGTATGATTCTATGATACCATTCTGTGATACCTGCTAAACCTTTAATGGAACTACAAAAAACCCCAGCATATAAAGCCCTAAGTGGTTTTGCTTTTGTTTGTTTGTTTTTTGAATGCAAGACTTGATGAACTTGAGGTATTAAAGGCTTTCCCCAAATCTAAATGTGCGGGTGTGTGGGGTGGGGTTTGCAGAGCACCTGCACAGCGGCTGTGGGCGAGCGGAGCCCCCGGGCACGGCGAGGGACGGGCGCCTGCTGGGGCCTGGGCTTGTGCTGGGGCTGTTTGTTTAAATTCTCCCCGACTTCCTTATTGCCCAAATATCTTGTCTGGTTTTGCTCTGACAGCTGTGTTGAGAAGGGCATGGACTAGCGATGCTTTTATATTTATTTCCTAGTTCTTTTTGAAAAATAAATGAGCGGGAGTTAGTGGTGGGTCCTCAAGGTCACCAGGCATGTGATATGTTCATGATTCATTAATGTTAATTCTTCTTCACTTCATCAAAAGCGGAAAGAAAAATAAAAACACACCAACAGCCCAGAAAAGACCCGTTTGACCTCAGTTTGCCTGATCCGAGTTGTCTTGTACCATCGGCCGGTTGTTTCATCCTCACGTCCTCGTGTTGCCCTTACTCCTGGAAATAGTTAAAGGGATTTCAATGAACCACTCTCATGTGCAGCCACATTTTGGCTTTAGCTTTTCTTTCCCCAGCTAAAGTCAAGTGCAGGAGGAGGTGTGGGCTGGGCTGGGTGTGCTGGAGGGTCTGTCCCGGTGGTGGGTCATGCTGTGGAGAGTCCTGGGCTGGTGGCTGCTGGTGGGAGGGCCCGTCTATTTTTGTGTATAATAAAAGTACCACTTTGTTCATTACCCGGGGAATACAAGCCGTGACTGACAGCCATTTTGCTCGTCATTAATAGCTCTAGTTAATCTCAAAACAAGACTTTTCCTGTGATATATCTGTAAAACAAAGCAAAACAAAACAACCTTTCTTCCTTCAGTATCTCTAACGCGCCACCCCCCTCCCAAACAAACAAAAAAAAAAATCCCAATTCCTGCCCTCCTCTGACGAACAATGACTCATTCAGCTTATTTTTTTTCTCTACTGTTGTTGTATTTTTTTTTTGTATTTTTCATGTTGGCCTTTGCTTCCCTTGGTGGCTGCGTTGCAGGCGGAGCTGGCAGCGGTGCCGCCGGCGAAGATTGCCCAATGCTGCCGAGCCCCTGCGCTCCACTCCTTATAACTCTGCCAAAGTGTTTAAAGTGCTTGGGCTGAAATTTTCCAAGCCAGGTGTCTGCCTAAGGGGAAAATTTGTTTGGAGAAGTTGCAACAAAAACTACCTCTGCCCTGGCTGATGAATGAGGCTTGGAGGAAGCTGGGTTTGCCCACAGTGAGCCCGAAAAACTGATGTGGGTGTGGGGGAAAGTGTGTTATGCTGAAGCCTGGTGTTTTCTGGGTCCTGCATCTCGAGGGTTCTTTTGTCTTTTGCTGATCTTCAGGAATATTTGTGGGATTTGAGACCTTCCCACCTAAATGGGGTGAAATGACCCACTGGGCTCGCAGCTGGCACAGTCACCGAACTCTTTGCTCCAGGGAGGGAGGCAAAAACTGCAATTGGGCATTGAGTGGAAAATTGGGAGAACTTTTTGTATTTCAAGGAAGTAGCACTGTGGAAAAACACCCTGATCCAGTTGAATTATTAACCTCGGCAAGAACTTGAGCTGCAAATGCTCAGCTGAGCATTGAGAGGAATGGGCAGCTGGGGTAGGATGCAGTTGGTGCTGGGGGCTGAGTAGAACATCTTTCCCACACCCTTGGTGTCCCTGCATTGCCCAAACCCATGTAGGCAGAAATGCACTCATGCAGGAAGAAAAAATATACTCTAATTCTAAAAATATTCTAAAAATTCTTATTATAAATGAAAAAAAAAAAAAGCTTGAATATTGCAGAATCAATGACCCAGTCATCCAGCAGCAGCCCTGCCCGCTCAGTCTGGCTGGTCAAAATAATTTTTTTCCCCTCTTTATTTTAATATTTTTCTAAATCAGACTGAGTACTGGAAGAGCTGAGGGTCCCATGAAGCAGCGACGTGTTTGGGCATCTCGGCGCTGTGTCAGCTCAGGGCAGGGTGGTGGCATGTCCCACGGGCTGGATTCCACCCAAACTTCGGCATTTTCCGACTTCTGATTTTGCAGCTGTGTTATTTTTTGATGTGGTTTTCATGCAGTCCGTGCATGGGGTTAGGTTTCCAGTAGGGGCTTTTAAAGATGGATTTTTGGAATGGTGCCGCTGGTTGCTGCTCAGTGGCCGTGGTTGGTCGCACTCGCCATCAGCCTTCCCAGCATTAACGAGCCTGTCGGTTGCTGCATCCCCTTGTTTACTTTCCCTCACTTGATCTGCTAATTTCCAAATTCTTTCACATTTTTCCTTTCAACCGAATGCCTTAATTCTGGTGCTTTATTAATCCATCTAATTATGTTGAGTTCAAGTTGTTTGAAATCCACTTATGTCGGTATAGGAAGTACTTACTATATTAATCAAATGATCCAAGGTGGCTTCTTCTCTGAAGTCCTTAATTTGTGCCATACATTTTCCTCCTAATAATATCAAACTTTGTAACAATGCACGTTTCCTCTGTGTCCCCAAGGAGACACTGAAATACATTAATTCTGCAATTTTTCTGAGTACACTAGTAATTCATCCCAGAGTGTGATGTTCCCTTGCGCAGACACATCAAACACCATCAGCATCCCAGGATCTCTGCAGGGTCTGCAAAAGGCTGGAGGGGAAACAGCTGCTTATAACATTAAATAGTTATTCTAAAGATTTCAAATATACTAATATTTGAAATAGCATGTTGAGTATTGAATAATGTAATACATATAATAGAGTTTTCTTTATTGTTTATATTCAAAATACGTATTGTATATAAACATACATATTTCAAAATTTTATTTCAATAAACTTCTAGGAAGGACAGCACAGGCAGGGGAGCAGATCCTGGGAGGGCTCCCATTTTGGGTGGAGAGCATTTCTTTTGCGATCACCATTTTGTTTCTCTTTCTGCGAAAAGAAGAAGATGGTGACACTTGGTTTTGCTTGGCGTGTATTTCTGAGCAAACCCTGTTGGCTGAAGATTTGCTCGGTCTCTGCAGGAGCAGAACGGTGTTTCCCACAAGTATGTACTGGATTTTTTGTGAGTGTTTTCCCTTGTTGGGTCATATGGGCAGTGAAACCTCATAAAGGTAACGATGGGGTTTTCCACCAAATTTTGCATCCCCCGTGTGCCGCAGCTCGATGGTGAACACTGGACGGGGGGGAAGGTCATCACCTACGTGCAGAAACTGAGTTTCTGAATCACTGGAGGTTCAGAGCAGGGGATTTAGCTCTGGGTAGATCTGTACTTGATTTAAAGCAGTCGAGCTGGGGAAGGGAGAGTGTCTCAGAGAAGCTGAGCTTAATTCTAGGTCTGACAAACCCTGGTGCCAGAGAAGCTAAATCTACAGGGTTTAGTCAGAAGGGCCTGAAAGTGCTCAAGAGGCAGCATCTCAGTCGCTGAGATAGTGGAGACAGTACCAGCCACAGCAACTCTTTGCAGGAAGAGAGGAGAAATGTAGAAATTAGAGGCATTTAGGACCATGAATGAAAAAAAACTATCAGTTTTTGCTGATACCTTAGAAGTTTCTCTCAATCCAGAGCCGTGCAATGCTGTTAGTGACACTGGGGAGGTGGTGAGACCTTCGACAATGGGTGGCTGCCTCTGAGAGCACCATGCTCTCTCTGCTGGACTGCAGGCTTTGCCTGCTGCTTTTTTTTATGGGTCTGGTAGAAAATTAATTAAACGAGGTGTTGTAAACATGGAAAGCTTTGAAGATTTAGTTTAGCTTTTCTAAATAAATACAGAACTGGCCAGTGCATGAGCATGTGCAGGAGAGGGCAGGTTGGCTTGCAGGGATGACGAGCATCCTGCCTTGGCATTATTGACACCAGGGACTTTTTTCTAGACAGCAGCTGTCAGAATAAGGGCTGGGTGCTAATTTTCTCCTCCCCTTGTCCAGTTTGTGATCCTCTGTCTGTGGAAACCAGTTGGTTGTCTGTTGGGTGGCTTGGGAGCAATAGTTTTCCCGGCTGGACTGGTCCTTGCAGCACTGGGCACATACCAGATAACAGCGCCCGTCCCAAGGTTAAGTGTGTCATGCCAATAATAGCAATAAGGTTTCAAACTGAAGGAGGGATACATTTTTTTGTGGGTGGTGGTTAATGGTTAATTAGGTCAAATTCTCCAAATTTAGACTGCTGGAGAAGGAATGGGCCAACAATTTGCATTTGACAAAACCTTGTGACAGAAGTGGATGGGGACTGGTTCCATCTGCTCCCCCCACACACTGTCCCGTGCCCCAGACTCAATTCTTCCCAGAAGAGGTTCATTTTCAAAATTGTATCCATTAATATCCCAATTTCTTTTCTCCCTCCCCCCTAACTCCCCCCGCTTTTCAAATCTTGCATTAAACCCCTGTAGATTCTGCTTTAAGTAGGCAATTAAACTAACAACATAATTATATCCCTTAATGCTCATTTTAACTGGTTTAGAGAAGAAACAAAAGGGAAAAGCAACTTCAAATATATAGAAATAAAAGCTCCGTTGCAAAGATATTTTTGATACTGGCAGTAATTTGTACAAAGTGCAGAGTTTGCCTGTTAGTGGCTGCTGGGGAGCCTGGAGGTCACATTGAAGAGCCTTCAAGGCAACGTGGAGTTTTACCTTCTGAGTGTCCTTTTTGTGAACCCTCTCCCGGGTGCAAATTTTGGGGAATCCCAGGAGACTCAAGAGTGTGTCCTATTCATCTTGCAATGTGGCCTTGTAGGTTTTTCTTTCTTTTATTACCGGGGCAATTAGGCACCAGAAATTGATGATGCACTGAGTCTGCAAGCTGCTGTCCTACCGTGTGTCTGAGTGGAAAATAGAGCGCTGCAAAATAACATGGGTGGAGGATTATTGTAGGGAATCTGCTGATGGAGTGAAGCTCCTTTGCTGGCCATGCAGAGGCAGAGGCATGGGGGAATTGCTGCTCTGTGTCCTCCTGGTAGCAAGGAGAAGAACTTCGTGGGTTTCTGCAGAGCACACCATGTCTGCAAAAGTCTGCTGGTGATGCAGAAAATTTTATGAAGACCCTTGGAGCTCAGAGCCAGGAGCTTGCTTTGGCATCTTGGATCTTGCTGCAGAACCCAAGTACTTGGCTGGAGCATGACTTTCTGAGCTTGACTGGTGATGGACAGATGGATGTTGCAGTACAGGCACAAGTCACTGTGGACACTGCTGGCCTTTGCAGAAGCTGTGTTCATTTTCACTCTTTTATCCACGCTGATTCCAGTAATGACATGGAGATGCCATTCTAGCGGTTTTACCCGTGTTTGTGACAGGCATCTCAGAGCAGTAAGGGTGCTGTCTCAGGATGTGAGTGGCAGTGATCATCATCTAGTGAGAAGCACCAGATTGATCATCTTTTTTTGATCATTCAGGTGGACATAAAGCAGTATTTATCTTTCTTAAGAAAAAGAGCTAGGGATAAGCTGAGCTAAAGCAGCTGGGATCCTCCAGCAGAGCCAGGCCAGCAAAGTCACATTGCCTGTCTCTTCACATTGGACATGATGTGGAGGCATCTCAGTTTCTGGGAGCAGGAAGTTCAGACAGTGAAATATTTAGATAATTCCTTCTTCAGGACTTGTGATTAGACATGCTGGATGCTTTCCCATGTGTTCACCAGTCCCTTCAGGAGACTTTGTGGGTGCTATCAGCAGATATTTCTTGAGACAACCCACTCTGGCTTCTCTGCAGACACTGCCCACCACAGTGGCTTCACAGACTGAACCTTCCCTTAGTTTGAAGAAGAAGGTGGCTTAGAGTTTAGTTTTGTTTGCACAAATGAAGAACCATTAGTTAATAAGAATTTTCCATTTTTCCTAAGATGGTCTGGTTTGAAACCACTGAAGTAGGAACTGAAAGTTGTCTGTATTGTTCCTAGCGTGCAGGGAGATGGTGCCTCTTCCGTGTGGGTTTTGGGGTTGTGGTTGGCCAAGGACTGCAGTATAATGGACTGGATATTGGCAGTTGGTCTTTAAATGCTTGATACAGAAGTGAAGGGATTGGATGGTTGGGTGGGTGTTCCCTGGGTTGGATAACATCTATTGCATGACATGCTAACGTGAGGGGACGGGACATTTTCAGAGGAACATCCTTGGTTGTCTCCAGTCCCAGTTCAGTCACCATCCTGCTTGTTGCAGGGGTTCAGCTTGTCTTGGCAGGGTACAGCTAGTCTGTGGGAACTTGCTGGGCTCTTGATCCTGTGCCCTAATGCTGGAACAGTTTGACCTTTCTTTTACTCTGAGCCTGGATATGGGTTACCTGTTCCTTGGCTCTTTGTGGAAAACACGATGTCATGGCTTATTGCCAAGTGTCCACTGGCCCAGAGCAGAGCTCTGACCTACTGCAGTTTTTGCAGATCTTGTCAGTAGCTTCAGCCTGGGCTGCCTGGTCACTCCTTCAGGGATGTGTTGCAGTGGGTGAGGAGTTAGATCACAGAGTTGTCAGGGTTGGAAGGGACCTCTGAAGATCATCTAGTCCAACCCCCCTGATATATAGCATTTGTGAAGAACTGGGCATACCCCAATTAAGTAGCCAGCTTGACAAAGCAGGAGAAAGCTGGAGTGAAGATGCTTTTGAGTATTTGTAATGGTGAAGCTCTCCAAGTCCTGCCCTTGTCTGGGACATGCATCTCTTGCATGCCTGTCTCTCCAGCCAACCTTCTCCTAGACTCAGGAACGTCCTGTGTCCTCCTTTGTATTCAGGACAATATGGAGGCAAAGTGCATCAAAGTAGACATTCCTCACCCAGGATGGATTTTGAGAATTCAAGGACAGTCCTCAGTATTCACAGGGCTTTTACATGGATGCCCTGAATTGTCACAGCTTTCCCTACTTTTGATCCCACACTTGGAGCATTATGTGCAGAAAACAGTTCTTACCCTGAAGAAATGTTCTGCATGTTCAGCAAAACAGTTGGTTGGAGATGATCTGCTCTAAGCCAGTTCTGAATTTGCATCATACCATGTTTGTTGGGTGCAAAACAGTTCATATAGACAATACCCATGGCTGCTGCTGAGGTTATGTATGATCTGAGTGGAAAACGATGCAGCCAAGGTGAAGAATTGTGGGGCTGCCACAACATGAAGTGCAGGTGAGAATCATATTTTCTTTTTGAAATGAAGAGCTTGTGGAAGTTGGCTCACAGGAGCCTTTCGCAGCCCAACACCTTCTGCAGTTGGTGCTTGCAGGGGACTGGAGCAGGCTGGTGGCTGAAGGATTTCTGGTGACACATCTGGAAGAGGAAATAGCCCTTGGCCTAGTATTTTATTCACACAAAGGACCTGAATGTGCCTCTCTTGACTGGGAGGCAGACCCAGCCCTGCCTGGGCCCGGCGGTGTTTGGAAATCAGGCTCCAATGCTGGACTCAGGGATTTCTCTCTAGTTCTTCAACATGACCCAAGGCAGCATCTGAATTTTGGGGAGGGAATCAAACCTGCTGCCTTTTCTTCCATCAGCCTTTACAGCCACTGCTGGCCTGCAGCCTGGCAGAGGTCTCGTGATGCCACCTGCAAAATCCAGCCTCAAAATGGGTCCTGTAAGAACACTGGTACCTTTTTTCCCATCATTGTGGCAGTTCTTCTGTGCTGCTCCCACAGATCTATCTGGCAGTGAGGCTGTGCAAATAATAGATGATTTTTATTTTCTTGAAGCTCTGACAAATTGAAAAACTCCTTTTCAGGTTGAGCCAAAAGAAAAAAATATATGTATTTTAATTGTTGTCATTGACCAGAAAATAAAGAATTTAATTTGGGGTTGCATAGTTTGGAGCTGAACAGAATCTGGGGCTTCTGAGGGCTTTGTTTAGATTTTGAGCATATATTCCAGTTCTTACTTTAAAAAAGAAATAGGACAGATATTTTTCCTGTCTGAATCAGAAAATTTTAAATGTCAGACTGTGTCACTTCCATTTTTTGAAAATGAGTGTCATATTCTCTGGTATGAATGGCTCAGCAACAATGACACTAATCCATGCCATGGTCGCTCTTGCTGTAGCTCCACTGTTGGCTGAAAATCATTTCCCTGCAGCTCTGTGCCTGCATTTATTTCAGCTCCATGAACTATAGAGAATTGAAGGTCACGCAGGTCGGGTCCAGATGATGTTTGTCCCATGCAACCTCCTTGAAAAACAGTTTCTGGAGCCAATGGTTTGCTCTGAGACCTCGATTCGGGAGTGACAGTGGGTGATGGTTGGAGGTGACATCCAGCCCTTCCTGGTGCTGGGCCCAGTTTGAGGACTTCGGGGTGAGGGTTGTTGGGTCACCATCCCCTCTGTCCCAAGGAGAGCAGTTGTGTCTGGGCAGGATTGCTGCTGCAGCCTTCGCAGGCTTAAACGTACCCAGAAGAGTTGTTCTTTCTTTTCCCTTATTTTCCAAATTACCAGTGTTCTCCAGAGGCTGGCAGACCTGCCCTCCCTGGCTGAGCAGCTGGCTTTTCCATGCTTTTTGGTCTTTTTTCATTTTGTTTTTTCTGCCCTTTTTTTTTTTTTTTTTTTTTTTTTAATCTGGGAGGTTTGTTTGTTTATTCATTGATTTATATCTGCTTGGGGAGTCGATCTGGTGATATTTATAGGGTTTGTGGTTGGCCAATGGGAGTTATTTTGCAAGCAGAATTTCTAAGATTTCTACTTCAAGCCTGCTTTTTCTGCAGCTTCCTTCATTTCCCTCCCTCCTTCCTTCTCTTTTTTTTTTTTCTCTTTTTTTAGTATTTTTTCTTGCCTTTTTCTTTTTTTTTTATTTTTGAGGGTGCCAGGCAGACTAAACTCTTTCTGAATTTTTCCCCCTGTAATTACTGCTCTTTTTTAAGTTTGAAAAAATTACCCAGCTTTGTGTGCCTTCCCCCCTTCTTACTTTTAGATTCATGTGGTTTGACTTTTTTTTGTTTCCTTTCCAAAATAAAATTACCACCATTCGTGCTATTAAAAAAAGCCAGTCATACAAAACTGGGAGAGAAGGTGACTTCCCTTAGGTAACCTCCCAACAGTAAATGTTTTAATTTCAACCTCACAACTTACCTCTAAATGTCAAGAGGGATTTTGTTTATAAGGATAAAGTCTATATTTTGCAAATAGGAAGTCTTCCCTGCTAGCACTGAAAGGAGTCTTTGGTACCAGCCTTTCAGGGGACCCTTGGCCAATGCTGGACCTCTTTATGGTTCTATTCCTGACACTGTCTCACTGCAATATTTATCAAGTTCCCTGCTTTTTTTCAATTGTAGATGCTAATTTTCTGACTGAGATGACCATGTGTTTGACAAATGTTTAATTTTTCATTAGCTCAGATTTCAGCTGAGCATTGTCAGTACCTTCCATCTGCGCAGTGCAGTTAATTATGGAGGGACCCAAAACATTCTCCAAAATACACCAAAGAAAAGAGTAAAACCAACCCCAAAACGTACAGTTCTGCTCAGGGATCACATTACTCTCACTGAAACACAGATGATTTAACCATGAGCTGGAGCAGCTCCTGTGGGCCATGCTTTTCAGCCTCTGCAGATTTGAAGGACAAAGTTTTAGTCTTATGAAAAGTTTCTTCCAAGAAATGCTTCATTACAGGGCTCCTTGGCCCCACGACCCACAACTCTGTGGCCAGTGGATTCCCACCAGTGCGAACCATCCCCTGAGGAGCATTCAAGATGGGTTGGTTTTGGTTTTAATTTTTCCTCACATCTTGGGTTGGGGCTTCTTGAAAGTCACAGACTCTTGTGAGGGACCAACATGATGATCTGTGAGCCTCTGTCCTTCTCTTGCTGGGGAACAGTAATGGGGTTTCACGGGCAGATGGGAGGTACCTGGTTTGTAGATAGTTTTTCTCTAGGGATCCCTGTTTTCCAGCATCCAGAGAGCAGGATTCAAGCATCTACGGCAGCTCATGATACAGGTGGGCCCATATCTGATCGGCCATCTTGCTCTTGGGTAGTTGTCCTGCTTTGATGTGCAGGATTTTACAGACTGGTTTGGGTTGGAAGGACCTTAAGGATCATCCAGTTCCAACCCCCCTGCATGGGCAGGGACACCTCCCACTAGACCAGGTTGCTCCAAACCCCATCCAGTCAACTTCTGCCAAGTTCTTCCATGTGTGGTGGATATAAAATATTTTTTTAGGTGGCCTCCCACCCGCTGTGCTGCGGGGAGAGCCTGTGCTTGTGCTCCCAGCCTGCTTTGTGAGTGAGCTGCTTTGTCTTGAACCCACCATTCAGGTCTTGCCCGCTGCCTCGTGTTGGCTCAGTGGGAAGGACTGGAGCTCCATGGGTTGGTGGCTCCTGGTGGTCCCTGCTGAAGGTGGCTCATGTGGTGGGACACGTTGCAGCCCCGTGGGACATAGTGTTGCAGAGCAAATCCAGGAGCTGTGTCTGCTCACAACCCCTGGACACGAGGTGTTCCACAGCACCTCTGTAGTAAAACCCATAGGATTCCAGGTATAGATAAGACCTGTTTTAATATATAATTTTTTTCCATATACACTCATAGCTTGTTAGATATGTTTGTTTTATCAACTTGGAAAAGTGCCTGTAACAGGATTTTTAAAAAATTGATTTCCTGAGAGTTTCCTGTGAAACTGGAAGCCTGGAAAAATTGGTGGATTTCTGAAATGCTCTCGCATGGCTCCTTCTCCCCCTCTTTCTTCCCCCCAAGTAAAAAATAATAATCCCCTCCTCCCCTGAAGGTTTAATTCCATATACATTTATTCTTCAAAAATATTTCCAGCTGTTTCTTTTGCTGGGAAACTCATCCCATCTGTAAACAACTGCTTGATGCAGATAATTCTGTTGTTTTGCTCGGTCACTCCTATTTTCCAGCTTTTATAATATGAGAGTTCAGAAGTAATCAGTAATGCCTTTTCTCCTCTTCACCCCCAATTTGATTATTTTTCTCCTGAAGAACGGAGGAAGGACAGCACTGAGCAACAGGAGGTGGAAAAAAAAATATTTTGATTACTTTTCAGTTGCTTATAATCAAGGAGTGACTCCTGAAATCCAGATCAATTTGCTGCATTGATTTCATTCATAATTTTAATTTCATGACTGTTTTTTTGGGGGGAGGAAATAATAATAAACAAAAGATCGTCAGTTTGAAGCTTTTTAGGAGTTGTTTGAACATTTCTAGTTTTAGGTTAAAATTTATTTAATGTTCCCTTTCTTCAGTCTGCTTCTGCCAGCATGTGCTACTTGAATTTCCCTGGGCAGCCACGGGAGAAAAATTGAAATTCAAAGCACAGATTCTGCCAGTACTTTCAGCAAGTTCATAAAATTACTCATACGAATATTCCCTCAACTCAAAGGCAGCAGCTCACAGCCCTTGAGCTTGTCTGCGGCCACCTGAGGAGCTGAAGGGGATGGTAGGTGACACAAAGACCTTGGGTCCTTCCAAGGCAGTTTTACTCTGTTTGAAGAGGGTTTGGGTGCTTGCACAGCTCTCCCGGTCAGCACGGCCCCGTGGGTGCCTTTTGCAGCAGGGCTTTGACCTGTTCAGTTTGGAATTTTTTAGAACTTGTAATTCCAAGTTACTGAGACAGCTCAGAAATGGGGTGGATGCAGGCAACACGCCCCCGTTATTAACTTCAGATTATAAAATGGGAAGATAATAAACAGCAGGCAAGAAATAAATGCAATTAAATTGAATAATTTCTAGATTTTAATCATGGTTCTTTATTATTACTATTTGCCTACTTCCAGTTTTTACCTCTTGCTGCAACTCTCTCTGCCCGAGATAAGAATTTGGGGAGAAGTTTGAGCAAACCCAGTCCTGCCGTTTGCAAGGCAAGAAAAAAAATAAAGAAGTTAAAAGGAAAATAATTCTCCTGCCAATATAAAGAGAATTGAAATCAGTGTAGAGGGGGCCCCGGGTGAAGTCTGAAGTGAAAGGACAAGAGCAGGGGGGATCACTCCTGGCTCAGCTTCTCCATGGAAATCCCGTGCTCAGCCTGACATTTGCGTTGGGCTGATAAACCTCCCGGCTGGTTTTGTCGTTAGTGTTTGGTACTAATTAGTGTTTGGGAGGCACCTGGTGGCTTCGGCGACTGGGAACCTGTGGGAAGGAGAACGGTGAGAAATCCTGTCAGTGTTATTTGCTCTGGCACCGCGGGGATGGGCACCGGGATCGGGGGTCCCTCCACACCCAGGGTGGGACTGGGGAGACCCCGGCCTCAGCTGGGATAGCTGGGCAGGGGGCAAGAGCCTCGTCTGTGGCTGGAATGCCCTCGTGGTGGGAGGTCCGGGATGTCCCTGCCTGAGCACCATGATGCTGCAGTACCGTTGCCCTTGGTGATGGTGTTCACTTGCTCAAGGTCTTTCTTGATGTGCATGCTCTTTGCTTGGCCACCAGCAAGACAGGACACAGCCAGGGGCCTGGCCAAGCTTAGGTGATGCAGAATTCCCATCTAGAAGCCGCCCATGATTTTTTTTTTAGGCTGAGTAGTTGTCTTCAGGAGGTGTTTGTTTGCATGTGTGGATGTGGTGGAGCTGCTGCTGTGGGTGAGGTAGCTGCTTAGTAGACCGGAATTATTTTCTGCTCAAGCACACTCTGGACACACAGGTCAGAGCAGCTCTTGGGGGAATGATGGGCTCCCTGTGTCCCCAAGCACCAGGTTCTCCATCTGCCTGATGCAGGGGTGCTGGGTTATGTCCCTGTCACAGTCACCTTGGCACCTTCCCATGACTGAACACGGGAAATCTTGAGGTTAAAATAAGTATTTCTAAAAATGGGCTTAAATAATGTGTGTGTCCAGGAGTAACCAGCACCCTCCTGGCATGCTGGAGACTTTCCCCTACTCTGCATTAGAGCCCAAACATGACCTTTGGTCTTCACACCGATGGGTGGTCCATGGGCTTTTGGTACCACCACGTCTGAGATGTCCCCATGTACAGGTGTTGAGCATCATTTCCACGTGTCCCTGCTGGGTTTAGTTTATTGTGGTCAACATCTCCGTCATCCTTCTGCCTGCTTGAAAGCTCATCCCTGGCTTGGTAGGAGCAGCCAGGATGGGAGTCACTGCCTTTCTCTTCTGGTGACCTCAAGCAGAAAACACTCAAACTCGGAGGGTTCAAAAAGCTCAGATTTTTTTTAACTGCTGGGTTTTCCCACTACCCTAGGACGGAGCTCTGCCCCGGGCCAACCTCATGCTGGTTTTTTTCACTGCAAGGCTGCGGCTGAGTAAAAGGGTGAAACTCCCCTGGATGCTCAAGAATAATTTTGACACTACTATTTTTTAAAGCTGCTGCTGACATCCCCGGCACATGTCCCAGCACTGTTCCCCCATGACCAGGACCCAGGGGTGTTTGCAGACCCCGTGATGGGCATGGGGGGAGCCTCACTCCTGGGGCTGGGCTCTGCAGTGGGACTGGAGAAGATGCTTTGGTAGAGCTCAGATTTCTTCCTTGCAGATATTTTAATTATTATTATTTTGGTTGTTTCTTGAGGGGAAGCTGCAGCTGAGGAAATAGGCAGCACATTCCTCCAGCCCAAGGAACTTGTTCCCTGGTGGAAAATTCATCCCTTTTGGAGGCTGGTCTTAGGGATTTGCAAAAGCTCTGTGGGACACACCTGGGCTTGGGTCCTGCTCAGCTCAGCATCAGCTCAGCCTTGTTCCCTGCTCTTCATAAGCTTTGGGGGACATTGCTGACCTTGCAGGGGTGAGAAGGACAATGTGGGGGTGATGGAGAGGACTGTGGTACCATGCAGAAGCTGGGTTTGAGTTCCCTGAGGTGTTGACAGGAGGAAGCAAAGCTCCAAAAAACAAACCAGGGGCACAATCGTATTTATGGGTCCTTGTGCTTTGCAGATGTTTTGGTGTGATGTGGGGCTGCGTGGTGGTTTTTTTTTTGTTTTGTTTTGTTTTGTGTTTTTTTTCCCTACTATTTAATGAAAATAAAATAGGAAACTGCCAGTGTCTCACCCTTTGTTTTTTTTTAAAAAAGGCAAAAAAAAAAAGGCACTTCCTGCATTTTCTGTTGCTCTGAAGTTAATAATAACAGACAGCGCAGGTAGGCAGGCCTGCAGTTATTTTTATGGCACATTCCTTTGTGAGACCTGTTTTCAGCTGCTTCTGTTGCCAAATTTTTAATTATTTGGGGGGGTGACATTTTCCACGCCGGGTGCTGCTGCTCCTGAAGCTGGGCGGGTGATTTTGTGTTTTGCTGAAAATTCTTCAGCTGTGGTTGGGAAGGTGCTGGAGGAAAGTAGGTTGTGGGTTTAGGGCTTTTTTTTTCCTTTTTTTTTTTTTCTTTCTATTTTTTTTCCTCTTTTCTGTTTTTTCCTCAGGTAAAACAAGTAACTCAAACCTTTTACAAAGCATCTGGAGAATAAAACTGACTTTCCTGGCTTCTGCAAAGCCCCGTGGATTTAGGGACATCTTCCCTCAGCAGAGCTGGGGTGAAGCTGGTGGAAAATCCCTGGGGGGTGGTTGTGTGTGAATAAATACATGGAGTTAAACCTTTTTTTTCTACCTGGGGAGGCCTTTGCTGGTGGCAGGTTTGGGGTCCCAGCACCCCCAGCCCAAGGTGGTCCTCAGGCCCCCAGGAGCAGATCAGTCTGCGTATGTGGATACAAATCCAAATGATTCGAGTAATTGTTTTTAATCGTCATTTAAGTGATTAGGCAGCCAAGGCTGTGCTGGAATCTTTGGAAATCTCATTTAACATTTTTACAGGGTTTAGTTATTTATTTTCTTTCGTGGTAACTGTTAGAACGTTGGGGGTTTCTCCCAATATAGTGGAGCCCTTTCTGTAAACATGCATTTCTCAGGTCAGTTAAACATCTGCTTGGACTCCTAATTTTTTACACTTTATCGTGTGAGAAGATGTTGACTGATACGTTTCTTATTTATCACATGATTTCCTTTTCACTTACAACTTGAGTCGAGCAGCATATGGCCAGAAACCACATTCTGCTTTTGTGCATTTTAATTTAAAAGATATTTATTAGCATTAGTTAAACAAAACTACTTTAAGCATACCCAATATGTACAAAAGCAGCTTTGGGGAATCATCTTTTGAATTGTAAATTGTTCCATGGGAGAAACTGTATGACTAGTTATCCAGCCTGTGTTGCAGAGCCCTGTGTCCATCCTCTCCTGCTTGCCAACTCGCCAGCTCTGCTCCTTGACCTTCTCAATTAGAAATGAAGGAGTCACCAAATTCAATTACTTGGGTAAATTGGGGTGCAGGAGATTTCTCTTTGCCCTTCCCAAAGATGCTGCTTTGTCTAAAGCTGCTCTGACCCATTTCAGTCCAGCCTGGTTGTTGGCAGTTAAATGGTGATTTCCAGCAATTCACTGCTTGGATTTGCTTACGGTATTTATAGTCCTTAAATACCACTTTTTAGAATTTAAATGCTACGTTTTATTTTAAATGGATTAATAGGGTGGCCTGCAAAAGGCATCATCCCTTTGCGTTTGATTCCAAATGCGCTTACTGCAAAATAAAAGGAAAAAAGCTTATTTCAGCCAGATTTTATAAAATACGTGTATGCATCTCCAAGGGCTGAACTCACCAGAGCTGTTCCTGAAGAGTTTGTAACCCAGACAAGTTGCTGGCACAGAAAATTTGCCCATTAATTCCATTTGGAAACTGGAGCAGTGTGTGAAGGTGTCTCCTGGTGGCACCTTTGGTGAGGATGGGGCTTATTGAAGCATCCAGAAACCTGTAAGACAGCCAGATCTGATTTTGCTCAGACTTGGCTTGGTGTTTGGGTCGAATGGATCTAAAGTAAGAAGTCAGCCAGCAGCTGCAGCAGCCCAAAACCAACCATGCTGGCTCTGCCCTTGTCCTTTGGTGGGTTTGGAGTATTTTCCCCACAGGAGATGCCCAGAAGAGTCCTCCTCTCCAAAAATGTCTTGGCTGGTGTGAAGCCTTTTGGGTTTTGAGCTTTTATTTCTTGGGGCTCCTTTTTTTTCCTTTTTTCTTTTAAAAGAAACTTGCTAATGAATTTCTCATGAAAAGAGGTCAAAAAGCCAGAAAATCGACATTAGAAAAATATAAAAACAGATGAAATGAAAATAGAATTTGTGCATTTGCCCCAGAGGTGCCAGGCAGTCGCTTGGGGATGGTTGGGATGTGCAGAGGCTGCAGTCACCACCTCATTTATTTCCAGCAATTCATTCCCTCAACTCCAAATACAAATATGAAAAGGAACATAAAATGAATTACCCATGTGATCCCTCATGGAGTAACACCTGCATTAGGGTTGAATCACACGGGGGGCACCATCCAACACGTGTGTGGAACCAGGAATAAATATGGCACCGGGACATGGACGCGCCTCGTGTCGGGAGCCCCATCCCTGCAGGAACCCTTCCCCAAAAGAATTTATATCTAAATAAATTCTTGCTGACATGGAGGATGAGTAACTCAGCAATCTCAGGTGGTTTTCCAAAGCTGAGGTTGGTTACGTGCTTCCCAAATGGAAATGCTGTAATTTTTGGTAACATTTAGATGGCAGTTGGTGATACGGCAGGAGCGGATGGGACTGCAGGGCTGTGGCAATGGTGTCCAGGCTGAGCCTTCAGCTTTGCCATCTGTATTTTGTGGTTTCATGAGCACTCATCCAGGCAACCTTTATCTCCAGTGGGTGTTTTCCATGTAGAATTGCAGTGGCAGAAGCCTGGGCAGTTCCCCTATGAGTGGGGACTGTGGCTTGCAGGGGACTCGTGAGGTTGGGTTGTGCTCTTTAAAGGGATGGGAATGGCAACATGTCTCCTCTCCAGGAGGTTTCAGGTCACACTGATGCCCCAGCACACACAAGGTTTCTGCCCTGGCTGCAAATATGAAGTCTTCTCCTCCCCCCGCCCCCCGCCTTTTTTCTTTTTTTTTTTCCTTTTTTTTTCCCTTTTTTTTTCTTTTTTTCCCCTGCACACTCAGACCTCCTCTTCTAGAAAATGCCCTGAAGGTTTGAACAACCTACCAGTTGCAGGAACCTATAAAGCTGCTGCTGGTTTTGTTTTTTTTTTTTCTATTGTGTAAGCATGACAAATCATTAATTTTTGATTGATTGCTTTGAATTATGGGTGCTCTGACATCCTTTCTGTAGCTGAACGGCTGTATAACAAATGAACATATCAATGCTCACAAAAGATTGGAGATCTAACAGAAGGAATTACATTGTCAGCTCCTCCCTTCTGGCTTTTCCTGGGCAATGGGGGAGGAAATTTTTTAACAGAAATTCCTCAAGTGGTTAACAATAATAATAATAATAATAATAATAATAATAATAATAATAATAATAATAATAATAATAATAATAATAATAATACCTCTTTGTAATCAAATTAGATTTTTATTTCTTCATTTCCAGTGGGTTTCTTAAAACTTGGGAAGCTGGGATGTCTTTCTGCTTTGTGTTAACTCAAAGAATCCCTTTCAACAAAATTTCACAGCAAGAATTAAAAAAAAGAAAAATCAAATTGCAAATTTTTTTTGGTTGCTATTCCTTTAAGATTTCAGAATTGCACCAGTGCACTACATGTGACCTCCATAACTTTTAAATTAAGAATTTATGCTGGCTTGAAATTTATGAAATATTTCAGCATGAAAGAAAGCCTTTTTCCCTCAGGAAAATTGAGCAATAAATCACAGCACTCTCGATTTACTGCCCTCCAGCCAGCCAAAGATAGGATTTTTTTTTTTTTCCTTCCCCCCTTCGTTCTGAAAAAAAAAAAAAAAGAAAAAGAAAAAAAAATGTAATCATATAAGACAGCTTAGCTGCTATCCTCCCACTCACTAGAATTTTTAATTTCAGCTGTTTCTGCTTGGATTTATTTCCAATATTCCTACTCGGCTTTTCAATTTCCTCAGTTATTAAATTTTAATTCAGTGCATTAGCATTTAAATTAAAAAAGGGTTTATTTTATCGAAATCGTTGGCTGGCCCCCGTCCTGCTGCACATGAATTGCCTGTTTCTGCCATTTGCACAAAATGTGAAATGCAGCTAATATCTTTTAACTTGTATTTGCACAAATTCAGAAATAAAATTTCTGGGTTTGGAATAACATTGTCTTTCCAAGGAAGCCTCTCATCAGAGAGCTGAAGGAGGAGACCCTGGTTGCTCCCTGCTCAGCCCCTTCTCATGGCCCAGAGGGGCTCAATTAGGCAATTCATCGCTAACGAAGGGAGGTGCACGGGACCTGCCCCTCTAATCCCAGAGCAGAGCCACCTCAGCACTGGATTTGGCTGTTTCTGCCTTATTCCCCTCCTCCAATTTGCATATTTTTGCATCCAAGGAATTATTACATTTAACGTCAGTAAAGCACAACAAAATAATTGTGTGAGAGTAACTGGAACCGACGCAGAAAGTTGCCTCCTTGGTGGATCCATGACTGAAATCCTGCCTTGGTCTCCTCCAGTTCTCTACTGGGGTTCAAGTGCTCATCATGTCCCACCAGTACTGGAAATGGATGGAGAAGCCCCGGGTGTTTCGGCGTAGCGTGCTAGCAGGAAGAGTCTGGAGGGTGGTCTTGCCTTTCTTCACCTAAACAGCCCTTTTTTCCGTGTCTTTTGTCCCCTTAGGCCGACGAGAGCAACAGCAGTGGGCGGAGGAGCTCCTCCAGCAGGTAGGGCTGGGTCTCTGGGCTGGGGTGGGAGGTGGTGGCAGATGTGGCTCGGAGGTGGCAGCGAAGGGCGGCTGCTCGAGAGGGTGAGCTGGGAGCTGTTGGAGCAGTGTCCATACACCCACCTCTAGATTTTGCTAAGAAGATGCCAGAGGGATTGTTCTGGACTCGGGGACTGTGAGGACAGGTGGTTTCCATGCAGTGTGAGGTGGTGTGGCTGGGTCCCCTACCTGTGCCTACCGTGATGGAATGGCCATGGTGGGATGAGGTTCCTGGATGGACACCTTGGGCCACGCTCTGGTGGTTGGGTGCAGATCCTGCTCCTGTGTGAGAGGTGAGGAGGGGGTGTTTCCCATCCTCCTCTGATCCCACCAAGGCTCCTGCTCCTGCTCCTACAGCTCCTGCTCCAGTGGTACAGGATATGTCAGGTCCCCCATGGAGGACTCGGCTCCAGGTGTCCCCCTTGCTGCCACCCCTGGTGTGGGCAGGGTGCCCAGGGCGTGCAGCAGCCCCCAGCCCATGTGTCCCAGCAGCCCAGCACAGTGAGGGGAGGAGGCACAGCCTGAGCCCAGGTGGCAGGAGGGAGACCTGGCACACAGGAGAGGGAGGTGATGAGGCTGGGTCTGCCCTGTGTGGTGGCCTCTCCATCTCCTGCTGATGCTGCAGGACATCTTGCCTTGCTGGGCAGCACTAAGGATGGTCCTTCCCAAGCAGGTGTTGGGGAGTGTCCATTCCCAGCATCCGTGTGTCTGAGCTGCACCAGTGCTGGGGTCATCAAAGCAGCCCCCAGAACGCAGCAGCTTCAGGGTGCAGCGTCACCCCAGGACAGCTGTGTTTCCATGGTGGATGTGTGCTTTGCATTGGAGCTTCCATCAGTTGAGGGGACCTGCTGGGAAGGTCTCCTGCAGTGTCCACTGCCCAGTGTTTGTCTCTGGTGGAGTCAGTGCAGAGCTGTGAGGTGAGGAAGGGGCAGGTTTCCACCCTGGGCCAGGCACAAATTCCTTTTTGCTGGGTCAGAAGATGGTGAAAAAAAGGAAGATGACTAAATCTGTTTAAAAAAAATAAAATAGAAAAAAAAAAATTAGTATTTCAAGAAAGCTCTGCCAGTGACAGGAGGCTGGAATGGGGCTTTGGTGAAATCTGAGGTTGCTGGTGGCTGCAGGTACAAGGCAGAATTTTTCCAAAGTTGTTGCTGCTCAAAACTCTCACTAATTGCAAACTGCTGAGGAAGCTTTTAACGATTAATTTATATCAGCAAGAAATATACACACAAAACAAGGTTGCCAGGACAATCTTATCTTTCTTCAGCTTGTTTGGTTTGTTGCTGTTTTTTTTTTTAACTTAATGTGGTAACCATAGTATTGGGTTGATGCTGGTTTTATTGATTGATTGCATTGAATTCATTTACTCTGTTTCAAGTACATGTTTCAAGCTCTGAAGGCCCAGGATGTTAATGATCTTATCACCTCCCCAGCTTGGATGCCTTTGAAAGACCACGGGTCAGTGTGTGCAGATGTTTGCAGCTGAGAATTAGTGGTGGCAGAAGGTGCTCACTGATCTCTGCCACCTTACTGAGTTGTCTGTGGTTCCTGTCCCTCAGTGAATGCCTGTTAATGGGAAATTTTAACAAGTGAAGAGAATTAGTAGGAGCATAGGAAAAAACCTGCCTTCGAGAAGATGACAACTAAGAGACAACCTGACAAAGCTGTGCATGTTTTTGAATGCTCCAGAAAAGGTAGATCAGAGGCTTCTTTTTTCCTTTTGCAAGGGAAAAAGAAACAGTCAACAAAATTAAAAGGCAGCAAATTAAAAGCCGATAAAAGGCAGGATTTTTTTTTTTTCTTGCATGAGGGGCAGTTGCAGTTGGAGCACATTGCTGAGAGTTGGGTGCTCGAGTGGGCTCCTGTGGATGGGACATGATGCCTGGGGATCAGTGGCCTTGCTGCTGTCCGCTGGAGAGTTTTGAAGCTTCTTAAGTACTTCCCTGGAGGTAGAGAGAGTTATACAGACACAGTACTGACGGATATGGTTTAGTTAAGGACTTGTCAGTTTTAGGTTAGTGGTTGGAGTCAATGATCATAATGGTCTGGGTTGGAAGGGACCTAGAAGATCATCTAATTCCAACCCCCCTGGCATGGGCAGGAGCACCTCCCACCAGACCAGGCTGCACAAGCCCCATCCAGAGAGGGGGCAACTACAACCTCCCTGGGCAACCTGTTCCAGTGCCTTCCTGCCTTCATGCTGAAGAATTTCTTCCTAACATCTAACCTGAACCTCCCCTCTGCCAGATTAAAACCATTACCCCTTCTCCTACCACTACAAACCCTGGTAAAAATTCTCTCCCCATCTTGGTCTTGATCAAGATCTTGAAGGTCTTTTCCAACCAAGGTAGTTCTGTGAATCTCTGATTCTGTGATTATTCTGAGGCCCTTTCTAAACGTGGTGGATCACATTTGGTATCACGCAGTGGTGGGAGCCTGTGTGACCATCCTTGAGGACTTGGGGGGTCCTGGAGGGCAGTGTGGGAGCAGCGCTGGGAGCTGCAGACCTCGGGGTAATCCTTGGGAGTCTCCATAATGCGATCGTTAGACTAACTACTTACCAATAATTAATGTCAGTGTTCAGATGGTGGGCTCTGGATCTTGACAAGAAATAATTGAAAAACCAAATGTGCAATTATGTCTGACAAGCAGCGTGTGCTTTTCTTGGTCACCAGAGCCCTGTGTAGTCATGTGTTAGACACGGTTTTATATAATTATTATTGTTTATATGGAGGGTGTCAGAGGAAGGAAGAATTTTAGTTTCAAGTCCTCCGTTGGCTATTTATTTTAAAGTCATTAGATTTGTTTTCAGACTTAACTACACTTAATGTGCGAGACTCCTGCTGAATAAATCAGACCCTGCTATAGGAACTGCATCTGTTGGTGGAGGGAATGGAGCCAGCTGGAAGCTCAGCCCCATCTGCACCAGGGCTGTCACCAGCCGGGGAACCCCTCGCAGCACAGATGTAGCAGTGCAGGAAAGCATCCTCCAACCCCCAGTGAAGGTAAAATCCCAGACCTTCTGGGGTCGGGAGCTGGCTGAGAGGCTGGATGGGTCTTCTCTTCATTGCAGCGTTAACAGCGCTGTGGCAGAGGTCCCAAAAAGGGTGGGAATCTCTTGGGATGGAGGGCTCTGCAGTGCTGGCCTGGAGGGAGGCAGAGGGCTGTGCAGGCAGGAGCATCTCCAGCAGCTGCTTTAGGCTTGCACGTGAAGGTCTCCCAGCTTGGGCAGGGTAGAGTTTTCCCTGATACACCAGACCAAGCTGTGGTGTTTGGGTAGTCTGATGATTCCAGTCTGTGTCTTAGAAGATGTGACTCTCCAGATGGAGGAGAAGGTACCAAGAAGTGGTTACACCTACTTTTCTCCTTCTCAGTTCATCCTTCTGCAGTCTTGATTGCATCTTTCCCTCTCCTGCCCACATTGCTTGCTCTGTCCCTGGCAGACATGTCTTCCCTAGAAGCTCCTTTAGCCCAGCATAGGTTCTGCTCTGGGATGGTACCAGCTCTTCTGCAGGCTCCTCTCCCAGCTGACCAGTCCTAACCAGGTCCCCAGTATTCAGGGAGGACAACCTCCATGTGTGCCCACGCTGGAAATTGTGGTCCTCTGAACCTCTGGAGAAGGCTCCACATACCATGGAGGAACAGGCCAAGGGCTGTCCAAGAAGCAAAACAAGTTAAATTGTTTCACATTTCTTTAAAAGGCCATTTGTGGGATTGTCCTTCCCAGAGCATGAAGAGCTTCAGACTCCTTCTGCATCAGAAAGAGAGAAAACTATTAATCATGAGGTGAGGTATTTAATAAGCTGTGATGCTCTCTGAAGGACTCCCACCAGCCATGTTCAAAAAGAAACAATCCAACCAGTGCAAAAAAACCCCAAAAGTCCCCTTGGGCTGGTTGGAGAGGAGTGGATAGTTCAGCTCTGTACTGTGACCAGTGCAGAAGCTGCAGGAGACCCAGGCAGGTTTCCCTGCAACCCAACAGAAGGTCAAGTGTACAGATGAAGAGACAGCAGCTCTCAGGGACATCCCAGCCCCTGTGGGAATGGTGTGTTTCCTGGATGATCCACACTGGTTTGCCAGTGTCAGAACCTTGGAGGGCTTTGGATGGTGTGAGGTGGAGAAACATCCCTTTCTGGAACCATAAAGTGCTGAGATGTGGTAGCTGCAGGGTCTTCATGAAAGCCTAGTTTCCAGGAAGTCGTTTTCCCTGGGCCACCCCCTCTCCTGGCCCCTGGTGCAGCTTGAAGCCCTTCCCTCTTGTTCTGTCACTAATGACCTGTGAGAAGAGACCAGCACCAACCTCTCTACAATGACCTTTCAGGTAGCTGTAGAGACTGATGAGGTCTCCCCTCAGCCTCCTCTTCCTCACACTAAACATTCCCAGCTCCTTCAAGCCTTCTTCATCAGATTGATTCTCTAGGCCCTTCACCAGCTTCCTTGCCCTCCTGTGTCCTTGCTCCAGCACCTCGAGATCTCTCTTGAAGTGCCCAAAACTGGACACCACCGGGTGTGGCCTCACCAGTGCTGAGGACAGGGGGACAATCACCTCTCTCCTGCTTTTGTCCCACTGACCCTGTTCCGTGCCGCGCTGCCACTGGTGGGGGAGACACGGTCCCCCAGAGGCTCCTCGTGGCCATCCTGGGGGACATGTGGCCATTTACAGGCAGTTGTCACTCCCTCAGCCATTTCTTGCTCAAGCTACATCAAGTTCTTTCACTGAGATAAATAAATCCCTAATCTATTCTCTTTGTTTTCCCCTGAATTTCTTTGTCTCTGTTGACATTTCCACGCTTGAAAATTTCAAGACGCTGGCAGCGATTCCATTATCATCTTAAATGTAGTTTTTAACCTGCATCATTTGTATGTTGCTTTTTTTAACCTGACTGAATTCTTTTGCTTTTGGCAAACTCTGTGTTTGTTTTTTGTTGGATAAGCCAGGTTTTTATATATATATATATATATATATTTGGTTAGACTTCCCTCTTCAAACCATCCTCAAGATATTCCTAATAAGGACTGGAGGGAATTTGTTTTGCTAATACCTTAGGAATTCTTTGTGGCTTTTGACTATTGTTCTGGTTTGCTTTTTGATGTTGAATTTCAAGAGGAGAGGCAGCCTGATCTGGTCCTGTTGTTTACCTTTTCTGAAGGATTTGGAGCTGCTGAGGGGCTCTGGAAGAAAGCACACACGGTTAAATTCCCCTTGTGCTTCCTGAAGAGGTGTTTGTTGTTGGAAAGGTTTTGTGTTTTAGTAGACCAAGATGTTGGAAAAATTAAGCCTGCCTCTTTGTTGGTTTGCTCTCCCCAGATTTTATCCCTGACACCAACACCACCAAGTGTTGGGTTAATTAGTTTGGGGTTTTTGAAAGCTGTTGCCTCTGTTTTTAAGAGCTGGCTGCCCTTGGAGGCTGGTGGGATCCTACTTGAGGCTTCCCTCCTCTGAAAAGCCTTTAGGTCTTTCTGAATTTATGAACCCCATAATAATACTGGTATTTATTGAGCAAACTTCTTCCAGAAAAAACTAAGTGGTCGTTACTGCCTGCAGAAGGGTGTGGTCTCATGCTCTGATTTCAGTTTATTTTGAGGGGGAAAAGCAGAAAACTTAATATGTCTCAAATAAGAACAGGATTTGGGGCTGCTTCTCTCGACTCCAGTATTTTTTTGCATGCCTGGTTAGTGTGGTGTCCTCAGATCTGATTGCTCAGTTTGGAGCATGGGCCTCACAACAATGGAGAGTTGCACATTCATCCTGGTTGGCTTCAGCTTGTTTTTGGTAAGGTTGTAAGTGCATTTGAGAAAGTCATGTATGGCAAAGGGTGGATCCACCAGCCTTGTGAAAGAAACCAACCAAGCAAGGATACAGCCTAGAGGACCACGGACAAAACAAGTAGAGAAATTTGAAATAACACAATGTAGCAGTGACCTTGAAGTCCTTGATGCCTGAGGTTCACATGATCATGGTGCATGTGGAAGATGTCCTGAAGCTCTGACCAGCTTGTTTTCTGTCAGCAAGTCTTCACTTCTCTACTGGCGATGGAGGAAGGAGTTCCCATTCCCTAAAAGAACTTCATAGAATGAGTGAACAGGTTTTTCCTACAACAGTTACTTTCAGAGGTTAAACTCACACTTTGAGAATACACAGTTGCACCTTGGAAAGTGGTGATGGTGAGGAGAACTGAAACCTCCTGGTGGAACATGAGTGACCATGAACTCCTTGTACAGCTGTGTGACCAAGAGAAAATGTGGGTTTTAGACACATGCTGCCACCATGTGTGTTGCTGAGAGAGCTGGTGGCTTCTGCTGCTCCAGTATCTGTCCTTCAGAATGTGGACAGGTTCCAAGATGCTCATGGGAAGAGTGAAGAATGAGATGGCTTCTTTTAGCGTGTGCACAGTGTACACAAGGATGTGCTTTTGCTTTGCTTCATTCAAGACACAGCAGAAGAGCCTCCTAACAATCCTGGTAACAGTCTCTTTTCCAGCAAACCAAGTGAGGTGGAGCTCAATGGCCAGAGGTAGCAATCCATGCTGGAAGTGGAAAATAATAGCTCAGAGGAGAGACCCAGAAATGTGATGGCTACTCCAGCACTTTGCACACCCAAATAGCCTCTATAGAAGAGGCACTGGCTCAAGCTGCAGGTGCAGTTTAGAGAGTGGAACAGCTCTGAGCTGTGACATGGGAGGTTGGATGAGTTGCTTGGTCTCTTTGGCTTTCAAGTCTGTGATGGAACATCTGAAAGCTGAAGCAGGAGGCATGGAGACTAGAAGAAGAGTGCTCAGCTGTAACACTGGAAGAAATAGCTGCTTTTATCTTTGTCAACCCCTGTGAAAATAATTTTGCTGAGTAATGTCTGCAAAAGAGATGGTCCTGCTGAAGGACACCAGGCAGTTTCTCTACTTCCTCACCCACTCCATCTCTCTCCTGGTGTGAGGCCCAGTGCCTGTACAGCTGGGCTGCCCCAGGGAGCACTTGAGAGTTACAGGGAAGGCCACTACAAATGATTTATCAGACAAGCAAATTTAAAATTTACATCTTTCTTTTCCTGTCTCTGCTTGCCTCGTCTCCATGTAAAATGAAAGTTAATTTCCATCTGTTCTGTCCATTCAACTTCCCTGAGCTCCAGTCATTGCAGGAACCTTCTGGTGCTTTTCAAACCATGGCAGACATCTGTGACTTGAACCCAGTTTCAGCTTCTTCCATGTTTTGCTTCCTTTCCTTTCTGACACTCAGGCTGTTTAATTTGGCATGGGACAAGCCAACTGCACTTTGGTTTCAGGAAGACAAGTTGTAACATCATACTGGTGATACTTTCCTAGCGGGCATGTTCTTTCAGGTGCCCACGTCATGGTCCTCATTACCATGCTCTTCTGACACTCTTCGGTCCTGCAGACCAGAAGAGCACACCAAGGACCATACCAGAGTGCCTTGCTGTGTGTAAATGGGCACAGCATGCTCAGCCAAAGTGTCACCATCACTGACACCATCATGCATTACTGATGTGTCTCTGGTTCTTCCAGCTGGAGTGGTGTCCAGGAAAACACTGAAGATGCTCCATGTTGAGGTGGAAGAGCTTTGTTTGTAGGTGTTGACTCGGAGCAGTTTGCCCTCCTCCATATTTGTTTCCTTTTCCTCTCCTTTGGAGGAGAAAACACACAGGAGCTGACGTTGAAGACTGTTTCTCGACTGATCTCACTTTGCTCCTCCCCAAAAGCTCGGCAGGATGTGCAGTAAAAATAGCCTCATTAGGAGCCATCTGAGTATGTACACAATCACTGATCACTCAAAAGGGAGCACAGAGCACACATGTTTCTGTTGCTGTCTTCAGAGAATTACATGACAAATTATTCCTAGCTGGAAGAAATGTCCTTTTATAATTGGGGTTTTTTTCCTCATTCTTTCATAAGGGGGGAGTGTGTGTTTTTAAGTAGCTTTTAGTCACTTTCATTATTTATGAGAATGCTACTCCAGATCAGAAGAAGCAAACTGCAAACGCGAGTTCCTTCTGGCTGCAGCAGCTGATGGGCCCCATTTGCTTTCAGTCATTCCTGGTTCTTATCACAGCCAGCAAGAGACTCTCTGAAGATGAGAGTCTTCCAGAGCTGCTGGACTGCAGCTCTGTGGTTTGCACCCAGTTCTCTTTTCCTTCTTCCACAGTAGACGAGGTGGCAGGGGGCCACCAGCTTCACAGGTAGAGCAGACAGGTGTGACTAGTCAGCCCTTTCCTTTCTGTCTTTCCATCTAGAAGAGCTCCTTGTCTTGTCCTTGTGTTGCTCCTTGCATTGATGCCGATGAGGCATCATCCAGGCTACTCAGCTTCACAACCAAAATCACACTGGCAATGTCTTTGTCCATATTATCTTGCTTATCTGTCTGTACTAAAGCCTCTGGCCTTCATGAACTGTCAAGGGTGTAGGACCAAGGGAAGCTCTACCTAAATGGGTCCAGGAATCCATTTTTACCCCTACCTTTCCAGTTCCCCACAGTGAGTCTTCATTAAGGCCTCCTTAAGTCTCTTCTGCCTTCACATGTTTGTATTTGACATGAAAGTGGCCGTAACGTCATGGGAAGATGAAAGGCGCTGATCAAAGCCGCAGCGGCGTTGAAATGAGCCCTGTGTGATGGCAGAGCTGGTAATGCAGTAATGGGCTGCGTGGCCTACTTAGTCAGGTGTGATGCATGAGAGTGCAGTGTTTGCTCCCCTCTTTGATGCTTAAAATCCACAGAGGCCGTTCTGGAAAGTGAAGCAGAACCTCACCTGCAGGAGCAACCAGGCAGGCATTGAGTGATGGTGAGAGCAGTGTGGGATCCCACGGCTTCTGCCTCCTCGGCACGGAAGAGCCTCTTGGACTGCCAAGCTCCACAGCTCAGTAAAGACATTAAACAGTAGAGGAAGTTGGTATTCCCAAAGAAAGCTCAAAGACACAGAGAAGTTAGCTGCAGCTTGTGGAAGGAGGTAGTGTCTGAGCCAGAAGTGCATGTGCACTCTGCTCATCTCCGGTCTGATGTCTCTGAGAAGTTTTTGTCCTATGCAAACAGTGCTTTGTTTGAAGAATGTCCTCTTCCTAGGGGACATCATGCCATGGATGCTAAATGCAGAGGGAACTGCAGCTGATACCTGGAAGGCCACATTTAAGCACTGTAAAATTGCATTGTTTCATCCAGAAAGGTGATGGCTTGAAGCTGGGGACTGTGTTCAGAACCATCACGAGAGGGGTGGCTGCAGATGCCCAGGAGCAGGATCTGACTCATGCTCAGTTCTCCCTTAGTTCTTGTGCACTGCTGTCTCCACCAAGTGGAGTCTTTGGCCTCACCACTGGTACCAGTGCTACCAGCAGTGTCCCACAGGAGTTCGGAAGCTGGGGCTGATCTCTGTGTTAGCAGAGGGTGAGCTCTGTGCCTCATGGTCACAGTGCTCAGAGACGTGGTCACCTCATGCTTCATTGTGGGGAGTACTTCTGCTTCCAGGACCAAACATCAATATTTGACTTAGCTGACATCCTGAAAGCTGCATAGTCCTCTTCCCTCTGCATCCCCCCACCCAAAACCAGTAAGCCTTGGTCTCTGCAGAACTGAATATTCACCCCCAGTGTTGCTGACCCTCTCTTGACACCTTTCCAGCAGTTCTGCATCAGCTCCGGCTGTGCTGCCAGCAGGGGAGGAACAGCAGAACCAGCTCTGGACATGGTGGTGCTGGGACCCGATTGCTGCCCTCCACCAGGCAACATGTGCTCTGTCACTGGCTCTCAGGGAATTTCTGGAGAAGAAATTTGTTCTGGATCTGCTGCTGCTTTATCCTCAACTCCATCTGGAGGCTCCTTGAGCTGCTCTTAAGCAGAGGAGGAGAAATTTGGCACAACGCCGACCAAGTGCTGTGGAGAATAGCCATGGGAAAAGAAAAAGGGCCTCCTCTATCTGTAAAGAAGTAGATAAAACAGTATGAGACCAGCTAAGGGCCAGGGCTTGCTGTGAGCAGCACTGTGAACATTGACAAAAATCAGAACACTGTTTTTGTGTGTTTGGTGTGTGGTTGGCTGCATCCCGGGAACCCAAGGTCTGTGTAAGTGCCTAGGAGCAGGTGTGAGTGCTGTTTACATTCTCTGTACCCTGATTGCTTATTCTCGGTTCCTAGTGTAAAACTATGGAAGGGAGCATTTTCTCATAATAAACGATTCCGCTGCTTCTCACCCTGGAATCCGTGTCTGAACCGCCACAAAGTGCACGACTTGCAAGGGATCCAACATCCAAGGACCAAAGGAGGGGTAAAGAAATGCTGCTTCAGTGGGTCACCTCTCTTGGGTCAGCATGCGTGATGGAGACTGTGGTGGATGATGTCTCCTCAGTGAAACGTGGTTCTTCTGTGGCTGTGCATCCACCTTTCTCCATCCCCTCTGAAGTTTTCCAGTGTTGGTAATTTCCTTTTCTTTCCTCTTTTGCTGCGTGGTGTTGCTACTGTTTCCCCAGCCAAAGCAGGAGGCTTTGCACTGTACTGTCCCATCAGAATTGTTCCTTCAGTCCAGCTCTACCCTGCATCCACAGGACAATGACACCCAGGTGAGCACAGCATCACTTCAGTAACTGAAGCATCACTGGGTAACTAAGCTCCAGTACCAGGAAGCCTGGACTGATCCTGTTTTTGCCCTCATCCCAGGAGCACTAACTGGATTTCACAGGGGGCCAGAAGAAAGTGATGCTGGTTCTTGCTAGGAGAGCTTTCTTCCACCATTCCTGCCTTCTTCTCTCCAAAGCTGTGGAGTCCCCAGCAGAGGCACTGGGTGAGGTTTTTGACAGCTCAGCGCTGCTCAGACTGGGCTGATCTGGGGATACTGCCATCTGCAGCATCTCTCCATCAGCCCTCTGCTCGTGGCCTGGAAAGGGACCCACCTTCCTGGTCATGGTATCCAAGCAGAATGAGAGATTGAACTATGACTGGACAATCACCACGTGAGTGACAGTCGCTGTGATGCTGTGCCACTGGGGACAGCTTCCTTTGTCACTGAGGCCACTGAGTTAATCCCATCACCTTGCAGGATCTCATTTTCTAGTCTTCAGAGAAGTTCTCCTGTGTGGTCGCTCCCTCAGTGCTTTGCAGGCTCTGGGGATACAGATGAAGGTGATACTTTCTATGAGCACGGAAGGTGGGAAGGGTCCATCACCTTCACCTGCTGTTATCAGCAGCTGGTGATGCTCCTCTCATGGATCATAGAAAGTAATCACAGTCTCCTGGCTCTCCTGCATAGCACATCCAGAGGAGAAAGGAGGCTGGGACTGTGTTGCTATTTGATTAAATTTATGTTAAGGTATTCTGCAAAGCCAGAATGTTCCTGTGGACATTGAGCTGGAGGGAGTCAGCAGTTGAAGTTTGGCCTAAAGCCTGACATCAGCCAGTGACTAGAAAATCTCTGCAATAAATGAAATAATGAGTGACAGAAGAACACAGCTCTTCCTTCTTGAGCAAAGCAGCAATGGCCATGGCAAAGGCAGCTGAAACTGCTCCCAGGTGGTGTGGGACTGATTCCAGCTTGGTGCCGGATGGTGTTTCCTGCATTCTGGCTTGCACATCCCTGAGCCCAGGGCCCTGGGCCCTGTGAAACAGGATCTGGCTCATGCAATAAAACACTGATACCTCAGGGTGTCAGCAGAGAATGTGTATCCTGGGGCTGCCGTGGCAGGAGGGGGTAGCAGGGGGTGTGACAAGGAGGACACTGCCAGAGACACAAGGGTCAACCCTTCTGATGTGTATACATGCATATATACATGTATGTACATCCATAACCACACACTTTTCAGTATGTGTTTTCATAGATTCATATAATCTGAAAAAAACCCCTTAATGCTTGTACTTTTTTCCCTTTTCAGCACTGTAGGGCTCTTTCCTGGGGTCTGAGGAGGACACGGGGCTGTGCAGATGTCCCTGCGGGTCACCGGGTGTGCCTGGCCCTGCATGTTGTGCTGGGGGGAGCAGTGTGGGGCCGTGGGTTCATCTCCCCATTGTACCCATTCTGTAACCTGGCTGCTGCCTTCACCTCTCCTAGAAAGTGTCCAAAGACAGAGGAAGTCTGTGTTTGTTTTAAAATTGTTGTAAGATTGTTGTATAAATCCAGTGATGCTGGGTTTTATGGTTTTGCTTATTTTGCTTTTGAGAGGACCCCTTGCTGCTTTTAGGGCTTCTGTAGTATGAAGTCATGCAGAAGATAGTGGCTAAAATATGTGGGGCTGGTGTCTTTCTGCACACCAAGTACCTGCTCAAGCTTATTACACATGGGGCAATGCCAGGGCAATAGTTTTGCTCTCAATTAATATTTGCAGGTGTAGGTCCCACCTATGAGCAGACAGCCCAGCCAGGAAGTTACTGTTGGATCCAGAAAATCGGCGAGTGTGAAGAATGGTTTTTGAGGGTCCCTCAGTCTGGTCTAATAATTTGTATATTCCTACAGCTTCAGGCCACCAAGAGTGGCCAGTGTACAGAGCCCAGTAATCCAGGATCAGCCAGATACGGGTACTCGGGGCTTGAAGACTTGGCAAGATTTGTTCTCCCTGAGCACATGCTTTGGAAAATGGTTGTTCCACTGGACCACCATCCGTGCTCATATTTTATGGCTCGTTTCAGCTGGCCCAAGGTTCCAGCAATGAGCTTGCATTCTGCTCTTCCCTGCCAAATTAAGGAAAGACAGTATTTTGTCCCCATGCTGATGATAATACACTGCAATCAAATCATCTCCTGCTCTTCCTTTTGGCACGAGAAATGGATTGAAGTTGTTTGGTCTCGCAAAGTCATGAAGTATCTTTTCCCAGTCTCCAACCATTCCAGTGCCTCTTTTTTGAACCTTCTCCAGCTTTTCTCAGTGCCTCTTAAAAGCAAGGGCTCTCAGTCTGTCTGCAGCACACTGGGACTGGCTTCACCATGGCTTCATACAGGGAGAAAACCACCTCCTTCTTCAGTCCCAGGTGTGTGTATTGGAAAATTGTGTTAGTCCTGTATGTCAGAGCCTTGCTCTGTGTGCTTGCAGCGTGACCTGCCAGCTGGCATCAGGGCTGAGCACCCTGGGTGCTGTTCTTGGGTTCATGCATGGTTCCTGGACACTTCTGACTGCACTGCAACTGCTGGTGTCCCTTTCACAGTCATTGCTCTCCACCCCTCCATGGATCATCTGTAATTTTTAGCAGCAGTGATGTTAAATTTAATTCCAGAGCATTGATGCATTTGCCCCACATCAACCATTCCAGGAGCCCTGTGGAGATGCCTGTGCCCAGGAGCAGTACACAGTGAGGGCAGCATTTTGCCTTGCAGCACGTGGCCGTTGGTTGCTCCGTGCCATGTTGGGGTGGTTTATATCCAGATGTGGCACAATGCAAAGCCAGGCACCATTGGAACAGGTTGCCCAGGGAGGCAGTGGAGGCACCACCCCTGGAGGTGTTCAGAAAAGGGGTAGACATGGTGTTTCATAAGATGGCTTAGTGGTTTGGGGTTGTAGGATGGATGGTTGGACTTGATGATCTTGAAAGCCTTTACCAACCTTGACAATTCTATGATTCTGTGATTGTTACCCAGTTTATAATCTCCTCAGAAAGCTGTATCTTTAGCCTCACTTGGCTCCTGCGTTGATTTTTATGTTGTTTTGTCCAGGATTGGCAAGTGCAGGGTGCTGTGCTGTCTGCAACAGAGTTGTTTTGCCTTCACTTGAGGTGCCTTTCACGGGCTGCTTTCATCTCCCTGCCTACCAGTGGGAATTAGACTGGATTGAATTTAATCTTCCTCCGCTGTCCACACCGAAGGAGGGATGTTTTTTCCCTCCACCCCATGGCTTTTGCTGCCTTTATCAATGTTTTGCATTTTATGTCTTCTCAGTTTGATTGATTTGCAATTAATCCCAGCCTTTTCTGGTTGCCAAGTGTTCTGTGCTCCTGCTCCTGGCTCCTGCCTTTCCCTGGGCTTTGGAACGGGTGCTCAGCCGCGCCGCTGTCGGGTGAGATTGATGGACCTTTTGGGCATCCAATAATATTACCATAAAAATCACCCAGTTTTCAACTACATTTGCTCTGTCTTAATTCATCTTTCTCCCTTGTAAGAGCCCTGTATGATTTTGGGAGCATGGGGAGGAGGACTGTGTCTGAGGAGGACGGGAATGAGTGGGGTTGCAGGTCAAGGCTACTTCTCACTGTTTAGGGGCCATTAATTGTTCCATCATGAGAATGAAGAGGTGAATAATAAAGTATCTGGTGATATGATGTGACTGACCCATTTTGAAATAGCAACTACAAGTCCATGTAGGAGGTTGTGCAGTAATTACTGCCGAAGATTGTTCTCCTCTCATCTCCATCCTCCCAGGATTACCCACTGGACACTCCTGCCTCCAGGAGTTTTGGTTTCTCTACCAGCTCCTTGACCTGTTTCAGAAACCACAGCATGTGTTAGTTTGCTAACATTTTAATTCATACTTTATTCTGATTTTCTACAATGTTCTGAGCAATGGGATTTCCTTCTCTTTTGCTTTTGGATGGTCTAGTGATTCTCAGCCTAGTTTTCACTTAATTTTGCCTATTACTTCTGCTGTAAACATTTTCAAACACCTTCAGCTGTTCCAAGTGTTTCCATGACTCCAAATATGTCACAGTCTTTAAAATACCTGTTTCTAGGTAGCCTAAGCTATTGTTATATATTTAGTTCTGATTTCTGCAAACTGAACCAGCAATTATTTTATTTTTGCATTTCATATTGGAATTTATTAATAACCAGTCTTAAAACCAGGGAGCCTATAATGAGTGGTGGGTTGGAACATTTGGAAAAGGAGCTGCACTGGCTTATAGCCTGGTCTTCATCTGTTGTGCTCAAAATCCTTCTGCCTTTTGCCACCAGAGCACTTGTTGATGTTGTTTTGCACCGTTGTGGTGTCCAGTTCTCTTCCTTTTCTTAACGGTTTTTGAATATTTATTTATTTAGAGTGTTTCCTCCCAAGAATTTCCAGCTTTCTCTTTCCAGGATGAAAACACATACTGTTTCCTTCATCTGTTTCTCAAGACACTGGGCCACTCCTGTCTTCCCTTTCCCCATCTGTCAAGTTTATCTGTCATCTTTGATACTTGTATCTGTCCATAACATAATATTCCCCCAAAATATCAATATATTATATATTATCCCATTTGATCATCACTGTGTGTGTTAAACAAGGTCATAGGTTGTTTTGAAGGGTCGAAGGAGAAGATGTGATGGTAGATTAACCTATGGAGAAGTGCACAAGCGTGGGGATAGCTCCAGTGTCAGGAGGATGTGGTGTTTCCTCGGCATGTATGGGCTTGTCTTGGCATAATATTGGATGTCAGGACTGCTGGAGTTGTGCTCCAGGCCTGCTAGCAGCCTGGTGGAATTCTGTGATCTCGATTAGTGGCTCAGTGCTGATGACTGCTGCTGTTGTTTGTGATGATTAAGGTTATTTTCATTACTAGCAAATAGTTTTATTACTTTTTTCTGGTTAAATTTTAATTACTTGCCATATATCACAGACACACAGCTAGCCATACTTACTTCAAATAAACTGCATTTAACAAAAGCAGCTTTAATTAGGTCCTAGTAAAGAGAAAGTGAGAACCTGACATTGAGAACTCATGTTTTCTCTTCTTTCCCCCATTCAGGGAGTGTTTGAAGAGGAGCCCGCGGAGCCCGAAAGTGGAGGGCTCCGATTCAGTCACATCTCGGTCCTCACCTAGTGAAGAGGCTGGAATGATGACAGAGGTGAAAGTGAAAACAGAGGTACCAGATGACTACATCGAAGAGGTGATCTGGCAGGATGACACCAAAGATTCCAAGAAGAACATAAAGGATGGGCCAGGAGATGTGCCTGCTGAGATCTGTGTGGTCATAGGTGGGGTCCGCAACCAGCAGACGCTCGGTAAGTGAGGGGGTAACGCTCCCATCAGTGGGTTCCCCAGCTCTCTGCTGCTGGGGAGAGGAACGAAGCTCCAGAGAGCTGTTCCTGGAAGCTCTGCTCCCCCAGAGGGAGCAGAGCCAAGGTGCTCCTCAATCTCGGGGCCTTGGCTCAGGATTATTTGCCTTCCTTAATTTTTGCTATTAGTATCTGGTCACCCCTGAAGACTAGACCAAGATCACAGTAGCTGTAAGAAAAGCATAGTACCTTCTCTTGACATGTGAAATGAGTCTCCCATTAGTCGTGTGCTCAATTCATGGTGAACCTAGGGCTGGTGGTAGGTGTGCAGGGCATAGATGAGAAGGCAATCAGGGTGAAAGTCTTGAGAAAAAGATGAAATACTTTGAGGAAAGTTCCTTTGAGGGGAGTGGATGTTTTATGTGAGTAATTAGATTTTGCTCAGAAACAGGTTGTGCAGGTTGCTATTTGTTTGTTTTTCTGATCACTAATAATGTTGTGGGAAGAATTCTGACTCTGGCAGGTTGTGGTGTGCCACTTCCAAAACAGGACTACCTACCCCACCCCCACCTCCAGCAGTGATGCAAAGAGGCTTTTTCTTTCCTTTTAGCATCAGGGAAAGGGCTTTCTGTGGGATCCTGGAGAGGCACCACTCTTGCTAAAGGGACTCCTCTGTTGTCTCCAATATGGAGCAGGTCCCAGCAGTGACTTTGAGAGCAAAGGCAGTTGCTAATACAAAGAAAAAAGAGCAGTTGGATCATGTTTCCTTCAAGGAACTTGGGACAAAGTTAATTTGAGCTGCCCAGCATTGCTGTTGGGGTTGGTTTGTCTTGTAGCAGGGAGAAAAAAGAAGTCTTGGTGTTGGATTTTCTCCTGATATTTGCTTGATCATTGTCCATACTGTTGGAAAAAAACCCTGGAGGATGTTGTTAGCTGGTGATTGTCTTGGGATCATTGTTGTCCTGCCTGTCCTCTCTTCCCCAGTATGATAGCCACTAAGTATGGCAGTGAGAGGTCACTGCTATTTATGCAGGGTCAAAACATCTAGGGAAAGCCTAGGAGATCCATAAGTAGTTCCAACTTAAAGATCTTAACATTTGGAGGACAGAGCTTTTGTGTCCCCACAGCTCATGGGAGAACTGGTGACTGCATGGGTGACCCTGAAATGCAGAGGTGACCCTGGCACCCCAGGAGGGATGGCTGGAGAGATGACTGCTGATACGAGGCAACAGGATGTTCTCCTTCAGCTCTGGTCATCAGCTCTTGATGAACACATATGCAGATCAGAACTCCTCATAGCTTCTGCTCTGCATATGATGTCCTCTGAAAGTGGTTTCTAGTGGAGGTTGATTATGTTGTTGTGCAAAGTGAGGAGCAGCTTTTGCTGCTTGCCAGCTTGGATGTACACCAACGTGTTGCACCTATGGAGAGCACTGGGGACAGGCTGGAGTGAGGGCTTCAATGTGTAGCCACTGTCCAGAGAGGGACAGAGAGTTATTTACTAGTTAACAAGTGGTTGAAAGCCATAGAAAGTAAACTGGAGAACTGTCTGGAAGGGCTTTTTCAAGTGAAATGTGCATCGCATTTGTTTTTCTGTTATTTTATGGCCTGGTGCTGGGTTTCTTTAAAGCCAGCCTGAGGCAGTTGGCAGTTGGCAGCTGATTCCTTTGTGAAAAGAGCCCTGTAAGTGCCCCCGTTCATCTGCCCTTCCCTCAACTCTTATTTGTTGGGGAGGAGGCTCTGAATAACCATCCTGTTTGGCCACCAAAGACTATGCTCTGTGCGGACTGGCCGTGGTGCCCAGATATCAGTTCCTTGTGGTTTCTCAAACTGGCTCCCAGTCAATTCTTCTGGTCGTCTCAGTCCCCTCAGAAGCCCCAGGCAGGCACCACTGCCCTGGCTGCTGCTGGCTGTGGAACTCATATGAGAAGCATCCTGGGCTGCTGCTTCCCTGGCACCTTTCCCTGCTGCTCTGGAGCAGCTCAAGGTGGGGAACTGAAGCTGAAGGCCCCAGTGCCTCCTACCTCCAGAGCAAAGGCTTCATGCTCTCTGCTGCTGCTCACTGGTACTTCCAGTTTTTCTTCATGAAGTCTTTCTCGTGCTGTGATCTGGTAGCCTGGTATCTAAATCACTTCAGCCAGGCAGAAGGGCAGGGCTTTGGTGGGATTTTATTCACTTCCATTGAGGAAACAGCGATTGAAGGTGTCCAAAGTCATGATTTTTTTAATCAGAATTTCTGATGCAGGATGAATTGGTGAATCCGCAGTAAATTAATCCCTCTTCTTCACATGGAAATGCCACCCGCTGTGGATGGTCACTCCTTTCATGGTGTGCTGAGGGTTAAATGGGGGGTCATGATGTCTGACCTGGGGCCACAGTGCTGGAGGCTTCAGGGCCCACGTGACTCCAGGTGACAGCTTTCCTGCAGGGCTCAACTCCAGGACTTGGCTGAGACAGGCAGCAGAAGATTGATGTCTCTTTCCTGAGTCACAGAGCTCCTGCAGGAGCGTGCCGTGTTTGTATTTTTAGTTATTACCTGGTGCATTTTATAACAGGGATTCCTAGCTCAGTTGCTGCTATTGACTTGTAGTGTTTTCATCAAATCAGGCCTTGGGTGTGCTGCCTCCTGGATGGTTCCACATGTTTCTCCCTGCATGTGGGACTATTTTAGACTCATCCATTTGGAACGGCCCAAATGCTGCAGCGAAGCGGGATGGGTGGAGGCAGTGGCTGCAGCTGCCCAGCCAGAGGGCTGGTCTCGGTGGGTTTGGACCATTTCCCTTTCATCTGCTTTCAGCAGAAGTCTTGCAAGCCCTGTGGGTCCCTCCTTCGGGAATCCCAACCGAAGGAAGCCAGTGGAGAGGTTGGCTCTAAACCTGGGTCTGGCTCAGGATCTGCTGCTGTGGATCCTGCTCCTCCCTCTCTACAGACCTGACCCCCCAGGGACCCACTGGCTCCCAGGGATGTGTTCCTGGCACTGCCCAGCTCCACGGTGCAGTATTTCCTGTTATTTTCTTCTCTTTCCTTGCTAGCTTCACATGCTGGCTTTGGGCCAGGGTTCATTCGAAGAGCTCCAGCACATGAACATTTCAGAGGGCAGGGGGGTCAGGGCAGAAAGGCAGAGAGGTCCACCACAAACCTGTCTAGAAAGGAGAGGAAAAGAAAATGACACTTGTGTTGTAAATCAATGAGAAAGAGGGAGAGACTATTTGGCTGATGTGGATGATTTTCTAATGCTGGGAATATCATCAGGTCAGTGTTTGTGTTTTGGAGGACTGAGTTATCTGCAAGTTGATCATGAGAAGTTTTATATGAGAATGTTTAAGCTCTCAGTCTGGCCCGTGCCTTACAAGAAACATTTTGGAGAGAATTTTTCAGTGATGCATTAGATCAGAAATGTTTCTGAGACAAAGTGAAGAGTGAATCCTTCTGCTTTGAGACTGTCAAACTCACATGGACAGGCTTGATTCGTGCCACGATGCTGATGTCTCAGTTGCTGAGCTGCTCAGCACGTGTAGTGCAAGAGCACTTTGGATTCTCCCTAGTTACACCAAATAAAATAGTCCTGGAGAAGCCATAAGGAACTCTCTGTGACCAGTGACATCTTGCAAGCAAACCACAGGGACAGAAGGGTCTTGGAAATTTTTTGTAGGTTTCAGCCATCATTATTCTTTGGAAATGCATCCACTTTAAGGGCTCTTTTCTTGATTATTTTTTTTTTGCACAATTTAGATGGAAAAGCAGTGGAACGTGGCTCTCCTGTTGGATATACTCGAAATCGATATTCAGGGACCTGGATTTTTGACCATGCATTGAGATACACGTCTGGTATGTGATGGAAGGGTGTGAAAGTCTAAGCAGGGATCAGGGAGCAAGGGAAAGCTCTGGATGCAGTGGGTGTGTTGCCCAAACTCCAGCGGCGAGACTGAGGAGAAGCCTGGCAGAACTGAATGCACCAACTAACCCAAAACCTTCCCCATCTCCCCTCCTATGACAAACAGCTTTAACCTGCATGATGCAGATGTGGATGAAGTCTGAGATAAACCCTGACCACAGTGGCTGTGTTCAAGGCAACACAAGCATGTTCTTTGTAAGGCCTTAACATGTAGTGATTTTTTTTCCCACTTCACCTTTCCTCCACCCTAATAACACATTTATTGTGGCCACTCATCCTTTCTTTCTCTAATATGAGGATCTGTGCCTTTGCCTCCCAAAATCGTGGTGTGCTGAGTACACAGTTGTGGCTGTTGAGTTGTCTTGGTGCCTGCAGGACTTTAGGTCTGTTGTTCACCTCCCTCAGACTTACACAAACTCCCTGTCCTCCTGGGGCAGTGCTCTGCCATCCCCAGGCAGGAGAGGTAGGTAGAGGTACCCCCTGGAAGGAGATTACTTCATCCTTCCCCAAGTTACACTTGAGTCCTGGGTGTTTCAGGACATCACACAAAAGCCATGGTACACACTGGTCCCTCTCCTGCCTTTGGCTCCTGCCCTTGTTTTCCAGGCACAGCCCCTTCTGCAGTTTGGTTCTGCATTGGAGAGGGAAGGCACGACACAGACACTGGACAGGTTATCTTCTTCAGGAATTTCTGCATAACCAAATGCAGTTAGGTGCCACAGACCATCTCCAGAGGAAGGAGGAGTATAAAAAAACATGAGGAAAAAGAATTAGCGAACCCCTCACTGTTGCTTGCCCATTTTCCCAGTGCTCTCTGTGCAGGCGGCGCTGCTCCAGGGTGGGTGTCAGTCCCAATGTGCTGCTGGAACAGCCCAGCCTCAGTGGTGGCACAGGAACAGTGCTGGAGGGCCCAGGCCATGGTCAGCATGTCTTCTGGCCCTGCTGCTTTGGGCTTCAGCTGGAAACGTTCTCAGGACAGAGTTCTGGAGGTTGGCAATGAATATGCTCAGTCCTGGAGAATGGCAGATGAGCTGGCAGATGCTGCCGACTTGCTGATGTCCAGGATCTCACTGAGAAAAGCCTGTGGAGTGGCCATGGGTGATGACTATCCCATAGAATTGTTAGGGTTGGAAGGGACCTTAAAGATCATCTAGTTCCAACCCCCTGCCATGGGCAGGGGCACCTCCTTCTAGATCAGGTTGCTCCAAGTCCCTTCCAGCCTGGCCTTGAAAACTTACAGGGATGGGGCTTCCACCACCTCTCCGGGCGACCTGTTCCAAAGTCTCACCATCCTCATGGTGAAGAACTTCTTCCTAACTTCCTAATCTGAATCTACCTACCTCTAGTTTTGATCCATTCCCCCTAGTCCTACCACTGCCCAACATCCTAAAAAGTCCCTCACCAGCTTTCCTGTAGGCCCCCTGAAGATACTGGAAGGCCACAATACGATCTCCTCAGAGCCTTCTCTTCTCCAGACTGAATAACCCCAACTCTCTCAGTCTGTCTTCATAGACGAGGTGCTCCAGCCCTGTAATCATTCTTGTGCCCCTTCTTTGGACATGTTCCATCTTTCTTGTAATAGGGGCTCCAGAACTGGAGTCAGGTTGGGGTCTCAGGAGAGTGGAGTAGAAGAGGAGAATCGCCTCCCTCAACCTGCTGGCTACACTTCTCTTGATGTAGATATGTGTATCTATATATAAAATACAATTGCCTACAATAATTAAAAGGCTACAGAGCAGATCAGATGTCATCAACTGACCAGTACCAGTATTTTAGAATATTTTTTCAGATGTGTAGTCTTGTGTGTCAGGCTGTAGCAAAAAGCTTCTTTCAGCGTCAGTGACAAAGTAGCTTCCCAAGCTCAAAGGACAATCCCAAGTGATGCTAACAGCAAGGGACAGGGAATTCAGCCCTCTTGCCAACTGGGAGGAGGGTTGTTTTCTTAAAAGCTGTAAGCAATATGGCCTGGGAAGGGAAAAACACAACACGGGCTTAGCGTGTTCAAAAAGTGCAGGTGGTTTTGTTCCTGGGAAGAGCTCACTCTGAGGAGCACTGGGTAAGTATTGTGGGAAAATGATATTTGGGAATATTTCTTGGGGGGTGTGTGTGAATGTTTTGTTCTTGCTTGTGGCTCGTCTCTGAGGTTAACTGTTTTGCATGGTAAGGAAAAGATTGTTTCCAGGTTGTGAGGAAGCACCCATGGAAATGAAATGACACCAGGTCGTGTTCAGCCCCTCTCCCAGCCAGCGCAGCTCTCACCCTGCTGAGGAGCACAGCTGGGACCACAGTTACTTAACTGCTGATGGACAGCTAAGAAACACAATGCTTTTTGCAAATGAGAGCTTGAAATGTGAATTTCTAGCCTGTTCCCCATGTTGGAGTGGGGAAAAAAGGTCGAATTAACTTAAGTGACCAATCTGAGGGAATTTCTGCCTGCCTGTCCAATAGACAGAAGCAACTAAATTCGTTGCATAATTTCATCATTAAAAAATGATTCTCCCAGCTCTGTTTTTCTGGTTTCATTTCAAATGACTGGAATTAAGAGACACAAGTTGAGAAGAGACACTACTGTGGTCATGTGCTTTTCCTTTAAAAGGGCAAAAGTTCTATTTGTATCTATTTGGTTTCCTCTGGGTGGATATTTACCAAATCTCTGTGGGTTTCTTAAGAAATTTGTACTTTGTGCATTTCTTGAGAAATTTTGAAAACTCCTTGCCTCAAGATAACATATTGCCTTCTTTTTTCAGTCAAAAAGCTTTTTTTCCCATATCCTAGGAACTTACTGAAAAGTAATTCAAGGTTATTTCTGTCCATTGGAAATATTAGTCATTATTATAAAATTATAAGTCAGGCTATTTTGAGAGTGGCCCTTTCAAGTTAGCAAAGTTATAAAGATGTATGAAAATGTAAGTTCAGGGTAATATGCCAAGGAATCTTAAATAAGGCTGAAAAAAGAATTGAGTCTGGGATAGTGATTTCCTGCATTTATCTCCAAGAACCTTCCAAAAATTACTTTGCTGCAAACTGCATTCTTTTGTCCCCAGTTTATGGATGAGTTTGTGGTGAGGTTGTTTTTCGTGATCTAATATGGTGATGTGTGCTTTTCTGTCTTCTTTTTATCAGGGTCTTACGAGTGTGGAATATGTGGGAAGAAATACAAGTATTACAACTGTTTCCAGACCCACGTGCGAGCACACAGAGGTATCTCACTCCTGCTCAAATCTTTGGGAATCCTGGGGCAACTTTGGAGTTGGGGGACTATTTTTGGGAATGTCTTAAAAGATTGCTCTGCTGCTTCTCTGCCCATCAAGAGTGCTTCTTCTGGGTGGATAGGATAAATCTTGAGGCTTTGTGTCTCTCTACTCTAGTACTATTTCTTCTGAGGGCAGGAGCAGCTCTTGTGTTCAGTGCAGTATTTCCTGCCTGGGGCTCTCTGGGGGCATTGCTGTGTGTTGGGAGAGCTGCAAATCATCAAGTTTCTCCTGGCAGATACCAAGTGTAGATCTCCCCGAGGTGCTCCACGCTCCTGCCCAGCTGGGTGCTCTAGTCCATCCCTGTTAAGTCAGGATGGGAGGACATCAGGTCAGATATTGGCATTGCTATATTGCTGTATTTTTGTGTTAAAATCAAAATGATACTCGAGCTCACCCCTGTACCCCTGCTGTCAGTTGAGGTCACTGTCCAAATGTATTGTTTGTATGAAATATCTCCTGCTTAGTCAGGAGTGACTTGATTGGGATTTTCTGTAAGACTGGCCAGTTTGATGTTGCTTAATTGCAGAAATGTGAAAGTTCTGCTTGGTGATTTGTACAATTAGTATAGTTTGTGTAATTTGGTGAAATAACAGAACAGGGACTGAAACTAGCTCAGGAGCCTTTCAGTGGTTTTATTTCCTTTCACCTGAGTTCAGCACTGGAGTCTCTGTGTCAGACTTGTAGGAACATCTGATGTAGCTTCTCAGTTTTAACTAGCAGTATCACTGCGATCTTCAGTAAAGTGAATGTCTAACGGGGTGTGAAGGAAACCCCCAGTGAAAAGTTGGAAAATCCAGGAATGATGAAGACTAATGCAATATTAAATTTTAACTATCAGAAGTCAGCAGCTGCACAGCTAAAAAGTTAACATGCATCCTTAACTTTTTCACAGCCTCATAATAACATCCTTTACTTGCACGGCTGCCTGTTTCTCATGTGCTGTTTAATATCACAGACCTGCTTCTGTGCCCTTACATACATGCAGAATTGTCTTTCAGTGCTGGTATTCCTTTCTAAATGCCAACAAAATTCCTTAAAGTCCTTTAAATGTGGCTACAAAGCAGCTTCATTTTGCAGTTTAAGAAAAATAATCCCTAAAATAATAGTGAGCAGCAGTTATTTGCTGACATGCAGAATGCTTTGCCATTGCATCAGAGCATTGGAGTAATTTTGCAATAATCATTGCAGTATTTAGAGTTGGGACAAGGATGGCTTTTATTTTACTTCACTTCCCCAAGTACAATGGGATCCTTAATTCTGTTGGAATTTTAGGAGCTGCATTAGTATGAGGTCACCTGCAAGTGAGGTGTGATCCAAGTGTGTGATTCAGTTGATTTGTATTGATACATTTATTTATATTTTGATCATTAAATCAAGCTATATATTAAATGCTCTGAATGCATCAACATAGACATGTACAATTGATAACCCATTTTTTTGTCATTAACTCAGTGGAGACATGACTTTACCTTTTGCTTCCAAAGCCTCTGTCAGGTGTAGCTATAGAAGATTGAAATTTTCAAAGTCTTGAATGTGGAAGTAGTAATTTTCATGTCAGTGGCAGAGAAGCACAATTTATATATGTGAAACTGAAAACATAGTTTTGTTTTGCTGAAAACAGCTGCATATAGTAGTAACAATTAAAGTGCATTTGGATTGCCTTAAGACAATAAAAATCAAAACAAGAAATGAAACTGAAACTTGGTGCAGGTCTGTAAATGTGGTTCTCCCAGAAACAGAACCTGAGCTGGCAGTTAAAGCAATTGGGGAGTGTCCCTGTCTGCAGAGAAATAATGTGCCACCTAATATAGAGTTAGGGGGAAAAAGAGGAAGAATGAGAGGAGGAAAAACCCTGTGTGATATTATCCAGTGAGAATCACAAACAAACTTGATCCTCTATCAATTCACCAGCTCAGCATCAGAGTAGCTGGAGCAAACCCAAGACCTTTTTCTGCTCTTCAGGCACTTTCTTTTAGGGCTTTTGGGCATTCAAGCAGAAATACCTGCTTTTTATGATTTGCTGAAGGATACACCCCTGCCCTTTGAACAGCTCTCTGCTTTCTTCTGCGGTTCCTGTGTCACTAATGGTCCTTGGCCAAGCTGTTGGTCAGTCCTGCAGATGGGTAGAGCTGGTGATGCAAAAGGTTCAGCCCATGGGAGAGCAGGTAGTAATTGTGTTGATCTGGTTTGGGACAGAACAGGAAAATACCACCTGCCTACCCCAGCCCCACTGTCACCATTTAGTGACACAGCTTCTGTCACCAGGATGAGAGGTTTGGAGGTCCCAAGTCATCCTTGTTTTGAACTGGCTTCTTTCTAAATGGTTTTTGTACACCTCAGTGTCCAGTTTGGAACTGCAGCAGGTAAGATAGGGGCTTACAGCTCATGGCCAGCAGAGGTGGGAGGTCTGTTGCCCATTCTGCTTTTGCAGTCAGTCCTTACTTTTCAGTCATTGCCCTGTGCAAAACTTAAATGTCTTCTCATCCTTTGAGTGGTTCAGCTCTATGTTAAGACTTTGACACTGGCAAGATCTCTAGAGATTAAAAACTATATTTTTCTTTGTAATGATCATTTTGGGGAGGAATTTCTTAGATTTATTTTTGTATCTGCACCTGCCTGCTCTCTCCATGGCAGAGAAGGTGTGTTGGAGGTGACCTGTCTTCCTCAGGTGTATTTTTCTCCTTGTCTGCCTCCAGGAATGGGTGATTTCTTATTGGAGAACAGGGCATTTTCTTGAGCTTTTCCTGTGGTGCTCAGCATTGGCTGGAGAATTTCAGGGAGCAACTGATGTCCTGGCAGTTTGCAGGTGCAGGTTGAGGCATCCCTTGTTCAAGCTGTGCTGCCTCACAGGGGCAAGCTCCCTTTCTGCTTTGCTCTGGAAGCTGAGATGCAGGCACGGAAACCCCCCTGTAAAGGGTTCTGCAAAGAATCAGAAACGTAGGTAAGAAATTTAGTCACTATGTTTTATCAGGGAAGAAGTGCAAAGGTTGCCTTCCTCCCCCTTCGCCCTCCTCAAACGCACAAATAAAATAAGAAAGAAACCCAACAAAAAAAAAAAGTCATGTTGTCGAGCTCAAAGGCTCCTTTGTGAGCTGTTGTGCAGCCCTGCAGGATCACAGCTCCTTCCTCCTGCAGAGCTTCTGGAGTTGGGCTGGAGCAGAAAGGCTGCACATTCCTGGTGGCAGTGGAAGGTTCTGTCCCAGCCGTTGGCGCTGGCAAACGTTACAGCTTCGCCTGCAGCCCAGGCCTTAGAAATATGTGGCTTACAGGGTTTTTTGTGTAGCCCTGTGGGTTTTTTCAAGTCATTCAAAGGGTTGGATTCCCTTCAGGACTTAGTCAGCTAGAAAGTTTTGGTTTGTGTGTTGGGTCATCTTTAAGCAGCATGAGCAGCAAAACATCAGCATGTTTTGAGTCAGGAAAATTATTTCACTTTCAGATAATTTAAAAAAAAAAAAAAAAGGCTGAAATTACTTTATTAGGCTTTTAAAAAGTAAATTTAAAAACTCTTGGGCTGAGGCCAAGGAAGGGAGACTTTTACCCAAAGGAGAATTCTTCAGAAAGCAAATGCAAGAAAACAGCAAGTTTAACTCTTGCAGGACATGTCGCCTCCATCCTCATAATTGGTGGAAGTTCTCTGTTTCCAGATAAGCTTTTCTATGCTGAACGATGATTTTGCTCCAGTTGTTTTTCTTTATTATTTATTTACGTTATTTAGTTGCTGCATTGCCTTCCCCTGAACCCATCAGCTGTTACCCTCCCACATGGGTGTGCCAGGCTGGGGGCTGAGCTGCCATCATCTGAAGAGATGCTGAATGCTCTAGAGCAGGATTTTTTCCAGAAAAGTTTCTAGTTTAACCAATTGTTGAAAAACTTCATAAAGCTTTTCAAGCTTCATATTAGTATTTTCCACAAAAGAGTTCTGCTCGATTCAAAAAATACAGAAAGGAAGATGACTCGTTCAAACTGGGAATATTTTAAAAAGCATTTTTCCAAAGTGCACATTTTTAGAGTCTGAGTTGGAGCAGTTCTGTGACTGAAACAATTTTGAGGTGAGAAGTTGAAAATTAACAGTGAAACAGTCATTCCTGAGGGGAGATGGTGTTTCAGAGCTGAAGAAAGTTGAGTTTCATTTGTATAATTATCTGCTGCTGAAAAGTCATAGGATTAGCGGGTCCCTTCCTCTCTATGCTGCATCCCAAGCATCCTTTTTTTTTTTTACTGTGTATAATCTGCAGCAGATTTTTATAGAAGATGCAGAAAGTTACTTGAGACTCAGGAGTTAACTTACCTCTTTTCCAGCTTTCCCGCCGACCTCCCTGCTCTCACTTACTTTTGCAACTTTCTCAGAAATTGGTCTTGTGTTTTAAAGCTGTAATTACTTGGTGTCAGCCCAAAGGTGATTTAGAGTGGGCTGTTAGGGGATTTTTAGTGTTTTTTTTTTAAATTCATTAAGACTTTGGTCTGTCTTATGACTAACAGTAACAACATTTCTTAACACAGTTCAGAAACAGCTGCTTCTTAAACCTTTGTGTCTTGCTTTATTCTTTTTAAGTTTGACCAAAGTACTTTTTAAAGCTATTTAAGTGACAGAAATGGCCTGGTGCATGCCTAGTACATGTATTTGATGGTTTATTTATGCCGTTGCCTGTGAACGCCAGGACAGCATTTTGCAGGACTCCATTGTGCCACAGCTAGCTTTTTCCTTGAGTGATAGATGGTAATTCAAACAAGTAGCAGCTGTGGAAAAAATACAGGAGTTTGACTGTCGAGGTTTTGTATATGATACTGAGGGTTTCAGATCCTGGCCCCTCAGTTTATGAAGTTGTGCCAAATTAGTATCATAGCCTAGAAAAGTGATCTAATCAGGCAGGTTAATCAAGTAGAAATGTACAAATTCACAAACCCACAGTCATTTGTTTTTATTATTTTTAAGAAGTAAGGAAATTAAATGCATAGAGTGTTCATTACTTCAGGTTGCAAATTTTAAGTTCCGAAATGCTGTGACATTCCCAGCTGTGGTTTCCAGAGCAGGGCAGGCCTGATTCCACCAGACACACGGAATGTTTTGAAACGTAGTTATGTTATTAGATAATGTGACATGCAGTATATGCAATTTGGGATGAATATGAAACACTTCAACATGGCTTGGCAAGCCTAACCATTTATGATCCTTGACTTGTAACACTGGGTTTTGTTTTCCAGCTTGCAGCTTCGCCCATTGCGTTCATTTAGGGCTTGAACATGATCTTTGCTGTGTGCCTCTTGCGGTCCCGTGTGTTAGACTGGAGGGAGCTTTTTCTCCCATCGTTTCACATGGGCCTTCAGGAAGACCAGGATAGAATAGCCCCAGGGTAGGATTCTCGTGGTCCGTCTCTCGTAGAGGCTTTGCCACGGCAGGCAGCGGGACGGGCTGTGCCGGGAGGCCGAGCCGGGTGCGCTGGTCACGGTTTCCTTGCCTGGGTTGACAACGCTTGCCCAGGAACCGAGCGCATGAGCGATTTCAGCATTTAGTAGAAACTGCAGGTCTCATAATGACACACCCAGTTCATGGCAGCGGGACCGTGAGGATGTGCCAGCCCAGTCCGTGCTCTCCCCGGCCGCCTTCCCCCCAGGGCGGCTCCGTCCCCCCGCGCTGCCGCAGCTCAGGCCGCCCGGAGGGGAGCGGGGAGGCCGGGCCGGGCTGCTCCGGCAGAGCTGCTGGGCGCTCCCTCGCACCCTGCACCTCCCCACGGCCCCGGGGCTCCCAGAGCTGGGGCTCTGCAGCTCCTGGGAGCAGGTTCCAAGCCTGCCTGCAGGGCTGGGGTAGGGACCTTCCCTGTAGCCATCCCCGTTCCGACTCCAGGCCCCTGTGACAGCCTGGGAAAGAGGAGCTCCGGCGCTGGGGGCTCTTTCTCGGGACTGGGGGCAGCTGCGTTTAACTAACAGCCTTTGAGCTGCTTCCGCAGCTGCCGTCCCGCCGAGGAAGGCTGTGCCGAGGCAGCGGGCACCGCGGGCCTCGCTGGCAGCGCGGCGGGCGGGCCTGGCGGAGCAGAGCGGCCCGCGGGGCGCGGGGCCGGCGGCAGCTGTCAGATCTAAGCGCAGCTCTTTCTCTTTGCAGACACTGAAGCTGCCTCAGGTGAAGGAGCCTCACAAGGCAGTAAGTACCCGCGGCGGGATGGGAGCGTGTGAGCCCTGCGGGTACGTTGCGGTGCACAGGAGCCCTGCCTGCTGCAGGCGCTCTCCGCCCGGCGCTGCGGCCGGGATTGCGGGCCGCGGCTGCCCCGGCACGGCCCGGCTCGCCCCGCCCGGCGCGGGTGCGGCGGGGCGGGCAGGGGGGGGCGGGCGGCGCGGGGAGCCGGGCCGGGGCGCGGCGGGGCCGTTCCCCGCAGGCCGGGGCCGTTCCCCGCAGGCCGGGCCCGCGGCCGGCAGAGGGCGGCCCGCGCCGCGGAGGTGGCGGGGCCGGCGGGGCGGGCGCCTCACGGGGCTCCCCGGGGGCAGCGGCCGCGGCAGCCCCGTTCTCGCCCCGCCGTGAGGGGAGCCCGGGCGGGCTCGGCCGTGGTGTCCTGGGAGCGGGGCGGTGTGAGGAGGAGGGCGGCCGTGAGCAGAGCTGCCTCTGCCCCAGCCCCACCTCAGCCCCCACCGGGGAGGTGCTGGGTGCTGCCAGCCTTTCTAAGGTGAGCAAGTTTGGTAGGATTTTGAAACTTCGGTGCTACACTTGGAGGGGGATGTGTGTCCCTGCGTCGAGGGAGGATGTTAGGAATTCCCCACCTAGAGTACTGTGTCCAGTTCTGGAGCCCTCAACACAAGAAGGACATGGAGCTCTTGGAGCAAGTCCAGAGGAGGCCACGGAGATGATGGGAGGGCTGGAGCAGCTCTGCTCTGGAGCCAGGCTGGGAGAGTTGGGGTGTTGAGCCTGGAGAAGAGAAGGCTCCAGGGAGACCTTAGAGCACCTTCCAGTGCCTGAAGGGCAACGTGGGCTGGTGGGAGGTGTTCCTGCCTATGGCAGAAGGGTTGGAATGAGGTGATCTTTAAGGTCCCTTCCAACCCAGACCATTTCATGATTCTGTAGTAAACCAAAGCAGGTTCAGCACAAGCCCCTGGAGCTGCTGAGGTGAGGAGGGCCTGAGGCAATGGGGCCTGTGCAGCCTGGCAGCTGCTGTGAGGGGGTGATCAGAAAACTGGAGCCAGGCAGTCCAAAGTGGCAGGAAAATGAGAGATAACATAAAGTGAAAAGAGGAGAAGTTCAGGCTGTATTGAAGGAAAAGCTTTTCCCCATGTTGTGGAGCAGGCTTTGCAGAGAGGTTGTGTCCTTGGAGGTTTACAAGACCAGCCTGGATAAAGTCCCAAGTAACCAAGTCTGAGCTCAAAGCAGTCACTACTTTGAGCAGGAGGGCAGGCCAGAGACCTTCTGAGGTCTCCGCCAGCCTGGATTTGGCTGTGATCATGTTAGGTGAGAGCTGCAGGTTCCATCGGAAAGGTAAGTTACCAACCTTGATAGTTAGAGAGGGCACCTTGGAAGCACCCAACTTACCCTGGGTGGGTATAAAAATGTTACATAAACAGTAAGGAAAAATAATACTTAAAAAGTACAACCAGGCTGGTTTTTCTCAACTGCTATTTCTTAAGGGCTATTCTGTGACAGGTGAAGAGTTTGGGTTAGCTCGCGGAGTCTTGACTTTATGTCTGCAGAAAGAAGCAAGACTGACCTCACAGGCAGGGGATGAAGATCCTCAGCCCTGATCCAGAACATCTTGGTAGCAGCCAGCCATCACCCAGTGTATTCCCACTCGTGGTGCCCACTGGAGGGGAGATGGGCTCTCTAGCTGGGCTCTTTTCTCTTTGCCTTGACCCAGTGACGTGCGGTGTTCAGCTCTGTGCAGGAGATGGAGACTCCTTCCAAAGGTTGCTTCCTTTGTAGGCTCTTTCTTAGTAGGTGTTACACTGCCTGTTCGTGTTTTACTTACCTGAGTCTCTCCAGGCTCATCTCTTGACTCTCGCACTCTGAATTTTCACACAGGGCCCTACTGTATTGTGGGCTAGTCTGTGTGCATCCTGGACTCAGGTGTTGGATATAGTATCCTTTTTCCCAGAGCTTGGGAACCAGCTTGTGCAAAGAGATGTTTTTTTCTGGAATTCAGCTTTTCCCCTTCTTACCTATCATGGAAATTTCTTTGAGAAAGACAGAGCAGGGTGAGGTGTGGAGAGAAAGAGGGGAAGAACATGCAGGTTCATGCCTCTGCTCTGTGGGCAAATCCCATGTTGCTTGAGCCATAGAAGGATTTCTGTGGACATAAGTGCCTCTTCTGTGGTGGCTGGATTCCAGGGAGGGTGGGAGAATGGAAAGCCACAGTTACTGTCTCTGGGAGAGGACAGTGACAAGCAGCTGCTCTCTGCACCAGGCTTCAGAGGTGCTGCTACAGTAGCAGTGGAAATGGAGCAAGAAGCAGTAAGAGAGGCAGGGACTTCTGTCTTCATGCAGGGCTGTATTAATCTGATCTTCTCCTCAGTGCAGGAATTATTGAACTCCTTTTCTACCTGCCACACTGATTGCTATCACAAAATAGTCTCACCTAGCTAACAAACTGGAGACAGGACCAAGCCAACAGAGCAGGGAAACAGTGAGGGGTGGGCTAGAGGGGGTGGGGAAGGAAGGTCCCCCACAGCCATCCACCCTGGTGAAGAGCAGGCCAGGCGTGACACCTGTCTTACAGAGTAGACGTGAAATTGCTCGTCCGGTGCTGCTGTTTCTAAGCGCAGATGATTGCAATTTCCTGACCAAGTCATCTTCCTCTTCCACTCCTTGTTGATGTAATGAAATAGTTCAGCTGTCTTCTTTCCTCCCTATGCCTTCCCCTCTGGGACTGGACTAAATCCCTGGCCTACCCTGGTTGCCTCTGCACAGCTCTTCTCCTTTTTCCGTTCAATGGCCCTCTTGTTTCCTTGTCAGTCTGTTTGCTCCTCATATATTTTAGGAATTTTTTATTTATCTTTCCTTTCCTGCTATTTTTGTTTTGCCTGCTGCTCCGCTGCTATTCCTCTGCGACCCGATTTGGCTGTTTGCACCGTTTATATTACAAATGTCTGCATTGTTCAAATCTTCCTCTGCTATTTCTGTTTCATTGGGAACCTCTACATTCATGGTCTCTGCAGCCATGGTTTGCTGCCTTCTTCCAGGATTTCTCAGTATTTAAGAAATACAGCAAGATCTTGTTTTCTCTCATCTGCTTCACTCTGGGGCATGGATTGTGTCTATCCCAAACTGGTGTGGATGAGGAGCTCCCCTTGACCACTGGTGGGACCTTGGCTTTAGGTCAAATAACTAGAACTGCCGATTTTTGAAAGCTGTTCAAGTTTTCTCCATGGTGACTTTTTGGAGGCAGCTGTTAACACCCACAGCAAACACTGGAAAAGTTTTGGTGAAGACAAACTTGTTTGTCAAGTGAGAAGACACCTCAGCTGCTGCCTCTGCAGGGCACAGCAAGGGCACCTGGGTTTGGTCCCAGGAGTAATTGAGCTTTGGTGGCACTTGGCTGTGTTGTGCTCTGGGACTTACCCTGAGAGCAGAGAGTCATGTTCTTGAGAGGCCAGATTCATGTCTCACCACACTGAGTCTGAGGGCAACTTGTGCCTGGCCTGTTGGGAGGATGAGTTACTGACCTGGTGGGTGAAGCTGCATTGTAAGGTGCCTTCAGGTCTAAAGGATTGTGGTAAGAAGGGGTTGCTGCAGGAGGGGCTGGCCTGGCTGGTTTTGTCCTGGGAAGAAGGGAACCATGGGACAAACTGAGACACAGCTGAGGCCAGTTGTTTGTTTGCTGCCTGCTTAAAGAGGAGACAGTGGTGTTTAGGCTTTCCAGCTGGGAAAGCATTTTGAAGACTCCCTTGATGAAAAACTGTTACACTTGATTGGTTATTTTCAGCCTTTGGGTTTTTAGTCTATGGATTGTGTCATTGGGACTCCATTTATTTATTTATTTATTACCCACTCTTGAAGGGACACAGACCTGTGGTACTGAGGAGAGAATGTGCTCATGGCGACATAGTTGCGTGGCTTTGAGAGCTACTTTTCTAGCCTTGGCTCAGGGTCCAAGACCAGAATTCCCACATGCAGAGAGAAGAAAACAATGCAACCCACAGTGCTAATGTGTTAATAAAAAGAATTGTCTAACTGCCACCAGCTTCCACTGGCAGGGAGGAGAGAGGTTTTGAAAAATAATTTCTAATGGATATTTTTTCCTAGGCAAGGGTGGCCAGCTTGACTTCTAGGTCACTGACCATTCTGTAGAAGAGTCTCGCAGTCTCTTCTGAGATGCTCATACACCTCTGTCATTTGCTCCAGACTTTTGGAAGTCCTCGGAAAGTGTTTGGGCTAGAGCTGTGCCATCACTTTCCATGGAAATTCCAGTCATGTTTAGGGGAGTTACAACCTTTGTAAAAACAGTCCCTCTTGCTGCTCACATACCACAGGAAATTCTTGGCAACCTGACAGGCAGCTGAATAAAATCACTGGCAAGCAGGGGTCCACAGGCCCTGCCTCAGCAGAGACAGTGTGCCAGAACATGGCTGTGGGAAGCACCACCTCTGACATGAGCAGGTCTTTGCACTATGCTGGGTCATGAAGCAGGTTGTGTTCAGTGCCCATGTCACAGTTTGGGGACAGTAGCTTTAAGAGCGAGGCTGGCCCTAGTGTTGGATCCTACCCATGGCAGTGCCTGTGCCTGGGAGCTGCAGTTGGGCTAGGAAGAAAAGCCAGGATGGTCTCCACGCTGACAGCTTGTTTCTGGGTTCATCTCCAGGAGGTAGAGAGGAATATGAGCTTCCACCAGCATAGCCCTGGTATTCAGAGCGTGGTAGCCCTTGCTGTTTCCAGATCTTTAACTCTGCTACAGGTTATGGATTGTAATATTCAGGCTATCAGATTTTAATATTTTTCTTTCCTGTAGGAAAGAATAAGTTGTGTTCAAGAACATCTCCAAAATGACAGTAACTGCCTTACAGAGCTCCAAGTTAGACTGTGAGTTTTACGGTTGAAACCTTAATTGGGAGTGTGTGAGCACCCAAGGTTTTGGTTACGTGCTCACTACTGCTTTTTCTAACAGACCAGCCTAGAACAGACTTGAGGGTTCACATGACACTTCCCTAATTTCATAGAATCATAGAATGCCAGGTTTGAAGGGACCGCAAGGATCAATCAACTGGTCCAACCTCTCTAGGTACTACTGTAGTTGATATGAGGTGGCTCAGCAGCCTGTCAAGCTGAGACTTAAAACTGGCCAATGTGGGGGAATCCACCACTTCCCTTGGGAGACTTATTCCAATGTTTTGACTGTCCTCATGGTGAAAAGTTTACCTCTTGTCTCCAATCAGAATCTCCCCAGGGGCAACTTGTGCCCATAACCCCTTGTCTTTTCCATGTGACTCCTTGTCAAGAGGGAGTACCATCTTCTTGGTAACCACCCTTTATGTACTGGAACATTGTAATACGGTCTCCCCGAAGCCTTCTGTTCTCAAGGCTGAACAAACCCAGTTTTCTCAGCATTTCCTCATACGGTAGGTCCTCCAGTCCTCTGATCATCCTTGTGGCCCTTCTGTGGACCTTCTCCAGCCTGTCCCCATCCTTTTTGCAGAGCAAGGACCAGAACTGAACGCAACACTCCAGGTGTGGTCTGACAAGCACCGAGTAGAGCTGGATGATGACTTATTTATCTCTGCTGGTGATGCCCTTGTTGATGCAACCCAGCATTGGCCCTTTAATACCTATTAAAAAAAAAAGTAATTAAAAAAAAAGTTAACAAATACAGCAAATAGTTTAACTAGTCCCTAGCTCTTCCAAGGCTTTGGCCTGGATGTGCCTTGGGTCACTTTCCAGAGGTGTTCTGCAAGCAAGTGGGAAACAGCAGGGAAATGGGCTTGCCAGAGGCAACCAGTGGGCAGGTGGCAAAGGAAGAGAGCACAAGTCACTGGCTTGCAGCCCAGTCCTTGTCTGCTGGGGACAGCCTTACACTGTTGGATTGCAGTTCTGTGCCCTGGGAAAGCAAGCAGAAAACAAATGCACAGAGAAATGTGAGGGGAAAAATTGCTAAAAGCTGAAAGTTTCCTAAAGTATAGCTGGTGGTTGACTTCATGGATGTTTGGTCAGCTGTTGGAGACTTAGTAAGTGTTCCTCTTCTCAGGAGAGAAGTCCTGAGCCTGATGGAACAATGCTGATTAATATTGTGGGTAACAGTCTTACCATGCCTGGAACCTAAATAAAATGCTGTTAAAAGTGGGAACAGTCAGGAAGAGGTGATTTCTTGAGCCGTTAATTCATCTCCAGCGTGTCAGTCAGGTTGACTGAGTTTAGGGGGGCTCGCTGATAGTGTGGTTTGCTCTGTTTTCTTACCCTGGTAATAACTTTTTTGAAGACCATGACAAGCAAGAGATTAGTTTAAAAGCAGGTAGTGCTCACAGGCAGCACTAACCATGAGTTTGAGGTTTGATGTGAGGGACTGTCAGAACACCACCAGCCAGTTAACTCTGCCGTGCAACAGGAAACTGAGTTCAACCTGGAACAACCCAGTTCAAATGCTACACTTGTTTTCATGCCTGGTGGTCTTGCAGTTACTGGGGCAATTCAGTGACATTTGCTGGAGGCTGGAAGACCACTCATGGTTGCTTTCTGGTAGATCCTGCTCTTTCTATCTCCATCTCCTGCTTTTGTGTGCATGCAATTCTCTTTAAGCAGCAAACCTGGATTTTGTGCTGTTTCTCAAAAGCTGTTCTCATACTGCCAGCAGGGTATTCCTACACATTTCTTAGTGGACTCCACCATCTGGGAGATGCCTGAGAGCACAGTGTACAAATCCTGTCTGTGAGCCCAGATCATCCTTTGCGTGGCAGTGCCTGACAGCCTCCTTCACCCGTGCTTAACGTTCTAATGTAAACAGGAGTGACTTCCATAGTACATTTGTAGTTGCTGTGGCCGGCCACATGGGTTGAAAGATTCCAGGCCAGATCCCACAAAGTCCCAAGATTGATCCCAAGTAGAACAACCTGTTTTTTCTTTGTGTCTGTTGGCCTTTCTGCCAACAGACAGAGGTCTTCTTGGAGCTCTTTTTTCTTGTTCACAGGTAATTTTTGAAAATTAGTATTGCCATCACACAGGTGACAATATTTACCAGGTATTTCAGACTTCCCAGTTGAGTTGCCAGGTTGCAGAAGGGACAAAAAGTGGTCTTTGGGTATTGTATGACAATGTTCTGTCACCTCCACACACGCTCAAGTAGTTCCTCCCAGACCATGGTGATACGAAGTTTTTCGGGGGTAGGTGGGAACTTCTGACACTACAGAGAGAGCGTCCTGCCTGAATCTCTCCTGGAAGGAGGCAGGAGTTTCTCCATGTTGCCCTTTGAAGGAGAGGGAGAAAGTGACTGTATTTGGAGGGGGGAGAGGGGAAGTTTATACCAGAGCCCTTAACGTTCCTGTGTCTGGTCTGTGGGAAGAAAGGTCTATGGCAACTGGCAAAACCACAGAGGAGCAGCAGCCCTTGCCTCCCTGAGGTGAGGCTGAGGCCAGCAGCAGAACACTGGGGAGAGGCTGGCAGGGCTGGGGGGAGACTGACCTGAAATAGTGTCATACCCCCAACCAGGCTGGCTGAAGCCCCATCCTGAGCAGGAGTACCCTGTGGAGCAGGAGATGGTAGCAGGTGACAGAACAGCAGTAGAGCCAAGCTGTGGAGCAGTAACTCCCATGCCCTGCGTGGCAGCAACCTCCAGGCTCCCAGAAACCTCTTGTCTCTCACAGAGGAGGTGAGTTTCAGCTGGACTTTCCTGAGGAAGGAAAGGCCATTCCCCTGTGGTCAGGTAAATGTGGCATGTGCTGGGGTCAGTGATGGATTTACTGGATATGCTGCCTGAGTTAGGGACCCTGCTGAGAGAAGTGTTGGAACTGCTGTGCAAGAGACAAGCTTGGCCTGTTGCAAATAGCTGGCCTGGGTTAACTGGAGCCCTCAACGTAAGAAGGACATGGAGCTCTTGTAGCAAGTCCAGAGGAGGCCACAGAGATGATCCGAGGGCTGGAGCAGCTCTGCTCTGGAGACAGGCTGGGAGAGTTGGGTTTTTCAGCCTGGAGAAGAGAAGGCTCCAGGGAAACCTTAGAGCACCTTCCAGTGCCTTAAGGGGCTCCAGGAAAGCTGGGGAGGGACTTTTTACAAGGGCAGGAGTGATGGGACAAGGGTTAATGGCTTAAAACTGGATGGGAGGAGATTTAGATTGAACAGTAGGAAGAAATTCTTCACTATGAGGGCAGTTAGACACTGGCCCAGGCTACCCAGGGAAGCTGTGGCTGCCCCATTCGTGGAAGTGTCCAAGGGTAGGTTGGATGGGACTTGGAGCAACCTGATTTAGCAGGAGGTGTCCCTGCCTGTGGGAGGGGGGTTGGAACTGGATGATCTTTAAGGTCTCTTCCAACCCAAACCAGTCTGGGAGTCTGTGATTCATCAGACTGTATGTGAGAGCAGCAAGTGCCTGATGATTAGAAGTAGCTGCTGAAATTACAGGCCTGTTTGTCTGACTTCAGTACCAGGGAAGATTATGGAACAGATCATCCCAAGTACCATTACGCAGTACATGCAGAACAATCATCCTGGCCTGTATCAGGAATAGTGTGACCAGCAGGACCAAGGAGGTAATCCTGCTCCTGTACTTGGCTTTGGTGAGGCTGCACCTTGAGCACTGTGTGCAGTTTTGGGCACTGCATGATAGGAAGGACATGGAGGTGCTGGAGAGGGTGCAGAGGAGGGCATCTATGCTCATGAGGGGTCTGCAGAACGAGTCAAGAGGAGAGGCTGAGGCAGCTGGGGCTGTTCAGCCTGGAGACCAGGAGGCTGAGAGGAGACCTCATTGCGCTCTACAACTGAATGAGAGGAGGTTGCAGTGAGGTGGGTGTTGGGCTCTTCTCCCTAGTGACAAGTGATGGGACAAGAGGAAATGGGGTCAAGTTGCACCAGGGGAGGTTCAGATTGGATATTAGGAACAATTTCTTCACAGAAAGAGTGGTGAGGCCTTGGAACGGGCTGCCCAGGGAGGTGGTAGAGGCACCGTCCCTGGAGATGTTCAGAACACGTGGATGTGGTGTTCTGAGAGATGGTTTAGTGATTAGGGGTTGTAGGGTGCATGGTTTGACTTGATGATCTTGAAGGTCTTTTCCAACCTTGATAATGCTATGATTCTGTATCTGTGTGCTTGCAAGAATTTTAAAAGTAGATTTGGGCTCCAGAAGGTTTCATTGCTTGATACATAGAACCTCCTCAAGGTTTTTTTTCTAATAGGTTCTTCAGACATTTGCTCTGCAGACAGTTCCTCAGCCTCTCCCACATGCCGCCTTTCCCAGTGCTTTCCCAGCTAGTCACACATGGGTCTTTCTCCCAGCAGCCAGTCTTAACTCCACTGTACTGCTATTAAACTGGAGTCTTGTCCTGGTCTCTGTGGCCAGACTTGATCACCCTTCCCAGTTTGTAGCAGCTTTTCAATGTATGATGTGTTGCTTTCGCCCTTGAAGTGAGTTGTGTTACTGCCTTAGGGTTAGAGAGTTGGTATAATCTAAGGTTTACACAGATACTGTATCCTACAGAAAGAAAAACACACCCATGTCTTCACAGAATCACAGAATTCTTGGGGTTGGAAGTGACCTCAAAAGATCATCTAGTCCAACCCCGCTGCCAGAGCAGGATCTCCTAGATCAGATCCCGCAGGAATGCATCCAGGTGAGTCTGGAATGTCTCCAGAGAAGGAGACTCCACAAACTCTCTGGACAGCCTGTCCCAGGGCTCTGTCACCCTCACAATGAAAAAGGTTTTCCTCATGTTTACGTGGAACCTCCTCTGCTCCAGTTTGCACCCGTTGCCCCTTGTCCTGTCATTGGACGTCACTGTGAAGAGCCTGGCTCTGTTCTCCTGACACTCGCCCTTCACATATTTGTAAACATTAATCAAACTTTAATTGGATCTGAGGATGTTCTAGGCTGCAAGCAGAATGTTTTCCATTCCAATTTATTAGCCAAATGCATTCAAACCCATCCCTCTTGGACAGAACAGCCTCCATGAGGGGTGTGTGTCTTCCCCATGTGACATTATTTAGTTACAAGGAGAAAAAAGAAAATTGCATTTATTTATTTTTTTTTCCCCAATATGGAATACATAGTAAATATTTCACAACCCCATAAATAAAATAGGATTGGCCTGATCTTTTAAAAACATATTTCCCTTTAGGCTCTGACTAAGCCTGAGAAAGTTCAGCTTAAGAGGGAATTTATTTGAAAAAGCAGTGAAAGGTTAGAAGCAAGGATAGGGGCTGGAATATGCCTTGCAAGCATTAACTGTGGAGGCATGGTGCTAATGCCTTGCATGTGCAAAAGTGTTTTGAGGGCTGTGAATTTCAGCCATAAAATTAATATATTCAAAATTAAGATTTCTTGCCGAGCCAGACTTTAAGCATACAGGATATGGTGATTTTAATGTTCTGACTAGTGATGGAAAGATCTGTATGTGCTTTACTGGTGGTAATTTAAGGTTAAGGAAGAACCTTTAGCATCTAAATTTCTTGATTTTTTTTTTTTTAATATTCAAATTTGTAACCTTAGTGTTTCCTTCAGGTAAATTTTAGCTTTTTATTTCTTTTTACTTTTTTGGGGGGGTAACAGCAAAAAATGGGAAGTTCCACTGTTGTGTTTGGTAAAACATACTAATGCCTGATATAGTAAAAGCCTAATGTAAATGTGTGTGTGTGCACACCCACGTACACATGCCAAAATGAAGAGTTAGTCATTACAGTTTTGTGATTAATTCTTCCAATATTCTTATTTAATAATTTTCTTGCTCCTTGGGGAGAGCTATAAAAATGGATTTTATTTTTCTAAAGTGTTTGCATTTTAAGTAGGTAAAGCCTCTTTAGATTCCCATTTGCTTAACAACTAGATGGATATGTTCATCTTCAAATTTAAATGACCAGTGGGCTGAGACCAAGAATGATAAATTTCAGTGCATGAGGAGGACAGCAAGAAAATAATACGGAATTGAGTTCTGGGATCTACAGTGCAAAAAAAAATTTGACCTTAAGGCATGAGATGTGTTCCTTCAGTGCTGCAGTTGTTCCTTTCACCAACGCATCTTTCTTTGCAGCTCTGGGGCTGGGGTCATCCATCTTCCCTGGAAGAAGACTTTTTTGGCAAGGTGCAGTGCTGTCTGTTGAACCTTAACACAGGTTATTCCTGTCTCGCTCTTACATTCTCTCACTGCAGAACTGGAATGGGAGGGAGCTTATCAGTACAGTTTATCAGATTTTCTCTTGCCTTTCTCTGCTGCTGTTTGCTAGGTCTGAGCCCATGCCTTCACAGTACAGCACCAATGTCTTTTTTGAGGCTGGGTGAAAAAAATAAGTTCCTGGCCTTGTCTTCTAAAAGAGTAAATTTTATGTTGTTCTTCTGAGCTCACTGTTACTCTAAGGGTTCTTTTTGACTTTTCTCACTTGGGCATCCTGTTGGGTGTCTTGCCTTATAACCACACAAGGTGTGCTGAGGAGCATGACACACCTGCAGTCGTGCTGGAGGTTTGGAACTTCACGCAAATCTTGCCGTTCTGTAGCTCTGGAGAGGATAATTTGCTCTGTGTGTAGTTTTAATCTAAGGTTTTAGAAAAGGAGATTTTCAGGTTGTCTGTAAATCTGTTCTCTTCACACGATCTTACACAGAGTATTGCTAACATATCCATAAGTATTAAATTTCTGCCCCTTTCCCAGATTCTGACCAAACAGAGCAAGTTTACAGAGATCTGGATGTGAATACTTCACAACAAATCTCTTACAGTGTTCTTAGGCAGAATTGATGGATAAATATATTTATTCTAATAAAAAAGGATAAGAATTATAGTAAATCAAGAGCGTTCTGATCATCCATCAGTTTGTCCTGAAAATGCCAGGAGAGCTTTATTGAAGATTGAAATACATCCCTCCACTGCTCATTATGAAGGAATACACTTTCCATCTTCCAACATGAGCTGAAGTTTAGCCACAGAAAAGGTGAACAATGCCATTAATTATTCCAGATTCTTCGCTCAGCCTGAACCTTTGTCTGTTGAGCTTCTTGTTGGCATTTCAACGATGCTGAACCTGAATAGCACACAAAAAAACCCCCGAACACTTAAAGTATTTTAATTATTTAGGTTCTCAGTATTGTAACTTCTAAGGGTATTCATAACCAGGAAAGGCAGAGCAATACAAGAATTACCATCTTAAGACCTCTTCCTTTCAACCTAAGCAGAAGGGTTAGAGTTCTTGATTGTCTTGGGTGATTGTAGAGAGGAGGGTTCTGCTTATTTTATTCTTTATAAAGTTTTATGGAGCTAGAATCTCTTCTTCTTCAATGCTGCTCAGTCGTTTAACTTGTCACTTTTCCTTTCCACTTTGGAAACTAGGCAGAGATAATCCCTCTTAATTCCCATCTGGAAATCACAGTAAGAGCAAAATTTCTAGTTACAGACAGATGAGTAGGAAGAAGTCAAGATGAGGCTTCCTTTTCCTGAATGAAACTATCAGTGCTACATCATTTCATCTAAACAGTTGTGAAGTAGATAAGTGGTGTGTATTTCCAGCCAAACTGTTTGATTCCAAAAGGAGGTTAAGATAAAATGGCCTTTACTGTCTGTTTTGCATAACTCCACAATGTGGGCTGAGTTGAATTTTCACTTAAGAGATTCACCATCCTTATTGATACAGAAGATAAATCTTACTGCATCAACAAATTAGGTATGTACAAGTACAGGTTAGGAGGTTGAACATTAGGAAAGAGTTCTTTTCTGTGAGGGTGTTAGATGCTGAAACAGGTTGCCCTGGGAAGTTGTGGATTCCCCTTCCCTGGAGGTCTTCAAGACCAGGTTGGATGGGGCCTTGAGCAACCTGATCTAGTGGGAGGTGTCCCTGCCATAGCAGGGGGGTTGAAACTAGATGATCTTTAAGGTCCCTTCCAACCCAAACCATTCTATGATTCTATAAATATACCTAAGTTTTTTAATTATACAAGGTTGAATCTGTTCATTGCCCAATTGAATCTCTCTTTTCAACATTCTGTATCTTACACTTAGTTACAATTTCAACAAAAAAGAATCCAACACTGCTGCAAAGTGATACCAAAATGAAGGAGTATGAAACTAGATCTGCTGGTGTTAATTATATTGTCTGGTGTGACTGAATTTTGTAATGGAGCCTGAATATCCTGGTTCATAAGGCTGATTTTGGGGATAATCATAAAACACCAGAGTATTTTTTATTTAAATTGCTGATATTTGTCATTTGTATTCAACTTTATCATACTTAAAACTGTGGGAGAAGGAAGTGTAACATCCTGAGAACACCTGGGAAGTCTTTTCTCTCTCAACATCCATCTTTTCCCCAAAATGTTTGTAAAAAAAATTACTTTATGTGACCATCAGACTATTATAAACAAGAGGGTCTTTCAGAAATTAATTCAGGATTTTCCCCTCTGGGTGGAATTTCCTGCTACTCTGTCATCAAGTTTTCAAACCTGGAGGGATTACATACAGCCCTGGATGGTCTACATTTAAATCTCCATCGTGTTAATACATTCAGCTGACACGTGGTTTGGATAAAGTATCACAGAATTCATAGAATTTACTGGCCACCTCCTTGAAAGCAGCTTAAAAATGCTGTAAGGTGAAGTCAGTCCTGTTGTATCTGCAACAGCTCTTCTCAGGAGCTGGGACTAAGCTCTGAAATGCTTCACTGAGAAGCCAGGCATGAGCATGTGGCTCCATGCCCTCTCAGCTGTCATTTAGCCCCTTACTAACTTGAAGGTGAGTTAAGATCTTGCACCACTTTTTGGTATTTTCAAGGGATTTGGGCCCCCTGTGTGAGGGTTTGAAATGAACTTTTTCTTGGCTTGGTAGTTTGCAGCCTAAGGACCCCCCTTGGAGAAGCATAGGAAGCACCATGCTAGGTTAGGCCAGTGTGTGTGCCAGGATGTCTCCTGTGTTCCTCACAAAGGCCAAATGTTTGTGGAAAGGAAGTAAATGATCATGAATGAGTGATCTTGGAATAGTTTGCCCACAGGGGAGGTTTTTTCCTAGCCCCCACTTAGGATCTGGCTTGTGCCTTTGTGTGTGAGGGTTTCTGTCCTTTCCAAATTTCTGGATTTTATTATTATTTAATACTTACAAATGTAATTCTGGATACTTTAATCCTCTTAAGTGGTTGTTGCTGACTTTGGGCTCAGTCCTTCTCCCTTTTCAAGGAATTTTACCATTAGACACCTCTAAGTTGAGCTCTGGTGTAGTTTGTAACTGATTTTACTGGCAACTCTACTTGGCTGTAAAACACAGGTGTGAAGCTCATTCTGTGCAAGAACACAGTTTGGATGAGGAGTGGATGGAGTCTACAGGCAGCAAGCTCCTGTCTGCAGACTTGCATCTTATTCTCCTCAAGTGCCAGTCCAGCATCCAGAAGGAAGCCACCCCAAAGGCTCAGGTCAAAGTAATTGTCTGTGAACCTGCCTGGAGATTACCCTGCTAGCTTAGGAAGCCATAAATGTGTTCCTTTCCCTCCAGGTGCCCATCTGGCTGCTGAGAGGGAGAAGCAGCTTCTCTCCAGAGGTCTCTCTGTGCTGCCCTGGGTGGAAGCCACAGAAGCAAGTGAGGATTCTAGATGTTTTTCCTCCCAATATGTTGTAAGGAAGCAGTAGCTGCACTCTGAGTCTTATTCTGGGTAGGCTGTTCAGGAGCCTGTGCCGGACACGGCTCAGAAGAAGGTGTTTGCTAGTGGCATGTGTCACATCTCAGAAAATGCCAGCCTTTCCTGTTCCTTTGCAAAATGTGGCTTAGGTGGAGGTGGCTTTGGATCTCACTGAGCAGTGCTGGAGTTTCTTGTGATTCCTTTCAGTGAGACAGACTTCCCAGGAAAGATGATGCTTTCTTCAGTACTCCTACACAGCCAAATATTCACCAGCTCCAGCCCTCTCTGTTTATCACCACCAGGACTCACAAGGACTCCACCATTTGCCAGCAGATTTTCAGGAAACAGTTAAGGAATGTGAAACTGAGCATCAGAGCATCCCATGGACTGTCCCATCATCCACTGGCCATGACTAAAGGGACGATGCTGATACTTCTTTGTCACATAATCCTCACTCAGCCTGTTTGGGGGGAGAAGCATCACACCCTCAAATAGAGAGGTGACAGGTAAATGTATTGCAGTGGGCTTGACTGTAAGAAATCCAGCCTCCCCCTTCAGAGATGCTCCTTGATGAACCGTTTGGGAAACTTTGTTTCCCAAGGTGAGCCAGGAATATAGAATTCCTGGAGTTTGGTCTCTTTTCCTGCTCTCAAACCTGGTGTAAAGGTGTCACCCTGTCCATGGAGCAGGACAAGTCCTGCTGTCCAGACTGCCCTCTTTTTTTCTTTTTTTTTTTTTTTCCCCTGCTTTTTTGTTGACTGGAACCTGGAACACGGCTATTTCCTCTGATCCTGACATTATTTACCTGGGAGAAGAGGCCAACTCCCACCTCACTACAACCTTCTTTCAGAGAGCTGTAGGGAGCAATGAGGTCTCCCCTCAAAACTAAACTTCTCCAAACTAAACATCCCCGGTTCCCTCAGCTGTTCGTCATATGACTTGTTCTCTAGACCCTTCACCAGCTGGGTTGCACTTCTCTGGACACTCTCCAGCCCCTCAAGTTAGTGTGGTCCTGTAGTGAGGGGCCCAGAACTGGACACAGTGCTTGAGGTGCAGCCTCACCAGTGCCAAGTACAGGGGCACAAATCACCTCCCTACTTCTGCTCACTACCCTATTCCTGATGCAGGCCAGGATGCTCTTGGTCTTCTTGGCCACCTGGGCACACTGCTGGCTCATGTTCAGCCCTTTCCATTCCTCAGACTTCTTTCTGGGATCTCTGCTCCCCTAGGAGAGACTCATGAGTGTGAAGGAGGAATTACATTTGCTGGCATTTGGTTTTTAGCTGGATCTCTTTTAAGCATTTTGAAAATCTAGGTTTGCAGCAGTTTGATATGGTGATCACTCAGCTTGCGGCAGGATGTGTCCTGCAGGACTGTTCCCTGAATACTGATAAGAGGCAGCACTGAACCTCATTGCTGGTGGGCTAATCAGGCTCTTACCCTGTGTTTTTCCTTAAATCCTAATAGTGCTTGTTCATCTTTTTGCTTTTGGTGGAGCTGCACTGTGTTGATGTCTCCCTGGTAATAGGAGAGAGCTTGAATCTCAGCAGACTTTACTAGCATGAGTGTCACCATGTCTGGTGCCACCTCCTCAGAGGTTATGGGGTGGAAGCTTCAGTATGGCCTTGGTGGCACACCCAAGCATTCTCAGTCCCTTCTAGCTCTTCCCGTTGAAACCTGTGTTGTTACACATACTGACTATGGTGCCCCAGGTGGCATCTACCTTGGTGAAGCAGTTACAACCCAGGGCAGGAAAAGTAGTAGCATACTACTCATTCTGCTCAGTGAGTTTCTTGGTAGGAAAGCTGTGGCTGCTGGGAGCAGCACTGCAAGTGTTTGATGTCTATCAGAAAGACAGCTTCCTTGGTTAAGAAGGAAGAAGTCTGGGACTAGGGAGCAGCCCAGGAAGAGTTGACCATTTTTCAGGAAGGGTAAACACATCAGCAGTCTCCTGGTGCTTTCTGAATTCCCAGCACACCACCTCCTCCTCCCTGAGACTTGGCACCGTTTGCTGGCTGGTACCTCCTTTTAAGAGTTGAGGAAGAGATTAGTACAAATACCAGCTGGAAAAAATACTTCTCAAAACAGCTTGTTTCACTATAATCTCTGGAGATTATTCTTCCTTAGGGAAAACAGTCCCCTTATGAAACAAGCAAAACCCTCTTCTCTTGGGATGTGTTGTTTTACTTTTTATCATGTTTTCATTTCCTCATCCTGCCTAGGGAAGGGAACGGTCATACCCAGTGTGGGCTACTCAGGTCTCTACTGCTGAAAGTGAGATCTTCACAATGATTCTGAAGTTCCAGAGAAAACAAGTAGCCATGCCTGTCTGAGTCTGTGAGGTGATGTGCCTCTAGCATTTAATTTTATTCTTTCCTAACAAGTCTCCTTATTTATGGAGCACTTGGATTGCCAAACTAAGGCCGTAATAGTTTCCTTCCTCCACATGGAGGTGTTGAAAGTGCCTGTTTTTTTGACTCCTTTAAAAAATGTCTTTAGTTCATCTACCACATGACTTGTTACACTTCAGAAAGGAGGTTGATTTCTTGTCTTTTGGATGCCCAGCACTGTGGGACTAATTACTGCTGACACATTATGAATTTTCTCTGCTAGTAATTGACTGGGTTTTTTTGCAACTGATTCGAAGATACTCGCTAGCAATCATGAGATTCTCTTTGTTGTCAAAAAGGATCTAGGAGAGACTGAAGCCCTCAGTGCTGTTGTATGACCACAGAAGGAGACTGCATAGGATTGTATAATGACAAGTAGTTACAAGTGCTTTTATCACTTGAACATTTTCAGTTATGTTTTGCTGCTTCTCCTGAAGCAGCAAATCCTTTCAACTCCATGTATATGCCTGGGCTCTGTCTCACTTGTTCAGCCTAGACTTTTTAAAATCCTTTAGATCTAGGTTATCATTGCTATGCTCTGATTAAGATATAAATATTTTTGGTAGCAGAAGTGAAGTTCCAGTGCCCGGCTGTTTAACACCTTTTATATTTGGCATTTTTCTCTTATAGATCATCGTAGCTTCTACTGTCATTCTGCCAAGCAGAATAAAGGGGTGGAAGGTGATTCTTCATTTAGTGTTGAAGCCCCATAAGCTGATGGACTGCAGCAGTGAACCCAAATGAGCAATTAGACTACTAGCTAAAAATACTCATTTATTTTTAAAATAAAATTGCTGAGAAGTGAAATCAAAGCTCACTTAATGTGCGTAGTCTGGCGTGTTTGAACACAGTGTGGAAGAGGTAAAAACAAGGCTTTAACTTTTCTAATCCTATGGATACATGAATACAAACAACTGAACTACTGCAGGGGAGCTCACTGAATGGCAGCTCATCCGTGGAGCCGTGGTAGCTGACTGTTGTTCCTGTTGGGAAGTAAAGCACATTAGTTTCAAGATCCTTTGTGGCTAGGCAAGCTGATGTGTTTTACCTAGTTTGCAAGCCCTTGGTTGCTGCAGAGTGCAGTGAGGTGACTACGTATGGAAGTCGGTCTGTACCCTGAGGTGTAGGCCAGACAGCAGAAGATGGAAAAAAACCACCAAGTTGACAAGTGAAGTTTTCCTCTTGCACTGACATAATAGCTGAGCCAGTGACATTTGTTGTCCCTACTCAGACCAGAATGAATTCAGAAGTATCTCACATGTTTTCGCATCTGTCTTGTCTTCCCCACACAGCTGTGGAGGAGGCAGTCAGTTGTTGCTGGGGTGAGGGGAGGGAGGGCTCTGGTGTGCAAACACATGAAACCAGGCTCCATTTGTCCTCCTGTTCATTGAGCACCGTGCTGTCCTGTGTGTTTCGGATTGTTGGATCTCTTTGGTTTTGTTTTTCATAATGTGCCTATACGTTCTTGGGGGCATCTTGGATCTTGGAGGCCGTTAGCAATTAGTGAGGAGCAGCAGTGAGAGCCAAGTGTGGTGTGAGCGTGTGGGCGCATCCAGTCCATGGTGTAGTTGGCATCTTAAGACTTTCCAGTAGCTCATATGTAGGCTCTGTCTTTAGCTCTGCCAGTTTGTCCACATCCTGATCACTACTGGCCTGCTGGAGCCCTGAACTCCCAAAGGAGATTGCAGCAGGGCCTGCTGCTCTGCCTCTTCGTGGCTCTGAGGTCCCTCAGAGACTTCACTGGAGACCAGAGCTGTGTGAACAGGGAATAGCAAATGGGAATATGCCTCAGACCATCCAGTGTGGGGCACACAGGGGACTTTGGGAGGCAGTGGTTATCTGCATGCCTTAGAGGAGGTTTGACAGAGCTGCTGGGATGGATGAACTGCGTAATGCAGCAGTGGCTGCATTATTTGCCTTTTACCTCCAAGTGTCTCAAGTGGCCTGTTTTCTTCTTTCGACAGACAATTTTAGGTACACGTGTGACATTTGTGGGAAAAAATATAAATACTATAGCTGCTTTCAAGAACACAGAGACCTACATGCCGTGGATGGTGAGTACTGTTTGACACTTAAGACACCCAAACTAGACTGAGAAGTCCTAGCTGTGTGCTCTGGGAAGGCGGACTGTGGTTCTGCAGGGCACTGCGCAGCATGGCACCCTCGCCTCTGTCGGCCCAGGCACAGTCCACTGTGCTGCAGCAAGAAGTTTGTTGTACTTGATTGTCTTTGCGTGCATCAAAATAACACCCTCTGCTGGGACCTGTCGTCCTTGCAGTCCTCCTGCCTGTGCTAAGGTTCCTGGATAGGTAATGCACTGGAGCTGAGTCCCTCAAGGTAAATTGTCAGTCTGGCTACTCGCTGGGCAAGAGTTCGTTGCCTTTTGGTTTGTGACTTCACAAGATTGTTCCCAACATCCTCCTCTGTGAGAAACCACATTTCCAAGTTGACAAATGCTGCTTTGTCTATGTTAATCCCTGTAGTAGTGAACTGATGCAGTTGTCAGTGGACCTTACCAGCCAGTTTTCCCTTTGTGAATGTAGATGTGGCCTGGGCTGGTGACATTCAGACAGAGGCAGACACCCTCCTCCAGACACAGTGTTTGTTTTTTCTACATAGGGGGGAAATAACTGTCTTTGGCTTGCCCCTTGCTCACTGGGCATCTGAAGCTCCTCAACTCAGAGCGCACAGATACTCCAAACCCTCACTTGTGTATCCTACTATAAGCCTGTTGGTATTGCTCCTCACTTGGCCAAGGAGGGAGCCCTGGCAGAGTTTTAGAAAGAGGCTACTTGGAATGCAGAAGGTTTTGAGTGACTGGACTGCCTCAGAAAAGCAAGTGGTTTTCACAATACGTGGTGTGCAAAAAATTTGCTGGTTTTGAATGAAATGTGTGGACATCTGAATGTTCCTTCAGAACAGCCAACATTACCTTTCAGTACACCACCACAAGCTCCCTTCCTGCCATGGGGAGCCAAAATTAAATGAAAGTCACTGTGGGGTGGACGTGTCTGCTTCTTTCAGAAATGTGTCTTCATAGCCATGGTTCAGGGAGCTCTGCCTACGGTTATGAGAGGGCTTTAGAAACAGCTTCCACTTGTGTCTTGCAAGGACACTGATTGTCTCAGTTCCTCCCAGGGACTGGTTGTATCTCAGCAAACACAAGTGGGAGGCAACTGTGCATCTGAACTTCTTGTGGGGCTGTGTTAGTGTTAGAACAAAGGCCTTGAGAATCTGAGAATATTAGGGCTGGGCATGCTGAAATAGTTCCTGTGTGAATGCTGCTGGGAAGAGGAGGGACTGGGGCACAGAGCCTGGTTTATTCTGTGGGGCTGAAATATGCTGAAGCAGTGTGTGAAATGCAGGAGGAAAACAAGGACATTTAAGAGGATTTAATTTCTGTTTTGTTTCTTCCCCTCCTTCTTCTATTCTGTGTTAGTTTTTAGTGTGGAAGGGGCCCCAGAAAACCGGGCAGGTAAGCTGAGATACTTCATGTGCTTTATTTCACAAACCTTTTCAAACAATCAGTAATTCAGGCACAGCAGGTCCAATTCTACACTTGCAAGAGTCAAGGGAGCTTTGTCACTGATTGCAGCAGGAGGGGAGTGTCCTCTCTCCCTCCCCTAACATGTACAGCCAGTAGGTGGATGCCCAGCCCTAGTAGGTACCAGGCTTTTGTTGTACATACAATTGATCAGGCTTTTGAAAATCAAAAGAAACAGGTGTTTCATGTCTCTGGTGATTTAGTGAATTGTTCAAGGCATAAATTAAATTATTTTATAAAGTGGGTTGGGTTCTGATCTGTTGCTAGCTGTGCTGTTAGATGGTGGAAAGTTACTGGTCAGTATTTGTTAGCTGACTTGCTGGCACACTGCATCACTGTGCCCTCTTTCAGACAGTGGGACATCATTAGACAGGAGATGCACTGGAAGAAAAGCAGAAAATATGAACCAGGGTATTCAATGTGTTTGTTTAGTCTTTCTCTGTATTTTTTAAACATGATTTATCTACAAGGCATGTTACTGATCTGGAAAGGGGTAATATCTGCTTGGGGCACCTGAGGAGGAAGAGGGACAAGGCAGACAGAGGGGTCATTTGGTTTATAATTCCTGTCCTGAAATCCTGTTACAGATCAAAGTGTCATTTCAGATGCAGGAGCCTTCGGTGCCCATGCAGCTGTAGAAGGAAAACCTGAGGGTGTTGTCAGCTCTGTTGCTGGTTCTGTTCTCTTGCAGACCCCTATGACCAGGCCGTCATAGCAGCAGATGAAGTGAAGGAGGAGGAGCCAGAGCCGTTCCAGAAGATTGGTCCAAGTATGAGTTACTACACAGCTTCAAGTGTGAAAGAGAAAGCACAAGAGTTTCAAATCTGGCATTAGTTGGAGTACCTCTAGGAAAACCAGAAAGCAGTGTGTCACACAGAGGTGTTGGGGCCTTAGGGATACTGAAAGAGTTGTTTAGGTTCAAATGAATACCAAACTCCAGCAGCCCTGACCCTAAGAAATGCAGCTTTGTGATGTTTTCTGATCAAGGGCTCTGCAAAAAGAAGAGGAAAGAGGTTCAGGAGGGAGGGAAGCTGGCAGCCATCAGAGAGGGGCTCAAGGTCCATTGGCACCATTGGCAGACGGTTGCATTCACACTGCCTTTCTGCTGGGTTCATCAAACAGATGAGGGTGGAACTAAGAGGGGACCAGACGTTGCCAAACCATTTATCTGAATTCTCTTGTTTTGGAAACCCTGGGTTTTCCTTTGCCTTGCTGTCAGTTCTGTACTTCCCAGCGCTGGCAGGAGCAGGAGGTGTTAGTCTGTTGCTGCACTACTTCATTTTTTCAGATATCCCCAAAGAAGGAATTAGCTCAGTTATTGCAGAAAAGCCCCTCCTCCTGCAAGAGAAGGCTACAATTCTGGTATAAAAGGTCTATAAGGAAGACTTAAACTTGGCAACTTGTTTCCTAGTTTGGCTGTCAATGTTGTCCACACAGCACAGAAGACTTCTGTAACCAGAAGACAAAACTGTGTCATCTGTGATACAGACTTTAGAAAAGGAATCTCTCCTTGGTTTTGCACACTTACTTGCACACTTACTTGGGATAATGTCCTGTAGCTTGTTCAGTTCTACTGAACCTCTTATGCATGGTCTGTCACTTTGGACACTGGCTTGAACTTTTGTCGAGATAAAAGGGTGTATGAATTACAGAGCAGAGGAGTTCAAATGCGTGGGGAATATACTCTAGTTGTGTCACCTTGCCACCAGTGTGTAGTAAGTCAAGGAAGTCGGTGACTGTGTCTGACAGGGCTGCACTTCTTCCTGACCTTGGTCTCTGTTTTATCTTCACAGAAACTGGCAATTACACCTGTGAATTCTGTGGCAAGCAGTACAAATACTACACTCCCTACCAAGAGCATGTGGCGCTGCACGCACCCATTAGTGAGTATCCTGCTGGAGATCTGGTTCATTAGAGACTGATGTACAGTGGCTGGTGGCAGACTGGGGGTTGCAGGAGAGAGTGTCATTCTTCTGGTTCCTTCCACTGGACCTGTGGGATTGCAGCTGGCAGGACACAGAGCATGTGCTGACCAGGGTACTGTAAAGCTGGGCTGGAATCTCCTCTCAGAGGGACAGTTACTGCTAGGTCTGTGATGGCACTGGAGTTTTACCAAAGTCCATGCAATTCTACATATGTTCCTTGGGGGCCTGATATTTTATTTTGTTGTTTAACTGAAAGTTCTGGTACCTAAAGTGCACATAACAACGTGATGCACAAAATTTTTAGACTCCCCTAGAATAATAAGTGAACCTACATGCTAGGGAAGAAGCATCTTTGTAATGAGCTTCTGAGAAATTATTTCAGACAGTGAATTAAAACTGGTTTTCAAAATAATGTAAATTACCTTGGCAGCTTGTTACTAAATCACAGGCAATAAAGGATTTATATCACAGAGCTCAGGAAAGGCAGTTCTCTGCATACTGCACAATACTACAGTCTGCACTCTGGAGGGACACTACCATCTTCACTCCCCAGAAAAAGGGGAGGTTTTAATGAGTTTTAAGTTTAATTCAGTGCAAACTTGAAGTAAAACAGTTGAGAGAAATTCTTGCTACCTGCTGGTTTTGGGTGCTTTTAAAAGTATACAGGGAAGTTCTTTACCCCTGAACTTCCTGTTTCTTTCAGAGCATTGCCCAGTGCTTTGTTGGGACTTTATTGCTGTGAGCCAGCATGTTCCTCTCTGCCCGTGTCTATGCAGCTGCCAGTGTTTTGGCTGATGATGAAGATGAATGAGCTGAGCTCATTAGCTCCGTGGGTTTCCTTAGCAGCTCGTCCGCAGCCGGCAGAGGGAGCACACACTCCTCCCTCACCAAATTCAGCTTCAGCTAGGTTTTTAAGTAATTATAATACAGCAGCTTTGATTTTAGACATAGAAATAAATCGAGAACATAGTCCACCATACTGTCACTTTTAAGGGGGGTCAAGGTTTGGTGGCTCTTGACAGCTCCCATGAGGGTTCTCTGGAGCATGGAGATGGACCAGGACCCTAGTAGAAGGTGTAGGGCATAAAATACCCCCACTGCCATTAGCACAAAGTTAGTGGTTTCATCTCCCATCTGCCCAAGGGTGTTTATGATAACCCAGTGCTTATGACTGCACACATAACAGTTATTCCTAAACATCCCTGCACCCATAAAAGCTGTTGGTGGTAATCAGCAGTAAGTCAATAATAAGTCTAATATAGATGATCCCTCAGACCCCAAGGCTCTGGTGTCCCTACTCCACTCCTGTGTGGATGGCTGAGGAGAGTATGCTATAAGGACTGTACATTGAATCTCTGCTCAGCAACAGCAGATTCTTAGCTCCCCAGGACTTCCCATTTCAAGGAGTTTTATCACTATGGACATCTATCCACCCTCCCAACCCCCTGTAGTAGCAGTCTGCAGCTGCTGGTTCCAGGCCAGGCTCTCCAGCATAAAAGAAAAACAACTGTTCTCTGAGAGGTGTTTGCCTGAAGTGGGCCCTGCAGGTCTGACTGCAGATAGGAATGGTCCAGGCAAATACCTCCCTTCTCCCTGTGCAGAGTGCAACTGCAGAGTCCCAGTGGCCACTTCTTGGCTACCAGAAGTTTTGGAGGAGGAACAACATTGTTTTGAATACTGGGGATGAAACTGTTCTTGCACTTTGGTTTCTGCAGTAACCTCTGTGAAAGCAGAAACAGTTGCCCCTGCTGCAGACTAGACCAGCAGTCACTGAGATGGCAGATGGGTTTCCAGTGCTTTCAGCAAATATCTTTAATTATGAGGACATTTCAGATCAGATCAAGATAATCTCTTAATAAGGTTTAACCCCCTCCCCATAAACTTTTCTTCTTCCTTTTTTTTTTTTTTTTTTTAACCTTTCCCTTCCCTAGCTGCTATGACCAGTAAGATTTCTGGTTTACAGACCACTAACCCTGATGAACATACAGGAGAGGGCATGATTAGCTCCTGAGGCAGGCTGGCCAGCACATCCTCCCACCTTCCTGCAGCTCATACTCTGCTATTCATATAAACCAAGGTCCTGTGAGGCAGCTGTAAACACATGACTTTGAAAAGCTCAACTGGCTTTTCTCATGCCCTTGCAGTCAAGTTAAGCTGAGACTGTGTCTTTAGCCTGATCTCGTTCTTGTGGTTGTAAGGCAAGTGCTTGAAAATTGGCTGTAGTGGGAGCAGGTAAAGAAAACACTTCAGTGTTCCCAGCTCAGCTTTCTGAGTCTCTGCTTCAGTGCAAGCTTCCCTTCTAGAGCCTGTCTTTCTGGTTTTCTGTGATAATGGGTAAAAAATTATTGAAAATGGGCTAAAACAAGGGCTCATATCCTGCAGGGTCAATAGGACCTAGCAGGATAATTATTGGTCAGTGCTGCTAGATACCTGCTGTCTGGAAAAGAGCTCTGCAGTGGGGCTCCCTGGAATAGTTAATGCCAAATGTCTCCTTCAGAAGTTCCCTTTTGTTGGTGAGGAGTAGGAGCTTTTTCATATCCTTAGAACTGGGCTATTACTCTTTTAAAATACGTATTATGATGCTGTTTCTGTGAGCCTGTTCACTTTTTCTAAGATGGGTGTCAAAGGCTTTTCCAAAAAAAGTGGATTGTAGGCACATTCATTGTCCCAGTTTTAGGAATGTCTCTGAACAGAGGTGCTCAGGGGGAGGGCTCAGAGATTTCTTTCTGTCCTCCTCCAGACTCAGTCTGCTCTGTAGAATGGGACTGGTTTAACCATGTTTGCAGGTGGCTGGGCTGTTGTCGTTGCTCAGAGATGATGTGTTTACAGTGCAAAGAAAACCTAATGTGTTTGGGATGTGGACTGGCTAGAAAAGCTACCAAGAATGGGTTTTAGCTTGGTGAGTCCAGGTTCAGGAGTGTGCACCCACTGCATCTGCATCCTCTTCTGGTAACTGCAGATGAGGCAACAGACTCCCTGGTCATGGAAATATGAGGTGAGACTTCAAAAATCCACACAGCACTAAAATCTGCACAGCTCTCCATGTCCGGAGCAAAAATCTAAAGTGATGTCCAGGCCCTTAGTGCGTGACTAGGTCTTCATGACTTACCAGCTTCACATGGGGCCTCTACCCACATTGAGCTCAGCTCTGGACTGTCAGTCCCTGTCTAAGCCGCACTGTAGGATGTTGGTCTCCAGCTAAGTTGTAGATATGACCATACCTGGCCATGAATCCTGTTGATCTGTACACCAACCTGACTGACTTTCCATCTTGATATCATCCCTGTCTCATCACTCTGGACCTTCCTGAGGATCTCTGGCATGTGTCTGGCCCTGGTTAACCTCACCAGAGCTGATCCTGCTGTGGATTTACCTCCCACCTTGACCAGGGACCTTTTAGTCTGGACTTTTAGTTGAACCTGGCTGTCATCTCTGGTCCTGCCTTGCTGAGCTGTCTCAGGGGCTGTGGGATGGTCCCTGGCTGTTGACTCTGCCCTCCCAGCCCCATGGTCATACTTGGCTCCATAAGGGACAGGCAGACCTACATCCATCCTGATACCTGACATGCTCAAGAAAGTTCATCAAGCTTCTGCTCAATTCCTTTTCTTGTCGTGAAGGCCACGGGATACAATTTGCTCATCAAAAGTCCTTAAACAGTATTTCTTAAAGGCAGCTGCCATCATGGCTTTTTATCTTAGGGAAAGGAATCCTTTTTGGTAGCACATCTATTTTCAACACAGCTCCTGCCTAACAAAGGGAAAAAGCAGATCCAGATTCCAGTTAGGTCATGTGCCTTTGCTTGCTCCATCTCAGTGAGTGAAATCTGTGAGTTCAGATGTTTTTCCCACTCTCTGATCCCACAGTGCAGTAGCAGCAGGCCCCACTGGCAATATTTGTTTGTCTGTATAAAGAAGCACATTTAAATTTCGTAAGTTTGAGGTTTTCCTGTAGAAGGACCTGTTTCCAATAGCAGAGATTTCCATTCAGCATATTGGATTTCAGACCATTGTTGAGGAATCACTGCCCATCATGTCCATTAAAGATAGTATTTTTCTCCAGAAGTGATGATAGAGTTCCATCTGAACCATCCAAGTGGTTCCTTATGCATCCTGACAAGATCTTTCTGAAAAAGATGGAAGACATAAATTATTAGCCAGAATTTTTACCTGGAAAAAGCAAAGTCAGATAATCTGAGCTCTGTTCTGCTGTGGTGGTGCATCATGGTAGGGTGTAGGTGTATGTATCTTTTGAGGGGGACATGTTGAAATGTCTGCCAGATTTTCTACTTACTGCTGCAGCCTGGTGTTCCCAGAGCTTGGCAAGTCAGGAGGGACAACTGTGATCTGTGTGCTGACCAGAGTAACACATGCTGTAGGATTGCCTTGATTTAATTGCTCATGTATCTATTTAGAGAGACTCTTGCTGTTAAGAGTGACAGAAAGTACTGCATCTTCTTAAGGTAATTATTTTGATTAATTATTACCCTCACTAAATTAAGACTAAAAATATCCAGCTATAGCTTTCAGACACTGGATCCTATTTATAACTTTGCTAGGTGAAGGTGAAGTAAGTTACCAAATTTCTGTCCCTGCTAGACCTTTTTATAGCCTGCTGTCCAGTCACTTCATGGTCACCAACCTCCCAGTTAAGCCAAAGGAGTGACTTGGTGTTTCCATTGTCAGGTGGGCTGTTCTTGTCCTTTATTTATCCTCTTGCCCTCTTATCTGAATATTCTCCAGTCTGCCAACCACCTTTGTGAAGGACAAGCATGAGCACTGGCTGTAGTGGGGAAACTCAGAGCTAAGGTTGTCTTCCTGATCCCCTTTAGAAATGCCCTGATTGCCCAGCCCAAGAGTATCTCAGTCTTTTTAGCTGCACCATGGCCCTGGGGACTTCTCCACAGCCATCATGACAGAGCACAGCAGTGAACAAGCTCTTCTTCCTGCTGTCGAAGCAGAGTCCCCCATCTTTGAAGTGTCACCTGTGTTCTTCAGCACCCCACGTGCTGTTCTCTGCCCCTGGAGCACAGTGCAGTCAGTTTACCAAGTGATAGGAGATCATCCAGTGAGACTTATTCACTACATTCCTCTCCTTCTCCAGCATGTCAGCTTCAACTGAGGCATATCTCAGATGCTTTCTGAGAAAGTTTGAAGAACTTCATAGCAGCAGTTACGGGATTACCTGTCCACAAAGCCATCTCCTGTCTTGCTGTCTAGCTGCAGATTTTGAGGCAGGAGATTTTTGTAAACATTCAGCAGCTCAGTAGTTTCATTTTTGGAAACATCTTGAACTTGGCCTTTTCATCAGCCTGAGGCAGTGAGTCCCACCATGAAGATGACTTTTTAAGAGCAGAACAGAGCAGCTATGTGATCATCTCTTGGTTACTCTTCAGAGGAGATTTGTCACCTGATTAAATAAAGACTAAAAGGGTTTTTTTCAGTGAATTATTAGCAGCCTTCAGACTGCTAGAACTAATATTCTTTTGTCTGTTGCCTTGCTGGCTCAAACTCTGTCTTCCTAGAGTCAGACAGAGCAGCCTTCTCTCTGGGGGCTGAATTTGACGTATTGTTTGTTATAAGGTGGGAGGAATAAGAAGTCATTTTGGAGGTCTTCATGACATGGAGACTTTTTTTCTTTAGATCTCGGAAAGCAGTATCTGGACTGCAGAGGTTTCCAATGATGCTCTCCATTTCTGACACTGAATGGTTGGCTGGTTGCTACTTCTCTTGGTATGGAGAGGGAATAAACCAGCAGTTGGTGGGAATGAGACTCTTGGGAAACTAGAGGACACATAAGCAGGAAATGGTCATATCTGACTACATTTTTACTGGCAGTTTGGCAGCAACTGGAGCAGGATTACCGATGGAGAGTGAAAGGAAGCACAGGAAGCAAAAGCAAGCCTCCTGCCTATTGACCTGGCCAGAGATCAAGCAGAGGAGAAATATCTATCCTAAATTAGGAGAAAATCTAGTGCAGGATCCCCTGCAGAAGTGCACTAACATTTACAGGCAATGTCATCTTGGATCTGCTGACAGAGAAGATGGAAGCAGTTCACATTTGCTGTCTGTAATGTCTGATGGGACTTTGGAAATGAGCATCCAGTCCCAGAGTGGGTGGCTTTTCTCCTCAGCTGTTTCAGAGTCAGGCTATTGTGTTGCCATGGCAGACTGGAGAGCTGCTCAGTGTGGATGAGTATTTCTGAATTACACTACATGGGATGAACAGGTGCTCGTGTTGTCCAACTTTAGGCATCCTAAAATACTACTCTGTAGAAATTACTGGCAGAGAGCACGGGCTGTGGATTATGGGAACCTTTAGTGATTCTTCATGGCAGATGGTTGGAGTGGGACTTGGACTTCAGGAGCTGTATCCAAATTTCCATGGAAGAGCCCACTGAGGAATGAAGGGGGTTGTTAGGTTCTTTCTCCATTTTTGTAATTTTTTTTAAATCCATGTGGCCTAGAAAAAAGGTTTTTCATATGACTTTTGGCATTGAAAATTCCTGGTGATCCTCACTGTGCATTGCAGAGACCAAAATGTAGATACATTCAATGAGCATTCAATACTCAGTATTTCTCCACATGTCACCAGTACTTGGCTAGAGACAGGGGCCAAAAGGTCTTTTCTGACTCACAGGATGAGAAGTCAGCCTCCTAACTCCCTCCCATTACCAGTGACCCCCTTTCCTTCGGTGAGATAAGGAATGTGGTGGAGATCTCTAGGATTTATGCAAGGCTCAAGTAACAAAGATGTAAAGTTCTCTCTGTTCAGAACTCTTGAGTATTCTGTTAGAAACCTGCTCTGAAAATACACTCTTATATACACAGAAGTGGAGGACAGAGGTGCAGGTACACTCAGCCAGGTCCTGGATGGATGGGGTGATTCGTGCTGCAGGAGGAATGGGTTGGTCACGTGACAGTTAAAGGTGTGGAAGGGAACTAACAAGCTTCAGGACCTTGCCCCTCGGGTGAGTGGGGAGACCAGTTTTGTTACACAGGATCAGTGGATCCACAGTTGCTGCAGGTCCCCATGCAAGGGATTTGGGAGCGTGGCTTTTAGAAAGCAACACAGGATCTGGGAGCTGACTGACTGTCCAGGCACTAGTTCTGAGTGTTCATATCCAGAGTTCTCTCGATCTCCACTCTTCGTGACAGTGAAGACACAGGCGAGCCAGTCCAGCAAAAAAACACCGGCCTCAATAAACCGCTGTTCTGCCCTCCTGCACCGCAGCCCCTCCGCTGTCCCGCCCGCCTCCCAGTCCCAGATGTTCCGCGCTCCAAATTCTGGATCCCCAGGAAGCAAGGCCATTACAGGTACCAATTGCCTTTCTCCCATCAACTTTCTTAACTGCTTAGTGTCCAGTCCTGCCCTGGGTTGGCTTTTGACCCTTCCTGGACTCAGTTTGCTCCATCCATGACTGTCCCAGAAAAGCTCCTCCCAGAAGCCACTGGAGGGATTAGATCCTTAGGCACGTTGTAAGTGAAGAATTTGGATCAGGAGTAGGGCTTTGTAGCTTCTTCCCAGTGACAAGTCAGTTTGTTTTAAGCATTGTGCTAACCGTGAGGTTCAGATGACCCTGTTCCAAATCCTGGTGTTGCAAACTGAGGAGAGCTTCCTGACAAGGATTGTCGTAGTGGCTTGTCAGGCATGGGAATGTTTGGTTTTCAGCTTTGTTTGGCATTTAATGTTTATTTTCCTCAAGGTGGCCTTTTCAGGGCTGGGCCTGTGCCCAGGGAAGTGAAATGGAGTACAGGTGTTTTCACAGTGCTCCACTCTCCACAGGAACCACTGAGAGATAAGCTGGGCTCCAGCAGCAAAGTTAATGGTACAGAGCCATTGCCAAGGTGTTAGAAGATTCAAGTTAAGGTTGATCCTCCCATAATCCCTGTTTCCTCCTTCCAAACAAGATCAAACCTTAAATAAAAAAAATAATAATAACAAAAAACTGAAAAACAGCAGTTAATAAATAGGATGAGAGACATAGCCAGGCAGCAGAGAAGCAGTCTCTTAAATCCATCTCAGTTCAGAAGAAGGACTGGTCAATCAGCTGGGATTTAAATGCCCCTGAAATGTCTGGCATGGGCAGATGCCGAGCAGCAGAGGTGGCTGTGGTGGCTCTTCAGGCCACAGGATGCTGAACAAGGCTGCCTTTTGTTAGATGACACACACATCTACAGCTACCAGATGTTGCAAGGAGTGACCTGTCTTTGTACAGCTTGTGAGTCCTGAGATATCATGCTGTTATTCCACCTCTTAAACATTTAGATGATTTCATTACTCATTTGAGGTCCACCCAGTTTAATCAAGTTAGGAGTTTAAGCTGAGAAACCTTCATTATTTACTTAAACTTGCAACAACTTCATCCAGTTTCCCATGTCCAACAAAAGTGGAAAAGCTGGGACCCTTCCTGGGTCAGAGGCCAGATTCATCTGAGCAAAAACTGGGAGATGTTTTTTATAAAGACTCCTTGCCCCCCACCTTCTCCAATCAAAAAATATGTCAGTACATTGGGTAAAAACTTTGGGCTTTTCTCTTCCTGTATGGAGGAAGGAATCAAATGATGCTTGGAGCGTGGTAGGTTGATCTTAAAGAAACTTAATACGAGTCTGGGGGTCCTACCCTGTCTGTTTGGTGGCATCATGTCTGTGGTGTCTTTCAAGGCAGTGTCTTGTACAAATGCAATCTGAGCAGCTGCTTGAATTTCCAGTACAAAGCATTGACCATAACATCTGTCAGGAAGACAGTCTCCTGAAGGGATGCCTTCCAAGGGCTGTAGTTGGAGACATTCCACGTGGGCCTGGATAATACCAGGGATGGTGGGAGTACCACTCCACTGACAGTGTTTGCACAGGCACTCAGTGGAGCAGTGCTTACTTTCTCTATACAGATAATTCTACTTTGTGTGCAAAAGATTCAGGTATGAGGAGAAAGAAACAACTTGTGAACTTGTGTTTGCTGCCCTCTCCTGTGTGGGAAGGACACAGTTAAGACCAAGAAGCTGCATTAAACCAGTTTTGTCTTGTTACCAGACTTGGGGGAAAAAAAAAAAAAAAAGAAAAAAAAAGTCTAATAGAGGATGAGGACATGAGGACAACCACCATGCAAATTTTTTCCAAATGTTTTTGGAGACCTCCAGCTCACTTCCACTTGTGACATAAGCCAAGATTTGAACTTGGGTCTCTTGGGGGTAGGTTGGTTTAATCCATTTTGTCATGGTCTCTTTTTACTACTGTGCCATCTGATTTTCTAGTTACTTAAGGCCTCTCATTTCTATTATTTCTCTGTCAAGGGGCATAGACTAGATAATGTCTCTAGTTCCTTTTTGTTTTATGTGATTCTGTTTTAACCTATTTTATTACAAAGTTTTCCTATTCTGTGTTTTCCAAAGAGCCAGGAATGTAGTACATTGAGAATCTGAGAAGCCTACTCAGAACTTGGAAGGGTCTGTTAAGGATTGGTGGGACCAAAATTCATGGGCTGAGAGCTTCATGAACTTAGATCTTGTCTAGCCACATCAGACATAAAGCCCATGTGTGAGGCTGCAGGAAGTTGGGGCCTCTTTATGAAAGTCAGGACTGCAGTTCTGACCACTCCAGTGGTCTGCAGACATATGTAATGGTATAATGATCTGGTATCAATTTTCAGCAATCCCTGTCACTCCTGACTTCTGTCCTCCAAGTCCCTACCTGTACAATTTGCTGCTGCTGAGCCCAGCAGAGCCTTCCTAAGCCATGTTCAGATGAACCCATTGGGTGACAGTGGGCTCCATGAGTGAGTCCACGCATGAGAAGAGTCTCTAGAGCACAGACCATACACATGAGGCTGGCCGGTTTGCCTGTAATTTTGTTTATGTCTCATTTATCCTCAAAGTCACTACAGGAAATACATTTGCCCAGGTATTACAGGTGTAGTTGAAGGGAGACAAGGCCTCACACTGTTGTACAGCTGACCTTGTGCTGGGGGTTGCCAGCTTGAGAAGCGTGGGAGGCACCTCAGCTGTGCTGTGCAGTGATGTGTCAGAACACTGCAGGGTCAGGAACCACCTCTGCACACTAGAGGAGTCCTCCCAGTACAGTTACTGGGAAATTGCCCCTCACTCGTGCTGCAGTATGTGAAGCAAGTGAAGCACCAGGGCCTGCCTGCTGGGCCTGCTGGAGGGCTGGGGGGGCCAGGGCACTGCTGGGAAGTGCAGGGCAGGCTCTGAGACAGCCCTTCAGTCCTGTACTTGAACATGTCAGGGAGGGTGTTCAGGGAGGGAATGCAGATTACTGGGAAGCACAGGGAGAGTCGCCATGGTGACACTCCACGTGTTGCGATGAGGACCTGAGTTCAACCTGCAGACCTGGTCACCTGCACCAGAGGCTTCAGGAGCCGCTTAAGGAAGAGCCTTAGTTAAGGGTTGGGTTATTTTGCAGGGGAGGAGGCCATGACCCTTTTGGTTCAGTCAGGACTGGTGCTCATGGGTTCCCTAAGAGCCAATCCAGGTCACCTCAGCCAGAAGGCATTCAAGAAAAATATCTACCTGCTATCCCTTCAATTATTCTGGCCCGTTTCCCTCCAAAATGAGATATTGATCTTTCTGCTGTATTCAGGGTATGCAGTCATGTGTCACAAGAGCATGTCTTGCTGCCTGTCTGTGTGATTCTGCATCCGTTGTTGACCAGTCACCATTCCTGCTTTGTTCTCCACCCAGCAGAAAGTGCTTTCAGCAGGAGAGTGGAAGGCAAAGCGCAAAACAACTTTGAAGAAACAAACAGCAATTCTCAGAACTCCAGTGGTAAGTGTGTTCACTCCCTCCTGCTGTTGCTTCCCACCTGCCTCTCCAGTGCAGGATTCAGCTGTGATCGGTGGTTCTTTATCTGTTTGGGGTACCTTCCATAAGCAGCTTGTCTCCCTGGGATAGTGCCCTCTTCCCACTCCTGCCCAGGTTCCTGGCACTCCAGGCCTGTAAAAAAGGTGATATGGGGTTCCCAAGGTCCAGGTACTTCAGCATAGATTTTTCAGTGGGGACCAAAGATGAAGGGAAAGGGGAATATGGATGTAGATGAAGCAGTACTTGTTCTTTGTGCATCAGTGATGTCTTTGTGCAGCAAAACGGTTTGCAACAAGCAAGAGAAGTTTGAGAACTCTGAACTGAAGAGCTGTTTGCGTTTTGCAGTGATGTTAAATTTGGCAGGTCATTTACATGTCACTGTGACCAGAGTCCAGCTGTTTCTGGGTTCACTGCATGAAGGTCACAGCAAACCAGATATGGATGTGGGACCAAAATACATGTGCTAGAAGGAATTAAAATTTACTCCACTTCTGGAGTTTCCTTTAAGTCCATGTGGTAGTGGCTAACACTGGCCTAGACAATTCTGTTTAGGTACACCATTTTCAGAGTTTCCTTTGCAAGGCTGTCATCCTGCTGATGAATCCCCTGCCTTCAGTGGGACACTGCTGTTCTCTCACGCTCCCTAAACGGAGCATAACAGACAGGCCAGATGAAATGTTTTTTCAGCATCTGGATGCAGAGAGAAATAATATGCCAGCAGACCAGGCTGGCCTCCCTCCATTCCCTCCCTCCATTCCCCAGTCAGGAGTACCACAACATGTGGTGGTCACAACACCACTAGCATGAGTTGACAGGTAAGGGAAAGGGTTTCTCTTTGGAGCAGGTTGCACAACATCTGTTGGGGCTTTTATGTCTGCCTCTGAAGCAAATAAAGTACTTTCTGGAACCATGTTGAAAAGGAATGAAGTGGTGTTGGAAAACCCACATGCAGTAGCAGAGTGGGCAATAGTGAATGAGAGAAAAGTTGTTTGTTACTAAAATACTGTGTATTATGTTTTGGGAAATAATTATGTACTAATCCAAACATTCACCACAATTACAGCTGTTCATTCGGGGACAGAAAAACCTAAAGAAAAGAGGTGTAAGCAGAATCCATCAGGTGAGCTTGTCTCTGTGTTTCAGGCCCTTGTACTTTTCAGGTCTGTTCCACTTGGGTAGCAGCAGCCAGGAGCCCCTGGGGACTGGCCAAGTCTATCTTCAGTCAGCCCAACCAGGCTGCTGGACATGACACAAAACAATGTAGTTCACTGACTGCCAGGAGTTACTAGCCTGACTTGCTGCTCTGAAAGTTGCTACTTGTCTCTCAGCAGGTTTGCTCCTGGTGTCCTGTCTTCTGTGGGCAGTATGAGTGGTCTGTCTGAAGGGTTTCAAAGCCCTTTAAATGCCTGTCTTTAAATGCCAATATACCATGTGGGTTCCTGATTCCTCTGGGCCTTTTGAAAGCAGCAGCCTTAGATTGTTCCTTTTTTATTCCTGTCAAGCCCAGCATGGCTTACAGAGGAGTGATAGAATTATCTTCCTTCATATCAAACGGCTCCTCGTAAAGCCAAGAGAGCTGCAGAATGGAAAGTGAACCTCTAGCATGGGAGGGGTCCAGGAAATACTGACAAGAAGCACACACAATAAAGTGTCTGTATTGAATAGTCCAAGACTCTACTTCTGTCTGAACTGCTATTAAATACTGACCTATTGTTGCTGTGACTCATCTCACAGACTCCCCCTGCCATCTCCTTGTACCAGTCCTCATCATACTCATCCTCCTGGATCTGTTTCTATCTGAACTGCAACATTTAAAGCACATGAGTAAATTCTCACAGTAAAAATTAAAACAAAGGCACAAAATCTTACAAATTGAGCCATGAATTTCACATGATTTGCTGGTCGTACTTCATTGTGAGAAGTGTTTCTGTCTGCACTACATGGATGGTCAGTTTGTTTTAGTGGCATAGTCTAGGGCCTGGCAGGCTGCAGGGGTGTTGCAAGGTGCCCACCTGAACATCTGTTTGAGCCAGGAAATTTGAGGAACTTGTGAGCTGCTTGGGACTAGTTTGAGGGGAGTTTGGCTCTGTTGGAAGCAGTTCTTTTCTGATTGGGCAGCTGACACACTCCTCAAAGCCAGACCTGTGCATGGGATTGTATAAACTTCTTTACCCCATTCCCTTATCTATCCTGCATCCTATTTTCTTCCTCAGCTTTCCCCCCTTGACTCCATCTTTGTGCTGCTTCTTATGTGTCCCATTCAATGCTCTTTTCCAGCTCTTGCACCAAGCCATTTCTTCTCATTTATTATTTCTTATTCTAAGGAGTCAGTCTGAATGTTCCCTTTGATAGCAGCCCAAGTGAGCATCACTATGTCACAGTGGTGATGCTGGGAATGGCACTGGTGGTTAGAGAGGCCGTGGGAAGCGCTGCAGGCATCTGTGTGCTTGGGTGTCCAAGCAGAGCTCTCAGGAACTTCTCTTTTAAAGAGCTGACAAGTCCTTGCCTCCCCATTTTCCTTCCTTCCTTCCATGGCTGTTTCAGTAGGTGGGATAAACTCCATATGGCTCAGTGTTCACATGTGTGATATAAACTCCTGGGAGTAATTCTGGCGTTGTTGGCTTATCCTCACTTGTGCTCCAGCTAGCAGATTTCACGCAGGCAGGGAAGCAGCTGGTGATAATGTGGTTGAGAATAACGGCAGGACAGACACTTCCATCCTCCCCGCTTCCATCTGCTACTTATCACCAAACTCCTGCTGCTGTAAGGAACAGTCGCCAGGTTTGGGAGGTAAATGTAGGTCCCAGTTGAGCAGCCTGAAAGCTGTATGACTTGGCCTGGTTAAATGCTTGATTCCCTGAACCACTTGTTCTGTGTGGATGTGAGTTTTGTGTCACAGGCTCAGTTACAGTGATATCAAAGAGAACAGCAGTGTTTTTTAGGCCACCCAGCTGGGTACATTGTGCTTTTCCTTGTGTCACCATCCTGACTTGCAGTGCCACAGACCACTTCATGTCTGGAATGAGGGGAAGGACGAGCAGAGCAGAAAGGTCAGCAACTAAAGCCACCCAAAACAGGCTTTAACACAATGCTGTAGAGAGTCCTAAGTGGGAGCAAGACACCTAGAAGCAAAATGTTTGTTTTCAGATGTCTCTTGTGCACAGCCCCAGTCCTTATCATAGTGGGATCCTTATCTGGGGAACCTGGCATCTTGCTGCCCATGAAACAGCAGCAGTTCCTGCTCTGCACAGCAAACACTGCTTCATGGCAGCATTTTGAGTCCATCTACTAGCAGCAAGTCCTTTTCCCAGCAGACCATGATGGAGCCTCTAAGTGGATGTAGAAGCATGGTTTAGCTGCTGTCCACCTCCTGATGAAGAGAGTGTCCTTGGTATTAATGGGAAAGAGTTTCCACATGGAAAGTTTTCCTGGAAGTTTCACAGTGCTTTAAAAATAATACCCACTCAAATGTACAAAATGCTTCCTTGGCCTGTTTTTGGAGCGCAGGCAGCCAACACAAAGGTGCCAAGTCTCATGAAGCTTGTGATTATTCACTGCTGAACTAAGTAAGGTCCAGAAAACAATTACATCCCCTGGCTGTGAAAGATGGAATCGGCTCGTTGCGGTGGGTAAGCTGTTCATCATCTCAGATGCTGTAAAGCTGCTTTTCAAGAAAACACTCCTTGGTGGTGGTGGCTTTGTTGGGTCTTGACATGTGCAGGTTTTTCAGTAGTAAATGCCAAAAAAATACTTGAAGTCCAGCTTGTACAAAAGTCGTCTTGCAAAAGCTAGAGATGATCAGCCTGAGCATGGGAAGGAAAAAGGGGCAAATGTGTGTGTTGTGCTTCCACTATGCGCTGCGGGGGCAGGCAGAGCAGCCTTGGACAGGGACTCTGCAGTGGGACAGTGTAACCACAGACCTGTCTCTTCCCAGGCTTTTGGATCTCTCTCTTGTCTCACTTTTTATCTGACTGAGGAAAGCCTCAAGGGCAACAACCAGCTCTAAATCAGTGTTCATAGCATGATCCAGCCTCAGGCTGCTGTTTTGGACACTGCAAGTGACTCCTAAGTGAAATGAATTTGCAGTTGTATCACCTGGAGACCAAGAGGGATGAAGGAGAAATTGTGAGATTTAAGAAGAAAAAAAAACACAGCTAAAAAGGAGGGCGGGGGGGAAAGTACTGTAGTTTAACACCTTAGAATACAGCCATCAAAAGAAAAAACTAATTGAAATTGACAGTAGTTATTGATGTCTAAACTTGCTAGATGTTGTGAACGTGTAAGACAACATTCAAAATTATGGAGGGAATTGGGAAGTATTTTAACTTTCAAGGTTGATTTAAGCTGTATAAATATGTCTCAATTTCACCTGCTGCATTAGGTAACTGTTACTGTCATAAGTTCCTGTGGAACAAATTCTGGCATTTACAGGTTTTAAAATGTCAGAGCTTTTCATTTGTATTTATATAGGGAAGCTTTTCTTTCCAGCAGTATTTATTTCCTACTGGGTAGAGGGGCAAGGGAAAGATCTTTTTTTCAGTCAGTTCATGCCAAGTTGAGGTGAGATTGAGACAAAAAAAGTTTATTTCCTCCTTTTGATTTAGAAGTAAAGAATTTTGGAAGAGACTGAGAAAGGTCGGTTCTCAAAATTTAAAGGACATCCAAAGGACTAAACTTGAAATGCACACTTAGAGGGATTTTAGAAGTGGCAAATCTGTTAGTCAGTCATTTCCTGATCATATATCTGCTGTATTTCTTTTTAGTGAATCAGTTCTAAGTGCAAAGCTTTTGTCAGTAATGCATTTTATTTTTCTATGTGTACAGCACACTTAAGATAGTTATATCTAGCTAGTGAAAATGTACCATATCTTATGGATCCTAATTTCCATCCAGTTGTAGCATGGAACTTTTTGAAGCAGAAGGATAAATAGAAATGTTTCATTCACTACTTGCCACATCAAGCCAGTATTTTTATTGTGTGTTGAGCAGGGTGATCTCTCAGAGAGATAGTATGTCTCTTGCTTCACAGCTGAGCAGAACTAACCTTTATTTTTATGGAAGGCAGTAAAAAGACAGAGTGCAAATCAGCATTAAACTATAAATCTCTTCTGAAGCTTTTTTTTTTATTTGTGGTGATGGGAGCAGACATGATGGCTGCTTGAGGCCCCCATGAAACTTCTGTTGCAGAGTCAGTGCAGTTCCTGGTCTTGCCTTTATAGTGCCAGGTCCTGTCGTGCACCCAAACAGAACAGAAGGGCAGACTGAGACACCCAGTGGTGGGTGGCTACTGAGACACCCAGTGGTGGCTACTGACAAACTTCTGGGATGAAAGAAATTGCATTGTGATGTTGAGACTTGTCAGCATTACTGTGTGTTCATGAGACTTGAGGGGATGAGAGAGTGCAGCTGAGGGCAACAAAGATGATTGGGGGATTGGAGCATCTCTCCTATGAGGAAAGGCTGAGAGAGCTGAGACTCTAGCCTGGAAAGACAAGGCTGAGGGGAGACCTTATCAATGCCTATTCATCTGTCTAAAGGGTGGGTGCAGGGAGGATGGAGCCAGACTCTTTTCAGTAGTTCCTAGTGACAGGATGAGAGGCAACAGGCACAAGCTGGAACATGGAAAGTTCCATTTAAATACGAGAAAAATCTTCTGTACTAGTAGTGACAGAGCACTGAAACAGGCTGCCCAGGGAGGTTGTGGAGTCCCCTTCTCTGGTGATCCTCCAAACCCACCTGGATGCAGCCCTGTGGAATGTGCTTTGGGTGATCATGCTTTAGCAGAGGAGTTGGACAAGGTGATCTCTTAAGGTCCCTTCTAACTCTGACAGTTCTGTGATTATGTGATGGGTGATCTCACTAGAGAGAAAGGATGTTCAGGTCCTCAAACTACCAACTAGTCCAAAACAAGCTGGTTTGTGCTGAAAGTGCAGGTGCACATACGGGAGCAGTCTCCTAGGTATGTTACAGGCTTTGGGATCTTCCTTCTCTGCACTTGTTGGCCATACATCCTCTTCTGCTCTTTTTAAGTAGTCCAGTGATCATAAGGGACATGCAGTTCTTGTTGGATTTATTCTGGGAAGACATGACTTTTAGGCTAGGATTTCTGTGAATGCAGCTTGAATGCTTGGGGCATAATAATTCTTGCTTGTTGGTTGCAGGCTGACATTAGCGCACCAGCCACGTACACCTCTGCCTCCTGGGACAGACCCAGCAGTCTTGCAGGTCGTGTCAGCTGGAGTGAAGCTCAAAACACAAATCTCATTCAAGTGGTTAATTTTTGGTAACCCTCTCTCTCATCCGTTGGTTAGTTTGCAAATGGTACAAGCCTGCTACTGTTGGTGACCAGTTCTGAGGAGTGAGGAAAGAGGGAGGTTGTCATTGTGTCAGCTCCTACATTGTCATAACTAAGCTGTGCAGAGCACCAGTCACCCAGACCAAGGGGTAACAAAATTGCATGTGCATAGAGCTGCATTTTCCAAAGCAGCCTAAAAATTACGTGCCCAGATGAAGGATTTACCATCTGAGTGCAATTCTTATCATGACAAGAAGAGTCATGGGGAGAGGCTTCAGTTAATAAAGTGTCACTTTGCTCCATCATGTAAATATGAGTTGCTGTGTCCAGTGGGCATTTGTGTGGAATTGAGGTTTCCAGGAATGAACTGTTTATTTCTGGTACCACATTTATTTAAGTTGTTTCAGACTTGTCATGTTGAGCAGGCAACTTGTAGACAGGAAGAAATCTGAAATAATCTGAGTTAAAATAACCACTCAGCAGCAGGTCTCTCTGGGTGAAATCCTGTCAATTGCTCAGGAGCTCTGGGACACCAGGAAGGACATCGAGACAATACATATGAAAGACATGGAGGTAAGACTGTGAGCAGTCAGCAGAATTTGGAGGAAGTAGCCAGTGGTATGAGCTGTGGAATGCAGTCTTCAAGCACAGATATTGTGCTGGGATGAGGCTGGACAGTACATGGCAAAAAGGGTGACTGATAGACCAATAAATGGACAGAAAAAGGTGAACTCCTGCTTCAGTTTTGCCTTGAGAATCTGTGGAGTGAAAGATAAGCAACTACCTGAAACAAAATTACCATTAGTCCTTCCAACTATGACACTTCCATAAATGTTCTCTGAGCAGTTGGCTTTAGTGGAGCTGCCTATGCTGAGGCAGGGACATTACAGTGCATGGATAACAAAATGTCCCATAAAGACCAGGAAAACCCCAGCGGTCTCTCTTCACTTAGAATACCACGGTGACAGTGCTTAGCAAGTGGCCTGAACTCCTGTTGCAGCCTGGCTGTGGTTTTCAATGGGTATAGGAAGTCAAGTATAATGTGGAGACTATGTTAGCACTTCTGGCTGGAAAGCAGCCAGAGAGTATATTGGGAATTCATTGTGGTGTGTTAAGTGGGGCATGCCACTGATGTGTGCCTCTTCCAGATCAAGGTGACTTCTGGGAGGATGGTAAAATGTCAAAATCTTACTTGCTGCTGGGGTGCTGAATGGTCTCTTTAAAGCCTGAAGCCTTGGGACAGTCCAGTGAGCATCCATGTGTTCACTAAGGACACGTCCCAGAGCAGAGGCAGAGAGCACAGATAGTGAAGGAATGGTACCTGGAGGTCCCTGCCCTCTTCAGCTGCTCAGTAGGACCAGATTAAGAACCTGTTTCAGTGCAGATCTTCCTCCAGATACAGACCTCATCAGCTGCAAATAACACTCTTAGGGCAACGTTGGGAAATAGCAATCAGCAGCATTCCTTATCCTGCCTGTGCCTTCCATGCATACCCTTTCCATAGCATTCGTGTCTTTGCCAAGCATCATCCATGCCTTCATCTTCATTCCTTGCTGGTTGGCTCTGCCAGTTGAAGCCCTATTGAACAGCTTAGGTCCTCATCATGTTGAAATGTTTAGCATGAAGGCTCCCTGTGCTTGACCTGTGCTTTCACTGAAGTTTTCCTTACAAGAAAACCAGTCCAAGATTGTCAGCCCTGAGAGCCTCACTCACCAATGCTTTAATTCAGAACTTTGGACCTGGGGCCATTCTGTAAATGCCCTAAATTGACTGAATATTTGACACGAATGGTTTCTTCCCCTCTGCAGGGGTTTGACAATAAAGCACCTCGCCTGGAAACTGTAGGAAGCTGCACAGGGTCTGAGGTGCTGAGAATCCCTCCTTCTGCTCCAGTGCACTGCAGGGTGGATGCAGATGGATCCTGCCAGTTAAAAGAGAGCTTGCTGAAGGAAAAAAAAACAAACAAACAGTGAAAGGAAATTTGGTTTCATCCTGGTTCAAACCAGGACACCTCTGGTTGACCAAGGGCTCGTTGGACATCCAGGGTTTCCATTCTTCTCAGCCACACCTTGAAGAGAGCTGTGCTTGACAGAAAATGTGTGTTCTCAGCCTGAAGTAACATTCACTACTTAGGAGCTCTCTCGTTTGGCAAACCTTTCAGTCAAGCTAAAACACCCCATTTTTCCTGCCCAGCTTCAGTTTGAGGAAGCTCCATGGTGAATCTGGGATCTTGCATCTGGGGCTCCAAAAAAACACATTTGTAAAGGTTTTTTGTCCCCTTAGCTTTTTTCCTGCTGGCCCTCCACACTTGACTTTTTCCGTTACTGTTGCATAGGGTGTATGTTAAAATCTCTGGACATTTCAGAATGGGAAGGAAAGATGCAGATGAGATGTTGTGAGAAACGTGACAAGACACCCAGAGAAAATTCATGGTTGGACATGTCGTAATAGGTGGTAAATGGAAACCCTTATCCTGACCCAGTTAAATCTGAAGGTGCAGGGATCAGTGTGCAGACAGGCAGAGCTGTGTAGCATGCAGCCAGGTCTCTGCCAGTCTCAATATTTAAATCTCTTTCTTTTTTGCAGAAGCAGCAAGTCCCCTGATTTCAAATCCTTTCCCAGTTTTACAAAGTAAGTGTGTCTGTGGTGCACAGTGGTAGGGACTTTCACCCTGCAGCCCTGCTGCCCTGCCCTCTTAGCATTTTTCATTAATAAATGGGTTGATTTTTTTTATTATGAGTCTGCATGTCAAAACCAAAATGCCTTCCTTCTGTGGCTCTGGTTTCAGATTTAAATGCAAAAGAAATCCTTCCGGGAGTTTCTGTGCAGTATGTGTGGCTGCTGGACCATTTAGACTCACAGGCTTCTGGGAGTTAAGTTTTGTGAAATATGCCAATAATTCGTGTTCTGAGAAACCAAGGAATGAAGACTGAAACTGACTCCATGTTTAAGTTACCTTTATGCACAGGAAAAGTTGTCTTCATGGCTCAGCTCACTAAACACCTTTGTAGCGATGATTCCCTTTTGACCTGAGGGCACAGATGAGAAATGGGAGCCCAGGCCATGGTGGTGAGCAAGCCAGGGGGGAAGGAGAGCAGGTTTGGGTGGGCAGAGGCAGGTGTGGTCTCTGCTTGAGGTTCTGCCCCGTATCCTTGATGCTTTCAACAGGCAGATCTTTGTTCTCACAGTGTGTACAGTTCCTGCTTGCCTTGTGTCAGCACTCTAGGGGTGATACTGTCTGTGAGAGCCTTTAACCCAGGGCTTCTGTCCCCAGGTGCTGCACCCTGAGCATGGCCACAGTGGCAGAGGACACTTGTTCTTTCTCCGTTTAAAAACCTGAGAAAGAAGAGCAAGCTTTATTCGGAACGTGGGAGTTACACTGGAAGAGAAGTCAAATCAGCATCAACCAGTTTACCATTGTGGTGCTTTCAGGACTCCCCTTTTTTAAAGCATGCTTCATAGCACCTCACCTGTTGTCTGAGATGGGGGAAGTGAAAAATCCTGGTTTCAAGAAACTTTTTTATTTTGGTATTTGATGGTGTTTTTCTAGGAGACTGCTGAGTCAAACCTCCTGTTTCATTGCTTTGTGTCAAACACAGGGGAAGATGCAGTTACACTGTTACTAAAGCTAAAGCAAATGGAAACAGTGGACGAAAAGCTGAGAAGTTTCTCTTACAGTTCTGCATTTGTTTTTCATCAAAATGTGAACAGAAGTGTTGAAATGTGGGTCCTTAATGGTGAGAGATCTGCCTGGGGGCTGCTCCCTGCGCTGCCATCAGTCGTGCAGGCTGCTGGGTTTCCCTCCTGCACAAGCAGCTCAGGGCGTTTTCTTTCTGTTGAAACTTTCTGTTAATAGCTCACAACTCATGTTTGCTCCTGGCCTCAAACCAGGCTCTTCTCTTTGGTCTGGCTTAGATGTGGCAATGAGACTTAACATGGGAATTAGGGTGATTTATTTAACCTTAGCACAAGTGCTATTTTTTCTCATCTTGGCTTACACAGCCTGATGCTTTACTCTGCAGCCTTGTTCACTGGGTATATATAAAGCTCTTATAAAAGTGTCTAATAATAGGCCTGGGGAGAGATGTTCTAAATTGGGCAACGAGCTGTGAATGTTAGTTCTATGTGGCTCAAGAGACTGAAGAGGCTTCAGCAGCTGCTGGTGCATTAGATTTCTGAAAAGGTGTTTTCAGGGAGTACCTGGGCAACCCAATAAGGTTGCCCTCGACTAAAGGAGACCAGTAGCATGTCTTGTTTGGAGCAGAGAGAGACCTGGCTCACAAAGCAGCTTCATTTTTGGGGGGAGGAGGAGTGCTTTGTGCTCAGCAGCCAGCACCCGGTGCACCACAGAATAGTGTCTCTTCTTTTTGAGGCAGAAAGCTCTTTAATGCCTGACAGGAGAATGAAATGCCATAGCCTGGGGATGCTGCAGTGCTCAAATTTCAGCCTGAGCTTGCAGGAGGCTGCTGGCAGTGCCCTGGGACGCCTGTTTGCAGTTCCAGCAGCACCACCTGCTTGCAGCGGGTTTGTTTGTGCTCCCCATTACATTGTGGGAAAACTCTGGAATGAGAGTCAAACTCCACTGAGATCTGCTGACTGTAGAGCAGCCCTTTTCCTCTAGCAGACAGGACACATTCAGAGTGATTTCCTCCTTCTTCCAGATTTTCAAATATTTTGCTTCTGAAGATCCGTGCAGAGTCAGGATCCTGATCAGCACGATCCGTGGGTTGCTGCAGGGAGAGTAGCTCTGCCCTTCAGAGAGTGGCTCTCCAAGTGCTGGGGTCTGCTCCTCTGCATGGCAGGCAGTGGAGGGAGCAGGTAGCACAGCTCAAGAGAACAACCTGCTGGGTCTGTGCCATGAGCTCTGAATGGAGGGGACAGGCAGTGAGGAAGGAAGAATGGGAGGAGGAGGTGGGCGATGATGGTGGGTGAACAGACAGCAGGGACAGGCACAGTCCCTGTGCAGCCAGTCACCTGTCAGGTGCTGGATGTTGTACCCTCTCCATGCCTTCTCAGGTGCTGTGAGGACAGTCTGACCCACACAACATTTGCCATTTCATGTGCAGACTTTCTGCTGCCAAATTTAGGCTACAGGATTGTGGAAGGCTTCTGAACATACAGTAGCACAGAGCCAGGGACACAGCAGGGCTAAGGTGGCAGCCTGAATGCTCTGAGTGTCCAGTTTATGATTTCTTATCCTTTTGTGAAGACTAATGCTTGTTTCCACTTCTTCTGCAAAAAAGTCTCTTGTGTTTAGGTCAGCCATGTGGCAGAACGTGGAGGACAGGAGATGTCCAGAGCCTTGCTTTGCAAGGCCCCAGACACAGCAGCATGTGTCAAGGGTCAGACAGAGCCATTTCCCTGGTGCTGCACAGGCTCTCCAGCTTTTCCTGCTACTGCAGGAAAGTGTGTTGTAGCTGTGAATGAATATGAACCCGTGGGAGAGCTTGAGATGTGTCCCAAGGCCTGCAAAACATGCAGCATCTGTGCCTGCCACCCCAGCTTCACAGCTCAGGTTTTGGTTGTGTGCAAAGCTTGTTTTCTGGAGGTGGCCAGAGGAACAATAGCAGCCTGGCCTTTCTTCTGAGACATCTAGCCAAGTGTGAGAATGTTGGGGTTGAAGTTTCTAGAGGTGAATGTGGCAAGATTTTAATGGCTCATTTGCTAATGTGAAGGTTTTTGTGGGATGCACTAGGGGCAGCCAGTGGTATCGAGGCTCCTTTCTGCTGCTTGCAAACTGCAAGTCACAGCTTGGTCAACAGAGCAGGAGCAACCAAAGCCTAGGATTTCAGCCTGTAAAGGGTGAGTGCTCTGAGAACAACCTCAGTGAGCTCTCTGCCTGTCTTCTTCCACCTTTCATGGCTGTGTCAGGTGAGCTTTAGGCTGTTCTCACACCCTCCCTTCCCATCACCTGGCTGCTAGAGGTTGAGCAGCAGTTACTGGGAGTGAGCTGTGGAAACGAGGGAAAGCTTTTGCTTCCTGGTGAATTTATCCTCCACTCCCTTGAGGTACAGGTGTGAAGGAAGGTTGTGTGAGTGCAGCAGCCCTGCGTGCCCACTGGGACTTGGTGGGGTCTTGGGATGATGTAGCCCACATCCTGCCCCAGTCAAGGAAGGCTCAGGGTGCTGGGAGCTGTGGTGACAGGTGGCAGCTGGAGGCCCAGCCTGCAGACTGAGCAAGCCAAGTGCACAACAAGAGACTAGCTGGAACCAGGGTGTGTTCAGCATCTGCCCAGGAGAATGCAAATAGAGGAAGCTTAGAGAAAGCAGAGCACCCTCCTCCCCAGCCCACACCAAGGGAACTGAACTGGGAAGTCCACAGCACCTGGCAGTGCTAAGAAGCCCATGGACCTAAGTGAGACGCAGGAGCCTGGCTGAACATGTGGGGAAAATGTGTTTTTTTTTTCCTTATCAAAAGTGGGTCCTGAGGCTCCTGCCACAATTCCCACTGCCTCAGATGCAGAGCAGCAAAAGGAATTGGTTCCTGAGAAGCAATGAAGGGTTTGAGGTGATGGAGGTTTCCAGTAGCAGGAGACAGGCTGCCTGCACAGTCCTGCAGCAGGTTGGAAACTGAGCTGGCTGCTCAGCTGCTCTTCCTGCTCTGCTTGTACCTGAGGCCTCTCTTGGCCACCCAGAACAATTGAGTCATTTGGGGAGCACAAGTGTCCTTGAGGGGCTTGGTGCAGACAGCACAAATGGGTCCCAGCTTTCCTTGTACCACCACAAGCAAAGCCAAGAGGGAAAGGAGAGGTTTTATGATTGGAGCAGTCATGGGAGGACCTGTGGGCCCCTTGCTAAGTTCAGACCACCTGGTGGAGAACAGATCCTTGCTGGATGCTGTAAACCTCAGTCTGAGCAGGGAAGATGAGAGCTGAAATTCTCCCTGGGGATAGGAAAAGCAGAGGTCAGGACCTCAGTGGAGGGGGCTGTACTCCTAGGAAGGAGAAGGGGGCACAGGTGTGGCTCACAGGGCTATTCAGAGCAGTTTTGACAACTTTCCTGTTTAACTCTGCTTTTAAGCAGAAATCCAAGGCAGAGCTGATGTACTTGCTGTGTGTACCAGCCCAGATGGGCAGTTCTTTTTCAGTGGTGGCTTTTGCTTCATTTCAGATACAGGTTGTGTTTCTTTTCTCCACCTTCCAGATCCTTCTCCCTCTTCTAGCACTGATCCACCCAACATTCAGCTTGGCTGTTCTCAGCTCTCTGCTATGTGGAGCAAAGGGGCTTTGAAGCTGAAATCTCAGAAGTATGGGGGTTGGGAAAGCCCTGGGAAGTAAAGCAAGTTCAATCATTCCCATGAGAATTCTGTGCATCCTCCTGAGCATCCCTTCCCTTCTCCCTGGGAAAGACTTTTGAATTGTTGTATGAATCTAAATTTTATCCCTAGTTTTAACTTTATTTATTTTCATTTGTGGCAAACTGTAGACTTATATGATTCTTTGTCTCAGAGTTACTTAGCAAGTGTTTTTGCATTTTCAGAATACAAAATTACTTCTTGAAATTGGGCAGTGTTTTTTTTTCCAGAGGTGGACATTTCTGTAGTAGGGCAAACAGGAAGGCTTTTGGAATGGGATGAAAACCAACAGGATTTTTCTGAGAAGAATCACAAATGAGAGATCTTTCAGAGTCACTGGGTGCACTGAGTACACAGGATGTTGTAGTGGCAGAGGGAGGAGCTTGGGATGAAGACTGTGGAGATCTTGATGGCCACTGCATGATGGATGGGAATGGGGAAAACCCAGAAAAGACTGGCCAGGAGTGAAGGGGAGTCAGGCAAGGGGAGAGCTAGAGGAAAGACAGCACGGCTTGCTGATGATGAAACAGCTGAGATTGTAAGAGGAGAAAGGTAAACAGCTCAGTGAGACAAAACAAGCTGAAATGGAAATGTGGGGATGTAGTAAAACAGGGAAGAAAAATGAATGTGAGAGATGTGCTGCTTGGAGAGTGCTGGGTGTAGGTGCTAATGGAGCGTGGGGAAGAGTTGTTCTGGTGTCTACGTGGAAACCTTCTTCTGGGGAAACTGTGGAGACTCTGTACTTGCCTGGGAGCAGAGGAGTCCTTGGACTGCAGCAATGAAGGGTTGATTGTACTGCCACTGCTTTCTCTGGCCAAGATTACTGCAGGCAGAGATGGCAGAAGGGAATGCATGTGCCTGCTTCTGGTTAAATGACATTCGTGTGACCCTTTCGAGACCGCTCCCGAGTGGCAGACAAAGATACTATGTTTAGGAAGGAGACATTGTTATTTATTGCAGGTTTGTACAAAGCTGGGTGCTTGTTGCCTTCCTACAAATCAGGCACACCAAACCAGGTTATTCATGACATATTTATGCACAAAAGTATAGAGTTAATAAGTTTCTAGTCCAGCCACCCTATAGTGATTGGTGAGTGATTTACATATAGTTACATGACTTTTCCTGCTATCACACATGCTCAGGGGAAGGGTCTTTTTGACCTGGGGGTGTCATTTTTAATATTATAATGACATTTAAACGAGCCAAGTTGACCTAAAGGAGGCAGTATTGCAACTTCTACAGCTTCAACTGCCCAAGACTGGTTTAGCCATCAGTCTTCTTGATTCTGGTTCTCCTTTATCTCACCCCCTGCGTTCCTTAGGTCCACTTATCTGTATAGACCTCAAATCTTCTCTGCCAAGTTGGTGATTTACAAGACACTCTTTAAACCTCTTGATTAATTGCCTTCTTCAAGGCCTGGTTATTGCAGGATGTCCTCGCTGGCTGTGGCACTAATTGTGTGTCTCTCTGACTGCAGTTTTAACTTATATATATATACAGAGCACATCTTACACAAAATAACTACATTATTCTAAATTTCTGAGTTATTTTTTCCAACACATGGAGACCTGAAATTATCCCAGGGAGCTGCACTGTAACATCTCTGAATTCTAGACTTTCTGAAGCACCTATGATGTTCAGCCAGTTCTGTTCTCCCAACTGTATTGTAGGAGAAGGGGCTCCAGCAAAGCAGTGGGGTAAACTTTGTAAGTTGCCCTGCCTGCAGCACTGGAGCTCTTCTAACTCTGCCAGGAACCTGTCAGCAACATTCAGCAGGCTCTTTGAAGTGTGACTTCTTTCATTAGATTGATAAAAAGTTCATTTTGTCACTTGAAGGAGGAGTCAGCCCCTTAGAGACATTTCCATCTGAGCAGTCTGGTCTCCAAAAGCAGCAGAAGCAGATAAGTGCATCTGTAACACAAGGCATCTGATATTGAAATGTATGTCAAAGAGGGATGGTTTGCACCCATGTGGGTTCTTCTGATAATAACAAAAGGATTATAAACAACTAGATGACATTGTACCTCTTATGGCATTTTACCACAACTGACTGTTTTGCTACTGATGATTTTACCAGTAACAGCCAATCTGTGTTAATTCTCCGAGTCCTGAAATGCCTGAGTGTGCCACTCAGCTGCCAAAGTCTTCCCTTTCGTTTCACAAGCACTGTTACTTAAGTACAGTATTTCCAAACTTCCTTGCTACGGCAAAACAAAGGAGTAGCATGACGAGAATACAGGAAGTATTAAAGTTAAATAAAGCCCTGGGCACAGCTCCTCCAGATGGAGCCAGCTCTATCATTCCAGAGGGCTGGAGGTTCTGTGAGGAAGACACGTTGGATGTTTAACCTCACTGCTCTAAGTACAGACCACTTATGGTCCCTTTTGTGTTTTTCCTTGCAGCTTCCTGTAGCCGTATCATGAATTCTGGGTTTTGCTACCTGAGATAGACATCTTGCAGATTATAGACAAGTCAGGCTTGTGCCTTCTTGTATTTTGGTTCTTCCATCCTGCATGCTGGTGCTTTTGCTTATGTGCAATAGATTTCTAAAGTTTCACTGGTGCAGAATATATATTTCCTTTCAAATTGTAGATAGAGATTTCTGGTAAGTTGCAGCAATTGACCTTCCTCTCCGTGTGCCAGGCATTGATATGCAAAGTTGTTCATATACCAAATATTTGTCCATGCTGCTGTTACAGAACAAAATGCCACAGCATAAACAGTGGCAGCATGCTGGTGTATCTGGAATTCCAGAAGCAATCTGAATGGTAACAGATTTCAGCCGCTCTAGTTTGATGCTACATCTGTCAACTAATGCACTCAACTAATACTGTTAAAATGAGCAACTGCAAACATTTGCTATTAGATTAATTCAGTGGAAAAAATGCACTTCAAACATACTTGTTAGATCAGAACTTAACACATCTCTCAGCTCCTAAGGGAGCTCTGCACCCAGCTCTTTCCTGACTCCACCTCATCTGGATTACTGTGGCAACATGGCTCTCCTGTTCTGCTCTCAGCCTTCTGGCACAGCTCTGATTTCTGTACTTCTTCCCCTCCACCTCTGCTTAACCCCAGTGACTTGCTGCCCCTGAGCACAGTGGCACTCACAGTCTCAGTGCACTTGCTGACAGCCACAAAAGAACCCAAGCTGAGTTCTCCCGGGCACTTCTCCATGCCCTGACTTCTGAGCACCAGGTTTTTTCACAACCTGATACTTCTTGTCTTACTCAGGAAAGGCAGCAGAGACTGGAATTTGACAGAACTGGATGTAAAATGAACTTACCAGGCCTTGCTTTCAGGCTTAAAAAGAGCAAGGAAAAGCTTAAAGCAGCCTCTGGAGCAGATGTGAGCTAGTGAACCTGGTTGGTCTCAAACCCTTGTGCAGAGTCACTGAGATCCCACCCAGGTGCTGGCGGGTGCTTCGCTTTGGTGCACAGGCTGTCCCTCTGCCACCCTTGCCTTCTTCTGGCAGTGAAGTGAAGCAGGTGGATAAATGCCTGACCCCAGCCCAGGAAGCAGTGACATGCCCCAACACATTCCCAACTCAGAGCCCAAGCCCTGTGGGTTCATCCTGAGGAGCTGCTATCACCTGCACACATGGGCTGAGGTGACAAGGACCGTGCCCTAAGGTGCTGCCCCACTACTGTACAAACTGAAGTATGCACGTGTGATGCTTCCCTGCATACTCTGTATAATTCTTCTGAACTGATTTCTCCCAAACAGAGCCTTACACCTGTGGAGCTTGTGGAATCCAGTTCCAGTTTTATAACAATCTCCTGGAGCACATGCAGTCCCACGCAGGTAAGCTGGGCACTTCAACTCGCTTAAAGCGGAGAATTAAATTCTGCACTGATGCCTGGTGCTGACCCCCTTGTGTGGCAACAGGGCTTCTGTGCTCGTGGCTTCCAAAGCCCCAGTCGTTTCACCTGCAGCAAAAAAGATCCTCAAAGGCTGAAAGACATAATAGTGGTTGCAAAAACTCAAGGCTCAGGGTGTATCATAATTATTAGTCCTTGCCATAAGAAGGGAGGAAATATGCCATGCTAGCACAGAGCACATCAAACTGCTCATTCCTTTTATCCAAAAGTATCTAGGGAATGCTTAGTGCATAAGCCTTAATGGGTCACTCCTATGGCCCATTGAATCCCTCCTCTTGCAGAAAGGGTAGTTTTCATTGAAGCAAACAAAGCAAAAATTCTTGCAGGGCAGCAGAGCCTTTGCCTACACAAGTCCTTTTCTGTGTGTTTGCCTCCTGGAGTTCTGCAAGGGACTGAAATGTGCTCTCAGAAGAAGAATTTGCCATTTCATCAGTTGTGTTCATTTCCTTCTCAGCTAACTTCAAAAGAAAATTCTGAGGAGTAGTTCCACTACTTTGTTTCTAAGCCACCTTTTATGTTTTCTATCTCAATACAAAACAGATGATTTGAAAATGTCAAAGCCAAAGCTGTTTCACAGGTAGCATTCAGAATATTCAAAAATTTACAAATAGGATTTTTTTTTTCTATTGGCAGAATTTTTTTCTTTTTTTTTTTTCCTCTCAACATCAGTGAGTTAACACAGATTTACAAATTAATTCACCTCAACTGACCTGTGTTCTCCAACAGAGAGCTGCTCTTTTGAGATGTATGTTCAGTGCTTGCATTTGACCTCACTTTACAGGTAAACCCTGAGTAGAGTCGCACAGAAAGGCAGGTGGCTTGAGGAGAAGCATATTTTCCATTCTGTAACAATAATGTTCATCAAAGGTCTTATCTTATTCTGTGATTTAGTTTCAGTCCTTACTTTAATTGCTGTCCCTGAAGTTCTTCGTCGATTCAGTTCCTCAGTTCCAGTTCAGTTCTCATTGGTGAATGTTAGTTCAGGCTTTGTGTGATGTTCAACAGCCACTTTATTTATCATCTTTGTCATGTTATGAATGGACACTTAGGGTGATTTCTTACAAAATGTGTGAGTTTTGTGGATATTTTCTGTTGGAGCATAAGCTGGTTCATGTGGAGTAGTTGGGCCAATGTCACACCGTGGGGTGGCAAAGCTGCACACAGGGCTGTGGCTGCTGTCACTCCATGCTGCTGGGGCTGCTCTTGCTGGCTGTCAGTGGCAGTTTCTGCTGGGGCTGCTCTTGCTGGCTGTCAGTGACAATTTCTGCTGGCCTCCAGGCTGCCTCCTCACTGTCCTGTTCCTCGTTCTGGTCTCTGGTACTGAAATCAGCATTCTGAATTGCAGCTCTTGGTGACACTGAGAAGTCACAAAGGAGGGGCCAAGGCTAAGGCCACTGTAGAACATGTTAAGCTGGTCCTGTCTGCAGCTTCTTCCTTGTCTTTTCTTTACAAATGGCCCATGGCCTCTGGGCTTGGGGTACTTTGGGGTACACTTGGGGTACTTTGGACACAGCAGAGGACTGGAGGGAGCAGGTATTGGTGATCTGACTCATGTAATGTCAGCAGAGATCCTCTCTCTCCAGCTCCTGTAAAACTCCCTATTTTCTCATCTCTCCCAGCTCTGTTAAAGTCACTGTCTTTGCTTGGCTGCTTCCCCCGCAGTGCCTCACCGCTCCATTGCAGCAAGCTTGTTCATGTCTCCTGTAAGTGCTTTCTCCAGGTGTCACCAAGGCACCTTAGTACACTGTGCTCATACCTCTTCCCCTGGAGGGAGCAGCAGCCTTTCCTCCAGCTGTGTGCAGCCTGGGGCAGCACAGTGTGTGCTGCTGTGGGCTGAGGGCAATGGACGTGAAGAGGTGTGAGAGCTGCAGCCAGCTGGGTGGTGTCTGGTCTGGCTGTTGTACTGAAGCAGAGCAACAGTGGAGGTTACACAGAACTCACAGTTTATTGCCTTTTAGGCTGTCAGAACTTGTGGATTTCCATATCCAAGGAACAGCATCTCTGAAGTCTGGGGGTGCAGAGACCTTGCAGTAGTCAACAGAACCGGTGACACAGAGTACACATACTGGGGACACTGGCTTAGCCATCTATACCAGCCCATGTGCTTGGCTCAGGGAGTGCTTCTTTATGAGGATGCAGAGATTCAGGAAGCCCATACAGGTCAAATACACCCTCAGTTCAGTCCAGTTTGGCTTCTCATGTCTGATGCAAAGGGCTAATCTATTCTAAGTGTGATGCATCCACTGAGTCCCTCTCAGAAGTGACTGAAGATGGGGAACGTCCTGGTGGCCTGCAGGAGCAGGGACATGCTGACTCTTGAGTCATTCAGAGTGCTGAACCTGTAGGCAAGAAGGTAATAAGGAGAGATTATAGTTCCATAAAGCAGCTACACAATGAGAAGAAGCAATTAGAATGTAAATTGGAGGCTGAAAGGCAGAAATAGAGCAGCAAAACACCAGGCAAAGAAATTTGTTCTGTAATTACTCTGTACAATATACAGCTTTGACTCCCTTTAGAGTACTTTGTTAAGGTCGAGTGCTACCACATAATGCCCTTCCTACAATCTAGAGCTAAAAAAATGAAGGGCAACCAGGCTGAACCTGGATTAAAGTATTGGAAGCATGAAGAGAAATTAAAGAACCATGATCTGTGTATTTCCCAGACTCCTTGATAAGGAAGATGAGGCTGAAATGCACAAATCTCATTGATGCCATATTGAATGCCAGCAGATACTTGTACATAACAAGTAGGTAAAAGAGTTGGAGGGATGAAATCTGGAGGATTTCTCTCCCTGTCCATCCCTCACCAGGACAAGAAAGGCCTGAACCATGAACAAAGTTAGGAGGTGGCTTCTGGCGTTTTTCTTTGTCTACTCACAGATGTTTGGAGCTGAGGACAGTGGTGGCATTATCTCAAGAGCAATTGGTCTAGGCATATGCTGGGGGAAGAGTGGTGTGTTATATCTGATCACTGGCATCTGCTGCAGCACCTCCTGTACTTCGTATCTCTTCCACACCTGCAATGACCCATTTCCAGCTTCAGTCCTGAGCATGGAAGCACTGCCCAGGTACCCACCACAATCACTGGATTCCCTGGGTACATTGAGTCCTCGAGGCAGTCCCAGAGTCTGCCATGGGCAGTGCAGTGCCCAGACCTAATGACTGCAGTCTGTGGCTCTTCATCAGGAAGGCCCCAGCAATAAACAGGCAGAGCTGCTCAAACTTGAGAGGACTTGTTTGTAAGGAAGGACACTGGAGTTTCATCACATTTTTGCTTGTCTCTAGATCCCAGGTCATTGCTATACATGAAGGAGAGCAACTTCATCCTCTCCTGATTGTTCTGGTGGGCAGCCCAGCACTCTTCCCATCAACAGATCAACTTGGGCTGCAGAGCAAAGTGCCTGTGTGTGCCTTAGCAAGGCTTTCCTCTAGTTCATGCTCTGCTGTCTGGAGCATTGGGGCAGGTTCATTTCCCTGCGTGCTGGTGTGCCCAGGCTGTAGATGTCGCCACCTTGGCTGATCAGCTGGGACCGCCTTTATAATCCGAGGAGAAGTTGTCATTGGTGCCAGGCAAGTTCAGGAGAGGATGGATCTTATACTAAAAGAGGCATCTAGTTCTGCCTCGGTGACTGAATCACATTTCTTAAGCCTGTTGTGCACCACTGAGTGTAAAAGGAGCCCCCAGGGGCCACTTTGAAGAGAGCCATTACTAATAGAGATGTCCAGAATTAGTTGAGAAGAGTCTAGCTGTGATGAGTAAAGGACTTGTTTTGTCCTTGTTTTTATTCCATCCCTCTGTTCAGACTGGTCATCATTCTCTCTGTCTTTCTCCTTCATCTTCCACCTCTCCTCATTGTTGCTTTATTGTTGCTTTACAACTGCTTCACAGCTTATTTCAGAGCACAGTTACAGACAAGTTTTTGGGGCACAGGAGGAGAAAGAACATGGATACAGAGTTAATGATCTTGACTGCATTTCCTCAAAAGGTCCCATCAGATTGGCAGACAAAGTGTTTAGCCCAGTTACAGATAGAGAAATGAACACAAAGACCCCTGGGCAGTGAGTATCTTTGCAGCCACAGGAAGGAACAATCTTTGGTTACATTCTGGAAAGTTGGGTATTTTTGTTTCCAGTCTGAGGCAGCAGCAAGCAGCCTGGGAGGAGCCTGGCCCTCTCTGCAGTGGGAAGAGAGCAGATATGAAGATAGTAATAAGTTCCTTAGATACAGGGGAGTTGAGCATAGCTTGAAAGACAAAATACTTAACAGGAAAGAAAAGAGAAGCCACCTGTGGTGCAGAAAGAGACAGTGAAGCAAAAGCAGGATAAATGGTGTCACACTTGCTTTTATTTCAAAAGCAAAGGAATCGCACAAGTCAGCAGCACAAGGAACTTCTGTTCTTCCTGTTGTGCAGCTTCAGTTGGTTGGGAGACATTTCTCCAGGTGTGCTGATGGCATCAGTGTCACTGATGCACAGAAAAAGCCACTGTCATTTCAGCCACATTTTGGGAGGTGATAGGTTGCAAATCCAAAGGCAACCTGGTCTAGTGAGAGGTGTCCCTGCCCATGCGGGGGGCTTGGGACTAGATGATCTTTAAGGTCCCTTCCAACCCAAACCATTCTGTGATCTCACTGAAAACTGGTTAAAAGCTACAGAGAATGGGGTGGGTTGGTGTCACCTCAGTTAAGGGAACCATAAGCAAATGCTGAACGGATGGGCACTGTTTCCCCTTCTTTGTGCTTGAAGGATTTTTATCTTGTGTTTCTAACACCTCCCTGTCTCTTGCCCCACAGCTGACAATGAGAACAATATTGCCTCTAGCCAGCCCAGATCACCTCTAGCTGGTGTTGAAGAGAAGTGGAAACCACAGCTCCAAAGAAATAACACCAACAATAGTACGTAGCATTGTTTGCTCTTCCATCCCAGGCTCACCTGTCTGCTTTGAACAAGTGACTGTCAGAGAGGGCTCAGCAGTGATGAGCACTGCACAAGGCCCTGTCCTCACCCAACTTGTTTTCATCCTTGATTTTCATCCATAACTGATGTACTGTCCTGCAGAGCAGAGCACCCATTCCCATTACAGGAGTGCTCAATGCATAATATACTGGGAACCCTGGGGAGGCAGGGTGAAAGGTTTGTTAGGACAATGTCTTTGGGAACTCCTGCAAAAAAAGTTATCTTCTTATCCAAAGCCAGATTTTATGGCCTGGGGTTAAAAAATTAATCCAGTCTTCATGGTGTGACATAGGCATGATCTGTCACTCCCTGAACAAGCAGGCAGCTGCTGTCTGGCTTTATCCCCAGCTCACCTTGTGAGCTTGTGCTTCACCATGGGAAAGGGAAAATACAGCCCTGAGGGAAATCATTTCTACAGGGCTTGAGCTGAGCAGCCATGGGTGAGTGTGATACAGAAACATGGTGCTTTTGTGTTCTGGTATGTCCAGAAATGACGTTCACATTGCCCGAAACCAGCCAGAAAAAGTGGAGTTACTGGAGTTCAGAGGAAGAAATGAAAACTTGGGCTTCAGCGCTGTTTGAGACAGTAGAGAAAGAAACTCCTCTTAAATAAGTGTCTTAAAAGGCTCAAATCACAGAAATGGAGAGATGTCCAGCTTCTGTGACCACCAGCCCACACACATGGATAGCAAGTGGCTCCATGATTATAACTTATCTTGACAGTTCCTCATAAACACCACAGAGGTGCTGTTGGTTAAGGCTGAGGACTGTGAGCAGGCAGTGTGAGCTCAGTCTCAGCCCCCAGCACAGGGGAGGCGTGCAGGTCTGCTCCTTGCTGCTCAAAGCAAGAGCAAGTCCTGTCCCTGGAGGTTGAATCCAGGGTTGGAGATACATCTACCATCATCTGGGCATATTCCACCTCTTTGAGTCTCCCAGAATAGTTTTGTGACTTCCTCCCCTTTCCCGTTGCAGAGGAGCAGTGCTCATCTGGTGCTTTGTCTCCCTCCTTCTGTTTCACTGCAGCATCTGCGAGCGGTTCCGTAGGGAACAGCGCGATCCCGGAGAAGGAGCGGCAGAACATTGCCGAGAGGCTCCTGAGGGTGATGTGCACTGACCTGGGGGCTCTGAGCGTGGTGAGCGGGAAGGAGTTCATCAAGCTAGCCCAGACCTTGGTGGACAGTGGAGCTCGTTACGGTGCCTTCTCTGTCACGGAAATCCTCGGCAATTTCAACACACTGGCTCTGAAGCACCTGCCTCGGATGTACAACCAGGTGAAGGTGAAGGTCACCTGCGCCCTGGGCAGCAACGCCTGCCTGGGCATCGGGGTGACCTGCCACTCGCAGAGCGTCGGCCCCGATTCTTGCTACATCCTGACAGCTTATCAGGTGGAAGGCAACCACATCAAGAGTTATGTCCTGGGAATTAAGGGCGTAGACATTCGGGATAATGGTGATTTTATCCACCACTGGGTACAGAATGTGCTCTCAGAGTTTGTGATGTCAGAGATCAGGACGGTGTACGTCACGGACTGCAAGGTCAACTCCTCTGCCTTCTCCAAGGCAGGCATGTGCTTGCGCTGCTCGGCCTGTGCCTTGAACTCGGTGGTGCAGAGTGTGCTGAACAAGCGAACACTACAGGCTCGCAATATGCACGAGGTGATCGAGCTCCTGAATGTCTGTGAAGATCTGGCAGGATCCACAGGCCTCTCGAAGGAGACCTTTGGCTCCCTGGAAGAGACCTCTCCCCCGCCCTGCTGGAACTCGGTCACCGACTCCCTCCTGCTTGTCCACGAGCGCTACGAGCAGATCTGCGAGTTCTACAGCAGGGCCAAGAAGATGAACCTCATCCAAAACCTGAACAAACACCTGCTCAGCAACCTGGCGGCCATTCTGGCCCCGGTGAAACAGGCAGTGATTGAACTGAGCAACGAGAGCCGGCCCACCTTGCAGCTGGTGCTGCCTACCTACGTCAAACTGGAGAAACTGTTCACTTCCAAAGCTAACGATGCTGGCGTAGTCAGCAAACTCTGCCACCTCTTCTTGGAGGCACTGAAGGAGAACTTCAAAGTTCATTCGGCACACAAGGTAGCCATGATCTTAGACCCTCAGCAGAAGCTGCGGCCCGTCCCACCGTACCAGCATGAAGAGATCATTGGCAAAGTCTGTGAGTTGATCAATGAGGTGAAAGAGTCCTGGGCAGAAGAAACAGAATTTGAACCTTCAACCAAGAAGCCTCGGGCAGCAGGGGAAGCCACAGCAGCTCAGGAAGAAGATTGGTTCGGGAAAAATGAAGTCTACGATTATTTGCAAGAACCTCTCTTCCAGGCCACCCCTGACCTGTTTCAGTACTGGTCGTGTGTTACCCAAAAGCATACAAAACTAGCCAAGCTAGCCTTTTGGCTCTTAGCAGTGCCTGCTGTTGGTGCCAGAAGCGAGTGTGTAAATATGTGTGAGCAGGCTCTCTTAATCAAAAGGAGACGGCTACTCAGTCCAGAAGACATGAACAAACTCATGTTTTTGAAGTCCAACATGCTTTAAGACTGTCTGTTAATTAAAATAATACTTTAAAACACTGTTCCAAACAAAGAAAAAGAATTTTAAGTTCTAAACACTGTGGACCTCATGATGAATGCCCCTGGAAACCAAGTGCTTTTTTATATATATATAAAAATATAAATATATCTAAAATTAAGTTTGAAAGGAAAGCTGAGCACGTGAGAGAGACAGCCCTCTGCCAGGAACGTGCTCCTTTCCATAGATAGTGTGTGGACTTGACAGACTTTCTAATGTTTTCAAGTGGGCAGACCAATGGGAGGCTGATGTTCTAAAGTCTTCAGGCAGCTGAGATCTAAAGTGACTTGAAGTTTCTTTTGTTTCTCCTCCACCCCACCTTTCCTCTTGTCCCCTGGGCCATCTTGCCATGGATAATCAGACTACATTGAACAGACCAATTCTGCACTGAACTTTGCTCCTCTGAATGACTGTACACCTTGAGGGCATTTGTCTGCAGCCTTCTTGACACAGGGTGCCTGTTACCAGGGCAGCTGTGTTTTATGAACACCAGTATCGTTAGAAATCAGGAAGGGAGACTTTAAGGGGTTTATTTTGTTTTATTTTTTACTTTGTCATAGATGTTTTTGCCAAAAAAACAGAAGTTACTCTTCTGTCTCCACTCCCAGTTTTGAGTTCAACATGGTAGCTAGTGATTTTAAGTTTGCTTTAGAACTCAGAGAAATGGTTCATGACAGAAAATGTCTGTAATTGTTACATTTCTTGGGTTTTGGTTTTTTTTATGCGTAACTTCTTTTGTGGATTCCCAGTGTTAATTAGCTCCTCTGTGAATTTTGGACATCAGGAGTTCTCTAGAGTAGCCCATTTGGGATTAAATAATATCCTTCTGGGAACCCCAGCAGTTGCTTTCATGGAAAATGCTAAAAACCAGGAAAAACAAGCGAGGGCAGCACAGATGTCTGTGGGTCACCAGCAGGATTGCCAGGGTCTGCCAGCTGCCACTGAGGACTCTTGTACCTAAATTTTTGTAACAAAGTTTCTCAGTGCATGCACTCAAAACAGCCCTCACAAGGCCAAGGACAAACCAAGGTGTATGGTTTTTCAGCGGAACAAAGATGAGCAGTTTTGTCAAACTGAGGTTTGAAGGAAGCTTAGAGAAGTGCATGGGCTCAAAGATCCTTCTGAATGTAAGTGCTCCTGAATGAGTGCAAAGAATATCTTCCCATTTTATTTGGAATGGTTTCCTCTACTAGCACGAATGTCTTTTTAATACCTACAGTGCATTACACTACTTGTTATGTTGCTGAATCCTTCTGGCTAGGGAGGCCACGCGCCCCAAGATGTTCACATGTACCAGCTCACCCCAACTGCAATTAGAGATCATCATAATGCAAAAAACATCTCAGTCACTCTGGTGTCCACCACAACAGTGCTCTGCTGCGTCCAGTGCCTGTAGGCACAGTCCATGGGCTGCTGGATGGGATCTCTGCAGGCTGCACGTTTGGTGCCTCTTGGACAATTCCCAGCTTCTGGTGCCAAACTGCTCATTTTTCATCACTGGGACTTGTATCTCGGAGCCAAATCAAAGCAAGTTCTGATTTTTGAAGTCTCTCCTGCTTCCAGTGATGCGCTCTGGAGCTGTGGTCCCAAGTGGCAGCAGAGCAGTGTTGGAGGCTGGGGAGGATGGACTGGCTGGGGCCAGGCAGGCCCGAGGCTGGAGCCCTTTGGTAGCACAGGGTGTGCTGGGGTTGCTGGCCAGGCAGGGTGAGGCTGGGGCCTCTCTGCAGAGCTGCAGATGTTGAACCAAGATCCTTCCTGCCCGTCCCTGGTCGTAAGAGAAGTTGCAAGTTTCGAGACATGAGAAATGGCAAACCCAGTCCCAGTCTCTCAGGCTTTGTCTGCAGATGCCTTGAACCTGACAGGCACTAACTGACTGCTTCACTGCCCTGGGGCTCAGCCAGGGGCACAGTTTCCAGGCAAGACCTTCCCTAGGTCAAGGTCACTCCAGGCAGCTCTTTGCACCCAGCTGTCTTGCTCTTCTCAGCCTGCAAACAGGACCTGCTGTTAGCTTGGGTCTACCTTTTGGGTTGACCTCTGAGTACTGTTACCAGCATCAGAGCAAAACCAGTTGTCTCCTAAACATAATTTTTGCCTATGGATATCTTAAAAGACACGGTCTGCAACCCCACTGGCAGCTGCAGGGGTAGCAGCACTTGCAGATGAGTTGCCAAGGCAGAGGCACTTGGAGATCTGATTTCTCTGGCAGTGGCTTTTGCAAATGGAGGTGTTGGTTGTAGGGCCAACTTTTCTTCTTGCTGCTTTTATTCTCTCTCATACAAATCCTGCCTGCCCCAACCACCACCTGGGCCCATGGTAGCACATCTGCTTTGCACTTGCAGTCCAGCAGAAACCTACCATGAACAGTAACTAAGTCTCAAACTACAAGCAAAACACCCAAGTGAGATGTACACGGATTACAAAGCGTTTGTCTTGTGTTCCCCCTGAAGAGCACAAGGTTTCCTGCAGCAGGAAAACCTGGCTGGAGGATTAATCCAAAGCAAGATTAGTTTTTGAGGCTGCAGAGTGTGTACTGTGCAGCTCAGGTGATGGGCAGGACTGGAGACAGGATTTGTAGTTCTTTCTCCTAATGCTGTGTTACACTTTTTTGCTTGGTTCACTTGAGACCCTGGGTGTTGCTCCCAGGCTCTTCAACACTCAGGGGAATGAGCAAACCCCTCGTGTTCCTTTGAAGAGAAAGCTCCAAACCCCAACACTCCTTTGCTAAGGGGCAGGCTGGTAACTTCTGTGGGATTTGCCAGCTGATTGTGCTGTCTGTCTGAAAGGCATTAAGGGTGGGGAAGGGGACAGAGCACAAGTTTAAAGCTCTGGAGTTGAGTAACAGGTGAAATTACAGGCATTTGTGCAGCCATTTGATGCCAGGCTGCCCAGCAGTGAGCTGGACCATGGCTGCAGAGCCAGGGCATGCAAACAAGAAAAGCCACAGCCCCTCTTTAGCTCCCAGCTCATCTCCCCTCCCACTTTTTACAGTGTGGTTTTGGCATCAGATCTGGAGCTTTCTTGCTGTGACAACCAACAAGAGGAACTGACTTGACCCTCTCCCTATCCAAGTGACCGTCCCCTCCAAGGCAACTTTGGTTATGGTTGCACTAATGATGGATGTTAAGCAAACGTGTTGTCTGGTAGGTGAAGTTTTCCCAAAGACATAAAACCTCAACTTAGCTGAAAAAAAAGCAAAATAAAACCTAAAACCCTGAAATGGAGCAATCGGGAAAGTTGGTGAGAAGTTGCTAATTGGGCAGCCCCCTTCTCCAAGGAGTCAGTGGAAGAAGCTGCAGCTTTTCATGAGACTTAAACATGGGCACAAGGTGTTCTGCTCAGAGGAGGTGTTCGTGCTGTGTCTGATCACAGGCTTTTGTCTGATGCACTTATTTTATTCTTCATGAAAAGGAGAGAAGCACATCTGGAGCACGTGTCTTTACCCTAAATGCCAACCTTTTGCTCCTGTTTATTCTTCCCTCTTCAAGGCTTGGATTTGCATTCTAGGGAGCACAGATTCTTTACCAAGGTCTGAACTTTGAAAGTTCTATTTTTCCAGGTTACTCCAACCCAAATTTTTCTATGATTCTGTGGTGTGGAGCAGCACTAAGGAACACTGCCCATCCTGTGGTGGACGACCGGAGAGGAGGTCTCTTAATTTGGCCAGAGCTGTCCTGAGTTTCTGTTCCCTTTTAGCTGGGAGGAGAAGTCCCCAAAAAAGGGATCATCCTTCGGTAGATCCTGTTGGAAATTTGCCTTCTGATTGTTTTTTTTTCCTTTACTTGCACTTGAGAAATGGGTTGGGATACAAAAATGGTGTATGTGTCCTCCAGGCATTCATTTGTTTCTGCTGCTTACTCTGTGCCTGACCTTGCAGACTTCTCTCTCTGACCTCACAGTTTGCTTTGGGAGGAGTTATGATCTCAGGTGGTGAGCAAGCACCAACAGAAAATGAACTGTAAAAATGAAGGGCCTTCCAGTCCTGTCTAAAGATCCTTGTTACTAGACAACTGAGATAGTGCGATAGCAAGGCAGAGCTCTTCAAAACCGATGGTTGTGTCTGTGTGAGTAGGGCAGCCAGAGGGTCAGTGGAGAACATGGAGCCCAGATTTGTCTCCTGTGTCTCCTCTCCCCATGTCTCTAGCAGCAGACGTTGGTTGTATTCTGGTTTGTGAGATGTTTCTGTGTCTTGCACCTGGGTTGTTTTCAGATGGAAGTAAACTTCTCTTTTTGTCAAAGCTGTGCGTCTTTTCTAAGAAAACTGAGTTGGTTGTGTTTGAACTAGTGCAATCTGAAAAACTTCCTGTGAAAGCCAACTGTGGGCTCAGGTTTTGTCTAATTCAGTTGTCTGTTAATTGCTGGCTAAACCAGTTTAATTTTGAGATAAATTGGTTTAAGCATCCACATGAACCACCTGCAGTGGTTTAACTGCGCTTGCTGGGTGTTCTCTCCTGCTGAGCAGAGAACACGTCCAGAAGCAGCTCAGGGAGTCATGACCCTTCCGTGAATTTTGCAAACAAAGTTGTGGCAGATACTCTCAAAGCTCGGGAAGGACTGAAAATAGAGGGGTGGGCACTTCTGAAAATGGCTTGAGCTCTGACTTGTGGGATCCGAGTTAATAGAGTGTTCAGTGAGGTGTCTCAGGCTGGTTGGTTAGTTTTTCTCCAACTGTTTGCAGTAACATGGGAGATTTAGTGTGAGAAGAAATTCCTGTGTATGTTTGTGTTGGTGGATGAGTCCACTCAGCTCTACCAGCCTGAGGGACCATTCCCATTTTCTGGATCCCACCTTAGGCAAGCCAGGACCTAGTGTTGCACAGGGTGTCCAAGACATTGTGCTGTTTGGAGAATGCTGTGGACACTTCTGGGCAGCACCAAGCTACTGATCAATCAAAAGTCAGTAAAAGAGCAGCCAAAAGGTATTGAAAGACTGGGAGGGTGGCTTTGGGCTGAGGAGAAAGGCAGGTCTCTGATTGCATCTCTCTGGCTGAAGGAAGTGGAGGGGAACTCCTGTGAGCTTTCAAAGGGAGCACATAGGAGGGGACAGATTGTTCCCGATGGAATAATTAGGAGCAATGGGATAAAAATTATCAAAAAGACACTAAAGGCAGATTCTGGGAAACCTTTCCAGGGAGGAGAAATCCTTTCATTCATGTTACAGGAATGTTTTTGAGCCCTGTTGTTCCAAACAAGGCTGCACAACTCTATGGAGCACACTCCGTAAGGTACAAGGCTGCTTGGGACCTTGCCAAGAGAAAACAGACTGGGTGTGGAGACCAGTCCTGCCCAGGAGGTCCAGGAGGGTTCACAGAGCATCTTCCCACTCACCACTGGCACCAAACCCTTCCCAGCACTCCAGTATATGCATTAACCAGGTTTCATAAGGAGGGAGGTAGCTGAGTGGCAGAAGGGACAGAGGAGATAACGCTAGTTGAGGAGCACGTGTCTTGTCAACCTGTGTTCTGCCAAAGTGAGAGAATCGGTGTGAGGGAGAGTATGATATTACTTGCTGCTGGTGCTGTGCGTTTTCTGTGCTACACCATGATCATGAATCCTTGGGATCTGTTGAGAATGCCCAGAAGCATTGGCTGAGACTCAAGGTCCTGTGTCAGGTCCTTGTGGAGGTGTCTCCTCGTAGCAGTAAGAACTTGCCTCCCATAGTGCATGGGACCTGTCCCTGTGCCATGTGTTGTCACCTTCCTGCGGCCTCTGGAAGTGTCACTGAACAGAACAATAATCAAACCAGAGTGAGATGAACCCCAGCACAGCTCTGAGCTGAATGCCTCCTTAGTGCTGAGGGGTAGTTTGCTTTTGCTAGGCCAGAAATGGTAAACCAATGAGAGTGTATTGCCCGAACTTTAATTTGATATAGCAAATATTTGGGGGTTTTCTGTTCAATTTTGGTTTTGTTTGGCTGGTTAGTTGGGTTTTTTACTACTTCCATTAGAGTCCTTTGTTTTATACCTTGATGGAAGAGTTTTGCTGACATTAGATGACAGTGTATCCAATAGACCCATTAGGGTTTAATGATTTGTAGGCAGCTGAGTTTGAATTTTTTAGAATAGCTTCTGAAATGAGTTGTGTCAGTGGCTCCTTGATGCACAACGTCAACCACTGGCTGAGATAATTTTCTTCCCATTATTGTGATGTTACTGCCAGGGGTCATTGGGTGGTGTTGCCAGGTGGGCAGCACAGCCTTAGCCAAGGAATATTGTGCAGTGGAGTTGATGGGTCCAGGCATGTTAAACCCTTGCTTTTTACAACCAAAGTTCCTTAAAAAATACACTTCCAGCCTCATCAGCCTGGAGTGCTTGTTTTCAGCCTTCTGGGGGCTCTTCTGGCGGTCTCTGCAATGTGTGGTTATGATGGGGGTTTTTTTTCCAGTGGGCTGGGGGATGGGAGGAGGGATTTTTAATTTTTTTTTTTCCTTGCTATTTGTGCAGAAGGACCTTTCCACTCAAGGAAGGAGGCATGTATGTGTTCTGGAAGGAGCAACACTCTTAGGAGCTGTTTTCCACGGTCCCTTAGTCTTACTGGGACTTTAATATTTTTTTTTAAATTCTTTAAAAAGGAAACTGATAACTGAAACATTTGTGGCAGGTGACTAGGTAAGACTGGCAGTGCAGGAGGAGCACACATCACATCATGCAGACCCTGAGGATTCTGTTTCACGCTGTAGCTAGAAAAGTGTCACGTCAACAACCCAAACCATCAGGAAATCCTTGTTTGCAGCCAGGCTGAAAAGAGAAGCTGTTCCTCGTTCCTGTCTTCGTTCAAAACCTCCTCTATGGGAGCTGAATTCTTGTTGCTTCATCAAGCAAACAATTAATGTTCTCCTTTCCCTCCTCCCCCTTGCTCCCCTTGGTAACTCGAGTGCATTTCCTCCCTTTCTGTAGATGCAGATGTTCTAGGCAATACCACAGATGCACCTCGTGTGTCTCTACCTGCGAGTACAAGGATCTCATGTCATCTTAAAAAAATACAAAAAAAAAATATACAAAAAATATACAAAAAAAAATATCTTTTTTAGGCCAGAGTTTTCTACAGGTATTAATGAATATTTTTCTTAATCCTTATAAGTTTTATGTGTTTAATATTTCTTAATACCGGTAGCATTAATTTATACTTTTGTAGCAACACAATATTTTTATAAACCGCCACCGCTGGCTTTGTCTTCATACCGGGGAGACGTGCGGGCAGCTGGCCCCGCTGTACCATGTACTGTATTTAAAAGGTTATCTAATGTCACACTTGCTGTGTTAATAAACAAAACAAAAACCTGTTTGAAGTCTCATGTATTGTTGGTGTGGATCGAATGACTCAATAGAGAGCAATATTGCACGGGGTTGAGTTGCTGATTTTCATTGTGATACACGAACGCTTGAGGCCAACTCAAGTTCTTCTGAGTTCTTTTCTTTTTAGGATTTTGTTTTGTTTCGGTTTGTTTTGTTTTGTTGTTTTTGGTTTTTGGTTTTTTTTACAGCTAAGGAAATTCAGTGCTGTTTGAAACTTAGACTGACGTCAAATGAAAAGGATTATTAAAGAAAAAAAAAATAATCAAGGTGTTTAAATGTTGCTGTTTTTACAAGTCTGTTGCTGTCTGAATGGAAATATTCCACAAGAGAGGAGGAATAGTTCCACTTAGCTTCCAAACCAGCTGAGCACTCCAGGCCAGAGCTCAGTTATTTGGAGATATCTTAGAGACGTGTTTCTGCAACATTCTTTTCAGAGTTGATGCCAAGGCAGAAGACAAACTGTAACTGTAAGAAAGCATCCGTTGCTTGAGGATTTTCATGTCAGTGTTGTATTTATGGTTTTACAATAAAACAACCTTTAGGAAAAAATGAAGTGTCTGAGGTTTTCTATTTCTCAAGCACGTGGATGGGAAATCAGCCAGTGCTGAGTGTCTTGTTGTGAAAAGGAAGAACATAGAATCACAGGACCGGAATCACAGAATTGTTCTGGTTGGAAAAGACCTCAGCTCTGCCAACCATTCACCTAACTCTGCCAAGTCCAGTGCTGAAACCACATCCCTCAGCATCACATCTGCACATCTCTCTGACACCTCCAGGGACGGTGATTCAACCACCTCCATGGGCAGCCTGTGCCAGTTTTTAATTACTCTTTCAATGACGAGATTTTTCCTAATAAGTAATTAAAGCTCCCCTGGCACAACTTTAGCATCCATTGAACTGACCTGAATCTCGGCAGACATCTCTCAGATGAACTCCCATCAGCTGTAGAACCACATTGAGCTTCTCCCCACATCCCTGGTGCATCCACAGCCTCCTGAAGCATTTTCTGGAGCACCCTGTGTCTCACACTCAGGTGCCAGCGCAGAGAACCTGCTCCTGTCACCAGTGAGAGATTGGTAGGTAGCAGAAAGAGACCCGGGTCTGCTTGGCCAGCTGAGTTGGTTTTGGGGGATGTTGCAGTGTTTATGTCACACCACCAGGAAGGTTCAGCTCTGCTGGCGTCGATGCTGCTGAAGCAGTTCAGCCTGATGCAGGGCAGGATGGGTTTAACTCACATGCCGGGTGTCTGCCCAGACCCACCTCTGAACTTGCTTTCACCCCAGGACTAGGGCACTGAGCAGGCACTGAGCCTTCTCACTCCTTGCCACAAGGCCCTTGGCAGCTCTTGTGTGATGGAAGCCAAGATAAGAAAGGGCACAGAAACCTTTGCTTAGAGGCTACATCACCCTAGAGCTGCATCCAAGGGTCTCAGAGGGTCCCAAGGCTGCACTGGTGAGCAGGGATCAGTTTTGCTTGCAGGAACACAGCTGTGCTGATGCTACCTGAATCTCTAAGACCCACCTCCAAACAAACCAGGAACAACTGGGGAGTTGTCCCAAGTGGAACAAGTCCATAGACCTGGGTTCAGAGGAGGAGAAAAAGCCTACCACTGGAAAATCCAAGGTACATCATCTGCCCCCCTTCGTGTATCCTTTTCTTTGACCTGTTCTGCTGTCCTTTGGGGTTGTCTAACCTTGCCTCTCCTCTAAAAAAAAAAAAAAAAAGCAAGCAAAAAATAACTCTGCATGAGAATTAGGAAATTTGTAGTAAATGTGTTAGCTGGGGAAAATCAACACGCAAAGACATGGAATGACAATAGGTTTGGCAACTGGCTGAACTCTCTTGGCTAGTAGCCAAGAGTGAAGATGAGCCACAACAGATACAACTATCAAAGTAATAGCAAGAATAGCTGCAGCTTTGCAGGGAGTTTAAGGTGAAAGGGATTTCAGGGAACAGTAAGTTGAGATGCCCTCACATCCTCACAGATAGGAGTTGGGATTTGTTTGGAAATCTAAATATATGAAGTGGATCATCTATAACCAAGAGGCATCCAAGCCCAGAGGCCGGATCTCCTTGGCATGCCAGCATCTCCAAGCACTGAATTGTGCATTTTTGCAAGACCCATTTAAAAGGATAAATAAGGTTGTAGAAAAGAGGCTTGAATTAATCTTGTCTAATTTCCCAATTCTGTAATTTCTGCCTTAACAGGACACAACTACCTTAGCCTTAGTAATGAAGAAGACCATAGCTCAGAACTCGGGCTCAGTGGTGGGATGGGACGGAGGTCAAGCTGGGATGTCAGCCTGTGGTCAGAGTTCACATTGGCCAGACATGGGCAGGGAGGCCTCCTTGGACAGGGACTGAAGGTCTGGAGCTGAGCTGAAATGGGGCTCCTGGGCCATGGGCAGGGGGTGGATGAACCCCCCAGGTGAGGCTAGTCAGGGCCACTAAGACCTGTCGGTTTTCTCAGGTCACCAAAAGGCTCAGGTGGTTGGGTTGGGCAATGTTCCTTGTCCAAGCTCCTGCTGTCCCCTTACATACCTTGCTGGAGATGCCTCGTGGCTCCTGGAGCAGGACAGCACAGGTCAGCTGCAGAATCACTTCTCCCATGCAAAGATGCCTTGGAAAATGGTGAAGAACAACAACCATGAACATGAGATCAGTTGTTAAATAAGTGAACACTGAGGGTGCAATAGCCACAGTGCAGACCCTCAGCTGGGCTGCCAGTGGGGCCATGGACCCTGCACTGCCAGAGGGCTGCAGGGGCAAGGTCCTGCTCTGGTGGATTTGGAGAAACAGAGGGTATGGCCTGAGGGGAGGCAGCAGCAAGATGGTGATGAATATTGAGAGATGAGAACAGATGGGGGAGTCCAGCTAAAACCCTCAGAAGGGACTGTACCTGAAGACAGGGGAATGCAGCAGAGTGGGTGAGGTGGGACAGATGCTTTGAGGCAGAAAGGGGACTTGTTTTGAAAAACTTTGACCTCCTTGTGGCTAAGAGGGGAGCCTGGGTCTTACCTTCCAAATGGGCTTCATAAAATCCCACAGCTTGGACTTTGTGCATCTCAGGTTGGATCTTGCCCAGAACAGCTGCTCCATGGAGCCAAAGCCAGGTGCATGTTAACTTCTGCAGCTGCAGAGGCTGGGACTCCAAATGGGTCCTCCTTGGCCCTGTGATAATTGTAGGGAATAAAGCATTTTTGTGTTTGTGCTCCTCGACTACATTTCACATATTTTAAAGCCCTTAAGCCCCACCAGCCTTCCCACCATATGTCACTTTTCAATAAGTTTTAACTGCTTTATAGTTCAAACACATCTTTGCACCAGCCTGGCAAGTAGCACAGACTGGCCCAGTACAGACCAGTGTAGAGTGGCCTGCACTGAAGAGCAGACATGAAATAAATATAATTGTCCCATCAGTCTCCCAAATTCTGCCTGCTTGTCTCATCTCTGCCTACTCCCAGAGCTTCATCTCCTGTGTCTCATGCACCTTCTTATTTCTTTTAGAGAACAAGACTTAGGAGGAGCAGGGGATGACCAGCCTGGAGACAAGGAGGCTGAGGAGAGACCTGCTGGCTCTGCAGCTGCCTGAGAGGAGGTTGGAGCCAGGGGAGGTCGGGCTCTGCTCCCGAGGATCAAGTGAGGGTAATTACTGCCCAGGGAGGTGGTTGAATCACCATCCCTAGAAGTATTTAAAAGACCTATAGATGTGCTGGGGGACGTGGCTTAAGCACTGGACTCGGTAGAGTTAGGTTGGGGTTGGACTCGATGATCTTAAAGCTCTTTTCCAACCAGAACTATTCTGTGATTCTAATACTTCTTCACTTCTTTCTGAGTCACTCACCTTAGTTGTGGTTCAGGCAGGTGCTGCCTTTAGAGACAAGGGCCACTTTTGTCACTGAGTTTTACCCACAGAACTGCTGAGCTCAGTGACAAGTAGATAAAAATCTCCCAGGGTCCAAAATACCAAGGGATTGCTCATTTTCAAGACTGCTGCTGCCTCCAATTGCTCTCCCAGAGGAGCCTCCCCCACATCTGCCCCAGCTCCCTCTGAGGACCTCTGAGGATCACAGTCCTTTCCCTGTAGTGCCCTGGAGCCTTTCCCCTTTTCCAGGCTCCTTTGCACTGAGATCAGATGGAGGCATCTGCTGTTTTGTTCTCCACGGCACATTTGTCAGCGTGGGATGGTGATTGTGAAGATTAACAACAAAGTAACTGCACATTCCCCTTCCTGTGATGGGTGAGTTGAAAAGCCTCCTGCCACGGAGTGCCTCAGTTCTTAGAGACTTTTGTTTTAATTATGTAAGTTACAAGTCAATGCAAATTAGCAGATCCCCGTAAAATACCCAGAACATCTGCTCTCTACTGGAGAAGCCCACGATCCGTGTTCAGGGAACATGTGCCGTGTCCCTGGTGTGTGGCACAGGGAAGTGTCTGCAGGTCTGAGCTCTGCTGGCAGCAGTGGTGACACTGGGCACAGGCAGGGCCTTGTGAACTGGGAGATGTCCCTGCTTGGTTTACCTGGGAGGAGATGTCCCTGAAGTGGACTATTGGAGAGGACCCAGGTGTGGATGCTTCCCAGGGAGGGATGGGGCTCCCTAGCAGGATGTGCACACTGGCCAAGTGCTCCCTCACCCTCTCCTTGGGGACCTCCTCCTGCTCAGGCACTGCCCCCTCCATCCGACCCCTTGCTAGTGGTACCAGAGCAGCAACATCCCCTTCCCCTCACAGGATGACCAGGTCCAGACCTGTGCAAAATCTGGCACTGCAGAGGACAGAAAGGATTCAAAGTGGCATCTCCAAAGATGACGTTGGTGCGAAGGGTCACCTCATCCTAACTGTGGCTCAGAGGCTGTCTTTATGAGTGACATCCATGTGGCACAGACTCTCTGATGGCCCTTGCCAGCTTTCAGGCTGCTGAAGAAGGAGAACAGCTTCTGAAGTTCACAGAAGAGAGTTTGCTTAAATCAACTTTATTTCAGGTGGGTGTTTTGCATAAGTCTTGGAGGACAGGAGCATGGCTGCCTGCTCTGCAGCCTTCTTTCAACTCAGAAAACTGTTCAAATAATAAATAGCTGCTGCATCAATGGACCCTCCTCTAGTTTTTGTGAGCTAAAAGGAAATGCTTTTAGTTACAGATGAGTTCAAGTCATTCTCTGTTTCAATACTGCAGCATCAGATGTTGCTTTAAGAATCTATCTGTGTTCTTTCCAGTGAGATGAAGTTTGGCATTTCAGTTTGCTCAGTTGTCAGAAGATGCAGCCTCTACTGGACTGGAAGGCTTTTGCCTTCATAATTTTGTACTTTGTTAACCAGCACAGGGGAGAGCATTTCCTTATTACTCAGCCTTGTTCAGTCCTGTGGGAGTTGAAATTGCAGGAGAAGTTCTGTTTCTCTTTCAGCCAATGTGAAGCAGAGGGGGCAGGAGGAGACCTTCACTGCCATTTCTGATTGAGAGAATCTGGTGCTTTGGGTGGGATGCAGCTCATTATGTTCTGAAGAGGGATTCATCTGCCCCCACACAGGCACAGAATTACAGAATCGTATTGGTTGGAAAAGACCTTTAAGAACATCAAGTCCAACCATTCCCCCAGCACTGCCAAGGCCACCGCTAAACCATGTCCCTCAGCACCACACTGCACAGCTTTGAAATCCCTCCAGGAATGGGATTCTTTACAACGAGGGTGGTGAAGCACTGGAACAGGTTGCCCAGAGAGGTGGTGGAGGCCCCATCCCTGGAGACATTCAAGCTCAGGCTTGACCAGGCTCTGAGCAACCTGATCTAGTTAAAAAGGTCCCTGTGCACTGCAGGGGGGACTGGGCTAGATGGCCTTTAAAGGTCCCTTCCAACCCCACACGTTCATTCTGTGGTTCTATGGGGACTCCACCCCTGCCCTGGGCAGCCTGGTCAGGGCCTGACCACCCTTTCCATGAAGAACTTGTTCCCAAGATCCAATCTAAACTTCCCCTGGTGCCACTTGAGGCCATTTCCTCTTGTCCCATCACTTGTTCCTGGGGAGCAGAGCCCGACCCCCCTGGCTCCAACCTCCTCTCAGGCAGCTGCAGAGCCAGCAGGTCTCCCCTCACCTCCTTGGCTCCAGGCTGGACACCCCCAGCTCCCTCAGCTGCTCCTGCTCAGACTTGTGCTCCAGACCCTTCTGCAGTTCCATCCAGCCCCATGTTGGGTTCTGCCTCTACTGCCCAGCTGGCTGGTCCCTGCAAGCCCAGGACCAGAAATCTTCCTATCAAGATCTCCAGAATATCTCCATGGGCACAAATGGCTTTTGAATCTCTTTGTATCACCCTGACCCAGCTGGGCTGTGCTGGGAGTGGGGCAGCTGCCTGCAGTTTTGCTCTCCAGTAGCACTGGGTAACAATGACTCTGGATATGCTGTTTCAGATTAAATGAGGCATCTTGACAAGCATTTGCTCCAGAATATTCATTCTCATTTTGTGATGAAACACATCTTTGCTCATTACTTGGAACCAAATTTTCATTGGAATGCAGGTCCCTAGTTAGCAGCTATAGGAAAAAAAAATAAGGTATTAATCTTTTAAATAAATAAATAATAAAATGCTTATCTTGTTAAATATGCATGGAATGTTTCTTCCATTTTGGAAGAAGAGTATCTGTTTAGTAGAAAGACAGAATTTTGCATCTGATCAATTATTTCATTGCTGTCTCAATCTGTCCCACCCAGAGGAAGTTGAATGGGGGCAAGAATATCTAAGAAGGCCAAGAAACAGTAACCCTGTTTGTTGGATTCATCCACATTTAAAATCGGTGATTTTAGCTAATTAGTGCAGCCAGATCAAGTAGCTGTTACACGTGACCTTTAAGTAAGATCCTTCCTACACAGTCAACGCAAACCTCATCTCAGCGGTAGGTGTGTGCGAAGAGCTTTCCTGGATTGTAACCAACGGTTCCTTTCCAGCCTTAAAAGGAGAAAGAAAAGCCATGGAGAGGCTGTTCTGTTGTGCTGATGTGACAGGTTGAAGCACTGACGTGGTGTGAGCTGTCAGGACAGAGACAGAGTCATTTCTGGAACCCGCAGCTCCATCCCAGCAGGTGGCTCAGAGTTAAAAACTGTGTCAACCCCCCTGGCTGTAGGAACCATCCCAATCCAGGTGGGTGGTTATTGAACTAGACTCAAGCCCCAGTTATCACCTAACATAGGAAGGGGCACTGGAACACTGTGCTCCAGCACAGACAACACAGGAGGAAAAACGGGGTGCTGGAGTTAGTGACCACAGAATCACAGAGTTGCTGGAGTTGGAAGGGACCTCTAGAGATCATCTGGTCCAGCTCTCCCACTGAAGTAGGATCCCCTAGAGCACTTCAGGCAGGGCTGCATCCAGGTGGGTTTTGAATATCTCCAGAGATGGAGACTCCACAGCCTCCCTGGGCAGCCTGTCCCAGGGCTCTGTCACCCTCACTGTAAAGAAGTTTTTCCTCATATTTCAATGGAACTTTCCATGTTCCAGCCTGTGTCCATTGCCCCTTGTTCTGACACTGGGAACTATTGAGAAGAGCCTGTCTCCATCCTCCTGGCACCCACCCTTAGATACTTGTATACATTGACAAGGTCTGTCCTCAGCCTTCTCCTTTCCAGGCTGAACAGCCCCAGCTTTCTCAGCCTTCCCTCATCAGGGAGATGCTCCAACCCCCCCAGTCATCTTTGTTGCCTTCCCCTGGACTCTCTCCAGCAGTTCCCTGTCTCTCTTGAACTGGGGAGCCCAGAACTGGCCACAGTTCTCCAGCTGTGGCCCCACCAGGGCAGAGTAGAGAGGGAGAATGACCTCCCTTGACCTACTGGCCACACTTCTTTATGCAGCCCAGGATTCCATTGGCCTTCTTGGCACAAGGGCACATTCCTGGCTCATGGATAATCTACTGTCCATCAGGACTCTGCAAACTACTTTCCAGCAGATCCACCCCTAACCTCTAGTGGTGCTTGCACTTCTCCTAACGAGGTAGCTCTTAATGAGGGCACACAGGGCACTACTCTTGCTGCGGGTGCTTTCTGTGGACCTGGGGATGATCACCTTTTGCAGCACGCAGGGTGTGGGTGCATTTTCCATCTTCTCCTCCAAGCTGCCAGCTGTGGAACAGGCATTTGATGCCATCACCTGGACTCATCTTCCTGAGGGGAGCCCTGAGGTGAGGACAGTCAGCAGGGAGCACCAGTGTGCTCAGCCACCCTGGGTGCAAAGTGCAGCCAGATGTTCTCCTGCGGGAACAGGAGGTTATGAGGTTGGAAAAACAACATCTTCATGTGAGGAGGGGTCAGGTAGGACACACAGTGCTCGAGGCAGCACCAGCTGGTGCTTCCACCCAACATTGCAGGCACCTGCCTGTGCAAAGACATGCAACAGCACCCTGATGGAAACTCATACTTGATGTTTTCCACCCTTTCTAGTGGAAGCGCCGTGGTTGGACAGAAGTCGGGTGGCTCTGGAGAGGTTATTTAACCACGAGGTGGCACCAGGCAGCTGCCAGAGTCGGGGGCCGGTGTCACTGCCCGGGACTGCAGGCAGAGCGTTTGTTGCCTGCAAAAAGGGCCATGAAACCAGTCCCAGCAGAGATGAGCCCAGGGGCAAAGGGTCAAGGATGGGAGTGAAATCGCAGCCCAGCTCGAGTGTATCTGCACTGATGCATGTGGCGTGGGCAACAACCAGGATGAGCTGAAAGCCCTTGTGCAGCAGGGCAGATGTGACACTGTTGCCATCACAGAACCGTGGTGGGACTGTCCAGACTGGAAGGCTGCAATGAGTGGATATGAGCTCTTCAGGAGGGACAGGCAGGGCAGGAGAGGCAGAGGTGTGACCAGCCTGTTGGGTGAGGGGAAGGCTGTGGACATTGCCTTCCTAGACTTTGGTGAGGCCTTTGACAGCAGCTCCTGGAGGAGCTGGGAGGTCATGGCATAGACAAGTGGGCTCTTCACTGGGTATAAAACTGGCTGCATGGCTGGGCCCAGAGAGTCGTGGTAAATGGGGTCAAATCTAGATGGTGCCCAGTCCCTCAGGGCTCAGTTTTGGGTCCAGTCTTCTTCAATATCTTTATTAATGACCTAGAGGAAGGGAGGGAGAGCTTCCTAAGTAAGTTTGCAGATGATGTGAAGCTGGGAGGAAGTGTGGGTTTGCTTGGGGGGAGGAAGGCTCTGCAGAGAGACCTGGATGGGCCGAGGCCCATGGGATGAGGTTCAACAAGGCCGAGTGCCGGGTCCTGCACTTTGGGCACAACCCCAGGCAAAGCTGCAGGCTTGGGATGAGTGCTTGGAAAGCTCCGTGGTAGAGAAGGACCTGGGGATGCTGCTTAACATGAGCCAGCAGTGTGGCCAGGTGGCCAAGCAGGCAGGGATGGTGTGACCAGCAGGAGCAGAGAGGTGCTGGTGCCCTGTGCTGGGCACTGCAGAGGCTGCACCTCCAGCACTGGGGCAGCCCTGTCCCCCTCACTGCAGGAGGGATGTTGAGCTGCTGGAGCGTGTCCAGAGGAGCTACCCAGCTGGTGAAAGGTCTGAAGAAAAGTCCTGTGAGGAGAGGCTGAGGGAACTGGGACTGTTTAGTTTGAAGAAGAGGAGGCTGAGGAGAGACCTCATTGCTCTCTACAATGACCTGAAAGGAGGTTGTAGGGAGGTGGGAGTTGGGCTCTTCTCCCAAGTGAGTAATGACAGGACTAGAGGAAATGGGCTGAAGTTGCACCAGGGGAGGTTTAGACTGGAGATTAGGAAGAATTTCTGTGCTGAAAGAGTGGCTGGACAGTGGAACAGGCTGCCCAGGGAGGTGGTGGAGTCACTGTCCTTGGAGGCATTCAAGAAACATGTAGATGTGGAACTTCAGGCCATGCTCTAATGGCCAAGATTGTAGGTTGTTTTGTGGGTGTTATTTGGTGGAGTGTGTGTGGTGTTTGTGTTTGGGGGTTTGTTATCTGGGTGGGTTTTTTGTTTATTTGTTTGGGTTTTTTAGGATGGTTGGACTCGATGATCTCAGAGGTCCTTTTCAACCAGGACTATTCTGTGATTCTGTCCCTCCTGGGAGGGGAGCAGGAGCCTCAGGGATGCTGTTTACTACCTCCTCCTGAACGTGGGTTTCAGAGGTGGAAACTCTTGCATGATTCTGCACCCATCATTGTGAAGGCAACATCCTGTTTTGAAGACACCTCTTTCTGGAAGGGTTAAAATTCCAAAGTGCCTCATCTGCCATTGGCCCCTTGTCCTTCCCTCTGTTCAGCTTCTTCAAAGCCCAAAGAGGTTGGGCATGCTCAGAGGTCTCAGTCTCCACTTGGTAGAGCACCTCTGCCTACCAAGGAAGCCTGTAACTACCTGGGCTCTACTTGGAAGACACAGCTGGAGAAGCTCGTATGGCCCCTTTCCCAGGGAATTCGGCCCCTCCAGCCTCTTCCAATGGTGGGGCCATTCCTGCTGGAGAAATGAGGCTCCACAGGCACAAACCACCACATCTTGCAATGAGAGGGCTGCAGGCTATTGGTGCAACAGCAGCTTCTGGTGTCCCAGAGTCCCTGGAGATGAAGGAAGTGGTGTCAGCTCCACCTTGTGAAGCAAGGCAGCCACATCCCAAAGACAAACTTCCCCTTGGATTCTCAAGCTGTTAAACTGAGCTCCAGTGCAGTGAGCTGGGCATGTTGGAGCACCAGGGGCTGCTCCATCTCCAGCCACTCTGCCCTAGTGGCTGCAACACCCCAGCTCCAGTGTCCCCTGAGGTGAAGATGTGCAGGAAGCCCCAGGCAGTGGCTGGTCTCTCTGAGCTCCCTTCCAGCCTCTGCTGTGAAGCAGTCCCAGGGGACTGCAAGTCCCTGGGGACAAGTTGTCCCATCCCCTGGGACACAATGTGCAGGCAGCTGAAGCTCAGCCACCTCTTGGCTGGTTTCCAGCAGAAAATTGGAATGTGCTAAGTATGAAGTTTCCCTGCAGAGCAGTTGAAACATGTGAATGCTGTTTTTTCCTTTAGCAAATTATCCCAGTGGAAATTCCCACCCACTCCTGCACATCTGACTGTGTTCCTGTGCATCCAGCTCTTTCTGATTCCCCAGAAGCTGTTTCTGTGTTTCTCACCATCTTTGCCTGTGGCCATCAATGTTCCATGTCCCATCCCTGCCCACTTGGGAACCTCTTGGTATCCAACACCAGCTTAATTGCTTGTGTCTTGGTGTGACTCCCCCCCAGCCCTGTGGAGCTGCTGCCTTGGATGGAGCTGGTGGAGTGTGGGAATGTTCCTGTGCATGGATGAGGCAGTGATGGGAGAAGGGGAGAGAGCTCAGTTCTCATCACTTGGCAGCAGCTTCTTTCTATGATGACAGGGACTCCCGAGGTGACACACACTGTTCTAGGAAGGCGGGCAAAGGTCCTCGAAGCCCTAGATCAGTGTCCTGTAGGAAGAGCTGAGCAAAGCCACCACGGATGCTCAGAGCAGTGCAGCTCCATGCTGCACCAGCTCTGTGCTGCCTGGTGACTCCAGAAGCCACATCTGAATTGCAAAGCAGGCTGGGCTGAGCCTCTCTTGGCTGAGAAAGCATTTAGGGAGAGCACAGGCCCTGGGCAGGGGCTTCTCCATCCTGGGTGTCCTCTGGAAAAGGGGTGGAGACAGGGCCAGAAGATCAGAAGGTGACAGCAACAGCTCAGGACACAGGGCTGCTCAGACACCTTCACCTGCACCTCCAGCCCATTGCTCCCTGCAGCTCCCACACCACAGAAATGAGATCTTGGGGCACCCTGCTCTGAGACACCAGTCACTGCCTGGTTGGAGGGCACTCACCATGACAAGGACCATCCTCCTGCCATGTCCTAGCTGCTCACACAAATCACAGTGGGGGGAACACCCTGCACCAGCCTCCAGGCGGGCGGGGAGGGGCTGGGGGTTGGTCCCTGCACCCCTTGTCCATTGTCCATCACAATCCACTGCCCCTCTTGGCCTCACACCAGGGTCTAGTGCCATTCTGCATCCCTGTCCTCGGTCATTGCTTGTTGGTCACACAGCACAGAGCCACCAGGGGGGGTGTCCTCTGCCTGCAAGATACCCAGGGCACAGAACCCATCACCTCTGTCATCCCCCCCTACTTTTCCCAGCTGTGCTGGAGCAGAGGCAGTTATTGGTCATTGCTCCTGGTCAGCAACACCTGACACTGCGGCCAGGATGCTCTGACTCCATCCACTCTCACCTCTTCTGTTGCAGCTCATGAGGATGTTTTCTCCAAACATTCTCAGGGACCCCTTTCCCCATTTTTTCAGCCTCTTTGTAAAGCTGCCATCCCTGGATCTGTGGCAGCTTTGCCACCTGGGGTGCCCCAGTGCTTCCTACGGGGGCTCAAGCCACTGCCAACCAGTGCTCTGACCCCTTGGGCTGCATCCAGGGACAACACTCACTCCATTTTGTTTTGCAATCCATGGTCTCTGACCCCCTGATCAATATGAGAGACCTTCTTCCCAGTCAATGTTTCCACTGCATCAGCAGTCCTGTCCTAAGGGCAGGACCAATAATATTCACTTCTACTGACACAGCTTTGCACTGACTATCTTAAAATGTGTTTCAGTGCTCTTTTTATCAAACAATCCCAATTATTTGGCATCATTATTTGCTATCTCACAGATTTATCATCAGTGATTGCTTCCAGAGCACAAGCACAAATCCTGCAGTACCAACCACACCACAAATCCTCTCATACCTGCAGCAACACCTACACCCCATCGTAGTTCTTCACCAAAAACTGCCAAAGCTGGTCAGTGTGTGTTTCCTTGTTTTCTACCCTAGACAAACCACTCATGTCTTGCATCTGTATGTAAAAAGCATTTCCACAGGTGATGTTACAGCTGTGTGGTTACTGGTATCAACTGGTTTTGAACTTTCATAGAATCACAGAATCCCAGGCTGGTTTAGGTTGGAAGGGACCTTAAATATCACCCAGTTCCAACCCTTTGACATGGGCAGGGACACCTCCCACCAGCCCAGGCTGCTCCAAGCCCCATCCAACCTGCCCTTCAACACTGCCAGGGATGGGACAGCCACAGCTTCCCTGGGCAACCTGGGCCAGGGTCTCACCACCCTCATAATGAAGAATTTCTTCCTAACATCTCACTTAAATCTCCCCTCTTCCAGTTTAAAGCCATTAACCTTTGTCCTGTCATGCTCTGCCCTTGTCCAAAGTCCCTCTCCAGGTTTCCTGGAGCCCCTTCAGGTACTGGAAGGTGCTCTAAGGTCTCCCTGAAGCCTTGTCTTTCTCAAAAGAAGAACTTGGTTTGGCAGCTCTTTTCCACAACTGGGACTGATGTCTTACCTCAAGGCAGATGACACTTCCAGCTGGGTCCAGTGCTGCTCCCCTGAATTCTCTGGGTCTTCTGCTGACTTGCTCTGGCCAGGGGAGGAATTACACCATCTCCAGGCATCAGGACACAACACACACATCAGTCCCATGCTCTTGTCCAACTCTCCAACATCCAGAAGATGCCAGACATAAAGAGCTGGATCACACTACACACATACTAATTGCTTACAGGCAAGTGTGGTAAGTTCTTGTGTCAAACCACAGCTGAGAAGGTTGCCACGATCTGCCAGGAGGCAGAGACAGGAAAAGCAAAGACCTTTGCTCGCTGCAGAGTCCTCACAAGGATCAGCTGGTGGCTGCCATTTTACCTGTTAGTTACACAGCTTCCAGCCTGGGAAACCCTGCATGCACCCGTGGCCTTCAGACCATCAAAGAGGCTGAGAATGCAGCAAGAGTGGAAGTTGTGCAGTGACAACATCTGTGGTGGCTGAGCCTGGCTGCAGGATGGTGTGATCCAGGCTGGTCCTGGTGCCAGGACAACATGGTCCATGGGAGGCATGACCTGAGAGCGAACAGGCTCTGCTCAGAGCTCTGTGACCTTTCCAGGAACATGAGTCTGTGGAGTCAGGAAATGAACGGAGGCACAGGGGGAAGACCCTGGCTCCTGAGCATGGTCATCTGATTCCTGAAGTGGCTCAATAACCACATTCATTTTTCTCCCCACAGGGAACTTAAGATAATAAAGAGGAAAGACATTTTGCTCTCCAAGGTGAGCAAGCCAAATGAAATTCCAAAGCCTATCTTTCACCTTCATCTTCTCTGCTGAGTTCCCTGCTGTGGCCAGGTCTTGCCTTTATTATTCTTCTGCCACCACCTACACCAGGGCCCAGGTCTGTATAAACCACTCCAGAACATCTTCTTCCCAAACAACCTGCTGCAAATGTACCTGGTAGATAGAGGAAGGGATGAAGTCCATCGTGTGCAGTCTAAGGGTAGGGATGTAACACTCCTGAACTCGCACCCTTCGTCCCTTCAACACAGCACTTGGGCCCCTCAGGGTGGACAGAGCCACACCACATGAGGACCACAAGGCCCTCATATCCATGCATGGAGGAGGAGGAGTGACACAGTGAGGCTGGAAAAGCTAAAACATGCCTGGAAGCCTGTGCTGAGAGCACAGCCAGGTCATTGTGGAGCTCCACGCAAAGCACTGCAAGAGTTAAGGTGAGGTGGGGCCATTTTCCTTCTCTCATGGAGCGTGTCATAACCTCCTGGGTTCCATTGCTGTCCCAAGTATTGTCCACAGCTTCTTGGAGAGGGTCTCCTGGCTGGCAGGATCGCTGCGTGGCACTCGAGCCCCTGGGCTGCTGAGACCCTGCAGCATTACACAACAGCCATTTTGCTTCTGCAGCTTCTTCCGAGTGCATGTGGGCAATGTGGGACACAGACAAAATGGTTTCCATGGCAACTTGCACTTCAGAGATGCCAGTGATTTGCATTGGGGGAAAAAAAATTCTGCTTCCACTCACGTTGCGAGCGAGCAGGGAGGTGGGCTGCAGCAGTGCCCAAGAAATGGCTGATGTAAAAATATCTCTGGTGATTTTTCTTCTGCAGTGCTCAGCCTGCTCTCCTCTTGGCTGGCACACCGTGGGCTGGTGGCATTTGTCCCATGCAGTCACAAAGCAACAACCCTGCTGGTTTTTGCCAAAAAGGCCGAAGTGGCAGCCCTGGGGAGCAATGGGCTGTTCTGGCCCTGGAATGGGAGAGACATGGTCCGGGAGTGAAACTCAATGACCTTCATCCAGGGAGTCAGACTGTCCTTCAATTGTTGGCCACTGGCTGCTGTGCCTCCATTTCCTTCAGGGAGGCCAATGGTGGCCATGGGAAAGACAGATAAAGCCAAGACCTCAGCAGGCAAACCAGGTCACCTCCTGGAGTGATGCGGTGAATTTAACGGAGGAAAATGGCCAGTTGCCCTGTGAGCTCATGTCTGGAAGAGTGGTGGCTCTGTCTGGAGAGACAGAGTGAAGCCAAGGAATCAGGCTGCATGTCTGCAAAGAGGTGTGTTGGTCAAGGGAGGGCTCTCCAGCACTGGAGTGAGCACCCACCCTGATGGTGTTCCTGTCACAGGGAACTCTTCCCAGCTGGGGGTGTGTGCTGTTCAGAGATCATAGAATCCCAGACTGGTTTGGCTCGGAAGGGACCTTAAAGATCATCCAGTTCCAACCCCCTGCATGGGCAGGGACACCTCCCACCAGCCCAGGCTGCTCCAAGCCCCATCCAACCTGCCCTTCAACACTGCCAGGGATGGGGCATCGTAACCGATGCTGCATAAGTGGGAATATTTGTTCTGGAAGGCAGATGCCAAAGACCCTGGTTTACCCGATAATCTGGGGTGATTGTGCCTCCCAAAGCGGGGGGGATACCCAGACCCAGAACGGCCATTGCAGGTGCAAAGGGCAGAGTGAAACCCCCAGGAATGCACCCCACTGCAGTGGGGGGCTCAGTCCCAGGGCTCTGCACCCCCTGCCCCAGCGACATTTCCTAGAGGTGCGGGAGCCAAACCCAGCCCCGCAGCCCAGCTCCCCGCACTCCCGCGGGGTCCCGCTGCAGGAACCCGGGGAGGGGCAGGTGTGTGTCTGTGCAGCCCCCTCCCCTGCCCAGCTGGCCGGGGGGCAGCGCCGCAGAGCCGGAGGCCGTGGGGGCAGGGCGGGGGGCGGCCGGGGGCCGGGGGGAACAGGCTTTCTGGGGTCCCTGGGTTCAGGGGCGGTGCGGGGTGCGGGGGTCAGCCGGGGGGCCCGCGGGCTTTTCGGGGGGCCGGGGCGGGCCGGGGTCGGGCAGCGCCGCAGAGCCGGGATCCTCGGGGGTCGGGGGCTGGGGGGGGGGGGGGAGGGTCCGGGGGGGGTCCGGGGCGGGTCCGGGGCGGGGCGGGGGGGGCGGGCGCTGCGGCAGCGCGTGCGGGGCGGGCGCGGGAGCGCGCGGTGGGTTCAGCACCGCGGAGAGCGCCCCGGGCCGGGGGCGCGGAGCGAGCGGCGGGGGGGGGGGGGGGGCGGGGGGGGCCGGGGGGCTCCGGCCACCCCTGGATGAGCACCATGAGGCTGCTGCTGCTCGCCCTCCTCTTCTCCTCCTCCTTCGCCCGAGCCGGCTGCGACCCCAAGATCGTCAACATCGGCGCGGTGCTGAGCACCAAGAAGCACGAGCAGATCTTCCGCGAGGCGGTGAACCAAGCCAACAAGCGGCACGGCACCTGGAAGCTGCAGCTCAACGCCACCTCGGTCACGCACAAGCCCAACGCCATCCAGATGGCCCTCTCCGTCTGCGAGGACCTCATCTCCAGCCAGGTACCCCGGGACGGCAACACCCCCCCCCCCCCCCCTCCCCCCGCCGCCGCCGGGCACCCCCCGCCCCGTCCCCGGAGGGCTCTGAGCTCCCGCCGCGACCCCCGCCCCGTCTCATCCCCCCGGACCCCCCGAGTCGGGTCCTGCCCCGGCGCCCGCATTGCAGCCTTTATGTAAGCGCGGCCGGCGGCAACTGCGCGCCGCGGGTTCACACCCGCACCCCGGGGCACACACGGGCACCCGCACACCCCCCGGAGCACGCAGGAGCTCTCACACACACCCCAGGATGGCACGGCCACCCCAGCACCCCCAGGGGCACAGGCGGGCACCCCGCCTGCCCAAGGGCTCACACCCGCAGACGGGTGTGCAGGCAGGCTCAGCCAACACCAGGCGTGCAGACAGCAGCACACGAGCACACACGCACCGTGCACGGCCACACGTCACCGTGGGCACACACAGGCACACACAGAGCTACGTGTGAACACGCTGGGCACACACATGGGCACCCACACGCCGTGGGCATGGGGCACTATGTGCTCGTGTATCCTTGTGGAAATGCCCTTGGGCCGCCCTGCCTGGGCACACACATCTTGTGCACACGTGCGTGGCTGTGCAGACACGGGTGCACACACACAACCCTGCGTGTCTGCCCTCTTATCTGTGTGCAAATGCACTTGTGCATGCATGCTCTGCCCCAGGCACACGTGCATCCATGTGCACACCTGAGCCCTCATTGCACCAGCTGCGCACACACACACGTGCTGCTACACAAACACACTACTGCAAAAAACCTGCAGTGCTTCATGTACGCACCCCCAGCACAGCTGCACACCCTCCCCACGACCCCCCAGCACCACAATGAGCACCCCCCCTGCCACACACACATGGGAGAGGCAGGTACACACCGGGGGGTTGCAGGCACACAGGGTGTGTGCACACACACAACCACGGGCACACACACACACACTGTGCACGCCTGCACACACCTGCACAGGCCAGAGAGCTGTGGGCACACACAGAGAGCACACTGGACATGCATGTCTGCTCTCACAAGCCCAACTCACACCTCCCTCCTTTCTACATGGGTACACAAGGGGGCAGTCCCAATCTGCAGGGGGTGGGTGCCCTGGTGTCCTGTGCAACCTGCGGCCCTGACCCTCCCCCTGCATGAGCTGAGCACAGCTCACCAGCCCCATTCTCCCATTTGGGGCCATCAAGTGGGCAGCCAGGAAGGTACCAACCCACCCCCATCCCAATCACCACCCCCCCCCCCCACGCATATACAAAAAGTGGATGTGGACCCATACACAGGTACAAGCACACACACAGATGGTTTGAACGCCCACACACGCTGACACACACACACAGCCAGAGAGGGGGGAGGGAGCTGGGGGGGCAGAGGTGCACAGCAGAGGGGAGCTGGCATGTTTGCAGCTCTGCTTCCCCATGTGGAGAGGAAGATGTCTGGAGACATCCCTGGGGGTGCTGGCAGAGCCGGGCTGAAGCACAGTGAAGGTGTAAAACCTTCCTGCTGCCTGGGAGGGGGCTGGGTTGGGTCCCTCGCTGAGCCTTGGCTCCATCCTGCCTGATGTCCTGTGTCCATGTCACCTCTGAGCATTTTCCCCATGGCAAACCCCATGGAGCCCTGGGGGTTGCAGGTGCTGGTATGTCCCTGTGTGGGTGGTGGGATGCAGAGAGCAGCTCTGGGATGCAGACTGGGCTGCGAGTGCTGGAGGTACTCACACTGTCCCAACATGCAGGGGTTCTCCTGGCCCCAGCCCCAGAGTGGGGCACAGCCCATGGGTCCTTGCAGGGGCTGCGAGGCAGAGGGGGCTGGGACTGTGTGCCTGCAAAATGGCTCTGCTTGCTCAGCTGCTGCGCAGCGCGGCCCTTGTCCCCCCCAGCCCTCTCGGTGCCTGCTCCTCCACCGAGGCCTTGCCCCAGCCCTGCTGGGGACAGGTCCTCACCCACCCCCTGTCAGCACAGCCCTGGTCACCTCTGCACAGGGAATTCTTCTCCTCTTGCCTCCCCAGGTCACCTCCCCAGCCCCTTCCCCAGTAATTCTTCCCTTCTCCCACTGCAGAGACTCCAAACCCTGCCCCAGCTTGCTCTGCACCCTCAGCCTGCTCCCACCTGAAACCAGGCAGGATCTTCCCTTTTGTCACCCCAGGTCTCCACACATGCTCCTCTCCTGTCCCATCTGTCCCCCCAGCCCAGGCACAGAGCAAATCCCAGGGCTTGGGCAGATGCTTGGAGGAGGAAGAAATGTTATTTCCTCCCAGACATCAAAGTCCTTGCACTGATTCACCCTAGCAGGAGAGCTGTCACCAGCTGGGGACATTCCTTGTGCCGTGGTAGGGCATTACTGTAACAAAAGATCCCCCAAGGGATCGCCCAGCTCCTTCCTCTCCCTTTGACACCAAGGATCATCCTGCTGGAGATCAAAATCCCTACCCTGTGGTAATAGCAGGATCTTGCCCAGATCTTCCTTCCCAATTTGGGTAGGACCCCAATTGCCTGTGAGGAGCAGATCCTGGCTCCTGCCCCCGTGCCCAGCCCCCTCCCCCAGCTTTCCCATTCCTCCCAGTGCTCAGGGCCAGATGGCTGATTCTCTCCGTGGCTCTGCTCTCCCACTCCTGGTCCCAGCTGACCACTTTGTTTGTAATAGTCCTCAGAGGGGAATTACAACTGAGTATTAAATGTGTGGTTAAAGAAATCGCATTACACAGTGTGACTGTAAGGGAGATGTTTCCCTTTAATCTGCAATCCATGCAAGTTATTAGTTTAGCGAGCAGAGAGGCCAGGATGGCATTTCCATTAAGATACAACCCTGAGCAGGGCTGGCACCTCTCTGCAGGCTGCAGCTCCCCTGGCTCCCTGTGCAGTCCTTGCCTCCCTGCTCCAAAGTATCCGAGTGCCAAGGGCACGTCACCGTGGGGCTGCCAGGTGTTGCAGAGAAGAAAAGGGGGGAAAAATATATTAAAAAAAAAAATCAGCCTGGATGGCCGATGTGCTCCTGTGAAATAATGTTTGTGTCGTGTATCCTGTCCTGCAGGTCTATGCAATATTAGTTAGCCACCCTCCTGCTCCCAACGATCACCTCACACCAACACCCGTATCATACACAGCTGGCTTCTACCGGATCCCAGTCATTGGTCTGACAACACGCATGTCTATCTATTCTGATAAGGTAACTGCTGCACCCTTCTAGTCCACTCCCTCATACGTGTGGTGTCAATCCAGAGTGCCCATCAGGAGGATTAATGATGACTACACTGCCCTGCCCTGTGTCTGTCTGTCCATCCATCCTCTCCAGTTAAACCTGCAGCTCCCTCCATCCCTCCCTCTCTCCCTCTCCCACCTTCCTGGTACATGATTTTTTCACAGCTGCCAGTGCTGACCTACATAGTGCTGGGTGATTTCTGCAGCCATTCCCTGCCAGGCTGCTGGGCTCGCTGCTCTTCAGCCAGGGCAAGGGCACCAAGCAGCTCCTGCTCTGCTCACTAGTGACAGCTGGGGGGGTTCTGGGTGCTCCTGGGAGTGGGGGGCTGCTGAGGGGCAGGAGGATCCCAGTGGAGCCTGGACCTCGGGCAGGAGCTCTCTGGGGCTTGCAGATTGTGTGGTGGCATTCACTCCTTTGGTTTTATGTGATATTGGTAAGGGAGATAATAGAATTGACTGACAAGTTATCCTGAGGCTGTAACGACATTCAGTCCAGCCAGCACTCAAGAAAGGGGTTCACATTCCAGTGTCTCAAACCACTGTCTGCTGTCCCTGTGAGAACATGTAGACTTCCAGGCTGGATGAGGTCCTGCTGGATGTGCCTGGGGGCAATGCCCTGGCCTGGGTGAGAAGATGCTGTCATAGTCAGCTCTCACAAAGACACTTTGGGATTAGCAAACTAGAGCCAGGAGCCCCACAGACCGTTGCAACCTTGGTGGAGGTTTTTGTCTAGGTGCACAAGCTTTAGTGGTGAGATCAGGCCTGTTTTGAAGCATAAATCAGCCTTTGCTTGGAAAATGTGAATATTCACAAATGCAAATGTTCAGTGCAAAAATAGTCATTCCACCTACATGCTAAATGCAGCCCAGTCTCAGCAGGGAGGAGCAGAGGCTCCTGGTGCTGCAGCAGCAGGTCTTGGCATCTCCCACCAAGTAAAACCATGGTAGGACAGCCAAGACCATGGCAGTGACAACAGTGGTGTCTGGCAGGGGACCTGACAGGGTCCCAGCAGGCATGGTTAGAAGGAAAGGGATGGCAACAGAACTGGCAGGCCAAGGGAGAGGGCAGGCAGCAGCAGGATGTGAAGGGGGGATTTGGTTGGTGCTGCCACGGGGAGGATATAGGTCTGGTCAACACTGTCACCAAGAGGGACCTTGTCACAGTGCACACAGAATCACATAGAATGTGAGGGGTTGGAAGGGACCTTTGGAGATCATTTAGTCTCCACCTCCTCTGCCAGAGGAGGTTCACCTAGAGCAGGTTGCACAGGGTGGCATCCAGGCAGGTTTTGAATGTCTCCAGAGAAGGAAACTCCACAAGCTGCCTGCATAGTCTGTTCCAGTGCTCTGTTACCCTTACTGTTCAGTTTTTCTTTATGTTTAGGTTGAACCTCTTGTGTTCCACACCATGGCAGGGAAAGGGGACCCTGCAAGCTATCAGTCCAGCAGAGCCATACTCATGGAAGCAAGCTAGCTGTTCTTCTACAGCACAGAATCACAGAATGTTGGGGTTGGAAGGGACATCTGGAGATCATCAAGTCCAACCCCCCTGCCAGAGCAGGACCAAAACTAGGGCAGGTCACTCAGAAAGGCATCCAGACAGGTCTGGAAAGTCTCCAGAGAAGGAGATTCCACAACCTCTCTGGGCAGCCTGTCCCAGGGCTCTGTCACCCTCACAGGAAAGAAGTTCTTCCTCATGTTCAGGTGGAACTTCCTGGGCTCCAGTTTGGATCCATTGCCCCTCGTCCTGTCCCAGGGCACAAGTGACAAGAGGTTTTCCTTGCCTTCTTGACCTTCAGCCCTCATGTATTCACAGACATTAATTAGATCCCCTCTCAGTCTTCTCCTCTCTAGACTGAACAGCCCCAGGTCTCTCAGCCTTTCCTCATCAGGCAGGTGTTCCAGTCCCTTCATCATCCTCGTAGCCTCTGTTGGACTCTCTCCAGTAGATCCCAGCAGGACCCAGTGCTGGTTGTGCTCACCCTGAGGGTTGGGCCCTTCCCTGGCACACTGCACCTCAGACTTTTTTTTCCTATTTGAAGCCTGTTTTCTGCCACAGTGGCTCATAAAGCCCACCTGGCTCCCTTCAGAGCTGGAGGAGTGACCTGCTGTGGCAACCCACTGGGGTGGCAGGGAGGTGGATGCTCCCCACAGAGGGTTTGGGGGTGTCAGGCAGGTGAGGGGCTGTGAGGTGCACTTGTCTGACTGAGCCATGGTGGCCATGCTGTGTGTGTCCTCGCTCCAGGCACTCACAGAATAGAATCATAGGATCACAGAACGGTTTTGGCTGGAAAAGTCCTTGAAGGTCATCAAGTCCAGCTGTTAGCCCAGCACTGCCAAGGCTACCACTGACTCATGTCCCTCAGCACCACATCTACGTGGCTTTTAAATCCTTCCAGGGATGATGAATCCACCCTTGCCCTGGGCAGCCTGGGCCTGGGTCTGAAAACCCTTTTGGAACAGAAATTGTTCCCAATATCCAATTTAAACCTCCCCTGGTGCACCTTGAGGCTGTTTCCTCTTGTTCACTTGCTTGTTCCCTGGGAGAAGAGACTGACCCCCCATCACTCCAACCTCCCTTCAGGGAGTTGCAGAGAGCCAGAAGGTCTCCCCTCAGCCTCATTCTCTCCAGGTTGAACACCCGCAGTTCCCTCAGCTTCTCATAAAACTTGTGCTCCAGACGCTTCACTCATGCCTGGTTGGGCTCTTGCTCTGCATCTTTCCCTCCGTGGCAGCTGGGGCTTGAGGACTGAAGTTCTCTGAAGACTCGCAGGGATGAGACGGGGCAAAGGTAGGGCCTGGGTGGGTAGAGAAGCAAGGGAGAACTGGCAGGAGCTGGAGAGAATGGCAAAGGTGGGAGGGCAGGACAGCAGAGAAAAGGGGTGTGAAGATGTAGGACTGGCCAGACAAGACTCTGCATCCCCATGCAGGACAGGCTGGCTGGTGCCACACAGGGACATCCAGCTGCTTCCCTTTTTGGTTTCCACTGATCAGCTTGTGTGGTTAGTTTGGGGTTTTTTTTGTGTTCTCTGTTTTTTGGTGTGTTTTGTTTTTTTTTTTTTGGTGGTGTTGGGGTTTTTTTTGGTGGGTCTTTTTTTTAATTCAGGAAATTATATCTTTCAGCTTCGTTTCTATGGAAACAAGCTTGTAAGATCACTTTGTGTGCACGCCCCGATTGGTTTTGAAGGCATCAGCCAATTTTAGTTAAATTTTACAGGGGTTTGAAGTCTCAGCTTTATTTATGGTCCCCCTGAGGTCAAGCTGCTGAGGAAAGGAAAAACGTGGGCCCCAGCAGAGACTGGTTTGCCCAGTATCTTTAGATGCTCTCAGAGCATCTCCAGTACAGCACAGCAATCCACAAGCTGTAGCTGCTCTTTCAACAAAGCAACCTGAGGGAAGTAGCTTCATTGTCCCTGTATTCAAAGCACTATTTGTTCTAGAAACAGTCTTGCAGCCATCAAGCCAAGCACTCTGGCTTGGCAGCCTTTATTTGGCCTTATGAAATCATTACCTGCTTCTTCACCGAGATCCTCACGCTGCCCGTCAGGGTCCTGCCAGCATGGTGAGGGGGTCTCTGGAGCCTTGTCCCCTCGGAGTGAGTGGGAGGTGAGCAGGGAGCTGCAGGAGGAGACAAGAGGGTCCCACGGTAAGGGCAGCAGAGCTGTTCCCATGGCTGGGGTGTCCATCGCTATGGGCAGCCCTTGGTGGGATCTGCACGGACTGGGCATGGCAAGAATCATGCTCTGACCTCCTCGTGCTGGGCCCCCTGAGCAGGCAGGCTGGACTATTGCTGTAGTGCTTCTGTTTGCAGGTGTCCTGGGGGGATTTATATCTCCTTGACATCTCGGCTGAAAAAAATGAGGTGACGTCGTCTCGACAATATGAGCAATATGAAAGGACACTGAGGGCATGAGAGCTGGGATGGCCTCATGCCCTTCATCACCACCACGTGGGACCATCCCTACGTGATAGGGATGGAGGGACCTGCTGGGTACCCCAAGGTGCTGAGCCCCCCACCATCTGCCAGTGAGAGACAAGACCCCTCCCCATGGCACCTCGTGGCCACATGCAGACTGTGTGAGCAGCTCTGCAAACACCTGAGCAGGTTCCCTGCAGGGACACACCCCCCCACACCTTCCTGCAGGCATGTGCTCCCCTTTGTGTGCACACAGAGGCCCTGGTTGCACACACACACACACACACACACACACCTACCTTCTTTTCCTCTCTACTCACATCAGCAAAGTCAGCACCACCAATAATTTGCCATTCCTGAGACCCAGCACATGGTCCCAGCTTGATAAACTCATGCCCAGTGTTTTTAGGCTTCATCCCCATGGGTTTCTGCTGACCTGAATCCACCTTGAAGCCTGGATCCCATCCCAACTGGTATTTACTTACTTTTTGCAGCAATAGGATTAAGTGAGGGAGTGCAGGGCTGAGCAGTCAGGGCAGGTTTAGAGAAGATATTAGGAAGAAATTCTTCCCTGTGAGGGTGGTGAGACCTTGGCCCAGGTTGCCCAGGGAAGCTGTGGCTGCCCCATCCCTGGCAGTGTTGAAGGGCAGGTTGGATGTGTGTCCAAGCTGAGCATGGAATGCAAGTGCTGGTCCTGAAATCCAAACTCAGCATTAGCAGTTAATTATTCTTATTTTCCCTATTTTAAAACTACAGTTCTCTAATTCAAGAGCTGAGACACCATTATAACAAGTCCATGATACTTTTGACACCACCTCAGAAGGCAAATTTGCCTGAACTGTCAAAGCAAGTTCATCTCCAACTTTGCAGTCAAATGTGCCTAACCCAGATATATGTATTTATAACACTTAAGAAAGCCACCATCAGTTTGAGCAGCATTTTTACAAGATATTTGGGGACATAGAAAATAAATCAAGGTGATAAATATTGAAATTTCAAAGGTGTTTTCATTTCAAAAAGGGATTGAAATAGTTTTAAGTTAGTTTTTTTAATTTTTTAGTCTGCATTTTTTTAATTTTTTTTTTTTTTTTACTATTAGCTATTCTGTTCTTTTTTCATTTATCTTCTGATTTTTTCCCCCATTTCCATTTTTCATTTCCATGGGTTTCCTTGAAGCAATTAAAAATGCTGACGGATTAAAAATTACAAATGCTCAGCCACACTTCGTGTGCCCCTGGTCCAAGCTGTGGGTCTGGACCTGGAAACATCTGGACATCTCTGCTGACTCCAAAGGGAGCTTGAGCAACATGGTGGTGTGAAGGCCACCATTGTCTTTCCACTGATTGTCCCTATGGTGCTTCTTCCCCATCCCATTGTTTAGGACAGGGCTGTGAGATGAGCTGCATTTCTCCTGCTCTCTGTGCAATTGGGAATGTTTGCATCAGTCATAGAAAACTGCAGCTCTGAGATGCTTTTTGCAGATCTCCTGGGTCATTTCTTCCTGCCATTGAGCATCCACAGTTCTTCTTGATCTTCAGTAATTAGGAAATGTTTCCAGAGGTTTGATGCTTTTTCTGCTGCCTCCATCATGTCTGGGTTTTGGGACAGGACAGGGACAGACACACTGTCCCACCCCACACACCTGACCATGACAGGGGGTTGCAGTGTTCTCTGTAAGTTGCATGGTTCAGTTTGACTTTACCACCATTGTTGATTATGAGGTGGAGGCATGATCTGCTCTGCCCACCCATCCTGCACGGGTCCATGGTGGACATGACACCCTTTCTCTCTCAGAGGGAATCACTTAGACCTATTCAGGACATTTGGTCAGGTCTCTGGAGGAGCAAGTCTGGACAAGTCCTTTTTGGTCCAGAGGACCATCTTAGCCTTAGAAAAGAAATATGATGGTGCTTTGTTTTTATGCTCTTCTGCTGAGGCTGCTGCCTCCCTCCAGCATGTAGCTGGCTCCTCAGCAGCCTCCATGCTGAGCTCAAGCACTTTCCTGTTCTAATATTTGACTCCAGGGCCTTTTGGAAAAGCTGCATTTTTGAAAACCACTCTGTCAGCTACAGCTTTTGGTCCAATTTCTCCCCAAAGAGTGCTGTAGTTAATTAGACTGGAAAGGCTCTTGCTTGATCACCCAACCCTAATGATGTCTCTAACCAACCCAGATAGGTTCACCAGGGCACGTGTCCAGAGCTGCCACCCGGGTGCTCTTGAGGAACAGGCTGACCTAGAAACTGCCAAGCAGCATGTTATAAAACTGCTTTTCTGAACTTCTCTCATGAAAAATGACTAATATCATAGAATGGCAGATGGGTTTGGGTTGGAAGGGACCTTAAATATCACCCAGTTCCACCCCCTGCCGTGGCAAGATGCACCCGCCCCTGCTTGTCGCTCTCTGAAGAGGATTCATTTTGGTTTTTTTGTCCTTTGCTCAGTAACCTTCCCACTCCAGAAGAAAGGCTGTATTTGCACTGAAAGCTGCTGCCAGTTTGTTGCTGGACAGGCTTTTTTTCACCAAATCTCAAAACCCCTCTTTGCCATGTGCTAGGTCAACCACAGAGAGGTACAAAATCATAGCCAGGGTTTGCTTCTCAGCCAGAAGGAGTGCAGGTCCCAGAGGCTGGCTCCAAGTGTGTGACCTAGAGGTCTACCAAAAACTGCTGCTCTGCCTCTTTGGCCTTGTGATCTCAGCCCTGTCCCCACAAACCTGCCCGGTCCCCAAGATGTACCCTGGCCCATGACCCAAGCAGTTTTTGTTGAGCTCTTGTTCTTCCTTGCAGAGCATCCACCTGTCCTTCTTGCGCACAGTCCCACCATACTCTCACCAGGCCAACGTCTGGTTTGAGATGATGAGAGTCTTCAACTGGAACCACGTCATTCTGATAGTCAGCGACGACCACGAGGGTCGTGCTGCACAGAAGAAGCTGGAGACCCTCTTGGAGGAGAGAGAGTCCAAGGTCAGTTCTTTAACATTGTCTTGTAGCTTTGTTTAAGCAACAACAACAAAACTAGAAGTCTCGGGCTGTTGTATGTATGTAGATTTCTGTATGTAAAACACCTTTTCTTTCCATTGTAACATGGCTGACATGCTTAAAGCATCAACAGTGTCTGACTAGTACCTGACAGAACTTTGTACTTTATTCATTTCACTTGCTTTGCCATGGTCAAAATCTCCTACATGTAAATCGACTACAAAATGAAGGGAAGGATAACCTGGAGCTCTGCAAATGCCTCGCCCAAGAGTCCCACCCAAGGAGAGGACCAGTCGCTCAGCTTAGGGAAGCACCTGCCCGGTGACAGCCACCCAGGGGCCAGGCAGACCCAGCTGTGACAAACCAACCCCGAATTGGCTAACCCCAGCTTGCCTTAGTGACCAGGAGGGGCAGGGGCCACCAGCAGGGTGCTGCCCGGGGGGTCATGCTCCCTCTCTATAAAGCTGCCGGCGCGGCCGGTGCCCCGTTCCCATTCCATTGAAGCTCATGCCAAACACGCTTTCCTGACACCCCATGCTGGGACCAGAGGGCGGCTGGGGCTGGCGGGAGCAGCTTTATGGAGGAGGTGCACTGTCCTGCACCCAGGGCCAGCAGGGAGCAGGGGAACAGGCAGGGGAGGTCCCTGAGCGTGCTGGAAATTCAGGAGGACTATCAGAGACCTGCTGCCCTGGAGTGAAAGACTGAGCCAGTGCTCAAGATGAGCGGGGAAGGTGAACAAAGGGAGACCTTCTGCTGCAGGCACCTGTCTGGAAGGCAAGGAACCACCTTGTGCCCTACAGGATGAAGTCCCAGAATGTCCTCTTGCCCAGGGTGAGGTCCTCTTCTGGTGGGCAGAGCCCAAGCCCATCTGCAACACTCCAACAGCATCAGGGCAGACATTCCTGGCTGGTCCCTCCTGGGTCCACAACCTGCTCTTCTCCAGCCCCATGAGCATCTTCTGGACTTTTGGCAATTGGCTATTGAGGACATGTAGCCATAGACATTTCTAATTGGAGTTGGCAGCTGAGCTGAGACACAAGAGAGAGCAGCCTGCCATTGCTCTGTGTCACCTCTCATCAAGCCACTGGAAGAACAACTTGTGCAGGGGTGCATGTGACACAAGCCACACTGGCCACCAGGCTTTTGTTTTTGATAATGGTTCCCAAGAAGCTCCATTCTTGCTGCATCCTGGGCCACTGTGGGACACTGGTGTGCCACCAGCCATGGTGGGACCCTTCTACCTCCAGAGGCAGCTTCCCATAGATCAGCTCTCCAGAGCCTCTTGGCAGCACAGTGTCCCTCACCCAAGAAATGCTGTGAAAAGGTTGTTCCCACTGTCAGTCTGAGGTCCTTTTGCTTTCCAGTTTCCTGCAGCTCCCTCTCATGCCCCCAGCCCAGTTTGCTCCATGCAATGCTCTTCAGCCTGCCCATCCTACAGCCTTTGAGATCTGGGGCTTGGAAGATGGGGGTGGAAGGGTCTGTCCTGAGACCTACCCCACATTTACACTGCATTTATGACATGTTTTGGTGTCTCCTGGCAGCTACTGGGCTACTGCAAATGCCCTGGCCATCCTCCAGCCTGGGGCATTTGCTCTGTGATGGTAGGTCACCCTCTGTTCCTTTTGGACTGTGTCACCACATCTTATTTCTTTTTCCTTTGAGGAGCTTGTTCTGGTCAAACTGACTGGTCTGACTGGTCTTGAAGGTGGTCAATATCCCTGCTGGGGCTTTCCTGACTTCCTCAGTCTCTTCTGCTGTCTAATTACTCTTCTAATCACTGGTGTGCTGACTCTCTTCATGCCATGAAGTGGTACCTGGAGCCCTCCCCATCTACTTAAGGGCAGCCTGGGCCTTGGGGAGGGAGGAGGCAGGAGACCTGCTCTTGACCACTTCAAGGCTTGGATCACAGGCCCTGAGGACCTGGGGCATCTGCTGTGGGTCAGAGGATCACCTGCCTACCTGAGCTCTTGGACCTGAGCGTGGCTTGTCCTCTGGAGCCTGTGCCATCCCTGAGTGTCACTGAGGCACCATGGTTTGGATTTGCACTTCAAGCAGGTGCTTGGAGCCCAGCCCTGGAGCACCCTACATGCTAGTCTTGTCTTGGGTCTGTCTGCAATGACTCAGCCTGGAGCTGCTGCTTCATCCCAGTACAACTCTGCCCATGGATCTGGGCAGGCCAGCACTGCACCATCAGTGCTCGGGGGCAGCAGGAGGGGCCAGATGCTCTGAAAACCAGTTTGCCCAAGTCAGAGGTGGCAGGTCCTGGTGTGCTGGCTCCCCTGCTCTGGGGCCATGGTGGTCATGAAAGTGGTCATTTTCTGAGTGAATGCTGGAGAACATGGTGGAAAGGGAATTTTGATTTTGTGGGTATCTGTGGGAAACATGGGCAGGAGGAGCAGGGAAAAGCTGCAGGACCACAGGGAGAAATAGGAAAGAGAGGAGACATTGCTGGTCTAGTTCTGGAATAGGGACAGTGGCAGGAAGAGGCAGAGGTGACCAGGTGCCATCAGGTCCCACTTTCCTGCGCCCAAGACTCTGCTTCATTTTGCTGACCAGCTTGGGTCAACTTGTCAGCACATCCCGGGCACATGAGGTGATTTGTGGCTGGAGGCTGCACGATGGGTGACCATGGTTTTGCCTAAATTTATGGTGCCTGAGGAAATGGGGCCCATGTCTCATCACTGGAGAATATTCCCGCTGTCCTGCTGCAACTCTGCTGCCCTTGGAGGCAGTTACTCCAGGTCTCACTGTGATCTAAGCAGACTCTAAGAAGCCATCACAGAAATCCTCACCATGGACATAATCAGAAGTGAAGAACTGGGCTCCAAGCAGATTTTGCCTCCTCAGACACTTTTGCTTGCAAGGACCTCACTTCTCCGAGCAATGAGAAACCTGTCAGACTGTGCCCGAGGAGAAGAAAGAACCCACAGCTCCAAGGAGGAAAGGAGATCTGCAAAATGTCCTGTCAAAGACTGGTCAAAGTGGTCAGGAGGAGGAAAAAATTGAGTTTGGAAAGCAAAATGCAAAGATAAAACCTTGGTGCCGAAGGAGGAACCAGGGAACATGAACCCTTGCATTCTGGGGGTGCAAAGGGTCAGGTTCCTGGCAGGGATCAGTTGCTGTTGCCATAAGATGTTGCCAAATGGAGACTGGAATAGAGTTGAGTCCTGAACCCCATACAGACAGATCAGGGATGCCCAGCTGGGGTGGGACAGGGTCAAGAAGAAGAGATCAGAGTATGTCCCACCAAAACCTGCCAGGCACCATCCTGCAGAAGTGACCTGACCTCAGGGGCTGCTGCCAGGAAGATCCCCAGGACTCTGCACACTGCTGCTGGGTCAAGGCTCCTGAGAGCAGAAGCTGTTGACCCTCAGAATATTGCCTGGAGGAGAGGAAACCTCCAGATATAGGTTTCATGCTCTGTCGAGGCCAAGCAGCAGAAGTGGCTCAGGCAGGAGACAAGGGGAGGAGGAGGCCCTGGTCCTCCATTTCCTGCAGGCTCAGCCCACACTGAACCACCTGCCTTAGTCCAAGGTGATGTTCCAGCCCAGCAGCATGGAGACCATCCATCAGTGAACCCCACTAGCCTTGTGTAGGGCCAGGTTATGGGCACTGTGGTCTCTGGCAGCTGCACCTCCAGAGCCACCCATGTGCCCCAGAGCCACCAGGTGCCCTCAGCCCTCCTCAAGCACCAGGTAAATGCTGCAGTGTCATCCCATGATCACCATTGCTTCACATCACCACGCTTTGAGCCAGCATGGGACCTAGAGAGCTTTTTCTTTCTCTCTTGGATGGCAACAGAGCTCCAAAAAGCTGCTCCCTCCTCGCAGGAGGTGAGGAGTTCAGCTGAGACACCACACTTGCTGTGAACTGTCTTAGGGTGACCAGGATTGCAATGCTCACAGTGACAGCAGCAACGCTCCTATCCTTACCTGTCACAGTTTGCCTCTATCCAGCACTTTACTCACGCACAACATGTTGTCCTTCCACAGTAATTCCATGGAAAGCCCACCACTTAGGCCCTTAGAGATGAGTAGATTGTTTCTGAGGTAAAAAAAAAGTCTTGCTGAAGAATTCCCCAGGCCCACAGGGGACATCCAACCTCAACGCACCAGCTTGTGACCCTCAGGCTTGCTCTGACCCTCAGGGCTGGGCACCCTGAGGAGCTCTCTCCTGATAGTGGTTTTTGCGAGCTCCAGCGTTATAGAGACCCTTTAGCAAACAGTGGAGGAGGAGGTGGATGTTGGATTGCTTTACTACACGTCATTTTCAACTGTTTATAATATTCTTCTGTGTCTACATATTTTCTCTGTGCACATTATTCATCAGAGTAAAAAAAGGAACTATGAAAACCTCGACCAACTTTCCTATGACAACAAGCGAGGACCCAAGGTATATATGCATGGAAATGCACGCCGCCCACCAACCTAACTAGCAAATGAAAAAATAGCCACAGCCACCAGAAAAAATGATAAATAAATAAATAAATAGATAAAAAGAGAAAGAGAAAAAAAAAAAAGAAAATAAAAGAAAGAAAGAAAAAAAAAAAAGATCCATGACTGTTTCTTGGTAGCACGTTTTTATGTTGAGATAGTTTGGTTTGGACTTGAGAATGGAAACCTAGCCAGCTGACCCTGGAAGGATTTATTTTTGAAACATGCATGTGAACCAGTAATTAACTTGCAAGTGTTTTTGGGGTTGTTTTTTTTTTGGTTTTTTTTGGTTGTTGTTTTTTTTTTTGAAAAGTTGAACCAACCCCCTTTCCTCCCCAAAGGAAACGGTTCCTTGGTGTAAGTTGCTCACTTCTGCTCCCAAAGGTTAACCCTGTGCAATGTATTTTTTTTTTCATTTCCCATGTTTTTGAAAAACAACACTCGTTTGAGTTTTCAATTGCATTTCAAAGCCTTTTTCTCTTTCCTGTACAATGCACGCCTCTTCTTGGGTCTTGATTGACTTCAGTTTGCATGCACAGTGCAAAAAACAAACAAACAAACAAGCAAACCAAAAAGGCAAAACGTTAAAAGAGAAAGGAAGAAAAGAAAGAAAGAAAAGAAAGAAAAGAAAAAAAAAAAAAAGAAAAATAGCTGTAACCAACCTTATTTAGCAGACTTTGGTGCAGTTTAATGAATTCTCTTGACCTTTTTCTAGATAGCATGGCTCTCACGTGCAGTCTCGCGGCTCCCGCACTAACCACGTTTGCTCACACTAATCACAGGCTGAGAAAGTGCTTCAGTTTGACCCTGGAACCAAAAACGTGACATCGCTGCTGCTGGAGGCCAAGGAGCTGGAGGCTCGTGTCATCATCCTTTCTGCCAGGTAAGGCAGAGCTGCCTCCCTCCCTCCCTGCTCCCATTTAATAGAATCACGGAATCCCAGGCTGCTTTGGGTTGGAAGGACCTTAAATATCACCCAGTTCCAACCCTTTGACATGGGCAGGGACACCTCCCACCAGCCCAGGCTGCTCCAAGCCCCATCCAACCTGCCCTTCAACACTGCCAGGGATGGGGCAGCCACAGCTTCCCTGGGCAACCTGGGCCAGGCTCTCACCACCTTCACAATGAAGAATTTCTTCCTAACATCTCACCTAAACCTCCCCTCTTCCAGTTTAAAGCCATTACCCCTTGTCCTATCACTCCATGACCTTGCAAAAAGCCCCTCCTCAGCTATTCTGGAGCCCCTTCAGGTACTGGAAGGTGCTCTAAGGTCTCCTCACTCTCCCCTTTGCAGCACTGCTGAGCACTGAGGTCAGTGCAGGTTTGAGGCTTTCATGGAGTGTGAGACACAAAGTCCCAGGTCCCAGACAGGTGGCTGGCGCTGAGCTTGCAATCACCAGCACAGCTGAGCTGTCTCGAGATCCTGCAAAGCCTTGGCAGCTGCAGAAGCAACAACAGTTACTGGTGGTGTAACCGGACCCTCCTGTGAAGGAGGGCAGCCTTACTGCCCCTGTGCCTGTAGATAGGGAGCAATAAGGAATGGGCCAAGTGTGCAGATGCTCAGCTGTGCTGGGTGCTGTGGGATTAGATGAAGCTGAGAGAAAGGTTCCCACTGCACCAAGGAATGAGCCATTGTCCAGGACAACCAGTGGAGAACTAGTTTTCAGAGGAGGACCAGAAGGAAGATGCATCTTCCCTGGCCCTGCTATCCCCTTGGGATGTGACAAGGGGGGAAGAAGGGCTGTCCAGCACCTGGATCCACCTTCCCCTTCCCTTCTTCTCATTGCAGTGAGGACGATGCAGCCACGGTGTACCGGTCAGCAGCCGTGCTCAACATGACGGGCTCCGGCTACGTCTGGCTGGTGGGGGAGCGGGAGATCTCGGGCAATGCCCTGCGATACGCCCCTGATGGTAGGAACTCTCCAGAGGCACCATCCTGCTGGCAGCAGGCTCAGAGGAGCCTGCTTGGAGCTGGGGCGAGTGGGAATCACCCCCCACCCACCCCAACCCAAGGAGCTCTGAGGCCGGGGGAACACGGGGCCATGGTGGTCCCACGCAAGAGGAGGGTCCCCAGATGTTGGTCTCGGCTCCCTTTGCCCACGTGGGGACACAGCCCCCTGGCAGCCTTGGCCACGCTGCTGTGCACCACATCCAGCTCCCTGGGGGTCTGCAAGCTGACCATCAGCTGGGGGCAGGCCTGGGCAATGACATGGGGATGGAGCACAGGGTGTCAGCAGGTGGGTGAAGCTGTGCCCAGTCCCCCGTGGGCAGGTGGGATGGTGCCAGCCCAGCACTGCCACAGCTTCTTCCCCTGCCTGACCCTGCCCGAAGCTCAGGCAGCTCCCCCGACAGCTCCTCTGCTCATGGCCGTGAGCTTGTTGGTCCCCAAGCCCTGGGCATGGAGGTGATGCTGGAGCAGCCACCATGCCCAGGGGTGCTGACTGGCCCCCTGCCCTCTGCTCACCCCAGGAGTCATCGGTTTGCAGCTCATCAACGGGAAGAACGAGTCAGCCCACATCAGCGACGCCGTGGCCGTGGTGGCACAGGCTGTGCACGACCTGTTTGAGAAGGAGAACATCACAGACCCACCACGGGGCTGCGTGGGCAACACCAACATCTGGAAGACAGGACCCCTTTTCAAGAGGTATTTGGGAAAGGGTCCTGCTGGAGGGAGCAGACGAGAGCTGGAAAAGGTGGGAGAATGTGGAAAAGGTGCAGGAGAGCAACATGGCAACTTTGTCTGTCACTAAAGCTTTGGGGCATGAGGCACAGGATTGCTTGGACTGTTCTGCATGGTTTGGATGTGAGGACCACATCTCTTCTATGAAACCAACCATGACAGGGGCTCAGGCACTAGCCCCCAGTTTGCACAGGCTATTTAGGCATCACCCCAGTGTCTGGCACCAATTCAGGCCATGCCAACCTGTACTCTCCTGGGCAGTGCTTGGGCATCCGGGATTAGTGTGGGCAGGGGAAGACTCCAGGAGGAAGAGCTCCAGAGACCATGATCTCCTCTGGTCTGGATCTTAAATCTGTAGGAAGAAGAGGGCAGAAAGGAGATTTTCTGCCAAATCAGGTAGGGGGGTATTTCTGTCACATCAGAGTTCAGGGATGCAGACGCATTTCTTGCTGAACTTGTCAAAGTTGTGGCATGGATCAACATGCTGCCAGCAGAGCTTGGGGCCATGGGACAGGTTGCTCTCTGCTTCAGAAGATACTGGTGCTGAGGTGTTGGATGTTGGGGTCTCAGCAGGTCAGAGCATGCGTGTTGGGTCTTGCTGCTATGGGCAGGGTGATGGGCAGACACTGCATGTGCTTCCCAGGAGCCCACCTTGGTCTGGGAGGCTTGTGCTGCTGGGGGTTGTGTGCTTCAGGTAGGGTCTGTGCTGCATCACTGCAGATGCTGTAGCACAAGGACCTCTTCTTCAGGCTGGATCCCAGTGAAGCAGCCATTCCTGTGGCAGCTTAATTTTCGAAATTAATTTTAGGCATCCTCTGTAGTGACACAATCAAGGTTGTTCAAAGTTGTTCTCTCTGGTGGCTCAGGAAACCCTTGTGGATCTTCACTATTGTCTGTCCAGGGGCTGGGGGGCTGGTTTTCCCTTTGGTGTGTATGTGTGTGCCTGAGGCACAACCCAGGCTGTGGTGGGCTGGAATGGTGACAGGGACATAGCTCCCAGGGGATCCCCAGAGGAAGGGGCCCTTGGATGCCGTGGGACATATCATTCCTTAAGGGAATGGGACTGATCTGCTGGAAAACAAGGAGCAATGCCAATGGAGATGGTAGTGTGATGTTTGGGAAACTGAATCCACCCACCAGGAGGGGGTGGTCACAGGTCTGTGAGCAGCCTTGGATGGATTCCCATGGGGTAGTGACCATGTGGCAGGCAACTGAGAGAAAGCATTTGCCTTTCTGATGCCTTCTGAGGTGTCCCAATGACCACAGCAGGTTTTCTAGGTTGGGCTGTTATGTTTCTCTCCATAGGGTGCTGATGTCCTCCAAGTACTCTGAGGGTGTCACTGGACGGGTGGAGTTCAATGAAGATGGGGACAGGAAGTTTGCCAACTACAGCATCATGAACCTGCAGAATCGGAAACTGGTCCAAGTTGGGATTTACAATGGCAGCCACGTAAGTACAGGCCTGGACAGGGTGGGTAGGAGGGGTGTGTGCACTGGGGTGTCTACCCACAGACTCATGTCTGTCTCCTTCCCCTGGGACTGATCACAGGTCTTGACCAACGACCGGAAGATCATCTGGCCAGGGGGAGAAACTGAGAAACCTCAAGGCTATCAGATGTCAACCAAGTTGAAGGTAACAGCCTATGGCTTCAGGGGTGGCAGGTCTCCTCAGCTCTCTGCATGAAGGACTGAGGCTTTCTCTACCTCCCACCTCCACTGGTGCCTCTGCAGCTGCCAGCAGCGTCTGCAAACCCAGGGCACCAGGCATCTGGGAGAGGACACAGCAGAACAATGTAGAATCATAGAATCATAGAATGGTTTGGGTTGTAGGGGACCTTCAAGATCATCTAGTTCCTACCCCCCTGCATGGACACCTCCCACCAGCCCAGGTTGCTCCAAGCCCCATCCAACCTGCCCTTCAACATTGCCAGGGATGGGGCAGCCACAGCTTCCCTGGGCAACCTGGGCCAGGGTCTCACCACCCTCAGAGTGAAGAACTTCTTCCTGATGTCTCACCTAAATCTCCCCTCTTTAAGCTTCAGACCATTTTCCCTTGTCCTCTCACTACACACCTGTGTAAAAAGCCCTACCCCAGAGTAGAGAAGGTACTGGAGGGTGCACAGAGCTAGAGCACTTCCAGTCTACACTTCCAGTTGTAGACCGACTAGAGAGGGTGGCAGGCACCCTTTGGTTTGGAAGGAGACAGCTGGAAAAGGGATATGAGAGAGAAGAGCAGAGAAAGGATGGCAGGATAAGGTGTTCACCACCTCTCAAGGCTTGGGAGCCAGAGGACACCTGGCACAGGTTTGCAGGAAGTACAAGGATGGCTCCTTTGGCCAAGGCACAGGTCAGTTCTGGAGCCCACAGCTGCTAGACAGCAGAGGCCAGAAGAAAACAGGTTCAAAAGGAGATTCAACAAGCGAGTGGAGGGTGGGTGGGCTGGTGGCTGCAGTGCTGGGCTCAGGAAATCCCTGAAGAGCTGGTGGCCAGGAGCTGGAGGTGACACTGGGAGAAGGTCCTGACACTCTTGCCTTACTTCTCATGTCCTTCCCTTAAGTATAGCCCAGCAGCCACTTTAGTGATGAGGTTCTGAGCAGGCTGGTCTTACCAGGATGACCATTCATTTGTCCTGCTGTTCAGGCAGGGGAAGTGACCCATCCCCACCAGCTGTGAGCCCTTGTTCCTGCAGAGCTGGAGCAGATGTGTTGGGGTGGTGCTCTACTGCAAAGGTCCAGGGTGGGACTAAAATATCTGCATCAGCTTGGGGCAGTGTGCCAGTGTCTCAAGCACCATTCAGGGCACTAATCCTGGCTGTGCACTGGCTCTTATCAGCCTGATGTGAGGGAGAGAGGTGGGAAAGGTTTGGAGCCAAGGTGGAAGTGCCACATGAAGGAGGATGCTGACATGGCTCTTCCTGGTCTTGCAAGGAGAGAAAATGTTCCCCATCCCAAAGCCAGGTCCTGCTGCTGGGCTGAGTGGTCTTGTGCAGCTGAGGTGGGCAACATGGTATTTTGGGTGCAGAGGACAGCCCAGCTCCCCACCCAGGGGAAAAAAGCTCTGGAGGGCAACAGAGACAAGAGGGTGATTGTGCTTCACCTTGCAGATCGTGACAATCCACCAAGAGCCCTTTGTGTATGTGAAGCCCACGCAAGCAGATGGGACATGCAGGGAGGAATTCACCATCAATGGAGATCCTGTGAAAAAGGTCTTTTGCACTGGACCCAATGAGACCATCCCAGGTAATCCAGTCTGGTGGGGAGCACAGCAGCTCCCCCAGTCCATTCAGCTGACAAAGAGTCCCAAGAATGGGTCCCCAGGAAGGGTGCTCAGTCACACAGGGGGCCCAGAGGATGGGGAGCAGAAAGGTGACAGAACATTCAGCTCCCCCAAAGCTCCCCATCAGCTCAGCCCCACAGGAATGCTGGGCAGCAACTGGGCACTGAGATTCAGGTTTTTGACCCCAACAGATGACTTTCCACTGTCTCTCTTCTGGGTGGACTCCAGGGCTGTTCTGGGGGATTGCATCCCATGTTTCTGTCTCCTGGCATGCTCCAGTTTCCTTTGCCTTATCTCAAGCAGAAGTCAGAACCCCAACACACATTAGCACCTGCTGCACTGGTACTAACACCAGTTTCATAGAATCACAGAACGGTTTTGGTTGGAAAAGAACTTTAAGATCATCGAGTCCAACCATTCCCCCAGCTCTGCCAAGGCCACCACTAAACCATATCCCTCAGCACCACATCCACATAGCTTTGAATTCCCTCTAGGGATGGTGACTCCAAGACAGCCCTGGGCAGCGTGTGCCACTGCCTGACAACCCTTACAAGGCAGAAATTGTTCCTAATATCCAATTTCAATCCATTTTGTTATGGAAAGTCTGTTTCAGGATCAGGAGTGAGCACTCAGTGGGGAACATGAGCTGCTTAGCAATGCCAGGCATGCCCAAACCCACCTGAAGATCATCCCCTTGGCCCATCACACTTTCCTGTGCACAATCCCTCAGCCCAGTCCTGGGCTGTGTTCAACCTGACAGGGTCACGTTCCAGCACAGCCTGAAGGCATCAACCCCCTCTGTCACCTGCAGTGGGTCAGTAGCATCAACTCTCAGTGCACCTCACTGGGACACAGCAAATCATAGTGTCATAGAATCATAGGGGTTGGAAGGGACCTCTGAAGATCATCAGCCCAACCTCCCTGCTGCAGCAGGAACACCCAGGGCAGATCACACATGAACACATCCAGACAGGACTGGAAAGTCTCCAGAGAAGGAAACTCCTCAACCTCTCTGGGCAGCCTGTCCCAGGGCTCTGTCACCCTCACAGGAAAGAAGTTCTTCCTCATGCTGAGGTGGAACCTCCTGTGTTGTCACTTGGTGCTCTGCAGATATTTATAGACATTAATCAGGTGCCCTTTCAGTCTTCTCTGCTCTAGGACTGAACAGCCCCAGGTCTCTCAACCTTTCCTTGTATGACTGATGGTCAAATTTCTTCATCATCCGCGTGGCCTCTGTTGGACTCTCTCCAGTAAATTCCTGCCCCTGTTGAACTGGAGAGCCCAGAACTGGACACAATACTCCAGATATGGTCTTATGAGGACAGAATAGAGGGGGAGGAGAACCTCCCTTGACCTGCTGGCCACACTGTTCTTAATATACCCCAAGATACCATTGGCTCTCTCAGCCACATGGGCACATTGCTGTCCCATGAATAACTTCTTCAGGATCCCAAAGTCTTTCTCCATGGGGCTGCTTTGTACCAGGTCAACCCCTAATCTATACTGGTGCATGGTGTTTTTTCTACCCAGGTGCAGGACTCTATACTTATTCTTGTTGAGCCTCATTAGGTTCATCTTTGCCCAGCTCTCCAGTCTGTCTAGATCTCACTGGATGACTGCAAAGCCTTCAGATGTATCAGCCAACCTTCCCAGCCTGGTATCATCAGCAAACTTGCTGAAAATACATGCTATCCCCTCATCCAGGTCATTGATGAAGATGTTGAATAAGACTGGGCCCAGGACCTACCCCCGGGGAACACCACAACTAACAGGTCTCCAACTGGACTCTGCACCATTGATCACAACCCTCTGGGCTCTGTTGTTTAGACAGTTCTCCATCCATCTCACTGTCTGCTCTTCTAACTCACACTTCCTGAACTTGCTTACAGGGATGTTATGGGAGACAGTGTCAAAAGCCTTGCTAAAGCTGAGGAAGACACATCCACTGTTCTCCCTGCAGCTATCCATTCTGACACATGATGTACAAGACCCCTTGATCCCAGCTTTCCAGCACCCGTGGGTGAAGAAGGCAGATGGGGAGGGTGGTCAGGGTGGACAGTTCTGCCTGGATAACATGGTTAGGTCCTACTGGAAACCAGAGCCATGCAGGTGGCTTCTCTCCCTGGGGACAGCCCTGGGGTCCTTGGCAAAGGGCTGACTCCACTTCTCCCTCTCCCTCTCCCCCCTCAGGCCGCCCCACCGTGGCTCTGTGCTGCTACGGCTTCTGCATCGACCTGCTCATCCGGCTGGCAGGAGTGATGAACTTCACCTATGAGGTTCACCTGGTGGCTGATGGTAAATTTGGTACCCAAGAGCGGGTGAGTTTGGGCAGCATGTGTCTTCTCTTTGCCTGTTTTTTGTGTTGAAACACCCCCAGGCCTTTCTCCAGGGCAGGGGTTGGGTGGGAGGGCAGGGCAGGGCAGGGCAAGGCTCCTGCCATGCGTGAGGGGTCCTGGGTGGTGGGGACAGGTGTCAGGGCAGTGGCTGACCCTGTGGTGGCTCCACGGCAGGTTAACAACAGCAACAAGAAGGAGTGGAACGGAATGATGGGAGAGCTGCTGAGTGGCCAAGCTGACATGATCGTGGCTCCCCTCACCATCAACAACGAGCGGGCGCAGTACATTGAGTTCTCCAAGCCCTTCAAGTACCAGGGACTCACCATCCTTGTGAAGAAGGTATGGCCTGAGCTGGGCTGTTCTGTAGCTCCAGGGAGGTGCCCCTTGCTCCCCAGCCTGCAGGCACTTGCCATGCCTGTTCCTAGGTCCCCCCATACTGTCCCCTGCCTGACCCAGGTCAGCTGCCAATCCCCACCCCTGCTGGGGGATGCCACCTTCCATGGTGAGGGTTTCAATGCTGAGTCTTGTCTCAGCTGCCCTGAGCCTTCCTGTGCAGCAGAGCAGGAGGAGCTCAGAGCAGGGCAGGGGCCAGACAAGGTGCAGGCATGACTGGTGCCAGCGCTGGTCACCTCTCTCCTGTGTGCTAGGAAATCCCCCGCAGCACCCTGGACTCGTTCATGCAGCCTTTCCAGAGCACACTGTGGCTGCTGGTGGGACTGTCCGTGCACGTGGTGGCTGTGATGTTGTACCTCCTAGACAGATTCAGGTGAGTGTGCTCTGGGTCACCCAGGGGCTGGGGGGGACAGGGAGGAGCTCCGGGACACTGTCCCCTGGGTCCCCATGGCGTCTGTCTCAGGCACAGCCCTGCAGCCCCTCGGGAGGCTCTGGCAGGAGCCAGCCCTGCCCTCTCTGCCCCACCAGCCCCAGGCTGAGGCTCCCAGGCTCTCTGGCTGGTGCTGAGCTGAGAGATACATATCTGTGGGGCAGCCAGCATGTGGGTCTGTGGCAACACACCTGGCAGACTAGGTGCCATGCTGATACCTGACTGGGGGTGACCATCAGCTCCTGGGCTCTGAGTTCATACCCTTCCCTGGCCCCAAGGCAGCTCCTCTGCAGGGCCAGGAGCCTGTCCCCCCCTCAGCCCCGTGCCCACAGGCTTTTGCCAGTAATCTGCCATGAGCTCCATGTTGCAGTGGGAGAGACTCGAGCTGGCCAGGATCAGATGATCTTCTTGGCCTGGGGGGGAGTGTGATGGGACCAGTACCAATGTAAGGCAGACAGGGCTGCAGATCAGCAGACAGGACATTCAAGGCAGCAGGACACGAGGGGTGAAGAGCTGTTTGGGTCATGTGCACAGTCTGTAGTGATGAAGGATATAGGGTGGCATCAGGGTGCTCCAGGCACAGTGGAGAGCCCTGGGATGCAAATAAGGGGTATGAAAAGACCTCTCTGTCTTGTTTTCCAGCCCATTTGGGCGGTTCAAAGTGAACAGTGAGGAGGAGGAGGAAGATGCCCTGACCCTGTCCTCAGCCATGTGGTTCTCCTGGGGAGTCCTGCTGAACTCTGGCATTGGAGAAGGTGGGTCACAGCACGTGAGGAGACTGCTCTGCCCTGTAGCCCTGGCACTGAGCTGGGGGAGACACCAGGTTGTGGGAGAAGCCCGTGTCCTCTTCTGCTGCCTCCTTCTGTGTGAGGGCTGATCCCCTGGGATCACCTCCTCCCCTGGGCCAGCCCTGGATCAGGCTGCCAGGAAATCCCATGCTGGTGATGATGGCACACTTGTGCAGACCATCCTGCCACCCCTCACATCAGAGACAGGAAACAGGTCCTTCCTGGGCTGTGCCTCCTGCCCAGGGCTACCCACCCCCACAGGGGGAGATACATGATGCCCTGGAAGGAGCTGGGTTCTCCTTGGTTTGGGCACAGCAGAGCTCTTGACACAGCTGTGGGCAGAGCAGATAGACCCTGTACATCTGCACCTGCCTTTGGTCTCGTGGGATGGACGTGGCTCTGCTGACCAGCTCAAGTCCTTGTCGTGCCAATCTGATCTTGTTTCTCTCCTTCCAGGTGCTCCCCGGAGCTTCTCTGCCCGTATTCTTGGCATGGTGTGGGCTGGCTTCGCCATGATCATTGTGGCTTCATACACTGCCAACCTGGCAGCCTTCCTGGTGTTGGACAGGCCTGAGGAGAGAATTACGGGCATCAATGACCCCCGGGTAATGACCCCTTGCTCCTTTTCCGCTTCCCTTTGCCCCTCTGGACAGAGGTGCAGGAGATACCTCCTGTGGGTATCTCCTGCCTCAGATAATGTGGCTGGTGGTACCCAGAGCCCTGCTTTAACAGGGCTGTGGGGCTGGGTCAAGCCCCAGATAGCTCTGTCTGGGGCTGTTGCTGGTGAGTCTGAGTCCCTGAGCTGGATGGGAAGAGACAGACATGGGGAAGGATCAGCAAGAAAAAAACTTCTCCAGAAATAGCATATACCCAGCTAGACTGCCTGCCAGGACCTGGAGAGCCTGAGCCTGAGCTAACCATCGAGGAAACGATTCATTATAAATGAGTTAAAGCTAATGAAATTGTCCCTGTGGTGCAGTCAATACTCTCAGCAGATACCAGAGTGCCTCAGACCCATTTCCTGGCCAGGCAATGACACAGCCACAGCTTATCAGCCCGGACATGCAGGAATGTACCCCACAGCAGGGCCAACCCACAGTGTCCCACATCCTGCTCTGTCCTCTGCCCACAGCATTGCCAGCCCCATGGCACCCACAGGCCTCCTGCACCCTTGGTGCCATGGCCCTATCCTACAGCACTCCCTGTCCCACCACCATGGTCCCAGAGCACCCACTGCCCTGTGGCATCCACTGTCCCATTGCATCTTCAGCTCTGCTGAGGACATCTTCTCTCGGAAACAGGTCCCCAAAGGTGATGGGAATTTAGGAAACACAGCTTTGGGGTGAGCCAGGTTGGTTGATGAAGAACAAAAGAAATAGGAGCCCTTCTCTTGCCTTGTAGCTGCGCAACCCCTCGGATAAGTTCATCTATGCCACGGTGAAGCAGAGCTCAGTGGACATCTACTTCAGACGGCAGGTGGAGCTGAGCACCATGTACCGGCACATGGAGAAGCACAACTACGAGAGCGCTGCCGAAGCCATCCAGGCAGTGAGGGACAAGTGAGTGGGGCCAGCACCTTCCCTGGCCAGGCTGGGATTGGTTCAGGGTGCTGCAGTTTGGTGGAGCAGGCAGGGCTGATGCAAACCTGGAGGGAGCGTGGCTTGATGGGACCTGCCTGCTTGATGCTGGGTGGGATCTTCCTAGCCTGTTGGTGGAGAGCACAAGGGCTGCGTGGGCACAGGCAGAGCCCTGGCCCTGGCCTCCCTTCCTGGCCTCTGTGCTTGCTTCTGAGCAAGGCTGGGTGGCTTCAAATACCATGTGAACTCTTTGCACTCTTTCAAAATTTTGCCAAGCCTCTTACCTCCCAGCTGCTCACAGAAAGACCCTGCTGGGAAGAGGGTGATGCTCATCAGCACTTAAATTAAGGCTGGGAGCACCCTCACTGCCCCCACGGTGGCTGCAGACAAGCTGGGCTGCCCAGCCTTACCTGTCTGTCCTCTCTCGGTGTCCAGCAAGCTCCACGCCTTCATCTGGGACTCGGCAGTGCTGGAGTTTGAAGCCTCCCAGAAGTGTGACCTGGTGACAACAGGGGAGCTTTTCTTCCGCTCTGGCTTTGGGATCGGGATGCGCAAGGACAGCCCATGGAAGCAGAACGTCTCTCTGGCCATCCTCAAGTCTGTACCCAGCCCTGGGCCTGGGGCTTGCCCCAAATGCTGCATGTGTTAGCTCACAAGTGCCAGGCACTGACACCCCACCTGCCAAACCCTCTGTGGGGACAGGGCCTCCAGAAGCTGCCCTGTCACTCCTGATGAAGGGGACATGCCTGAGGGACCAGGGTGGGCACCCACAGCCCCAATTTTGGCCCACGGGGCTGGAAAGCAACCGGGAGCTGGTGGGAAGACAGAGTGGAGCAGAGCTGTGCTTGGCTGTGGGAGCCTGGGCAGAGCTGGCAGAGAGCAGAGACCACCCAGCCCCGTGTCCCATGAGCAGGGTGCAGGGACAACAGCAGGCAGGAGTTCTGGGGTGCTACCATGTCCCCACTTCTCCCTGCAAGCTCAGCCTGGCTGACAGCATTGCACTGCTGGATCTTCCAGGGGGTTTTCTTCCAACTCTGGCTTTTGCTGTGCAGCAGAGACACATCTGGACCCATGTTGAGTCCAACTACATTTTGTCACCAGTGCTGGCTGGCAGCATGGGCTGCCACCAGTCAATCTGATCTTATGGGCAAAAAGGTGGTTCCTTGTATTAGCTGGGACACTTGTGGCAGGCAGAAGAACATGGTGATGGAGTAACAGCCACCTGGGAAGCAGCAAGCAGAGGGAGGGGGAGATGGGAGATTAATTTTACAGAGAGACAGGGCTGGGAGACAGCAGGATCCTGCCCAAGATGCAGAGATGGAAGGCCTGAGAGAGAGGATGGGTATGATGTAGAAAACACTGGCAGGACCCAGGTTAACAGAGAGCCATGGAACCCCGCCTATGCGGTCATCTTACTATGTGGATTGGTGTCAGTGGGACAGATGGGATTTGGGACAACAGTGTCAGAATCCTGGAGAGGCAGTGGGAGACCTGAGAGACGATGGGGAAGCCCAGGGCTACAGGTTGCCCAGGAAAGTGGTGGGATGTGCCAGTAACAAGAGGGAGCAAGGAGCAGGGGAATCTGTGGTGGGACATGGGCTCTGTGCCCACCTTGAGATCTCGAGGTGCTGGAGCGAGGACAGAGGAGGGCAACGAAGCTGGTGAAGGGCCTAGAGAATAAATCTGATGAAGAAGGCTTGAAGGAGCTGGGAATGTTTAGTCTGAGGAAGAGGAGGCTGAGGGGAGACCTCATCAGTCTCTACAGCTACCTGGAAGGTCATTGTGGAGAGGTTGGTGCTGGTCTCTTCTCACAGGTCATTAGTGACAGAACAAGAGGGAAGGGCTTCAAGCTGCACCAGGGCAGGTTCAGACTGGACATTAGGAACAATTTTCACAGCAAGAGTGGTCAGACACTGGAACAGGCTGCCCAGGGAGGTGGTGGGGTCACCATCCCTGGATGTGTTTAAGGGTTGTTTGGATGTGGTGTTGGTGGAGATGGTTTAGGGGAGAACTTTGTAGAGTAGGGATGATGGTTGGGCTTGGTGATCTCAGGGGTCTTTTCCAATCTGAATGGTTCTATGATTCTATGATGGCTCAGGCAGAAACAGACCCTGCAAGGACATGGTTTGTTTCCTCCCAAACTGTGACACCAAGTTGCTGGGGAGCCCCTGCCCTCACCATGGGCAGCAGGCAGCTGCCAGGCAGCAGATTTGCCCCTGTGCTGACCTAGAAGGTATCACCAGGCAGGACGGGGATCCAGAATTGCCTGATCTCAGAGGCAGCCCTTGAGGGGGGGAACAACCATGTAGGACAGATAGCCTCTGCAGACAGGCCAAATACTCTCCAAAAGCCACCCACACACACCTGTGTGCACCCACAATGGGTTAGTGTGTTTGCAGGCTCAGGTGAGCACTGGGTCCCAGGATGGAGGGGGTGGAGGTGCAGAGTGTGTGTCCTGCCTGCCTGTGGCTGGACCCTGGTGACTACCACGTCCTGTCTCCTTGTGCTTTCAGGTCCCATGAGAACGGCTTCATGGAGGATTTGGACAAGACTTGGGTGAGGTATCAGGAGTGTGATTCCCGTAGCAATGCCCCAGCAACACTCACCTTTGAAAATATGGCAGGTTTGTTCTGCAAACCTCTTTCTCCCCCTTGGCTGGGTATCCTGCTTTCGCTCAAGACATTCTTCTCTCTGGGGCTCTGCTTCTTCTGGGTTTGTGCTTTCCAAGTGCTGTGTTGGGCTCCAACCCCACCTCATCTGAACCCGCTCTGGGAAGCTCCCCCCGCCTTCCTTGGGGGGGGGCTTGCTTCTCCTTGGTGGGGGCTTTCCTACTGTGAACACTGCCCCCCACCCTCTGCTCTGGCCAAACTGTGGGTGTGACAGTGACCTCAGAGCTGTCACCAAGGCAGAGAGAGGGAAGCAGCATCTCGGGGGACCCTGTGGCAAGAGGGGGTTGGCAGCAAGGGGCAGCTCCCTACTCCAAGGAGCATGTCCTGGCTGGGCAGTGGGCAGGGGCAGGAGGAGAGTAGTTGATATAGAGAGAGGTGGTTCTTGGTTCCCCGTTCACAAGGGCTGTGAGGTCCTCCAGATGGGCTCTCCTGTTGCAGCCACACGGTGCTGCCAGGTCCTTCTCCCAGCCAGCACCATGATGTGGGATAAGGGGGGGGCTAATGGGAGAGGGGGCCCAGAGCTCCATCTCCTCCAGACACTGCTCACAAATTAACCCCGAGGGCTGCAGCCAGCTGAGGGCAGCACAGAGAGCTCTGTGCACAGCTGTCCATCCCAGTGGGCAAAACAGGAGCACCAGAGATGGGTTTCTGGTGGAAATGGCCCTGCAGCCCCAAGGGACAGGGTCTGCCTCTGTGCTTGGTGCACCCCCAGCACCCTGAGCCTGACCAATGGAATCTCTCAGCCACATCCCACCCCCCCATCACTGTGGGTGCCCAACCTGCAGCCCCTGCCCTCCTCTGCCAGGTTCCTGTCCCCAACCCCTCCAGGACTGCGGGGGGTTGGTGGGGGGCTGGGGAGGTGCTGGGCTGGCACTGGACCCTGTTGCTGAGCGTGGTACAGAGGAAATGAAGTGTCATGGTGCAATTTCCATTGCCCCCAGTAACTGTCCTGCTTATTTCAGGTGTGTTTATGCTGGTGGCTGGAGGTATTGTTGCCGGGATATTTTTAATATTCATAGAAATAGCTTACAAAAGGCATAAGGACGCGCGGAGGAAGCAGATGCAGCTGGCGTTTGCGGCCGTTAATGTGTGGAGGAAAAACCTGCAGGTAGGACAAACCGTTTTTAGAGCACATCTCCACCAGGTGCGTTTTCCATTCCTTCACCCACCCAGTGAATGCAGAGCTGTGGATTAGCATGGGGCCCTCTGTCCCCCACCCCAGGAACTCCAGCTGGGCATTACTGGGCATGTAGGAAGCCGGAGGGGAGGGTCCTGCCTTGTCCCTGGGAGTTCTCCTTGGCCGGTGCCACCTCTCCCAGGAGGTGATGTGCACAGTTCCAACTGGGACAGAGACCTGGCCCACATGCTCCAAGCAGTGCTCGGGACAGGGACTTTGCTCTGCTGGGGACCACGTGCCGGAGCCAGGTCTTGCCCTCACCAAACAGGCAGTGCCAGCTCAGGTCTCTTTGCAGACGCTCTGCCCGGCTCCGGCCGCGCTCCCCAGCAGATGGGAGGGCTGATCTCCTGCTGCTGAGCATCCCTGCCCAGTGCTCAGCTGGAGAAATGCTCCCAGGATGTTTGCCATTGCCTCCCCCACCCTGCCCACTGCCCAGGGTTTGATGGCCCTTGTCATACCCAGGGACCAACTCCAAAAATAGGTGGTGCGTGCTCTTGTCATTTGGAGACAAGGACATCTCCCCCCATGGGACCCAGCCATGCAGGTGCCCACCAGTGGCCAGGCTCCCCCGGCCCCTTCCCTGGGGCCATCACTCCCCCCAGCTTCTCCCATCCCTGAAAGCCCTTGTGCTGCACAGGCAGGGGAGACCGGGAGGGCCCATGGTACTGGGCAATAACCCTGAGCCATGGGCATATCTATGGGCCACCAGCCTCACACTTCCCTTAGCCCCCTCCTCTTGGGGCTGAGCACCATACTGCCCCCAAGCCCCAGTTTAGGGCAGCTGGAGGCTCACTTGGAATTGCCTGGCCTGCTTTTCTACCTTGGGAAACAAACTGGTGTTTAAAGAGCAGAAGATCCTTTAGGCCACTGTCGTTGGCAGCAGAGCCAGGGAACCAAAGAGAAGTGGAGGCTTGGGGATACCAGAGGAGCCTGGAGTGGTGGCCCTGGGGGAGCAGCACTGGCTGGGGCAGGTGGGGGGGCTGCCCAGGGTTGAGCCACCAGCCAAGAGCAGCCAGGGGAGGCCCGAGGCCAGGCTGCTGTATCTTGAGAGCTTGCTGGGTTCAGTTCACTGATGAGAGTCTTGGAAAAGCCATTCTCTATTCCTTTTTTCTTTTCTTTTTTCTTTTTTCTTTTTTACTGTTTTACTTTTTATTATTTTTTCCTTTGCTTCCAAAAAAGCAGCAGCACCAAGGGGGTTCAGGCTGCTGGGACAGAGCACACTAGTCGCACTGCCATTTTTCACTTGCCAACCTTCTAGAAAATACTGCACTGGGTCCTTGGGCAGAATCTGTGGGACTGTGAGCAAAGCATGCTGCCCTGTGGGGGTAAAACAGCCTCATGGTAAAGAGCCGTTTGACATTGTAAGACTTTTCCACAGGAGGAAACGTCAGAGCACTAGTATCTGGTACATTGCTAGAAGGTAGGCAAGTGGAAAGATTTATTTGTTAAAACAAACAAACAAAAATAATGTTTTTTGGGATCACAGTTTTGCCATGGCTATTTCCTGAGATGCCATGGAAGAAAAAGACATTTCATTCCATTCATCTTGCTTTCCTTTCCGTTTGTGCATGTCCGCAAAAGAGAGAACTGAGAAGGAGGAGCAAATGTATCCCCGAGCATGCTCTACGCACCAGCGGGATACATTTTGGTTACCCCCGTGCAGTAGCAGAGCCAGACCTGGTCACTCCGTCCCCCGTCGGCAAGGTCACACTCATTGGCACGAAAGCAATTGGGGAGGAATCGTTGGCGCCCGCCGAGCGCGGCCGGCCCCCCGGGCTCGCTGCCCCCGCACCGTGGCGGCTGGTGCTCCCAGCCTGCGCTCACCAGGTCCGACTCGCTCACACCAATGCTACATTTTTCAGTTCTGTTTCTCTTTGAGTTCATCCCGACCCCGACGACATCCTAGCACTAACGCTTTGCCTCCTCCCTTTCTTTTCCTTTCATTTTTTTTTCCTTCACTTTTTCTTCCAGTTTCCTTTTTTTTTAATTATTATTATTTTTAATCTGGTTTACTTTGGAAAAAAGAACAACAACCAACCACCACCAACAGCAACCACGTTCGGCTTTGCACAACTGCATCATTTAAATTTTTGAATACATTTTTTTTTTTTTACAGAATACTCATACAATGACTTCTCTTTCAATGCAGTCCTCTCTCTCTCTTGTGGCACTAGGATTCAGCCTCAGAAAAGGCCCTGACCAATTTTTTTTTTGTTTGTTTCATAGTGTAGGTGCAGCATCTCACCTCTCAGTCCATGCAGGCTAGCGAGGGGCAGGGTGCCAGGCAGAGCATCCCCTGGAAGCCAGGTCAGCTGTGCCGGCCTGGACCAGACACCCAGGAGTTTAGGGCTCCTCCCCAGAGGGGTCTCCAGCCCTCCAGACGCCAGGCCAGCCCCATAACTGTAGCTGTGTGGTGGCCGTGCTGTAGCTGTGGGTCACCAAGGCCCTTGGAGGACTGGGAGTGGCAGGACACCTCCAGTAGCTTTCTCACCTAAATGAAGGACATGACACGGGGCAGTATTCAAATAGATTTAGCGTTTCCAACAACACACTAGAGATCTAATCACTTATACATATTCATTTTAGGATAGAAAAAGTGGTAGAGCAGAACCTGACCCTAAAAAGAAAGCCACTTTTAGGTCCATCACCTCTACCCTGGCCTCCAGCTTCAAGAGACGTAGGTCCTCCAAGGATACGGTAAGAGGAAGAAGAACAATTCTGCCCTCTCTCTTTCTCTCTCTTTCTCTCTTCTGCCATCCCATTGACTGCCACACACCCATCCCGAAGCTGCCAGTGTACATGCATAGCTCATGTTCGTCACCAGTCAGTCAGTGAGTCAGTGAGTCAGTCATCCCGTGGTCCTGAGAGGCTGCTGGGATCCTGGAGGGCAGGCAGGAGGTGGCTTGGAGTCCTGTGATGAGTTGGGAGATGCAACCGAGTTTTCGTTTTGTTTTTTTTTTGTTTTCTTTTTGCCTGGATGATTTCTGATGTTCCTCTCTGTGCTTTGCTCACCTTTCCAGTGCTGACCTCTTGAAACCAATGACTTTTTTTTTTATCATTATTTTTATTTTTTTTTATTTTACTGTTCCTGAGTGTTCCTGTACCTGTTTGTCATTGTATGCCTAAAAATGATCACCCCAATTTAATTTGGGCACCGTGTCACCTCACCGAGAGTCATGCGTGTCACATTCTCTACATGTGATTTTTGTTTGTGATGATTAGCATTCAGGCCGTGGTCCTGGGCGCAGGAGAGGCAGCTCTCTGGTTGTGGTGAGCAGGAAGGCAGCTCTAGCAAAGAGGGGCAGAGGCTTGAAAGAGGAGGTTGTTAAAGCCCCAGCCTGGCTTCAAACTTGTGCTTTCCGCCTCTGAGTAAAACTGCTCTCACATAACCAGAGAAAAATGTCCAAATTGCTGCCTCCCAAACCAGCTGTTTCCAATCGTGTCTGCTCGTGCTGGAGCTTCAGACACTCTTCAGCGTCAGGTTGGGCTGTTGGTCTGTCGGACTGAGCCGGTGTCCCTCTGCATGTCGCCGTCTGTTGTATGACACTCTGCACTGTGGCTACTCTGTTGTCTCGTGTGGCAGTGCCTGCTGCGTTTTGCTGCCCGACCTCCTGGCGCGACGGGCTTGTCCCCATCACCTCCCCGGGGTGACCGGTGGGTTTCTGCCCAGGGTTGCTCAGAGCAGGTTCCTCGCCAGCTGCCCGTGGCGCGGCAGGGATGGGGGGACAGTGGCAGCGTGGGGAGATGTGGCCCGTGGCTCGGGGAGCAGCACGTGATCCCATGGGGGTCTGGGGGCCTTGGCTCTGTGTGCGGAATGGAGGCAGCTGCCTTGGACACCAGTGGAGGCTCCATCCTGAGAAGCTCCTGGAGCACCCCTGGGACACAGCCCTGGGGACAGCTGAGCTCTTGGCCGGGCTCAGCTGCCACCATCTCACACAAAGTTCTCCTCTCACTGTCACCTCAAAGCCTGGCAGGCATGGGGGGGGACCTACGCTCTCCATACTCATCCCCCATGACGGGCATCCCTGTCATCTCCTGCTCTCCCTCCCTGCTGCCTGGGTGGCACCCTGTCACAGTGATGCTTCCATGTCTGGGGTCCCCCCTCCCCACTGCTGCACCCTCCAGCAGCTCTGCAAGAAGGCTGCAGGGTGTGTCTTGGTGCCCTGAGCCCCAGTCAGAGGAGAGGAGACAGAGCTGGGGTGGGTGGTGCATGGGGGAGAAGGTGGGAAGAGTGAGGAGGAGGGACAGGTGGGACAGGTGGGACATGGAAAAAGGGGAGAAAAAAAATCAGAAAGATCTTCTGGGGGGACCCTCAGCATATTCTGGGAAGAATCCCATGAGCTGTGTTCGAACCACTCCACAGTTAGGAAACCAAGGGATCCCATCCTGGGAAAGCAGGAGCATCACAGTGCAGTGGGCATCTGGGGGGCACAGGAGAGGGGGAGACCCCAGAAATACTGGGGCAGCTGGTGTGTGGCACCCTGGCATGTCCCACCTTGTTCTCTCTCTGGGGTAGCATCCCGGGCCTGATCCTGCTCCATGGTGTGACATCCACCCTATGCCACACCACTCCTCAGCACTCTGCCCCAGGGTAGGACCACCCCAATGAGCTGACCAAATCCAGAGGCCACCTGCACCATAAATCCCATGGGCAAGCAGTGGAGCCATCCTGTCCCCTTTCTTTGCCCAGTGGGGTCCAGAGCAGCATGGGTCGCCCCATCCTTTGGGCCCTGTCATGTTCTTCTTGTCATGGTGCTCGCGGGTGAATTGTGGAGATGGCCCCACTCATCCCAGAAGATGGCCCCTGCCTTGGGGGTAGCTGCACCTGCGAGGCCAATATGGGCAGTGATGCCCCACTGCCCAGGAGCCTGTCACCCTGCCATGGGCTGAGGGGGCCAGGGTCCCAAGACACATCCCCCAGGGAGCCGGGCTAGTTGGGTTGAGAACAGGCTAGCAGGGCCAACACCCACACCAACGCAGCCGTGATGGAGGCTAGCAGGGCCAAGGTGCAGCTATGGCAAGAGGCCCGTGGAGGAGTGAGCTTTGTGGTGATGTTGGGCAAACCTGCTGGCTGCTCTGCAGCCTGAGCGACCAGCGGGAGGGTGCTGCCACCAGCTCATGTCACAGCCTGCCACTTGGTGCCCTCCACTTCTGTGCAGGAGCCCTGGCTCCCAGACCACAATGCCCTCCTGCTGTAGAAGGCCCCATGAGGATGTAGCATGCTGGGACACGTTGCCTGGGGTCCTTGTAAAGATGAGAAAGCAGTGAGGTGCTCTGTCTGATGATGCTCAGAAGAGCTGTGGGCCCACACCAGGTCTCAGATGGGCAAGGCTTGAGAGCCCAGGGGGCTGGAAGGCCAGGCTGACCCCAGCCCCACGGGCTCTCCTGGCTAGCGAGCGAAAGACGCAGACCTGGTGGCCTTGCTTCTTTCCTTTTCGTTGTCGGGAGTTTTAAAAATGGATTCTGCTCTGCAGCCCTGCAGAATGGTCCCTCAGGAGTGCCAGAGAGACAGGCTGGCACCATGGAGCCAAGACAGTCCTGGGAAGCTGCCACCCCACTCTGAACGTCCTAGCGCCCACCACCACCCGAGCTGCACAGCCTCTCCGCGGCACATCATCCCCACCGCCCCAGGAGGAGATGCATGTGTTCCCCATAGGCAGCTCCTGCAACTCGAGTAGCGCTGGCGGCGCGGACGCTCTGCCGCCCGGCGCAGCCACCCGCCGTGCTGCCACCCCGCAGACGCCAGCCGAGACGCATAGACCACACTGACACCCTGCGAGCCGGCACTTTGTGTACAGACACCTGAGGAGGTGCACAGGTCCCTTAGACACCCCCCCCCCCCATCTCCCCACCGCAGCCATCATCAGCCCCCGCAGAGTCACAGCCCGTGGGCGTCCCCCCAGACACAGCACGACACACGTCACCACGTCACCAGGGCCTGGCGCTGCCAGGAGGTGCTCGCCCTGCAGCCCTGGGGATGTGTCCTGCTTTGGTGCCAGAGCTGGTCAAGAACCGAGGGGGGGGATGATGGAGAAGGTCACCTTTGCAGTGAAGGATCAGCCGCCCCAAAGCCAAACACTTCTTGGCTGAACAAGATCCTAGGTTTTGGCCCAAAAAGAACCAAAAGTAGGTCAAAGAGAACTGATTATTTTTTTTTATTATTTTTTTTTTTAAGGAAAGTTGACATTTTCTACAGCAAGATTGCATTTAGCTGGAATTCTAATTTTTAACTGAAAAGAACCAACCGAAACAAAACATGCCCCAGAGTTCTTCCAGAAAAATCTTCCACCAGCCAGGGACCATATGAGCCCAGATTAGGTTGAAGTCATTTTTGAAGACATATTAAGTTCTTGTCTATATTTTCTTCCTGGTTGTCATTTAAAGTTTTTGGTGCCTTCACTTCACTTCCATACCTTAACACATTTGAGTCTCTTCTACGGTTAAAATTGATTAATTTCTTGGCTTTATAATGTTTGGTTTGGGAATTATTGCACCATCCCTGTAACTTAATTTACCCTAAATTATTGATATGTGCTTCTACCATCAGTTCTACTTTAACATAGTTTTGGTATTACCGTTTTCTTGCCTTTTTTTTTCTTTTTCTTTATTTTTTTCATATTTTCTTTTATTATTAAAAATTGCATGCATGAACTCTACACAAAAAAAAAAAAAGTAAATGAGAATGTTACCCTGTGATAACTCTGTGATTGGAGGAGATATGCTTTCAAACCAAAAGCCATGCTCTTGTATTTTAATTTTTCTGGCCAGATTCCCCATTTCGCTTGGTTATTTTACCATTTCCCACCACCCCCGCCCCCCCAAGCTGTGCAGAGAGGCCAGAAGCCCCAGCCTGTCCTGCTGGACCTCCAGCCTGCCCTGCAGCAGCCACACGCACCCAGGCACACGCACACCCACACACTGCTCCCCCCAGCTTGCATCAGGCAGGACATTTAACAAAGGTCCTTTCTTCCACCCGTTCCTTTTTCTGTCTCAAGTTCCTCCTTCTTCCCCCACCCGTGAGTCACCCAGCCTCTCCCTGCTCTCGGCAGCCTCTCCTCCCAGCCAGAATCCAGCCCTGTCCCACCAGCACTATGGAAAGGAAAGATTGCATTTAGCTGACATCTGGATTTTTTGCAAGGAGGGGGCTGGCTGCACCCATGTCTAGGGGAGAGGGGCAGGCTTTTTTTCGGTGGACTGGTGACTAGCCTCAGAAAGCCACCCCTTGGGCTCTCCTGGGCTGTCCTCTGTGCACGGGGGCGATGGCCAAGGCGCTGCCCCTGAGCAGAGGCTGCAGCAAGGAGCGTCTCAGAGGCTCCACTTTGATAGTAGCAAGGCCCCCAAGTGAAGGAAGCATCCCCTGAGCTTCTCCTTGGGTGTCCCCCGAGCTGCTCTCTGGGTGTCCTCACAACCCCGCATGTGTGATGGAGAGACAGGAGCACGTTGGCTCTCACCCGTGCCCCATCAGCTCCCACACGGAGGTCCTGGTGAATCACAAAACTAGGCCAAGTGGGGCAACCCCCAGCGAGGCTCGAGGGGACCCCCAGCCCACCCCCGTGGCAGGAGGCAGGGCACAGGGCCATGCAGGGTAGCCACAGTGCTAGAGCCACCAGCAGCACCGCAGGGGCCACAGCCACCACAGACCAATGCAAGGTTCATGAGGAACCCTCCCAGATCCCAGCAGGATGGCAAATGTCATGGGAAAGGGTCCATGTGAGGCCCACTCAGACTCTTCCCTGCCCCAGCACTGACAGAGGTCCCCGGAGAGCAGTGCAAGATATTCCATGTCACCGGCTCCAGCAGCAGGGCAGGGCTTCCAGTTCCAGGGTTTGGAGTTAGGAGAGTGGAACTGGGAGAGGAAGGGAGAACAGAAGGAAGAAGGGAGAAAATAACTGCCCAGTTGCAAATCCCTGCCTGGGGAGGAAGGACTTTCTCTTTCCTGCCTAGGGAAGGGTATTTCTGCTCTTCCCATTTGCTTGCTGGTGGGACCATGGCTGGGGAGGTCTCTCCATGGAGCATTTGCCAAGCAAGGAGGGCAGGAACCCAAATCCAGGCCACACCCCCACCCAGGCAGTATTTTCACATCACCGACTGACACCCCAGTTTCTCACAAGTCACCACACATCTCACCTGCACAAGAGGACAGTCAAAGCAGGGGCAGGCAACAAGGAGGTGAAACGCCCTGGCCTCAAAGCACAGCTTGATGTGGCACCAGAGAGATGCCGAAACCCAGCCAGACCCTCCAAACACAGGTTCAGCCATGGGCTGGGCTGAGCCACAGGCTTTGTGCCACAGCTGTCCCAGAGCAGACGGGGCTGGCTCAGCAAGTGACAGTCTGCCAGGCTCTCTGGGCATCCTCCAGCAGAGCCACAGACACTTGGAGAGTGTCTGCCCTGACCTCTGCACCAGCCCGGATTGTGGTGGGAAGGGGACCTCAGCCAGCAGCAGGTTTTTGGGCTGTTGCATCACCCCCGAGAGATATCCTGTAGGGACACACGGGATGTAAGTGGAGGTGGGGGCAAGTGCCAGAGCTGCCTAACACTTCTTTTCTCCTTGTCTGTCTATTTGTGTGTTGCAGCAGTATCATCCCACCGACATTACTGGCCAGCTCAACCTCTCTGACCCCTCAGTCAGCACTGTGGTGTGACCTTCTCCCCGAGGGCCATCAGTCCTTGCCCAACACAGTAGGAAGGCACAGCCAGGACTGCCTTTCCAGGGACACTGATGGGTTCTTCTGGGTGAGATGGGAGAAAAACATCCTTCATCCATACACGGTGACTTCATTGTATATCTCCCTCCCTTCCCAGGCCTGCTGCCACTCCCATGCCCCAGGACACACGGCAGAACCAGGACACGGTTTGGACTTCCCTGTACAGAGATAACTGCTTCCAACCAGTGCTGTTGATAACTGGTATTGCCACTGACTGGTGACGTGCAAGGGGAAAGGACTTTGAAAGGCACATAGTGTCTGCTCTCCCACAGCAGCGGGGAAGAGCTGGGGCCAGAATACAAACACATGCTTCACTTTGCAGACTTCAGGCATTGCAGCACACACACAGCTCCTCAGACATGTGCTTCACGTCTCCCACCATCCCGGAGGGCTCCAGTGGTCCGAAGCAGCTGGAGCAGCTGGCACGGCTCAGCAGGTTGGGCCAAATGTTCCTGCTGTGCCAAGGGACCCTTGTTGTGCAGCAGGGATGAAAGGTGTGTGCTCTCCTCCTCACAGGATGGACCTCACTCCCACCAGCCCGTGGCTGTGGCTTGGCTCCTCTGTGTGGCCTGTGTGAAGCAGGAGTCCTCCCAGCCCTGCAGCCCACACTCCTCTGCTAAACCTGGTGCCTGGACCTCATTAACAGGCTGTCAGCCAACACCCTGGCTTCCCACCTCTCCTGATAAAAGACATCCCCAGGACCTGGCCATGGGCAGCATGTAGCTCTCTCACCCTCACTGTGGCTCTCCTGGCCAGGAACAGCACGACAGGGAACGGCTCTGGATGGTTGCACTGACCTTCAGCCAAGCTCCACACTGCCTCAGCACCAGCAATGCAAGGAGAGATGCTGCTGGCCAGTAGTGGTTTGCTGTGTGCTGTGGTGGCCACAGTGGCCACCCAGCCTGCCCACAACAGGCCCTGGCAGCTTCCCTGCCATGTGCACCTGCAGCTCAAGCTCAGCAGCAGCTCCCACGGCAGCCCTGAAGACCTAGCTCATGTGGCTGCATCTGCCCAGACCTGGAGACATGGAAACTGGATCCCAGTTCAGGAGAAGGGAACCAAACAAGACATGCTGGTGCCCTTCCTCCCCACACCTTCCTCCCCACCAGCACACATGCCCACCTGCCAGTGTCCCCAAGCCCCCTCCCCATGGGTGCTGTGAGCAAGTGTGGAGGCACCAGCCAGGCTGGTGATGAGCAGCAGAGCATGGGCAGCATCACTTCCCACCTCCTGCTAAGGTGGAAAACCCACCTGCAACGTAGTACCAAGCCCCAGTGGCATGAACTGCCTTCTCCTTGCCCCAGCTGAGCAGAGGGGGCTTCCCTGGAGGGTTGACAGCCCTCACAGGCAGGATTTTCAGGTGGCAGCTAAGGTCTGTGAGCATCATCCCACTGACTGCAGTGGCTCCATCAAGTTCATCCTGCTCCAGCTGAGAAATTGGACCCATTCTACTTTATACGTCAATGTAACATGAATATCAAGTTTTTGCAAGAGCTCAGTAAAGTCTAAACTGGATTGTGAAGTGGTTTATTCCGGTGCTGTGTACCTCTTTCCATCTCTTCCTTCTGGCAAAGCTGGCAGGGAGCCCTGGGCTGAATCAGAGCCTCACCCAGCACTGCTGCAGGGTTTGCAAACAGTAAAAGGCGGAGGGACAGAGAAGCCAGCAGGGAGAAAGGCCAGGAGCTGTGGGGAAGACTGGGAGGGAAGTGACATCCTGAAGGGCTTGTGGGGGGGACAGGGCTGGCAGTGGCTGCGGAGAGCTGGAGACAGTCTGAAACTGTCCAAATGCCAGCACCATGACCGCTGGCTCTCTCCCACCTCCACGGAGCAGCAAAGGGTCCTCTGGGACCTCCTGGGAGCCAGCATTGGACTGGCCAACAGGGCTGGCCTTCAGGATGATTCCAGACATAGGAGGTGTCCAGAGGGATTTCCAGAACAGGGAGGCAGCTCCCCTGGGCTGAACTGCAGCAGCATCACTCACTGACAGCATGGTCCCCATGGGCTGAGACCACCAGCACAACCTCGATGGAGGTCTCAACCTCAGGACCATCTGGGAGGAGGTGTGGGGCTCAGGTAGCCACGCAGGATGGCAAGCGAGGTCCCTGCTCCAAATGGGGAGCCCAGGCCTTCTGGGGCAGGACCGAGCGCTGTCCCTGGAGAGGGTCTGGGAGCACTGGGCTTGCTCCTGGGAAAGGCACCTGATCCTGGCTGAGGTCCTGCAGCCCTCACACCCCTGCCTGGGGAGAGGTACTGCAGGAAGAGCCGAGAGGGAGCAGAGCTGATGGCAGCATGTGGGGTTGGTTTCTGTCTTGAAAGTTAAAATGGAAGCAAGCCACAATGGAGGTGACATTTGGTTTATTCTCTGCACTGTTTGTTTAGCCCTTGCCAAAGGATGCACTCACTCCCACCACATCCCTGGCTTGTGCCACAGCTCTGGCACGGGTGAGAGCTGGAGCTGGAGGGGGAGGCTGGTGGCCACAGTCATCTCCTGACTCTTACTGCTGTGCAGTGGGTCAGGCCTGACGTCAGGAAGGGCTGTTGCTCACCCTGGAGAGAGGCTTTGTCACCCCAGCTTGTGCCTTCCTCTGGAGCACAACTCCAGCTCCTCCCAGGCCCTCTCCCAGTGTGCTCACTAAGCATTTCCAAGCAGTGCTGGGGAGGGGTGTTTCTGTGGGGAAGGGCAGGAGGGCAGGGAGATTCAGGGGCAGCCCCAGCCCCTCTCTGTGCGAGGCAGGGGGTGAGGCAGCAGCCAGGGCTGCAGGCTCAGTGCTGTAAACCCACACAGGTTTTTGTCCCCACTTCCATCACGGAGCTAATCCCAGAGCTTGGCTTTGGTTGAGCTTTAGCCTCAGGGAAAAGCTACTGGGAGGGGAACCCCCGTGCAGCCTCACCCTCCCTTTGGCAGCCTTTGCTGAACTACATCAGTGAGAGCTTGAGGCTTCACCTCCTTCCAACCCTCACCTTAAATCTCAGCCCCACCCCAGACCTTGGTTGTTGGTTGAGCTTTCTCAGCACCACCAGCCCCCTCTCAGGGAAAGAAAAAAATACCAAAAGAAACATTTTTGGAACCTGTCCTGTCCTTGGGCAGCACATGGAGGGGTCTAGGGCTCTCTGAATGTCCCGTGGAGGCTCTGAAGTGCTCCAGAAGTACCCAGAGATCTTCAGGTGCACCAAAAGGCACAAAGAGAGCTCTGAGGCACAGCAAAGGGTAAACCAATGCCTGTCAGGACACAGGAAGTCAAACAGATAGCATTTGGGTGCACAAAAAGCCAAGCCAAGGGGTCCTGAAGTCATGGAAAGGGTTCTGGGGTCACTGAATGGCAGCTGGGGAGTGCTGGGGCACCAAAAGGCCAAAGGAGGGCTTGGGGCAAACTGAAAGGCATGTGGAGTCTCCAGAGCTGCACTGAAAGGCACGTAGAGACTCCTGGGGTGCACTGAAAGGCACCCAGAGGAATATGGGGTGTCCTGAGATGCACATCGGGGCACCCAGGATGCACCAAAAGGCACCCAGAGGCGCATGGTGCATTCCAAAACAGACAATGAGTCCCTGGGCAGCAGGAGGGGCAGGACAGGGTGAGCTGGAGGAGAAGAATCACCTGGCAACCCTCATGAAAGAGATGTGCAGGTCTGAGGTGGCCTGGGGCAGCCTCTTGAGACACTGAGAGCAGCTGCAGTCAAGCCATGCCCGGAGCTGGAGTGTGGCATCCTCCTGGGGGACTCTGGGAGGAGGAAGAAAAGTGATTTCCAGGAACAGAACATCCACTCACTGGTCCACAGAGAATTGTTTACAGCAGGGGGGTGCAGACAGCTGGAGAAGGGCATGGACCACCTCCTGCCCAGGACTACAGCCTGGCCACCCTCTCTCAGCGGCTCCTGCAGACACGGGGTCTCCTCCTGAAGGGTTCCCTGCGCAAGTTCTGGTAAACCACTGTGATGGAACCCATGAAGGTACAGAAGAAGATGCTGGCCACGAAGGAGAATGGTCCAATGATCAAGAAGGTGATATACTGCTGGAAGGACAGTGACGTCTCCTGACATTGCCTGAAGGACTCATTCCCGAAGGCCATGATGGGATAATTCTTTAGCTGCTCTGGGGCTTTGCAGAGGAGCAGAGTCTTCTCTGGAAGAGAAAAGCGGTGCTGACAGGTACATTGGACAAGCCAGTGTCAAGGACAGAGAGGATGTCAGGTTTGTATGGGACAGAAGGGACCAGGGCAGGAGGACACGGACCAAACTGACCAAGATCTCCTAGGGCAGGGTACAAAGAAGGAGAGCAGTGAGGGTTCAGGGTGCACCTACATCCTGTGTCCCGGGGAGTGGGATGGGGATGTGGGCACACTGCTGGAGGGGGCACTGGAAAATAAGTTTGTGGCAGAGTGGTCGATGGGGTAGGGAAGGGGGGTTGGCCTGGCTCACAGGGGACAGAAGTGGGGAGCAGTGAGCAGCCAGCCTGGAGATGCCACAAAAGGTCCCAGAAGAAACAGAAGAGTCTCTGAAGAGACAGGCATGCCTCTGAGCTGGAAGCAAGCACAAGTGGGTGACAGTGGAGAGGGAGACCTTGCTGGCAGAGCTGTCTCTCCCTGAGGTACCCGGAGGAAGAAATGTAGGTGCTCAATAAGGCTTTGGGGAAGGGGCTGAAGGCACTGAGTCCTGGCTGGGTCAGCAGTGATGCCCACCCTGACACACAGGTGCCCATTGCCCAGCACACCTTGCCCTCAATGTCACAGGACAGATCCTACTGCTGGGGACAGTGCTGGGTGCCCTTTGCTGAGACACACCCCAGGCAACCCCTGCTGGTGACCAAGGGTGGGCACCAGGCACCAGACCCAGGGCTGCATCTACCCAAGCAGACACAAGAGCTGCAGTGGTCAGAGGACAACGGGTCCTGGAGATCCTCACTGTACCCTTGTGGGCATCAACCAGGCAAGCACCCAGGGTGCCGGGTCCTGCCTCAGCCCCAACAGGTTGGCCAAGCAGTGTGGAGCAGGTGGGGGGCTTGGGGACACGGTCCTCGGGGCACTCACCTTGCACTTTCTCCCTGTTGTGGCTGAGCCAGCGCCAGAGGGGCCGGATGCGGCAGCTGCACACCCAGGGGTTGTCCTGCATGAGGAGGGCTCGGAGCTGGGGCAGGGCGCTCACCACCCCAGGCTCCAGCTCCACCAGCCAGTTGCTGCCCAGGTTGAGCGTGACCAGACTGGTCAGGGGCAGGAAGGTTTTGGGGCTCAGCACAGTTAAGTGGTTGTTGCTGAGGTCCAGGTCCCGCAGAGCCCCCAGCCCCACCAGCGCCTGGCTGTGGATCAGCTCCAGGTGGTTGTGGGGCAGGCTGAGCAGCAGCAGCTCCGGCAGGGGAGGGAAGGAGCCCGGCCCCAGCGCCGTGATGAAGTTGTAGCCCAGCCACAGGGCACTGGTGTTAGTCGAGAGGCCCTGGGGCACCTCCCGGAGCCCGTGCTGGCTGCAGTCAGCCTGCCCCGAGAAGCAGCGGCAGGCGGCGGGACAGGCTGGTGAGGGCAGCGGCTGCAGGAGGAGCAGGCAGGGCAGCAGGCAGCCCAGCACCCTGCCCATGGCTCTGCCCAGAGCTCCCAGACCTCCGGTGCCAGGATTCCTCCCTGGACAGGATCCCTAGTGCCCACCGCCTTGCCCAGCCTGCCGGCAGCTTCGATGGAGCCTGGTGGTGCTGAGCGGGGGCGCTGGGCAGTGGGCGGGAGGTGCTGGGCTCCCTGCAGCCCCACACATTCCCCGGCTCGCTGCCACTCTCTGCCTGCAGTCCCAGACCCGGTTTTCCTTCAGGGTGGAGCCACGTTTTTTTCAGCAAATATTTTCGCAGTGATGCCTGCTCTGGCAAAGGTGTGAGCCGGGCCCTGGTCCCTCCCTCTGCCAGGCGCTGCTCCAGCCAGGTGAGCGCCAGCTCTCTGTGGCCTGGGATTAACTGCTTGTGCGTGCTGCAGGCTGGAGAGCTGGAGAAAGGCAAAGCCAGACCCATCTCTTGGCCTCCCTCCTCCCCCCCGGGACACCCCAGGGGTGTGCTGCCACACCAGCCAGGGGCAGAGGGGGTGTGGAGCCAGGACCCAGCTGGCTGGGCTGGGACAAAGATTAAATTACTTCATCAGCAGGTCTAACCCCATCTTCTGTGCTGGCCTACCATGTCCAGAGGTGCTCAGCTAGGAACTCTGCTGGGAGCCACAGGCCACCCACTGAGCCCACCCCTGGCAGGAGACCATAAGCCATGCCAAAGTGAGGAGGACTGGGACACAAGTCCCACGGGCCACCTCCCTCCTCCTCAGCAGGATCACACATCTGTGTGCACATGGGGGGACAACCCAGAACCCCAACAGGGGAAGGCGTGGGAAAGGTGATCTCCTTGGGCTGCAGCCACCCAAAACTTGTTTACGCTCACCCTGGCACAGCAGTGCCAGCACAAGAGGGCTCAAAGTCTGCTTACACCTTGTTTACACCTGCCTTTGTTTCAAAGCTGCCCGAAGTCCTGAAGCAGAAGGCTGGAGAGATGTCACCTCCCAGCACCCACTGTCCCTAACAGAGTTCAGCAGGCAGGGCTGGCAGCTCCTCATCCCACCCACAGCCTGGAGCAGGGACCCAGAGCAAGGACACTGCCTCTGCTCACAGCCTTGCAGCAGCTTTGGGACCATCAAGATCCCAGATGGTCCCTGTCACCTCTGCCACATGGCCAAAGGGCTGGAAGGCAGGAAAGCAGTGCGTGGCTGCACCCCAGGCCAGGAGCAGGATGTTCCCAAATCTGGGACAGGAGCAGCAGGCAGGCGATCTATTAATAGCAGCCAGAGGAGCTTTGGTTTGTTTATCTATCCTGCAGCAAACTCAGTTTGCTGCATTAATCCCCATCTGGAAATAATTCAGAGGAATCCTCCAGCCCAGCCCTGAAGCAGGGCATGAACCTGCAGCCACGTGGAGCTGCAGCACCAGCTCATCCCACCAGCAGCTGCCAGATGTATGGAGAAATTAATTTTTAGGGACCCCTGTCCCAACATGCTCTTTCTACCCACTGCCTGCAGCCACTGGGGGTCAGGTGAGAAGTGCAAAATTCATTGGGAAAAATAAGCAAAAACTGTTAAAAGTGAGGCCACTTCCAACTTTTGTGCTCAGAGAGCCCAGGAGAATGCAAACCCATCTTAGCTCCACTGCCACCCCCTCACTGCCAGCCTGCTGCCCACTCCCATGGCACACTGCAATGGAGATGTCCCCAGTGTCCTGCCTGCTGGGGACACCAGCCAAGGACAGGGTTGGTGCTGGTGGTGCCTGACTCCACTCCTGTTTTGCACGTGTTTGCTGCAGCCCACTGGAGCTGCTGGCTGGTGACCCCTTTGGGGTCCTGTACCCCTGCAGTGACACCATTGTCTCTTCATACATTCCCTCAGTGCTCAGCAGAGTGGGGGTCCCTGTCACTGTCCCCTTCTCTGGAACGAGGGACCCAGCACCCTGCAGGAAGAGCCCAGGTCCCCCCTCCAGCCAGGGCTGCACCCACCAGCACCCCACTGCAATGTCTCCTCTGGGGCTTTTGTCCCCACAGGGAACGGCACAGCCTGGCCCCAGGGCCCATATTCAGCTGCTGTTGACCAAACCCCCAGGTCCTTTTCTGCCAGGCACTTTCCAGCCCAAGCCTGGAGCTTTGCCTGGGGTTGTTGTGACCCAAGTGTGGGACTTGAAGTCTCTAATTTATTGCATTTTTCCATTTAATTAAAGATCCAAGGCAGGCAGATTCCTCCTGCCTGGAGTCCCTGAACCACATCATGCTTCTACTCTCCTCACTAGGCACCTCTGCCCTGGGATATCCTTAGTACTTCTGCTTCTATGACTGGAGCTCCCCAGGTTGGGTCTGCTGGGAACATCTCAGCCCTGCCAGGGACATCCCAGGGCTGGCGTTTTTATGGCAAGTGACACCAAGAGGCAGAATAGTGCACAGGTGCTGTGCATGGTGTGGGTGCTGAGCACAGGTTGGGTGCTGGACTCCTCTGGCTGCCACCCTGGCACCCACAGCCAGGGACCAGGACTGCCTGGGGGGCATGAGATCAGTGCTGGCCCCAGGGAGGCAGAGGCTAGGGTGGTGTCTGGTGCTGGGATATTGCAAGAACTCAGAAACCACATGGAAAATGGATGCAGAAAATGGGTTCTGAGGAACCACAAGAACTGCCCAGGCAACACCAAGCCCTGACCAGGAGCAGTGTTAGTATCGCCCTGGGGCACCCCATTTGGCCTCAGTTAACCCCACCCCAGCTGTCTGGGCTCTCATCCCTGCACCCCCTGTTTGAGGGAAGGCAGGGAAAGCCCTGCAAAGACATGACCTGGAAAAAGAGCAGGAGCAGTTCTGTAGGGTCTGCACGCAGGTGTGCAGGCAGGGAGGTGGGAAGAGGGGCAGGCAGGAAAAAACAAACTGGCACAAGCCACGGAGCATGAGAACCAGCCAGAGCTCCCATAGACTCTCCCACCCTCAATTTCAGCTGCCAAGCTACCCCCAATGCCCGCATTTCTCATGCAAAAGGCCAACAGAGCAAACACTTAAAGCAAAGCAATCCGGCAGAGCAGGTCCCCTCTCCCTGTCCTGCCCTCCACAGGGAGGACTTGCCCCGGGCTAGCCCAAGGCTTGCTGGCAAATATGACCAAGACATGCAGCCCAGCAGGGCCAACAGAGCAATTTTTAATAGGCACAAAGCTTTTGGGGTGCAGGACATAATCCCTGGAGCATCATTGTGTCGTGCCAGGCTCCTGTGTCCCCTGCCTGGGATCTGCTCGGTGGCTGTGTCCCTGCTGCAAAGCAGAGAAGCCAGGCATGAGCAAGTCCTGGGTCAGGGACATCCGTTGTCAGAGGGAAGAGTGGGCAGGATGAGGGGGTGGGGGTATCCCCATCCTTCTGTCGCACTCCAAATCCTGGCAGGATGGACAGCAAGCCCTGAGCAAGCTGCAGCCCATCCCAGGCTGCCCCACTGCTACTGCCCATGGTGTGGGTGTCCCCAGAAGTGGTCCCAGACTGCATCCCAGGAGCCCAGCAGTCTCCTCCTCACGCTCAGCTCTCGAAGGCAGCCACCACCCCGCAGCACAGGCAGGGCCGGCAGCAGCCGCGCCGAGGGAACAGCGCTGGAGGCCCCGTGTCTTGGCACAGTCCCGCGGGCTGCTGGGTCACTGCCTTCTCCTTGCACGAGCCCTTGGTGGCCGAGTCGGGCTGAGACCTGCCAGCCACCCGGGGCTGCTCCTTGTCAGCCTTGACAGCCAGGAAGGTGGCCAGGTCCAGGTCGAGCATGGCGACGCCGCCGCGTGGCGTGGGCGTGTTTTGGCGGCACTGCGGGCAGGGGATCCAGCGCTGCTCGTTGGCCACCGCGTCCAGGCGCTTGAGGCAGGCTTGGCAGAAGGTGTGGCCGCAGTAGAGCCGGCGGGGCAGGCGGCTGCCCAGGTCATAGGAGCAGTAGCAGATGATGCACTCGACCCGCTGGCTGCCCCGGCTCGGCGTGCGCTCCTGCACCCCAAGGCGCGGCCCCGTGTCCCCTGCCCGCGGGCTGCCCCCGTGGGCCATGCTGGGGAGGGCGGGAGGAGCCGTCAGACCCAGGGCCAGGGGTTGGGGTGTTACCTCTGGGTGCAGCTGATGTGCGGGGGATATGGGGACCAGCCCTGTGGGGTGGGTTCCCAAGGGCATCAGGCTCCCTGCCCAACATCCCTGCCTGCTGCCTGCCTGATTGCCCCGTGGACAGCCCTGCCTAGAAAAGCAGGACCTTGTCACAATAGATGGCTCTGGCTGCATCCAAGGGGGATGCATTTTCCCTGATACCACCCCTGAATCTCTGCTAGGAGCTCTGCCAAATGACCCTTATGTCCCATGGGGGACTGGGGCTGCTTGGACCTCAGCATCCTGCCCAGGCGCTGGGTTGGTGGGAATATGGGGTGGGCAGGAGTGTGTTGGCTGGTTGGGTAGGGGAGCAGCACCCAGAGGACCAGGCAGTGCCACAGCCCTGCTCCTCACCAGCCCAGAACTGTGCCAGCAGCAGAGTGGTGGGGAGGAGTTGAGAGGTCTGGCATTAAGTGGGGTCTGGTACCCACCACCACATTCGCAAACCCATCCTGGAGGCCACCAAGACCTCACTCCCTCTCTACACGTGACCTCAAGTGTCTTGTTATGGATGGGAATCCCTCCCCTCCTCCCCTGCCCCCATACCTACCTGTCCTGAGATGCTCCCCCAGGCCCTCAGGGGAGGTGGCAGAAGGGCTATGCCGCCCTGGGGGGCTGTGGCAGTCCCATGGGGAGCATGGGGGTCCAAGTCACCAGCAGTGTCCCAGCCAGATCCTGATGGCTGCCAGTGGCAGTGGGAAGGGGCTCACCTTTCAGGGACAGGCGCGCTATCGGATCTGCTGCTGGGAAGCCAAGCCTGGGAGATTGGGTTACAAGAACGCGGATAACAAAGACCTTTGAAATTGAAGCCCCAGGAGTAGTAACTGACCATCCACCTCTGCTCCATTAGCAGAAGAAACTGTCCCAATCAGGCCAAGGATCCCTGGGCTTCACTGTGGGCAGAGGGTTTGGACATCCTCTGTGCCTGGGCAACAGCAGAGGAGTCTTCCACATTGTCCACATCCAACGCTGGCCAGGAACATCAGGGCAGATGTTGGCCAGGGGAGCCACCCCATCAGCCTCCAACCCCCACATCCCCAGGGGGTCCCGAGCCACGGGGACAGCTGTGACAGGAGGAGCAGGGCACAGGGAGGCTCTGGGCTGGCGGGGACATGGGAGCTTGGGCAGGATAGGGACATGGAGGTTCCAGCCTACTCCAAGCTGGCAGTGCCCAGATGTGGGGCAGTGCTCCCTGACCAGTGCCTGGGGTCACTGCTGCCACTGACCCCCCCAGGACCCACAGCCTCTGGGGACTCAGTTACTCTGCTCTGCCAGGAATGATGCTCATTTCCAGGCTGGAGCCAGCCCAGCACCCCTCGGTGACACCCACAAGGTTCATGCTGATGCACGACCCAGGGGAGGTGACAGCACCAGGGTGGTGGCAGGTTCCGTCCCCGCAGCCACCAGCGCCAGCAATGCTGCAGGTGCTCCCAGCAGGGGAGTGTGAGAACGGGACAGGTCCTGGAGCCAGGATCCTGGAGGAGAAAAGCACATCCTGGAGCCAGGGCAGGGCTGCAGGAAGCCAGCAGCACTTCTGCCTGGCAGCAGGAGAGGGCAGCAGCTGCTGCTCCAGGCAGGAGCAGGCAGCAATGCAGGCAGGGAGACGGGCAGCGCGCTCCTTCTCACCCAACATTTCAGCTGCCCTCGGGCCATGTTTCCAGCACTCTTCGGCAGTAAGAACTGGGGAGGGGGGTCTGGAGACCAAGAACGTCACAGGGTCATTGGGCTCTGCAGAAAAGCTCGGCCCCTTGACGCTGGGGTGGGGAGCACTGCAGCAGAGCCCGCAGTTCAGCACCTCGGGTGTGGTGGCCATACCTGACACAGGGTCCTGATACATCTTCTGCAACAGATTTCCCCAGGCAGTGCCCATCGGATGTGTGTGCCCATGGGTCCCCAGGCGTGAGGATGTCACCCCATGGCAGGGCCTTTCTGGGCTGGTAGCAGGTCAGGGCTGACTTGGGATGGGGCTATGCTGGGGACCTCAGTTTTGGCCAAACCCACTGGCCAAGGTGGGGGCACTGGCTGTGTGTCCTGAGCAGACCAGGAACCAGCTGCCTGGGACTCCCACTGTGCTCTGGCACCTGAGGGTGCCACCCTGCATCCTGCGGGGTGGATGGCAGCGCCCTGGATGTGGCAGCCTGGGCAGAGCTGCTGCCCAGATGGGCACAGCATGCTCCCTCCAGGGCCCTGTGCCCAGGGGTGTGCAGGCAGCTGGATGCCAAGGGATGTCCAGGCACATCCCAAAGCTGGAAAGAAGTCATTCTGCCACCCAAATCATGGTGGTGGCCAGACTCACTTGCCAAGGGGAGGGGAATGGAGCAGGAGGGCACCAGTCCCTTCAGGCCGTAGGAACAGAAACATCAAATCACAGACTGGCTCAAATCACAGAGTGGCTGGGGTTGGAAGTGGCCTTTAAAGGCCATCTAGTCCAACCCCCCACCCACAGCGAGCAGGGACACCTTCAACTTTATCAGGCTTCTCACAGCCCCATCCAACCTGACCCTGAATGTTTCCAGGGATCCACCAACTCTCTGGGCAACCTGGGCCAGTGTCTCACCACTCTCACTGTAAAAAATGTCTTCCTTATATCTAATCTAAATCTCCCCTCCTTCAGTTTACAACCCTCACCCCTTGCCCTGTCACTACAGGCCCTGCTGAAAAGTTTGTCCCCATCTTTCTTATAGGCCCCCTTTAAGTACTGAAAGCCCAGCCCAAGGAGAGCTTGGGCCCGATGGATGAGAGGGTGGGCTTGGCTCAGTGCACACCTGAGGGGCCCAGGGGTCACTCACTGCCCAGGGGCAGTGACCCCCCTTGGCTGCCTCTCCTTGCAGAAATACACACACAACCCGACCCCCTGCCTGCCCTCCTGCCCTGCTCCAGCCCCTGAGCTCTGCCAAAACATCTCAATGGGGACACAGGGCAGGCTTATCTGTGATCTGTAATGACAAACATGGGTGGGAAATGTCTTTTCCTCATCCCAGGACTCATCCCCGGGAGCTACAGGGACCTTTGGCCAGCAGGATGGGGAGCGGCACCCCCTGGGGAGTGCAAAGGTCTGATCCAGAGGAGCCAGAGCTGAACACCACCCCCCCACACTGTGAACATAAGAGGTGGCACCAGCCAGCACCACCCTCCGCACCCCTGAGCACCCTGCAAAGATGAAATGCACTCGGGGAGCACCCATGGGACCCTGCAGGCAGCTGTCTGTGTCATGCAGAGCCCCACTGAGGTCTGGGGTAGCATCCCCTGCCCTCCCCTGCCCACTCCTCGGCTTTCCTGCCACCCCCAGCTTAGTCCCCGTGGAGTTCCTGGCAGGCAGCTCTCTGCCAGGCCTCTCTGCTTGCTTTGCTGTCACCCCCAGGTCAGGCAGAGCGAAAGGCAGAGGTGACACATGGCACTGCTGGCAGATGCTGTGCCCTGTCAGTGCCCTGCCCAGGTCAGGTCAGCACATCCCTTGCCACTTGCCCCTCCTGATGCCACCTGGCCAGCCTGGGGCTCTGTTGAAGGTGCCACACCCCTAGGGGACAGTTTCCCCTCCCAAAACTACATTTGCCCCTGCAGAGAGCGTGGGACATCCAGGACATGGAGCAGCCACTGCGGGATGTGGGTTCCAGCCAAGCCAAAGTGGTGACACCAGGTCCCAGCTCTGCAGCCAGGCAGGGCTGGCCTCGGGGCCACCAAAGCAAACAAGGGGTGGGTCTGCTGGTCCCCATGCCAGCTCTGCCTGCAGTCCAGGCAGGGAGAACAAGAACCAGCCTTGTGCAGGGCAGGCAGTGTGGGGCTGTGTCCCTGCCAACCTCCTCCAGCCAGCTGCAACCCCCCTGGCCCCCCCCAGACACCCACTGGGATGGGAGCTGGGCCAGGCAGAGGGCTCAGGGCTGGGGCAGGCAAACTGGCCAGGCCCTTTCCTGCACCTCTGCCAAGCCACTGCCACCCCAGCCCAGAAGCTCCAAGGGGTAGTGGGCTTCCAGGCAGTGGTGGGCTCCTGATGGCAGTGGATCCCAGTGGTGGAGGACTCCAAAGGGTGCTGAGCCCCCAGTTCTGGTGGAATCTCAGTGGTGGTGGGATTCCAGTGATGGGTGGATTCCCAGTTCTGGTGAGCTCCTAGGGGTGGTGGGCTCCTCATTCTAGTCAGATCTCAGTGGTGGTGGGCTCTTGGTGGGGGTGCTCCTGGTGCTGGGGTACTCCCAGAAAAGGTGGACTCCTCATGCTGGTCAGCTTCTAGTTCTGGTAGGATCCCAGTGCTGGTAGGATCTTGGTGGCAATGGACTCCAGCCAGTGGTGGGCTTCCAGTGCTGGTGGGAGTCTCAGCCAGCTGGAACAGTGCTACAAAGCCCACCCAGCTGGCCCAGCTAGGAAGCTACCCCTTCCCCAGCTCCATCCCCCCAAATCCCAAGGCCAGACTCTCTCTTCCCAAAAGGCAAGACAGCCACCCAGCTTGGCAGGTCAAGGCTGAGCAGCAACCAGCGTCCCCAGGCAGGCAGGAGGGGCTGGGGGGCAGGGTGGAGGGGCCAAGGGGAGTGCTGCGGGTTCAGGCTGGCAGCAGGACAGTAGCCAGCAGGCAGCTGAAGAGCTCAGAGTGCCACCACCGCTGCCACAGGTCATCACTGCAACAGTTAAGGGTGGTTTTGAGGGGAGAGGAGAGGGCTCTGTGCCCTTGCTCTGCCCTACCCACGCAGCCAGGGTAAGCAAGAAGTGACACAGGAATCCCGGAAAAGCCAGGGCAGAGGGAAGAGGCGCAGCTCGGCAGGGGAGGAGATGGCTGTGGTTTTATTTGCAGCGCCCTGAAGTCACTGCTGACACACGCACTCTTTCCGAGCCCCTGCCCTGCGGACCAGGCGGGTCCTGCAGCAGCCCCGGTGCTGACAGAGCTGCCTCCTGGCACCAGGGCCACCCGCGGGGCGCCAGCACAACGGCGGGCTTGTTCCAGGTCGGCGGCACCAGCCCCAGCCAAAAACCCGGCCTGGAGCCGCCCCGCAGGCTGCGAAGGCGCCAGCACGCTCCTCGCTCGCCTTCCCCCGCTCCCAGGGGGCTGCAGAAAGCGAACGATGGGGCTTTGCATCCCAAACTGCTGGAGCTGGGCCAGCGATCAGCACTGGACCCGGCCCAGCACGGTCAGAGCCCTGAGCCAGCATGAGGATGGGGTTAGGGGCTGTGCCCCCCCACAAGCCTGGCACGAGGAACCGAATGGGGCCGGGGCTTTCCTGGTGCTGGGACGTTAACGCCCGCATCAGGTGCTGCCCTGGAGGGCTGCCCAGCCCTCTGCCACGCTTTGTCTGTCCGTCCTGCCTGTCTCCTTCCACCTGTCCCCTGGGCAGTGTGGCCAGGAGGAGCAGTACCCAGCCAGAGCTTGGCACAGGGCACTGCAGACTACCCGGGATCTCCCCGGGACAGCTCAGTTCTGTGGAGGTTGGGGCCATGTCCCTGGCTTCTCTCCCCTGCTCCAAGACAGCCACACCAATGCCTTCCTCTGCCAGGCACGCAGGGCTGCCATCATCCAAACCTGCCCTCCGGCTCACGAGCAATTCCTGCCCCTTCCCCTGTGCAGGAGGTTTCCCAGCAAGGGCCAGAGTCCAGGATCACAGGCTCAAAGTGCTCCCCCATCCCCAGTGTAGGCACTTCTCTGTGGCATCTGCATTGGCACACATCATCTTCAGGGCTCCTGCAGCATGGCAGGGGGGACCTATTCTTCTCTCCCATGCCCCACACTGGACTCTCAGGACTTGGCAGGTGCCCATCACCAGCGCATCTGGCCACAGAGCCGACAGGTAAAAAGCAATGGCAGAGTCCAGCCAGTGTCACCTCCCTGCTGCCAGCTCTGCTGGGTGCTGGGGCAGGTCCCCGGGGTGCCCTGGCAGGGCAGCCATGTCCCTGCAGGGCCACCTGGTCCCATCTCATAGTCTCACCCTTAGGAGATGACACAGTAGCACTTTCTGCAGCAGGGGCAGCACTTGCAGCAGCTGCATCCCCTGCCAGCCTCCCGCTCCTGGCCCTTGGGTGGCTTGTCCAGGGTGACAGTGTAGAAGGAACTGGATGATTCCCCATTGGGCATCTTCAGGCTTCCATAGGGGTTGTAGGGACGGGACCAGGACTTCTCCGTGGAAATGGCTGGGCTGCTCCAGCTGCCAGTGGGATCCGGCTGCTCCTCCACCTGGTACGTGGGCACAGCTGCAGGGTTGGCGATGATGATGGGCTCATCCTTCAGGTAGCGAGTGATGAAGCTTTGCTGGAACTGGTCCCGCGGGATGTTGACGCTGGCGTAGGGATTCTCCAGGCTGACACCACGATCCATCTTCCCTCCTGTTGTCGGCACGCGTGGCCCAGCTGGCATTGCCCACCTCCTGTGAGACAGAGACCCCGTTACCCCGGAGTGCAGGGGTGTCAGTGCTGGGGTTGTTCTCACAGCAGACCCCACTGGTTTGGGCGCAGGGTGCAGAGCTGTGCTCCCCCCTCCCTGCCAGCCCAGGGGACTCCAATATAAAACCCCTGCACTTTGGCAGAGACAGGAGGGGAGGCAGGAGAGGGGACACCTGGGCAGGGAGACGTGCAGCTGGGCAGGGCACCAGGGGCAGCAAGGGGGTGCTGGGTGGGAGCAGTGTGCAGGTAGGGCAGCAGGGTGGGAGCTTCTGCGGGGAGATGGGCCTCAGAGAGGAGAAGCAGGCACTGGGGAGAGGAGAAAGAGGGTGCGGGGGGAAGGAGAGGCAGAGGTGGGGGAAGGAGGGGACAGGACAAGGGCAGTAGGGAGAGGAGAAGTCGAGGGGAGAAGGGAAATGGGCCAGGGGGCAGGGGCAGGGGAGCAGGCAGGAGAAGGGGGCAGGCAGGGCGCGGAACGGGCCGGGCAGGCAGAGGGTGCCAGGGAAAGGGGCAGGGGGAGCAGGCGGGGAGTGAGCAGAGCGCGGGGGGAAGCGGCAGGGGCCGCAGGCAGCGGGGCGGCCCCGGCACTCACCGGCCGCACGGCTCGGGCAGGTTGCGGGGCAGCTCTGCCGCTTCCTCCTGGGAGACCCGCCCCGACCGACCGGCCCGCCCCGGGAGACCGACCTGCCCGCCCTCGCCGCCCTCACTGCCCGCCCCGAAGACCGTCGGACGCCGGCAGCCCTGGCAAGACCGATCGCCCCGACCCCCGAGCGGTGCTTGACCCGCGCCGGCCGCTCCCCCCGCTCCCCGCTGCCCGGCCCGGCAGCCGCAGCTCGGTCGTGGCCGGCACCGTCACCCGCTGCTGACCCACCCACTGCCCGGCCCAGATCTGCACTAGGCACTGGCACCAGGACACAAGGAACTCAGCGCCAGTACAAGGCACTGGGCAGGGGGCACTGGGCACTGGACGAGAGGACACCGGGCAGGAGCCACTGGGCAACGGGAACTGGGCACTGGACAGGAGCACTGGACACTGGGCAAGACCACCAGTATAGAGCATCATGCACCAGGTGCCAACACTAGCCACTGGTACCAGCCACTGGGCACTGGCTCTGGCAGCATGGACACCAGCCCCAGTATGGGCACTGGTATCAGTTGCTGGCATTAGCACCACACAGTGTGCACGGGACAGGCAGTGGTACCACCTCCGCCAGGACCCGGCACTGACACCAGTGCAGGCACCAGTACCAACCACCGGCACCAGCACAAGCACTGGGCAGCAGGCTTGTCCTGCCCTCTCTGGTCCCTCCTGGGTTTGCAGTTCCCAAAGTGTGGCTCGCCGTGTAAAGAGACTCAGTGGCCTCCCAGGGGGTGGAGGGAAGGAAAGAGGGAGGCCTGTGACTGTTTTCGAAGAAGCTGGGAGGTCACCCCCTCTTCTAACCAGCTCTAGCATCGGGAGAGGGGCCCCGTGCAGCTCCGTGCCTCAGTTTCCCCACTGAGGACTGAGAGCAGGGGTGCAGCAGAGCTTGTGCTGTGTATGACCAGCATCCCAGCACTCAGCTCCTGGTTTTTGAAAGCTGCAAAACATCTGCACAGACATCCCAGAGCCTCTCTGCTCCCGCAGGCTGGTCGTGAGGAGAGCCACCAGCACCCTTGTCCCTTCACCGGGCCTCACAGCTCCCAGGTTTTCTCATCTTGAGCTGTGCCCCCAGAGAAAATCTCCTATCTTTTGCCCATGAAGCAGGCATAAAAACCGGGGCAGCCCCTCCGAGGTGTCCTGCTGCAGCCCCAGCCCTGCTGGCCCCTCCCAGCCTGTCCCCTCTGGTGCAGGAGATGTCGCTGTGCCTCTCTCCAGAAGCCGGTTTCTCTTCCTCCCGGTGCCGCAAGACTTGCTCCTTTTGGCTTTTTACCCCAGATTTCCACACCCTGCCCTGTTCAGTAGCAGCTCTGCTGGCAGGGAGCTGCCAGGCTGTGTGCCAGGCACAGCTCAGGTCTGGAGGGCCCCGAGACCCTGCAATGGCCCCCTGTGTCTTCCACGCCTTCCCTCTCCCGTAGGGGCTTGGAAACAAAGCTCAACTCATCAACACCTCTCAGATTTTCGGGATAGGGGCAACCCACACACGACTGCCTGGGGCTGTGGACCCCACACAACCTGTCCAGGCATGGTGTTAGCTTCCATCTGCAGTGCCTCCATCCTTGCTGATCTCTCTTGATCCAGGTTGATGTCCCTCTGTCTTGGTCGATGTCCCTCCATCCTGGCTGATGTTCCCCCCCAGCGTCTCACAGGCACCTTCTGGATAACCTCATTCCTTGCAGGCTCCAGTGCCAGCTCTGCAGCAGCTAAGATGGTTGCAGTTTCTTCTTAGGAAAGCCCTTCCAGCCTCCACTGCTGCTCTCCTGGTCTGGATCTGGCTGTCTTCTTCTTCCCAGCCTCAATTTCCTGATGGCAAATTTGTTCTTGGGCCAATGGTGTCTTCACAAGCTCCTTCCCTCCCAGCCATGGGTGCAGCACTGCCCTACCTGGACCCAGTCCTGCAGCAGCACATGAGCAGAGTCACACAGAATCTCAGAATTGTTCTGGTTGGGAAAGACCTTTAAAAACATTAAGTCCAACCATTAACCCAACTCTGCCAAGTCTGATGCTAAACCATGTCCCCCAGCACCACATCTACACAGCCCTGCTGGTGGGGATTGGGTTAATCCAGGTCTTCTGGCAAGGAAAAGAAACAGGAGTATCTACATCCTCCAGGGACCCTATAAGGTCCCTGCCAGGCCAAGGTGGCCACCATGACACCTGTCACTTGGGCTCCTGCCTGAAGGCAAAGTATCCCCAAAAGCTGATGAATTCAGGGTCACAGAAGCATCCCCCCTTCCACGAAGCTCACCAGCCTCTTGTCAGCCTCGGGGAGCTTCAGGCCACTTCACATACAGATAAATTCCTGAGAACCAAGGCTGAGGAGAACACTGCCACCAGGGCTGAGGTCCTGGGCCCTCCTGGGGCTTGTTCACCTCCTCAGGGGTGCTTTAACCCAGCTATGGGAATCCCATGGGAGCAGCATCTCTGGCAGGTAGGAGTTGTCCAAGGAAGAACCACAGAATCATGGAAGAAAAGCCAACCTGTGCTTTCCTGTTGTTTTTTTTTTTTTCTACCCAGCCCAGGAGCTCACTTGCAGCCCATTCCTCCTCCTCCCAGCAGCCCAAAAACGAGGGCCAGACCTGCCAAGGGGGCAGGGGCATCTCATGTCAGGTCTGGAGCCCAGCAGGGGGTGCAGCAGGGGCAGGAGCATCCCCAGCCATGGGACATGCATCCAGAGCACACTGGGCTCAGCAATTCCTGCAGTAACCACCCAGAAAAGACCTGGGCTCTCTGCAGCAGCACCAAGGCAGGGTGCCCACAGCCCCCAGTCCTGCCAGACTGACTGAGCACAAGCTTTTGGGGTTGTTTTGCAGGGTAACTACAGCAATCGAATGGGATGCCTCCACTCCCTGGTGCTTCACACACAGCAAAAGGGACATTGTTGTGTTTTTTAAAAAACAAACAAACAAACTAACAACTAAAAAGCCACAGCTGTGTCCCACTACTGGGCATCCTTCCCCTAGGGACAGGGATGTATGTGGCACAGTCTGTGGAGCTTCCCCAGCTCCTCCCAGGGGCTCTCTGAGTCACCTGGATACAAAAACTGGTGGATAAATCATGTTTGTGGAATCCTTCCCTTCAGCTCCTGGGAGACACGGTGCCATGGCACTGGCACATGAGGGTGATGATGTTCTTTCCAGACCATCAGTAACCCAGGATTCCTGAGGGAAAGATTTTGCAATCAGCAGCTTGGTGGGAGTCCCCAGTGAAGATGGTGGCTTTGTGCCAAATCTTGGTGGGACTGAAGAGGTTTTTGAAGCTAAGGAGGTGGTCAGTCTGTCAAAAGGTCATGGGGATGAGTTGGGAAGTAATGGGAAGCCAAAGCCCAAATTCAGGCTGTGCAAAACGAAGCCAGGTGGGTGGGATGATTTCTTCCAGGACATTACAAGGGACCCTCCATGGGCCCCTCTGCTGTGCAAAGTCTTCTCCAAGGCATTGGACTTAAAATCCTGGGCTGCCTCCTCATTAAAAAGCAAAGCAAGGCCGGGGTGGGGAGGGGGGTTTTGAAAGGAAGGACCACGGGGTGGCCCCAGGCATTGGAAACATTAATGGGATCAGTGACTGTGGGGGGACCTCCATGGGGTTGGTGCTGCAGGGGAAAGGAGGGCTGGGGGCTCATGGTTGTTTGTGCTCTATGGCCATCAACAGCACAGCCCCATTTCCAGCACCCTGGGGAGCAAACCAGGCATGGTGAAAAATTCAGCTGGTGCCCACAGGTGTGGCTGGCAGCCTGTGCTCTGCACCCCCTCCTCAGCACCTCGTGCTCAGCACCCTGCCCTGTGGGGCTGAACCCGCTGTTTGATGCAGCTTTGGGCACAGCCCAGTGTGGGCATCTGAGCTGGCAGCCCCCAGCCCTGCAGGGGGCCTTGGCACCCACACCCTCCCTGTGTCTATGTGAGGAGTCACAGCCCTGCTCTGCTTGTCTCCAGGTAGTCTGCCTGTGGCATGCAATGAGTTATCTCAGTTCTCAGCCCCAATGGTGTGTTCCAAAGGATGGCAGCAGCTTTTAAAGCCCAAAACAGAGCTTGGAAATGACCTGCAAAAGCTGCTTGATGGGAGGGAATGCCCGTGATGCCAGGATGTGTCGTGGTATTTGGGTCAGCACATGGGCTGCACGCACCAAGGGGGCCATGGGCCATGCACCAAAAGCCAAATTCTGCTCATTGACATGGGCACCTGGGATACAGCTCCAAACCCAGGGGCAGGCTCCTCTGCAGAACCCTCGAGGCCCTGGTGCTCACCCTGTGGCAAAAGCACATCCCTCAAAAGGATTGTCTGCACTTCAGATCCCACAGGATCCATCAGACTGTAAGTCTTATACTGGAGGCTGTGTTTTTATACTGTATGTTTGTACCACTTTTTGAGAAGTATTGGCAAAAAGTTTGCTTTTTTTATATCTATATAAAAAACTTCAGACCTGGAGGTGTCAGTCAACAGCAGCTGAATATGAGCCAGGGTGTGCCCAGGTGGCCAAGAAGGCCACCAGCATCCTGGCCTCTGTCAGCACTGGTGTGGCCAGCAGGATTGGACCAAGGATCATCCCCCTGTGCTGGGCACTGGTGAGGGGGCACCTTGAATCCTGGGGTCAGGTCTGGGCCCACATAACTAAGGGACATGGAGGGGCTGGAGCACGTCCAGAGAAGGGCAATGGAGCTGGGGAAGGGGCTGGAGCACAAGGCTTCCAAGGAGCAGCTGAGGGAACCAAGGGTGTCCAGCCTGGAGAAAATGAGGCTGAGGGGAGACCTGCTGGCTCTGCAACTGCCTGAGAGGAGGTTGGAGCCAGGGGGGTCAGACTCTTCTCCCACAGAGCAAGAGACAGGACAAGGGGAAATGGCCTCAAGTTCTGCCAGAGGTTCAGACTGGATATTTGGAACAATTTATTCATGGAAAGAGCTGTCAGGCCCCACCCAGGCTGCCCAGGCCAGCGGTGGAGTCCCCATTCCTGGAGGGATTTCAAAGCTGGGTAGATGTGGTGCTGGGGGACATGGGTTAGTGGTGGCTTTGGCAGTGCTGGGGGAACGGTTGGACTGGGTGACCTTGAAGTTCTTTTCTAACTAAAATGAATCAATGATTCCATGTTGTATTCTCCTGATGTGACTACCTGTGTAGCCTGAGATAGTCACCCCACAGCCCTATGAGCTGGGACACTGGGAGCACCAAGGGGAGGGGCAAAAGGCAGCAGTTGCAGTGCAGAGCTGGGGCACACGTGCCCATGTAGTACATGTGGGTGCTGGGCACCCACCCATGGCCTGGCTCAGCCCTGTGCCTGCAGCAGGGCTGAGGACACCACAGGGGCACATTTCCAAAGCCTGGTGCATCACAGCTCCCCAAACCTGCGTGTCCTCCCTGTACACAGGGAACGCTCACCCTGTGGCTGCAGAGCCCAAAGCCTTTCTAGTTTAAGCCCTGCTCTGCCCTGGCAGGGAATGCTGCAATCTTCAAGGATAAAGAATCAGATAAATAATCGGAGTCCAGGACTGGCACAGTCGGAACAAGCGTGGCACGAGTCGCTGGGTGCTGCCCCGCTGCCTGCCAGCCCTGCTCCCACCAGCCACAGGAACCAGGAGAGGAGCTGGTTTCCTTATCGCCCTCCTGCACACACCCTGTCCCTCTCCCCTGTGGCTCCCTGCTCTGGCCAGTCCCCGGGACACGCTGGGGCTTGGCAGCGGCGCGAGGGAAACGTGCATTGTGGCTGCCCACTGTGGCCGGGCTGGAGGAGAAAGCAAGGATTTCCTGGCCTGGAGCGAGTCCTTCCCGTCTCCTCCCAGCAGCCAAGAGCTTTGGGGCTGAGAGTGGGCTGTTCCCTATGGGATTTGTATGGAGCTGCCACCAAAGGTGCAAGCAAGCAGGAGGCAAGCACAGAGCTGCAGCACTTCAGTGGACACAACCCTTCAGTACCAAAATTTCACCCCTGAGCTCTGCTCTCCTCCTGTGCAGAACCCCATCTTGGGCAGCACCTCCAGTCAGCGTGGAGGAGATGTCCACCTGGTGCATCCTCACCTGCAATGCGCCATGGGAACCTAGGTGGTCTCTTGCCAATGCATGGGGACTTTTGGAAGGACAATTCACCCATTGCTAACCTCAGTCCAGCACCCATGGCCAGCTGGTGCTGCAGGATTTGTGTCCCAGGAGCCACCACCTCAACCTCCCTGTGCAGAGCCAGGCAGCAGCAAACAACCCAGGATGTCTTCCAAAGCTAAACACTCGCTTGCACGCGCAGACCTGGAAAACGGGCTGGAAGAGCCCCAGCTGGGGACATTTGGTTGGGCAGCTCACGTGCATGGTCACAGCTTTTCCTCCCCAAATGTCACTTCTCCTTCCTGTGTAGAAAGGAGCGGGGGCAGCTGCTGCCTCCCCCTCCCGCGGCTCCCCCAGGCAGCGCTTCGCTTTCGCTGCAAACCACACCGAGATCTTGTGCAGCGGCTACACCTGCCCGTGATAGTTTCAGGACAAGGTCTAATTTCCTGCTATTTTTCCATGATTCAAAGTTTCCAGTCCTGGGGATGGCTGTGTCAGAAGGGCTGTCACCCAGTCGGGGGCATCCCCAGCCTTTTGCCATCCTCCCCCTCCGGCCGCTGCCCCAGGGATGGTCCCAGTAAAGGTTTTCCATGGCAGTGCAGGGAAGCTCTCCCAGAGGGAGCAGGAAGACCCCAGGCAGCACCCAGCTCCCAGCTAAGCCTTTGGCTCCAGCTCTCTCCTGGCGGAGGTCTGGTTTCTGTCCTGCCTTCTGCTTGTCCTCCCTCTCTGCAAACAGTCCCCGTTTGTTTGGCTCTCGCTGCCGGCTGCAGCCGGGGCCGCGTGCCGGGGCTGCCTGTGCACAAGGGCTCCTTGTTCACCACCTCCCTCCCTGCTCGCCCCTCACCTGCTTTAGCAATTATCCCAATTAGCCGTGCCAGCTCCTGCTCCCTGCCTGCATCGCAGACCCTTGTGCTGGTGGCAGCAACGCTGCAAAGGGCTGTAGGACAGAACCATCAGATCATTTGGGTTGGAAAAGGCCTGTAAGATCAACAAGTCCAACCATTCCCCCAGCACTGCCACGGTCACCACTGCCCCATGTCCCCCAGCACCACATCTACACGGCTTTGAAATCCCTCCAGGGATGGGGACTCCACTCCTGCCCTGGGCAGCCTGGGCCAGGGCCTGACAGCCCTTTCCATGGAGAAATTGTTCCCAAGCTCAAATCTAAACCACCCCTGGTGCCAGTTGAGGCCATTTCCTCTTGTTCTATCAGTTGTTCCTTGGGAGCAGAGGCCAACCTCCCCTCTCTCCAACCTCCTCTCAGGCAGCTGCAGAGCCAGCAGGTCTCCCCTCAGCCTCCTTTGCTCCAGGCTGGACACCCCCAGCTCCCTCAGCCTCTCCTCATCAGACTTGTGCTCCAGCCCCTTCCCCAGCTGCACTACCCCTCTCTGGACAAGTTCCAGCCCCTCAATGTCCTTCTTGTCATGAGGGGCCCAGAATTCAAGGCACAGCCTCACTAGTGCTGAGTTCTGGCCGCTTCCTGGGCAGCAACACATGGGCACTGAGGCGATGAATGTTGTCTTCCTGGGTGGGAAACAGGAGAGTCATGCAAAGTCCAGGTATCTGGGATTTGTGCTGGATCCCATGGATCTCTTCAAAACTCTTTGGGGCTGGAGGGGGATGAGGAAGTTGTTCCTGGACCGGCAGCACCTGAGATGCCAGCCCCGTGCCACTGGCATCTGCCTCTGCTCCTTCAATCACCCGGGTGGGTGCTGCCCATGGGGCCCCAGCTGTGCTGGGTGCTCACCCTGCCTCACTCCCCAGCAGCGTGGGGGCAGCCAGCCAGCTCCTGCAAGCCAGGAGCCACAAGCCACCACAGCAGCACCATCCTCCCACAGCCCCTGGCTCGGTGGGAGGTGGGGCGGGTGGTGGAAGTTTCCACCCGCCAACACAGGCACAGGCAGTGGTTTTGAGCCCCAAAGAGGGGGGCTTTTCACAGCAGTTCTTGGCAGGGATGTGTTTAGGGGCCTCCTTCTCTATTACCCTCCTGAGCCTATGGAGAAGCCAAGTGCAGCCCTGGGTAGATGGTGGATGCAGGAGCATCCCCATTGGCAGAGCCCAGCAAGTGGAGAGGGGCCGTTTGTTCCTGCAACCTGGCAGTGGCTTGTACATATAATCATACAATCCTTTTGCTTGGAAAAGATCTTTAAGATCAACAAGTCCATCCATTAACATGCCAAGGCCACTACTAATCCATGTCCCTCAGCACCACATCTACATGGCTTTGAAACCCCTCCAGGGATGGGGACTCCACCCCTGCCCTGGGCAGCCTGGGCCACGGCCTGATAATCCCTTTTGGGGGAAGAAATTGTTCCCAATAACCAATCTAAAACTCCCCTGCCACAACTTGAGGCCATTTCCTCTTATCCTATCAGTTGTTCCTTGGAGAAGAGACACACCCCACGTCATTCCAACCTCCTCTCAGGCAGGTGCAGAGCAAGAAGGTCTCCCCTCAGCCTCCTCTTCTCCAGGCTGACCATCCCCAGCTCCCTCAGCCTGTCCTCATAAGCCTTGTGCTTACCTGTGTTCATAGAAGGTTAAGCTCCATTGCCCTTCTATGGACATACTCCAGCCCCTCAATGTCCTTCTTGTCATGAGAAGCCCCCCCCAGATCTGAAATCCGGCGCAGGGAAACCCCCATATCCCCTCTCCCTGGCCTGGTCCTGAGGCTTGGCCAGCCCCTGCCCGGCAGCACAGGCAGCGCAGGCAGCCCCAGCCGGCTCCTGCCGCGCTCTGCCAGCAGCACCAGGCTGCAGCCACAGGGCAACCCCAGGCAGGGCTGCCACTCCAGGATGGCTCCGAGTGCTCCATCTCGCTCTGACAGCAGGCCCTGGCTCCTGGGGTTTGATCTTTACTGCTGGAGCCGGCCTGTCCACTCCCATTTGTGTCTGTCATGCTGGCAAGTGCGGGGCTGCCAGGCTGTCAGCTCTGTGCTGGCACAGCAGCAGCCGCTGGGCAGGCAGCCCCTGTGCTGCTGGGGAGCCATCTCTGCAACCCTGCCAGCCCCAAACCCCGGGTGCAGATCAGGGTCCTGCAGAGTGACAGGGCCTGAGTGGTGGGGGCTCCCCAGAGACCCCTTCTGCCCTGCTGGGGGAAGACCCTCGTCCTCGAGCCTGCACTGAGAGCTGCACCTTCTTCTCCATCCATCAAACTGTGCCATCTCTGGAGCACCCTGGGGGCTGTATGCATGCTCAGCACTCTGCACAGATTCCCGAACCCACATGTGCCCCCAGTAGACATGGCTCACAGTGACACAAGCCTCTCTGATTACCTGGGGTAATCCTGATCACACCCTGAGGTCCCCTTCCAGGCTGGAGCATCAGTTGCTGTTACATGAAGGACCTCAGCTCTCATGTCACAGTGGGCACAGAGCAGGCTCCTGTGTGACCACTCACTTCCCCACAGCCTCCACAGGAGTACCAGGCTGCAGCAGCCCCCTCATTCCCAGGGGTCCCCCTCCAGCCAAGATACCAGGCAAGGCCTCCCTTCTGGAGAGAGCAGTGGGAAAGACAGACCACAAGGTCCTCCCATAGCATCCCAGGATGGCTCCTGGCACCAAATATATTATCAATCCTTGAAGGACTGAGCAAATCACAGGTAGGAAGGAGGTGATGGAAACCTCAAGGGCAGGTGATGCTGTCATCCTGGGGTAGCTGAAGCCACACACCGTCCCTGTCCACAGGGTGCAGGCCTCTCCCATGGACCCTCTGCCACAGGCTGCACACGGCTCCCAGCCTCAACCCATGGCAATGCTGTGGGGTTCCCCAGCTCCCACATTTCCTCCTGCCTCACCCCACGCTCCCCCAGTTCTGCAAGCTGCTGCTCCCTCCCCGCTGCACACTCGGAGCAAGTAGCTGCTGATCTGGGCTGGAACCGCAGCAGAGGAGCCTCTGTCCCCACAGCCCCACACCAGCAGCCCCACACCAGCAGCCACCAAGCAGCAGGAAGCCACTATGGTGCTGCAGCAGGAGCACGCAGGGGACAGCTGCCCAGGAGGGGACCCAGGCACCCACGGAAGACAAAATCCTCAGGTCGCCCTCAAATTCACCCCCCAACCTAGAAATGCAGCCGTGGTGTTCCATGTAAGAGCATCACTTGGCCAAACTGGGCAGAAAGGGTGGCAGGAGACTTGGGTGAGGGGCTGGCAGCTGCTGGGAGCACGGACAGAGCAGCACGTTGTGTCCCCAGGCTCTGCCAGGAACCCCAGGACAGCCCCCCTGGGAAAGCAGATCCCACCGGCTGCAGGAAGGGCCAGGACCTGGTGTGCGGGGCTGTGCTCAGAGCGCTGCACGGCGGGTCCGGTCCCGGAGCCGGGCAGGGCTCGGTGGGTCCCGCCCACTGCCCTGGGTGGAGTTTGCCTGAAAAAGCTGAAATTCTGCAAAACCCAAGTGCAGTTTCAGTGCTGGGCTGCTCTTTGGAGCCGCGTCCCAGCCAAGGCAGCAGCCGGAGGGACGAGCTCACCCCTGCGGGGCCCGCCTGCCCCACTGCGCTGCCGGGGCCGCCTCGGGGGCGAACGCCTCCTGCTCCTGCTCCTGCTCCTGCTCCTGCTCCTGCTCCTGCTCCTGCTCCTGCTCCCTGACCCCGGTTGTGGCACATCCCGGCGCCCAGCAGCGCTGTCAGGTCCCCAGCACAGGCAGCGCCGGGCTCTTCCCGGGAGCCAGCAAAGCAAACACGGAATATCACCGCAATGACAGGGCATCTGCTCAGCCCCCGAATCACCAGCACCAAGGATGCTCCACCAGTCCAGGGAAGGGCTAGGAAAAGCAGCTGTGTCCCCACCTCTGGTGCATGAGCTGGTTTCTGCTGAGCCTTCAATCCCTCGGGCTCAGTTAAACCCAGCATCAGCTGGGCTGGATGGGAAGGGGGATGGTTTTCTGCAGAGCTGCCATTTCTATTTCTGGGCCATCCCTGTCCTGTTTCACCCAGGAATAAGGTGTTTTCTAAAGGACGTGGGTTTTCTTGCACCCTCTCCCCTGAAATGCAGCACTGGGTCTTTGTGGCCATGCTCTGCCCTGGGCCAGCAGCCCCCAGGGAGCTCCAGATCTCCCCATCAGTCCCTGCCAGCACTGCAGGACCAGGAGGGACCTTCTGATGTGATCGTGCTTCTGCTGGATCACCAGTAAGATGTGGAATACTCCTTGCCTTGGGTGTTTCTGGCACTGGGCACACGGTGGGTGGGGAAGATGCAGCCCTCAGGTGAAGAAGGGAGCTCTGGTGGGAGCAGGGGATCCTACTTGTCCCATGGGGACTGTGCCTGGTCCCAGCCCCATAACAGAGTCTGCAACACCGCTCAGAGCATGGCTAGTGTGTTGGTCTGGACCTCATACAGGGCAACTTTGAACATCTTCAAGGCTGGACATCCCACCTCCTCTCTGCACCCTGGTCCAATGCTTGATCCTCAAAAAGAAAAAGCTTTTTCTAGCCATAGGGAAGTACAGCTGGAATTTCCCACATCCTGGCTTGTGGTTGTTGATCCTCACCCCCTCTCCCTCCTCCCATGAGAGAGCTGTGAAGAGCAACGAATTTTCCATGAGTCTTCTCTTCTGACAGCTGAACAACCCCAGGTCTGCAGGCAGGGAGTGCATGAGGAGGGGAATGAAGGTCCGAGAAGAGAGTAGATGGACTCTCTGGCCCTGCTGCCCTCATCTCCCCCCACCTGAGTCCTTCCTCCTCCTCCCTGCCTGTGGGTGCAGCACCAGCAAGGTGGGTGCCCACTTCACACCAAGGGCTCCTGAAGTGGCCACAATATTAATCCCTAAAAGGAATTAATAGTAAAAATAAGGATTACAGCCCTTGGGATCTGTTTGGGGCTTTAGGAACAGCCTTAACCTTTGAGCTGGCCAGAACAACATGCACATGGGTCTGTCATGCCATGGAGTTCGTAATTCTTGTAATCTCAAGGTTTGTGTGCACGTGAAAGAGCCACAGTCTTTACACCCTTTTGCAGATCTGAGCACCATTTTTTCTCATGGTGGAGTCTCTGTTGGAGAGCTGCAAGCCTAGATAGAACCACATCCAACGCCTCACCAATGCATTAGGACTGTACTGCAAGAGCATCAATGGTCAGGTCCTGACCACCCCCCACCCACACACTTCTGCTGCTCCAAACAGCAACCACAGCAACCAGCTCTGCAGTAGCTGGCTGCAGCCTTGAGCAACCAACTGGCAACAAGGGATTCTGCTGGTTCATTGGCAGATTTTTCATAGCATCCCTCCTTCAAAATGGTGTTTGCTCTGCCTGGACAAGCAGCACATCCCAGGAGTTGCAGACAGCTCCTAGTGCTTCTGGCAGAGGCCCCTGGCAGATGCACCATGTGAGAGCTGCTCTGCTTCCCTCTTCTGTTGGTGCCTGTACCAGCCATCGCAGGGTTGATGCCATCTCAGCCAGGCCTGGAGGGTCTCAGCCTCCTGTCCAGCCTCGGAGGGTGGCACTTGGGGTCCCTTCTCCTGATGTTCTCCTCCAGGAAGAACTGACAACCCTAAGGGGATGGAGCATGGCACGATGGAAAGACTGAAGATGGATCCTGAGTACCACATCAACATCCACCCCAGCCAGGTCGTCCCTCCAGCGCTGCGAAGCAGCCGGGCAGGTGCCTGGGCTGGGACAGACCTGCTGGTGACACTGCTCTCTGGAAAGCTGCAGAAGAGCTCTTTTGTTTGTTTGGGTGTTGTTTTTTTTTTTTTTGGGGGGGTGAATTATCTGTGTAACTAGTGACTCACCAGAGCAAAACAAGATTATTGCAACAAACAGGCTGGGTTTTGGGAAGAGCTGTTGGTGTGTGCAGGACCCGGTCAGACAAACTCTGTAAGGAGAAGGTGACCAGGAAAAAAAAGTGTGAGTCATTGCAAAAGCAGCCCAGGTGCTGCAGCAGAAGCACAGCCAGCCAAGCACAATGCCAGGTCTGCACAGAGCAGCTGGGATGCAGGACACAGGGCAGGAAGGTTTGACACACCCAGAACTGCTGGTTCACTTGGGTTGAGTGGAAAGCAAAGACACATGTGAAGACACAGCACAGGGTCAGCATCAAGCAAGGGTGAAAACATCCTGTTACAGCTGGTCCTTCACAGGCATTATAAATCCAGAAGGTCAATAAAATCTTCAGCTGGACAACTGAGCTGATGATGGCTGATGCAGATGATGAGGAAAAAATTTAGGGTCAAAATATCTTCTGGTATCACCATTCATCTCAGCAGAGCTGCACCAGGGACTGGCCAGTGGTGTCACATCTGTCAGTGCATCCATAAACCGAAAAGCTTAGAAATTATCCACTTGTGATGCTGGGAAAGAATGAGATTTGCAGAGAGGAGCTGTGGTTGCACACAGGATACCAAGGAACGACCACCACTTGGTTAGAGAAGCAAACCTTCATTGGCCTGCGTGGCATGGATAGAACCCACTAGCAAAGCTGCTCCTGCTTGTTTGTCTGGGTAGAGCTCAATGCTGGACATGGGGAACTTGATCTTAGCTGCTCCCTCCAAACCCAAAGTACACTTGGTCTGCTGGAAAGGTCTCAGAAAACGGTAAAATAAATCAGTGCTCTTTGTAAAACCCAGAAGCACGTGTCATATCACATCAGCACAACTCAGAAGACATGCTGAGAACATCCACACGCAACATCGTGATGTACATTTATGATAACATACAATCCAACAGATTTTTATAAAAGATAATGCAGCATGTATGGATATGTGACAAAGGTAGGTGTTAAACTCAGGAGTAAGAGTATGGCCAGACCCAAAAGCAAAGATTAGAGTTGGACTGAGGTTGGGATTTGATAGGAACTTCACTTGATAGTGTGACCACCCAGGCCCGGCTGCAGATGAAGGATCTGGCCTTTGAAGGATAAGATTATCCTCAGTTTGGGTTGGAAAGCAGTGATCTTGGTGGACCAACTCAGCAGAGAAAAGGGAAAACTCTGCACCTCACAAAGCAGAGCCTGGGAGAGCTCTTCCAAGATTCTTTGAGCACTCATATGTTCGGATGAAAATGTGGGGGCAAAGCCTCCCTTGCACAAGACTTAACCAGTGCCACTTGCTCACTAGGACCCCATCAAGCCTAAAACAAGTTCTAGGAGAAAAACAAGTGCCAGGCTTTGGCTAGGGCAGCAAACTGCTTCAAAAGTGCCTGAATAGGTGAAGAAGAGGCCAAGAAGTGCTGCTGTGGTGGTGTGGGGAGAATCCAGAGCCACATCCACAGAGCACATGAAGCAGAGACTAGAAGAGCTAATAGAGTAACACGAGGATCCTCAGCTTCTTGGCACAAACACACTCTTATTCAGCAGAAAAGCTGCCTGATATAATTTATTATTATTATCAAATAGAGCTGTTGCTTAACTCACCAAAGAGCAGCACAGAACACGGGGTAGCTGGGTCAGCACGGGATGCCATATGAATTAATAACAGAAACTGGCTCGTGCTCACTCACTTCCTGCAATTTCCCTTGCTCTGTGAGTTCAGGCATAATATATTGAGTCTTGTTATCTGCATCCAGAAGTGCTGGCAGGGAAGTAAGCAAAACCTGCCACAGAAGGGATGGGGAGGATGGAGTGAATCCCTGTTTAGGGCTGTTTAGGCCCAACAGCAGCATCCTCACATGGATTTAGGCAGGTGAGCGGATCAAAGACTCACATTTAGAGGGACTAGAGGCAAAGTTGTTACAAAACCCCTTATCCCACAAGAAAATAGAAGATTAAAAATGCAACTGCTAACATTGTCAACCAGGGAGCATGGATTTCCTGGTGGTGGGTGAAGCTGCATGGTCCCAGGGGGAAACCACACTCTAGGGTTGGTCCAGCCTGTGGCTGAGCCCTTAGGGTACCAGGGCACCCCTCTGGACCTGGTAGCTTTGGTCAGCTCCTCCAGGCCAGGCATCTGGGTGAGATTTTTAACATCATTGCCTGGAGCATGGATGATCAGATCATCTATGGGATGTGTAAGGCCTGATGGACCTGAGCTGCCCTCTGGGCTGACAGAGGACACAGAGCTGTTCAGTGAAATACATGAGGTCCAGCTTCTGTGTCCATCCTGCATCAAAATTCAGGCAAAATCCTGGTGCCAAGTCAACAGATGGAAGGAACATAAAGAGCTTGAGAGTGGCAGCAGGCAGCATGAGCAGGGAAACCCCAGCAGCACCCAAAGGAGCCTGGTGACCATCCACCAACACCCAGCCAGGGTGGGATGGAGGGACAGAAGGTTTTTGGGTTTGGGTGTGCCTGTGTCAGTGGCACGGGGGGTTGGCTGTGAGCAATGGGTTTGAGCATGGCTGGGGAGATGGGGGGCTCCGTGTGGGGGATGGCTGCCCATTTTGGCTGCCTGCCTGAAGACTCCCCACGCTGGAGGCACCCATGAGGCAGGGGTACAGGGCAGCCTGGCCTCTACCATCTGCCAAGGCACAGGACGAGCAGGGAAGTATGGACCAGCAGTAGTCCTTGAGGGGCGTGATGTGGGGTGTCCCCAGCCCCTGGGCTCATGTCTGTCTCTGCTGGTGAAGGGCGTAAAAGCAGCAAGGCCCAACCATGTTGCCCAGTGCTCCCCAGCACTGCTGGCAGCCAGTAGTGGTGTGACTCCTCCCGCCGTGTCACCCTGTGCCCTGTTCCCCCATTCCCCAATTCTCTGAACATTAGGAATCCCAGACTGGTTTGGGTTAGAAGGGACCTTAAAGACTATCTTGTTCCAACCCCCCTGCAGGGGCAGGAACACCTCCCACCAGACCAGGTTGCTCCAAGCCCCATCCAACCTGGCCACAAACACTTCCAGGGGTGGGGCAGCCACAGCTTCTCTTGGCAACCTGTTCCAGTGTCTCACCACCTTCACAGCAAAGTATTTCTTCCTAAAATCTAATCTCAGTCTCCCCTCTTTCAGCTTAAAACTCTTCCCTCTTGTCCCATCCCTCCCTGCCCTTGTCCCAAGCCCCTCCCCAGCTTTCCTGGAGCCCCTTCAGGCACTGGAAGGTGCTCTAAGGTCTCCCTGGAGCCTTCTCTTCTCCAGGCTGAACACCCCAACTCTCCCAGCCTGTCTCCAGAGCAGAGCTGCTCCAGCCCTCCCATTATCTCCATGGCCTCCTCTGGACTTGCTGCAAGAGCTCTATGTCCTTCTTTTGCTTGAGGACCCCCGAGCTGAACACAGCACTGCAGGGGGGTTGACCTCAGAGTGAGGGGAGTCCCCTCTGCCCCCCTCCTGCAGGGACAGCTGTGAGTCCCAGAATTGGGGCTGGGTCCCATGGGACACTGTGGGGTGCGTGGCTCTGATCTGGCAGCAGGAAAAGAGGTGGTGGGGAAGGGGATATTGCTGGTGTTCTGGCCTTTCTCCAACCCCAAAAGCAGCGGGGGCAGCTGGCAGGTCCCCCTCCCCGCTGCCCCGCGCTCCCCGATGCCGGCCCGGGGCAGCATCGCCCGCTCCCGGCCCACGGAGCCGCTTCCAGCGGCGGATGCTGAGTCACCGCAGGCCCCTCGAGCCGCCCGGGGGACCGGCCGGGGGGCGGTGGAGGCAGGGGCCGGCGGGGCGGGACGGGGGCGAGGCAGGGGGGAGGATTGCGGGGCGAGACCGTTCGGGGCGGGGGGTGCTGTGCGGGGGGGCTGAGTGGGGCGGTGGGGCTGCGGAGAGGGGGGCTGTGCGGGGCGGGGGGTGTCTGTGCGGGGTAGGTGGGGTGCGGGGGGGGTGCGGGGCGGGGGGGCTGTGCGGGCCCGGCGGGCCCGGCGCTGCTGAGCGAGAGAAATGTGATCCGGCTGCACCACTGCGGCGGCACTGCGGGGCCGGGCGGGCGCGGGGCGGGAGCGCGCAGGCAGGGACGGCGGGAGCAGCCTGCCCGCTGCTGCCGGCACCTGCACGGGGGGAAGGGGGGTGCCCAGGCTGCGGGACCCCCCCAGCCAGCTCGCCGAGTGTTGCATCAGCCCCGCGCGGCGCGGGGGCTCGGCGGTCGGAGGAGGCGGGGGGGGGGGGGGGACCGGGGGAGGGGGCGGGCGGAAGGTGCCTCCCCGGCCGCGCTACCTGCCGCCTCCCCCCGCCCGCTGCTCCCCGCCGAGCATCCGGAGTCCGAGGAACCGGAGGAGCCCGGCAACGGCGGCCGCTGCCTTTGTGCCCGCCGGGGAAGCTGCTGGAGGAGGCGGCGGGCCCGTGGGAAGCGGAACCGGGAGCCACGGCGGGGCCGGCAGCGGCGGAGGGGACCCCCAGCATCCTCGGGGAGCCGGTTCTTGGCACCGGCAGCGCCTGCATCCCTCTGCCTTTCAGATAACCTTTAGCCGCTCGGGCCTCCAGACCTTCACCGGGGACGGAGCGGGGATCTGGAGACTGAACTGGGGACACGGCTGCAGCGGGACCCCCCGCCCGGGTCACGGCGGGTCAGTGCAGGTAACGACCGGCAGCGACCGTCCCTCTGGCCGGGCTGCCCGGGGGGCATCACTCGGGGGTATCACCCTGCGGGCGCGCAAGCGCGGGCGAGAGGCCTTGTGCGTGTGTGTGCGGGTGTACCCATGTGTGTGTTCATGTGTGTGCACATGTGTGTGCACCACTAGGCTGCATGTGTGTGTGCATCGCCGGGTGCCAGCGCGGCGCGGGGCTGGGACTGCGGCGGGAGGGCAGTGGTGGGGGGATGCTGTGTGTGGCCGGGGGTGCTGGGGAGGGCTGTGTCACCCCAGGGTGATGGGGATGCGGGGTCCGGCGGGGAGCTGCGCCAGGGCTGTGCGTGAAGGGGTGTGACAGTGCAGGAGGGGACCCGCGGTGGCCGTGGCCGCAAGGATGGCCGTGCCAGTCGTTGCGCTGCGGTGTTCGTGCGCGGTCCGCGGGCTGGGAGCCCTCGAGCCCTCGCGGCTGCTGCTGTGCGCCGGGGGGCGGGGGGAGATGATACGCGCAGCTTGTGGGGTGCAGGATGTGGGGTGCAGGATGTGGGCCCGTGGCAGGGAGTGCAGGGCACGAGGCCTCCCTCCCCAGGGCAAGCACGGCAGGAGGCTTGCAGGACCCCACTGCCTCCAGGGCATGGCCCCCAGGGACAGCCCTGCTGGCCTCGGGAAGGGATCCAGCTCCCCGCGGCTCTCAGGCATCCAGGGCTGAACCCCCGCCACGGCCTTTTGCCATCACCGAGAGCTGCTGCTGCGAGCAGATGGCCCCCCCGGCCTCCTCCGTCAGGCCTGGCAGGGCTCAGTGGTAGCAGGCATCCCTCTAACAGGATTTGCAGCGTGATGGAGGCGAGCGCCTTCGCCCTTCTTGGAGGAGAGACAGGAGGAGAGACAGGCGCTCGCCGGGGCTGCTGTGGGAGAAAATGGCTGGCTGCCCACCCCCCCATCTCCTGCCCCCAAACGTGGCCCGTCCTCTCCAGCAGCCCCAGGACAAGGGCAGGGAGCTGGGAAGGGGGAGATGCAGCTGGAGGAAGGGATAATAGCAGGGACAGATCAGGAGCAAGCAATGGAGGTAAAAATAGATCCACCGAGTAGAGGAGGGGCTAAACGTGAGAGAAAACCCTGAGCAGAGGCAGGTCGGTGGGGGAGCCCCCCTGGAAGGGGCCCTGCATCCAAAAGGGGCACAAGGGGATGTGCCCTCCTGGCCCCCAGGGCAGAGGGGGGACTCGAGATCCCACACTCAGGGCTGCTGAGGAGATGCCTGGGGGGAAACACCTGCCTGCTCCCACTTCCGCCAGCCCGGCCACGCAGGCGGATGGACGGGACCTGCAGGGCTTGGATGCCAAATTGCTGGGATGCAGGTGGGCACGCATCCTGAGGGAGCGCTGGCAGCCAGTAGATCCCTGAGGAGCCTTGGAGCCAACCCCTTCTCGCTTTTCATTTCCAGCAAGCCCGAAGCTGAGCTGGGGACAGAGGTGCCAGGGACAGAGGGGACAAGGCATGTGGCAGTCCCAGCAGCAGCCAAGGTGAGCTGCCCTCCGGTGTGGGATGCTCCCTGAGCCCCTGCCTCGCGGGAGCTGCGGCTGACTGCAAGTGGGAGAGCTGGGAAGTCAGGCCAAAGGAATTTGCAAACATTCTTTAGCACCACGAGGATCCCAGAGCATGTAAACAGGAATAAAGGCCGGGTGGAGGCAGGGGCCAGGGTGAGGCGGGGGCTGCCACCAGTTCCTGCGAGACCCTCACTGACTAACCTGCCCTGAAGAGCGCCAGGCACCACGATCCCAAATTTACCATTCCCTACTGCAGCTGATCTGGTGCAGAATTGCCTGTGAAGGTGAAGGGGGGGCTGCCGAGAGACGGCCAGTGTCACATTAACATCCCGGCAAGGCACTGCAGGGAGCCGACGCTTTGATCGCCTGCCCAAGAGCATCCTCCAAGGCAGGCAGGATGCTGCTGTGAGCCCTGCCTTCCCCTGCCCACATCAGCCTTGCACCCAGCACCCTCAGGGCTGGCTGGAGAAGAGGGGCACGGGGCCCGCTGGCGCTGCCCCGTCTCCCCAGGATGGTCTCCCGCGCCAGCAGCTGCTCCCCGTGCTCCTGCTCTGCAGCCAGACCAAGACTGAAAGCTCCACACGCTGCCAGCATGTTTTAGCCTCATGCAGGCGTCCCTCAGAGACCCCAGAGCAGTGGACAGTAATGTGAAAACAATACTCATGTCGTGTCTGAAAGGGCAACAGGTCATCATTAAAATGGAGGCGATGAAAATCATCCACCCAGAGAAGTTTTCGGAGCTGCAGGCCTCGCAGCCGCGCTACGCACCGGCCCCGCGCCGCGAGCCACCCCTCGTGGCCAAGCGTGCGTGGCCCTCTGAGTCCGAGATCATCGTCAACCAAGCGTGTGGAGACATCCCTGCCTTGGATGCCACCCCCAGCCCCTTGCCGCTGCCCCGGACTCCCCCATTGCCGCGGCGAGAGCGCGGGTACCAGAGCCAGCGGAAGGGCAGCTCGGAGGTCTGCTACCACCGGCAGCCACCATCAGACGAGGTGATCGTCAACCAGTACGTGCTACACCCCTCGACACCCTGCGAGCCTCTCGAGTGCCCCACCTGCGGCCACATGTACAACTTCACCAACAAGCGGCCCCGCATCCTCTCCTGCCTGCACTCGGTGTGCGAGGAGTGCCTGCAGATCCTCTACGAGTCCTGCCCCAAGTACAAGTTCATCTCCTGCCCCACCTGCAAGCGGGAGACCGTCCTCTTCACCGACTACGGGCTGGCGGCGCTGGCTGTCAACACCAGTATCCTCAACAGACTGCCAGCTGAGGCCCTGGCCACCAACCCCGTCCAGTGGAGCAGTGACACCGACCGCAGCTGCTACCAGACCTTCCGCCAGTACTGCGGGGCTGCCTGCACCTGCCACATCCGAAACCCCCTGTCTTCCTGCACCATCATGTGAGCCCCCGCTCCTGCCCGCACCCCTGGCAGCGGGGCAGCTGGGAGCAGATGGCGCAGCACCCACACCCAGTCCCCAGGCCATTCTTTGCTGCCAAAGGATGCTCTGATACTCGCCCTGGCCAAGGATGTCAGACCAGCATCTTCACTGGCACTGGTGGGGGGTGGTGGGGATGCTGGGACCTGGCAGGAGCCCCCTACACCCCGGTGCTGCCCAGGAAGAGGGACACTGCGATGGGCAAAACATCTACCAGCACACCCAGGGGCTCTGGCTCCCCCAAGTTCTGCAGTGGGTGCCCCCGCTGTGCATTGAGCATCTCATCGGGCTCCTTCCCCAGGCGCCTTCTTCTTCTCCTCTCCCCACGGTTCTTGAGAGCGGACACACGTCCTGACCAGAGAGACACTCTCCATCACCCCGTGGCCACCACCTGTGGCACAAGAAGCCCCGGAGGTGCACTGAGTCACCCGCCTGGCACAGGAGGCAAGGACAGGTCCCCGGCTGCCCACCCCCCTTCTCTGTAAGTTATTTGCCAAAGCTTTCATCTCAGTGGCCAAGCCGCCATGCGCCTGAGTCGCAGCCACGCCAAGCCAGCGCACCCGTCCCGCGGTTGCGAGCAGACATGCGGCCCGTTTCCTCCACAGGCCCTTGAGGAAAGCTCCACTTTATCCTCGTTTTGGAGGATTCTTGTTTTTTCCCCCGTCCATCCCCAGCCGCCCTGTCCCAGGCTGCTACTCATTCACAAAGGCATTGAGCTGTGCCCGTTCTCTGCCGCTTCATCCCAGACCCCGCACTCATGTCCTGTGGGATGGCTTGGAGGGGTGGCATGGGGTGCTGTGCCCCAAAATACCAGCTACAGTGAGGGAATTTGGGTGGGCAGGGGGGCAGAGGTCTGGCTCCTGCCCATGGTCCCTTTCCCAGAGCAGCACCTCTCTCTGACCCCTTGTGCAGGGGGGCTGGCAGGGTGGCAGCCCCCTGGGCACACTTGCTTTTTCCAGGGCATCTGGAGGGGTAGGTTTGCTGCCAAAAAAAGCAAAAAAAAAAGAAAAAGCCATAATCTGCAGGTGCTCCCATGGGGCTGAGTACCACAACCTGGCATGGCTGCAGCACCAGGGCCACATGCCACCCAGTCCCAGGGCACCAGGGCTGGGCAAGCCGAGGGGGCCCTGCAGAGCTCCGCACCCTGGAGGAAGAGCAGCCCCAGTGCTGGCTGAAGCCCAGCACCCATCCAGGGAGAGGGGCTGATCCGTGCCCCCTGCCCACTCCGAGGGAGCAGGCGATGCCGCCGGCGCAGCTGCCGGCGCAGGACGGGGCCGGGGCCGTTTCTGTGTTGCTCTGCCAATGCCTCCCACTGCTGGTTGTGACAATGATCCTGTTTTATACCCGGCCTTGTTCTGACCCCCATCAGTCTCCCCAATAAAAGTTATATTGGAACGAAGAGCGAGCCGGTGTCTCAGGGGCTGCGTGGCTGCAGGAGGAGCAGGGCCACATGCCAGGGCTGCATCCTGGCCCTGCTCAGTCCGTGGAGAAAGTTGGGGGACAGATACCCAGAGAATGGGCTTTCCCTTGGGCTGGCACCCCGACCTTGCGTCTCCTCTGACCTTGCCCTTGGCTCCGTTGCAGTTGTGTCCCCTCCCTGCCCACTCCCTGGTTACACTGCGGGTGGCTGGGCACAGTGGAGGACCTTGCCCACCTTGGCAAGTGTTCCCCAGACTCTGCAAGGGCTCTTAAATACCCACTGGCTGTCCCGTTCCTCCTCGAGTGACACAAAACACTGGGGGGGGGAGGATTTGCCAGCCTGGTGCCCAGGTGGCACCTGCTGGGGAAGGGAGCTGGGCAGGGACATGGGCAGCACTGAGGTCCCCTCTTCACTCTCCCGTGAGGCAGACACTCCCACAGCCCTGCCACACTCATGGCCTCTGCACCATCCCCAGCTGCCCCCAGCAGCACCACAAATGGCATCGGTGGGGAGCACCCATTGCCTGCACCAAGTGGGCCCCAGGGTTCCTAGGAAGGCAGCTCTCCAGCCAGGAGAGGCAGGATTTTGCAGCGGAAACAGCTGGGATGGTGGTCCCAGGGCAGCAGAGTTCCTCGGGGTGTGAGCTGTGCACACAGGCTGCCGGGCGCACACGCGTGTGCACGGCGCAGGGTGTGTGTGTGCACATCAGGGCTGGCTGTCCCAGTCCTGCTGGCCCAGTGCTGGCCCCAAATTGCCTCTGTGGGGCTGCCTCTGCCCTGCCATGGGCCACTGTGGAGCAGCTGCTTCCAAAGCACTGGCATGTCCTCAACTCACAGCCAAGCCACGGGGGCAGCTCCAGCTCCCACCCCTGGGCAGTACAGGGTGTGCCGGGGGGGGCTGCAGACTCCCCATGCTTGGCTCCTGGTTCCCCCCCAGGAGGGGTTTCTGTGCCCAGAAAATGAAACCACATCTGCACCCCTGGGTGCTGAACTGCAGCATCAATAATGCAGCAGTGCCATCCCTGGCCCCAAGTGTGCCATGGCCATGACCTGGCTCCTCAGCCCCGTGCCCCCATCCCTGCCATCCTTCGTGGGTGTGGGGGGCACATGCAACCCTGGCAGCAGTGCTGGGGGCTCCTGGTGGTCACAGCATCCCCTCAGTGAGCCCGATGACGTGGCAGTTTGGAGATGCTGAGAGAGCCCCAAATCCAGAATGAGCACCTCCATCACCCTATAGGCTCATCCTGAATCCAGGACGAGCATCTCCATCTCCAGGGCCCCAAAGGCACCAAAGGGCAGAGGTGGCAGCAGTTTTACCCTCAAAGCAGGAATTTGCCCTCTTTATTACATAAGGATGAATGGTACAGCATGTTCCTGCCTCCCCCCACCTGCCCCTGTGGTACCTCTTGGGCACAGAGTAAATTTAAAAGCACTAATTTGATTTTTAGTTGCAATTATGGAAGAAATGGGGCCTTTCAGGAGTGAGTGCTGGGCGACAGCCCATTTCTCCAGCCCTAGTAACCTCAAACAAGTGCTTGCTGGAAGAGGGGCTGGGTGTGCTGCAGGGGACAGGGACAGCAGGGTGGTGCCAGCCCTCATGTCACAGCTGCAGGTGAATTAAATCTTTCCAAGTCTTTCTGACGCTCTGGGCCCTGAAGTGCTCCCATGGCCACTGTGGCCACGCCTAACTCCATACCTCCAAGATGTTTTTTCAAAGCACTCCCAAGTCCCACCAGCTGCTTCAACATGGCCCCACGTTGCCGTGGCAGCAGGTTTGGCCACGTGTGAGCAAAGATGCTCCCAGACGTTCCCAGATGAGCTGGTTGTAAAACCTCCTCATTGATGTCCCAGGCTGGGCTGAAACTCTGGGCTCTCCCTGTGTTCAGGCTGGCGCATGATGGCAGAGGGAGCTTGAGGGGTCCTAGGAATGACCCTTCCCCAGAATCCCTTGTTTCAGGTGTGGAAAGGGGCCGGGTCTTGCCTGGTTTGGGGTCAGCCTTTGGCACAGGTTCAGGGGATTATGTTTCCGAGCTCTTTTCCCTAAAACCAGCCCAGCTGGTCGGTGCTGGAAGTCATGCTGGGTGGGGACAGCTCTGTGCTCCTTCTGCTGATGGGTGGGTGGGCAGAGCCAAGGTCAGTCCCTGAGGCCAGACCCCACATGTGTGGGCCCACAGTCCCCATCCTGCCCCACCAGGAGGTTGCTCAACAGGAGCAGTTCCCCGGTGGCACTGGAAGGGATCCTGCCCCAGTACAGGGGCTGAAGGCTGTGCTGGGCTATGTGGTAACACCATGCCAGGCTGGAAGGAGGTGACCAAGCATCAGGGATGTGCCCTCCCTGGGGACATACAGCCCTAAAAACTCAACCCAGGACAGTCACATCCCCCAAATGGCCATTTCAGCAGAGAGGAAACCACTTGCAACAGCTTCTGCCAGTGCCCAGCTTTCACAACAAGGTGCAACCCCACGCTGAGAAGATAATTGGTTGTGGCACCAAGCCTGAGAGGCTGTGACAGGTCCCCAGGGCAGCGCTGGCCCTGGGGACTGCTGTGCTCAGGAGCTTTTTGGGGTTAAATCTGGACAAGGGCAGCCTGCAGGCACAGCACCACTCCTGCTCCTCCCTGGCTCCACATTCAAGGAGTTGCTGTTGCCTCACTGCTTTTTGCCACCCCTGCAGCTGGTGTCCCTCTGGCCTCACTGGCATGTCCCCAGCATGAGGACTGAGTGGACCACTGGTTGTGGTGCAAAATGGGGGGTGATGCCTGTGACTGGAGCTGAATGGGGACCCCGACACCCTGATCCCCTCACCCCAACACCCCAACCCCTGCCTGCCTGGGCAGGTAAGACTGGGCTCACTCAGTGATGCCTGAGGCTGGCTGTGCTGCCGGTGTCCTCACTGCCACCTGGGCATGGCCAGTGACCTGGGACAGGAGACATGCAGGAGATGACAGGAGAGAGATATGGGCAGGTCCCTGCGGGGATAGGGACAGCCAGGTCACTGGTCTGAGGACATCACATCACCCTCCAGGTGCCACCAGCTGGGAGATGCAATGGAGCATTTGGGGTGTAATGGGGGATCAGGGACTTGTGGGAGGGGACAGTGAGGGCTACAAGGGGGATGAGGTGAGGGGATGGCATGGATTTGGGGGCTGTGCTGGAGCCCATGGGGGGGGAAAAAGAGATGTTGGGGGGCCTCAATGGGGCAATGGGGGCAGGTGAGAAGGTGGGGGAGGGCTGTCTGGAGTGTGCATGGGGAGACTGGGGTGCATGGAGGGGCTGTTGGGGCTGCAGAAGGGGACTGGGGGCTGTAGGGGGGTGTGCATGGGGAGACAGGGCGCATGTAGGTGCCAGGGGGGAATGTGGCACATACTGGGAGTGCAAAGGGATCAGGGAGGGCATGGGAGGGTCTTTGGAGGGGTTGTGCTGGGGGCTGGTGCCCTGCAGTCCCTGTGCTGTGGGCACAACCCCTGGCCCTGGCTGGCTGTGCTGCCGACACCCACCGCGCTGCCCGCCGCTATCTCAGCGCTAAATGTAACCGAGTCCTTGCGAGAGGACATCGCAGCCAGGCTGACAGGCCAGCCCTGCCCCTCTGCCAGGGCACCACAGCATCACCCCTGGGACAGTCCTCCACTGCAGCCCCCCAGGGACCCCAGAGCTGGGGGGATTTGGGTGCCCTTCTATGGCTTTTAGCACCCGGAGGTGCTGGCAGCAGGAGCACGGACGTGCTCTGAGGGCATTGTGCTCCACCATGTCCCCGTGGGGACAGCTCTGGCCTGGTTTGTCCAAACAACAGCCACCTCCCCCCAAGTAATGTAGAGCAGGGACACGTGCCAGGTGTCCCAGGTGGTGGCAGGGCCCCCCTGGCTGTCTAAGCCCCCCATCCCCACAGGCCCCATCGAGCCAAAAAATACCTCTAGCTGGGGCCAAGCTGGTGCTTCTCCTGCTGGAGCTGCTCCACTTGGTATAAATAAATATTCCTCGGTACAAGGGGAGCCAAGGGAGCCCACCTGCCTCTGTCTACAGCCTGACCCGTTTTGGGGTGCCCTGCTCCTGCTCTACCTCCCACGCCTTGCTGCTTTGCTAGAGCAAAGCATGGCCATGCTGACACTGAAGTTGCCTACGTGCCCTGGCAAAAATCTCTGCCCCCGCGGGCACCAGGGCATGCTGTGCAGCGTGGTGGGCAGCAGAGGAGCTGTGCCATAGCCCAGGCATTGACACAGGGCAGTCCTGAGGAGCCGGGCATTGTGCCTGGCTGTGATGCAGCCCTCATGCAGGGCTGGCTCCTGGGTGAGGAGCAGAGCCCACACATCCTGCTCAGCACTGAGATATTCATGCCCACTGCAGCCACAGGCAGGTCCCACACAGGCACAGCCCCTGTGCCATGCTCACCATGGGCTCCTCTGCCTGTGGTGCCTGGCTGGGGTGAAACCCATCTGTCCTCAGGCAGTGCCACCTGCGCCAGGCCATGGGGACAGAGCCATGTTTGCTTTCTTATCTCCGCGCAGGGCAAAGCATGAGCACAGGCTGGCACTGTCCAGCCTGGGCTGGATGGTGACACAGTGGGGGCAGGCACCCTGTGCCAGTGTGGCTGGGGACCATTGGTTGTCCCCATCGCCTCCTCACGTCACCACTGGGACACAAGGGGACACGCTCAGCCAAGACCACGTACTGAATTCAGCTGACACAGCTGTAGTACAAATGCAAGTTGTATTTCCAGTCCATGCTGGGGAACCCCAGTCTGTCTGTCCCAGGCACGGGCAGTGCAGCCCATGGCACAGCCCATGGCTCAGCCCCATGCAGGGACGTGCCCCTGGTGCAGGGAGGACTCCCACACTCTCCGATCCTTCGCTGCTGCAGGGATGTGTCATCTGGTGGGATGCAAGCGATGGCCGGCTCCAGGGTGGCCTCCCTCAGCTGCCCCCTCCAGCTCCTCCGCTGCCTCACCCGCTGCAGGTTCCCTGGCAGCGCCGGAGCCTCCCGGGCACCTGGGTTCACCAGCTCACTCCCAGGCTGGCACCACCACCAGCCCCAGGGGCAAAGCAGCAACAGGGCTCATCTCCCCCTCTGTGGCCCAGCCTGGAGGCACAAACCCAGTGCTATTTATCGAGGATGAGGAAGAGCAGCACCATCAGGACGATGGGGAGGAAGATGAGGAGCAGACTGAGTATCTCAGCTGCCAGCAGCAGCGCCAGGATCAGGAGGTAGCAGCAGCGGCAGCGGCGCCCCAGCCAGCCCAGGCGGCGGATGAGGCAGGGCGGGTAGCGGACGCAGGGCAGGCACCCGAACATGCGGCTGGTGTGGAAGCGAACCTGGAAGCGATGCTCGAGGGCACCGGCGAGGCCCGGGCGCCGGGGGGGCAGGGCAGGGGGCCGGGGGGTGGCCAGGGTGTTGGGAGAGTGGGGCTGGGCGTGCAGCAGGAGCAGCTCCTCTTGCAGCTTGCAGATCTCCCACTCCAGCATGGGCGTCTTCTGGCGGCAGATGGGGCAGCAGACGCGGCCGAACTCGGCGCTGGCTGCCGTGTCCATGATGGCGCGCAGGCAGGCGCGGCACAGCCCGTGGTTGCAGTTGAGCAGGGCTGGTTTGTGCCACTGCTCGTCGTAGGGCTCCGTGCAGATGGGGCACTCGTCCTCGCTGCCCATCGGCACGTGGCACAGCTCTGCTGCCGCCTCGCTGCTCGACGACTCCTCTTCCTCATCGGAGATGCTCAGGACGGAGCTGGAGGTGCTTTCCAGGCTGGGAGACCCCTGCCACGGCACCGGGCTCTCTCTGGGGGGTAGGAAGGGGCTGGTGGCAGTGGCGGTGGCAAGAGGGTCGTGCCCTGCAGGCAGGGAGGCGCCACGGGCAGGCGGCTCCTCGTGCCCAGGCAGGAGCAGCCCGGTTGTGTCCTGTGCTGGCAGCAGATCCCAGCGTCCCCACGCAGCAGCAGGTGCCTCTCTGCAGAGCTGGTGTGGCTCCACGGGGTCCCCCAGCCCCACAGTCTCACCCTGCTGCCCGGCACAGCCCTTCCCAGTGGCTGCCTGCGCTGGCGGGGGGCCAGGCTCTGCCTCCTCACCTGCCACTGGCTCCACGGAGGCAGCTGCTGCACAGCCACCCCCCTCGCCCACCGCCCCCCGAGTTCCCTCAGGGCTGGGTGTGGGACACGGGTGCTGCTCCATGGCAGGAGGTGGCCTTCAGCACGGCTGCTGGAAAGGTTTAAAGGCAATGGCATCCACACAGCGTCCCGTCATCCCTCCAGCACAGTTCAGGCCCCCTCCCAGGCCAATGGGTCAGAAGCCCCTAAAGCAGGGCCTGTCCCCATCACCCTCACCGACAGGCCACCTCAAGAGGGGCAACGCTGTGAGCATCCAGCAGCCACTTCTTCCTCCTCTTCCTCCTCCTCCACTCCGACGCAGCACTGTCCCGCAACAGTCCGGAGAAGGCAATGAGCTGGGCACTGCTCAGAGGGGTGCAGGGGTACGCGGCAGCTGTGCAGGCAGCTGCTGCTGCTCAGCCAGGCAGGGCTGTGCTGAGCCTGGATCTAACCCGTCTGGTTTGTCAACTTCTGGGAGCAGCTCAAATGGCGGCAGCAGCAGGGGCAGGCAGCCATGGCTGCGCCAATCAGCTCCCACGGGAGCCGGGGAGGAGCTGGGCCCACGGCTCAGAAATGGAGCCACCCCTGTGGCCAGCACTCCCCACACCACAGCGACGTGAGCCGTGCTCAGTTCCCAGTACAGACCCAGTACAGCACAACAGAGTGGGTTCCGTGCTGCCCCAGGCCAGCCCCAGCCCTGTCCCCTGAGTCACTCCCCGAGCTGAGCCACCTCACCTTGCCATGCCCCACGAGCATCCTGTGGTGCTTGGAGGGAAGAGCGCAGCCCGGGCAGTGCCCAGAGCAAGGACAGCGTCACCAGTGTGCTGACTGCCATGCAGCAGCTCTGCACTGTCCACCCACCACCCCCGAGGTGTGGGGACATCCAGCCCAGCCTGGATCTGCAAGTGCAACAGCTCCTCAGAGCAAGGCAGAGGGGTGAGAAGACCCCAAAACCAACCCCGTTGCCACTCACTGCGGTGCCACAGCCAGAGCAGTGCCCGGGGCACTGCTCACCCCTGCAGGACCCCATGATCCAGTGTGTGGGAGGGTGGCTGGGTCACAGGCATGGGGTGGCACCACTGTCCCTTCCTGTCCCAGCCTGCTCCTAGGGACTGTGCCCATCTGATTCATGCCCTGAGCCCTAATTGCTATTTACACAGTAGCAGAGTTCACTGAAATGGGGAAGATGGTGGCACTGGTCCCACTGGGGAACCAGCAGGGCCAGGAGGGCGCATGGCCCCACAGCTCCTAGGGGATAGGCTGCAGGGTGCCAGCTCGCCCAGCCCTGGCTGGAAGCAGCTCTCAGGATGGGGAGGAGGGTAGGTCCAGCAGAGCAGGTGCTCAGGGAATGGGACAACTCAATGGGAACTGGCACTTGGGGATCTTCAACCTCAGCGTCAAGCAGGCGCAGGAAGATGAGCCAGCAGCAGAGACAGAGGGATCAAAGCTTCCTCCTGCGCCCATCCCTGCTGGCCTAGGCCACTGGAGACGGGGAACAGGTCTGTCCAGGCAGCCTCCTGCAGAGAGTGCTGCAGCTGCTGACTAATGCCAGGGTGGAGGGACTGCCATGCAACAGCTCACTTCCTCTAGGTCCAACCACAAACACAGGCTGCCACCAACGCCGTAGCTCTAGCAATGCCCACAGGGGCTGCTCACCCAGCACAGGGACCCCAGGAGCACACAGGACAGCAGCTCAGTTCCACACAGGAGCCAACCTGCAGCATCCCACCACAGGGACTTCTCACCTCCGCTCTGGTGGGATACAGGCCCAGGGCACCAGGCTTTACCCAAGTCAAACCCACCCCCAGGAGACGGGTTCCCCCAGCCCACCATGGCCCTGCCACCATCAGGGAAGGGCTTGTCAGGTAAGTTCACCCCCTCTGCCAGGCCCCAACCCCTGGCTGGGATAAAATCAGCCCAAGGATGATGACAGAGGTGGATCATTTTGCTGGCTCCTTTATTCAGGCAGAGTTCACGGGGAAGGGGAGGCAGGGAGCCAGGCTCAGGACCAGGTTTCAGATTGGAAGCGCTGGGACCGTTCCAGGGCTGTTAAATGCTCCTCTGCCTCAGAGGGTGACAGACCACCTTCCAGCTGCAACACCCACTGCAGGGCTTCAGCCACAGCCGCTGGCATCTGCTTGGCATTCCTATGAGGGAGAGCAGGTGGTGAGACAGAGGGTGAGCAGGAAAACTGGAGGCATTTCTGCACCCCCAGTGCTCAGGCAGCCCAGGAGATGGGCAGTGGTTCCTGCCACCAAACCCATTGCCCCCGGCATGCAGCATAGGCTGTGGCTGCAGCAGGGTGGTGGGAACCTGCCTCACCCTGCAACACGGGCTGCTGGCACCGAATAAATTACAGGCTTCAGGAGGCAGCTCCTATCACTCCCTAGAGAGCAGCACCGTTATCCACACATGGCTTTTTAGCACCAGCATCGACAGGCAAAGACAAGGCCCCGGTACCCAGTCCCTGGCAAAGGAACATCACAGCTGGGTAGCCTTAACTCTGGCCTCTGTATTGCTCCATTTCCTGTCACCCTCATTAGAGGGACATGGGGAACATGTACGAGTCATAATTTGTCAGCGGGAGGGCAGGAAACTGTCCTTTCATCTCAGGGGAAACATTTGATGGAAAACATGTCTGATCCTGAGCTGGGTGAGAGGATTGCTGAGGAGCAGCCGCTTCCGTCCGCCCGCTGCCTCCTCTCAAGGAGCACAGAACGGTTGCTTTGATGGCAACGTTTGCAACCAAAGCCAGTTCAAACCTCAAAATAACAGAAATCGTGAAGAAAACATGAGCTTCTGTGTCAAAAAAAACCAAAACAAACAAACAGGATTCAACACTTCCAAGCATGATTATTTCTTATGGGAAATAAGAAATCGGGACTTTTTCCTGGAGAGTTTCATTTGATGAACTGACGGTGCGACAAAAAAACATCCAATAAAAAATTTCACAGGCTGCTCCAATTGGAACAAGCAACGTCCTTGCTACTTCCCAAGAGCAAAGCAGAAATCTGACTTGCATTTGAAACTGATTAAGGTCCCAAAATACACAGAAAGGAGGTCTTCTTTTTTTGGAAGAGTCATATTGTTTCTGAGTCAGGCACTGATATGCAAATGCAAGATAATGTAGCTGGGCTTGTGATGGAAAACATGTCAAATATTATTTTTTGCAGAAAGAGAGACAATTTTTAACCATTTTGTACCTTGGGGAATAAACTGGGCAAAATCAGAGAGAGAAGACACAGGCCCAGCTCCCCAGACCCTGCCCCAGCCAGCAAGGGCTCAGGAAGGCAGAGACACAGTGCCACATGACAAAGGGACACTGCTCAGGAACACACAGCCCAGGAATCACTTTCCCCATCTTTCTCCTACTGTGGTTGAAACAGTGAATACGATTTTTAGGGGAAAACAGGCCATTTTCAGGCCAGCCTACACCTTCCCATCTGGCACTCCACTGCAGATGTTCACAGCAGATATCTGAGGGCCAGGAGGAGCCCTGTCATCCTGGGGGTCTTTACAGACAGTGTGGGCTGTTCAGGATGGGTGGGAAAGTGCCTGCAGCAACAGGACAGTCAGCACTCGTGCCAGGAGGATGAGGCATCCAGATCCTGCCTGCCCGACCTGGGCCACCCCATGCCAGGGACCAAGACCCCAGAGAGATGGGTCTCAGAACAACCCTCATGTCCAAAACAACATCCTCATAGCCACCCCAAAATCCCACAATGGGGGGAAGCAGTGCAAGCAAAAGAGGAATCTGTTTTGGCAGCCCTCAAGGTGTCTCCCATCAGTGTCAGAAAGCAGCCAAAAGGACTGAAGAGGGAAAGGACAGAGCCACTGGGACACTGCAGACGGCACCCAACAGTCCTGACATTTGGGCTGTGGATGGAGGCACAAACCCAAACCCCAAGTGCAGTGTAGCAGAAGAAAGTGAACTCAACCCCCAGATCTGTGGGTAGGAGTCCCTGGGTCAGGGTGAGGGCACCAGGAAGCCTCATGATGCAGCAAGGCACTCCAGACCAGGCAGCAGCAAACAGAGCAGTGGGAGGCCTGGCCTCTGCTTCCTGGGCAGTAAACAAAAATCTCCTTCTCCCAGGAATGCAGTGAGGCCAGCCTTGCCCTGCCAGGCTCCAGGGAAGTTCCTGCTCTGGTGTGAGACATGCAGAAAAGAGCCTCCTGCAACTGCTGCTCATGTTGACAGCAGGGCTTGGGTTTGCACAGGGCTGCCCAGGTCACCGGGTGCAGGACAAGGCCCATCAGGGAGCACAGAGCATTTCCTAACGCTTGCCCCAGGCAGCAGGTGAGCAGCCTCCTCCCTGCCACACAGGCAGTGACAGGGCTGGGCAGGTGAAGGGCTTTGTCCAGCCATGTTCAGCACTGCAGCTGCTCTGCCTCCAAAGGTCAGACCCCTCTTTTTGGTCAACTAGTTGAGATTTCCAGGCAGCCCAAGGAAACCACCTAGTGAACAACTGTACTGTCAAAGGAGAAAGACTGGGGTGCAATGTGGCTCATCCCTGCCACAGGAAGGCAGTTTCAGGTGCAAAGAGCCAGCCAGGATGTGCCAAGGGTCTCAAAAGCTGCTGCTCACAAATGCCAGCACCAGTGGAGCTCTGGTATATTGCACTTTGGAAGCCTCCTGCCCACCTGAGTGGCCACAGGTACCACACAAGCCACCTTCTCCAGTTTCACTGAGCCCCACTGGATGGGGGTGAAGAAGTCAGGAGTCTCCTGTGTAGGGATTTGCTGTGGGTCAGAACCCAGGCAGCCTGCTGGCAGGTGACACTGGTCACAGGCACTGGCAGCTGGAGGGACAGGCACAAGGGGCTGGCTGGAGCAGCTCTACCATGGTGCCACCTCTGCCCCTCCTAACTGGAGCAGAAGGCAGGTGAGAATGGGCCTCCTCAGCCAAACAGGACATACATAGAGAAGGAACAAGCTGGCCCCTCTGCAGTGGTCACTGCAGCCCCCAGGGAGCTACTGGAGTGCAGGGTGTGCTCACTCCGGAGGCTGAGCCGAGGGAAAGCCTCCAAGGAGGTGGAGAAGGGATGTGCAGCCCCAGTCCTTGCACACAGACCTCTCCTCTCACTCACCCAGCCAGGTAGACATGAGCGTTCTGGCCGCTCAGCAGCTCCCACACCAGCTGTCGGTTCTCCCGGATGCGGTGCTGGACATAAACCTTCTCCTCCTGCAGGGAAACACGGTGCTGAGCCTGCCAGCCCTGGCAGCAGCCCAGCTCCTGCACCTCTGCCTGGCCCTGGGAACGGTTCTCAGTGGCTGGTTGCAAGAGCTTGGGGCAGTGTAGCCCCCCCAGGGCAGGGAGCTCTGGGAGAAGCAACTGGATCAAGTCTCACAAAGGGAAGGGGATCCCCACAGCACAGGTCAGTGCACTGGGGTGGGTTGGAGGGAGACGGGTGCAGCAGCAGGAGTTTTTGTGGGGAACATGCCCCAAGAAGCCCCCCTAAATCCTTCAGCTGCCTCCTGCCTGCTCTAGCTCTGGTGAACAGCCAGGATCAGGAGCTGGGGAGTCCCTGCAAGGGCTCCCCTCCTGCCCTCTCCCCTCCCAGCGTGGGCAGGAGGCTCAGTGGCCCCCCTGTCCCAGACCTGCTGCAGGGCATAGACCCTTCCCCACACCCCACACCCCTGGTTGCAGGTCCCAGCCCTGTCACCTGCTGGAGACCTGCAAGAGCTCAGAAGGGCAGGAAGGCTGGAGGGACAGCCTTGATCCCTGATCCCACCTCAGCTGTGCTCAGGGACTGGATACAACTGGATTTGGGCACAGTACAGCTCAACCGAGGAGAGTTTTGAAAGGGTTAATCCACAAGACTTCACACATCCAAGCAACTGCCTACGGCCTTGGCTTCTGCCCAGGAGGAAAACCATTGCCAACGTGCCTGCATTCACGGCTCCTCCTGACAGAGGTGACACTGTGATGGAGTGATGGAGGCCAGGCCCTCTGCTGCACGTCCCACCAGGCTGGGCTCTGCAGAGCAGTGAGCTGAGCTGCAGGGACACCTCCTCCCCACCTCCTCCTCCTCCCTCCGTCCAGCCCCAAAGACCACACAGCTCTTGCTGCCTTTCAGGCTCCCTCCCAGCCTGGAGGTGTGTGTGGAAACAACAACCAGCCCCGAGCTGGTCACCACACGGTCAGCAGGTCCCACATGGCTCCACTGGAGAGCCAGGTCACCCCCGGGCACGGCTCCACGGCTCCGAGGACGTCGCAGGGGGTGAGCAAGCCCGTCACACGCACCCACAGCAGCTCAGCATCATTAAGATTAATCAGCTAAGTGCTGACAGAGGCTCTGCAGAGGAGGCCGGGGCTCCGAGTGGGTCATTTGAGGACCTGCAGGTATCTGGAAACCAGGGTACCCCAGTGATGAACTCAGGTCGACATCTCAGCAGCTAAAGCCCAGGGCAGCCTGCTGAGAAGCAGCAGAGCCGCATTAGGCTGGATCAGCCGCTCTGCCCCGCGGGGTCACTGCACAGGGGGCTTAACGGAGGGAAGAGGGCAATCCTGCTCAGCTTTGGAGCACCCCAACTCCTGCTGGCTCTCTGAAAACAAACTTTTTGATGAGTCCAGGGCTGTGGTGTCTCCTAGAGCCACAGGTACAACGGCCCAAGGTGGCTGATCCTCCCAGCACTCCCATGTGCTTCCCAGGGCAGTGCTGCAGGGACACGGTGGCAGAAGATCCCCACCACAAACTGCTTCACTCCACAGAGCCTGCAGAGAAGGGAGGCTGAGAGGCACCTTCCAATGTGAGACCCACCCCTCCAGTCTGCAGGGGCAGGAGGAAGTTCTGGGGCCACTCTCCAGATCTTGGGAGCAGCAGGCCCCCCCCCCTTCACTGTATAAGCCATCAGAAAAAAGGCAGCCTGGTCACCCAAGAGACCTCTGCAGTGCTACTCCAGTTCATCAGAGCCTTGGAGAGCCTTCACAGAAAGCATTCAACTCATGCCTTACAAATGACCAGATAAAAAGTGCTGGCTTCATGTCAATGCATGCCCACAGCCAGGAGAAAAGGACTGGTGCAGCTGAGTCACCTAGAGACACCCATTCTCACAGACCCTTTTTATCAGATCTCTCTGTTCCAAAGGTTTTCAGTGAGCTTTCAATGCCAGCAGGAGACAGGGCAGGGCAGAGGAACAGAGTTCCAGCTCTTGGAGCCACTCTGGCAACATCAAAAGACACACACCCTGGAGAGGGGCTGAGAGAGGCCTGAAGAGGCTGCCTGCGAAATGAAGGAGCAAAGAAAGGGGTTGAGTAAGAGGCTGCTCATATCCCTGGGGAGGTTCCTCCTGCACAGCTGAGACTTGGAGAGAGCTGGCAAGGTGGCCAAGCTCCTCAGCTTCAGCCAGCAATTCAAGGGACGCGGTGGGGAGGTGCCACACTCAACCAAGAAAGGTTATTGCCTGGTGACTCCCCTCCCCCAAGAAGCCTGGGAACCTTTTATCACTCACATGGTACAGCCAAACAAGGCTGGCTGATGCTTTATCTGCTCCAGCACTCACCAGCCCCTTCTAGCTCAATTCAGCCAGACGTGTTCCTGGGCTGCTAGTGGGGATCCCAGGCAGCACCCAAAGGGTGCAGAAGAGCGAGGTGACCACTGTGTCACCCCACCAGGCCACACCCACAGGTACACAAGAAACACTGGCAGACTGCCATCAGTGCTACCTGAGATGCTTCTATATCCACCTTCCTCCTCTGGGAACTAACCTGGTCCCTGGAGAAGGCAGTGAAGAGCGTCAGGAAGCCCTTCACCACCAGCTCTTCCCACTCCACCTGGCAGTAGAAGTCCTTGGATTTCTGGCGGCAGCCAAAGAACAAGCAATTCCCTGCAGAGAGCAGACCAGAAGGACTCTGCTGGGTGGACCAAATGAATGCTGGGGACCATTGGTGCCCATGGGACCTGTTGCGGAGCCCCAAAGCTCTCATTTCTTTGCCAGACCTGGCTGCCAGCCCTGGCCTGGAAGAGCCAGGGGGACTCAGGAACTGTGTGAGCATGAAGCCAGGTGGCTTGTGGCAAAGGCCACTATGTGCAGGGAAAACAGGAGGCAGGCTGGGCAAGAAGAGTCCCCCAGGGCATCCAGTTCCTCTCCACCAGCCTCAGCTTCCTGCTGAGACCCACAGCTGAACCAGGGAATGAGGATGGGAAAAGGGCAGAGGCACAATTCCTTGTGCAGCAGAAGAGCTCAACAAGCCACCTCCACTCCCAGAGAGATGAGAAGGAGCCTCTGCAGAGCCCTGCCCTGACCCTGCAGCATGGCCTGTGAATAACCACTGGGCTGCACACGCCAGGCTCTGGTGCTCACCTGCCCCAGAGCCCAGCTTGCTCCCACTCAAACACAGCAAAGCCTGGGCCTGTCCAAACCCTCAGGAGCCCCTGACCCTTCCTTCCCACAGGCTGACCACAGGCCTGCCTGCAGTAAGGGGCACCCCTGGTCCCTCCCAGGACCACCCCTCACCTCTCCGTCCTTGTGCCACGCGCTCCTGTAGAGCTGCTCGGAAAGGTGCCACCCCCGTGCCAGGGCCAATCATGATCACTGGGGTGTCAGGGTCAGCTGGGAACTTCATTCCTCCTTTCTTCACCCAAAGAGGCACCCGGACATCACCTGCAAAACAAACAGACTACTATCACCCCACCACACTGCACCTGTAAGACGCTCTGCGAAGGGCCAGCCCAATGTCCAGCTCTTCCAAGATGCTCTGGAGATAGGGACAGCACCTGCCTTACCACCACCGAGGCACCCCTGGTGCCACAGGCACTCTCTGGATGTAGGAAAAGCTCTTCTGATGTCTCAGCATGGCCTCTGAGTGAATCCCAGAGCAAGAGCCCTGCAGCACATGGGCTGGGGCACAGCCCTCTCCTCACTCAGCTGGTGCCAGCTTGTGGTGAGCAGAGATCAAAATCTGGCTGTTGAGTATGGGAGGGCTAAACTTGCCTCCTGGGAGCCAGAGGAGGGGTGAAGATCCCCCTCTAGGGAACGGCCACTGCGAGCTCAGCCTGTCCTGCCAAGCCAGAGTGCTCCAGCTCCCCATGGTGGTGGTGCTCCACCCAGCACCTTCAGCTCCTGCCAGCAGGCACGCAGCTCCTCCAGGGTCCCATGGGCTCAGTGCTGTGGTGCCGTGGCTGGCACACAGGGCTCTCACTGAGTCCAATTACCTTGCTCTGGGTTGAGAGAAGCCAACCAGGTAGAGCAGAGACCACGGCGGGGTTTGCTGAGCTGCGTCTTGTACCGCACCACTGCCATGAGGATCTGGATCCGGTCAGGGTGAGCCTGTGTCCAGACAGGAGCCATGAGAAACGAGAAGACACCCAGCACGGCTCTGCAGGAAGAGGACAAAGCCCGTGCCCAGCTCCTGCCAGGGCACCAACAACACTCATCCTAGCCTGGAGCAGCCACTCAGACACAGAACAGAGCAAACTCCTGCCCAAAACCTTTCCAGAGGGGAAGGGGGTTCTCCAAGAGCAGCGCTGCTGTGGAAATGATCCACACAGCTGGCAATAGTGACAGACTGTCCAACCCAAGAGGCCCCCATGGAGGACAAATACCACCCCTTCAAGCCATGCCAAGCCACCCGGAGCAGGTCCCACTGCCACCTCCCGGCAGCAGCAGGAAGCAGCAATCCCGCTTCCCACAGCCACAGCAGGACACAGCCAGCCTCCATGGCACCACATCCCACCGCTCCCAATGACAAGGACACCAGAGCTCTCCAGTGCACCTGGAGAGCTGCAGAAGGCCAAGCACCCTGACCCAGATCCCTGGGCTTTACATCCAGCAGCTGAGATGGCCACCAGTTCACAGCAGAGCATGGTTTGGGTGGGCCATGGGTGCTCAGAGGGTCTGGGAGTACAGCCTGTGGTGAGAACAGCACCAGTGGTCAGACCCTCAGCTCAGAGCCTGACACTAGGCTGACAGGGACCAGGTTCTTACCAGCATGGAGGAGGCAATGGAGAAGGCACGGGGTCTGATGCGAGGGATGAGGTCCAGCAGGTATTCAGGTGGAATGGCACAGGTAGTTTGAGGGAAATCCCACAGGGCCTGCAAAGCCAAGGAGGGGTAAAACCTGAAGCAGCCAGCAGGCAGCCTGCCTGCTTCCCTGGGCAGCAGAGGCTGCCCCCACTGCTGGGCCATGCTGCCCCCCACCAAAGGCACCAACTGCTCATCCTACTGCCCTCCCCTTGCCCCCAGGCTTCAGCACAGGGCTTCCCCCAAGCCCAGAATGATCTGGAGCAGGTTGTAACCACCAGCAGAAATCCAAGGACATTTCAGAGCATGGGTGAAGTAGATTCAGCTCCTTAGCCAAGAAATTATGGCTCATCATTGTAGCCTTTCACTACTTAAAGGGGGCCTATAAGAAAGATGGGGAGAAACTTTTTAGCAGGGCCTGCAGTGACAGGACAAGGGGTGAGGGTAGAAAACTGACAGAGAGAGATTGAGACTAGCTGTAAGGAAGAAATTTTTTACACCGTGGATGGTGAAACACTGGTCCAGGTTGCCCAGAAGAGGTGGTAGAAGCCCCATCCTGGAAACATTCAGGGTCAGGTTGGATGGGGCTGTGAGCAGCCTGATCTAGTTGATGTCCCTGCTCACTGCAGGGGGGTTGGGCTATATGGCCTTTAGCAGCCCCTTCCAATCCCAGCCATTCTCTATCAGCTCCCTGGGTGCTTTATGCCATGGCACAGCCCCCAGGGAGCAGGTTTGCTCCCCCTGCCCTACCTCCAGGGTGGTCCTGCGGGGCCGGTTGCAGTAGCTGAACAGCTCCTCCTGGCCCTGTGCTGAGCTGAACTCCTGCAGCTTCTCCCGCTCCAGATCGCTGGTGGAGAAGTAGGACAAGAGGTGGAAGAAGGAGCGTCGTGGGACACAGGAGATGTCCAGGTAGTGGGTGACCAGGTGCCGGATGGTGCAGGGCTGTGGCAAGAGGGCAGGGAGGGATGTGCCTGGAAGGCAAGGCAGCGGGGGGAGCTCAGGGGCAGGACACCCCACACTGCCTGCCCACTGCCCCCCAGCTCTGCTGCCCCCCAGGCTCCCTGCAGGCACCCACACGTTGCCTGGATGTGTTAGTGGAGCCAACTTTGGATGCTGCTATTGCTGCTCCCCCATGGGTCCCCACTCCCTCCTGCTCTCCCCAGTTTGCTTTTCAAGCCCACAGGTTTGCAACAGACGAAGTCAAGTGGTGTTGAGCTGTCTCTTACTTTATGCCGGTGCTTTAGAATGCCTCATCAACCCAGCTTCCACCTGCACACACTGTGGTGTAAATACCCAGCAGCATCCCACGTGTCAGGCCTGTCCCTGTCTCCTAGTTCTTTCCCAGGGGAGTGAGGAGCAGCCTAAATTTCTCTTGGGTTTGCCTGCCAGGCAAAAATCCCAGCACTCACAGACACATGAGAGATGGAGGGTCAAAGTACACCCAGGGGAGAGAGGAGAAAACTCTCCCAGTATCAAACAGACTGCAGATCCACCAGGGCCTCCAAGGGGCTTCTCTAGTTATTGGTGCCAGTTTGTGGCTGCAAGAGCCCCTGCAACAGGTCCCAGGGGCTCAGCACGTGGGGGAACCTGCACATCCCAGGCAAGGACATGCAGGCATGGATGGGGCAGTGATGAGAACAACCAGACCCAGGGCTTGGCCTGGGGGGGCTGCAGGACCTTGCAGGCCCCGGGCTGGGGGCTGCCAAGGCACAAGGTGTCGGTGCAGCCTGGACCCTGTGGGTTCCTCCCAGGAGCTGCATGGGACCCACGTGGGATCCACCTGTGCAGAGCACTGGGAGGGCAGGAGACCCCCTGCACTGTGGGATGTCCCCATCAGCTACTCCTAACTCCCCGTTTATTGTGCATAAAGCAAAGGGAAGGCAGAGCTCCAGGCTGGGTCAGCACTCTGGGAGCTGCCCCATCCCAGCAGGGAGGGCAGGGAGCAGCAGCAGGACCTACCAGGCTCCGTGGGCTTCAGCACAAACCATCTGTCTGGATCCAGGCGCAGGAGCTGGCAGAACTGCTGAACGTCTTCAGGGCAGTTCTGGGGCTGGATCATCACCACGTCTCCTGCACTGAACCTGTGGATGCAGCAGAACCTGCCGAGGGCAGCCCCGGGGCAGGCAGAGGGGCACAGCACCCACACCAGCACCCGTGACAGGGGACAGGCCCCTGCTCAGCCAAACTGCCAGTGTCACTCACAATATGCTCCCTAAGCTGACAAGGCACGGAGAGCTGCTCCACAGGCAGAACCTACACTGCCACACACCCCAACTCTGTCAAGACTGGATGGGGCTTGGAGCAACCTGCTCTGGTGGGAGGTGTCCCTGCCCAGGCCGGGGGGTTGGGACTGGATGATCTTTAAGGTCCCTCCCAACCCACACCAGTCTGGGATTCTGTGGAGGGGGACAGGGCAGCAGGGACCACGTCCATGAGGCTGCAGCCTGGGATATGACTGCAGAAAGGGAGTGGAAGAGGAAGGCAGGCTACAGTACACCCCATCCCACATGAACATCCCACCCCACGATGTTGGGGGAGTCAGGAAAACACTCACGTGATTCCCGAGCCCGTGACATCGAACTCGATGAGCCGAACATCCTGGAAATGGGATTCTGCTGTTACCCGCTGGTTGGACACCACCCGGGCAGCAAAGGGGTGCAGCTCAGAGGGAGCAGCCCTGGGTGCTGTGTTCTGGAGCAGGTCACCACGGGGGTGCAGGGCATCCTCAGCCAGGTAGTGCAGGGTGTACCTGGGGGGCAGGCTGCGGGCAGGAGAGCAATGCAGTGTGGTTACCTCCATGTCACAGCTCCTCTGCTGCCAGAGCCCCACAGGCTGGGAGCAGGGAGAGGCCTGAAGTCACCTATGGTACCCACTACCCATCATCCCTGTCCCCTGGGGCTGGCCTGTGGCAAGGGAACACACTGCAGACTGCCAGGAGGAGACCCCAAAGGCTCCTGAGCAGGCAGAGGGAGGCTGGGCTCAGCAGGTCTGCCAGAGGCAGAGGCATATCAGGACAAGATGGACAGAGCCCTGCTGGGGCAGCCAACACACAGGCCCAGGGGACAAGGGGACACCCCATCTCCAGAGAGAGATGGGCCACATGTGGCCAAAATCCAAGGGATACTTGGGACACCGCAAGCTGTGTGAGGAGGTTTTCTGGTCAAAGCAGGACACTTTTCCAGCCTGGAGAACAGCCATGGAAGCATGTCACTTCACAACAGCCAGGTCCAGCAGTCCCTGCCAACCCTCTGCACTCACCACACATCAGGACTGATGACCTCAAGGCCAGGAGGGAGAGGATACAAGGCAAGGATCTTGTCCCATAAGGCCAGGAGCCATGGATCCACCACTGCATCTGGCCTGCAAGAGGGAAGTTCAGGCTGCAGCAGAGCAGTATCAGCCCTACAGGCTCAAGCACTGCTACCCCTGCACCTGGACAATGCTGGGAAGCTACCTCTGCTCCTTTTTCACTGCACAGTCACTCCATGTCATACCCTTCCAGCTTCAGCTCTGGAAACATGGCTCAGCTACTCTAAGCACTCACTTGCTCTCTGGAACCCAACCACTGATGTCTGAGCAGAACCACCACCCCTGCACACAGCTGGGGACAGTCACTGATCCCCCAGGCCACACACAGCCTCTGCCCTGGGCAAGGAGCTGCTGTGAAGCCTGCAAGCTGTGTGACTCAGCTGTCCCTTGGTCTGAATGGGGCCGGGCAGAGTCAGGAGCCATTGGTACATGCTGGGGGACACCTTGGAGTAGCAAGTGACCCAGGTCCTGGCACATTAGAGTTACAAGCAGAGACCAGCAGAGGCAGAGAGCAGCAGGAGGCTGCTGGGCACATCTGGGGCACAGGAGCAGCCCCATGGTGGGAGCAGCACACTGCTGTCCCCAGGGATGGGGTACAGCACACTCAGCCTCATCCTCAGCCCGAGGACAAAACTGTCATGCACCCCAGGGCTCCCCCCCAACCCCTCCACTGGGCTCTTACCCCAGGTCGTGCTGGTCATCTCCCAAGGCCACAGGCAGCAGAGCGCTGCCCCCGAGCTGCAGCACCCGCTTGTGCAGCTTCTTCGCCACAAAATTAAACCTGAGCAGAGAAGAACAGCAGCTGCAGGGGGCAGGGCTGGGCTGGGGGCAGGGCTGGGGGCTAGGGGCCCTGCTCCCCGGGCCAGCACACACTGCCAGGGCTATGCCAGCAACACCCTGCAGGTCCAGCCAGACCCAGCAGACAGACCCAGCCCTGCACCCTGCCCAGCCCAGCCTCCCTCCTGGGGCAGCTCAGAGAGGCAGCTGCTGCCAGGCTCTGTGCCCAGCTTCCTAGAAAGGACTCGGGGATGTTAGGCTTCCCTTCAGAGCAGCTTGTGCCCTGAGCAGAGAGACACCTCCTTCCCTCTAGCCCCTCACTGCCCACAGAGCTCAGGCACACTCCCATCCCTCCCAGTACAGCTCTGTCAGGGCCACAGGAACAATCTTCTGGGAGAGAACTGTGACCAACAAGGCCAGCAAGGCTGGCTGCCACCTAAAACTCTGTTTGACATTTCCCTTGGCTTGGTCCACTGAAATTACTGTGGCACAGGCTGCCCTGCAACTTGGACAGAGAACTGCATGGCTGCCATAACTGACTGAAAAGTGCTGCCTGACACACTGCAGTGAAGTGTCTGCTTGAAGAGGCCAGGAGGAAAGAAACAGGCAGAAGCCAAATCAGTTCCTGGGGGTTGGGAGGGACCCGTGCTGGGGGGGCAAAGATTTTTAAGGATGGTAATAATTATGTTTTGTCTGAACTGCTGCTCCAGAGTCAGGCTCTGTCTCCTCTTGCCCCTTCGCTCTCCAGTCACCTGCAGTGGGTAGGTGAGGAGCCACAGAGATGCTTACTTGGGGTAGGAGGAGTCACCAAGGCCCAGCACAGCAAAGTCCAGCTGGCAGAGGGAACCGAGCGGCAGGTTCTTCCGGAACAGAAAGCGCCAGAACGTCTAGGAAGGACAAGGCCAGTGACTCACACTGCTCCCCAGGGAGCCTTCCCTGCCTGCCTGTCCCCAGCTTCACCCACCCACAGGGTCCCTCCTGCCCTCTGCTCAGTCCCAACAGAGTGGGCAGCACAGCCTTCTGCAGAGGTGACCCCTGAAAGTGGCCACCACCGCTACGTGCCAGGACGATGCTCCAGGAACCCCCCACAGGTCCATGGCAGAGCCCTCCAAGCTGCTGAAACCTGCCTGAGTCCCACCAGCAGCACCAGATGTGACTGGTGCTGCTGCAAAGCTCCCCCCTCCAAAAATAACCACTGCTCCAGATGCTTCAAGAGAGAAATCCAGTCACTGGACCAGGAATACAAAAGCAACATGGAGAGGAGTGTCCTACCTTCATGTTGTCAGGTGGGTCACCCTGGCCGGTGGTTGCACACACAAATATCACCAGTGGCTCACTGATCAGGTTGGCCTGTGGGCACAAAGATGGCAAGGCACATTCGGGTCAGCAGCCCCCAGACACGTGTCCCAGCTGCTCACATCACAGGGAGCTCACAGACAGGCCTCACCCGGGGTAAAACCCGCAGCCCCAGGTGGCACCACCTCCCCTGCAGGGGCTGCAGCAGGACCTGCTGCCTGCAGCACCAGCCCCAGGGGGCTTCTCACCTACAGGGCACAGCTGAGCATCTGCCATCCAACCCAAGCTCTGTTCCAAGAGCCAGTGATCAGTTCTCACACATTTTCATAGGCTCACAGAACACCAGGCTGGAAGGGACCTCAGGGATCACCTGGTCTGACCCTTCCCAGCACAAGCACAGTCTAAACAAGGTGGCCCAGCACCCCCTCCAGCTCAGTCTTAGAAGTTGAGACAATCCAACACTTCCCTGGGGAGACTGTTCCAATGTCTGACTGCTGCCACTGTGAAAAATGTTCCTCTTGTGTCCAACTGGAACGTCCCCAGGAGTAACTTGTTCCCAACCACACCTCAGCTTTTCCATGGGGCTCCTTGTTAAAAGGGAGTTTCTGTCTTCTTTATAACTTTGTAACTGCCCTTCAAGTACATGAACATGGTGATAAGATCTCCCCTGAGCCTTCTTCTCTCAAAGCTCAACAAACCCAGTTCTTCCAGCCTTCCCTCACCTGGGAGGCTTTCCAGTCCCTGGATTATCTTTGTGGCCCTTCTCCAGCCCATCCACATCTCTTCTGCACAGGTCTCACGGGTCCAGCCAAGACAGAACCCACTTTCTATTTAGTAATTTTCAGTGAAGTCACTTCTAAGTGACTCTGCTCTCTGGAACTATCAGCATGTTTCTCAGTCAGTGTCTGCTCCTAGTGTTGGTAACACCTGCTGTTTACAGTCCCTGCTGGAGAATGGTGTGGAGACCAAGACCAGTGATGGGTTTTGGTGAACTTCTTATGCCCAGGAAACAAAAGGAAGGAAAAGGGATCACACCTGTGATCCTCCTGTGGGGAGGAGCAGACCAGAGAGGTGACTCAAACTGAACCAAGTATTCCATCCCATATGTGTCATACCAAGTGTAAAACTGAGGGACCACAGGGACCAAGCTCTCCTCATCCATGGCTGGTGCCCTAGGCTGCCCAGGGAGGCTGTGGAGTCTTTTTCTCTAAAGACATCCCCATCTGGGCATGTTCCTGTGGGATCTGAGGTAGGTGTCCCTGCTCAAACAAGGTTGGCCTAGGTGATCTTCAGAGGTCCCTTCCAACCCTGGCCATCCTGTGACTGGAGAAGGGTTAGCAGAGAGCATCTGTCCCCTGTTTAATTGCCCATCCAGCCTTAAACCTGGACACTAGTGGGGCCCAAAACTGGGAGGCCTGACAAGTGCTGAGATAGTAACTTCATCAACCTTTCTGGTGATGCAACCCAGCATCCTGTCGGCCTTCCCTGCTCCTTTCTTTTGGTCATTTCCATTTATTTTTTGCACTTTCAAGTGAGTTAAGCCCAAGGAAGGGCACAGAGCTCTGGTGAAACCCAACAGGTCCCAACCAAGCTGGAGGCTGCCAGCGGTAAGGTCAGTGGAGACGGAGCAGGTCGCTGGGAACAGCTTTTGGTGCCCCCTACTCACCACCTCGTAGCCATCCAAGGCCTCCACCCTGCACTGGAAATGCCGCCGTTTGGCTTCTCGGCCAATTCTCTCGGCTGTGTCTTCGGCCGTCCCGGTTTGGCTGCCGAAAAGAACCAGGAGCTGCCGTTCCCCCATCTGGAAGAGACGAGGCGCCCCGGCCCGGAGCCCCCGGCCCGTCCCGGAGCCCCCGGCCCCAACCCGCACCCACCGGGCCCGGCCCGGCCCGGCGCTTCCGCTTCCGTCACCACTTCGCGACGCGGCGCTTCGAACGTCATCACCGCGCGCCGCCTGCCGAGGGGCTGGAACCGGGGGTGACGGGTCTGGGGGTGACGGGTCCGGCCCCCGGGCCCCCCGAACCCCCGAACCTCCGAACCCCCTGAACCTCTGAACCCCCGAACCTCGGAACCCCCTGAACCCCCCGACCCCTCGAACCCCCCGAACCCCGGTCCCCCGACCCCTCGAACCCCCGGCCCCTCCGACCCCCCCGAACCCCCCGACCTCCCTACCCCCCCAAACCCCCCGCCCCCCGGGCCGGGACGATGCTGTTCTCCCTGCGGGAGCTGGTGCAGTGGTTGGGCTTCGCCACCTTCGAGATCTTCCTGCACGGCCTGGCCCTGCTGGTCTTCTCGGCGCTGCTGGTGCTGAAGGTGGACGGGCAGGCCCCCGCGCTCTCCTGGTGGCTGGTCTTCGTCCCCTTCTTCGCCGCCGACGGGCTCAGCACCTACTTCACCACCATCGTCTCGGTGAGGCTCTTCCAGGACGGGGAGAAGCGCCTGGCCGTGCTGCGGCTCTTCTGGATCCTCACCATCCTCAGCCTCAAGTTCGTCTTCGAGATGCTGCTGTGCCAGAAGCTGGTGGAGCACACCCGGGAGCTGTGGTACGGGCTCATCATGTCCCCTGTCTTCATCCTCCTGCAGCTGCTGATGATCCGAGCCTGCCGGGTGAACTGAGGGCGAGGGGCAGGCTCTGGGGCTCTGGCTCCTCACCCCGGGCAGGGACGTGCCCGACTCGCCGGGAGCCCGGGCTCCTGGCAGCAGCTTCTCCCTGGCAGCAGCTTCTCCCTGGCAGCAGGGCCCACAAGGCTTGCTTTGTGACTGAGCTGTGTGTGGCTGGGCCTCGTGTTTCTGCAGAAGATCCCTGCGTGCTGCATCCTTATGTCAGGTCTCAGCTCTCAGTGTTAGGCCTGAGGCATCCTGCCCCCAGCACTGGTTGATATGCAGGTTATTTTGTTTGAAAATAAAAATGCGTGGAAGGATTCCTTTTATTTTTTACTTTTTTTCCCCTGGAAAGCATTTGTACTCAAAGCTGCTGCCTGGAGAATGGGAATTGTGTGGAGGCTGGTTGGTTGCAGTAGATCCCATACCCCCAGGCCCCTGCCAGCCTGTCCCCCTGTCCTGCCCCACCCCGGGCCACGCTTGTTATGATGCTTCAGCAGCAAAGCTCCTGGGTTTCCATCTGTCCTCGCACTGCCCTGAGCCCCTCGTGCCTTCACTGCACTGGTGGGGTCTCATGGGGCTGTGCTCAGAGCCAGAGATAATTGATGTGTTTATTTTTGACCATAAATGTGGGGTTTTTTCTTTGTATTTGAGATCCATTCCCTAAATACCAAGGTGGAGGTGTTGGGAGGGTGAGGCACAGGGACTGTGTAACCAGCTGGTGCTGGTTGGGACATGGGGGGTTGGGTCTCACTGAGCCCCAGCTTTGGTGTGAAACGCTGTCCCCAGATCCCCAGTATTCCTCAGGGAAGTGCAGATCTGCACGTTAAATGCCAGTGTCACAGGGAGCTCCCAGCTCCAAGGATCCCTCAGTGTCACTTGTGTCCAGCTCCCACCATGAGTGTGTTGGGAGCAGTGGATCTGTCCCTCACCCCTCTGCCAGTGCTGCTTTGGAGCCCAGGTCTCCTTCTCACACCAAGTTTCACAGACCTTTGTACTCTATGGATGATGTTGACTCTGCCAAAGCATTTCCTGGGAGCCAGGGCTTCCCCTCCAGCCTCAGCTGCTCATCCCTGTCCTTGCCCCATCTGCCCTCTCTCCTCTGCTGCTCTCAGGATCTGTTTTGGGCAGGCGGGATCTTGAGATGGAAAACTGCTGGAGAACCAGGTCTGCAGGTCAGGGTCGATCAGCAGAGGCCTGAGGCAGCACCAGGTATAGGTTTGTGGGGCTGATGCTCTGATGACAAGGAAACAAGTGGCTTCTCCCTGTCAGGTGGGTGGGCACTGCAAGGAGGTTTCCCGCAGGTGACCATGGTCCCCTCGTGCTGCTGCCTCATCCTGGCTGTCATGGAGTGAGGGTGGCAGAACCAGAGGTGTTCTTCAGCAGGATCCATAAGCTGCCACAGATTTAGCCCATACTGGGGCTTAGCACCTGCTGCACAGTGTGACCTGCTCCCCACCATCCTCTGTCCAGGTGACACCTGAGCTCCAGCCCTGCCTCGATGTCCCCATGGCTCCAGGTGGCCCGTTCTGGGCTGGCACCAGGGTCTTGTACTGGAAGTGCAGGACAGGAGCACCCGTCTTGCTCAGTCCTTGCACACCGTTAGGTGGCACTGGGCCCTGAGCCCTGGGACTTGTCTCACAGGGGTTCCTTCACTCCTGCTCTGCCTTGTGATGTGGTTTTCCAGGCCTGGATGTCACCAAAGTGCAGCCAGAACATCCCCAGAGGCTCCTTCTGTCTGTCCACTTGGAGCAGCCGTTTGCTCACACAGGCCAAGCGATGGGAAACCAAGGACACCTCACCCAGGAGGGTGGTGGCTGCTCTGTGTCCACTGCCACCTCCCTGCAGCTCGAGTTCATCCCTGCTCTTGGTGTCCCTGTGCAGCTGTTGTGCCCACAGCGCTCCTGGTCGCTCTGGGCACACGGGCCAGGCGTGTTGCATCACCAGCACCCAGGGCTACCGGGTCATCAGCAACCAAAGAGTCACTGGTGTGGGTCTGGGGGGCTGGGTGTGAGGGGAGCAGCAAGGCTGGGGCAGTGCTGGGGAACAGCTCATGATTGGCATGAAGAGCTGAAGCTGCAAAGGGTGGGGGACGTGGCTGGGGAAGGTGCAGAGGAGCAGGAGGAGCAGCACGGCCTCTGAGTCAGGAGGGCACAGTCACTGCAGTCCCTGGCACCAGCCACCCAGATAATTACACCAAAAAAACCTGAACCCAAAGATCAAAGTCACCAGGGCAGTGCCCTGCAGGGCAGTGGGGCTGCTTCCTGCTGCTGGGCCCAGCAGGGCTCCTCTGGGACCATCACCCCCAGCCTGGCAAGCAGCTGTGTCACCGGGGTGTGGAGCGTGAGACGGGGACGCGCCGCCACGTCCACCCCGCTGCCAGCACGCTCACCTGCAGCAGCCTCTCCAGCACTCTGCAGCTCCCTAGGGAAGATCCAGCCACCAGCACTTCCCAGCTCTGCTGCTCCCAGGTAAGACAGGCTCCCCAGTACATCTGGGGACACAGAGGGGCACGATACCACATGGCTGCCCTGGTGGGGTGGGGGGCTACCTGCATGGTCGGGGCAATGGGACCAGCCAGGACCAGCCATATGCCTTCCCAGGACTTACTCCTCATGGAAAGGAGTCAATTGCTGTGTCCAGGGCCACCAAATCCTGCAACAAAACTTGCCAGGGCCTTTGTCCTTGCACTCCAGCAGTGCAGCTCCAGACTAGTCTGTGGCCATGGCAATGTGGCCACATGAAACTCCTTCTAGGGCATCCACCTCAGTGAAACCCTGCTGGTCCCCTGCCAGCTGGCACAGCTTTAGGGGACAGACCCTGTCACCCTTCCCCTGTTCAGTGCAAGCCGTGGGGTCCCTGGCGCTTCTGCTGGGCTTCATGCACGAGAAGGACATGGGTCCAGCACGACCTGAGCCACCACAGGGGCACGAGGGCTCCTAAAGGAGACAGCTGGGAATGGATGGAAGCAGGGACCTCTTATCTCCACCTGCATCTTGACACGGGCAGCACCTGGGCACCATGTGATCTGCTCAGCATGGTTGTGGGTTTAGCATTCTGATGTGGTGGGTGGTTTCTGGTGAGGAGCTGGGAGCTGCTTTGCTGGTCCCTGGGGCTGTGGCTCGAGCCGTGTCCTGCCCTGCCCCAGCCAGCCCCTGCCTGCAGCTGCGTCTGCTGCCAGGGACGCAGAGTCCCTGGCCAAGACATGGACAGAAGGAACCCAGGGTTGGTGGAGCTTCTTCCAGATGGTTGTAAGGTCAAGAGCAAGGCACTAAGATCAGAGAGGATCATTTTGGTTGTTTATTTGTGGAAGACACAGAGACAACACATAAGGGTCAGGACACGTGTCATGGTTTGACTCAGGATCTTGGTAGGGAAAGAGAGAGTAAATGAAGGAGAGAGACTTTCCGATTGAGAACTAAACTAAACAGCTTTAATTAGATACTAATGATAAAAGAAAATATGTACAATTATATACAGATGTGCTCAGGAATGTGCAAAACCTTCTTTCCTCCCCCCACCCCCAGCAGCTCCCCTGGCACCTCCTGAGCTGTGAGCAACCCTGAAATGTCCCAGAGCTGCCAGAGAGAGGGCAGAGCAGGAGCTGAGGGGAGAGTGATGAGGGGCAAGGATGCACAGGCCTGGGGATCAACAGGGATGAATGGATGGATGGATGGATGGATGGATGGATGGATGGATGGATGGATGGATGGATGGAAGGATGGATGCATGGATGGATGGATAGATGGAGTCCTCCCCAGACACCAGTCATGGATGGGAGAGAACGGGAGAAGAAGCATGAAGGGGCTTGACTTCCATGATCCCTGACCTTACACCGAGCTCAAGTAGCTATATGGAATGGAATGCTTTGGTCAGTTTTGCTGTCTGTCTAGTTCACTCCTCCACTCCTCCCTACAGGAGGGCTGCAGACATGACTCTCCTGCTCCTGAAGCACCTGAGGCTGCAGATTCAACGAGCAGAGCAAAGTGACCTTGGCATCTCAGCAGGAACATAAACATTCCAGTGTTATCAGTCCACTGACTGGAAAACTTGCTGCTAGTTCAAAGAGAGCTGAAGGGAAAAAAAAATCAGTAAAAGGAAAATTGTCTTCATCCTGGCTCAAACCAAGACAACTGGGAATTACATGACATCCAGGATACTGGCTGACTTCAGTGCTCCCAGAATTTGTCTTGTATGAGCCGTGTGGGTTTCACAGCCTTCCCTGGGGTGGAGCTGCAAGGCAGCATCCATCAGGAAGCTGCTGGCTCAGGCAGGTCTCCAGCCGTGCCAGGAGCCCAACCTGGCCTTGGCTGTTCTGGTTTCTGTGCTCATTTGAAAGCATTCAGGGCCAAAAAGCCAGCTCCACAGCCTGCACTCACCCAGGTATGGCTTTCAGGAAATGACCTCAGTCATGCAAGCAAAAGATTGTTATCTCTAAATTGGCTGAAACACTTTCCCAATCACCTCTGCTCAAAAACCTCCTCTGTGCTGGTTCCACCACCTGCATCGCTCCGAGGACTTAAAAAGTACTTTGTGGTGCAAGACCCCTCAGCTCCTCCTGCAGCTGGGGGCTGGCTCCATGTGGCTGCTCCCCAGTGCATCAGCCATGCTGGGGCTGCCGGGGACTGTTGGGGGTGGCTGGAGTGGCCTGGGGCTACTGGGGCTGCTGGGGCTGCTGGGGCTGCTGGGGACACAGCTTGGTGGGGGGTGAGGGCACTGGCAGGGCCAGGCTGGCAGTGACTGTCCCAGGCTGCTCTGGTGCTGCTCAGCAGCATCCCAGCCCCTGGGGCTTTCCAGTCGTGCCTTGAAGGCAGAAGTCTCCATAGTTCCTCCTCTGCCCCCAGAGCCCCCCAGGCCACCACTCTGCCTGCTGTGGCCACATCCATTGCTGCTGGGATCTCAGTCCCTGGCTGCTGCTTTGTTTTTTTTTTCATTTAGCATGTCCAAAGAGCAATGGGGACCTGAACCCCACGCGGTGTCCCTGCATCCAGGGACAGCCTGGCTGGTGATCTGGGGTGGCAAAAGCAACATTTGCAGCAGAGCAGGACCTCGGATGACTTTCTCCACCAGCAGCATGCAGGCTGCACTTGGTGGGTGCTGATACCAAATCACAGCCTGGGACATGGGAACAGCCTGGTCTGGTTGTCTGCTCCCCTGCACCAAGAGGTTTGGCTGCCTGTGCCAGGTCAGTCCTGCTGGGAGGAAGGAAGAGGCTGGGCAGCCCTGCCTGGGGCTGCCTCCACATCTGCTCCCCTTGGAGCTGGTGCTCTGCCTGCAGTCCTGCTTTCCAGCTCTTCCTGAATCCTCATAATTTAGCTTTGTTTTGCTTCATGTTGTTTATAAGCTTTTGTGTTGGAGATGTGTGTTACCTGCATGTAGGCCATGGCCAACTGCAGCAGCTCAGCTTCCAACTGCTGGGATGGTCAGGACAAGCAGGCAAAGAGTTATTGGAAAATGAAGAGATAAGTGGTGTTTCATCCAGGTTTGCCAAGAAACCATGCTACCCCAACCCAACACCCTTCTCTGGTGGGTGAAAGCCACCCTGGAGAGGAGAGAGGGCAAACACCAGGTACTGCTTAGGAAGGGTCATGGTCAGAGTGGCTGGGCCAGCTGCTCGGTAGGTGGGATGCAGAGGTGGCTTTGGGGTGTCCCTGGCTAATGGCCAATGAGTGCAAAAGCAAATGTCACCCAATGAGCACATGGGTGCCCTGACATGCTGCAGGCCCCAGTTTCAGGCTTGGTGTTCTCAGGACTTAATCTATAGCTTTTATGGAATAATGGACTGTTGGGGAGGCTGCAGATGGCAGCTCAGGTCCATTTTAAGTCACCACTCTTGGGAAGATGTGATAAATTGGCAGCAAGTGGTGAAAGCCCAGAGGGGAGCACCAGGGTGGCAGGGGCACAAGGAGGAGAAGAGGCTGAAGGAAGGGAGGCTGCAGCAAAGGTGGCATCCCTGGAGCAGCTTTTCAGAAGCTTTGCTGACATTTTGAGAAGTGAGAGCTGACAGCCTGCTGACATGAGAGCAAGCAGGGAGCAAGGTGATACCAAGTGTCTGGCTGGTCACCCACCACCATGGCAAGGCAGGTGTCTCCATCATGAACTGCTCTCATCCAAATCAGTTTGGCTGCTCCAGGGAGACCTCCCATAGCCAAAGGGTTTCCTGGTCTCCAGGAAGTGCTGAGGGACACCTCCATCACGTCACCGTTTCACCTTCTGCCTTGTTTCCTTATGGCCTGGTTGATTGCACTGGAGGCAACCAAGCATCTCCAGGGCTGCTTGCCTCAGTGTCCCCACCCTGCTGTCCCCAAGTGCTCATGGTGACACTAGTGGAAGGGGAAATCCTGCCCTACGGCTGCTTCATCCTGGTTTCCCTGTGCTCCCTCCTCTCAGGAAGAAAAAAACCTTCAGGCCTCCCAGGCCCCGAGGAGACCCCATGCTCTCCTTGTGAGCCAGATCTGAGATACCTGCCGAGCAAGCAACTAACAGCCCCAAGCCCCTGGAGCATCCCTGCTCCATGTCCCTCCATCCTGGCACACACGGAGCCCATCAGTGCAGTGCTGGGCAGCACATCCCCCTCCCAGCAGGGACCTGGTCCCATTCCCCAGGCACCTGCTGGTTTCATGGTCACTATCGAAATACTGCGATTTTTATTGGTATCATTAATCTCGTGGCTCTCAGGAGGATGCAGATGTTGTGCTAAACCCCACCTGAGAGCCCTGGACCAGCACCTTCCATGTTGTATGGAATCACAGAATCATAGAATGGTTTGGGTTGGAAGGGACCTTCAAGATCACCCAGTCCCAACCCCCTGCATGGGCAGGGACACCTCCCACCAGCCCAGGCTGCTCCAAGCCCCATCCAACCTGCCCTTCAACACTGCCAGGGATGGGGCAGCCACAGCTTCCCTGGGCAACCTGGGCCAGGGTCTCACCACCCTCACAGCAAAGAATTTCTTCCTAGTGTCTCACCTAAATCTCCCCTCCTTCACCTTGAAATTGTTCCACTCATCACATCCCTCCCTGCCCTTGTCCCAAGCCCCTCCCCAGCTTTCCTGGAGCCCCTTCAGGCACTGGAAGGTGCTCTAAGGTCTCCCTGGAGCCTTCTCTTCTCCAGGCTGAACACCCCAACTCTCCCAGCCTGGCTCCAGAGCAGAGCTGCTCCAGCCCTTGGATCATCTCTGTGGCTTCCTCTGGACTTGCTCCATGTTCTTCTTATGGGGGCTCCAGAACTAGACACAGTTCTCCAGATGGGGTCTCATGAGAGCAGAGTAAAGGGGGAGAATCACCTTCCTTGATCTGCTGGCCACTGCTTTTGATGCAGCTCAGGACACAGCTGGTTTCTGGGCTTCAAGCACACGTTGCCAGCTCATAGCTGGCTTGTAGCTGTGCACAGGGAAGGGGAAAGGACTGGGGTGGTGCATGTCCCTGACCAAAGCACCCCCAGTTGAGAGGTGGCAGCTGGCGCCAGTCAGGGCAATCAGGACACATTTAATAATGATGCACACTGGGAAAGAGAGCCATAAGAAAGAAAGGTCTGGTGTGCTAGTTGCCAGCTGGGAACAGAAGACATGGGCATCTCAAAGGCAGTGTTAAATGGCCCCAACTCCACCAATCCTGCTGGAGTCAGAGTGGAAGGGAGGGCTGGGGCTAGTCCCTGCTGGGACAAGTAGCAGAAAGACCTGGGGTGCATCTGGAAAGGGAATGGGAGGCAGGGGTGCAGGTCATCTGGAGATGTGGAACATGTCCAGAGCCACTGCCTGCACTTCCCATGGCCAGAGCTGGGTGACCTGGTGGTGCAGAGATTGAATGGCAGGAAATGAGACACTCTTTTGACCCTGAGTCCAGGTGTTTTCCTTTCTAAAGGCACAGGGAACACACTCACGATGGAGGTGATCTCATTCCACAAACACCAGTCACCCCAGTGAGGTGGGACTGGCCTTGCAGAGTCCCCACACCAGCCTGGCAACCTCCTCCCATGTGTCACTGAGTCATTTCAAGGGCCACAGACAAACAAACACACGTGAAAAGCAGATCAAACAGGGGTGTGTGTGTGTACTCTAGCCATACTTCTCCCTACCAGATTTGTCCACCTGCCATCAGAAGATCGAGACATTTAGGTCACTTTTTCAGTTATGAGTAAATAGCCCAGGTTGCTCTCACCAGAGCACATCCCTGAAGACAAACGGGGCTGGGGCTGGAGAGTCCCTGAGGGGAGCCCCAGGACAGGGGCTGCCCTGTGGGCTGGGTCCTGCCAGGCGCCCACCACAACACCCTGAGACTCAACCCACCTTTTAACAACAGACACCCCTTTGGGTGGGATTATCTGAAGAAAACTAAGGTCTGGACTGGCTGTGGCTGGGAGCCAGGGTGCCCAGCTGGGACAGCATCTCCTGGGAGAGGTGCTGGGTGCTGCACATGGGGCAGGCACAGGGGGAAACAGCCTTGTCCCTCCTGCAGTGCCACAGGGGAAGGAGAAGGGGCCAGTGCTCAGCCCTTTCAGCAGGACAAGGTAAGAGATAATGTTCTAATTAGTTCATTAAGGGTTCTGTGGGAGCCCACGAGGGGAGCAGGTGTGTGGTGCTGTGTGCCAGGGATGCTATGCAGGTTTGGGAGATGTTCTCCAGAGACCCTTTTTCCTGGTCCTGCTGGGGCTCACAGGCTCTGCCTCCCCCAGCTTGCCCTGCCCCCTCCCAGCCCTGGAGGTTCTGCAGGGAGAATGTTGTCAACAAAATTATTAAGCCATTACCCATGACTTGGCTCAGGAATATCTAATGTAAACTGAAGGATATTACCTTTTATTGTTGTGTTTTAGCAGAAGTATTAATAGATAAAACTACCTCTGCCAGCAAAGCCTCTGTCCTGGCTCCCACCTCTGCATTTGTCCTTGTCCACCACCCGTGGGGTCTGCAGGAAAAGGAGAGAGGTGCAGGCAGTCCTCACACAGAGCTGCATCTCCAGGAGGGACTGGGATGGTTGGTGGCTCTGTCCTGCTGGGAGGACAAGTCTTCCTTGCTCAGGACAGCCCTGGCCCTGCTGCTGTGCAGCCAGTGAGGGATTTCCAGAGCTGGGAAGGCAGTAGATACTCCAGGTACTCATACACCCCCTTCCAGCAAAGCTGGAAGTCCAAAGGCCATGTGCTGTGTGGAGGTGGGAACACAGGAATGGTGGCATCCTCTGGGCACCCACCAGACAAGTACACAGGCCAGGGCAAAGGAGATTGCCATGGGATGAGGGACTGGCTGGAGGTCTGAGCCCCAGCTGGCAGTGGGCACCCAGCAGAGCCCCAGGGCGGCTGCTCCCTCATTTCATGGGGTGACATTTCAGTGCAAAACCTCTGAAACCCTCACCCATCCAGCCACAGGGAAGGGGCTCTGAGGGGGTGGCTGCAGCAGGGGCTCCAGGCAGGCATTTCCCTGGTGGCACTGCTGTGTGTGGCTCAGCTGTGATAACTGGGACCTGGATCTTTCCCGGGAGATCACCCGTGTGATCACCCACAGCCTCTTGGCGGGAGCTGAGTCAACAAGAAGCAGCTTCACCCAGAGGGAGCAGGTCCCCATATCCACCAGCTCCTCTGTGCCATGTGGGGCTGCCAGGGCTGGGTGGGATCCCTGCCTGTGCTGCCAGGTCCCAAACACAGCCCTGGAGCAGTGGGAGCTGTGGGCAGAGCTGGGGCTGTGAGGAGCCGAGAGCTCCCTGCTCCCTGGCTCTGCTTCGGGTTCCATGTCTGCAGGGACCCGGACCCCAGGAGCAGCTCAAAGCTGAGTGACACACGGGGAAGGGGTGACCCATCTGGGCCATGAAGACATCTTGGCCCTCTTGGCTTCTCATGTCTCCTAAGGCAAAGCTCAGTGAGTGGTGCTGAGACCTCCCAGCAGGGCCATCATCCTGCTCTGGTGTGATTTTACTAGACATTAGGAAGAAATTATTTGGTGTGAGGGTGGGGAGACCCTGGCCCAGGCTGCCCAGGGAAGCTGTGGCTGCCCCATCCCTGGCAGTGTTGAAGGGCAGGTTGGATGGGGCTTGGAGCAGCCTGGGCTGGGGGGAGGTGTCCCTGCCCATGAAAGGGAGTTGGAACTGGATGATCTTTAAGGTCCCTTCCAACCCAGTCTGTGATTCAGACTGGGGAGAGCAAAGACACAACAGAAAGGTGGGGGTGTGTGTAAAAGCACAAAGAAGCAGGAAGACAAGGGTTAAAAAGAGAAGTGTCTTGCAGGGCTCCTATGTGTGATTTCATTCAAATGAGAAGGAAGTAATTGGCTGCAGATAAGGTGTGGGGAAGATGTGAACTGAGCCATAACACCCCTGTAAGACAGAGCACTGATGTTCAGGCATTTTGCTTGAGGCTGATGAGGTCTGAGATTAAACAATGGGGAAAAGATTTTCAAGCAGTATCCACTTCCAAAGGATATAAAAGGTAAGTCCAAGGTGGGTTTAGTGCAGGCAGTGGAGGAGCCCAGAGCCACAGCAAGGACTCACAAGCCAGCTCTGAGCCATCCCACCTGGGCACCCACCTCTGGGAGCTCCTGGGTGCAGGTGAGCTGACCTTACTTCTTGGAAAATCCAATAATTGTCCCTTTCTGCAATATCCCACCTTGAGTTTTTGTGCTGTTTCTCATGCTCTCCTCTGCTTGGTGCAGTGTTTCCTTTGCTCCCCGTGGACCTGATCCTTCCCAATAGTGAGCCAAGGAGTGGGTGCAGGACCTGTAGGGCTGGTGCAATCCCAATGCAGCTGTGCCAAGCTGCTGGGCTACCAGCCCCTCTTTTCTCCAGCCCTCCCTATTTTATCCTAATCTTGCTGTTCCCAGGTAAAGAGCTGATTATTCACCAGGATTTCCAAGCTACACACCCTGAGCTAGTGCCAGCCTGGGGACAGCTTTTGGAGCCGATCTCCTCACAGCTTCTACTGTCTTGTTCCCAGCTTGCCATGTCCAACCACCTTTCTCCTGGGTGTGGGTTTGCAGGAGGAGCCTTTGCCATGATCTTTGCTAACAAGAAGCACTTCAGCACTGCCACTGTGGGGGCACTGGTCACAGTCTCCATCATTGCCCTTGTTCTCAGCCTGGTGAAGATTGACGACGTCACCCTGCCACCCACAGTCAAGGTGAGCCCAAAAAAGGGTCCCCAAGCACCACTGCAGAGACCAGTCACCTTGGGCAGGTGCCCAGAGACAACAGCTTGTCTTCAAGCTTAGGAGGTGATGGTTGGTCAGAAGGCCCTGCCTTGCAGTAGCTGGGTGGGTGTTTTCTCTCCATCACAAGAGACGGGCAGAAGAAATACAGCCCAGCCACCTAGAACAGAGGGAGGGAAGCCTCCTCTGAAACTAGCCACCGTCTACATGCTTGATATGTTTCAAGGAGATTACCTTGGGGAAGATGGAGAGGGCAAAGCCCTGTCTTACTCCCTCTGCCCTCCCAGGGCACCACACCACAGGGAGATCCACCTCCAGGTGGCCTTTGTTCCCGCCAGCTCCCACCAGCTTTGTCCTGACCCTCTCACACCACAGCACAAGCATCGTAGCTCCTCCCCAACCCTCCTTTGCAGTTTGGCATCCCCCTCTGGCTGCTGGAAGAGGGTTGGTATGGTTTTGAGGTGATGTGAAGGGCTTTATGGGTGCTCAACTGGGGCTGGTGTGGCCTTGCCAGCCCCAGCCAAGGCTGGGCACAGCCATGGGGGTAGCAGAGAGCACTGAAGGGGGGCAGTTCCTGCCAACAAGGTGGGGCCAGAGTAGAGAGAAAAGGTATGTGACCAAGAAAGAAAATAAAAAAGCATGAGGAAACAACCACAAAAATGTTTAAGTGGGCTGGCATTGCTGCACAGACCTTGGGAGGAGAATGAGAAAGTCCCTCAGCTCCTGTGAGAAACACCCGTGCTGAGGCCAAGCACTGACACTGCCACGGGGCAGACACCTGTGCCTTACAGAGGGGATTTTTGGGGCATCCTCTGGTCCCACCACCCTGGCAGGACCATGGTGGGACCAGGGCTAGGTTGCTGCTCCTCCCACCAGTGTGATGATGCCTTGTTTTTTCTTTCCAGTATGGGATGGTGTTTGATGCAGGCTCATCCCACACCTCCCTGTTTGTCTACGAGTGGGACTCAGACAAGGAGAACAACACTGGTGTGGTCAGCCAGGCCTTCTCCTGTAACGCCCAAGGTCAGTATTCCTCTGCCATGGGCTCTGTGCTGCCCTGCACATAGGTGGGACAATCTGGCCTCCCTCTCTTTAGCCTGCCCAGCCTGGCCAGATCCTTCCATCAGGTTGTCACTGCTGGCCCAGTGGGAGCCCTGCCTGCAGGCAGGGTGGTCCCTGGCTCCCCACTGCCTTCACTGCATAGCTGGGGGGCCCTCAGCACCATGTGGCGCCCACATGCTTGGTGGGACTGAAGCACCTTGGTGTTGCTCTGGATTTTCATTCCTCCACCTTGGCCAGCCCCCAGCTGCCCAGGCTGCTGTCCTGGCTGGGCAAGGGCTCAACCACAGAGCTGGGGACCCTGCTGAAAGCTTGGGAGATGTGGGGAAACCACAGGAGAGGGATGCAAGCGTGGGTTGGTCCGGTCCTGGGAGACCAGGGGGCCCTGGCAAAGCACCCTGTGTTGCTAAGAGGTGACAGATCTCACTGCCCCATGTCCTCCTGCTCCCACATCTCTGTGCCCAGCCATTCCCATCACCCTGTCCCAGCCTGACTCTCTTCCAGGGCAAGGCATATCAAGCTATGCCAACGATCCCCCAAAAGCTGGTGACTCCCTAAGAGCGTGCCTGGAAAAAGCCCTGAAGGTCATTCCTGCTGCGAAACAGAGGGATGTCCCAGTTTATCTTGGAGCAACGGCAGGCATGAGGCTACTGAGGTATCACTGTGGGGTGCAGGGGTGATGGAGCAGCCACTGCCAGGACAGTGTCCTGCAGCAGGCCAGGCTGCCAGGAGCTCCCAGCTCTCATGTTGCCATGAACAATCACCTGGCAGTGGGGAGGAGGCAGCCCTTGGGGACAGATGCGTGGCTGAGCTGTCCTGAGTGGTGGGCCCAGGGGCAGAGAGGCTGCTCAGAGGTGTCTGGTGGTGCCCTGGGATCCCACCTCCCAGGAGGGTGTTACATGCCCAGTTCCAAGCAAGAAATATTTCTCAAAGCTCTTTGTTTGCTCTTCATTATCCCTTTAGGTTGGACATTAGGAAAAAGTTCTTTCCTGTGAGGGTGTTAGATGCTGGAACAGGTTGCCCTGGGAGGTTGTGGATTTCCCTTCCCTGGAGGTCTTCAAGACCAGGTTGAATGATGCCTTGAGCAACCTGGTCTAGAGGGAGGTGTCTCTGCCCATGCAGAGGGGTTGGGACTGGATGATCTTTAAGGTCCCTTCCAACCCAAACCAGTCTGTGATTCTATGACTATTCTATGATTAACCACAAGGGAGCTGAGGTGCCACCAGGGGATGTGCCATCTGCCCAGGTGGATGAGTCCTGGCAGGGGAGTGGGGCAGAAGCAGAAGGCAACAGGGTGCTACAGGACCTGCCCTCATCTTTCACCAGCCCCTATCAGCTCTCTTCAAATGTCAGCCTTCATTTCATGGTTCCTGGTTTTATCATTACAGATAATCTAACAGAATTTCTGTGCCCTGGCAATCAGACCCCTTCCCTGGGAAGTGAGCACATGCAGGGGACCCCAAGACATCTTCCCCCCCCTCTCAGAGCTCTGAAACCAGGCTGGCACCTTCTGGAAAGCCCCCTTGGAGCTCAGCAGCCAGCCCTGGTGTTGGAGCAGTCAATAGGGGATGTTCAAACCTGGGTTTTGCAGCATAATCCCTTCTGGCCTCCAGCACTGTGAAGATGCTTAGATAGGGAAGGGTGGCCTCACAAACGTCTGTGGTCCTGGGACCAAGCTGCACTGGAGGGAAGAGGCTGCAGTTGCTCCTGATTTTGCAATTCCAAGTCTGGAGCTTTGGGGTTTCAGCTCTATGAGCAGCTTCAACTAGTTACGTAGCAGGGAATATCATTTCCCACAAACTGCTTGCTGCAAAAAATCAGCCTGTGTGGAACTGGGGAAAAAAAAAAAAAACAACCAGCCTGTTTGCTTGTGTTTTTCTGTGGCATTGATGTATCTGAGTATGTGTCCTGACCTTTGACTCCTTCTCAGGCAGAAGAACAGCTCAGCTGCAGACCAAGTCCTGGCTGAAGTTGCTAAAACCATGCAGGAGTACCCTGTGGTGTTCAGAGGGGCTCAGATCCTCACAGGAGAGGAGGAGGGGGCTTATGGCTGGATCACCATCAACTACCTGCTGGACTCCTTCACCAAGGTGGGAGAAGGGTGCATCACCCACTCTGCTAAATACAGTTGTTCTGATTTTCCTGCAGCTTGCTCAGCACAGCAGGGAAGGTCTGGGTTAGCAGCTTTTTGGAATGTCCTCAGGGAAGCACCAGCTATCCTCTGGCTTCCACAGTGATGGGGAGGGAGAAATCAGGAATGGAGGTGCCTATTAAGGGCATCTCTCCACTGCATGTGGACACAGTGTCCCTTGGGGACAGCAAGGTTGGCTGTGCAGCCCGGTAGGCACCATTTGCTCCTGCAGGGCTTTGTCTCACTGCCCTGGGAAGGTCCATCTCTGTGTGGCACTGGGAGACCCATTTTGGTTCATTGTGCCAGCCTGAAGGAAGGACTCAAACCCCTCCTCTGCTGCAGCTCAGAGCAGCGCGGGCACCGCTGAACTCCTGGGCAGGGTTTCTGTCCCTGCCCTCACAGAGGCACCTCTGCAGGGTGGGCAGCCCCTCCAGGACAGGTCCCCACCAGGGCTGTGGTCTGGGGATGGGTGTCTCAGAGCGCTTTGGACACCTTGAGCTGCAGACAGCTCAGTCTCTGTGTCCCTGGCTCTGACATGGGCCAGGCTGGTTGGACAGGGAAGGCAGTGGGACCTCAGGTACAGGAATCATGTAAGTGAACAACCATTTCATTTAATAACAAAACCCTATTGACTTCAATGGGATGAGAACTTTGCTCAGGGTGGGTAAGCCCAGCCGTGGACTTCTCCTCCTCCTCTCCTGTCCTGCCCTGGCAGTTCTCCCCCAGAGCACGTGCGTGGGTTCATCCGGAGGCAGCCAACATTTATGGGGCGCTGGATCTTGGAGGAGCATCCACTCAAATCAGCTTTATGCCTGAAAGTTCCGTCAGAAACTGGAGTGAAGCCTCCAAGTTCACACTGTACGGGTATAACTACAACATCTACACCCACAGCTACCTCTGCTACGGGCAGAACGAGATGCTGAAGCGCCTGGCAAAGGAATTGATTGTGGTGAGAGGGGAACGGGGGGGTAACTGGTCTCTGCTCTCATGCTACCAACCACAGACCTGTTAGTGCATAAATTAAGGACAGGCAATGCTCTTCCAAAGAGGTACCAGCAGGTACAGACTCCTTGGAGCACAGGTAGGCAGACATGGAGAGGAACACAGGAAGCATCAGAAGAGGCAGTTCAGGAGGGATCTTCTGGCCATACACAACTGTCTTGCCCAGGGTGCAGGCAAGACCAGGCTCTTGTCAGAGGTGCAAAGTGATGAGACAAGAGGCAACAAGCACAACCTGGAACATGCAAGTTTCCCAACCAGATGCAGGGAGAAAGTTTTTCCCAGTGAGAATGGTCAAGTATTGGAATAGGACACAGAACTTGCTGGGCCAGGCTCAGAGCTACTGCATCTAGTTGGTCCTGCTTTAAGGAGGGGGTTGGCACAGTGACCCTTTAGCTCCCCCATGAACTTCAACTACTCTGTGACTGTACAGACCTGAGAAAAGATGACCAGAAATGTTTCTCAGGCTTTTTTAATGAAGGTCAGAGGGGAAAGGCCACAACAAGCCCATGCAATGCTTCAGACTTGGGGAAGAGTGGCTGGCAAGCTGCTCAGGAAGGGCCTGAGGATGTTGGTCAACAGTGGCTGAATATGAGCCAGTGTGTGCTCAGTGGCCAGAAAGGCCACCAGCATCCTGGCTTTTGTCAGCACTAGTGTGGCCAGCAGGAGCAGGGCAGGGATTGTCCCCCTGTGCTGGACACTAGTGAGGGGGCACCTTGAATCCTGGAGTCAGTTCAGGACCCTCATAACTAGAATTGGATATTAGGAACAATTTCTTCATGGTAAGGGTTGTCCGGCCCTAGAACAGGCTGCCCAGGGCAGTGGTGGAATCACCATCCCTGGCAGTGTTTAGAAGGCCTATAGATGTGGTGTTGAGGGACATGGTTTAGCATCAGACTCAAAAGATTATCTTGAAGGTCTTTTTCAACCAGAACAACTCTATGAAGAGGGTCTTCATGGAAGTGCACCTTTCCAGGAGAAGCAGCCTTGCTGATCCAGAAGGGTTTGCTCACACTGCACAGCCAAGAAGATCCCAGGGATTGTTCCTGGCTGAGGCTGGAGCTAGAGACAGAGCTAGAACTGGGATGGAGAGGGCTTTGAGTGCCCCAGACCATGATCCTGCTGGTCAGGCTAGAGATGTGCTGGGTCCTTAAGGCCAGTCTGCCACTGTGGAAAGGGAATGAGACAAAGCAGAGTGAGGATGAATGTTCAGCTCAGGCTGGGACTGCAGATGAGCCAACAAGACCAGGGTTAAGCAGCTGGAGGGTCTTTCCCTGCCGAGCTGGTGGGAGATGCTGGTGCCCACGGCTTTGGAGGAGCACGGGGTGAACCCTGTGCCTGGTGTGCCCACCATGAGGGTTTGAAGGAGGCTGAACCTGCTGTTTTGCTGCCCCCAGGAGTCGGCCTCCAGCCCACGAGTCGACCACCCTTGCTACCCAAGAGACTACAACGAAACCCTCTCACTGTCTTCCTTCAGCTCCAGCCCCTGCACCAACCACAGTGACCCACGCCTGGGCCTCAGTGACAGGAATGTGACCCTAGAGGGCAGGGGCAATGCCACTGGCTGCCTGGCTGCCATCAAGAAGCTGTTCAACTTCTCAGCATGTGGCCAGAGCCAGGACTGCACCTTCGACGGCGTCTCCCAGCCCCCCATCCACGGGCACTTCATTGTAAGGCAAATTCAGTCCTCCTGCCTCCTGGGCACAGGATGTCCCCAGGTGCTGTGGTGTCCCTGTATGTCCCACAGCACTGTCACCTCCCTGCAGCAGAATGGGGGCAAGAATCTCCCAACTGCCCCAGGGCACACCAGGGATTGCTGCTGTCTGGTTTTCCAGCCAGCTCTCCAGACTGGGCCATTTTAATAAAACAGGTCAAGTTTTCAGTTTGGGTTGGAAGGGACCTTAAAGACCATCTAGATCCAACCCCCTGCATGGGCAGGGACACCTCCCACCAGCTCAGGTTGCTCCAAGCCCCATCCAACCTGCCCTTCAACACTGCCAGGGATGGGGCAGCCACAGCTTCCCTGGGCAGCCTGGGCCAGTGTCTCACCACCCTCACAGCAAAGAATTTATTTGTAATATCCAACCTAAATCTCCCCTCTCATAGTTTAAAGCCACTTACCCCTTGTCCTCTCCCTCCCTGCCCTTGTCCCAAGCCCCTCCCCAGCTTTCCTGGAGCCCCTTCAGGCACTGGAAGCTGCTCTCAGGTCTCCCTGGAGCCTTCTCTTCTCCAGGCTGAACACCCCAACTCTCCCAGCCTGGCTCCAGAGCAGAGCTGCTCCAGCCCTGGCATCATCTCTGTGGCCTCCTCTGGACTTGCTTCAGAAGCTCCATGTCCTTCTTATGTTGGGGGCTCCAGAACTGGACACAGTTCTCCAGGTGGGGTCCCACAACAGCAGAGTAAAGGGGGGGAATCACCTTCCTTGAGCTGCTGGCCACGCACCCGCCAGGCATGGACAGCCGGGCCCTGGGACTATGCAAGGGTGGGAAAAACCTGGTGAGGGACAAACTCCTGCCTCAAGGCACACAGGGGCTGCTGCCTTGGGAGATTTCTCCACCAAAGTTCAAAGGCATTTCTACCTCTTGCCTTTCAGGCCTTCTCTGCCTTTTACTACAACTTCAAGTTTCTCAACCTGACAGAGGGGCAGTCACTGGGCACTGTCAGGGAGACCATCGAGCAGTTCTGCACAAGAAGCTGGGAAGACGTACGTTCCACACCATGGGGGGACTGTGGGGAAACCTCACAAGAAAAGGGGTCCTGGAGTGGGGAACGGACTCCCCAGGGCAAGGCTTCCTGCTTGCTGAGCTCTGGAGCCATCTCTGAGCTCTGAGGGAGCCAGGACCATCCTGCACCCACCTTGGGACCCTCCTTGATCATGCAACATTGGAAAAAGGGCAGCCAGGGCAGATGAAGGCAGCAAAACCTCCCCTCCCAAACAGGAGCTGGGGATGGAGATGGGTCTACAGCACTGGGGGATGGAGAGAGTGGAGCCAGCTGCTGGCACCACCCTGGAGAGGAGTCAAATGGGGATGAATGAGACTAAGAGTTCTGCTAGAACCATCACAGAGCAGAGGGCAGGAGCCCTTTGCATGAGGAGGCTAAGATGGAAGAACCTGGGGCAGGAGACGTTCTAGTATATCTCTGTTTCCATGTGGAGAGTAAATCCTCCACAAAGGAGTTGCCCTGTGGACAGGTCCAAACTTCCTGCCTGGTCCAGAAGTCTTTTTCAGGATGCTGGTGGCCACAGAGTCATTTCCCCTCGTGCAGCTGTTGTCAGGGCATTGTCCCTGCATGGGAATTGCCTGCAAGTATCTTCCTTTCCTCCCAAACATGTCCCCACCCCAGCTGTCTTCTAGCTACCCTGAAGAGCATCCTGAGCGACTGCCCAAATACTGCGCCAACGCCAACTACATCCTCACACTCCTCCTCGATGCCTACAAGTTCAACCAGACCAGCTGGAACAAGATCTTCTTCCAGATGAAGGTAGGCAGCAAACCCAGCCTGCGGGCAGGAGCAGGGGCAGCTCTGGAGAAAAGAGCTGCCTGCATCAGGGTGCTGTGAGGGCCACAGTCCAGAAAGCCCAGCATGGCACTGGGTGTGGGGCCAGCTACTGCACCCACTGGGGACATGCAGGAGCAGGTGGCCCTGCACCATCAGTGTGGCTTTCACAGAATTATGGTACCACTGAATTTTTGGGTTGGAAAAGACCTTTAAGACCATTAAGTCCAACCGTTCCCCCAGCACTGCCAAGGCCACCTCTAAACCATGTCCCTCAGCATCACACCTACCCAGCTTCGAAGTCTCTCCAGGGATGGGGACTCCACCGCTGACTGAGCAGCCTGGGTGGGGCCTGACAGCCCTTTTGGTGAAGGAAGTTTCTTCCAATATCCAATCTAAACCTCCCCTGGTGCAACTTGAGGCCATTTCCTCTTGTTCTTTTGCTTGTTCCTTGGGAGCAGAGCCCAACCCCCCTGGCTCCAACCTCCTCCCAGGCAGCTGCAGAGCCAGCAGGTCTCCCCTCAGCCTCCTTTGCTCCAGGCTGAACATCCCTGATTCCCTCAGCTTCTCCTCATCAGACTTGTGTTCCAGCCCCTTCCCCAGCTCCGTTGCCCTTCTCTGGACACGCTCCAGCCCGTCCATGTCTTTCTGGTCATGAGGGGCCCAGACCTGACCCCAGGATTCCAGGTGCCCCCTCCCCAGTGCCCAGCCCTGCCGTGCCAGATCCCTGCTGTGCTCCTGCTGGCCACACCAGTGCTGACACAGGCCACAGGATACTGGTGGCCTTTTTGGCCACTGGGCACACACTGGCTCACATGCAACCCCTGATGACCAACAGGTCCTTTTCTGCTGGGGCACCTTCCAGCCCCTGCAGGGCTAACATCATCCCCTCTCTCCTCGGGCAGGTGGGAAGTGCTGATGTGGGTTGGACACTGGGCTACATGCTGAACCTCACCAACATGATCCCAGCAGAGGCTCCGGCACGGCTCAAGGGGCATGTTCCCTCCCTGTGGGCTGCAGCCATCACCTTCATCATCCTCACCCTTGCCTTGGGGATTACTGCCCTGCTCCTGCTCCTGTGGGTGTAGGAGCTTGGCTGCATTTTGGAGCCCAACAGGAGCCCATCAGGGCTGCAGGGCTGCCTGCACTGCTGTGCCCTGAGCTTCTGCCAGCAGGACTGGCAGCCCAAGGATGCTCAGCCATGATGAGCACCTTAACTTCTGCAGCACTGAAGAACCATGGGCTGGCCTTCCACAGGACTGTCCTCAACATGCAGAGTCACCACAAGATGTTTCCAGAGGAGCTCCTGCAGAGACTTGTTGGTTCAGCCGACACACCACCGGAATCCCAGCCATGCCTCTCCACCTCCTGACACTGCTTTGCCTGTTAAAGGTCTGGTCTCCATCCCACCAGCTGGCATGTGGGGCCACGGAGAGCCACCCTGGCCATGGAAGAGCTCCCCAAGTGCTGGGCTGCTGGTGCATGGCTGCAGGCACTTGGTGCCAGGGTGCTTCGGGTGATGCTGGCTCTGACCATGAGTCACGCTGCCAGCGTGAGGGCATGCGAGGCTCTGCAGCACCCCAGCTGGCTCTCCTGAGTTGCTTGTATTAACTGATGATCTTGGAGGCAAAGGGAAAACTGAGCACCCAAAGTCAGAAGCATGGTCCCAGAGGGTTCATATAATCCTCTCCTCTCCTCTCCTCTCCTCTCCTCTCCTCTCCTCTCCTCTCCTCTCCTCTCCTCTCCTCTCCTCTCCTCTCCTCTCCTCTCCCATCATCTTCCTTTTCTCCTGGGATAAAGGAATCAGTGCTCCTGAGTGTCTTCCTGGAGACAACATTGTCCCACCAGCAGATGCCCAAACACCCAGTCCTGCCCTGTGCACGTGGCTGAGCTGGGCCCTGCCCATGACTGTGCCCTTGCCTTTGGTTCTGCTCACTGCTCTGCCCCGTGGATGATTCACTGGGTTGCCTGCCTCCCGGCAGCACGGTGCTGACCTTTGGTGTCCCAGCAGGACGGCGGCGTCTGGCAGCTCAGCTCACCCAAATAAAGGCTGTAAAAGGCAGGGGACAGGGAGACGCCTGTTACTTTGCTCCTGAACAGTTACAGAGTTGAAGAACCACAGAGTCACAGAATGCTGGAGTTGGAAGGGACCTCCAAAGATCATCAAGTCCAACCCCCCCTGCCAGAGCAGGACCAAAACTAGGGCAGGTCACTTAGAAAGGCATCCAGACAGGTCTGGAAAGTCTCCAGAGAAGGAGACTCCACAACCTCTCTGGGCAGCCTGTCCCAGGGCTCTGTCACCCTCACAGGAAAGAAGTTATTCTCATGTTGAGGTGGAACTTCCTGGGCTCCAGTTTGAATCCATTGCCCCTCGTCCTGTCACAGGGCACAAGTGACAAGAGCTTGTCCCTGCCTTCTTGCTGCCCTCATGTATTTAGAGACATTGATTAGATCCCCCCTCAGTCTTCTCCTCTCTAGACTGAACAGCCCCAGGTCTCTCAGCCTTCCCTCATCAGGCAGGTGTTCCAGTCCCTTCATCATCCTTGTAGCCTCCATTGGACTCTCTCAAGTAGATCCCTGTCCCTCTTGAACTGGGGAGCCCAGAACTGGACACAACACTCCAGTTACAATTGTATTGATTTCATCCCCCATGTCAGGGCTGCTGATGACAGCTCCGGGGAGAGTCAACATCACCCAGTGCTACTGGAGATGCCCTGGAGACATTGGAGCATCTGCCAGATGTTGGAGAGGAGCCAGCAGGGCATGAGGACATCACTTTTTCTTCTGGGAGCTGGGGTTTCTCACCTCATCCATCCACTGGCTGCCAGTGGAGCTCCCTAGAAATGTAAGAGAGATCCCAGGAGCTGCCCCTGACATGTCCCAGCAGCATTCCCAGATCACTGCGTGCTGGAAAGGGTGGGCAAGCTGTCTGCCAGGCACACAGGGTGCAGCTGGACTGGAGGGGAACCTCATGCAGGAGAGTAGGGGCTGCTGCTATCCCCCCCCTCACAGGGTCCCTAGTCCCATCTTGGGGGGCAGAGCCCAAGTCCCATCCACCATCCCAGCTCCCCCTGTGGCTCCCAGGGCTGCTGCCCCTCTGGCTGGTGCTGGCCATGGGTGATGCAGACCCTTGTCCCAGGATGGGGCAGGACACATCCACCCCACATGGGGTATCTGCTGCAGGCTGTAACCAGCCCTGTAATGATCCCACTGCTGCCAAACACTCCTTCCCCCTTCCCTCACCCACCAGCTGCCCCACATCACTGTGGTCCCCCTGCCACCAGTGCTGAGCCCTAGCCCCACATGGCCATGTCCCCCTCCCAGAGCATCTCCAACCAGCAGTGACAGGAAAAAAACCAGACAGCACACAGCTCCAGGGAGGATTTTTTAAAGCCTGTGCTCGGTTCCAGCTCATCAGGCCAGAACACAGATGACCCACATCACAAGTTCATAGCTCCTGGACACGTGGGGACAATTCCCTGGTCTGCAGGTCCTCACACTCCTGCAGCAGGAGAAAGTGGCTTTGGCAGCATCTGGAGCCAGAGCTGCTAGAGCCTCTCATAACCAGAGTTTTCCTGGCAGCATGTGACTGTGAGCAGGCAGAAGATGAGGATGAGCATGACGGCCAGCAAGACTGTGGCTGCTATCCAACTGCTCCTCTGGAGCCCTATGACTCTCTGGGGAGTTTCTGAGGGAATCATGTTGGTGAGATTGAGCATGTAGCCTAGAGTCCAGCCCATGTCTGTGTTAGCAACCTGTGCAGACAGAGAAGGTAGAGGGATGTTAAAAGCTGAGCAGTACCAGGCAAGCTGGAGAGCTATAGAAGACCTTTGCTGTTGCACCCCCAGGTCCTGCTACACAGCCATTGTAGCTGTGCACACCTTGGGGCTACAGTACCCCTTTGGTGAGACAAGCTGGGGGAGAGCACAAATGGCCCAGCAGGTGCCTGTGAGCACACCTCAAGAGCTGCCCTGGGCACGGGCTGCCTCGTTACCTTAGATTCATCAATGGTTTAGGTTGGAAGGAACCTTAAAGATCCCCTGATCCCCCACTCAGGCAGGGCAGGGCCAGGGGCTAGGTGGGCATGAGGCACTTCATGGCACAAAGTGTAGAAGCTGGGGGGCTGCTGGGCACTTTCCTACCTGCTGGACAAAGTGGATGTTGAGCCACGTTGTGTGGTTGAATCTGTAGCCTTGCAGGAGAAGGGTGAGGGTGTAGGAACTGGCTGCACAGGCGTCACGCAGGTGGGTCCTGATCATGGTGGGGAACTTCTTCTGCACCTGCAGAGGTGGAGAGGCAGGGGGACTCCAGCTCGGAGCAGGGCTCAGGGCCCACACCCTGTGGGGAAGTGCCCCACGGGGCAGCTGGGAGAAAAGACCCAGGAGTGGGAGGGTCCCCAGGGCTTGGGGAGCAAGGAGGACCCGGGAGGCTTCAGGCTGCTCTCCCATCTCTCTCCCTGTCCAGGGATCTTTGTGCTCCCACCGGCCTCCTCCAGCCGCCCTGTGTGCAGCAGATGGGCTGCAGAGAAGCCCCCAGGCTGCCCACCACCCAGGAGAAATGTGGGCAGGGGCCGGGGTCTCCTAGGTGGTGTCTCACCTTCTCCCAGCTGCTCCTGCAGAATTGCCAGATGGTGGCATTGACAAAGCTCAGGGACTGCCCCCCAGTCAGGTTCAGAAAGTGAAGGTTGTGATAAAGCCCCGAAAAGGCCTGTGGGTGTTTTGAGACCAAAGGTGGCAGGTTAGTGAAGCACTCCAGCTCCCACCACCATCCCACCACTCTGTCCTTGGTGTAAGAATGCCACCTGTCCAATCAGCACCACATGATGATGCTAATGAACCCTCGGGAGGGACTCCTGGGACTGCCCCCCCCACCAAGAGAGATCACTGCTGTGACAAGAGAGATCAGGGGCTGAGCTGGTGAGCACTGAGCACACCTCCATGCATCAGGCACATCTCAGCTTTCAGGGTTGGTACTATTCAGAATTTTCTCTTTCATCTGTTTTCCTGGGTTCTTGGCCAGTCTTTGGTGCCCCAAAACCCACCAACCTGCCCCCCAGCCCAGGGCAGGGAGGCTCCTTACGAAGAACTGTCCCCGCACAGGTGGCTGATAGACCCCGTTGAACCCGCACGTCCTGCTGGCCTCGCAGCTGAAGTTGAAGAGTTCCTGGATGGCAATGGCACACGCTGCTGGGTCCCCTGTGCCCATCACCGTGAGATTCTGCGCAGGGCTGGGGCTGCTCGGTGCATGGACACAGGGGCTGTTGTAGAGATCTGCCATGGTGATGTTCTCCTGGTATCCCTTGGGGTAGCAGGGGTGAGACACCTGCTGGGGAGACCGGCTGCCCTGGGGACAGCAGGAGCTGTTAGCTTGGCCTGGCATGTCAGCAAGACCCTAGCCCACAGCTTAGACATCCCCAAAAACCAGGATCTAGTCCCTAGGAGGATTTGAGAGGAAGCAGGAGCCACCCTCTGCACGACTAACCTGCCTCAGGCTTCTGCTGGCCCTGCTGTCAGCCCCACCACCGCGCTGGGCTGGGCTGGGCTGGTGATGCCATGTCCAGCCCACGCCTCCCCGTGGGGGTGGAAACCTGCTCCCTGACTGCAGGGGAGCTCCCTGCTCTTGGCATTCGTTCTGTCCCCACCACATCTTGCAGCCTCTCGCCCAGAAAGGACCAGAGGTGCCTGCTCAGCCCCCAGCATCCCCACCTGCTGCAGTGCTGGGCTGTGCCCTCTGCCCCAGCGGGACGGGGGGACACGGGTGGGTGGTGGAGCAGTGTGCAGGGGTTGGGGGATCCTTGCTCTGGGCAGAAATGTAGGAAGGGTGAGTTAATTTAATCTCCATCTACAGCTCCCTATCATCTCTGCACTGAGCTGTGGGGAGTCTCAGTCCTGGGCCACACCTGCTTGCTTATTTAGGGGGTAAAGACCAAAGGCTTCATAACCCCAGCCAGGAGGTGCCAGATCATGGCCCCGGGTGATGGGACTCCCTGTCCTTTCTGTTCTCCTGTGGAGGACTTGGTGGCCTTTCAAACCGCTCGCGTTTCAACGAAGCCAATACCTGGAAACCACCCAGCCAAGGGAACGCTTCATGCCCATGTCTGAGGGGACAGGGCAGAACCCAAGGGTATGGCTGGGCTTGGGAAGGGATGAGAAATGCCACTGCATCTCAACGTCTGGGGAGAAGGGAGCCCTGGCAGGGAACCACCTTCCACCCAATGGAGAAAAGGTTTTGGTTCACTAAATGAAATCCAAGTCTCTCTCAGGTTTTTCAATCTGTGAAAACTCCCAGTTTGTTCCCTAATGCTTCTTCCATGGGCATGCCCCAAATTTTTGGAAGACATTTTTCAAGGCAACAGGAAATGGTTGAGCAGATCCTGGTGACTTGTGGCTCTGGTACCTGGTGGAGAGCTGCCAGCAGCCTCTTCAAGGCTTGTGTCTGCCCGTAGCAGAGGTAGCTGTGGGTGTAGAGTGTGTAGTTGGTGCTGTACAGCCTGAAGAAGACAGACATGTTCTTGTCCTCAATGGTGACTCCAGGCTGGAAGGTTATTTGTGTTGAGGCGCCTCCAAGATCCAGAGCTCCAAAAACTTCCGTGTCCTGAGGATGTTCCCATTTCTCTGCAAAGGAAAACTGGCCCCATAAGACAGAAAGTGTTAGTCTGAACTGGAAGGAGTCACAGTTCCTGGCCCTCCCCTCAAGGCTTGGTGGACTCAGAAGCCCCTGAGTGACCTTCCATGTCCCATCTCCCTGCCTAAGCCCTCTTTGCCCACGTCCTCCTTGACCCGCACAGAGCTCCGTGAAGCACCCAGCCCTGTCCCTTGGCACAGCAGGTTCAATCCTGGGATTTGAGGAGGGAAAGAGTAACATGTTCACCTGGGCTCTGATATTCCTGATACCCACACTGACCCACATGTAAGTAGGGAGCACAGGGCCATGCTGAGCTGGACACAAAGGCCCTTGAGTCTGTTTAACTGCATCAGTGGAGCTGAACGTGCAGTTCTCAAGAGCAGGCTGCGTTTATTTGGGTGACTAGCACCCTAATCCTGTATTTTTCTGTGCTCTGGTAATGAAGGAAACTGGGTGTAGCTCAAAGAGGGATCCACAGACTGCTTATCCCCTGCCTGCCCCCTCCCCCAGCCCCCACCTTCACCAGGGTCTCCAGCAGGTAGTTGACGGTGATCCAGCCGAAGGAGCCCTCCTCGTTCCCCGTGAGGATCTGAGCTCCACGGAAGTCCACGGGGTACTCGCCAATGGCCTTGGCAACCTCAGCAAAGACCTGCTGGGCCTTGGTGCTGTTCTGCTCCCTGCCAGGGAAGGGGACAGACACCACAGGAGTAGCAGCAGGCAATGGCTGGAGCCTTCAGCGCAGGGCTGACAGCAAGAGGCTGCGTCTGCTGCAGAGCATCGCGGCTGCTCAGACAGGGCAGAGCCTCCAAATCCCTCCACTGCTGTCTTGGGGGTCTCCCTAAAAATGCTGCCTGGGGGTTGTGCCTGAGCATGCAAGAAGGTTCATGCCAGGCTGGCAGAGGACGTTCATCCACCCCTGGGGCTGCTGCCAGGCTGGGGCTGGAGTGGGCTGGGGGGTCTCCCCGTGGGCACACTGAGCAGCTCCCTGGGACACCCTGGGGGATTGCAGACATGCATGTTCTGCCCATCACCGTGGCCTGCCTGGGCAGCAGCCCCCCCATGTCCTCTGCCCCCAGTGCCCCCTGTTCCCCCAGCCTCTCATGTCCCCAGCCCCCATCCCAGCCGATGCAGAAGCCTGAGGTGGGGAAGGGGTGGGAGGTGGTTTTGGCTCCGGGCGGTGCTGGTACCTCAGCAGCCTCATGCCTGCTGTGGCCCCCAGGTAGGTGGGGGTCTCCCGCTGCTGCTCTGCTGGAATGATCTCCATGGCCTTGTCCAGGCAGGGCTTCAGGCTGGCTCCAGCCCCAGCGGGGTCATCTGCATAGCTGGAGATGCCAGGTCCTGCAAGAGGGCACCTCATGATGGAGCAAGCTCAGTGTCACCCAGGAGGGACAGGGCACCCATTCCCCAGGCACAGGGAACTCTCTAGACCTCCTTGGAATTACCCAGATTTCCCCATCACAGACCAAAACTGTGCTGGTTTTGGTGCCATATAGATAATGAAATGGAAACTGCTGACCCAAAGAGCAGTTAGGAACTCCATACAATAACCCAGCAGAAACCCAGTAATGTTTAGGGACTTCTGCAGAACTTTTAGGAGGCCCCATGGGAAGATGAAGTTGCATGTTATGAAAGCAGCTGTGAATAGATGTTATGGGAAGAACAGCCAAGGAAGCAGTTCTATGGGAGAAGGAGCAAACTACACATTCAGCATCCCAAATTGTGTGTTGATGCACAACCACCAGCTGCAAGATTGGACTGGCTCCAGGAACTGTGCTAACCGGGAGCCTTACCCACCTTTGGATCCCCCAATTACTGTAGGGCTCCCTGAGGTGCAAACTATCCTCCCTAAAACTAACTTTGGTTCTTCCACCAGTCCATCTCCCTCTGGCCCAGTGCAGGCTGAACGACTCAGGTCACCGACAATGCAGTGAGAGACTGGGGCAGTGACCCAGGAGCAGGGGCAGAGGGGTGAGCACACTCACCAGCCACGGTGCAGGCCTCCACCTGGGAGACGATGCCGGTGCCGTTCTCCTTGTCCCCGGGCCACCGGTACACGTAGAGAGTTGTGTGCGTGGAGCCGGCGTCGAACACCAGACCGTACTGGGGGGAGAGGAGGGGACACGGGGGTGACAAGTGCCATGGGGGGTTCTGAGAGCTTCTGCCCTTTTTTCCCATGTATGTGGGCAGCACAGGTCCACATGTCCACGCTCCCTTTAGCACCCTACTCCACCTCTGCCCCCCTTGGTTTAGCCATTCAAAGGAGCTACGGGTCGGAAAGGGGAGATGGGCAGCTCAGCAGGGTGACTTGCAGAGCAGGGAAGCATCCCAAAGGACTCAGGCTGCCCAAGCTGCTCCCAGACATTCAGCAGTGGCAAATCTCACAAACCCTGACTATTTTTTAACAGTCTGCAGAAGCCAGTGGAAGACAACAGGATAGGGACACGCTCTGGCTGTCTGAAAAGAGAGAAGAGAAAGTGTCTGGGATGGAAACTGAAGCAGCCCCGGGAGGTGGGCAGCTCTTCTCTGTCCTTTCCTTAACAAGGAGACAGGGCCGTGGTTTAGGGGGGCGGTTGATCTGCCCAGCGCTACCTTGATGAGGTTCAGCCCTGACCAGCTGCGTGGCTGGGGAGGGGGGAGGTTGCAAGCAGAGAGGCAGACAGGGCTGATGGAAGTAGGAGGTGTGGAAAGGGGCTGGCGGTCATTCCGAAGCTCCCCAGGTCCCACCAGGCACCTACTTTGTTCCTCGCGGGGAGAGCAGCATCCCTGGCCGGGGTCAGGAGCAGCAGGAAGGCGGGCACCCCCAGCACCGCCAGCAGGGCCGCCGGGCCCCAGCGCAGCAGCCCGGGCGGCATCGCGGCGCTGCGGGCGGGACGGGCTGGGTCAGAGCAGCCCCGGCTCGGGGGCCGCTCCTCCCCTCCCTGGGGAGCCCCACAGCCCCCCAGGGACCCCCGGGGCCGCGGGGTGCGGGGAGCGGAACGAGCCCCTCGGGCAGCAGCAGAGCACGACCCGGGGCCCGGCGGGGCTGGACCCGCCCCGGCAGCGCTGGGCCCGGGAAGGGGAGGGGGCGGCCGCGCTCCCGGCTGCCCCGCCGTACCTGAGCCGGGGGAGCCGCTGCTGCTTCGGTTCCCCGAGCTGGGCAGAAACCGCCGCTCTCTCGGCCTGTCCCCGGGCTTGGCCCGAGGGCAGCTCTGCGGGTGCTGCCGGCACCAGCCCAGCCCTGCCCTGCAAAGCGAAAGCGCGGCCTGCGCCGGCCTCGGTGTCCGGCGGCGCCCGGGACAGCCCGGGCTGGAGCCCCGCGCTGCGGCAGCGGGGCCGGGGAGGGTGGGCGGCAGCCCCTGCCCGCAGCGCCCGGCCTGCCCGCACCCCTGCCCGCAGCGCCCCGGGGCTGGGACCTGGGCATGGGGACAGGAGGGGCCGTGGTTGTGAGTTTGGGTCTCTGTCAGGGGGATCAGGTCCCCGACCAAGCGGACCTGGAGGGAGATGGCTTCTTGGCTGTGGGGACAAGTTCCTGGCCATGACGATGGCTCCCGGTCCATGATGACGGCTTCACCTGCCAGGTCCCTGCTCTTCCTTTCCCGGGCTCCTCTGCCAGCCTGGCTCTGCCCGCAGTGGGACAGCCAGCTGACAGGAGGGGTGACAGGCTCGGCTTTCCCTTGCCACGTGTTTCTGGGCAGGGATGCCTGTGGGGGTCCCGGTCCGCAGCCGCTGCCTCCAGCCCGGGGGCAGCCCGAGGGGCAGCCCGAGGGGCAGCCGTGCCTGCCGGGCTGGCCGTGAGCTCCCCGGGCTCTGTCCCCCCGCCGGGCAGAGCCGCACGCCCAGCACCCGGTGCGGGGAGGTCTGGCAGGCGGAGCCGCTCCTCCTCCAGCAGCGAAGCGGTTAATGCCGAGCGCTCCTTTCACCCCGGGCCCCCAGCCCCGCGCTCTCCTGGGCAGGTTGGCTGGTCTGGGGCCAAGGGGAGGGCGGGCCGGGAGAGCGCGGCAGCCTTTGTCCCGGGAGCGGGGCCGCAGGTAGGAGCTGCCGGGAGCCGCCCGGGTGAGCGGCGGGCTGGGGAGGGGGCCGGGCTGGGCGGGGGGCTCAGGGCCCGCCCGGCAGCGGGTGAACCCCCTGGGCGGGCTGGAGGAGCAGGAGGGAGCGGGCTGGGGCGGCAGCGGGTGCCCGGGGGGCAGGGGGCGGCAGGGACGGGGGCAGGGGACCGCTCTGCCTGGCAGAGATGCTCCCGGCCTGCAGTTTTGGCTACTTTCTTACCATGTCAAGAGCCCTTTTGACTTTCAAATCTTTTAAGTGCACGGTGGAGGAGTCAGGTTCCAGTTCTTCTGAGCAACAGTTAGTTTAGAGCCAGCGATGCCCCTGAGCCTTCCCTCCCGCACGCGGAGCCCCCCACGAGGGGCGCCGGGAGGTGAGGGCTCTTTGTAGAGCCCTTGGTTGTGCCCAGCCGCACACAAACAGCCGCTGCCATGACCCGGGCTCCGTGCGTTGCTGTGGACTTCCCACACGTGGGAACGGCTCCTTGAGGCTCTGGGCAGCAGCGTGCCTCTTCTGGAGCTCTGGAGGTATCACCGCCACCTTCCAGTCATGACTGCTCAACTCAACCTGCCACATACAGTAGCAGGTCTCAGTGCCGGCCCCTCCTGAGGTGCCACTGAAAGGCTGGGCAGATCGATCAGCTTCTCACGTGCCTCTTGCCATGTTTTCCACCCCCTGGGCTCCCTACCCATGCCCTGCTCTCCTCACTGGCTCTGTGCTGCCTTCAGATGTTGCCTCCTGCCCTGTCAGAATGGAAATTAATCCCTGCCAGAGCAGGTGTAGTTCATTTCCCACCAGCTGGTGCATGCAGGAGAGTGCCATTTGTCACCATTTCATATTGTTCCATCGCACAGAGACTGGGACAGAATTTTCCAGGATGTGGGCAGGGCTGGGGAGTTTTGCCACTGCTGTGTTACCTGGAGCAGGGGAATCACATCCCAGTGAGACATCTGTATCTGGGCAAAGTCTAGCAGGGCTAATAGGACAGGAGATGTGGCACTTGTTGACTGCTTCCATATCATCTCCTCAGCCACAGCCATCATAGAGGGGAGGGTTTGACAAGGGCCTCCTGTAGTGCTGCGTTGTGGGCCAGAAGAGAACAGCTTCTCTCCATCATTATACATCTCGTGTCACGCAGGAGATTGGTCACCCTTGTTCATCACTGGAGCTGCTAACTCCAAAACAGGAGTCAGCATCCCCTTTGCTCTTGCCAAAAGTCCTTCCTCTCTGCTGGCCTGGCAAACGAGCAAGGGAATTTCTCTGTGTTTTTATGCACTCCCAGGGGAATTGTGTAGCCAAGCAACAGCCCACAGGTGCCACCTCAGAGAATTGGTTGGGTTCAATAGCTTCTCTAGGCTCTCAGGGCATCTTCTGCTCAGTTGGAGCCTGGCTTGCAGCCTGATGCCATGGATGGAGGTCAGCCTGGCTCCCTGCAGGAGAGCTGCCTGTGTGGCCAGTGGCACGGAGCAGGGTGTTGCAGGTGGAAGAGGTGGAGCTACATGTGGAGAAAAATGACCTGGACCAGCTCTGAGGTGCTGGGCACATGGACATGTCAGCTGTCATGTGCTGAGAACACATTGCAGGGAACCAGACCCTTTGGCTTTGCAGCTCCACTGCAATCTCTTACTGGTGCCTCGGGGCTGATTCTGCTGGGAGCTGAGCTCCAGCTGGGTAAGGGGGAGGTGCAGGACCTTCCCCCTGGCTTTGTGTGCCCATGACATGCTGTCAGCTTGGCCCCAGGACTGTGTGTACCCAGATCAGCAGGAGCTTTCTGGCTCTGCCCTCTGCCTGCCCTAGGGGCTGCAGGAGTAGCTTAGAGATCACCTGCAGACAAGGACAGCATCCCCCCACATCTGCCTACCTGCTGTGGCACCACCACAGCCAAGGAGAGTTGGCCAGGCAGGAGACACATGGCTGGAAATGCTGTTCCCTTGTCTGTTCCCTCTCAAGAGCAGTCTGGGACTGTTGGGCACAAGATGGGACCTGATGGTTCCAAGTCTTGTGGGAAAGGTTTTGCAAGGGTGCAGGGTATGATGGCAGCAGGTGGGTGTCAGAGGGATGCAGCCCTGCATCCATCCCTGGAGGAGATGGCCGTGCTGGAAACCTGCCAGGGCATGGTCCTGCTCCCAGTCAGGGACTCAAGTTAGCCACTGTCGGGCTTGTCCCAGTGATGCTGCTGGAAAGGGAGATGCTGACCAGTCTCCCAGCCAGTAGTTTGGACAAGGCAGAGGATGGAGACCAGGCTGTGCAGAGCCTGGAGGGCTGCAGTTGAGAAAGCAGGGCTGAAAATGCCAATCTCAAAATCCCCCAGAGAGGGAGTGCTAAGGAGGAGGGGATGTCCCAGCCTAAGACTGCCAAGAGACTCCTGTAGGAGCAGACATGTGCTGGAAGATGGCTTCAAGCCCTTGTCAGGAAAGGGTGAAATCCTGTCTTGCCAGATGCCATGATCATTAATAAGATTTGCATTTCAAAACCAGCCTTGAAAAAAGGCAGCGGTGTGAGCTGGGGGTCGGGGCTGTTCTTGCAGGTTGGAGGAGGAATGGACTACAAAGCCAAGGCCATTGCAGGTCTCCTGGCAGCCACCTGTGTCTTCAGCATCATTGCCCTCATTCTGAGTGTTGTGAACGTGAGGGACGTGTTTCTGCCTCCCAGCACCAAGGTAGGATTCTCGGGGGGCAGCTTCCTGCTCTCGCCTGGGTGCTGGTCACCGCTTGGCAGAGGGTTTACCCCAGGATTCAGGCAGGCTGTGTTTTTGTCACTGAGATGGGAACAGGCTGGCATGCCAGGTAGATCTGGCAGAGTTTTGTCACTGTGTCTGGCCTTACAGAACATACAGCCTTTTCATCACAGGGCATTGCCAGCTCAAAGAGCTTGTGATGGAGCCTCGTCCCCAACACAGCTGGTGATGCCACAGGGCTTTCCCTGCTCTGGTGACACTCTTCATCTGGCCACTTGCCTTTCCCCTGCTCACCAGGAGCTCTGCTGGCTCTGCAGGAGCTCTGCTGGCTCTGTGGCAGGTGAAGCTGCTCTGTACCCCCTGACACCCCGTGTCCCCTCCTCTCCCCCCAGTACGGTCTGGTGTTCGACGCCGGCTCCACGCACACAACTCTCTACGTGTACCAGTGGCCCGGGGACAAGGAGAACGGCACCGGCATCGTCTCCCAGGTGGAGGCCTGCACCGTGGCTGGTGAGTGTGCTCACCCCTCTGCCCCTGCTCTGCTGGGGGAGACTTGGGTGCATCAGCCCTGTGCTTGCCAGGGTGGCTGTCCCATGGTGCCAAGGTGAGTGGCAGGTTCATGACAGATTGTGGTAAACAGGAAATGCCCCAAAGGACATTTATTTATTTGGCATGTATAACTATGCAAAGGGGCATTTATTCCTATTTCAAAGGTGTGTCGGGCTTTGGCACAAGGACCTGACTAGTGAGGGGAGGTAGGGTCAGTTAAATGGTACATGGAGCTGGGCTGGGACTGGCAAAGGCCACCAGGCCAGTACAGAAGTGCCAGGGCATAGAGGAGAGGGCTCCGAGCTCACCTCAACCTCAAATCCAGGCTCTGCCACAGTGATGTGGCAATTACTGGTTAACTGCAAAGGTCTGGTGGAGGGCAAAGTGTAACAGAGAGGGTGCATGGCCTAATGGCAATAATGTGTGCAATACTCAGGGGAGGGTAAATAGTGATATTACCACCCCAGAGCCTGTCCCTGCCCACCACAGGACCGTGCTGGGCACTCAGACCTGGTGCCAGCCTCTAAAAATAGAAACTCAAGCTGTGCAGATGGCACCTCTGCCTGTGCTCACCCTCCCTGCAGGACCAAAGGAGAGCCTGCCACTCCCTAGGGAAAGAGGGAACTGCTCTGTGTGTCCACCGTGTAATGCGGGACCAGCTGGTCACCCTGGGGCAGTTGGGCCTCCCTGAGATCAAGCATGTACTCAGCAGAGAGCCACATTCCCCATCTCCACCCAGAGCTCCCACAGTGAGCTCTGGCCGTGGCACACGTGTTGCCAGCAGGCCAGACAGCCCTGAGCACTGTGCTTACAGGGACACCCTTGGCAAGGGCCCAGCTGACCTGAGTAAGAGGTGAAAAGCCCCTGGGTCATTCAGGGAGGACATACCCACCATGCCCTGTCCCTCCTGGGTGACACTGAGCTTGCTCCATCATGAGGTGCCCTCTTGCAGGACCTGGCATCTCCAGCTATGCAGATGACCCCGCTGGGGCTGGAGCCAGCCTGAAGCCCTGCCTGGACAAGGCCATGGAGATCATTCCAGCAGAGCAGCAGCGGGAGACCCCCACCTACCTGGGGGCCACAGCAGGCATGAGGCTGCTGAGGTACCGGCACCGCCCGGAGCCAAAACCACCTCCCACCCCTTCCCCACCTCAGGCTTCTGCATCGGCTGGGATGGGGGCTGGGGGCATGAGAGGCTGGGGGAACAGGGGGCACTGGGGGCAGAGGACATGGGGGGCTGCTGCCCAGGCAGGCCACGGTGATGGGCAGAACATGCATGTCTGCAATCCCCCAGGGTGTCCAAGGGAGCTGCTCAGTGTGCCCACGGGGAGACCCCCCAGCCCACTCCAGCCCCAGCCTGGCAGCAGCCCCAGGGGTGGATGAACGTCCTCTGCCAGCCTGGCATGAACCTTCTTGCATGCTCAGGCACAACCCCCAGGCAGCATTTTTAGGGAGACCCCCAAGACAGCAGTGGAGGGATTTGGAGGCTCTGCCCTGTCTGAGCAGCCGCGATGCTCTGCAGCAGACGCAGCCTCTTGCTGTCAGCCCTGCACTGAAGGCTCCAGCCATTGCCTGCTGCTACTCCTGTGGTGTCTGTCCCCTTCCCTGGCAGGGAGCAGAACAGCACCAAGGCCCAGCAGGTCTTTGCTGAGGTTGCCAAGGCCATTGGCGAGTACCCCGTGGACTTCCGTGGAGCTCAGATCCTCACGGGGAACGAGGAGGGCTCCTTCGGCTGGATCACCGTCAACTACCTGCTGGAGACCCTGGTGAAGGTGCGGGCTGGGGGAGGGGGCAGGCAGGGGATAAGCAGTCTGTGGATCCCTCTTTGAGCTACACCCAGTTTCCTTCATTACCAGAGCACAGAAAAATACAGGATTAGGGTGCTAGTCACCCAAATAAATGCAGGCTGCTCTTGAGAACTGCACATTCAGCTCCACTGATGCAGTTAAACAGACTCAAGGGCCTTTGTGTCCAGCTCAGCATGGCCCTGTGCTCCCTACTTACGTGTGGGTCAGTGTGGGTATCAGGAATATCAGAGCCCAGGTGAACATGTTACTCTTTCCCTCCTCAAATCCCAGGATTGAACCTGCTGTGCCAAGGGACAGGGCTGGGTGCTTCACGGAGCTCTGTGCGGGTCAAGGAGGACGTGGGCAAAGAGGGCTTAGGCAGGGAGATGGGACATGGAAGGTCACTCAGGGGCTTCTGAGTCCACCAAGCCTTGAGGGGAGGGCCAGGAACTGTGACTCCTTCCAGTTCAGACTAACACTTTCTGTCTTATGGGGCCAGTTTTCCTTTGCAGAGAAATGGGAACATCCTCAGGACACGGAAGTTTTTGGAGCTCTGGATCTTGGAGGCGCCTCAACACAAATAACCTTCCAGCCTGGAGTCACCATTGAGGACAAGAACATGTCTGTCTTCTTCAGGCTGTACAGCACCAACTACACACTGTACACCCACAGCTACCTCTGCTATGGGCGGACACAAGCCTTGAAGAGGCTGCTGGCAACTCTCCACCAGGTACCATTTCCTGTTGCCTTGAAAAATGTCTTCCAAAAATTTGGGGCATGCCCATGGAAGAAGCATTAGGGAACAAACTGGGAGTTTTCACAGATTGAAAAACCTGAGAGAGACTTGGATTTCATTTAGTGAACCAAAACCTTTTCTCCACTGGGTGGAAGGTGGTGGTGGTTCCCTGCCAGGGCTCCCTTCTCCCCAGACGTTGAGATGCAGTGGCATTTCTCATCCCTTCCCAAGCCCAGCCATACCCTTGGGTTCTGCCCTGTCCCCTCAGACATGGGCATGAAGCCTTCCCTTGGCTGGGTGGTTTCCAGGTATTGGCTTTGTTGAAACCCGAGCGGTTTGAAAGGCCACCAAGTCCTCCACAGGAGAACAGAAAGGACAGGGAGTCCAGTCACCCAGGGCCATGATCTGGCACCTCCTGGCTGGGGTTATGAAACCTTTGGTCTTTACCCCCTAAATAAGCAAGCAGGTGTGGCAGAGGACTGAGACTCCCCACAGCTCAGTGCAGAGATGATAGGGAGCCATAGATGGAGATTAAATTAACTCACCCTTCCTACATTTCTGCCCAGAGCAAGGATCCCCCAACCCCTGCACACTGCTCCACCTCCCACCCGTGTCCCCCCGTCCCGCTGGGGCAGAGGGCACAGCCCAGCACTGCAGCAGGTGGGGATGCTGGGGGCTGAGCAGGCACCTCTGGTCCTTTCTGGGCGAGAGGCTGCAAGATGTGGTGGGGACAGAACGAATGCCAAGAGCAGGGAGCTCCCCTGCAGTCAGGGAGCAGGTTTCCACCCCCACGGGGAGGCGTGGGCTGGACATGGCATCACCAGCCCAGCCCAGCCCAGCGCGGTGGTGGGGCTGACAGCAGGGCCAGCAGAAGCCTGAGGCAGGTTAGTCGTGCAGAGGGTGGCTCCTGCTTCCTCTCAAATCTTCCTAGGGACTAGATCCTGGTTTTTGGGAATGTCTAAGCTGTGGGCTAGGGTCTTGCTGACATGCCAGGCCAAGCTAACAGCTCCTGCTGTCCCCAGGGCAGCCGGTCTCCCCAGCAGGTGTCTCACCCCTGCTACCCCAAGGGATACCAGGAGAACATCACCATGGCAGATCTCTACAACAGCCCCTGTGTCCATGCACCGAGCAGCCCCAGCCCTGCGCAGAATCTCACGGTGATGGGCACAGGGGACCCAGCAGCGTGTGCCATTGCCATCCAGGAACTCTTCAACTTCAGCTGCGAGGCCAGCAGGACGTGCGGGTTCAACGGGGTCTATCAGCCACCTGTGCGGGGACAGTTCTTCGTAAGGAGCCTCCCTGCCCTGGGCTGGGGGGCAGGACATGGGTGGGAGTCTCTCCTGCCACTGGTTATGCTAAGGGGTGGGGAAGGAGGGGAGCCCAGAGCTGATCCCATCTGCAAATCTCTTCTGTGCTGGGATGTGGCTTCTGCCTCCTGTGATGTCCCAGCTCCCCCGGAGGGAAGTGGGAAGATCTTGTCCCAGGAAGTTAAGTCTGTGCCAGCTCGCAGTGCAAGCAGCAGCCCAGGGTGTGTCAGCCAGCTCCAAAGCTTTCTGGTAGACCATCAAGTGGGTGCTGGATGCAGGACCCTGGGAATTATACAGGACTCTGGCCCCAGTCAAGAGGGTTGTGGGTTTTTTTGGGTGAGGAAGGAGGTGTAATTTTTACCACCTTGCCTTATCCCCCAGGCTTTCACTGGCTTCTACTACACCTTCCACTTTCTGAACCTGACCAACCAGCAGTCTCTGAGTGATGTCAACTCCACGGTCCAGACCTTCTGCAAGAAGAACTGGACAGAGGTGAGAGCCCTGTGCTTGTCCTGTCCCAGATCTCTGCCAGGCTGTTCCCTGGGCCAGGGAGTGTTCCTGAGCATGTTTCTTTCCCTGTTCCACCATGTCCCCTGATGCCCCCGCAGCTGGTGCAGGCCTTCCCGCAGGAGAAGCGGTACCTCCACACCTACTGCTCTGCAGCAATTTACATCCTGACGCTGCTGCTTGATGGCTACAAGTTCACCCACCAGACATGGAGCAGCATCCACTTCAGCCAGCAGGTAGAGACCCCAGGGGTGGGAGCTGGCAAGCAGCTGTGGTCCTGTCCTCACCTGAAGACACGTTCAGGAGCTGCATCCCTGGAGTTCTCTGCACTAGAAATGTGTCCCTATCTACTGATCCCAGTGATCCTAGCCCAGCTTCACTCTTTCTTACCTGTCCCCACACCTCTGACACCAGCTGGTTTCTCACTTGCTCTGGTGTAAGATGATTTTACAGGGCTCAGAGAAGCACAGAGAAGGATTTGGCCACTTCTGTCTCTGATGTTATGCAGAATTAACTTAAGCATCAGAGAGGTGATGGTGGTCCCAGGACTAATTTGAACCAAAATATGACAAAATTTGAAGGATCATGGGGGAGTGTGAAAGCTCAGATCCAAAATCATGTGCAGGTCACAGAGGCACATCAGGAGCAGAGCGGTCACCCATGTTCTACTGCCCTTTCAGCCCTTGGGAAGGGATGGGGAAGGAAGCACTTCATATAACTGGTGCTGGTGAGACCAGGTTCACCACAGCCAGGTCCACATGTGGAATCACAGCTAGGGCAGCTCCTGAGAGAGGTCCCCATCAGTCCTTGCACTGAAGCTGCCAGGGCCTGAAGAGACACTTTTGGCTGATCTCTGCTCTCACCCCAGGCAGGCAGCATGGACATCGGATGGTCACTGGGCTTCATGCTGAACTTCACCAACATGATCCCCACGGAGGCCATGGAACACGTGAAGGGGCACCAGCCCAGTCTGTGGGCAGGTGCTGTCTCCTTCATTGTGCTGGCCATAGTGGTGGCCTTGGTGGCTGTTTTCCTCCAGTGTTTCTGGAAAACCACATAGCTCCCAGCGTCCTGACTAGGGACATCGTGTCCACTGAACCAGGCAGGGAAGTGGTGCAAAAGAAGGTGAAAGGGGAAGAAGAATGAGGGCATTATATTAATTTCCATCGCTCAGGTGATCTGATTGGATCATGTCTGTAAAGATGCTGAAGATGACAAAGATGTCCTGAGATCTCCAAGTACCTCCAAGAGAAAAAGACTCTAGAAAAACCTGTAATCTCACTGACAAAACCTGGCTGAGACTTGGTGGCTAGATGAAGCCAGATAAAGTCTAACTAGAAATAAAATCCCTTTCGTTTCCAAGTCTGAAGGTCACTAACCAGCCTAGCACCATTTCCTTGGCACTTCCAGTCCAGCTGGGTTGCTCTCCTGCCAGCTGTGGGAGGCAACCAGTGATGGAGAGCAGTGGTAACATTATCTGTATCTTGCCCCGTGCAAGATGTGCAGGACTTTTGTAGTATGTGACAGAAAATCTGTCAGCTGTCTTTAAAAATATCTACTGGCATATCTCAGCAGAAAAATGCAAGTGCAAGTTGATTTAAGAGCTGCCAACTCTGGCTCAGGGTTTATTGTATATTCAAGTTACACAGCCCAGCTTTGTCAGACACCAAATCCCCAGCAGGTTCCAGGCACTTTAGTGTTTTATTTAGACCAGCAGAGCCCAGCATAGCTCTGCTGCAGGAACCAGACACTCATTTCAGTCCTTCCAGCCCAGCCCCCCTGAGGCTCCAAAGCTGGGCTGAGCAGGGCTGTTCCTACAGCTTCCTCTGTGCTGCAAAACTCCTGCCCATGCAGCGTGGAGCAGTAACATCCAGGCAGGAGTTAAGGCCCTAAGAAAAGAACCAAAGGCATCTGGGCTGAGGGATGCTAAGATCCCTTTGGCTCTGGCAGATCCACGGTGTACTTGCTGTGGAAGATGAAGCATGGTGGTCCTACCCCAAGGTGTTACCCCACATACCCCACTGCAAACTGGTTACAGAGGCCTTCCCAAAGAGCAACATCTCTCTGGTGGAGATAAGGATATAGGGCCCAAGGGCCTGGGGAACTGGGCTCTGCCTCCTGATCAAGCAGCTATCCTTGGCTTCATAGGGTGAGGCTCAGCCTTCCCAGCCTGAACTTGAGCAACAAGGGAGAAGGAGCAAAGACCTCCATCCAGAGGAACCTCTTCTCACCCAGCAGTCTGAGCTGCCACATGGACATTTCCCATAGCCAAACACCAGATCCTTCCCCCTCTTTGCTCTGCAGGGGCACATCTTTGGCAGTGTAAGCACAGGTCTGGGAACAAGCTGTAGAAAATGCTGTTGGACTGCTGGAACTGACCCCGTGGGATCTAAGAGCGGGTACATCTCCTGCCCAGGTTCAGCGGAGCTCCTGGCTGGGCTGGCTGTAGCCCAAAGGAGCTGGGACTGGGGTGTCCCAGTGCTGGGAGACGAGCAGCTGGGCAGGAAAAGGCTTCTGTTCACTATAGGAAGGCAGCACCACAACTGGTCTGGGTTGCAAAGCACTTGGGGAAGATGCCAGTCTTGCCATTGCAGTGTCCTTCAAGCCAGTCCTCATTCACTGGGAAAAGATAAAGGAGCAGGATGAGCCCTGGTCATATTTGTGGGGTACGTGAGAGTTTTCATGGCTGGAATTTAACTCTGGGCAAAACCCAGTGCAAGCCTGTACCTCCTGAGACAGCGCAGGAGAGGCCACCTGTTCCCCAGGCCCTCCAAAAGCCCAGCCCAGCACAAGCCTGCAGATAGGCCTGGAGAGCTACCTTCAGAGAGGATGTCCAGCAGGTCTCCCTTGCTGAACGCCAGGTCCCCCGGTCCCTGCGCAGGGTAGGAGTGCTGAGCCAGCATCCGATAGAGGACGGGTCTGCCTGAGTGCGTGTCAGAGTCCTACAGGAAAAAATCAGCACAGAGGCTGCGAGGCAAAGCAGCCTCCAGTAGAGCCCAGCACAGCAGAGGAGCTTGTCACAGCCCACGTACCTGGCAGCAGAGTGTCAGCCTGCCATCTGTCAGCTGCTGCCACATCTTCCCCAGATCCTCCTCTCCTAAAACTGCACCCAGCTCTTTGCCATCCGAACGCCTGTAGCTGCAAGGGGTCATGGACACGGCTCAAATCATCTCACTTGGAGCCAGAGGCAAGCTTAGCCCTCCCCTGTCTCCAGTCTTCCAGGTCCCCTTTGTTACCCCCTCCAAGCTGGCAACTTTGCACAGTGACACAGGGCCACCCTGCATGCTCGGCAGGCAGGAGGGCACTGTTAGGGGCCCTGTCACCTCCTCACACACTTACTTGAGGAGAAGATCATGGACTGTCCTGACTGCACTCTGGGTGTGTCCCCAGGGCTGTCACAGTCAGGGAGACCCCACCCTAGGCCCAGCTGACAGATTGCTCTGCCCTGGTCCATGTGCGCCCCAAGGGCTGAGTGGAGTGGGAGAAAATCCAATGCACAGCAGCTGCACAGAGTGTTGCCTTCTCTTCCCCCATTTCTTGACCATGCTACAGTTTCCTGGGAAAGGTCCTTTGGCTTTTAAAGCCCACAGAGCACACACACACTGTTCTCCAAACCAAAAGCCATGGTAAGGTTAGCCCTGGTGGTGGGGCACTGGAATGGGCTGCCCAGGGAAGCAGGAATAGCACCCAGCCTGACAATACTCAAGAAGCATTTAGGCATCACCAGGGGTGATGTGAACTTTGGGGTTGTCCCGTTCTGGGGCAGGAGCTGGACTGGGTGATCCAGGCTGTCCAAGGAGGTGATTGAGCCACCATCCCTGGAGACATCTAAACAGACAGATGTGGTGCCAGGGGACAGGGTTTAGTGGCAGAATTAGGGTAGTGGTTGGACCTGATGATCTTGAAGGTCTCTTCCAACCAGAATGATGCTGTGATCCTGTGACACTGCACAGCAGGCTGGGCGCTCAGGTCTGTGCTGGTGTGAGCCCAGGGAAGTGTTCCCAGGAGACCAGGCACAGGTCTGTGTCCTCAGGGGAATGTGACAGCTGCTGTCACACACGCTGCTGCCACCTTGTTATACACACACACACACACACACACACACAGCCACCCTGTCACACATGCTGCTGCCACCCTGTTACACAAACACACACACACACAGCCACCCTGTTACACATGCTGCTGCCATCCTTTCACACACAGCCTGTCGCACACCCCGTCACACACCCCCCCCGTCACACACAGTCACCCTGTCGCACCCCCTGTCACACCCCGTCGCACCTGGTGGCACCTACCTCAGCCTCCCTCGCTCCGCCAGCCGGGCCAGGCGCTCCCGCAGCAGCGCCCGCAGCTCGGGCAGGGTGGGCACCTCCCGCAGCACCAGGCTGGCCTCGCAGCGCACCCGCAGCACCGCGGGGCTGCCCGCGCCCCGTGGCACCTGCCGAGAGATGTGGCACCGTGGGCAGGCTGGGTGTTCAGGCCTCAGATCAAGAGAGGTGACCCAGACGAGTCCCTAGGCTGCCAGGTGGCAGCAGCACAGCATCAAATGCAGATCTCAGAAGGGAATGACACACTCAAAGCCTGGGATCCAAGGCTCCTCCCATGACCTAAGAAGCCTGTTTCTGGGTCTGATCACACAGGTACCTCCCAGACCCAAACCTCTATGGGCAGGACCCCAGCTCCTCCAGCCAGCTGGAGAGATGGCCAAGTTCTCATGTTGTGCTGCCTTCTGTCTGAGGCACAACTGACCAAAAAATACTCCACAAGTCCTACAGAGAGGGATGGGAAATACAAATGGAGCAGAGCTGAACTGCAGCTGGCACTGCCCGAGAGGTGCTGTCCTCAAGTGGACAAAAGACCAATTCCAGTTCCATCACACACAGAGGCTGGTAATGACATGGAACTGCATCAGAAGACATCATCCCACAATACAAACCTGAGTGAACTGTGGTACCCAGCCTGACAGGAACGTAAAATGCCACGCGGAAGGAGGGGAGAAGGGACAGCAGGTAGATCAAAGACAGCTTGTTCTTGCAAAATGGGCTGCAAAGTATGGGCCTGAGAATGCTGCTGTGTCTGGGCCTTGAGGGTGACTAAAAGGACAATACCTGAAAGGGGCCTCTAAGAAGGCTGGGGAAGCAGAACAAGGGGTCATGGATTCAAGCTAGAGAAGGGTAGAGTTAGGTTGGAATTTAGGAAAAAGTTCTTTGATATGAGGGTGGTGGATCACTGGAACAGGTTGCCTAGAGACCTGGTGGAGGCCCCATCCCTGGAGACATTCAGGGTCAGGCTTGATGGGGCTCTGAGCAACCAGTGTGACATGTCCCTGCTTATTCTAAGGGGGTTGGACTAGATGACCTTTATAGGTCCCTTCCAACACAAGACATTCTATGATTCTGGTAAGCCTCAACCTTGGGCTGCCCCACAAAGCTGTATGATCACACACTTGGGAGTGGTGGAGAAAGACCACATGGGACCCTCTCTTCAAAATGGGAAAATGGGCAAAGGAAGATTTTTTTCCAGTGATTTTAGGGCAGCTCAGGAATTTGGAGAATCTGGCCAGGAATCTTGCACTTTTCACTGCCTTGATCTCTTGAGCAGCTTCAGCTTGTGAAACACCTTACCTTGAAGTCTGTTTGGGCACCAGCATCATTTGCAGAGGCATTTTTTCCCTCAGGAGATTCTGCAGAACAAAAGAAGAGCAGAGGAACAGTGCCTGGAGGCAGCAGTTCTGCAGCCCACCAGCACAAGGCAGCTGTGGCTGCAGGGAGCAACCAGCCCCCCACGTCTCCCTAAAGCAGGGGAGTGGTCACAGCTTCACGTAACACCCAGTGTGGGCCCTGACCAGGGGACTACCTGGTATCTGCTTCACATGGAGTCGGCTGGGAGGCACCTGGGCAGGAGGGAGGGGAATCCCATCACTGATCTTCTGCAACAGAACAACATCAGAAAGGAGTGAGCGGAAGACACCAGAGACTGGGCAGGGCTGGTGTGCATGACAGAGGCTGCAGCCAGTTATAAATTTTTAGGTGTAACTCCAGAGAGAGCCCCAAGGAGACCAGTTCATTAACTGGCTGGATGAAATGGAGCACTCAGGCTCTCAATGGTCTCTGCAGCTCCCATGGGTAGCAGAGGTGATGAGGAGTTTGGTGGGAGAGTTCCTTGGCCTCTGACCCCTTGCTGGGCTGGTTCTGGAGCAGAGGGAGGTTGCTCACACTGTGCTGAAGGTTTCCCCCATCATCTGCCAGCTCATCTGGGAACACGGATGGGTTCACAGTGAGACATTCATGGAGGAACCTAAGTGTGTGCTATGGCCAAGGATTCATTCAGAGGGAAAAAAATCATAGCAACATCAGAACAACTCTGTACTTCAAAAACCTCTTTCAGGAAATAGGGGTCTGAGTTGCACCTTTCTGCACTGGGTTCAGATGGAAAATGACTGGAACCATGTGTGGATATGCATGTGGTGGAGACGGGAGATGAAGGAAGTTTTCCCAAGTCAAAGGTGAGGGTTTAGGCACGTGGCCTCAAGGCAAAAGTGGTGCCTGTTTAAGATGTTACTGTCCCACTGCAGGTGATTAACTTGCTCTCACTCTGATGCTGAACTGAAACAGGTGAGCACTCCTCACCTGCTCCTGTGTCACATCAGGTGGCTGCAGACATTGTGGGAGCAAAATGGATGAACATGTGCCTCAAGCCCTCAAACTCATCACTCTGCCCACGGCCTCAACAAGTTACAGTGGGTCAGGAGAGCCATGGCAGCTGCTCATGTTGGTGTGATCCATCAGCCCATGGCAGGTAAGTGATAACAGAACCTAGAGCAGCTTGTGGTGCAAGCCACTGTGGCTTGGCTGTAAGTCCAAGCACCCAGGTTTTGCTGTTAGGAGACCTCCTGTGTATACAAAAATAACCATCTTTTCTGCTCTTAAATCCCCTGTTGCTCCTGTTCAGGACCACTTGGTCTTCAGACAAGGTGCCCCAGTGTTTCACACTCTATGTTTCTCTTATGTTTCTCAGTTGGCCTATGGTGTGATAATCTGATGAATAAATGTCTCAAATGCATCTCTTGGTCCCTTCCTCATCCCTGGTTGCAAGGTTGTCAGCTCACCCATTTATCCATTTTTGAGGCAGGCTCCAGGAGAGAGCAGGGTATTCGCAGCTTCTGCAGGACACAAAGCACAGCAGGGTGAGACCTGAGCTGTGGCTGTGGCAGCCCCAGCCCCACCTCCTGCCAGCCCCACCTCCTGCCAGCCCCACCTCCTGCCAGCCCCACCGCACTGCTGCAGCCCCTGCAAACCCCCACTGACACAAGAAGGTGCCCGTAATTATGCTTCCCCCACCACTGCCTATTTTTTTCTTTTTTTACTTTGAATTTCACCTGACACTTCACTGAGCAGTCAAGCAGCACATTAAAATACTTCTGGAAATGTTCACTTTTAGCTCCAGATGCTTCAGGCTATGCTGAATGGTTTGACTGTCTGTCGTGGAACATGGTCACCTTAAGAAGCACTGTATCCCCTTCCAATACCTGAAAGGGCCTACAAGAGAACTGGGGCAGGACTTTTTGCACAGGCATGTAGCAAGAGGACAAGGGGCAATGGTTTAAAACTGGAAGAAGGGAGATTTAGATTAGATATTAGGAGGAAATTCTTTACTATGAGGGTGGCAAGACACTGGAACAGGTTGCCCAGGGAAGCTGTGGCTGCCCCATCCCTGGCAGTGTTGAAGGGCAGGTTGGATGGGGCTTGGAGCAGCCTGGGCTGGTGGGAGGTGTCCCTGCCCATGCAAGGGGTTGGATCTAGATGGACTTTAAGGTCCCTTCCAACCCAAACTATTCTATGATTCTATGATCACTATCCCTATTCCTGTATCACTGAGGAACATGCTGACTGCTTAGGTTACAGATTATCTCTGGGGACACCCTTTCTTTAAAAAAAAAAAAGAAAAAGCTTTTTATTTCTACACACCCTTTATTTCTATATTTTAAACTGTTACCAGCCCCCAGAGCACTGCCTCTCTTGCTCAAAGACCTCACTGGTTCTTTTAGTGGTCTTGTGACAAATCTTCTGACTTTTTTCTGAAATATGGGCAGATAAAACATTCGCTGACTCAACCTCATCCAGATGTGCACCAAAAGGTTTTCAATGCTGTCTTATTTACCTGTTTCTACTCAATCTGTTTATACCACGGTTCCCTCATCTGCAGAAAGATGTCAGATTTGCAGGGTTTTAATTCCTTGGGTCTTCTCTACAGCCCTTCATAAAACCTTTCTGCTCAGCAGAAGCCCTCCCAAAGCCTTCCTAAAGTTAATTGAACAGAGATACTACACACCAGGTAAGATGTCTCCTCACCTCCTTAGAGCTCTGTGACAAATACTGCTCCAAATGGGGTCCTTGCCCAGGTCTGTTATCCTACATGATTTCTACTGTAGGATCCTGTATGTTGGAGAGCACAAGTGCCCCAAAATGTGCCCTTGTGGAGCTACAGAGGTGAATGAGAGAAGCTTGTGGGAGCAAAGAGGAAAACCTTTTTCACTGTGAGGGTTAACAGAGCCCTGGGACAGGCTGCCTAGAGAGTTTGTGGAGTCTCCTTCTCTGGAGACATTCCAAACCTGCCTGGTTGTGTTCCTATGTGATGTACTCTAGGGGATCCTGCTCTGGCAGGGGGTTGGACTAGATGATCTCTAGAGGTGCCTTCCGACCCCTAGGATTCTGTGATTCTGTGAAGTGTCAGAGAAATCTATAGTTAGCAACTGGTCTGTGGAAATGGGCTCCTGAACTCATCCTCTGCTCTGCAGTGCTACAGGTGGGTCCCCAAGGAACATGCTCAGAGGGTTGCAGCAAGCTCCTGTTCACAAGCAGGGCTGTGGGCTCTGCTGGTGGAGGTGAGCTGGAAAGCCCACCTGTTTTCCTTACCTGTCCATCATATATGGCTGTAGCCCAACCGTCCGCTCCTCGCGCCAGCACAAAGACCAAGCTCTTGGCTTTCACTGCCAAATTCTCCAAGTCCTCAGGGCAATAGTGGGACACAACTTGACAGTAGCCTGACTCACTGGCTCTGGAAAGAAAGAATGAAAAGAAAAAGACCTTCAATAACCTGGATGCTGGATGGCTTTGAGCCAGAACACTCCATCGACCCAAAGTGGCACGTGCCACAAGTTTCAGGTGTTGGGAAATTATGATTTCCATGGCTACTCTTTGGTCCAACTGGGAACAAAAGGAGCTTGGAAAACAGATTTCCCAAGTGCAACTGCCTCATTTTGGTTATACTAAAAAACATCCTCCATACCAAAAAAATATTAAACTCAACCCTGAAGTAACAGTATCACCAAACCAAATGCCATTTATGGTTTTTGAACCAGGGCTGATTGTGGATCAACAGAGCATGGCCGGGAGGCCTTGTCCTGGGAGCTAGGATGGAACAGCTGAGTATCCTCTGCCATGGGTCTGGGCAGGTCCCACAACCTCTCTCTGCTTCCATTTTCCAGCCATGGCATGATCCATGCCATGTTTCCCAAGATTACTGAATCAATTCCCGCAAACTGCCCTGAGATTCTTGCAGGAGAGACACCCCTGAACTGCAGTGTGACCTGCAGCCACACAAGCCTCTGCTTGTTTGTCATTCACTCCACCCTTGGTGAAAAGTGGGTGTGGATCCCACTGAGTCTTTGGACCAAGACATCAGAGAACAAAACATGACCTTCTGAACAGAGAGAGAGAGCAGAGTCGGACATGGGTAGAAGTGAACACTTACTGCAGAGCATCAGCGCTGGGTTCATAAAAGCCCTGTTTCTGTGGGAGGAACAACAGCACCTATTTATAACAGTACCTTATATAGCAACAGTGCCACCTTATTTGCTCTCCCTCTGAAGCCCACACTCTGCTACGTCTTTGCTTTTGAGGGCACTTGTCACACCACAGCATCCAGAGAGAGGTTTGCTGCTCCACACCTTTCCAGGATGTACCTTCTATTTCTCCCCCTCCTGCTCTGTCCCCTCAGGAGATGAGTAGAAAAATCTTCTCCCCTACCTCTGGTGCTAAGAAAAAAATGCATCTTCAAAGGGCTGAAGACTCATGTTGCTGAGTCCCTTCCAGCCTCTGCTGAAGCTCACCACGTGGCTTTCAAAGGCCCTGTAGATCTTCTCTGATGTTGCACTGTTTTTTTTCAGTGATCTGTTCTTACCCTGCTGGTGTTGGCATCTGAGGCCCTACCTGGAGCTCCATGACTGCTCCATTCCTCCCTTCCCAGCTATGTTCTGCTCACCTGAGGCCTGAGAGGCTCGAAGCCAAAGTATTCATCATTGGGAATGATGGATGAGATCACCTGCCAGAGGACAAAGTGACAGAATCCAGGCTGGATGAAAAGACTCTCACACTTCATGCAAGGTTCTCCACTAAGACCCATTTCCTTCTGACATCCTAAGTACAGCCATGCACATAGTGTAAAAAGCAGAGCTGGATTCCCAAAACAGCTTCAAGTGTTTGTGTTCCTGTTTTTTAGTCTTTCCAAAGTTTTTTTAAAGCACGTGAATTAATTACTTTCCCTTCCCCTTCTTATGTCGCAATTTTCTGGCCTGTGGCACTTCTGCTGACTGCAGTGGCCAGAGATGGGATCAGAGAAATGCTCTGCTCACTTGTGTTACAGGATGTGACAAAGCATCTGTCTCTCAAATGCCTGCCTGTCCCAGAGGGAACACAGCAGTGAGTAGGAGAATACTGCTGGGGGACAGTGCTCCTCTTGAAAATGTCATTGGTAGCAACAGGACAACCACAGGGCTCCCAAAGTACCTGCTCAGATTTTTCAGAGTTTAAAGTGACCAAGACTAGGAAGTTTTTTAAGCAACGAAGTGCAATTTTGACAGAAGAGGAGGCAATTCTAACAAATGTTGGCTTCTCTGTCCCTGATGCTGTGACTGGCTGCAAGCAGGACCTGCTCTTGGGTCTCCACCAGTGGAGTGGGCAATGGTAATGCTCTCTGGAGATGTCACAAGGTGGGGTTGAACTCTGCTTGCTGTTAATCTTAATGATCACGTGTCTGTTACCTTGGGTTTACCCAGGAAATCTTTTGAGTCCAGCTGTTCAACTTCCTTCTTTCGTGGTCTGAAAAATTCCCCCAGAGGAACCTGCATAGGCTCTAAGAACAGGTGGTTCTGGGGCAGGGAAAAGAGATCAGGGAAAAGCCATCAGTTAACATTAAATTAAATATAACAGCAGTGACTGCAAGTACAGCTTCCCTGTGTGTGTGAGATGAGCTCCAGGAAGACACTGAGGCAAAAATTATGGCTGTTAACTTGAAAAAGTTTGACACACACATGCAAAGTAAGAGCTCAAGAATCCACACCCCAGTGTTAAGTCACTAACCCTGTTAGCATGGGATGGGTGGAAGGGGTGGAATAGAGTAAATTAAACAAACCTCTAAGCACTTTTTCTATTTTACTTCAATTGTTGCTTCTTTTCTCCTTTGTTCAACCACTGAACAGCATGCTAGTAGTGAATATAAATGATACACTAATGGAAAGCATACACATGATGCTAAAAGAGATGATGAAAATTTAAAAAACACCTTCTCTTAAAAAGGATACAAATAAGACAAAGAAGCATAGAGGTGGCAAAATAATGAACCCTCCAGGAAGAGTGATCAGAGACCTGCAGCTTGTTCCTGATCATAAAAAAGTGTCTAACAGGAAACTACCATTTAGAACCAACTCTGGAAACACTTTTACACCCTACTTAGGCTTTAAATGTGATTGTCATTCATATCTGAGCTGCCACCAATTGTCACTGAGGCCAAAGGGATTTTAAAAAGTCAGCCAGTGTCATGAAAATTGAGACTCTCCCAAATCTGCACTTAAACACTGCATAAGGCAATTTGTTTTACAGCACAAGTACAAGTAGAACTGAGCTCCTGGACATCAGGGACCAGAAGGAAACTTCCCCATCCTAGGAGGTTATCCTGTAATTTTCCACTATGGTGTTTCTGTGCTATGAAGCATTTGGGGGAGGTTGGAATTACTTGATTAGCTGAAGCACTAGTTTGGTAGAGCATCACATGCAAACGGCTTAGACTGCTACCAGGTGACCAAGTAGGTGGGGAGATGGGAAAACCCAAACACACAACAATTAACATATTGTACTTCATAGAATCATAGACTCATAGACTGGTTTGGGTAGGAAGGGACCTCAAATATCACCCAGTTCCAACATTTGCCATGGGGAGGGACACGTCCCACCAGACCAGGCTGCTCCAAGCCCCATCCAACCTGCCCTTCAACACTGCCAGGGATGGGGCAGCCACAGCTTCCCTGGGCAACCTGGGCCAGGTCCTCCCCACCGTCACACTAGAGAACTTCCTCCTAATGTCTAATCTAAATTTCCCCTCTTCCAGTTTTAATCCATCCCCCCTTGTCCTCTCCCTCCCTGCCCTTGTCCCAAGTCCCTCCCCAGCTTTCCTGGAGCCCCTTCAGGCACTGGAAGGTGCTCTAAGGTCTCCCTGGAGCCTTCTCTTCTCCAGGCTGAACACCCCAACTTTCCCAGCCTGTCTCCAGAGCAGAGCTGCTCCAGCCCTCGGATCATCTCCGTGGCTCATCTGGACTTGCTCAGTATTTTTTTAATTGAGCCCAATACACATACCCACACACGGAGCTGGTCTTACCTCAACCCGCTCCAGGGCCGTGTCCAGGATGGCTGTTCTTCCCTCAGGTCTCCACACAACAGCCTTCTCCAGGGTGGCTCTGGCCTCCTGCCACTGCTGCAGGCGGCACTGCGCTGCCGCCAGGCTGTACAGCACCTGCAGCCAGGGAGCAGAGCACAGAGGGCTGAGCACCAGCACAGCCTCCTGAGCTCAGCCAAGAAACAGGGACCAGGCCCTGGAGCACCACAGACACAGCAGCAGCTCCAACCCACTCCCCACCAGCCACAGGAAAGGCACTTGAGCAGCACAGGCAAAAAAAACCTCTCAACATCAGAGTGGAAAAAGGTCAAAGCTGCAGCTGCAGGTGAGCTGCTGGATGCGCTGGGGCTGCCAGCTCTGCTCCAGGCAAGGAGAGGCAGGGGAACTCCAGATGAAGACTTTGGTACCACACAAATTTTAATCTCATCCTCTGCATCTAAAAGGAAATTAGGGATCTTCCTGGCAAGCTGCATGGGCTCCTTTCTGCATGCAACCAGGTGTTATTTTTTGCTGTGCTGTTTTGCTTTTACTTCTGACTCCCTTTCACTGCAAAAGAACCTAACAAAGTATTTCACATTGTTGTGGGCTGTGAATGTGCCAGCTGTAGCTTGCTACCCTTTAGCAGCATCTAAGTATGTTACTGGTGAAGCAGCAAAGTGTGGAGGGTTAGAGAAGGGTGTCGGGAATCCTTCATCTGTGTGCTGAGCTAAGAGTGGGAAAGTTCTTGTCACTGGCCAACAGTGTAGGGAAAAGCTGCTGGCCCACAAGGCACAAGTGTGGCCTATCAGACTGCCTCTCAGATATCCTGCTGAGTGATCAGGCTGGGAATTGCTTTGTAGTATCTGTGCTCAGGACAGAGGTGCAGCTGATAGGATGCTTTTCTTTCACTCCCTAATTCTGACAGTTGGAGGCTGCTGCTGGGGGGGTGGGTCAGGCCACCCTGAACACCTGCAGAGATACAGAGAAGACAGACAGAAGCTTTCACTCAGCTCAGAACAGCTACAGCCTTGCAAAATGGCAAATATTTCTGGGTTTTCAAACCATACAGCACATCTCCTCTCCCTGGAGAATATCAGATGTGAGAGGCCATGTGTGGGGAGAGCTGATGGCACAGTTCTGCAGGAGGATTATGTCTGTGTCTTTTGAAAAATGATCTGCAGGTAGATGTGAGAGCAAGAGGCAGCCAAACTGAGACACAGGTCATGAGTCTGGAGGGCAGCACAGGGAGAGGCCAGGCCCTGGAGCATGTGGAGTGAGGGCCTGTGTGTTCACACCAGAAACACACCAACCTCCTCCCAGTGTCACTCCCCTTGGGCCACTCCTGCAGCCCTGCACTTTTCCAAGGGAAGCTCTTGTTCCTCAGGGTGTGTGAGCTCAAAGAAGGCAGCACTTTGGCACTGAAACTGTTAAAACCAATGAGGTTTGGGTAATACCAGGGATGCCAAAGATTGCTCCTTCCTGACAGGTATAAGGTGCAGGAAAATCAACCGAGACTGAAGGATGGGCTGCTGGACATGCCTGAGTTGAGTTGCACAATGACTCCTCACTCTTGCGGAAGTAAAAGAATTAAACACTCTTTCCTGCATCTGCTTTTCAGCCTGTGTGTGTGGACACAGGGAGAAGACAAAATGAACCCTGGCAGTACAGTACAGTTTCTAGGAGTCTTTTACATTCCAAATATTACAAGTATTTACAACCAACTCAGATCTTTTCTGCACAGGATGTGCCAGGTTGACTTGGTGTAACAGGGTAAGCGCTGCAAAGCGAAGTGTTGTGGAAGCAGAGCTTGCAGCACAGCATGGAAGGTAAAACACAGAGGTCATGTTAAGACCAGTTGTTACAGTTGGAAAGACAGGCTTTCACGCACTTAAGTTTCTTAGAATTTTCATAATTGACCAGCTTTGCTCCCATCTCTCTACATTTTAACCTATTTTAGCTTTTAGAGCAGAGAAGCTCATATTTACATTAATGTAACTATTACATGCACATATAAAAACCCCCAATATACAAATTCTTGTGCATCTGCTCTGAACAGCTGTACTTTTCAAACTGTGTGATTTGCTAAACTCTTCAGAGATCACACTGGTTTATGACTTTCATTATAAAGTTCTTTAAAAAAAAAGTGCAAGCAGAAAGTTTTTCCTATTCTAATGTGTTTGAAAAGTTCTGGGGGTACCAACACCTGCTGCTGCACCCCTGAGGAGAGGCAGGACTGCTGAGACTTGTTGACTCTTACCTCCCATGCATAGAGTATGTGCCTCAGCCCCAGCTGCTTGTAATCAATGAAGGGATTCTTTCTCAGATGACTGAAGGCCATATGATAGTCAGAGAGAGCTGCTTCATACCTACAATGCAGAGATGACAGAAGAAACAGACTGAAAAAGCTGAAGACTAATTAAGTTCAAAAATCAAGCAAAAAGCATTCTTCTCTAGCCTGGAGGAGAGCTGCACCAGAGATGTATGTCATCGTATAACCACAGAAAATTCCCTGTCCTGTCCTTGTTGGTAGTTAGAACAAAATGAACACAGTGTGTCTGGGAGCCCCACATCCAGGAGCAGCTTCTTTCTCTGTGTGTAGGGGACAGTAATGTCCTATATTAGCCACCCCTGGTGTCCTGGAGTTGTGCAGCTCATACCTTCTCAGTCTTATCAGACAGAAGACTTGCTGACCTGTGACATGGTTTACAAGGTCAAACTGGACCTTATGAACTGATTGCTGGAATAAGTAAATTTTAGAATCATAGAATCATTTAAGTTTAGGAATAAAGTGTGACCAAAAGGAGAAAACCAAAGACTGAAACAGCCAATGTGCCTCACTTACATTTCCAACTGCAGGTGGACAAACCCTCTTTGAAAGAAGCCAACAGCTAATGAGTTGTCCTTCGCAACGGTTCGATCGAATGCCTGAGGAGAAAAACACACCCCAAGGGTCAGGGAGGGTCTCTCCTTTTGGTGCCTGGGTGTAGGCACCCAGCTGGCCACGTCCAGGCTGCACTCCTGAGGGGTGCAGAAGCTGTGCCTGGGCTTGTGACCAGCTCCTCTGGCCTGACAAGCTGCAATCATAGCTGAGGGGCAGGAGACAGCTCCGGGTCATCTTTCAGGTCCTGGCTCTGTATAAGCTGAGCTTCAGGTTTTTATCCTTCCTTGGTAAAACACACTGGATGTAACAAACAAGCTGTTTGCCATCCAGCACCTTGTAATGAGAAAAACTGCACTACCTAGAGCAGAGTTTGCCCAGACAGCGGGAGCAGCAGGACCAGACCAAGCAGGGAAGACTGTTTGAAGCAGTCTACAGGGATGAATAGGAGAAGGGATGCAAGGGAGAAAGCTGAAGGGCTTCACGATACACCTACAAGTCAGTATTTCTGGTCCAGTTTCCCAGCTAAATACAGGCAAGTATTAGCAAAGCTGGTAGCAGCTCATGGCTGATGGCTCAGAGTTACAGTGTGCTGGGAAAAGTGTCTCAATGTCTTTGTGAGAAAGGGAGGTGTGCTTGGTCCCTTATCACTGCAGAAAAATGGTAGGTAGGTAACAAACCAAGCCTGAAACCCTGCACTTTCCTGGTACTGCTTAGACAGGAATTGTGCTTCAGGGGTGAAAATATGTTGCAGGAGGCCAGGGAGTGACTGTGTCTCTTGATGAGGTGGTGGCTGGCTCTGACAGCAAACCTTGCTTTAACAGTCTGCTTTACTGTGCTATAAAAGAGAAAAAAATAACCAACCAACCGTTGACCTACACGGAAGCATTGTTGAGCTTTTTCCCAGTTGATGACTATTCAGACACAGAACGTTTTGGGTTGGAAGTGACCTTAAAGGCCCTCTATTTCCTCCTCCCCTGTCATGGGCAAGGGACACCTTCCATTAAACCAGATTTTCTGCTAATAAAATCCATACAGAGACCCAGGAAACACAGCTAGCACCCAATGTACTGCTGTGTCTGTGCAGTCTCTGCAGCATCTCCTTGCAAAGGCACTCCTGAGGAACACAGAGACAGCTGGGTGGGTGTAGATCATTTATCTACTGCCTGAACAAGGCAACCCCATGGCTATTGCACCAGACAATTATCATCAGGGCTAAAAAGTCTCTCAGGCACCATCGTGCTGTGCTCACTATTCATAGAATCATAGAATTGTAGAATCATTCTGGTTGGAGGGAACCTTGAAGACCAACAAGACCAACCATAACCTAAATCTCTCTACCATAACCCAATTTACCCGTTCAGTGCTTAAAACTGTCCCTCACAGTCACTGCCCTGCCCAGGGCTCCTCAGTTCTGTCCCGGCCCCTGCGGCACAACCTGAGCTCTTCTTACTGCTAATTAATAAAACAGCTTAAATGCATCTTCCCCATTGGGCAGCTGACGGACCGACAGACAGACAGACAGACAGACAGACAGGCAGGCAGCCGTGCGGACGTGCTGGGAGCTGAGATAAAAGCGATTTTCCTCGGGGTGCCCGCCCTCCGCTCTCCCGGCCCGGCCGGGGGGCAGGGCTGCCGGGGACCCCCCGGGCTCCCCGCTGCGTCCGTCACGGCTCCCAGTCCTGCTGGGCATGCAGGAGGCAAAACGCCGGGTTTGAATTTCTCGGCGTTTCAGCATGATTTCCTCAAAACCCGAACCGGGAAAAGTCTCGCTGCCCGTTCCGGCGTCCACCCCCCTGTTCCTCTCAGGGGGTTTCACAGAATCCCAGGCCGGTTTGGGTCAGGAGGGACCTCAGAGCCACGGGCAGGGACACCTCCCGCCAGCCCAGCCCCGTCCAACCCCCCGGGCAGCGCCGGGACAGGGGCCGCGGCAGCTCCCGCGCGGCTGCCCAGCCCGGGCCCCGCCGTGCCCGGCCTCACCCGCAGGGCCGCCCCGGGCCGCCCCGCCAGCAGCTCCACGCAGCCCACGTTGAAGCAGATCCTGGCCGGCGGCTCCGGGATCCCGGCGAAGGCGTCCAGGGCCGCGTCCCAGTCGCCGCCGTCGGCCGCCAGCACGGCCCGGTGCCAGCTCCGCACCAGCTCCCGGTACGCCATGGCCCGCGCGCCCACCTGCCGGGCGCGGCCCCGGGGCGGGCGGGGAAACGCGGCCGCGCCCGCCCCTCCCGCGGCCGGAGCCGGCCTGCGGGCGGGGATGCAGCCCTGCCAGGGCCCGCGCTGTGCAGGGAGCAGGCGAGGGCAGGGGCCCCGAGCAGAGCGGGGCCATGAGCCCGCAGCATCTCCCGGAGGAGCCGGCGGCTCCGGCACGGACACGTCCGGTCCCTGCTGGGCACAAACTGGCCCGGCCCGGAGAGCTGGGGTGAACGGGGTTGGGTCCAGGGCCGCCAGTCACCAGTGGTGTCCCCCCGGGGCTCAGTTTTGGGTCCAGTCTTCTTCAATATCTTTATTAATGACCTAGAGGAAGGGAGGGAGAGCTTCCTAAGTAAGTTTGCAGATGATGTGAAGCTGGGAGGAAGTGTGGGTTTGCTTGAGGGGAGGAAGGCTCTGCAGAGAGACCTGGATGGGCCGAGGCCCATGGGATGAGGTTCAACAAGGCCGAGTGCCGGGTCCTGCACTTTGGGCACAACCCCAGGCAAAGCTGCAGGCTTGGGATGAGTGCTTGGAAAGCTCCGTGGTAGAGAAGGACCTGGGGATGCTGCTTAACATGAGCCAGCAGTGTGGCCAGGTGGCCAAGCAGGCAGGGATGGTGTGACCAGCAGGAGCAGAGAGGTGCTGGTGCCCTGTGCTGGGCACTGCAGAGGCTGCACCTCCAGCACTGGGGCAGCCCTGTCCCCCTCACTGCAGGAGGGATGTTGAGCTGCTGGAGCGTGTCCAGAGGAGCTACCCAGCTGGTGAAAGGTCTGGAGAAAAGTCCTGTGAGGAGAGGCTGAGGGAACTGGGACTGTTTAGTTTGAAGAAGAGGAGGCTGAGGAGAGACCTCATTGCTCTCTACAATGACCTGAAAGGAGGTTGTAGGGAGGTGGGAGTTGGGCTCTTCTCCCAAGTGAGTAATGACAGGACTAGAGGAAATGGGCTGAAGTTGCACCAGGGGAGGTTTAGACTGGAGATTAGGAAGAATTTCTGTACTGAAAGAGTGGTTGGACAGTGGAACAGGCTGCCCAGGGAGGTGGTGGAGTCACCATAAGCGTTGTAAAGAAATATAGATATAATGCTTAGCAACGTGATTTAAGCACTGAACAGGTAAATTAGGTTATGGTTGGGGGCTTTAGGTTATGGTTGGACTTGATGATCTTCAAGGTCCCTTCCAAACAGGATGATTCTATAATCACAGAGCCCCGAGGAAAGCCCCTGTCAGTGCAGGGAGCTGCCAGGACCAGCATGGCCAGTACGGCTGGCTTTGTGTTGGGGTTAGTTGGGTTTTTTGGTGGGGTTTGTAAATGAAACACTGATACGGCCACATTCCACCAAGCCTGCCTGAGCTCAAGAAGCATTGGGACGATGCTGGCAGGCCGATGATGTGATCCCGGGGTGCCGCACGCAGGGCCGGGAGGCGGGCTCGCCGGGTCCCTTCCCGCCCAGCAGGCCCGAGGCCCCCCACGCGTTGCCAGGGCAACAGCGCCCCCTGCCGGCGCGTGCCGCTGCGCGCGGGGAAGGGGCCGGCGGGCCCCGCGGGCCGCGCGCGGGGCGTTCCGGGGCCGGGCTGGGAGAGCGGGCGCGGCCGGGGCTATTTTGAGTGACGGACTGCAGGGCTCCCGCCGCCGCTTCCGGGTTGGTGCCAGGTGAGTGGCAGGACGTGGCGGCCCCGCCGGGGCCGCTGCACCGGGGCCCGGCGGAGGTTGGAGCCCCGGGGCGGGGAGCCTGGGCAGCCGCTCCGGGGCCGCTCGGCTGTTCGCGCTTCCCAGCGAAATGAAGCCACGGAGCGTCTGGGGCGCCCGGCGGTGCCCGCAGCGGGGGCGGGCGGGGCGCGCCCGCGGGGTCGCGGCTGCGAACAGTGACAAACTCACGGTCTTTGCGAAGGCACCGCACACAGTCCCGAGCTTTGCGGGTCATTGGAGTGAATCAATGATCAATGGAAGGCAAGGGGATGGACGGCAGCCCCGTCACAGGCGGCAGCGTGGTGTTTCCAGACAGCTCAGTTTAAACAACTCGGTTGAACTCCCTGCCAGTGGCTGAAAAAGGCTTGGGAAAATGGAGAAAAATGTTCAGTGGGAGTAGCACGATTACTGTCCACACAGGTGGGAAGATTAAATGTGTTTTAACCTGATGTCAGTAGCAGGAATAAAACAAAATGAGCAGGCGAAATTTTTAAGTAATTAGATACTCCCAAGTATCAATGAAGGTAGAGGTTAAAAGCTCAACAACAGCCTGAAGAAGAGATTCCCTCCCACAATGTGTTCTTTCTTGAGGGGGATTTCAAGATCTGGTTAAGGAAACCGATACTGTTAGCATCACATAGCAGAAATTCTCTGAGGATTTTGACTCTAGTGTAACCTGACAATTTAATTAAGCACAGGTGTTGGTGGAAGGCAGCAAGGAGGAATTTAAGAATGTGCTTAGGAACAAATCCTGCATCTTGCTCATTAACTGAAAAACATAAATGAGTGGGCTGTTCCCAGTCAACTCCTCCACTTACTGACTGTTCAAATACTGATACTGACTGAAATTATCCAAAGGAAAGTTTATAACATTTGCTGTTGAAGTTTAATGATGACAGATGAGCTGATCAATGAGGAGATGTTACTGTGTAGCCTGGTCTGACCTTTCTGGACAGATGGTTCCAAGTGGGAGAAGGATCTTCATGTAATGAAAAAAACTGTGTGAAGGCAAGAAACCACAATAGCTCCTTACGAGAAACACAGAGGTGGCAGAGAGTGACTTACAGGATTTAGTTGCATCAGTGATGCAATTTGAACTTGACAATTGTGGGAAGAGTTGATTTGATTGTTGGTTTTTGGTTTGGTTTTTTTGTGTGGGTTTTTTTCCTTTTTCTAAAGAGAGTCAAGTGGTAGTGATCATGTGTGCATGTGGTGGTGTTAGAACAGGCTGCTGGAACATCATGTCCACTTAGAGTAGCTCTCAAGTAAGATATGAAAATACTGGAGAGTTCAGAGGAGGCCACAAAAATGCTCTGGTTCTGGAAAACAAGCCCTGTAATGGACTTAACATACTTAGTATATTCAGGCATGTCCAAGAGAAGAGGGTTAAGAAGTGACTCAGCCACACTGTGGAAATCCATGGCTATGGGAAAGTTATCTGATAGCTGAATATTTTCAGTCTTTCCAACAAAGGCATAATGAGATCCAGTAACTGAAAGTCAAAGCTACACAAATTCTTATAAATATGACACAATTTCCTAGCAGCGAAGGAGGGTAATGATAGGGGTAGTTTACAGGGGAGGTTAAGGGCTTGCCATTATCTGAGCTCTTCAGCTCTTGTTATTATTACAACTCCTTAGCTGAAATGATAACAATTTTGAAGATGAGCTGAAGCCTAAAATTTTGGGCAACTTGCTGGTGCAGGGATGCCCATGTGGTTTGGCAAGATCAGTGAGATGATCAGTGAGTCACCTTCTGGGACTCTCTACTTCTAAGGCTGCAGAAATAGCAGGATTTTTAATGTTTTGTTTTTATTATTATTTTAATGTTGCTTAAAGGGCTGTAGTTCTAAATTTAGATAGGTTTAAGCAATCTTATGCTTTTGGATGAACCTGTGCTTCAAGGTGGAATTCCATATGCTGCTGTAACAGAGGAAAGTTGGATTGAGGTAGTGTGTTCCTTCCTGCACATTCCTTTAAATGATCAGTGTTAGTCACAGAGAGCAGAGCTCACAGTGAGCACAGGGGTGTGCTGGACCAGGTCAGAGCATCCTTCCCTCATTTACTGTGTCTTCTCCATATGTTTGCAGTCTGATCCAGATTTAATGTCAGGAAGGGATTTCCAACCAAGTCTGATTTGTTAAGGCATCATACAAGTTTTTCACCCAAAGCAAGAGCACACTTTTCATGCTGGGCCTCTGCTGGCACTTGTTCTATCTCATCAAGTTCTTGCAAAGGGATTTTGTGATTTCTTTGTCTCAAGGTTTTGTTTCCATAGGACCTGAGTGCCTTCAAGGCAGTAGGTTTTATACAAGGGTATTGGATGATAGGGTCAACTAGAAGATCTGTTGATTCAATCTGAAATGATGACTTTTTAATTAAAATAAATAAATTTATCTCCCTGTGCCTCTGTGCATAGTGAAACTGCTTCTTCCGTGGCACCATGTGCTCGTTGCCTCCCTGGTTCCTTTGGAAACAGGCCCCTGCCTGTGGCTCTGTCAGCTTCTTGGCACGAGCACCACTAATAGCTCTGACTTCTGGTCCCCTGTGTTGTTCCCACTGTGTGCAACCAATAGAGCAGGAATAGTCACATTTTAGCATGTGGAGTAGAACCAGCAAAGTGCATATTCTGGAATGTAGATGATCCATCAGAAACCATCGGTTGGGAGTTCTTAAGGCAATAATGCTGTTAGAAATCCTAACTCTCACCTGCACAGAGTTTTGTTGTGCTCACAGTTCAGCAGCTGCACCAGACTTTTCTCAGCTCTTTGCTGGGGAGTTGGACGTGCTGGTCATATGAAACTGCACCAAACAAACGTGCAGAGGTTCAGGACTAACCTGCAGCACTTCCAGTCGTTCATTAGCCAGTGGCACAGGGCAGTGCTGGTCCTTCATGTTAGCCACGGCAAACAGGAACTGGAAGAGCTGAAACCATTTCTCTTGTTCTCCAAAGGCAGCTGGGTGGAGATGAGAGACAGAAGTGAGTGGTCCTCTAAACACACACAAAAATAATTTTACCCAAACTTGCACTAATTAACCTGCTGATCTGTGAAGTGATGTCCCCTGAGGGGTGGTGGGCACAGGCACCACTGGGCTGAGAAAGAGTTTGACAGACAGTCTGTTGGAATTATGAGTGTTTTAATACTTTGCTTCAAAAGCTAATTATCATGTTTGTGCTATATATCAGTGCCTTTAAGATAAAAATGCCTTTTTAAAAAACTGTTTGTAGCTCTGTGAGGGTGCTTGGTGCTGTGACAGCCTCATGAGCTCCCCTTTGTAATCACATTCAGTGGAGGAAGGGCTGGTCATAGAGGAACTCAGCAAAGTGTAAGAGGAACTGAATTCCATTAACAGAAAAGGAGATGCACCAAGTGCTGAGCACCTTGCTGTTTCACATTTTCATCTTTAAATTGAATTAATGTGTAATAAGCTAATGTAGTGTAGGAAAAACTATGGTAGATATCTGTGATAAAAGTCTGATAGATTCTTGCAGGAAAAATCAAAGAGGGGGGAGGGTGTGTGTGGGGGGGGGCAAAGGAAGGCTGAAGAGGAACTGCAGTTAGATTTCTATCATAAGAGAAGTCTGGAAAACTGTTTTCCCAGAGGATAAAAGTCTTGTTTCTTTCATGAATCCTCATCAGGATTTGGTGTTGCAGCATGACCCAGTGGCATTAACTTCAGCCTGGAAGGTGCAAGTCTTGTCCAGCTGTTTGAGATGATTTGGAGCAAATAGTATTTTATGGTTTGCAGATAAAAAACAAGCAAGAAAACCATGCTTAAGTAGTTAAAAACTTTTTTTGTTTCAGCCCTGCCATTTGCCTGGGATGGTTATTTGGGCACAGACCTTGGTGTTGGCTCCAAGCAGAAATACACCTGTTGGAGGCATCTGCTGTTGTTAAAGATATTTCTATGTAAGAAAAGCAAAACGATGTGTTACCAGGTTTTATAGAATAATCCTCTTTGCAGTGTCTTCTGCAAGAAATGGATGGGCTGATGAAGCTAAAGAAAGGTTAAGTGTTTTGGAATCTGATCGTACCAGAAGTGGCTAAAAATCCCTCATCTTCAGTCCCCTCACCCGTACAAGATGAGATCCCGGTTTCTTCTCTGACCGGTACAGCCCCCTGCTTTCAGTTGCAGCATTGTGCATCTAGAAGGAGAGAGAAATTGCTAGTGAGGAAAAAAGTAAATACAAATAAAAGAAGAATTGGGCAGAGCGAGAAAGTTTTAATTCATGTTGTATAAACGTTTGAACAGCAACAGGGCTAGAACCAGTTTTGATGTTAATGCCCAAGGTCAGTGTCCTGCTAAAGAGCTGGGAGCTGCTGTGCCCCCAGGTCCCACCTGCTGCTGGTGACACAGCTCCTGAAGCACAAAATGGTGGCAAAGGCGCTTTTTTATGTGCTAGTACAGAAGCCAGATTCTCTGCTCAGTGCTTCAGTATTAACCATTACTGAGTCTGTCCGTGGAAGCAGAGCTGCAGGTTTCTGTCAGCACAGGTGAGCTCTGATTCCCGTGCATTTTATGTGGTGCATGTTGCTCAGGTTGGCATTACTGTGATTCCTGTCACATGTCCCTGAGCTGGAGCAGAAGAGCCTCTGGCTCAACAGATATTTCATGCATTTAAATCAGTTCCTATTTATTGCATCTTGATCTCTGCTACATCTCACTTCATGTTAAGTCTAAATGTGTGGCTGCTTTTATGTTAGACTGTTCTTGTTAAGATAATGCTATTTTTTCTCATTTGGTGGCTAGCTATGCCCACGCAGTACCATTTATTCTTGGCTGTTGCTCATCTTGCCTTCAAAAAGCAGAATACTTTACAATACAAGGGGTTAGTTACCCTTGCAGTTATGCACATAACTGGGCAGTTCAGTTACCAATTTCAGGGCCTTTTTTGCTCTTTCATATCTTGACATTTTTCATTCTGTGCTGAAAATTTCTGCTTTGTGGTTCAAAAGGCACTGTAGACTCATTTTTGATTTTCACACACATTCATTGAGCCATGTTTGGGTTACATGTTCTTGAAAGAAAAGTGGTTGTTTTTTTTTTTTCTTTTTCAAAACATCCAGGACACCGTCTGTCTACTTGCTGATCTTTTTAATGTCAAACTCTGTCTGAACCTTCTCAAGGAATAAGCTGTTATGTCAGGAAAAATGTTGGCTGGAACATAGCAGTGCTGTGAGGAATGTTTGCAAGTGTGAGAGAGCACAGGAGGAACCTTGCACTGCTTGGCAAGTGCTTGTTGTACAACACTGGTCCACATGGGTTTCCTTGGGTTATACAATTGTGTGTAAAATTTTTGGAAAATGCCTTTTGGGGACTAAAATCTGCCACTGTTACAAACAGAATGGGAAATGGGTCTGGCTTTTTGAGGAGTGTGTGGGTTTGCTTTACAGGAGAAATGACTGCAGTTTCAGACTGTGCAAAGCTGTTTTTTAGAGGCCAGGTAGTTGAAAGCGTTATTGTTTGGTTTTTGTTTTGTGAGCAGCAATTACTACTGGGTCATTGGTCTGGATGGGAGTGGAGGGTTCCTGATGTTCTCTTTGTTCAAGTGGATAATCTACGTGGACCAGGATGACACCTCTCTGAGTGCTTTATACCATTGGGAGGGTGTTCTCCTTAGGCTTTGTGGCTCTTAGCCACAGGATCCTAACATTACAGTGAAGATGTTCAGTAAGAAGTAAAAAATATTGGCAGGTGTGTAAGACTTTAGTTCGAGAGGACGTTTGCTGCCTGCCAGTCTCTGTCCAGGACAGGGCAGAATGAGGCACTGAAGCTGGGACCCGTGGAGCCGAGGGGCTGTGTCAGTACATGTACAGGCAGCTCGGGGGTTAACAGCCCTGTTTGCTTCCTTGCAGCTCTGGAATCCCACAGACATCGCTTACTCGGCGGGTAACACCTTCACCATCCTCCCCCTGGGTGAGTTTGCTGGGTCTGGAGTGTTGAGCAGCACTGGCCAAAGTGGGGCCAACCCCAGAGCCGGCAGGCTGGGGGCACTGCAGCTCAAGGAATTCCTGCTTCTTCACAGCTACTTCGTTCATGTCTTCCACCTTATGCTGATCATAGTGTGGGTGCTTTGGGGACAACTGGTGCAGGAGGGGATGGGAGGATGAGTGCACTTGCATGGGCTGCTCTGACCGTTCAGATTCCACACTGCAAAGCTGCTCCTGCATCGTGTGTTTACGGGTAGATCATGAAGTGGAACAGTCCTCTTCAGACAATTTGACACTGAGATTACTAGAATGAATTAGCTTATGTTCTGAAAATCAGAATCAGCTTTTCTGCGTAGTGTTTGTTTCTGAAGGCAATACAAAGTTTGTGTGATGTTTTGGTAGTTTATGGAGGCAGGTGAAAGGGAACTTGACAACAAACCAAGTACCAGTCGTACAAACCTGGAACAAATGCATTTCATCGCTGTAGTTTGTGTGACTACTCCTAGATGAAGTCATTCTTACAAATTATCAGTATTTTATGGTAATGTGGTATGTTAGGGAATAGATTTAGGACGATTCAGTTTTGATTTGTGAACTTCAAGATATTAACTTACTTTGTGAAGATTCATTCAACTACATCCTATATTGAAAAGTTGCCCAGCAGTTTGTTACAGATAAAGTAGATTGTGTAGAACTCAGTTTATTTTAAGAAGCTGTACTGGCTTAGCTGACCTGGAACCCCATCTGATTCCATATGCTTTCTTCTCTCAGAACAGGAGAACTATGAGTTTTGGTTTCTCTCCAGTGCTGCGGCCCACGGAAATGTTTACCAATAAGGGCTGGCATAATACCAGGAAATATAAAAAGCCTGTGCAGGAGCAGTCTTCAGTTAGTGTGTATTATCTGTTCACCCCTTCTGTTCAAATGGAAACAAAGCTGTTTCATGAGAAATTTCTGGAAAGTCTTGCTTTGAATTTTTCTGGTCTTCCGTGTACGTGATGTAAGATGAAGCTGCAGCCGTTCGAGGGCCCCTCGACAGGCGCCCGGCAGGGCTGCATTCATCTCTGCAGGGACACGTCCCCCTGCAAATGTGATTTGCTGCCTCAGAGCAGAAAGTATCCAGCACAAGGTGGATTACCCTGTGTACTTTGCTATTTTATGATACAAGGCAAGGTTGACTACTTTGCAGGCTGATTTAATCCTTGTGCTGGAGCCAGCAACAATCTGTTAATAATTCACTATGGTTTTCCAATTGTGGATTAATTACTTCAAATAACTTGCCTTTCCTTATGGCCTTTACTGCCTTGATCCTAAATGTATGTCCATTTTAGAACCTTTTTTTAATTATTATTGCTATAATATTAAAAAAAAAAAAAAAGCTTTAGAAACAATAGGTTGCCTCACAAACACTTGGGTTTTAATTCCAGTCCTTTTATATCAGTTCAGTCTGTGCCTTTGACAAATAGTTTGTCTTTCACTTTCCTTCTGTAATAAAGAGGGTAATGATTTTTACCTTGGGAGACTTAATGTTTATAAATGTGCTTTGAAATCTGAAGTGGTTTAGCTTTTTTATAAAATATAATTAAAATACTGAACAAAGCAGGAGTCAGGGAAGTCACATTTAAGACCATGACTATTGCTCAACTGCTTTGGTGCTTCTCTTGCTCTGGGAAGATGATAGAACCACATCATTTGCATTACCTTTGACTCTTCTTGATGTTTTTAGTTTTTTTTGGTCCAAGGAGAAGCATTCTTTGTACGCAGGAGTCAAATTGTCTGTAAACATAAACATAATCTTAACTTGCTCCAAAACATACCTAGGTTTGCTTTTAAAGCAGCACATCCCAAACCGGTGTAACTTGAAACATTTTTCTCAGCCATTACCACTGAATCCTGCCCACAGTGGGCAGGCTTGGCACAGCTGAGGTGCATGCTTCCTGTGTTGGAACAGTGCCTGCAGAGCATAAACCTCAGCTTTAATATATTGCTTTGCTTCAGTTTCTGAATTCCCACCTCTCAGCATGGCTGCTGGTGGCTGGGTTCTAGGTAGCCCCTTGCTGGTGTTGCTTGTGTGCTGCTCAGTGATGAGGGACAAGCTGGTGTGAGGATGGGGTTTGAACATGGACACAGAACAGGGCAGTAACAGCTACAAACAGAAACCAGTTGTCTGGCTGACTGACCATCTCCTCACTGGGAAGTCTTCCAGCTGGGATTGGCTCCTCTTTCTAGCCAGTGGTTTATCTTTACTCAGATGACACCTTTATTGTTGGTGGATAAAGATGGTGGACATTGATGAGTTGAGAGTTTATCAGAGCAGAATCAGTGCTACAACCAGAAGATACTTTGCTCATTATCCTAAAGTACAGTGTAGTGCTTCCATGAACTCTAATGGCCATGAGACTCCACTTCTCCAAAATTAGAGCAGAATTACAACAAGAAGTACTACTCAGGCCATCTTTTTCTTCTAGTTTTTAGTCTCCTCTGGCACCTTCCCTTTCTGTCCCACTGGTATGACTCATTGTTAGCTTTTTGACAAAGAAGGATTGCCTGGCGTAAGGAAAGAAAGCAGAGATGTTCCTTCTCAGGAGCCTTCTGTGTCTGCCCCAACTAGAGGGTATGTGAGGAGGCAGCAGAAGCTGAACTGAGACATGGTACGATGTGGGTGGCTGCAGAGGTGTGGAAGGAAGCCCTGTGGGGAGGGTCCTACAGCCTGTACGGCACTTGGGTGGAACAAGGTGGGCAGCTCTTACAGTAAGGTCTTGGCGAGGCAGCGTTGCAGAACTTGGGCTAAATGCAGGGACAATAACTGGGATGCTTACCATGTCCCACCTCTTTTCCTGGGGGGCTGGCAACAGCAGCTTCCCTGGGGCAAAGGTGGTGGGTCAGGGAGGGTGAGCAGCCCAGACCTAGCCCTCAGAATGACATGTGAATGACTCCATCAGCTGTAGTTTCTGAGTAAACTTTTAATTTTCCTAACTGGCAAATGGAATTTGAGGTGAGATGGAATAAATAAAGGCTTCCCTGGTAGAAAAAAAAAAACAAAAAAAACACAGTTCCCAAGCCCCAAACAATCTCATCTGTGAGGCTGGGGATTGTATTTTTAGTGGTTTGGAAAAGCTCAGCTCTTGTGATTTCTGTAATTAAAATGACATTTTGAATGACAGACTTTAGCCAAAATCTTCTCCCCCTCAGTGTTACAGTCCATCCCATGTGGAGATGCTGCCTTCTGTGTTTTACCACGTGCACAGTTTGGGTGTTCTAAAAAAGTAATGTAGCAGCCAGTGGCACCTACAGAACGTGCTGAAGGGGAGCTCCAGTATTGGTGTGAAATACTTTCTGCCAGTGTTGAGTCTCATCTCCTACAAATATTTTCTCACACCATGGAACTGAAAGTTTATTTTCATGATGATTTATGTTTTGGTCTTTGTCAGTCTTTGAAGACCAGTTGAAGTTGTTTGGTGACATGTTCACATGGGTTAGCCAATGCCATCTTTGTGGCATGAGGTGTTCCATGGAATTAGTAGATGCTCGTGTTATCTTTGCTTTAGCCCTGAAATCAGTTCCAGGTGCCATCTGATTTTTATTTAAAAAGATGGCTCCAGTTCTTGGTCTCATCTATAGTTACAATCAGTGTGATACTTCAAATGTTCTGCCAAGTCCTCTTTATTTTTCACTGTACATCAGCAGTGGCTTCTTTTTGGGGTCTGGAGACCAAATGCATGTTTTTGTGCAGTATTTTGAGGATGGTTTTGTGACTGGAATCTCCTGAGCCCCTCCCTGCCATTAGGCTGCTCCCAGATTGAGGTCCTTGTGGTGGTCTCAGAAGACGTGGGCAACTTGAGGTTGGATATGGGTAGGCAGCAGCAACTGAAGAGTAGTTCCTGCTTAAATAAGAGTGAAAAAGCCACTACTAATAGAATTCATGGGTAGAAGCAGAGCGTGTGTTTATAAAAATACAGGAGAGGAACGTAATGGGGAAAAGCATAAATTTAGGCCAGGTTTCTGCCTAAAATAATAATGTAAATGGAGCAAGTAACTTTTGTCTTTTTTTTCTTTTCAGTAGAAGCAGTTTAGCTCTGAGCTCAGTGGTGTTGGCTGCCTGACTTGTCATAGCTTTAAGTGCCAAGAAGTAAATATTTTTAAGTAAAGCAAATGCAGGACTTTTGTGTTTTAAGTATATCCCCAAAGAAAGAAAAAAGAACAAAACTGAATAAACCCTTTTGTGTACAGTGTCCAGAGCAATTTTAAACTGCTCTTGTTCCATGCCTAAACAAATGGTTGTTTCAGCCAAAGAGAAATCTTTCCTATTGATTTATTACACTAATTTAGATATAAGCCCTCTGTGCAGGACTGTCAGTTTAAGAGAACAGCTTTCTTTCTTCTTTCAGATTTAATCCACATGTTGTTGTATCAACAGAGCCTTTGTCTCTGCTCACTTACTAGTTATCCTTTTATTAATAAAATTTTTTAAAAAGTGAAAACACATGTTTTTTAACAGCCCTATTACCAAGAAGTTCAGGATGACCTAGGGGAGAGGTGACCATCAAATAGTTACTCTGAGTTGTAGGTAACTTCAAAGTGATGCTGCAAATAAAGGAGTGAAAAATGGCCCTTTCACCTCTCCAGTGTCTGTGGACAGTCCAGCAGTGACAGGAGGAGGCAGCATTATCTTTTGCCAGGATTGTCTGCAGGTTCTTTTCCCAGCTTGTGCAGTGATGCTAAACATGCTCTTTTTAGTTAACTCCAGTTTCCTTCCTTTTTCTGAAGGGGGACTTAGCCAGAGGTGTATGTAATTCACATTTCCTTCCTTCCTGCTTCTCACCCCTGCAGAGAAGTATTTCTTTCTTGAACCCCTCCTGTTTTCCAAATGGAGAGGAATTACTCTCAGGAAGCTCATGGATTTGGTATTATTTCTATTCTTGGTTTTGTGAGAAAACATTAATTTGAGTATCAGTACTTACTTAAGATCTACACGAGGGTTCAGGAGTGCATGCCAGTGCTGCTCAGTAAAGCAGGTCACTACATCATTTGTTTATAACCTTTCCTTGGACCTCATCACACAACTAACTCCTGTAGCATCAGGAATGAGTTCTGGTTTAGTGGTGGTCTTGGCCGTGCTGGCTTAGTGGTTGGACTTGATGATCTTAAAGATCTTTTCCAACCAAAATGATTCTGTGATTCTATGAAGATTTACTTCAGTATGTCCTGAACTGGCAGCTTGGTGGCTGAGTGCAGCGAGAGGCAGCGCAGTGGCAGCAGCCCTGTCTCTGGTGCCAGCCTGGTTTCCTCCAGCATGTGTTACAGTCCTGGCAGCCATCACAGTCTCTGGGAATTCTCTGTCAGATGTTGGCACAACAGACCCCACCTCAAGTGTCAATACAATTATTTGCAGTGGTGTGTTTTTTAAAGGAGGCAAACGATCATGTGTCTTCAAGCAGAAGGAATTTGTCTGGCATTAAAAAAATGTGGCATGATCCTATTCTACTCAAAGTTTCAGAACAGAGTAAGAAAAGATCCACCTTTAGTAGTCAGTGATGGGGAAAAGAAACTTGTGTCCTTGCTGCCTGAAGCAGATACAAGCCTGGCAGGGATCCTGCAGCCCTGAGGAAGGAGCTGTCTTGCTGTATCAGGCAGATCCCTTGGTCCACCAAGCTCCTGAAAAAAGAGCAACAAGTCCTTGGCAGTGTGTGTGCAGACATGAGGAACTGACAGAGTGTTTCTGTAGGAGTTAAACTGGTGTGGTTTGGCAGAGGACAGGGGAGCCAGGTGATGGTTGGCAGACTGCTAGAAGGAGCAGACTCTTCTTGTTTAAGGCAACTTAGATGCTATCAAATTCCCTGGATGTTAACTCTGCAAGTGTTTTGTGCTCAAGAAGGGAAAAAAAATGCATCCCTTTTTATGGCTGTGGAATGCAGACTTACTGGGGTGTGTTTGTTTTCCTACAGACTGGCCTTTTGCCACTGCCTGCGTTTTTCTTACCAGAGTTGAGCATACCTTTCCAACGTAAGACAAAACATGAATCTTGGGAGGATTATGCTTCCCAGGCTCTCTCAGACAATCTCCCATCTTCTAGTCTGCATTCTACCAAGTTAAGTTCTCCAAACCTCGGTACTAATGGATATTTAGATTAGGTTTGTTCCTTTTCAGCTTATCACATTTCTTAACGGCAGCTCGCCATTATTACTTCTCAAAACAGCTTAGAACTTGAATCTTTCTAGAGCAAGGGTAAGAGAAAGGGGGATTCAGCTAACAAGAACAATTTCTTTACACGTGGATTTTGCAGGGCATTGTGCTATGCTGTGCTTTCATCTAAAACATCCTTGGGCAACCTCAGCCACCTTTGAAGTCGGCCATCCTTTGAGCAGCCCATGATTGGAAACCTCCAGAGGTCCCTCTGTGGTCCTGTTTTCTGGTAGAGTTCTGGCAAAGCTGATGCTTTTGCCTTTGTTCATATGTCCCTTAATGCTCAACAGATTTCATTATGTTCCTGTCAAAAGCAGTTCTTGAAACTGAAGTGATGTGTAAACATCAGGAACAGTTTCTAAACTGTAACCTGAGTTTCCTTCCATTATAGACAGGTTTTTATGCTGCCATATTCAGCTGATATGAAAATTCACTTTTATTGCTTTTGAGAGAAAGGATTGATTTTTTTTTTGTTGTTGGTGGGTTGTTTGTTTGGGTTTGTTTGTTTGTTTTTTTCTCCTTTTCCTCAGGTACAAATGTTTTACCATGGGATAATACAAAGAATAATTTTCTAAAAGCTAATGGGTCTTGTTCTTCGGTCAGCTTTGTTCTTTTGCACTTTTTCATTGTTGGGAAGCTCCAGAAGAAGGAAAGACAAAGAGAAAAGAGCTGTGTTGTTATTTGGGATGTCTAAGACTATATTTGTACTGCATTTTGAGTTGCATTTTTTGAGTTAAAAACTGAAATTAAGAAAAAGTTACTGTTTTCTGGATATTGATGCCTGATATTCAAACACTTTAGGTTATACTTTATGCTGTACAGTATTTTGCTTAAAATTTCAGCAGTTACTTAAGTTACTTTGCATCATAATGAACTTAATATTGTCTCTTACTACTTCAGAAACTGTGCGCCTGAGAAGGGAATGCTGACAGTTTGTTGGCTTACTTGGATTTATGATTTTATTCTGAGGGCAGAACAGGATGATGGGGCAGTTAGATGGAGTTACATATACCAAAGGTATAATTTATCACATATGTACTCAAAACTGAAATTGACTAATTTTGTAGCCTATGCTTGCTGTACGCTCAGACTTTAACCTCTGTGTTTAGATTGCCAACGTGGTGCCAATTAGTGGGACTGTGATGTGGACACTAAGGAATATAACTCACTTCACATGGGTTCCCAAACAACTAGCAGATGTTAAGCTAATGGTTCCTGCTACTACCAGCCTGACTTGGATTTCAACCCAGAGGTGAAAGAATTTATTTCTCTCTTGTTCCCATTTCCCTTGGGCCAAAGTGTCCCAGGCTTTGAGAATTCCTTTGGCTTGCTCTGGAAGATGATGTAAACATTTTGTCTCCCTTCTTAAACCTGTTCTCACGGTGTCATGTATATTCCTTTGGTTTTATGTTAATTTGCCTTCTTTGGTATTTGGCTTTGTGATAAATGGTAAATCAAAATGAAAACACTTGAAACATACAGCTGAATTTTGTAGCCTAAGTGTGTGCTGAGTGTGTGGTGTGGTTCTGCACCTCCCAGATGACAAAAGGTCTGTTCTAGGATTGCTGTTACTACTTTGAGTAACAAAGGCCATAGAAAGTGGTGGGTCTGGCTTGCCTGGGGTCCTGCTTTTCTTTGTTCTCATTGCTGGGGATTGTTCTCTCAAACACTGCAAAAAGTGTGACTGCAAGGCCCAGAGTTTTTCTTCTAGGGATGAGTCAACACCAAGTAACGAACCTGCGGATTCTGCGGCTTCTTTGGTGTGATTTAGAGCAGTAGTTGTTGCTCAAGAGGATTTATAATATAGTATGAAATATAGTGGAATAACTGGAAAACATTAGTTAATTTGACCTTATTTTCTGTGCTCTTTCAAGGGGTGGATATGATGTTTGTCTATAAAACCTTAGCAGCTTCAGGAACAGAGGCAGGGAAAGGGAGGGCTCCCCTGAGTGAACAATAGCACTTAAATATTTCTTGGTGCCTAGATCCCAGTTCATAACCTGCTCTACAGCCATCTGATATGTTTCACCATGTTGTGTGATAGGGCTGATGCTTTTTGTTCTCCTGTGACTTTGTCTTTCTTTTTTATGAGGATTTAGCCTTTGACCTAGAAATGTGGTCTGTAGCCTTATGTCCAGCATTCAGTTTTTCAGCAATTTCTTCACCTTGCTCATTTTATACTTCAGTAAAAGGTAGTGGCATTGGCATAACAGGTGTTTGAAAACAAAATCATACTTAACGAGAAGCTTTCAGTTGTAGCTTATTTTCTCACTGATGTGCTATTTTGAGGTGTCAAACATGAACACTAGCAGGAGGAGTTGGGTGAGGGGTAAATAACTGCCATAGTTCTTTTTCAGTGAGCAATGACAATAAACCCCTTGCAAGGTCCAATGTTTTGCTTTCTTTGAGGTTCTGAAAAAGATGTTTTGGTCAATAATGCACTTCATGCTGAGCTTCCAAAGAGAGCAGTTATTTTTTATTTCTTGAGATGGGCAGAACTGTTTCATCTTTCTTCATGTTTATGTATTTACTAAGGACAACATAACAGAAGTAATGAAAAGTTATTCTATACTTAGATTGTGAATACTAGCTAAATACTAATGACTTTTCTTGAAGATGTTTAATGACTCTCACAATTTATGTAAAATTAACAGGGAAAACTCAATATGATAAACCAACAAATAAGCTGAGCTACCCACTTTTCCATAGTGGCAGTTTATCATGTTTGGGGTGGTAGGAAACAAAATCCAGAAGCATCTACACTTGATCTTGTCTTTCTCAGTATCTAAAGTTATTCAGTCCACTAGGTGCAGCCTTTCACTATTGATTCCACTGGCTTTCTTCCCCTCTAGACTTGCATGCAGCTCTGCATGAGAAATTACTCTTAGTTGGATTTTTTTCTTTTAAGAGACTTGAGAAGTGCTGATGATTGAGTCTGTTCTCATTTATTTTAGTGTATAGGTTCATGGACACTTTGAAATTATAATAATAATTATGGAAACATTTCATAGTACATTGTTACATTCATACAAGTTTCTCAAATATATACAAGTTAACCCCAAAATCAAGTCACGGTAAGTTTTCCATCCTTCCTCTCATGTTGCTGGCTTAACTGGTGTAGGTTTTGTCTCTTGTCTGTAGTGACTAGTAGAAAATACACTTGCTGGTTCTTTTTTTCCTGTTAAATGATCTATAGCCTTTTTTTTTCTTGTTGGCAAATAATAGCAGAAGAAGTTTACAAGTCCAGAAGAAACTAACATGCTTGATGCATGAATTTAATTAGCTAATCTTTCAAGCAACACTTCCCAGCTCTTCTTGAACATGTTGGGTTTGTTTTAGCACTAAAACTTCCACCTGCCATCTTCACACTGTCATTGTCATCAGGTGACAGTTTTCCTCTTAGATTAGCATTGACATAACATGAAAAAAAGTAGAAATTTGGACCAAATGTGTATGTATTTCTACACAGACTCTGAAATCTTAAGAAATAAGGGGGATAACCTGGAGATTGTGTTTTTTATGTGAGTGTCAAACAGGGCTGTGAGAAGGTCGATGGAAGGAAAACACCAATGGGAAGACCCTGATACCAAGTTATAGGGGACATAAAAATGCCAGAGTGGCATTTCCTGTGGGGAAATTGTGCAGTGTCTTAAATCTAAATGTCAGATGAGGGAAATAACTGTATTAATAACAGAATCCTTAAGATCAGAAAATCTTGAAAGTTGTAGATAGGAAAACTATAGAATAATAGAGTGTGTGATGCTTTACAGTGGGAAACACAGTGGGACACAGTGACACCTTTGGGGAAACACCTGCTCAGGGAATCCAGAGAGAAGCGATACTGGATTTCAAAAGGGAAAGTACATCAGAATGAGGAAGCTGGTTAAAAAGAAACTGAAAGGAGCAGTGAAAAGGGTGAGATGTTTGGAGGTAGTGTTTTAACTTGGAGGTAGTGTTTAAAGATTATTTCAAGGCACTAAACTGCAGAGCAAATGCCTCAGCCCTGTCAAAAGCTGACACAGAGAGAGAAAAGTTATGATGTGGAACAGCAGGGAAGAAAGGCTGCCGAGTCAGAGGCATCCTTCCAAAAGCTGATGTCATGACCAAGTGAGGAGGACAGAAAAGAACAAACACTTGGAAAGGCAAAAAAAATCAGAGAAACAGCTTTCAGAAAGTATAAAAAGTAACAGTTCTTTTCCAAATATGTTGGGAATAAGAAGCTTGCCTAAAAGTTTGCAAAAACCATTGAGGACTAAGGTGTGAAGGCATCACTTGCAGAAGGTGGAGCAGAAAGAAATAAATGAGCATCTGTGCTCCTCATGGTTTCTTAACCAGAACCCTTCTCAAACTCAACTATTAATGGAAGAATTTAAGAGTGCAGTGAGCAGTAACTTGACTGCAGGGATCTGGGTGTTAGAGGCCAGGATGGATTAAAGGCAAAAAAATGTGGAATTATTAACACGTGTGTACAACCTTTCAATTTAAAACATCCTCAGCTTTAGTAGAGAAAAAATAGGAGAGATGATGCCAACTTGCAAAAGAGTTCCAGGGTGCTTGGGGATCAGAGGGCAGAAGTCTAGCTTTGTATTGTGCAGCATTGCCAAAAGAATAATACAGATTAGAATTATCTGGCACATGATTTTATATGAACATGGAGGAGTCAGTGTCTTTTAGAAAAGGAAGTTGTACTTGACAAATCTTAAAGGACTCAAAAGGCTCAGCTGATGTTAGGGTGTTCCATTGTGGAAGGTACCCTCAGATTTCCAAACAGCTTTTGACATGGTCCTTTGCTGCAGCCTCTTCAGAGAATTGGTCCTTCTGAGGCTAAGAGAGGATGGTTATTAGCAAACCAGTGAGTGGTTAAAAGATGAGAAAAGGTGAAGCGGTAATTGTGGTTGTAGTGGAGCATTGTTACCATTAGAGTGGCACAGGAGCCATAGGAGACCTGTGCTGTTTGACACTCACAGACTGTCTGAGGAAGGCAGTGACAGAGAAATAACAAAGCCTGAGTGCTTCAGAGGAACTTTGGCCTAGTCAGCTCTAAAACTGCGAAAGTACCTGCCTTAGGGAACTGTGTGATTGGAGAATAAACCAGCAGGTTAAACTTGGCGTCAGTAAATTTAGAGTAATGTGAGAAAATGGAATGATCTCAGTTTACAGCTGTGGCTAAGAGAGGTACTTGCACCCCAAAAACAGATGATGGAATGACTTGCAAGTGTCTGGGCCTGAAGGAAAGGTGTCTGAGTGAGACAGAAGATAAGCAATCATTCCCAGTTTCTCTTTCATTCCCAGTTTCTCTTTCATTCCCCAACAAATGTAGGTACATCAAATGGAAGTAGGAAGTTCAAAATAAACAAAAATAAACACTCCTTTGCATGATGAACACAATGTGGCAGCTGTTGCAACAAGACTCTGGTGCTGAGGGTTTACATGAAAGCGGTTGGACGTATTCTTGAAAGAAATACCTATAAAGTCTGTTTCATACCAGTACAGAAGACCTGGTGTGTAGAAGTCCTAAACTACAAGTTGTTGCAGGCTTGGGGAATGTGTTGGGGAATACAGCTGCCTAGTTCTTTTCCTTAGGCACTGACCACTGTCCACGACACAACACTGAAGATGTGATCTTACTTGGGAAGGCTCATCTTTGGCGCCTTTATGCTCTTTAATTGCATTTGGCTATTTCTGTTCTTGTCTGTTCCAGTTACTCCCTCCTTCCTTAGCTGTTCCTCCTACAAAAGAAATTAAGTTTGTTTTTTATGAAAACACACTTTTTTGTCTTTTTGTTGTTGGGGTTGTTGGTGTGTTTTGTGCAGTACATTGTTGTCATGTGTGTAACTGAAATTTATTGTGTTTGTCTACAGACTTCTGGGACAGAAAATTGAGCTGTTGCTTAAGCACTGCCATATGTGTTCAGCTATGTTGTTCAACTGTATTCTTCACCTAATATAACTTGTAAAAATAAACATCTTTAAAGGATTATTTTTAGGTGTTGGTAAAGAGTTAATGGAACTAGAAAATGTTCCAGACCAGTGTTTTTCCCTAGAATGGTAGGAAGGCTGTGTTATGTCCTGCTAGTTTTTAGGCAACCTACAGCTTCATCTCTATGAACTTGATGGCCAGTGAGATGATCACTGTAGGAGACTTAGCTGAATATAATCCTCCTGACATTTGAACACAGCAGAATACTTGAACATTGACAAATTTTCCATTTATAAGTGAGTCGTTTGTTGAAAGTGGAGAGAACAATCCAAACTCTGCCAAGTACATGCTCAGCATAGGCAGCCCTGCTGGCCTCAGACATAACGTGTTGTCAGTTTTGTTTTTATTTAGGGCAGGTTTTCAAAGCTGGTAGTGTTGATAGAGACATAAAGGAGGGTGAGATACTGTCCCATCTGTGTAAACTATTTTCTGTAAGCAGCCTTGCACAGAAGCCAGGCTGGAGATGTGCTGTATTGATTTAGGCACTTGTAGACTCAAGAGAGCTTGTTGGTGAAGGGGTGTATGGCAGGAAAGAGTGGTCACCTCTGTCCTCTGAGTCAGCCTGTGTCTCCCCACCTTTTCCCACTCAGTAGGTAAAACCCTATCACCACATTTCATTCTATCTGAGGAGCTGAACTGTTTTATCACTGTAGGAGGAAGTTCATAGGAGTCCTCACATGAAGAATGTTGTCTCTTTGCCCTCTACATGAAAAGATGTATATACTGCAATGAAAATTGTGAAGGTTGCTCTAATGTTGTTTGCCTTGTAGTTCCCGGCTTTTCCTCTAGAAGTTATGGAAATGAAATAGGAACAGTGGGGTGAAGTTTGAGGAGCCCAGTATTGAGGCAAAGTCTGTAGCCTTTATATGCAAGAGGAATTTTGCTCTGGAGTCCTGCAGAGTGTGGGAGGATGGATACTCCTGATGCTCTTGGAGCCTGTTGGTCATTCCTGACAAAAATTGGCCAACATCACCTTAATGTGGCTGTCAGAAGTACAGAAAGCAGAACAGAGGCAAGGCTTTGTACTGTCCAGGTTTGGGAATGCTCTAAAAGGGCATCTTGGTCTATGAGGATGTAAGGTCACCCCTCGGTAGTGTGTCAAGATCACATGTGAATTTGTCTAAGTTTGATTCAAAGATGTGAAACCAGAAGGCAATAACCAAAATGAGAACTTGGATGAGAATTCAAGTCTGGTTTGAAGCTTATTGTTTCTGAAGGAAGCTGCACAGAGAGCTTCATAGAACAGATACTTTCAGGAGTAAGGGAATCTGGGCGGCTTTGAAGAGTATCCTCAAAGGAAATCACAGCACATTTTGTTGGTGATGGGATGAGAACATTGGCTGAAGAGGCAGTGCTGTTGTGCCAGGACTGCAGGAGGTAAGCTCAGGTTCTACAAAGGAGATGCTGCTACAGATGCTGCTTTGTGTGGAAGAGGAGGGAGCTGGATAATGTGGGATTTGCCATCCCTTGGCTGAGGTGGATTTACAGCTGAAAACTGAAAGCCTGTTAGTCAGTAACGGATGACAGCAGGGTGGCTGAAGGAGCCAGGGTTTGTGTTCACTGCCCTGGCCTGTGTTCAGTCTTCATGAAAATTATAAGAGTGCAGCTATGTTCTGTGGTAGCTGCTGTGTTACCTTCCAGACATCGTTCCATGATCAGTATCTGATCATGTATTCGGGAACTTTTGACATAGGCTGTAGAACTTGGACTAAGGGGATATTTTAAAAGGTATCTAGTCTTCATATACAGATGTTTTTTACTGTTGGGGGGTTATTTTTTAAAGGCAGAATTCTTGCAGAATTGCAGTATCCCTTTGAAAGTGTCTTCTATGACCTCTTTTTCCATTGGTTTGCCTAATGGGCATTTCTGACAATTTAGAATCCTTATTAAACTACTTTCTTTTCTGTTTTCCTCCAGATTTCCTTGATTTGTCAAGACCAGTTGGCTTTTTATTCCTGTCTTGCTGTATGCTGACAGTCACTCCTAGTTTAGTGTATTTTGTGAATTTAATAATAATCTCTTGGTTTTCAAATCGGATTTTTTCAACTCCAGTAGTAGCAATTTCAGCAACCCCCACTTAGTCTCCTTCCCAGCTTGTGGCATTGTTACCACCTGCCTCTTTTTCTTCCCTGTTGCAGTGCTTGTTCATAGCCTTATTTACAATTTTCCAGAATTGTAATTGGAAGGCAAGCTCCTTAGCCTTGGAGTATGCTATGTTTAGGACCCTTAAAGAAATATGGGTCTGACCTTCTAGCCATTCTTTACTGAGCATTTGCAAAGGAGGGTTTTTCTTTGGCTCTCAACTTGGCTTGATTTGGGGAGATTTTAATGAGAATAGCAAAACCACACCCAGGTATGGAAATGATGTTTCAGAAATGGAGGAAATGCTTGTGAAGGAATTTTCTTAAGTTACTCAGTCTGTAATTTTCATCAAGGAAATATCCACCTAGATAAAGTTTCATGAAATTACAAGCAATTCCAAATCTAAAGCATGTTACAGTCCCGTTGTTGAGGTTCTGTAACTCCGGTTTATAATGATTTATAACTTCTAAAATTGAAAATACTTTGAAATCAACGAGTTGTGTGCATTAACTGCATTCACATTTTTCATTATTAGCCTTCTGCTGAGGTTTTTGGAGGTTTGTTTTTGTGTTTTTTTGTTGGTGGTTTTTTTTTAAGTCTCCTTTGGGTCCTATTTTAAATGACACCCTTCTCTTTGGTACTCCTGCCCCAGGGAGCTGCAGTGCTTAGGGGTGCTCCAGGGAGCTCAGTGCTGCTCTGAAACTGGCTTCTCTTACCATTATCCAGAGTGAGACCAGATGCTGTATTTCTGGCTGAAGAGAGGTGAGAAGCCACCCAACCTTTCGATCTCTGAGAGGGACTGCATGTGGACATCTGCAGTAACTCTGTACATGCTGATAACCCCAGGATGTGTAGTCAGCAGAGAGAAATTAGATTATCCTAAAACAAATGATCTCCTAGAAGTGCCTCTTTCTTTTGACAATAGGACTAGCTTTAGGAGACATGGGAGATGTAGGTATCTTAAGAATGGTGAGGATGAACTTGCAACCAGTATCTCATGGAAATAGGAGAGAACTAGAGGATAAAACAAGGTAACACCCTGCCTGAATATGAGCCTGGGTAAAACTAAATGGATGTGTTAAGATGTTTCTGTTGAGTAATCAATGTGAAATTGTTTTCAGAAGCAAAATTTTTGTTTGTGTTTGTATTGGTTTCCATTTGCTCTGTAGTTGTTACAGCACTTGTCAATGAGCTGTTGACGTTTAACTCTGGACAAGCCAAACTCCCTCTGCCATATGTAGCAAGATATCTGCCAGAAACCACCCAGGCAGAATGGTGTGCAAAGCAAAATATGCTCATTTTTCTTTTGGTGTCTCCCATCTGTGCTTCCACCAAACCCCACAGGGATGCAGTTGTACAACCCTGTAGAGAAGGAGTTAAATAGGATCCCTGGTGACTGCTGCCCTGAGCAAGGGGTGAAGTGTTGAAGGGCAGGTTGGATGGGGCTTGGAGCAACCTGGTCTAGTGGGAGGTGTCCCTGCCCATGAAGGGGGCTGGATCTGGATGATCTTTTAGGTTCTTTCTAACCCAAACCAGTCTGGGATTCTGTGAGTACAAGAAGAGGCTGAAAATGTAGCAATTCCAGTCTGTTTCAGCTAACTAAGCATGCATTGTCTTTTAGCCAAGGTTCTGCAGAAACAGCACAGTAAATACAGATACTGGATCCATTTAAATGACCTTGGTGTGTTTTTTGAGCTGGAGGAGACATCTTTGCCTGGTCACCAGTGAATGCGTTAGAACTGAACAAACCCATCCTGTACAAACAATGGCTGCAGGTCTCTGTGTTAGTGAAGCTGAGATCTGAGAAATATTTTTTTTGAGGGTTTTGGACCCATCCTTGGCAAAGGTAACGGAATAGGGAGCTCTATGCTGGTGCTCATAAAACTTAATTTATACTTACTGGTTTTCTTATTGCCAAAAAGAAGCTGACAGGTGTCCAAATGCCATTGAAGCATTTGTAAAAGGAAACTTTGTGGAAGGTGGATATCTTCTATTTTCCCATCCCGATTCTTCATGTTACCAGGAAATGTTTGTGTTGTACATAAGAATTTATAAAATGCAGCTGTAGATTATGGAAAATTCATAGATATTTTAAAATGTAAAATACTCTGAAGCATAACAAATTGGAGTAGTGTACAGTTCCTTTTTCCTCTGAATAAGAAAATTCTTACATGTTTTCTTAGGTCTTTCTCACTCTATTCTGCCTTCTGGAGATGCACTTAAGAGACTTAGTGTTCTTGCAGCTAAATTGTTCTTTTACTCAATTGTTATGATACAGAGTATATGTAGGGTAGTAATAAGGTGTCTTTTTCCAGCATCCACTTCTATTGAACAGAGTGAAAAGGAAACATGATACTTTAGGGAACTTAGACTTTTCAGTGCAGAACATAATCTAGATTTGAGACTGACATAGCAGGTCAGATTTGAGCCTGAATTAAGCTTGTGCTTAGCTTCAAGTATTTTTTAACGTCAAACTTTAGAAGTAATTTTAACAGATAGGTGTTATGTTCTTTGCTGGGAGTTTAAAGGAGGGTATTAGGAACAGCGGGGCATGGAAATTGTTTAAAGTCTTTGTTTGACTTTCCTTTTTCACTCGGGGACGTTTACAAAGGCAGTTCTTGAGAGCTGCTGTGCCTGCTTGATACAGTTTACCCAGTCTGCTAAAATGGAAACCAGAATCCTCCTTTCTTAACTCTGTGTTGCTGAAGATTAAGTACATTCTTGGGATAAGGTCTGTCTGTAGTTCCTTATGCTCAGACTCGGGGATGTTGCTGCCCCTGCTCAGCACTGCTGCAGGCGGAGCATTGGAACCCAACCTGCTTATCACCCCTTGCCCGTTCCCTGGAAAGCCCTTGACCAAATGGCTGTGGGAGGTTAAAAAGGTATCGTTCCCCAAAGGCCTTTCCAGGCACATGCTCTCATTGTTCTTGGAATTGGAAAGGATTTAAATGAGGATCCATGCTGGTGGCATGCTCACAGCTCTCCTATTCGTTGGGTATTTATTGCCTCCTTTAGAACCAGCAGTGTTCAATTTAGAGGAATGGTCACCATTCTGTTACCCCATACTCGAGGCTGAGGAGTCTTTTTCCATTGCTTGGGTAATAGGTTAAAAATAATGATTAAAAGGGCTCAGCAGATTTATTTATCTGAAGCCTTACTCTCTTTTCTGCCTTTGAGCAGATGACCTAGAGAAGTTCATTAGTAGGTGTTACAAGAAATGCCTGATGATTCTACTCTCTTATTGATAACAAAATCTATCCCAATTTCTCACTAACTACTGCTGAAGTTGATGTGAAGGAGAGTGAGCTCTGAAATCTCTTACAGCCTCCACCAGAACTCAGCATTCATGTCTCAGAGTTCTTTGGAGGTACCAATAAATGCAGAGCCACATGCCCAGGATACCAGAAATGCATGTTCTTACCAGTGCTTTTGAGAACAGTCCATGTTCAAATTCTGCTCAATCACAGAAGTGGATTAATTTGAGATGTTTGTGTCCAGTTACATTTCTGGAAGCACAAGAACAAAATAAGTTGCTATGGTTTTTCAGCAGATGATAAAACTTTCCCAAAGTCATATATTCATAAAATCTTAGCATTCCTTAAAGATCTATTGCTCAAAACTTTGTTCCTGTGAAAAATGGATCAAATTTAGAAGCCTGTCTGTTCTCAACATTTAAGTATTTTTTTTAGTTTTGTTTTTTTTTTAGTTTGGTTTTTTAGTGTTGGTTTTTTTCAGCTACTTTTCAGTTATGGTGACAAACGAGTGGGATGTTGTTGGGTTTCAATACTGAGGATCCCATCTGCTGCACACTTCATATAGTTGATTATTGCTGAAATAAAGAACAGGACCATGAAGAGATTGTTCTAATACCAGAGCTGTGGAGCTTCAAAATAACAAAGGAAAGGAGATACTTTATCATTCGACTTAGATGAGTTATGGAAAACTTTCATGCGGGTGGTGTGAGTGCTAAAGCTCTTGTGAATTCAAGAAGCAACTGAACAAATTAGTTGGGGAAAAAAAGCCATCAAAGACTTTTACAAGCGCAACCACCATCTCTGCCTCAGGCCCCTTGTGCAGCAGATTTCTAGAAGCTGGAACTGTGCCAGGAAAGTATCGCTTCACACCTGCTCCGTTTCCATAGTATTTCCTCAGCCTCTGCTGTTGTCCACCTGGAGACAGGGCATTGGCTAGATGATCCTTCAGTCCAGTTGTGCTCCAGTGTTTGGAAGGCAACAAATAAAGGAGGCGTCTGTTGGCCTCTTTTCCCTGGTGACCAGCGATGGGAGAAGAGGAAATAGGGTCAAGCTGCACCAGGGGAGGTTCAGGCTGAATATCAGAGAAAATTTCTTCACAGAAAGAGTGGTGAGGCCTTGGAACAGGCTGCCCAGGGAAGTGGTAGAGGCACCATCCCTAAAGATGTTCAAAAAAGGGGTAGACATAGTGTTTCATAAGATGGTTTGGGGTTGTAGGGTAGATGGTTGGACTTGATGGTCTTGAAGGTCTTTTCCAACCTTGATGATTCTATGATTCTTAATGCACTTCTGTCCCATTAATTCTCTTCAAGGTTGGTCTGTGCAGTAACCCAGCCCAGGAGCTAGCAGAAAGGATGAGTAGCTTTTGAGAGCATAGAAACAATGAGATAACAATGAAGACATGACAAAACACAGATTCAAGAGTGCCTTAAACATTATCCCTAGGCAAGAAGATGGTCCTATTAACCAAAATGTTAAATATTCCGTGAAATGTTGTTGCAGGCCTGAGTGAACCATCATCCCAAAGAAGAGGGTCTCCATGTAGTGCCAGTGTAAAGGTTTCCTGAAATCCTTTCAGCAACTAAGTACTGAGTAATGGGCTGAGCTTTGTATGACTCCTGTTTTAACATGGTAGCTCAGCATCAGTCCTCTGGCCTGATGGCCAGCTTCATGGGCTCTGTTCTTTTCTGTAGTGCTTCACTGAGGTGCCAATAATTCCGAATGTAAAGGTACCTCAAGGGGGGACAATTCGTTCTTACAAGAGGAGAAGGATATTTTAATTGGACAGTGTGTGTTTACAGCAGGCTAGTCCCTTGGTTAAGCAGTTAATCCATTTTCTAAGGTCCTCTTTATTTGGATATTGTGGCCAATCTCTATTAGTCAACTGGTGAAAGGGAAGCTCTGGCTTTTGGGTTTTCCCCACAGCTGCATCTGAAACAGCTGCTCTGATTTGGAAGTGGGAACACAGAGTAGGTACCCAGAAACCCGATGGGATGGTGAGAGGTGCTGATATCCTTTCTGTGCTCATTGCTCTCCACACAGAAAAGCTGCTGGCACTTCTACTATGCTCAGTGAGCTGCAAAGGATGAGGCAAAGAGAGAAAAGCAGTTTGTCCAACCAGGCATTTTCAGTGTTTCCATTGCTGACATCTGTGCTTGGAAAAGAATTGCTCCTCCCTCATATGAGTCTTCAAATGTTCTGTTCCTCTGGCTTTTTTTTTTTTTTTTTTCCCTTTTAATCAAGTTCAGACCTCTTGTTTTCCACAAAAGCTTTATTCTGTGTCTCAGTTTTCTGCTTCTCAGTATCCCTAGTGAATTCTGCCTTACAAAATCTGTGGACATAAATTGACCCATCGTTAATAAAAAAATAAAACAACAATGAAGAGACACTCCCAGGTCCCTTTCAGGCTTTAGTGTGGTCTGTCTTTAGACTGTACCCATGCTAGTGAGTGATGGACTTGGGGCTTTTGTGGGGCAGTACTTAATGGTAACACCACAGATCCAGTGGTGAGGTCATGGTCCTCTCTTCACAGAAATCGGATCTGGAAATTGTCTTGCTAACACGTTTAATCCATTTCCTTGCCATTGTCTGATTCTTTCCTGCAGTACATTTGTTGGTGGCATGCCCGGTCTCTCATAAAATACCCACGCAAAAGCGCTTCCCTTGTTTCCCTGAGGAATCCCTTATACTGATTCTCACTCTTCAAGATTATTTTTTCCCCCCAGATATTCAGCTTACCTTTTGCTCTTGCTTAATTTCATCGCAGCCCTGCCTGCTGGTGTTGTTCTTTGTACCATGTGTCAATTCCTTTACTCTCCAGGCTTCCACCTTTCAGATCAGTCTCCTTGGCTGTGCTCAAATGCTCCCACCTTGTCTCCTAATCCTGTGTCCAAGGATTCCCTGATCCTCAAAGTCTTGGTTTACGTACATTGTACAGCAGCCAGTGTTTTCCTGGTAGGATGCCAAGACTTCAGAAGAAGAGTTGTCCCGTGGGACAGTTAACTCCAACAGGGCTGAGATGTGCTGCTTGACCAGAGCAGACATTTCCATGAAGCCTATGTCTGCATTGTCCTCCTGTCCTCCCTGAAAACCCCAGGATGCCTTTACACACTGGGCTGTTCCTGCTTATTCACATCCATTTGTTTAAGAATATTTTTCCATGGCACATTTAGTTTACTTTTTTTTTTCTCAGACTTCCTTTATTTTTCATTCATAAGCTGGAGGTTACACAAGGTTTCTCTATTTCTATGGGCTTCTGCCAAAACATTTGAATAAGGATAATCTGCACATTTTAAAACATATTTACCAGTTGTTCAGAGTTGTGTAAGAAAGATAGAGCCAAACAACAGCATCTTCCCAAAGGAATTTAAAATTAACAATAAGATTTTGTATTATGATGTTGTGCATTGTACCTGTTTGTTTTGGGGTTTTTTTTGCAGTTTTATTAAAAATCAAAGTTAATCCTTTCAGGTAGTCTGGTAAAGTTTATTTTTCTTGAGCCTGTCTGTGGTTCACTTATCACTTAAAAAAAATAATCCTGAATTTATTGAAGCCAATTGGAAACCATAAAGCATTAAGCTGTTGATACTATTTCTGTTTTTCTTGGCATCCAGTTTCTAATGTAAATCTCTTCTTAATACCAGGAATATTTTCCTTTGTGAAAATAAGTGTCATGTCACAAACTCAGGATTAAAGTGTTTCAGGATTAAAAAAAAAAAACATTAGTTTTGAAACTCACCTCTGTGTTGCACTGTTACCTAAAAGGAGATTACTGGGGAAACAGGGAGGAGGTGAATGTTTAACTCACCAATTTGTGTGTCTTCAATAGGATGTTTTCTGACCACAAGTGTGGACAGAAACAACTGTCAAATGCTTATGTAGATAAAATACCTTCCCCCTCCCCGTTTAGTTTATTTTTACTGGTATCTTTTATTTCTTTTATAAGAGAATATTTCTCAGTAAGTGATAATGGTTGGCTGAAACTCTCTGTAAGCCATGTGTCAGATATGAACTGAAACAAAATTTGCTGCTGCAGGGACCTAAAATTTTGCTCCTGTAAAAGGTGCTCATTGTCACTAGGCTTGCACTCATCTCAGTACTGTTGTTTGTTCAGTCAGTGAAAATAGGTCTATTTCAGAAGGGACATCAAAGCTTGTGTCATGGAAGTGACTTTGAAGTTTGCAATTTGAAAAGAGTGAGGCAACAATTCTTAATCTGTCTGTGCCGGTCTTCCAAAAGCTCCCAGCAGCCAGCAAGCACTTTTGTCCTCAAGGGGAGGTGTTGGCACTGAAAGCAGCAGCAGATTAGGCTCTCATGGTGTTCCTCGTGCCCCAGCACCCTGGCCAAGGAGCAGGGAACAACACTGGTTCCATTCTGCAGGTGGGAAACAGGCCTGGAGGTTCATTCCACAGGTTAAAGAACTGAGCCAACTCAATGGCGCAATCATTAAAGTATCACTGAAAACCCAGGCTGTAATGAACTGTGATGACTGTGATTCTGATTGCAGGCAGATTATGCTGATTACCACAAGAACTCAACTGGCATCATGTGCTTGGAGTGGCAGCCAAGTCTTAAGCAAACAAAACTATTACTTTTCCTTAGTGACAGCTTGTTTGCAGGTGGTGTAGCTGTACAGGGATGTTACCGAGTCCTTGCAGGCACTGTATTGTTGGTGGAAGTCTCAAACATGGATGGCACACAACCTTCAAAGGAGGGAACTTCTCTTATTTGAGGCCACATGAGACTCCCACTAGTCTGCATGCAGTAGGAATTAGAAGTTGTGAAGGGCAAGTCAGGAGGGTTCCAAACTTTGCTCCTGCTTGGCTGTAAGTGCAGGGAGGGAATTAGTGGGATGGAAGGTGGAGATGTCAAGATGCTCCTGAAAATGAAAATGCTCTTTTCTAAGTGTGATTTGGCTCAAGTAGCTGCCACATCCACCACCAGTGTGGATGACATGCAAAACAGAGAAAGGATTTTTACCTTTTACGTTCCCTCGCTTTCTTAAACAGTCATACCAGCTACTGGTAATTCCCACTGGGAGTTGTGCTGAAACTTGGTAATCCTTTCCTGGATTGCAAGATAATGTTATTTACTGCAAAACCAGGACAACTTCCAGTCCTACACATGAAGGACACATTTCATTTATTATATACTTGTACTGTCAAACAAGTGAAAGTTGAGATGTGTACAGCAGTAGGAGTCTGAGCTGGAGTAACTATTCTAACATTTGCATGAAAATTGTGAGAGTTGGTAAGAATAAACAGTATGATTTAAAGTTAACTTTAGTTATGTTGATCAGATTTCAACAACACTGTAAAGTTTCTGTAATGCTCCTAAGCAAAGTTTTGGAAATATTTTTCTAGAGGTATTAGTTTTTACTCCCTGGGCACAGTGATCATCTAATACTGGTATTTTTGGAAAGGCATTATATGAGAGATTCTTCCCAAGTCTGGAAGTAGTTTTTAATAATTAACCTGGGGCAAAGCTCTAAAAGAAAACATAAAAGTCAGTCCCATTCAGTATTCCTAGAGGCTGGAAAAGGAGTTGGTACAGTTTTTAGTAACAGTCAATGGGAGACCCAGAAAAGTCCATTCTTGGCTGAGGCATTCATGTTAAGCAAAGGGCTTTCAAAGAACACCCTGCTAAGTCATTTCAGGATATGTAGAAGTTGTAGCCTGGAAGGGGTCTGCATGCATGTGGTTTTTGCAGGGGCAAAAATCCTGGTTTCTCTGAGCTCATGCAGAAGGGAACATGATGTTCTCTTTAGAAGAAGGCCACTTAAAGAACAGCTGCTCCACAGCCCTGTTCAGGGAGCCTGCTGTGTATCTGGAAAGAGATTTTTAAAAATTATTTCTTTAAAATTCAGCTGTGGTCCAAACTTACCCACACCAGCATGTCTATAGTCTTCTAGTTACAGTCAGTGTACGTACTCGGCACAACAACTCTGCTGTACCTGAAGAGCGTCTTTTCTTTTTGCAGTCTCCTGTCCTTTGGAGTAAGTGTGTTTGATCTCAAGCTCTTCCTTCCAGGGTGTGGATTATTGATGAGTGGGCACTGTCACTTGTCGGCCCTGATTTGAGGAACATGTCAGAGTTGGGATCCTGTCCTGGGAGGAGGCAAACTTTTCCTTCTGCCCTTTCCCACCTGTGTGGCAGAGGCTGTTGGTACAAACAAACATTCTGCTCCCTTAAGTTTGTCTTCAATGTGTGACCATGTGCATACCCGTGTTATGTACTTGAGGAGGGGGGAGGCCATCTGGGAGCTTAAACTGTATCAAGACGATTCCTTGGAAATTCTTATGTAATGTACTTATTGAAACATCTTTTCAGCTTTCAGATGCAGAATCTGTTTTTAATTTATGAAAACAAGGCTCACTGTCTAGTTTAATTCAGTGGGGGTTTTTTTAGTTGGCACTATAACTTTTCACTTGGTAATTGACTATTTCCTCCTCTTAATTACCCTGACAATCCTTTCTATATTCAGATTACCTTAATGCCTTCACTTAATGCTTTAATTTCTTCACTTGGTCTGTGAATCTCTTAATTCTGTGGACGCTGTGTGATGTGCTGAGGTGGAGGAGTGCAAGAAAACATCCTATTGACCTGTGGTTTGGTAAGCATTTTTTCCTTGCCATGGAGACCAAACACTGTACAGAGATGCATTTATTTACCTTTGTTCATATAAGCATGGGTGGGATTGATGTATCATTTATAAACCAACAGGTCTGTAACAACCCAAGTGAATGGAAGATGCATAAACATTTTGCTGATATGACATGCCTATTTTCCAAGGTCGTTCCCCTCCCCCTCCAGTTACAGTTATAAACACACAAGTAATGTTATTCTTGGCCGAAAGAACAACTGTTGTATTACTGTGAATTTTTTATTAATTTATAAAGAGGAAAAACGATAGCTGGTTTTGTGCTGGTTTCCAGACTGATCAAGGCAGTAACTTAACACCATCTAGTTGCTGCAGACACATTTGAATTTGGAATAGGAAATAGATCTACTAGATGTTTCTTTAAGCTTTTAGGTTTTTTAATTTGAAATTATGTAGGAGTAGGTGTAATGCTGCCCTGGTGCACTAGAAAACTGTGACAATCCCTGCTGTCTTGCTAGGTCACCTATAGGAAAGCTGGGGGGGGACATTTTACAAGGACATGTTGTGATAGGATGGGTGGTAATGATTTTAAGCTGGAAGAGGGGACATTTAGGTTAGACATCAGGAAGAAATTCTTCCCTGTGAGGGTGGTGAGACCCTGGAACAGGCTGCCCAGAGAAGCTGTGGCTGCCCCATCCCTGGAAGTGTCCAAGGTCAGGTTGGATGGGGCTTGGAGCAACCTGGTCTGGTGGGAGGTGTCCCTGCCCGTGCAGGGGGTGGATCTACATGATCTTTAAGGTCCCTTTCAAATCAGTCTGGAATTCTATGATTTAGCAAAGTACTCTGCCTCCATGCTGCTGGAGAAATTAGAAGAGGATTACACATAATGGCTCTTCAATGCAAACTGGACCTTGGAAGATCTTGTCATTACTTTACATAGTGACTTTCTTGGTGACTTTTGCCTAGATACCTCTGATCCCAGCTGGGTGGAGCTGTTTTGCACTTCCACTGGCAAAACTGAATTTAATCATGTGCAGCTTGCTAGATGCTGTCATATGATAAAATAGCATGGTAAAATTTCTCGTGATCCACGAGAAGCCTTTAGCAGGCAGGATAATGGCACTAACATTTGCTCTGAAGTACAGTAATGAATTGAACACACCATTGCTAGTGAAGCACACAGGATGATAAAAATACTCCAGACTGCCAACTGAGTCTACTGAATTGCTTTTGAAAACTGTCTTGACTCTTGCACTGTCTTCCCTAGCACTCTAAAAAATACATCTGTGCTAAAAAAAAGTAATGTAACACCTCAGATAATCAAAATAATCTGCTAGAAAGTGTATGTTCATGTTGAACATAGTAATTAACCATGCACTTCAGTGTTGTTGCAGTACATAGGATTACTGCACGTTTTATGTCACAGAATGTATTAAATATAGACGTAATTGTTTTTGGGTTAGAAGTTAAAAGTGGTTTTGTGAAATTTCAGTGATGCGCAAGTGTGCTAGAACTACAAATCTATGCTGGGAGGAGTTTGCAGGGAGGAAGGTGATAAACTATGTTGGGGAGGAATTATGATGAACATATGCCAAGTGTAGGATTTAAATAACTTTTTAAGAGATTGGAGAAATGGGATAAAAATAGGAGAAGTTCAGTTACAGAGAGAGCAGGGCTCTGCATTTAAGTAAGAATTACCATGGTTTCAGGCCAGGAGACAAGTGACAAGCCAGCAGCTGTGTAGACTTTCATCTATTCAGTGATCTACTAGAGTCTACTCAGTGTCCTGCTGCTGGAGGGGACCACTGCTTGCAGGTGTCTGTAAAACACATTAAATGAGCCTGCTGTGCCAAGGAGCCCTGGCAACACTTTGTGTAGACTGGGCCCAGGTGGGGATGGGGCATTTCAGGAAAACAGGGCTGCTAATTAAAGAGCAAGGGCTGAAAAATTTAGAGGTCCAGAAAATGAGATTTGAGGTGAGGGAGAAGAGGAATGATTCAGTCTGCACATGGGAGGGTGTAGTAACACTTGTTAGCTGTGCAAAAGCTAAAAGAAAAGTAAGCTGCTGTTCCTGTCCACTTTGAACAGAAATAATTAATTGAGTCCATTGGTGCATATCAGTGTTGGAAAGGTTTTAAGACTGGATTTAGATAAGTGTCTGTTGAAAATGGATGAGCTACAGTTGATCCTACATTAAGGCATAAGAGAAAGACTAGGTGAACTCTTAAGGGCACTTCCAGCTCTGCTCTTTGATTCCCTAATACAGTGAAATGTTTTCATACCATTCATTATTGTCATCACCAGTGCAACTGACTGAGGATGTACCACCACAGCTGTGTCACCAGGCAGATTAAGTGACAATATCAGCTTATTGCCAAGAATTTTCCAGCCTTTTCTAACATGAAAAAAAAAAATACAGATTAAGCTGGAGAAAGCAATTGTATCTGTATTCCATTTAAAATTTGGTCGAACTTGGATTCATCAGAATTTGAGAGTGTAAAGCATGTGGAAAGAAGAGTATTGTCCACCCAGCCATCTGGAGGAGAATATAAAAGGTCCCTGGAGATGATGCATTGTGCAATAGCTAAAGCTCATGACCTACCTTCAAGAGCTCTAGAGAGAAAACATGTGGAGGGTGAAAGGCAAAATGTAAACAGTAAGCACGAAAGAAATAAGAAAGCTCGCCCGGGTGCAGCGTGATGTTCTGACTGTGAGATCCAGACAGTGAGGATTGCATTATTCAAACAGGAAACTGGAGGAATGTTTCTCAAGGTCCTGTCTTTCCAAATCCTGGAAGCTGAGTATTATCAGTCAGTTGTTATGCTGGGCTGATAAGGATGAGACATTTGTTCCTCTAGCTGCAGTGTTGCCAGTTCCTAGGACAGTTGGTAAGAACCAAAAAGGATGTAGCAGTTTGTGTTGCCTCAACAGTCCTCTTCAGGAGCAATAAGTGTGAGGTCCTGCCCCCTCTCCTGTTTGGTCTGATAGGATCACACCTGAATAACTGGTTTTGGTCTTTTGTGAAGCCTGAAAGAGGCAACCAGTGCTTCAGCCCCAAGAAGGGGGATCTTTATCCACCACTTGGGCTGATGGATCTCCTCATCAAAGCCTGATGTGTCATTAGGAAGTCAAAGACAGCAATAATAGATGCCCAAATATGAAGTTGTACCTCTTGTGAACTATGCAGAGAAACAGAAGCTTCTGAATTACTTTTTTCAAAGTTCTCTTAATTATAATAGCTTTCTGTAGAATAAAAACTCAGAAGCGTGAAAACAGAATTGTTGGTCTTTGGCTGATTTGCCCCCAAAGCAGCTTTTGACAGCAGCATTCTTCATCCTGTAACAAGTGGGTTTCTGTGGAATGGTGATGAGGGATGGCACCAAGAGCTCAGCAGTGCAGTGAATTCAAGTTGCCCTTTCTTGAATGTGGGGTAATGCTGCCGTATTCACACAGGGGGGTGAAGGCCCTTTGCTGCCTCTTGCAGACAGAGTAGGATGAGAACTGGTGTGCAGGAGACACCTGATATCCACTAGCCCTTGCTGGAGACTCTGCAGGGGCTCTGCACTGAGATGGAGGGTCTTCCAAACCAGGAGAAGTGGAGAGGAGCAGCAAGGCTGTAGCACTATTCTGCAGTGTATTCTCTGCTGTGGGAAAAGTCCCCAGAGAGGGACCTGCTTCTCTTACCCAGACAGATTTGCTGTGGAAAGACGTGTGAATGGTTAATGTTTGTTTCCATCTTCTAAAACTTGGTGCTCTGCCCTGCAGGATTTTGTGGTGTCCTAACAGGACATGGTGTTTTGAATAGACTTGCCTGTGACTGCTGTATTGCTCGTAGGCAGCTGAAGGCTCTGGGCATTCCTGCTCCTGGGTTTAGTGAGCAATGGTCTGGGCTTCTTTGATACCTGAACATCTCCTCACCCACAGAGCCAGGCTCTCGAGCTGTGCTTCTGCTGGTCCTGCCTGGATTTGAGGTTGGGTGATCCCCCTTTGGCGAGGAGTTCTGTGGCCAGTGCTCTGGTTGCCTCCCATGGGACTGGGTCCTGTTCAGCTGGTGGCTGCCTCTGTTGAAAGATCTGCAGAACTAATTTGAATAGCTAAAGATTCTGAGGTGGTGATTAGAATGTGTTAAAAAATGTAAATACTGAACTCTGATGAAAACTGCTGCTGCTCTGAATAATTGAGCCATTTATGCTCAGATCTGAGGGAGACTGCTTGCGTTTGAAGACAGCAAAGTCAGTGATGATTCCTGGCAGTGGCTGCATCTTTTCATAATCTCAGGCATGATCTCACTGGCTCTTCCCAGGGGGCTGCAACCCTTTTATCTACCAGAGTGATGCAACGTGAACTCCCACTTGTGTGACAGCACCGCACAGCTGTGGGTCTCCTCACTTCTTGCTCAGACTCTGGTGGCCATGGGGCATTTAACTATTATTAATGCGTTTGGCAAGGGGGATGTTCTTGGGTGCAGAGATGTCAATTTAGGATGGTGACTTTAGAGTATCTGTATGAAAAGCCATTAGAAAAGTCATTATAAATTTTTTAAAAAATAAAATTCAGCTTAGGAGAGTCAGAAGACTCCAAACCCAGTTACAGCAGACTGCAATCTACTAGTAACTTCAAAAACATCCATTGCATTAGATGGCAAACACTTTTATCTATCCATTTGCTTAAAATTTGACACTGGGAAATGTCTGTTTGCAAAAAGTCTAAAATAGCTGTAACCCACTTTGCTCTTGAAGATTATGTGAATATAAAAGAATAATGTTCTTCCTGGTGACTTATACTTACTTGTTTTATAACATACATCCTTTTTTAGAAGTGGTGTCTCTTTTTTTCGTCTTAGGAAAAATTCCATCACTGAAGTATTTAAATTCAATGCTGCAGTGATTGCTCTCATCATTATTTTATACCCTGGGGTTTTTACAGAGTCCTTTAGTGCCACACTGGTGATGGCTTTGTTTATCCTTTTGCCTGTGCCTTTGGAATTATGACAATGTACCCTCAGTGCCTTCAGGTCTCAGTGGGACCTGACATTTGGATAATTGGGGGAAAACTCCTCAGTAGAGATCTCAGAGTTTATAATTTGACTTGGATGGAGTAATGAGCATCTAGAGGCACAGGGAGATGATTTCCTTGAAGAGGACTCCTGGAGGATGCTTCCCAGTGAAGAATGCAGCTCCTGGTGCTTCACCTTTGAGGAACATTTTAAACACCCAGGGTGAGCCTAAAACCTACAGGGCTTACAAGCAGGAGTGCTGAACAGGTGGCTAAAGTCACCATTGCAAAGTAAGCTTGTAATGCTCAGTAATAACAGTGTGTGGTTCCTGAGGCTCAGCAAGGAAATAAACCAAATCTGCAAATGTTCTTCCTATCACCTTTTACCAAAATGAATGTGCCCCCCCTCCATCCTGGCAAGTGTATCTGTTGCTCACCAAAGAAGTCAGAGGCTTTAAGGTTACTTTGGGCCAAGACTGTGTCTGTGTCTGGGCACATGGCACAGCACTGCTGGCCTTGGGAATGTCCTGCCAGGACACTTTCCAGCAGAGTCAGTCATGGTAGCTGCAGTGGGACAGGGGGTGGCTCGGAGGGGAAGCTAAAATTCATCTTTGGAGGTCACTCCACTGCCACAGTAAGTCTCCAAGTGCTTGTGCCAGTGTGTTGCAGTGATGTGTCCCACTGAATATGGGAGATGGTGCAGCCTGAGTTATCTTTGGACACCCTGTATCTGTAATCTGTATTTTATGAGCAGCAGAGGAGTTCTGTAACAAGAAATGGCATCTGTTGAAGCCAGGGACAGAGAGCTGCATGCTGGTATCACAGTGAGGCAGGTATTTTTGTAATGTGCTGAATGTTTCTTTTCTGCCAGACAAAAAAAGAGATGGATTGAGTTTCGTTTAGATGGCTGGTGTGCCCAGAATGGCTTTAACACCAACTGAACAATCACAGCTGAGAAGAGGCCACACAAATAAGAGATGTGGGCTGATAACTACTTCCCTAATGATTGGAAAAGAGGGATTTCTTGGAGTTCACTTGTGGCAGGCTTGTTGGTACAGGATCACACTGAGCCAGGGTGAGTGAGTAACTTCCTGTTGGGAGGTTGATAATTACTTTTGAGTTGACCAGTGGAGATTCAGTCTGCCATGAGGGATGTCAGAATAGTTACCACAATCTCTCCAGACACCTCTTCCAATGCTTGGCTACTCGTGTGAATTTTATTTCTCCTAATATCTAATCAGAATTTTCCTGGCTGAAACTTGAGTCATTTGCTGTTTATCTTTGTACAAGCTTCACCTTGAGCACACTCTATGAAGAGAAGCAGTTGAGATTTTCAGGCAAGATGATAAAAACTGCAAAAAAGCAACCCTGTCCATTTTCTGTTCACTCTTGGATCCTTGAACTGATGGTGCCAGGGTATGCAGTGAGGTCAGTACAGTTTCTTTTGCATCCAGCACCAGCAGGAGAACATTTATGGGCAAACCCAAACCAATTTCCTCATTCTGTTCAGGTCTGTAACTCACCAACAAAGTTGAAGGAAATGGCAGACAGCTAGAGGCTTGTTACAGGGTGAGTGATGACAGGCTAAGTGGACCCCTGAAAACTTGATTGTTCTCCACTGACTTGATTTCTGTTATTACGTGCAGTGAGCCTTGTTGTGGAAGCCAAGAGCAGGAATTACCCCACACCTGAGGTTTTTATCTACGTTAGAGTGTGGAAGAGGATGTGTCTGCTTCGGCCTCCCATTCCTGATGAGCTGCCCCTCAAGTGGGCTTTCCCCATGGCATCGCAATAGGAGGTTCTGCTGCTCCTCACTGAGTCAAAGTCACTTTAAAAAATAACTGCTCTTGCCTGCCACATCATCTCAGTTTTCATCTAACAGATCTGATATGTGGTGGGAAAATACAGTCTAAATTTTGCCACACTTCCATGAAGGGTTTTGACCTGGTGGTGTTTCTCACATAGGAATTCCTTCTTTACAGCTGGATGAAAATTTATCCATTGTTTTCCCTGAAGCCACTTGGTCAAGTCCCCTTCTCAAAAAGGGGCAACTACATGAGCCTGTTTGTAGAGGAGTTGCCTTTGATTTAATGTGGTGAGTCTGATAGAAAAACAGGGGTGTAGAAAATGGTTGGTGCTGTATATTAGGAGAGAAGTTTTCTGCATCTTGTAATCATGCATTGAACACTGCCAAGCATTCTTATTTTATCAGGTAGTTACTGTTGTTTCTGGTGAAATGCACAGCTTGGCTTCTTGTGCAAAGGGAGCCCTTCTTAGGAAGCTGGGACTCCTGCAACATGAGTAACTGATTAGTACCGGATTGCAAGAACTCGTAAAATGATTTGAAGTTGGTTGGAGAAGTAAGAAATAAAACAAGAAACTAGAATGAATTGCAGATGTGCATTGTAGATTTTAAACTGGGAATCCTAAAACCACTTGCCTAAGTTGAACCACATTAAGGGCTTGAGAAACACCAGGTCCATGGGAATCCTGTGCTGCTTGGCTTTGTGTCCAGAAGCCTCTGTATTTCAGGCTAGACACCACATTTTCAGCTAGAGACTGTTTGGGTTCCAAGCAGATTTTTTTCATTTTGTTTTAAGCTAAATTAAAAAAAAAAAAAAAAAGGCAGCCAGGAGAATATTTGGCTTATGTTTCTTTACCAGCTGTTTTTGTTCTCGGAAACTCATTTTAGCTCCTGGTGTGTTTCTTCAATTTGTAGCTTATGAATTGCAGGAGCAGATGATACGCTGCTGAGTGCACCCTCTGTACGGAGCTGTGTGAGAATCGAGCCGCCCTGTGCTGGCCAGGGCAGGCAAACAATCTGTCATTAATTCCTAGAAAGAAGGAGCTTTTGGGTGAAGGTTGCTAGATGAGATCTTGTGACTGAGAAGGTGGCTGCTTTCAAAAAATCTTGCTTTGCAAGAAGGCTTTCATGAGCTTCTTCCATACCTTGAAGTATTGCTGTTCATGGAGCGTGGGCAGTGCCTGCTGCTGTGGGGCCTGTTGCTCTGTTGTGCGCAGAGCAAAGCCTGGAAAAGGCCTGTCCATGGAGCTCTCATTTGCCCCTTCTTCTTTGTCTGCTTTGGGGAAGTTGCTCTGCCCCACTTACCTCGGTTCTGGCTGAAGGGAGGCAGTTCTAGTCTGCAGCCCTGGCCTGGCTTGCCGTGCTCACACCCGGGCGGTCTCCAGTTGCTGCCGCCTCTTCCTCCTCCGACCAGCGTCCTCCAGGGTCTCAGCATCTCCTTTCATGTCCTGCTGCTCAGCCTTGGCACAGTGACACTGTCTCCAGGGTGGGGGCCAAATGCCTCTTCACAGCTCTAAACCCAGAAGTCTGGTTGCATATTTGTTGAGATGCTTCTTATCTCAGCCATTGTTTTGCCTTTCCTGCTTGTTCCCTTGACAACAGCTTTTGATCCAGCTCCACAGGGACTCACCCGTGGAACACCCAAGGATGCATCACGTTGGGGAACAATGCCCTTATCTCCCTGTTACTGCTAATGGCGTCAATGTTATTCCTCATTTGTCTGGTGTGAGAATGAGAGAGAAAAAGGCCGTGTTGGGACCTCTAATGGTGTGAATGGCTGGCTTGTCAGCCAGAGCCCTTTCTGAATCCATTTACAGTTTCTTCTCTTTGATCTCCGCCAGTGCATCTTCCTCTGTAGCTTTAGTTCGTTAAAGCATGTAGTGCTTTATCATCTGCTTAATTCCAAGCACAGTGAGAGTGCTTATGTGCTTGAGCTTGTTCACAGATGTGTTCCTGTCTTGGGACTGGTGTGTGAATGAGGGGCTAGGGGTTGTGGTTTCATTTTAGCAAGGGGTCTAGCTGGGTTTTCCTTCTGAAGAATTATTTTCTAAAGGCATTACTTTTTCTGCACAATTAATTTATGGCATGGTACAATAAAAACATGATTGAGATTTCAAATACAAGTAGCCTAAAATGAGGAAATGTTGGAGTTGGAGATGCCTGCACAACACCAACCTACCACAGTGTGGGTGTGAATTATGACAGTCTTTAATTACATGAACACGTACCAACTTTCCCCCCCCCCCAATAAGTGCTGCTTTTCACAGATGGATGTGCTCTGGACTGTGTAGTTAACACAGTTCTTGTCTGTCAAAGCTCTGCCTCACTTGTCACTGTAACAAGAGGGTGTACTGAGGTGTAGAGGGAACTGAGCCATGTGTTGCATTCCTTACAAAAATCTGAATTCTACTCTTTCTTTCCTCCATTGAGGTCTCATACAGAGGCAGCTGTATTGAAGTTAAGAACACTCAGAGCAATTGTTCAGAGTTTCAATTAAATTATCTGAAGGGAAAAGGTGATGGGACTTGTGAAATAGAGAGGAGTAAGGGTCAGGGGAGCAGGGTTGGTAGAGGAGAGCCGTGATGAGAGAAGCCTCCTTTGCGAGGCAAGAGCCAGGTATAACTACTGTGGAAGATGATCAGTGGATAGAAGAGGAGGTTTAAATGACACAAAATCCCTCCTTCTGCTGTAGTACCTATGATGTGCTTCTCTGCCTAAAATATTTCATAATTTTTCCCACCATCCTGGTTGGGATATTTTAATAAAAGACACTTGATGACAAGCCCATCGGCAGCAGTACCACTGTGTGGTCAAGCTGAATGTCTTAAAAAAAACCCCAAAAACCCCAGACTAACAAACCAAGTTCCTGAGATCTCAAGTCACGTGCCTCATGGTAATGGAAATGTTTTGTCTCCCTCTGTGTTTTAGTTTCCCATCTGAAGGACAGAGTGCACTTGCTCTCTCATCCCATGGCTTCTGGTCCGCGTGCTGCTCTGTGTTCTGGTGCATCACCCTTGGTTTTGGAGGTGGCAACACTGGGGAAGAAGGTGTTTGTAGTTGTTCTTCATCTCATTTTGTTCCTCAGTAAAAACTCCAAATGAACATCCTGGATGTATTTATTTATTTTTAACCCTAATGGTGGTCCCAACACCGCTCCCATTCCTATATCTTCAAGGTGGGAACACTGAAAGCTCAGGATGCTGAGGAGGGCACTGCTGGTGGGATGTGCCATGAGCTGGGTGTTAGCCCAGGCTATAAATGTGTTCAGCCTGGAGGTTCCTCTGTGTAGACTGGGAGGTGGAAGAGGTCTGGAACAGCTCTCTTTGTCTAAAGATCTGTTTAACCAAAGGGGAGGGTTTAAATTAGAATGTTTTACTCAGGAGTTCCCATGAGAGCTGAGCTCTCCCTGGTTTCTGAGCTAGAAAGATGCTGAGTGTTGGTGCTGGTTTTCTCACTTGTGGCTTGAAAGTTGTTTTGAATGCATGTGTCTCACTTCTGATAGTGCATCTAGAATTGCAGTTAACGTTGCCCTGTAATTGCTGTGCTATGGATTAAGTTGGTATCGCTTACGCTGTATTTTATGTTATGTTTCTCTTTTGTTTTCAATTAAATATTTTTATAAGAGCTAAAGAACCCAAACACCGCAGATGTAAGCTTTGAAAAGAATTGCATGTTTTCAGAGTCTTGGGCAATGTGTTTTGTGGGCTTGGTTCTAAATTTCCATCATCTCCTTCTGCCAGCTTGCTGCAGGTGTGTTGGATTCATGATGTGCTGTAGCTGTTTTACATGATGTAAAAACTTGTTAAATGCAACAGCTAAGAATGCAGTGTGTTTTTTTAGAGATAATGTACTTTTTTAAAAGGAAAATCTGATAGGGTGGTTAATTTAAGTCTCTTAAAACAGTTGCAAAAACTATTATTTCTTAATAGAATCACAAACTGGTTTGGGTTGGAAGGGACCTTGAAGATCACCTAGTTCCAACCCCCCTGCATGGGCAGGGACACCTCCCACCAGCCCAGGTTGCTCCAAGCCCCATCCAACCTGACCTTCAACACTGCCAGGGATGGGGCAGCCACAGCTTCCCTGGGCAACCTAGGCCAGTGTCTCATCACCCTCACAGGGAAGAATTGCCTCCTAATGTCTTACCTAAATCTCCCCTCTTCCAGTTTAAAACCATTACCCCTTTTCCTGTCACTAGACACCCTGCGAAAAAGTCCCTTCTGCTTAATTTGGTTTGTTGTTTTTGTTTGTTTATTTGTTGGATTTTGGGATGGTATGTTGGGATGTTTGGATTTTTTGCGGAGGTCATTGCTAGTCCACTCTCTATCATCTTCAGTAAGTCATGGTCAACAGGAGAGGTGCCTGAGGACTGGAGGATAGCAAATGTCACTCCAGTCTACAAGAAGGGCAAGGAGGACCCGGGTAACTATAGACCGGTCAGCCTCACCTCCATCCCTGGAAAGGTGATGGAACAACTTGTCCTTGGCACTATCTCTAGACATATCAAGGAGATGGGGGTCATCAAGAGCAGTCAACATGGTTTTACCAAGGGTAAGTCATGTTTGACTAACCTCATAGCCTTCTATGAGGAAATTACTAGGTGGATAGATGATGGTAGAGCGGTAGATGTGCTCTGTCTTGATTTCAGTAAAGCATTTGATACCGTCTCCCACAGCATCCTTGTAGATAAGTTGATCAAGTATGGGTTTGATGATCAGGCAGTGAGGTGGATCAAGAACTGGTTGAAAGGAAGAAGTCACAGAGTTGTAGTCAATGGGGCAGAATCTAGTTGGAGGCCTGTGACTAGTGGAGTCCCTCAGGGGTCGGTACTGGGACCGGTGTTGTTCAACATCTTCATCAACGACCTGGATGAGGGTACAGAATGTACCCTCAGCAAGTTTGCTGATGACACCAAGCTGGGAGGAGTGGCTGACACACCAGAAGGCTGTGCTGCCATTCAGAGGGACTTAGACAGGCTGGAGACTTGGGCGGGGAAAAACCTGATGAAGTTTAACAAGGGCAAGTGTAGAGTTTTGCATTTGGGGAAGAAAAATGTCATGCACCAGTACAGTACTTCTGACCTGCTGGAGAGCAGTGTGGGTGAAAGGGATCTGGGGGTCCTGGTAGACAGGAGGATGACCATGAGCCAGCAATGTGCCCTTGTGGCTAAGAAGGCCAATGGCATCCTGGGGTGTATTAGAAAGGGTGTGGTTAGTAGGTCAAGAGAGGTTCTCCTCCCCCTCTATTCTGCATTGGTGAGGCCGCATCTGGAGTATTGTGTCCAGTTCTGGGCCCCTCAGTTCAAGAAGGACAGGGAAGTGCTTGAAAGAGTCCAGCGCAGAGCCACAAAGATGATTAAGGGAGAGGAACATCTCCCTTATGAGGAAAGGCTGAGGGAGCTGGGTCTCTTTAGTTTGGAGAAAAGGAGACTAAGGGGGGACCTCATCAATGTTTACAAATACGTAAAGGGTGAGTGTCAAGAAGATGGAGTTAAGCTTTTTTCAGTGATGACCAGTGATAGGACAAGGAGTAATGGATACAAATTGGAGCATAGGAGGTTTAAGGTGAATATCAGAAAAAAATTTTTTACTGTGAGAGTGACAGAGCCCTGGGACAGGCTGCCCAGAGAGGTTGTGGAGTCTCCTTCACTGGAGACATTCAAAACCCGCCTGGACGCCTTCCTGTGTGATGTACTCTAGGTGACCCTGCTCTGGCGGGGGGGTTGGACTAGATGATCTTTTGAGGTCCCTTCCAACCCCTCTGATTTTATGATTCTATGATTCTGTGGTAAATTGTTTAGTAGCATAAGAATATGTATAATTCCCAAATATTTAGCATATTACCTCTTCAGCAAGTCTGTTAGATTCGATCTTCCTTTGTCCCACAAAATCCTATTGCTCTATAGCAAATCCCACAGAACCAAAATGGGGAGACTTTTTTTAATGAATAGCAGCTTGTTGTAATCTTTTAAGTTCAAATTCTCTTCTGTCCAAAACATGTTCTTACTGAGGCTTGGGCAGTTTGAAAAAACTGATGAGCAATTTACTTTTAATTTTTGTCTTGCTAAGCCTGATTATTGCTTTAATTATCCATTGTTACTGTTTGTGACCTTCCACTAGAATTGTTCAGTATGAGTTTAGAAAGATTCCCTCTTTTATGCAAAGAGGGTGTGACTGTGAGGAAATGTTTGTTCAGTTGGGTGGAACAATTTATCTTTCTTGTGCTTTCTTTGTGGGACATTCATCTTCAGCCGAATGTTGCAGGATCACTTCTTGAATTGTTTATCACCTCCAAAAAGAAACCAGTATTTCAGATTTAGTGGATTGAATTGCCTGTTCTGTAAAATCTCCATGTAATTCCATTTACTGACTGGGGTGAAATGCTTGAAGGACAGAGATGCTGTTAGTGCCCAATTTTTAGGAGAAGAAGGAAGAAGTTGGAGGCAAGGGACTGGGCCAACCTCAGCTGCAGAGAAGCTCTGCAATCAAAGCCTCTGGATTGTGCAATGTAGCCATGAGGCAGCAACAGAATGTGCTGTAATGAATAAAGTATTAAATTTGTCACTCCATAAGTTGTAGTTGGTTCATTTCTGCTTTGTATCTTGAGGAGTTAAATTCCTGCATGGTGGAGTCAGGGTTTTGATGTAATGTTGAAAGCAAATGCTGCCAATTTGGAATCCATGGCTTTAGTAATTGGTGATCATACTGCATTATCCATAACAAATGGACACTTCAAATGCTTTATGTTTATAGACTAACTTCCTAATTTAAATGCTTATTTAAAAGCTCTGGTTTAGTGTTTCATTTCTCAGTGACCCTATTGTATTGAGGGATTGAGTTTCCAATCAGAGTCTTTCTAGATGGAAGACAGTGTGGTTTAGGAGCACTGTACTGTCTGAACCAGATGGAAGTGAAAGGCAGCAATGAAAAACACTCTTGGTTGCATAGAAATTATGTGAGGTACACTGGAGGTTAGAAAATATTAAGAATATGGCTGACTAACAACTATTCTGGAAAGCTTCATAGCTGGGAAACTTAACCATTGTGCTACAGACTTGTGCATTATTACTGAAACAATTTTCAGGTGGTCATTTAGTCTAATGCTGATAGTGGATACACTTTGGAAAATGTCTAATATATGAGATTAACCTGTTCAGTAAGAACTACATAGAAACATGAAGGTGCATGTATAATTAAAATATATTTAGTTTCTCAGTTTTAGGTGCCGTTTAGTCTTTAAAAAACTTTAAAAAGTTGCAGTTTTATGTTTTACATTCGTGCAGGGTTTTGAGTGATTTATTTGGGGCAGGGAAGAGGCAAAATAACCAGCGGGTTGGCTTTTTAACAAAGATTTCTGTGCAGTTACTTGATATAGAGATTAGTTGTTGTTTATGTACTTGTGACCAGCAAAAAAAAATATAAATTACGTATTTGAACAAAACAACTTAGATAAAGGTAGTGAAATGGTAAACTACAGAAACCAGTGTATCCTTTTAGACCATGCACATTTGGGAACAGGTTTATATTTCAGCTTCTTAAAGCCATCACCTCTTGTTTTAATCAGTAGCATGCTTGTTGAAAATAAAGCCTCCTGGGGGAGAGAGCAAATGAATAATGTCCCACTTTTCATTAGAATCTCATTAGTTTAGCAGTTATGAGGTATAAATCAAAAAAACATAAGCGAAAACAGCAGTTCCCAAAACACGGAGCTGTTTAGATTCCCACTAATGGATGTCTGGCTCCTTATACTTCATGTCAGGCTGTGATTGGAATTCAGCAGGGTACCGTGAGGTTTTTAGGCTTGGTCTGGTTAGTATGGATAGCTTGAGAAAAATAAATCTGTCTATGGTTCGTGTTCAAAAGTGATTTCTGACTCACGTGGATGTGAGTGGGTGGGAAGTCTGCTCAGCAATGTATTCTCGGGGGTTTGCTTACCCTGTGTGTTTGAGCACGTTTAACTTAGCCTGAAGAAGATGCATTTGTAAAGAATTTCTGCTACGATTGTGAAAAACATGGCTTTTTTGTTTTAACAAAAAGGCTTAATTGAAACTTTTGTCTTGGATGTGTTTTGCAATGCAGTGATTTTAATTTTAGTGAAATATGGATGTTGGGAAACTACAGAGATCTGAAAATGGGCATGAAAAGAAAGGAAATTTAAAATGTGTTTCCTTCACACACAGTTTTTGCAAGCTTATGTTAAATCAGATATTTGCAAAAGCAGAGTGTGATGGTTCATGACTTAAGCAGCTAATAAAACTTGCTGAGGTCGAGATGGGGAGGTGCACTTCTCTCCATGAAGTGGCTTTTAATGGTCTTGAGGGGAAAAAATATCCTGCTGTAATAGAAAAATTGGCTTGATTGCCAAGGCTGACTGTGGTACTGTGCTCTCCAGTTGAGTTCTCCTGAACACAAGCTCTTCTTCATCCTGTGCCACCACTGCTGTTCTCAGTGTCTGTTTCTTCTTGGATGGATGGACTTCTGTGTCCCAGAGGTGCAAATCCCAAAGGAAGGAGTGCTGTGGAACCTGGGGTCAGTCAGCACAGACTCATTTACTGTGAGTGCAGTAATACAAGTAAGGCAGTGTAGGCAGCAAATAACAGGGAGAAAGTGAGGAGATAGAGTCAAATCACTGATACTAATGTCACAGATTCAGAGAGAGCCTTGCATTGATGTCATGGAAGTGTTCAAGGGCAGACTGGATGGGGCTTGGAGCAGCCTGGTCTGGTGGGGTTTTGGGACTAGATGATCTTTAAGGTCACTTCCAATCCAAACCAGTCTGGGATTCTGTGAAATAAATGACTCAAGGAGGAAGCAGATGGCCCTGTGATGGGGCAAGGAGTGAAGCAGATGAAAGCATTCTCCTTTGTTGACTGTACCTGTGGCCTTCTTGTCTGTAGGTCTTGTCTGTGCGTGCTTGTCTGGAACTCAGCCGAGAAAGTGCCAGTTGGTCTGTTGCTGTTTGTTTATTTAAACATCAGACCCATGCAGGCTGCTCTTACCTGGGAGCCTTTTCAAATTAAGGCCTTTAGGATAAAGCTAGACTTTTTTTTTTTTTTGTGGTTGGGTCTGCTGAACCACATGGGATTTGTTATAATATAGTAGATAATGTGTACAGCAGGTCAAGGACAGGAAAATGTCTCTAGTTGAACCAGATTTTATGGAAAATCAGTTCCCCCTTTTAGTATTATAACAAAAAGCCTACGTGTTTCATTGATGTAATACTGAGGGTGTGTGATTTGAAAAAGTGATACCTTCTTTCCTACAAGAAATGAACTTGTGGGGCCCAAACAGATTTAATAGCTGAGATTGGAGGGTGCATGCAAGTCTGTTCAAAATCTGCTGTAATTTGACATGAACTTTGGTTTCCTGCCAACCTGCAAATGTAGGTCAGGAAAAACAGGTACTTGTTTCTAGAACAACTGTTTGATTGCTGTGGTAAAACTCACAGAAGTGTTCTGCTTTTTTTTTTTTTTTTTTTAATATTTGCATTTATTTATAAATCTTTAAATTTATAACGGCAAATGGGTCTTTCCCTTTTTCCACAAGTGCTTAATTCTTTCCATAATGTGTGTTTGGAGATCTGAATGCTCTTTTACTTGGAGAGCAGGAGAGAAAGAAAGTGAAATGCTTGCCAGTTGAAAATGTTTTACATTTTTTACAGCAGTGCAGGCTGCACTAACAAGTGTTTTGAACCCTTCCCTCCAGAGTGCCCTGGGGTGCCGTGTGGCCTCATTAACTTGGCTACTCCAGGAACAGATTGAAAGCTGCTATTTTCATGTATATTGTTTAAAACTTGGCTGCAGTGATGAGGTGGGGAGGGAACACCAGTGAAGGGGAAAAAACAAAAACAGGAGAAAGCAAGAAAATGAGCCTTTAGGCTGATATTGTTAGTTGTTTTGTTACAGATATGGAAATTTTTGTAGTTTTGCTAGGATAACATCATTTTGGCTTTGCTATATTCCATTTGGGATGTCTTCTTTACACTTGCAGAGTTTAACTTGGATTGAGATGAGGAACTTGTTCAGATTTGAGCATGGCTCTATAAATTCTCTCTTGGTGGTAGGTTAAAAATAGAGCAGTTTTGCATATTTTTTCCCCCTGCTGTGGTCTAGATGCGGTGAAAAAAGAAACAGACTTTGTGTTGTACGTGCTGTCTCCTGGGTTTTGTTCTGTCCTGAGCACAGGACACATTGCTGTTGTGTCTCCTTTGGTGGAGCTTAAAGCCAACTGACGGTTCATTCAAGGGAGGGCTGAGTGAAACCAGGCAGATGGACACCTGAACACCTCCATGAGCTCCTCAGGAGGGTGCATGCCATGCTTTGGTATCTCACACTCCTGCTCTGCCAGCCTCCATGGGTCTGTGATAAAGGGAAGTTGTTTCACTCTCCATCTTGGCCCCGAGTAGGGCTCTAGGTAGTCATAGAATTACTGCCTGAAGTGAGCATTTGAGTATGTTGTGAAGGAGCAGGGGAGGGGGTTTCTCCTCAAAGCTGGGCTTTGAGGTGGAGTTTCTCAAGAGAAAAGTTGACCTGCTTGTGCTAAGCCCTTTGTCCTCCACTGTCCCCTGGGTAAAACGGTGCTGTGGGTACTGCGTGGGTGGTTAGTGAAGAGTTTGGTATTCTGGTATTTCTGACAATATAACCAATGATGGATTACTCTGTAGAGGGCCTTGAGCTTTCTTTTGGTGCGCACTGAAGGGTTTTCACATTTGTGTTACTCAGCCTGCCCCTCCCCCTCCTCAGCTGTCATACTGAAATACCACATTTCCTCCTTAGTCAAACCAGCAGATACATACGAATCTCCTGATGTCAAATGAAACTGTGGTTATTGCCAGTTCTGGTTGACAAAGCCATGTGTGGCCATTGTCACCAGAGCACCCTGGAGCAGACTGTCCCAGCCCGTGTCCCCAGAGCTTGGGGAGCAGCACCTGGGAGGGGAGCAGGGGCTGCCACCAACCTGCTCTCTGCTTCTCTCCTGGGAACAAGAGTTCTGCAAAATCTGCATGTTTTGGAAGTGATCCATTGTGGTTTCAGGCTGTTGTATTTGAATAAAAAATTTCAAATACCAGGTAGTTGGAATTTCCTATAGAAAATGTCTAGATTGCTGCTGGTGGTATGAGTAGGACAACAACTACTTTCATGAAGGAGAGCTGAGACAGGGGATGGCTTTTGTCACAATCATGTGTATGGGGTGACAGAGCTGCCACTTCTGCTGCCTGGGGTGACCGAAGTGCATTCACTGACATCTGCTGAGGATGAGTCCCCCCTGCCTCAGGAATCCAGCAAGGGCAGGTACCCACAAGCCCCTGGATTTTGCAACCTACAGAAACACTGTCCTCTTTTCACATGAGAGAGTTTGCCCTCTGTACTTCCTGTTGAACATGGTGTGTCCACACACCAAGCTGCTCTGAGCTGAGCCCTTCTCCTGGGTACCTGGGGCTGGAGATCAGCTTTGAAACTGTGACTTGGAGTTGTTGACGGTTGAGTAACAGTTTCTGCTGCTGTTACTGTGCAGATGTATGAGCAAGCCTGATGCCATCTGATCAAAGCTTTATCATTTGCAAGGTCTCTCTTCACCAATACTGAAGTCAAAAGAGAGCACCTTTCGGTTTAGCATCTTTTGCTGTTTGTAGATCAATATAGTTTGAATTGTCAGTTCTACCCAGGAATTGCTTCTTTTCCCCTCCTGATTGTTCGCTCAGCCCTTCAGAGGCCTGGGGGCTCTTTAATGGCATGGTATCAGATTGATTGGTGGTGTATCTGAGGCGTTATTGTCCTGAGCTTGGCTTCTGATGCTGCGTGCAGCAGCAAGGAATAACAGATGAGCAGGGGCTGCCTGGAGAGCTGGCAGCGCATCCCCCAGCTGCTTAGAAGAATTGGGGGAGAAAAAAAGGAGAAAGGCAGATTATCCCACTATGTTTACAGGGCATCAGTCACACAAACAATGACTGTCCACTTTGACAAGACGATTGTTTAATTAGTTAAGGGTTCGATAAAGAGATGACTGAACATAGAGTACTCTGAAGGCATCTGCCTTTTAGTACAGCAGGCACGTCCTCCGTGCTAGTGCTCTGCTTTTCCTTTTTCCTGCGGAGCACCGGAGGTCTCCAGAGCTCTGTTCCAAGTCTCAGAACTGGTTACTTTGAGCATATTCAACTGAGTTTCTGTTATCTGAGAAACAAAATTATAATTTAGCTGCCTGTGAACTAGCTCTGAGCATTCAGAAAGAATGAGGCAATGCAAGTTGTACTTGGAAAGGGATATTATTTTATGCATGTATTCTGGTACCCTCAGTCCTCTTACTTTTATGGTAAAAGGTATATTCTCTTGCTCCTTTTCCTTTATTTATAATCTGTGTCAAGCATTGCCAGGTTAAAGTCCCTCCCACAGACTCTGAACTGGACCAGAGTAAGAATCTGTGTAAAGACATTATTAATTATGCATAGGTAAGTGAGTGTGAAACAGTGGGATTCATAATGCTTGTTGAGGTGGCCATAAGTACAGTATCACACTGGCTTTGTCTTGCTTCTGAATTTGAGACCATAAAATCCAATTTGAAATACAGAAATAATGAAGAGAGAGTGAATTCAAGCAGTATGTTGAGATGTTGGTGTTAGCACTGATTCTGGGCTGTATATGTTCTTCAACTCTAGGAGTGTATAGAAATCAAATCAATACTCAGTACTTTTTAGTGTTACATCTTAGCCATGAAATAATGCACATTTAACATCCTGCTGCACTTGCAGTGGTATGCTTGTTTAAAAATTTGCGTCTGCCTTTGTAAACTAATAGTGACCAATAATTACACACAATACATTCTGTGTAACAAGAAATAATGTTGTAGCAAATATGACTTTCTTTATGGAAGGTCCCTAAAATTGTCATGTCGCTGTATCACACTCTTAGGCCAACACTTAGAAGTGGCTTATTTCTTAGTGGTTAGTATTTTTAAGTTTCAAGCCTCCTGGTTTGTTGCTGGTTTTTGGTTTTGGTTTTTTTTTTTTGGTTGTTCGGGTTTTTTTTGGTTTTTTGTTTTTTTCTTGGATGCTTTTCATTCTCTGTAGTGTTTTGTGACCACACAAATACTTCTCATCTATCAGAGAGTGTGTGTCATTAGATGTTCAATCACAGCCAGAGCCAGTATGTATCCAGCATTTTAAATTCACGGGGGGATCGTGCATCAGGATTAACTGCTGACAGACTGCCTCTGTGTCTTGCAGTTATTGATCTTTCCAAGCTTCCTCTTTGTTTGCTGAGTGTGACAAAGTCGGTAGGCAGTGCCATGCGTCAGCATCCTTCCTCCTCCGAGCAGGGGAAGACAATGCATCCAGCATCCCCGGAGGGGGAAGCGCCGATAAAGCTGCAAATGCTGATTTCAGCCCAGGTCAGAAATGCTGTGGGCTCAGGTACCACTATTCATTTTCTCAGTGTTCCTTTCTTAAAATGGCTGGGCTGTGAGTTAGCCCCAACCTGCAAGAAATGAGCTGTTAGTGCCTTTCTTAAGATTAACTAAAATGTACAAACATAGATCTTATCTGGACACAGACCCTGTGCCTCTTGGGGCCTCTTTCTGCTCCTCCGTCCCGCCCCAGCGGCTCTCGCTGCTGCCTGATGCTGGGCAGGAGACAGCCAGGCCTTCACAGCTGACACCTGCTGCTCACAAGGCTCACTGAAGTTTGTGGAGCCCCATATTAGTGCCTTGCTGCATTTCCCTTATATCTTCCTAGAGGGATGCACAGCATTGTAATATATTTTTCCTCCCAATAAATATCAATTACCACCGATGAACAGCTTTCTCCTGCTGCACCCCCGTGGTGTCTGGGTCAGGATGCTGTTGGCCCAGGCTGTTTCTGTCTTCCTGTTTTCCACAAATTCTTGAGCTAAAGGAGCTGGCAAACATACCTTGAAAGAAATTCAGGTCGAGTATCTCATCAGCACAGGATGCTGCTTCATGCTTTCATACCAATGAAGGTCAAGCTTCTCTTCAGTAGGACGTGCCAACTTCACCACCCACAACTTTGACAAAGGCTATTGTTTCAGCATTTGAAGTGATTAATAATTTTTAGGACATTGCAATTCTCCATTTGCAGCACGTCACCTCAGATTTCCTTTTTGTTTCCCAGAAGGCTTTGGAGAAGCTCTGGGACACGGTGAGAAGCTTTTGTGTGATCAGACTTACCTGCGTGGAGGGGCAATGTTGCAGTTCATCCTGAAGTGCATTGTGCCCATCATGTGAACAAAGCTAGTGGTTTCCTCAGTCTGCAGCATGTTATCCACTTGAGATTGGAAAATCACACTTCTCAGGAGTTTTTTTTTAATGAAGATTCAGAGGGATGTGTTTTGAAGTGGTACACCTTGGGCAGTTCCTCTACTTCTGCCCCTTGCAGCAGTGCCCTATTGTAGAGTTTCTTGTTTTTTAACCAGATCATGTTTTCCTTGGCCACCATCAGGCTGTGAGAAATTTCCTCTCTGATAACAAGTTTAAATAACAACTTTCCTGCATCTTATTCCCATCGTTAGCCTGGTAGAAGTCTCCGAAGAGATGAAGAATACATGGGGAGAGCACAAGCAGCATTGTTGCCTGTCTTTTCAGCTAGCACCTTTCTTGTTTAGCAAGCCCCTTTCCTGTTTTCTGTTCCTCAGTGGGACACCCTGCAGGGAGAGCAGTGTTCATGTCTCCCTGTCTTGCTCTGTGCTGCACCTACTGCTGGGCACTAGATAAAGGAGACCTTGCTCTGCTGCTCAGGTAGTAAACATGAGCAGTAAATAGTCGAGTGCATTTCTAGCTTCTCATCACACTCTGACAGCAGCACTCAAAGCTGGAGTGAACCATTTTGGTGCCTGGATTGTTGTCTCATGTTGGGTTCAGGAATTGTCGGTGTGATGGTGGCAGCAGCAGGGTTATGGGCATCTGCCCTCATTTATTTTGTGTAAAGCTTGACCTGTCAAAGTCCACCAGTTAGTGTCTGCAGGGAGGCTGAGATGTCTTCCACTGACACAAGGGAGTGAGGGAGCTTCTTCTCTGAGCTTGTAAATGCTTTCTGCTGAGTACTTTTCTGAAAAGAGCATGCAGGGAAAACAAAGCCAGGATAAATAGTTAAGTAATGTCACTTCCTGTCTTCCCCGTGTGGAGGGCTGTTAAGGCACAAAAGTGGAGGAAGGGATGATATTAGGATCATTCCTACCAACTTTAAGACAGTTTAAAAAACTTCCAAGAAAGTGCATGGCCTAGGAAAGAGATGCAGTGCAAGCAATGGCACAGCAAGCACCCCTGCTGGGACTGGCACCAGCGCTTCTGCCAGCGTGCATCTTCAGACCCGCGCTGGTCCTGCACAGTGTGCAGCATCTTGGGGGCTGAAGAAGGAACCTGAAGAACTGATCTCTCTGCAGCTGATACATGCATCATTTCTGCTGGTTTTGATCAGACTGTGCAGCATCCTCATCTTTTCACTGAGCACAGTAAGCAGGGTTCCCACAGCATCACCTCATGGTGCCTACAAGAGGTGTGGCAGTGGTGCTGGCTGAGTTAGGCTAACAAAGGAGAAGTCATGGTTCCCTATTAGTTTGCTTTTCAGACCCTGCAATTTCTGGCAGGCATCTGCAGATTCATGGAGTGGAGAGCTTTGCAGGAGGGCACTACAGGGTGAGATCTCTCTCCACTTTGATCAAGTGTGGACTTGTGTGTACATAACGCTTAATGAGAGAGGTGCTTTATGGCATTGTGGCAAAGCAGTGCAGATGCACACTGTCTTGATGTAGCTAACTTGCTGCCCTGTGAACAAGTGAACTAGATTATAACATCCCAGATCAGACATGGCATTTCATGTTGAAAAGAGAAGGAATCCCAATCTTTCCAGTGGTTACCCACAGCTTTGTTGTTGCACTTTGAATTTGTTGCCAGTTGTTCAGATGCCAAATCATTTGGCAGACATAAATCAGATATTCCTGCCCATGCCTAAAGGGGAATAATATGTTAGTTCTAACATTTGTATTATTTTATGGGTAGATTCATCATTACTTTAAGGTCTTTCAAAAGGTGGTTAAAATTATGCATAAACTGTAGCACTTTCTGAGAAATTACACCATGATTATTGCAACTTTAACTGCAGGTAATAAATCATACTGAGAAAAATACATGCCTTTCAGGTTCATAATATTGTTTGTGGACATGCAAGAGTCCAAAAGCTGGCTAATGCAACATTTTTCTCAACTTCTTCTGAAGATAATGGTAGAGACTTCTGGAAATATTTTGATCTGATCGAAGCAGACAGTTTCACAGTGACCGTGCTTGGTGCTGCTCAAAAGATCTCTGAAAATTTTCCTGAGCCTTTGAACTTGGGTGCTCTGTTCCATCTCTGATATGGTCTGACCCATTTGTTGGGTGGTGATGCAGGAGGAGGCTGGAAGGTAAAGCCCTTTCCTGTTCATCTTAAGAACCAAAGGGCAATGAGAAGGTTATTGAAGATCCATCTTTCAGTCATATGGAAAAACCTGGCTTCCTACTCAAGAGTGGTTTCTTGATGCTGGCCTTCCAGGAGTGCTGTGAGGAGAACAGAACACTGACTTCAAGCTTTCCTTTGTTTTGGACAACATCATCTCCCACAAACTTGATCACAAACCAAGGTCCCGTGTGAAAGCTGTTTATGCCACCAAAGACAACCTTGTTAATCCTACTTATCACTTAATCACTGCATTCAGAGCCTGCTTTCTGGGCAAGACCTTCTCCAAGCTTATTCAGATAAAAAAGTGAGGAAGAGCTCTCCCCAAAGGAGTTTTGAAGGCACCTTCTTATCAGGCATGGTCTAGATAACACTGATGAGGCTTTGGAAGAGATCAAAATTCAGTGCACAGTGTGTGGTGAATAATGTGACTTAGCCTTGGTCTGACTTTGTGGGATTTGACATTATCCCTGCTTGTTGTTTCTTCTGCTGTGCTACAAGCGTGAAGAAGCCTATGAGGAGAATGTGGTGGAGTTACTGGCTTCATGCTCTAAAAGCTTGACAAAGGCTCAGTTGACTTTGATGACTAGGCTTAATTGACCTAGATGTCATGTGGTGATGGCAGTGAAAAGGAAACTTTTTCAGAAAGAAACAGTGAGAACCCCTACCCCAAAGGTTTGGTAGGAGGGTGACAGACCCTTAGGTACCAACAGGTGGACTTGGTCAGGACAGAGATCTTCTCAGAGAGTGGGTAAACAAGGCCAAGCCAGTAACTGGTCTTAATTTATGCTTCCCACAGTGGCCAGGTTCTTCAGCCACAGCAAAGCCAGGGTCTCCTCCAGCTTTACAGTTGTTACTAGATGTTGGCATTTGATCTCTCATTGCTGCAGCTCTTGCCTCTCTATCCCCCATGTCATCCAGTGTTCCTCCCTCCTTGCTGCCTTCTGTCACAGCATTGCACAAAGATGATACTCCCTGAAGGAGATGGGAGGACCCACAGGTAATGATGTGGGTAAAAGACAAACAGAAATAAGAGGCAAAACTTAGAACAGGTAGCTTCTTGTTGACAAGGTGTATCAGATCTCAGGTGAGAAAAAATGATAAAGAAAATCTAGGTCAAACCCACTAAAATAACATGGGATTTAAAATGCCAGTAGCTTATGGGACTCCGGAATTCTGAAGATGTTGGCGAGATGTAATAGCAGTGTCCTTGGGAGCTTGCAAAGGAGCTTGCTCAGAAAGTTGAGTGTTGCCTGAAACCTGTGTGAGCTGCAGAGCTGCTGGCTCGGGGCTGGGCAGCCTGCATGTGACTCCAGATGAGGACAGGAGATGAAGAGCTGCAGACATCTGGTATCTGAGGGATTTGCTAAGAGCAGGGATAACAGAGGAAATGTTGAGTTGAGAGGAAATCCTTGGATTATTCTGCTTTGATTTCAGTAGGGTTCAGACATGGTCTGGAGTGAAAGTAATCAAGGAGAAACCAAAAGGGCAGAATTTAAGCTCCTTTGAGTGAATAGAAAGGGGAGGTGAGCAAGGGAAGCAGATCAAGGTGGAGAAAATATACTGGATTGCTGAAATTACTCATCCATTCTGTAAAGGCTCATGCATTCAGTGTTGTGTCTATAGCTAGAGCTATTCAAGCAGAGCCCTTAGGAGAAGAAAAGCTTCAAGTCTTTAAGAAGAAAAAAAAATATAAGATGGTTTTATCAAAGACAAACTTTTATCCCTCCCCAAAATGCTATGATTGTTAAAATTGTGTCTGTTTTGGCTGGGAGTTTGCTGGAGCATCTGTCAGTCAGGAAGGGACTGTTGTCACTGCACTTCTACCAACATAATGGCACTTCCAAAACTTTCTAGTCTAGAGTCTCTCTTCCTGATCACCTGTGAGCAACCCCCAAAGTGAAGTTTTCAGCAGGAGGTAAGAGTTGAGATCCTGTTCCTGCATGCATGGATGATCTGTGTGTGTTGGTGCTTTGACTCATGTCTGCTGGCCAAACAGCTGCAGGAACTCAGGAGATGACTGTCCCCCCCTGTTTATTAGCGCTGCGGAAGAAATGTGTCCTTGCATCGCAGTTTCTCTAGCCCAGAGCCCAGCAGTTCTGCACAAATACTTTCACCCGCTGTTCACATTAACATGCCACAACTGAGAGGCTGTGCAGGCTCCCAGCCAGCTGTGCTGTCTCCTGGCAGAGCAAGGTGGGGCAAACAGCTGGCAAGAGCAGTGTCTTCAGCTGCAGCTCCCTGTGCCAGGGCCTGACAGAGCCTCGCAGAAGTGTGGGGCACTGGAGGATGGTTAATCCATCTTAAAAAAAGAAAATGCTTGAGTTTATACAAGATGGTAAAGCTTCCTCAGCCAGCCAGGGGTGAATGTTCAAATGCTCTCTGGCTCCCAGACAGATTCACAATGCCGAGTTCGTTGCTTAACAGTGGTTCCTGAACTTGGAGTCAAATTGCTGGGAAGCAGACAAAGGGCCTGAAGAAGACAAAATGAAACAGCCTTGGCTCTGTTTTGGGAAGTGATGAAGTCACAGATGGAGTCCCCAGTGGTGTTGTGCTTACAGTGTTAACACAGGACTATTCTAGGGTTGGAAAAAAGAAAGCAAAGTAAGCTTGTTTTTAATTTGAGAGAGCTCAAGAGGTACTGAATTGTCAGCATTAAAAGTAACCACACTTTCTCCTAGGATGAAGGATTTACATGTTACTGTTACAATCATCTTGATTCTTTAGTCTCCTGGCTTGTTTAAGTTGGTTTTTTTGTGTGTGGTTTTTTTTGTGGGTTTTTTTCATAGCAACTTTCAGTAGTGACCAACGAATAGGAACTAATTTTGTAAAGAGTATTCACCCTGACCTCTTGTTCTATTTACTGAGAACTTTTTTTTACACTTTTGTTTCTGGTTGAAATTCTGCATTGCAGGTTTCCAAAGCTTTCTTAGTTTCTATTAAGGTGCTGGTTTGGAGGTGTAATGATCCTTTGGGATTCTTTCTAATGAAGTGAAGATCCTTTGGGTAGGCTAAATACAACCCGTGTGTGTTTGAAGTAGCATTTAGATTGACCTGGTGTATGTGCCTGTTCACCCTGTGAGCTGCCTCTTGCTCTGCTCTGCGTGCCCTGAGTGCTGGCCTCGTTCTTCTGGCCTTTCCTTCACACGGATAAAGAAAGAACAAGAAGCAGAAAAATGCAGACAGTAACAAGGCTGAAAACCTATCTCTAAAGTTAACACATCTCAGCAGATTAGGTTTCTGTTTTGCTGTTGCCTTTACACAGAACGTTCCCTGTTCTCCATGCTCATTGTTCCACAGGAATCTTAAAGTGCAACAGAGCAGGGTCAAGATGTGTCGTGTTCCTGATTCCGCTGAGCAAACCCCTTCACTTCTGGTGTCTGCTCAGTACAGAGGGTCTGGGCTCCCCTGATCACATTCAAACATCTCTGTGTATCCATGTGCCTTTGTGTGTGACACTGTGCATTGGACACAGGGCAGGATTGGTGCTGGGGTACGTGTGTGACACACGAAAGGTGTGTTGAGGGGATGTCTTCACTTCATCGGTGCCAGGAAGGGGGTGGCACAGAGGTCCCCTGCCAGGCACAGCTCTGACTCCCACTGCTGCTGTTCTTCCACCCCTGGGTCCTCCTGCCCAGTTCAGCGACACGGAGGGATCCCGATGCTACAGATGCTGTGTGACAAGTGTGGGGTGGGGACTGTGGAGTGGGACTGGAAGGGTTTCAATGGTTCCTTTCCAGGGTTGATAGACCTGTTTATCCCCAGCTGATACCCTAGCAAGAACATTGTGTTTTGATTGCACCTTTCATTCCCCAAATTGCTGCTGGAGTTTAGGTCACCTCCCTGGTACATACCGGTTCAGAAAGAAGGGAGAGGATAGATGCTGCTTCAAGGTGCTGGGGGTCGTTGGTGGGTGGAAAGGATGAGACATACAAAGGAATTTTAGGTAACACCAGGGTAGGAGTGCAGGGCACCTTCTCTTACATGGAATGCTCCACTACTGGAGGGCACCAAGGGGAAGAAGGGGCATCTGTGATTACTATAATTTGACAGAAATATCTGGCCAATCAACACAATAAAATAAATATCAAATTATGAAATGTTCATCTAGAAAAAGAGTTGTGGTTTACGTTTACAGAGCAGCCTGAGATTTCTCTGAGGGTCTCGCAGGTACAGGGCATGTCGGTGGAGGTTTGTCAGCAGAGGGTGCCAGAGACCATCAAACAACCTCACTGTCCTTCAGCCTCCGAAGGGAAAAGCAGGTGTGAACCACAGCACCTTGTGTACTCGAGCCAGCATCTTTTCGTGGAGCTGGAGCACCATGAGAGAACCACGTCGGAGAGAAGAATAAACATCCTCACTTTAGTGGTGCTGGTTATTTCCAGGAGGAGTTTTCCAAGAGCCTGGATGTGATTGAGGCGCTAGAAGTGTGGGTTGAGCAGGGAGACCTTGGTCTGTGAGGTGGTGCCTATTTGTGTTGCTGGCAGAACAGGAGGACTTGACACATACTTCAAGAAGGTGGGGAGAAGTAAGAAGAGGCAGCGATCAGCAGCTGTAGGCCTAGGCTTGGATGTGTTGTCAAGCTTGTATCTGTGTCCTGGCAGCTTGCAGGAGCCTCTTGGTGGGAGCGGAGATTTACAGGTGGTGAGGGATGTCCTTCGGGAGCCTTTAGAAGATGCTCAGAGCCAGCAGTGTGGTGACAGAGGAGGCCCCTGCCAGGCTTCTTTTCTTCTCTTGGTGCAATACTCCTAGATGCTCTGTTGCAATTAGCTTCCAGGAAGGCAGATAGCAGACTGTCTCCTGGGTAGCTCTGGAGGTTGCTGGAATGCTTAGGGATCATGAGAAGTATTTCTTTTGTCTAACCTGTCCGTGACTCCTCAGAGGTACAATGTTAAAGGGCAAGTGGTATTGTTGCCAAATGCCCCAACAGGCAAATACCCTGTGCGTGTGCCTGGGCTGCTCTCCTCTGACCCCTACATCCCTTAGGAGTCCTGCTGTCCCTCCAACAGGAAAGATTTGGGGCAGAAATCACGGAAGCATCGTATTTAAAGGTCTCCTGGGCTTTGGACTGAAGACCAAGGTGTGATGCTTTTTTTTCTTTTTTTTTTTTTTTTCCTTCTCCTTTGGGAAGGAGTACTCATCCCACCGCAAGAGGTCCTATTAGATTGTTCCTGCCCGCCCTCTGGAATGACTCTCCTCACTGCAGATGAAATCACAGAATCATAGAATGATTAAGGTTGGAAGGGATCTTAAAGATCATCCAGTTCCAACACCCCTGCCATGAGCAGGGAACCCAACCACTAGACCAGGTTGCACAAAACCTCATCCAACCTGTCCTTAAAAATCTCCAGGGATGGGGCATCAACAACCTCCCTGGGCAATTCATTCCAGTTCCTCAGCATCCTTATAGTGAAGAATTTCTTCCTAATATCTAACCTAAATCTCCACTCTCTCGGTTTAAAACCATTACCCTTTGTCCTAGCACTATCATCTCTGATGAAAAGTCCCTCCCCATCTTTCCTGGAGCCCCTTTCAAGTACTGGAAGGTGCTCTAAGGTCTCCCTGGAGCCTTCTATTCCCCAGGCTGAACAGCCCCAACTCTCTCAGCCTGTCTTCATAGCAGAGCTGCTCCAGGCCTTTGATCACCTTGGTGGCCCTTCTCTGGACCCTTTCCAACAGGTCTGTATCTTTCTTGTGCTGAGGGCACCAGAGCTGTATACAGCACTCCAGGTGGGGTCTCACCAGAGCAGAGTAGAGCGGCAGAATCCCCTCCCTGGCCCTGCTGGCCACACTTCTTGTGATGCAGCCCAGGGATGCGTTGGCCTCTGGGCTCCAGCGCACACTGGCAGCTCGTGTCCAGCTTTTAATCTCCTCCCACCCTGAAGTCCTTCTCCTCAGGGCTGCTCTCCAGCCATTCTTCCCCCAGCCTGTATTTGTGCCTGGAGTTGCGCCGACCCAGGTGCAGGACCTTGCAGTTAGTAGTAATTTCATAAAAATTCCATTAAACAGAAGCAAAGAAAGAGGGATCTTCTTAGAATGAACGCAAATAAAATTTAGGGCATGTAGTGATGGGACAAGGGGTAATGGTTTCAAACTGGAAGAGGGGAGATTGAGATGAGGTATTAGGAAGGAATTCTTTAGTGTGAGGGTGGTGAGACACTGGCAGAAGTTGCCCAGGGAGTTTGTTGATGCCTCATTTCTGCAAGTGTCCAAGGGCAGGTTGGATGGGGCTTGGAGCGAGCTGTCTGGTGGGAGGTGTCCCTGCCCGTGCAGGGGGGGTTGAAATAGATGATCTTTAAGATCCCTTCCAACCCAAACCAGTCTGGGGTTCTAAAAGGATTTGATGCAGCAGGGTCTGGTCTCCTCGTGGCTCATTCCCAGCCACACACTCGAGCTCTTGCTTCTGTTGTGCCCATGTTGAGGCTAGTGCCTGCAGCCCAGTACAGATGGGAGCTCAGTGGTGTGGTCTGGGGAGCCCAGCTTGCTGACCCCAGGGCTCCTGAGTTGGGTTCGAGTTCAGGATCCAAAATCTGTAAAAGTCAATTAAAAGCCACCCATGGTCTTCAGATAATGCTTTTGTTAGGAATTCCAGGACCAAATCTCCTTCACCCCTACTCCTAACTCATTTTTCTTCTGTAGAGGGATCAGTAATGCTGGGTATCTTCTGCTGCATGTGCCTGCATGTTAGCAACAAAGCAAAAAAAGTCTGGTTGCAAAAATGTGTGATAGGCTTAAAAATGACAGTATGGAGAAGACTACAAATAAACATTGCTTCCTAGTATTTGCCTTCTTGTTTCTAAAACTTTAAGTTACTCTCACTTCACATTTTCAAATCTTTTTCCATAACCAAGCAGAACAGAAACCTACTTTTTTGTTTTAGTGATGTTTCCTGAGGAGGTACAAGATTTTTAATAGTCTCTTCACCCAGCTGCTGGGCTTTAGGGAAGGCACCAGCTCTGGCAGGGCTTGAGGTCATGGCAGAGGAGCTGACCCTGCAGAGAGTTGGTGAACTAGCAGGAGAGAGATCTACTGCTTTTCAAGTGTGGCTCCAAAGCTGAGGGTTCAGGAGTCTCTTGTCCACTCTAGCCCTGTGGTGGTCCTGCTTGAACTGATGGGAACCAAAAGGGAACCAGAGGCCCCCAGTTCCCTGTCTCGCTGTGGCCTCAGCTGGTACTGAGGACACAGGACTGTGAACTGTGTTTACCCCAGCAGGTGAAAAAGCCTCCCCATCCATCTGGATGTCACCTCACCTTTGGGGCAGTTACGAGCTGCAGGCAGGGAGGTGTCAAACATCTGCTAGACATTGATTCTTTTTGCTTCAGACCATGTGCCCAACCTTTTTACAAGGGCATGTAGTGATAGGATGAGGGGGAACAGCTTCAGACTGGAAGAGGGGAGATTTAGATTGGATATTAGGAAGAAATTTTTCACTGTGAGTGTGGTGAGACACTGGAACAGGTTGTCCAGGGAAGCTGTGGCTGCTCTGTCCTTGGATGTGTTCATGGATGGGGCTTGGAGCAACCTGGTCTAGTGGGGGGTGTCCCTGCCCATGCAGGGGGGTTGGGGCTGGATGATATTTAAGGTTCCTCCAACCCCAAAAGCAGTCTGTTATTCTGTAATTATTCTGGATGACTGGGTACAATCATTAGCTCATTTTACTTAAATATGCATGGCACTAGTCCCTAAGTCAAGAGTGCCCACACCTGCACTGGAAAAAAATCCTAAGTCCTTGGAGAAGCTGTTTGGCAGCTCTTTGCAGAAGCTTTTTTCTTTAGCTGGGTTTCTCTCCTCACTGGGTTATGCTTCAGACCAAGAAGATGACCTGTACTCAGCACTGGTGAGGCCACACCTGGAGTATTTGGTCCAATTTTGGGCGCCTCAATTCAAGGGAGATCTCGAGGTGTGGGAGTGAGGACAGAGGAGGGCAAGGAAGCTGGTGAAGGGCCTAGAGAATAAATCTGATGAAGAAGGCTTGAAGGAGCCGGGAATGTTTAGTGTGAGGAAGAGGAGGCTGAGGGGAGACCTCATCAGTCTCTACAGCTACCTGAAAGGTCATTGTAGAGAGGTTGGTGCTGGTCTCTTCTCACAGGTCATTAGTGACAGAACAAGAGGGAAGGGCTTCAAGCTGCACCAGGGCAGGTTCAGACTGGACATTAGGAACAATTTTAACAGCAAGAGTGGTCAGACCCTGGAACAGGCTGCCCAGGGAGGTGGTGGAGTCACCATCCCTGGATGTGTTCAAGGGTTGTTTGGATGTGGTGTTGGTGGAGATGGTTTAGGGGAGAACTTTGTAGAGTAGGGATCATGGTTGGACTTGGTGATCTCAGGGGTCTTTTCCAACCTGAATGGTTCTATTCTATGACATCCATAAGCAGAGTTACCTGATGTGTGTGTTAATCACTGTGAACTGATCACAATATCCTGTGAGACTGAAGATGTGGAGTTACGTTCTCCCTCAGGACACATTTGATTTAGACCTAATCAGGGCTGACCTAATAGGAAAAAACCCACAAACTTGTTCCTGACTCCAAAAATAGCAGGGAAGGAATGAGAGTAAAGGGTTTTTAATGAAGAATGGTTGAATTACAATTATTAATTGCGAAATTACTCTTGTATGATGTAAAAAGCAAGGCTTGAAGGGTTTTAGATAATATGAGTGTTGAAAGAAGCCTTGAGGAGAAAGTATGGCTTTTTGAGTCTTCAGAAGAATAGAAGTAGGCCTCAAAGTGCTTTCTGACAAGACACTTTCACTTTAGTAAATTATTGGACTTGTCTGATGCCAGTGACATGAAAAGCTACTAAGCGGTACGGACCAAAATGGGGGCAAATGTTATGCAGTGACTGCTGGTGGGGTGAAGAACAGGGAACAGACTGGGACAGCTTGATAGTTTCTTTGGAAATCTCAGACATTACCTCTGGGTAATAAGGTTTGGATGTAAGGAGTCTTTTAATAGAGAGTGTTGAGAGTGGAGGGGGCACAGGCTGATGCTTTGTTTTCTAGTGTTGGTTTCCCAAATTTTGTTTGTTCCCATTGCCTCTTGTCCTGTCACTGGGCACCACTGAGTAGTCTGACTCCATCTGACTTCTGTATTTGTGTAGGTGTATTAGGATAAATACAAAACCTGTAGACAATTAAAGTAACACAGAACAAATATAGTAGATGATAGAGTCAAAATACCAAACTTAAAGAAGTGGCATGTGATTTTGTTGATATACTTTCTGATGTGCTTCTCAATGTGCTGTGGGACAGGAAAGCCAGTGTGTTCAGCTTTAGGGTAAAGATAGAGGGTGGGATTCAGCTGGTGGGACATAGATGCCTTCATCTGAAGTTGCCACTGAAGTTCTCTAGGCAGCCACCAGAGAGAAACAAGTTAGTCCATGCAGGACTAACAGGAGATGGTCACAGGAAACAGAAGCTTACAGGTGTTCATGTGGGTGTGTGGTGAGATAGCTACCCTCACACCAGGCTCCTCTGGGGAGAAGAGCACCTTCCTGTGGTTCTGGCGTGTCCAGCAGAGCCTGTGGGGCCTTGCCTGGGTCTGTGGGATGGACCTGGTTCTCAGATGTCCCATGGCCCCATGGCAGTCCCAGGCACTGGAGGCTGACCACATCTCTCTTGAGCCTGTTTTCAAGGTGGATCAGTGGAGGTAGCTGCCCCTTTCTGATGAGCTGTTTAAAAGCTGCTCTAGATGTGTGACCATGACCCCAGGAGGCTGCGATGGAGGGTTTGGTTCATCCCTCCCCCCCTCGAGAGTCAGTCCTGCTGAAACTTCTATACACTGACACTTGAAAGGGAGTGTAAAAGAAATATTTTTCTGGGAATCTGCCTGGTTGTGTCAGTCACCGTGGTGGGGTCTCATGGGACACAACCTGTAAAGCCATTGCTTGCAAGTGGGGAAATTCTGCTCCTTTGCCTGAATCCTGAGCAGGGCCAAGTTCTTTAGAGCCTGGAGCATGAACTTGCCATTTCAGTGAGTTTGTGTCCTCAGGTCACAGATGAACTACAACATTTTTTGTTTTCTAGGCGACCATGGGGTAAACTGCATTTAGACTAAAACATGTTTGTTCCACTTTTGATATCTTGCCTCCCTGCCCAGTTTTGGTTTTTTTGGGGGAGGGTTGGGTTTGTTTGTTTTGAGGGTTTTTTTTCTTGAAGCAAGTGAAGGTCCTTTGCTAGTACCACATGTTGAGGTTAATTCTGACCCACTAAATCATATACTACAGCTGCTTGCACTTAGCAGCTTGGCATGAGATGCTACCAAAGGTGCCCTCCATGGTTCCTGGTAAGAATATAAACCTCTTGAATCCCCCTGAGTGACACATTCCTAATGCTAAGTGTGGGATAGATGTTTTCAAAGTTATGTAACAGCTTTAGAATGTTACTTACTCGGCGGACATCTGGATGCACTGCTTATTCTGTGTGAAGTCCTGCTTGATGGTGCCTTGCTAATACTGCTGCCAACAACAAAACCCACTGTAGTGATGTGTACCTTCAGCCTCTTGTACAGTGACCTAAATCACTTGTTGTTATTGCTGGTCCATTTGTATTTTTCTAAGCATTTGTGTTCCACCAGCACACTCAGTGTGAGCACTCTTGAGGGGGAATTTCCTTCCTGATAAACAACTCTGTGATGTGATTCAGCAGGAAGGATGTGGTGGTTAAGGCACTGGATGGGGATTTGGGAGACATGGGTTCTGTTCCCAACTCTACCACAGTGAAGATGTGATGAGTGGAAGGGCAAGCAAACAAAGAGGAGATGTTCAGATACAGCAAAAACATACTTTTATGTGGACTGTTAGTCCAGTTTGGAAGTTAGAGAAGTTTGGGGTTTTGTTTGGTTAATGAAGTAAAGGCTCCTGTTTGTGCAACTGAAATCTGAAAGCTAATCTTGGCTATTCCAGGAATCCAGATGTTGCTTAACTACATGTAGCTTTAACTTGCATGAGATTTGAGATGCCACTTTTCAGCATTTCTTGGTTGACTTAATTCACTGATTCACCATTTAGGTCAGTGATCTGCAGACAATATACCATGGGGTCTATGTTGAGATGTCTTTGCTCAGAGTTTCTCCACTATCTTGCTTAGATACAAGGACAACAGGTCCCACACAAGGTGATTCCTTTGTCACACAGGGTGAAGTTCCTGCAGTTTTATAGTAACACTACATTTTTTCTTTTCAGAAGCAAGAGCTTGGGCTACCAACTCTGAGCTGTAGACCACTAATCATAGCATCCTGATTTGGTGCCACCTTTGGGAGGATGAATCAGGACAGTGACTCAAGTGATCAGCCCACGGGTGAGTTTTCCCCTTGTCCAAGTGTTAGTCTGTCTGCTCCTGTTCGTTCAGCATGATTTGTTTTCCATTTGTTTTCCTTAGTGCTATTGGAGGGGAATGCTGAGTCACAAGTAGAGCAAAACCTGTGAATTCCATGCTGAGTTGTGTGCCATGGAGGTTACTGGATCTTTGAGGTTTCCTGGTTCACATCTAGATGTCAGCTTTCTTAGAACTGTTTTCCAGGTTGAAGCTTTTTATAGCAACTATTTTTATAACTTCTCACTAATTTAGAAGAACACATGATTTTTATTACTGTGTGTTACACAACTCATTCAGATTTCATTCGTAGTTTAGTTTTCTCATTAATTGCTTTTGTAATGGCTTTACCCTACAAGGTAAGGCCGGGGAAGATGCACATGCCAACTGTTTTTTTCATGCATGTCCCACAAAGTTTCAGTGTTTGGGTCCTTCCTGTAAAGATTGAATGGACAGGAATTTGTCACTTATTCTGGCTCAGTCCTAGCATAAATTTCCTCTCCTCTTCCATCCCCATCTTTGGTTATTGGAATTTGGTGTCATCCAGAGCTTCTAGCAGTTTCTTCAAAAGAGAAGGGCCTGAGGCAGTGCCTGACAGCCTCTTGGGCTCTTGCTCAGCTCTGTGCTTTTTTGGTTGTGTAGAGGGGCATTCTTACTTCTGACGTGAGGGCTATTTTTTGACAGTTTCCATTGTTCCCTACTCTTTGTGAATGGGTGAGGTCTTTTTGTCTGATTCCTTTTTCAGGATTAGAGGCCTTTATGAGATCTGTCTGTGCACAGGTTTGGGGGGTTTTCTTTTGTTGTCAGGAGTCCAGAGAGGTTCTTCCTCTGTTTTGCAGACTCACTCGGGCAAACTTGTCCAAACAATATATGTCTGAGGGGATTGCTGGGGTATCCCCTTGCTGGGGTAGCAAGGAAGTGGTCCTCACAGCCACCACCTTGTCCCATGCTCTTGCTGTCACAACCCACTGGGCTGGAGGCACTACAGGTTGATGCATTTGGGGTTCTGAACACCTGCCTACAATTGAGATCTTGCTGTTGTCTATGGGTTTGAATCTGGGAGTTCAGGAATGGAAAATTTTTTGAAAATTCCTGTGGTACCATGGAATATTCTTGTGGTAGCATGGAATACCCATTCTTTAATACTCTGCACGTGTTTTTGTTACTGAGAACAGATGATGATTTCATGTCAGGATGTCATGCAGATGAATGAATCATCCACAGAAGGACTCACAAGCTGGGTCTTTGGAAAAAGTAATTTAAGGAAAGTTTCTATGACACAAACCGTCCTGGATGCTCATGAGAAATGTGTGGACCACATGGTCAGAATACTCACAGGTTGCTCATTGCAGTATTATTTTATGTAGGGGTAAGAAATGTTATGCTTTGAGTTTAGATCCACTCTCTAAAACAGGCAAAGGTATGAAGCTGTCAAGAGGGACACATTTCCAGTGTACTACTAGTGTGGATTTTACACCTTCTGTTGAAGTGCTTAGTACTGTTACTCGTGGAGACAAGATCCTGAGTTAACCAGGTCTGATCCACTCATGATTTAGAGCTTGGCTGAGATAGGGATCTTGAAGTTTGGACCTCCATTTGTTCAGGTTCCAGCACCAGCCCCCTGTAGCCACCCAGTGAGTTTTACATTGTTGGTTCATTTTATTATCTAAGCCTTGCCACCACTGTAGCTATACTTAGAGAAGGATATTATAATATTGTGAAAGATGAAAATATTTTTACTGTAATCCAGCTGGAAGGGTAGCACTTTTCTCAGGGTAAGGGACAGCCAAGGTTTTTCCCATTCTGTCCTCCCCTTGTATGCAGGAAGGAAGTGCTGGCCAGGGCCCCCTCAGCTTCCTGTCGACTTGGGAGCACATTTCCAGACACAGCCTTCTGCACCATCCATCACCCAGTCCAGCCAAACAATCCCAGCAGCACAAGGGGAAAAACACACGTCTGGCAGCAACACTCGGGAGGCGGCGGGAGCACCAACCACTGGGGTTCCTGCACTAGCCCGTGGGACGAGTGTCTGACAGCAGGTCACTGCGGGTTTTCTTCCCTTCCCTTTATAATCAAGTACTTCAACAGTCAAAATTCCCCTTTGGAAGATGCAGCTTAGCAAAGGAAAAAAAGGGAAAAAGAAGGAAAAGGTCTGGTGTGTAGTCTGGCAGGTGGTGGAGTCTTAAGCCACAGGAGTGACCAGGGATGCTCCCTGGGCCACAGCACTCCAGGGTGAGGTGTCTGGCCACGGGGTGAGGAAGTGTCTGGCAGAGGGTTCTGTCAGTCTGCAGGGTAGGGCAGTGATGAGGCAAACACTATCTGTGGTGCCTTAAAGGAGGAAATAATTTAGGTGGAGGCCTCACCTTGAAATGAGTCACCTTTGCTGAACATGATTCTGTGCCTCTCTCCAAGAAAAGACTCCGAACTGAACTGTGATCTTTTCCTCCTATTATTGGTTTTGTTTAAAAGCTGCATTATAATATTTAGATAATAGTTTCAGGCCTGTCTGCTCTGTAACCTTTTTTCAACCATTCCTTAAAACAGCTATTTGGTTTTGGTTTTTTTTTCAGTATGGCTTTAGCAGTCTCACCAACTTGGAGCTGGGAATTTATTTTGGTTCTGATAGCAAGAGCCTGCAAGGATTGGCTGTTAGGAGATGATGAGCAATCCTATTGTACAACCAGATATGACAGAATATCAAGAGTCTAACTTGATGGAGAAACAAGTTTCCAATACTGGGGGGCTGTATTTTCCATATACACCTATCCTGAATGCTTTATGTGTAAGGCTGAGCACCTTGGTTGGTCTTCCTGGGTGTGAGCATCCATACAGCCAGAGCCCTGTTGGCATCACCATGTTCTCACTCAGCCTTTTTTGGAAGCCATCCTGTTGTTCTTTGACCTGAGATATTCCAAAGCTACCTCCTAGCAGGTTGTGTCCAACAGCAAGAGGGCTGGTTTATAGTTGGGAATTGAAGGTGGGGGTTGGAAAGACTATCAGCTACCATAGCACTAACGTTTATTTCAGGCTGATACTGCCCATGTTGAATTGCCCTCTGTGTTTGAGCCCACACCTTGAGGTCAGCTAAAACACATCAGCTTGTAAATTAGTGAGGAATTAAAACACCTCCAAGTCTTCTCTGTTTGGGTCAGTGGCAGGTTTGGAGTGAAATTCAAGTCAGGAGTCCAGCTTTATGGTAAATGTAAAACTTTGAAATTTCAGCAGTTGTTCATAGTGTAAGAAAATAGTATTTTGGGGGGTTGTCTTTTTCATGAGTTAACTGACACTACAGGATTACTTCACCCTTTCCTCTGATTTTTCTCCCTGAAAAAGGCGACTGTCAGTAATTTCTGCAGCCGGACTTTGCATTGTACCCAGTGTACTCAGAGTCAAAACAGTATTAACTTAAGGCTATATTTTGGCAAAGTTGAGATGAACTTGCATATGAGTACAGGCTCTAGAATTAAAGAAAGAATATGTTGTTTTAATGATAAGGTTTTTAGGCTAGAGTTGTGGAGGTAATTGGTGAAGACTTGCCAGAAGCAAATTGTGTGCTACTGAAACCCCATCTGCACACTGCCTGGTGTGCTGGTTGGAATTGTAACACATCTTTCAGTGCAGTCCATGCTTTTTATACTTTATAATTGTATAAAAACCAGTCTGTAAGTCTTGATAAGCAAAAAAATCCCCAGCTTCTTGTGGCTACCTGCGCGAGCACCTCATCTGCCCAGCCAGATGTGCCTTCCTGTGGTTATTTCATTCCTTCTTCTCTGCTTCACATTTTTATTGTCCTTTGTCTGGGCTTGCAACAGGCGTGGGGTGGGGAGTAAGCTCCTTAAATGCCTTTACAGTACCTCATGGGACAAAATTTTTTTCTTATTTAAGGTCTTGACAGAATGCAGTGCTATGGAGTCCTCATTTATAATCAGCAGGCATTTCTGAAATGCTAACAGTTATTTTTAAATCTACCAGAAAGGCACATGAATAACACCAATTGAAAAGAAGGTGAAAGTTAGTGGGTGGGAAAGATAATACACAGCAGTAATAGCTGTATGTTCATGAAAACAAGAACAAAACTGGAAAACTTCTCTATCAAGGCTGTGGCCTGTAACTGGGAAAAAACAGGTTTTCTCACTGGTTAGGGTTGCAAGTAGATGCTTTCAACTGAAGTTGTCAACTTTAAAAGAAAAAAAGCAAAACTCAGCAACCTAGTTTCAGGTCCTGCCATAGACTCGAAGTCCCCAGACAGTTTGAGGCATTTGGCAGTCTCATTTCCCTGTTTTGTGGAAGTGTTAATCTTCCCCTTTGTGAAGCTGCTTGCCTGTACATGGGAAAGTGCTCACATTAACAGCATGCAAAATTTCTTAATTTCCTTCTAGAAAATAAATTATTATGTCTGTGCTTGTCCTTGCCATCCTGTTTGGAGAAAGAAGACATCACTCTAATGGGCTGCGGGTGCAATTCTGCTCAGTTCCCATGTGCACTGCTCTCTTATTTATTTTATAAATCTAATTATGCTCAGTGACAGCAAGGGGTTAAAAAAAAAAAAAAAAAAAAAAAAAGAGAGAGATAGGACTGTGATTTGTTAACAGGGTCCCTTTTAAGTCCCAGAGTGCCAAGCTGAAATCCATCCACCGCAGCCAGCCCAGCAATGCGAGGAGCGCGGGGCAGCAGCGGCAGGACGGGACCGGCTCCAGCACCGAGCCACCTGCGGGGGGATGATCTGAGCGGCTGTGGCCAGGAGGACTGGGGGTTCTCACAGAAGTGAAAGGAGGCAGGGACTTGCAAGCCCCTTCTGACGTGCTGGTGGCTGTGATGGGTCTTGGCTCGAGGGAAGGCGAGTCCTCAGGGCTACCAAAGCCTCTGAACAAAGAAATAGGCTGGTGGTGGTGACTGCTGTTTGCCCAGAACACTGTGTGAGTGAGAAAAGTGATATTTAGGTTGAACATGTGCTCACAGGACATGACCTGCTCTCTAACAAAGTTGTTCTCCATGAATTGCCTGCTGGTCTCTACATTCCTCTTTGCAAAAAGGGATGGAATGTAGGAGCTGTTTCCTCCCACTCTGGTTCTTTCACAAAATCTAGTGAAGACAAGGGTCAGGTTAAATCCAATGGTCCCAAACAACCTCTGCAAACTCTAGCAAGATCCAAGTAACAAACATTACAGGAAAAACATACTGTGAGATCAAACAAGTAGTAGTCATGAGAAAGAATGAAGGTGAAACTGTGTCCTCAGCCCTGGACTGTGTTAGTGCCTCTTGGTGCTTGTTACCATGCAGCACCTCGAGAGCTGATGGGGTGGCCTGCATCCCCTTTCCCTGGCTCCACAGCCCCTGGTACCTTGGCAGATGTCCTCTGCTCCAGCATGCCAAGAACCTGCAGGGTGTGTGTGCTCTCTAGGAGCAGAGGGGCAGATCGTCTCATCCAAGGTATCTGCCCCTCAACCAAAGGGTTTGAGAGTGAAAACTCAGCCTCTGCGTGTGAAGTGGCAGGGAGGGACAGCTCTGCCGCTGCAGAGTCCTTTGTATTTTAGTGGGAAGTGGAGGCAAGAGAAACGTCCTGCTCGGGGTCTGAACCAGGGTTTGCTCTGTGTGTGATTATGCCTTCTTTTAAATTAAACTATTTTGCAAGCACTTCCTTCCTGCATTTCTCAGAAGGAGGGAGGGGGGTGTGCAAAGAATTTTTAACTGCCTTTGACGGAGGAGGAAAACTGAAGAAAACAAGAGATGCAATCCTAACTACTGACCTTTTACTTGAGCTTGGTGATGTTTTTCAGCAGCAGAGCCTCCAGGGAGTAACAGCATCCTCCTTGCTATTGTGCTGCCTGCCCAAAAAGGGGGCTAAAGTTCAGCTTTTATGATGTTCTCACTCTGGGCTTGTGGGAAAAAGGCCACATTCCCTTTCTTAGGTCATACGAGTGCAAGAGATGACAGAGTCCTACAGTCTAACCCCAGGGCATTAGGCCAGTTCAGAAAGAGACTGGGATACACAGCTTGGTAAATATGCAGCCAGCTTTTTCTCCTTACGGAGAGTCACAGCAGGTGGGAGGGTAATTTACATTGTTAAATGAGAAGGCACTGATTTATTTTATGTTGGTGTGTTATTGTTTCATAAAAGCACATGGGTTGCCATTACTCATAATGGATTCTTGCACTTTATTGTTAAATACTCCTTTTCCACTTTGGTCGACAGTTACTGGAAATGAATGTTATCCACTAAGATAAAAACAGGAGGCAAATAGCATAAAACAAAACCCCAGCCTCCTCCTCAACAAACCACTGTTTTTTAGGGTTTTAAAGATTGAGATTATTGCAGTAGGTGTTCCCAAATTGTGGTTCTTGTCCATCAGACTATTCCCTGTACCACGTGGTAGTGGCTGAAGAGCCACTGGTCCCTTTGCTCACTGGTTCAGACCAGGCTCCTCATCTCAGAGATGCCACCTGCTCTTCCACTCAGCGGACTGTCACCAGTTCACTCAGCAGCTGCCGGTCTTCTGATCCACTGAGGCTTCCTTCAGCCTCAGTATTGAAGTGTCCTTCAGTAGATACTGAGCTGGTGTTTCTAGATGGCATGATCCTTGCCATGGAGGAGTGGTTGTGCTTCCTGAAGAACTGAGCAGAGGGGGAGGTTCTGCCTGAAAAGGCTGCCTATCTGAAGGTTATATACTGTTTTAAAGTTACTTTAAGTTGTTTTTTAATCCATCTGGATGATGCTGACGTCCATCTGTGCATTTGCATCTTTTCAGCAGGGCTTGCAACTCCTGCTCAAGGTGCTGCAGCATCAGCCTGGCCAAACTGCTGCAGCAGACTAAGAGATCCTGTCTTGTGGCTGATGTATGAGTTTCACCTGAAGTTGGAGCCTTCTCTTTTGCATTGTAGAGCACACAAAACTCAGTGTTCTAGCTACCACGCAGTTTGTTGAAGAACATGCATTGCTACCTATTATATAATTACTAATGTGTCTCTATACATTGTAAGGAAAGAAGTGTGTTTGGGCTGAATGGACCAAATGGAAGTGCTGTCTGCTCTAATGAATCGAATGAGCTGCAAGGGAAAGGTCTTGCTCTCTACCCTTCTCCATCACACCCTCATACCCAGCCCTGGGGACATAAGTGATTCTCTTTGCTCCAGTGCTGTAACCTTGGACCCTTCACATGGTTGGTTCCATTTACTGGTCCAGCAAGAACTAACCTGTATTTTGGCTGAGTTATTTAATTGCCAACAGCCTGGGTGGGCCTGGCCCATGGAGGCTGTGTTGAGGACTCTGCACAACCTGGGGTAGGAAGGGGCTTTCTGCATTTTGAGGTGAGCTGCTGGGAGGGCTCAGGTTGGCTGGTGTAACTGCACTTGCTTGTGATACACAGCAGAGATGTCATGAGGATGAGATACTTTGCTTTAGCACCAGCAAAGTAGTGCTAAAATAAAAAATACATAATAAAAATACAGCTAGGTATTAATTCAAAGTACTTGAAAGACATGCATGCCAGAGGACACCTTTGGGTGGCTGTTTTATGGGTGCAGGTATGTTAGGTGCCCCCCCTAGTCAGGCTTCCACCTTCCTGGGTACCACACACTAGTGATGTGATGGTGGTGAGCTGAGGGCCACCCAACTCACCCTGTGGTTTGTTTTTTTTTGTTCTTTTAACACTGAGCCTTGTCTTTGGAGCCTGTTCCAATGACAGAGCCTCGAATTTAGGAAATACACATATCTGGTTGCCTGATATCTGCAGGCAGATGTTTGGGTTGTGGCAGAGAGAAATGAGGCACTTGGAGTGTCAGCTCTGGTATTTCTGGTTATCATGGTGAGCGGCAGAGGACAAATGAGTGCTGGGAACACAGGCTGGAAGTGGTGGGAGGTTTGCCAGGAGGTTTGCCACAGACAGGAGAGCCAGGTCCTGCTGTGCAGCCAGTGGGCAGCGTGTTCCAGTAGCCCCAGAGTGTGTCTGGTCTCGGCAGCATCACGGCTCTGAAAAGCCCACTCAGAAACTGCCCAGTATTGATCTGGCTGGCTGGCAAGTATTGATTTTCATATGGAGCAGAGAGTGACCGTGGCAGCCTGACATCCAGCCCTGCCTTGGCTCGGGTGCTGGATATTTGCTCTTGCCCAGCTGCCTGCTCCCCACCATCATGTGGTGAGGGGCTTTGGTGGCTGGGGGAGAGCCCCTGTCCTGCTGACTCCAGACAGTGATGCTGTCTTACAGAACTGGACCCTTTGGCTCTGCAGATCATTCATTTAACCTTATTTAATTTTGCCTAATGTGAGGAGGTCTCTCTTCCTTTGCTTTGGATGCTCTTTGTAGTCAGCTACACAGACACAGGGAGAGAGAAGAATTTTTCTAAATTGTTTGTTGTTTTTTTTCTTGGGGAGAAAGATATGAAGATTTATTACTGGTTTTCTCTCTGCAGGGCTGTACCTCAGAAAAATCTTCTGTAAAGCAATTTTCAGCTTTTACTTCAAGAAGTATGCAGCAAACTATCAGTAATTCAGCATAACAAAAGTTCATGCACTTCAGAGCTTTCATGATTACAGAGGAGCTTTTCTTGGGATTTTTAGAATGTCCTAGACACAATTAACAGAATTTCTCAGCAAGGAGAGTGCAAGCTGGGGACTCTCCAGCAGATGTAATCACTCAAGGAAAACTCTGTTTGGCTTGGCTGTGTCGTGCCTTCATTCCCTGTTCTTTCATCCCACCGCCAGTCTTTGTCTCTCAGTCTGTCGCAGTGTCTCTCTGTCTGTCTCTGTCTTTCCCTTTTTCAATCTGCCCCACGTTCCCTTGCAGGCTGGATGAGATGGCCTCGACGTGGCTACTTCCAAGGCAAACAGGGAGTCACCTTGGCAGAGGGACCTTTGGCTGTCGGGAGCTTTCACGGTCGCTTATTTCGTAGAACGGGAGTTGATCTATAAGCCAGACAAGCCAGAGACAATGATTTGGTTTCTAATTTGTTCCTTTGATACTGACTTAAATATGTGCACCAAATGGGAAAACAAAATTGACATAAAAGTACATTTATTTACATACAAGGAAATAGTTATGGGTGGCCCAGTGTGGGCCATCTATTTCTTAAATTTTTAAAGGTGGAGAGAGCTGGGACTGTTTAGCCTTGAGAGGAGAAGACTGACAGGAGACCTTATTGATGTCTGTAAATATCTAAAGGGTGGCTGCAAGGAGGATGGACTCTGTTCAGTAGTGGCCGATGAAAGGACGAGGGGCAACAGGCACAAGCTGGAACAGAGAAGTTCCATCTGAACATGAGGAGAATCTTCTGTACTGGGAGGGTGACAGAGCCCTGGGACAGGCTGCTCAGGGAGGGTGTGGAGTCTCCTTCTCTGGAGATATTCAAGACCTGCCTGGATGCAGCCCTGTGGAACATGCTCCAGGCAATCCTGCTTTAGTGGGGGAGTTAGACTAGATGATCTCTAGAGGTCCCTTCCAACTCTGATGATTCTGTAAGTAGAAATCCACTTTCTTACACCGATCTGTTCTACACTGTGTCTTCTGAAATGGGTAGCATGGGTAACAAAGCTTATTCTTTGTTTCCTAAAGGACTTTGAAAATCAGAGAATTAGAGAACTGGTTTGTAAATTAAATCCTGACTGTGGTTTGGGTTTTTTGGTAGCCCTGAGAAGATGGGACTGGTGCAGCTGGAATCCCTGTGGGTGAGAGGAGACTGCACAGACATGTGGCTGCTCTGGGCATGGCTCATGGGGACGCTGAGAGTTCCTGTAGTCCCTGACGCTCAGGAGGGCCTGTGTCTTCAGTGGGAGCTATGCCCTGGGTGTCCAGGGCTGCTGGTACCAGGCTACAGTAAGTTAGAAGTAATTGCTAAAGCAGATGGATCTGCAGTGTTGTGAAAATGGAGGGAGGTCAGAATCGGGCTCCTGTTCTCACTTCTCCTGGGAGACTTTGGGTAAACTGCTTCACTTCCCAATGCCTGTGTGTGGAACAAGTGCCACATCTCCTGCCTTACAAGTAAGTATAGCCTGAGGTGCAGCTTTTTAAGGAAACCAACACCTGCTCAATGTAGAAAAGGAAAAAAATACAAACATGGAAGTCTTGTCTTTGAAGTAACACCCGATGTTGGCAGCTCATGATGGTGGAGGTTCATTCAGCAGTGCTGCTTCAGGGTGTGTCTTGGTGGCATCACTGACTTGCAAGAAAGTGTTGAAGTGGTCACAGTAAAGACCTTAAAAGGTTTGTGTTTGGGGGATCAACCCATCCTTGGCTGCATGCAAGTCTCATAGGAAGATTTCAGAGATCTTTATTTTAAATGTTTTTGAAATAAAGAAAGTGGCACTAGAAGAGGGCAACCATTTGGAAAGGCTTTTAGGTAACTGCAGCTCACAAACACGTGTTTGGTTGTTCAGGTAGCTTTGCGTCAAACTTGGTGATGTTTTTGCAATACTAAGGAAGCCAGTGTTCTCCTGGGAAGCAAACTAAGGAAGTTGGTGCTCCCAGAGGTCCAAAGCCAGCTGCCACTGAACCACCTGCAAGGTATTGTGGCTCATAAAGTCTGTTGTAGCTCCTGGATGGGAGATGCTCTTGATGGCACAAAGAACTGTTGCAGGTAAATATTGCATCCAATTACATCTCACACTGCCTGATCCCTTTGTGGGATGGAGCTGTTGTGACAGTGCACAGGCACTTTGATCTTTGAATCCCTAGCAGCTGCAGGGTGCTCTCCTGGGAGAGCTGTCTCAGCCCATCTCCTGCTCCCTGCTGCTCACTTGTTTATACTGTTAATGAGTCCCCATATTTATTCTCCTTCATTTCAATATCTGATTGTGCATATTTTCTGTCTTAAGACTTTTTACATTCTCTGTTACATCATTATTATTCAAACCATGTGCTCAAGTCAGTCTGTGGTGGCCATTGTGCTATAACCCAAAGTATTGTTAATATCAGGTCCTTCGTGTCGGGCCCTGTGTCTAGCAGTGTACAATGACATGGCTGTACTCTGGGATGGTTGGAGCACTGTGGCATGTGGTCTGGTTCTTCCATGGGATATGATGACATACAAAAGGCCTTACTGAATTTTGTACTTTAAACTATATGTGCATTTTAAATAGTCAACGCTATGAACAAGTATATGAAAGATTTTTCAATTTTCTTTTTTCACAGTTAACAGCTAATTCTTGGACAGGCCAAAATGTTGAGCAGTGTTAATTGTCTTGTGAGGCTGAAGACTGAGGAGACTGTAGGTCTAGTCCTCAATAGTTCCTACACGGGAGTGACCCCTCAGGAAGTCAGTGTGAAGCATGCTAACCTTCTCTTCCTTATTTGGTTTGATTCCACGTAAACCATCCTGCTCTGAATGGTTTGTATACTCCAAATGTCTCCAAAAACACGGATGAATGTCCCACTTATCCATTCCAGCTTCCTTGCTGAGGACCCTGTTCTTCCTGCTACCACAGCAAGGCAGCTGCTGGCAATTAACTTTCCAAGCTGTATTTCTTTCAGGTTTCTCTAATACAGCTGCCTGTAAGTGTCCCTTAACCATTTTCCCTGCTTGTAGGGAATTCTCTTGTCCCAAATGTGTGTGGAGTGATATATTAAAGCAAATACCAGTGGACACTTGTGTCCTCTGCAGGATGTTCAACCTCTTCCTGGTTACATTACCATTAGCTTGCCCTAGCTGGACGTTTCCAGCTGGGTCTATTGCCCATGTACATGGGTGAGAAGAGCATGGGTGTCAGGACTGGTATCTTTCCCCTGCTCCAGAACAATCCCTGGGGTGATGGTGATGCTTTTTTGGATGTGAGCTGGATTTCAGCTTTAAACTGCAGCATTTTGCTGGACTGGACCAGCTTGTGATAATTAGTGGAGAGCAGTGATTGCAGCCCCATACTCTGCTGTGTGCTTTTGGTTGCAGGTTCCCTACTGATGACTTTACAATAGGAGCTGTAAGGCTCCCTCTCAGGCCATAAAGGACATTTTTAAATGCTCCAAAGTGCCTGTGATGGTTACTCAGATTGAGTAAAAGGCCTGAGAAACAGTGCTTGTTCCAACAGACCATGTTATAACAAGTTCTGTGAGGAGAGGCTGAGGGAACTGGGATTGTTTAATTTGGAGAAGAGAGGAGCTCTCTACAACTACCTGCAAGGAATTTGTAGTGAGGAGGGTGTTGGCCTCTTCTCCCCAAGTGAGTAACAATAGGACCAGAGGGAATCGTAGAATCATTGAATAGTTTGGGTTGGAAGGGACCTTAAAGATCATCTAGATCTGACCCCCCTGCATGGACAGGGACATGTCCACCAGACCAGGTTGCTCAGAGCCTCATCCAACCTGTCCTTTAACAGGGATGGGGCAGCCACAGCTTCTCTGGGCAACCTGGGCCAGTGTCTCACCACCCTCGTAGTGAGGAGATTCCTCCTAATATCTAAGCTAAATTTCCTCTCTTCCAGTTTTAATCCATTACCCCTTGTCCTCTCACTACCAACCCTTTTTAAAAGTCCCTCTCCAGCTTTCCAGAAAGAGTCTGAAGTTACACTAGGGGAGGTTTAGACTAGATATTGGGAAGAAATTTCTTTACCAACAGAGTAGTCAGGCACTGGGACGGGCTGCCCAGGGAGGTGGTGGAGTTGCCATCCTGGAGGTGTTAAAAAAAAGTGCAGATGTGGCACTTCATGGCATGCTGTAGTGGGCATGGTGGATTGGTGCTGTGTTGTTGTTTGGTTGTTTCTGTTTTGGTTTTTTTTCCTCCTGGGTGGACCAACCATAACAATTCTGTGATAATCCAGCCCGGTGTCCCTGTCTGGCAGTGAGACCATGGCAGCACTCAGGTTCTCTGTAGCCCACTCCACCAGTGGTCCCTGAACTGAGCACAGCTTTGGGAAGCAGCAGGATATTGCACACTGAGCTGTTTTGATTCAGCTCTGTAACTCAGTATCTCCCACTAAAAAGACTTCCCATTGGTATTCATGGCTCGTAGAACAGCTCCTCAACTGCTTCCTGCGGTTCTGAGGGAAAGGATCTTTCCATGCATAATTTAATCACATTCAGCAGTTCAGCAGTTGGGTTGTTGTTTGGTTGGTTTGTTTTGGGTTTTTTTTCCACAAAAAAATCTATAACATCTTGTTAGTTCAATGTCATACTTTTAGAAATGTCAGTGAGTTGCTTATCTCGCTGGTTCAGATAAACACCTCTCAGCATCCTGTTTTTCTTATGTCATATGAACAGGAAAAGAACGATTGTTTGAGATGTGCGTCAGTCAGAATTGTAACCAGGCAGCCACATTACCCTCCCCATTGCCATAGAAACCACCAAATCTCTTCAAACATGTTGGTGGTGAGCTGACAGGTACCCTTTATTTTCTACTTAACCTCCCAAGAGCTGTGGCTTTGCAAGTCATGAGCAAGAACCTCTCAAAGAGTCTTTTTTTTATTTAATCTAAGAGGGTACACCTATAAATTCTGCAAGTGAGAAACCATCACTACTTTTATCTTAAGTAGCAGTGATATCTTTTATTCAGCCTTGTATCTAGTTCTAGTAGCACTGAAAATATCCAAGGCAAACAGTGTAGTAAGTGTTAAGTACTGGGCAAGTTCTTCCCTGAGCCTGTGTGTTAAGTCTGTAATGTGTCCTGGAGAAGAGCAGTTGGAGCCAGCAGGCTGAGGGAAAAGCATTTGGCTGCTTTGCAATCACTTGAAGATGATCTGGAGAGTTTTGTGCCTGGAGGGAACAGATTCAGCACTTGGGGCACACTTTGGAGTATCTGGAACTGTTCCTGGCACCTCAGGATGGGATTTTCAAAAGCAGCAAGAGGAGTTGAGATATCAAGAACAAATTTGGAGATTCTTGCTTTCTGTGGCAATGCTGAGAATCAGTACTTGAGAGGGTTTTTGCAGAACTCTCTGAGATGGAATTAGCTAAGGGAAGGAGGAGGAATTTCTTTGGATTGGAATTTTACCATTCATTATAAGCATCTTTGATATAAGCAAAGCAGCAATTGCACTCTGCCTGGAGAGAGCTTGATCCAGCCTGCACAAACGGGTCTTCTCCACTTTCTTCACTTGCGTCTTACAGTTATATTCTATGTAACCTGAAGGGGAGCTGAAAAGCTACTTTACAGGCCATAATTTTGATTAGAAGCTATGATATCTTCTCAAATTAACGTTTAAAGCAATCTGTTTGGTTCAATATGCTGTCCAGTAGAGCGTGGCTCATGGACACCCACATCTGCCCTCCCTGCTCAGTTGTTACTCGTGGCTTGTCTCCCCACACAGACAGAGGAGGAGGAGGAGGGAGGAGAAATGGAGGAATGCACCAAGCTGGTGACAGTGTCAGGGACATCATCTCCTGGGGGACAGAAAATAAGCAGCTGTGACTAGGACCTGCTGGCCCGGAGGGGGGATCATTGGTTACCCACTGTTAAGACGAATGGCCAACGAAGCAGAGGGAAAAGTGAATTTCCCAGTGACAGACTTAGGGAGGCAGGTGGTGACCAGCACAGGGTGCTGTATGATGTGGGACACTGTTGGGCAGCAACTGGGAGTGATGGGTCATCTCCTGCTCGGGGGTTGGTTAACATGGCTTCCATTTATCTTCCCCCTCTGCTGTAACTGAAGATGTGGAGGTAAGCAGAAAAAAAGAAACATTTGTAGGTAATTCCTACACAGCTTCATTTACAAAAAATGGGCAGAGAGAAAAAAAACAGGCATTTGTTTCAGCTCTCTGTATCTTTCCTCTCATCAGATCTTTCAAGGCTAAAAATACCCCTGCACTGGGAGAGATGACACTAATATCTGCTGCAGGCTGAAGCTTTTTACTTTGGCTTTGATTTTTAACTAATGGGAAAGATACATACAAGTTTTAACATGTGTTGGGTCGAGCATGTGAAGAGTAACTCTCACAGAAACACTGGGAAGCTGTGAATTTAAAAGTAAATACTTTACAAAAGCAGTCAGTGGCAAAATGTAATGTGTTCTTAAGTTTCTTAGCCTTGTTCCAACGTTGTGTTTCCCTCCTTCAACTCTGCCTTTGTCAAGCACTGGACAATAAAAGCTGTGGGCTTTTTTCTTGCTGGAAAAGTTAGTTACAGTTTTAACTGCAAGACACTGATCTTGTCTCTAGTACCCACCAGCTGGCAGCTCTTGCTTTTGCCACTCAGTCTGTGTGCTAAGGAAACAATGAAAGCTGTTACGATAACCTGACTCCAGAAAGTGCCAGAAAACTTGGAAGTGCTGCAGTCTTGTTTTTTCCCCCTCATTTTCTACCAGTAAAAAACAGGTCAGTGTACAAAGATCTCCAAAAGCTGTTTTTATAAAGAGCAAAGTCTCAAACTGCATGGAAAGAACATCAGGAGGACATCTGTGTTTGGGATGAGCACACCTCCTTTCCCTACACATAGGTCTGCCATGGTCTTCCTCTCTTGAGCAGAACATGTTGGTGTTTCCCAGTAGTTTCCCCATCCCAGGAGAGCTGCAGCCCTATGGTCCCATGAGGAAGCTCAGTTGCACCTTTATTGGCTTTGCTAAATAAGCTGAACCCCTCGCAACAGGACAGGAAAATATTTCCATCCTCACTCCTGTGTGACACAAGTTTTGAAATGGCTTTTGCATGTTTAGTTAAAGCATTTAATGATACAATTTTATAGAAAGCTCATACCAACCGTAGCTTAGTTGAAACTCTCCTTGATTTAGACAGAAATTAAGTGTGGATTAAAAAGTTAGGATATGAGTGCAAGCCCAGGGAAATGCTTTCTTAGTTGATGTGTATGGAAATTTTTGCATCAGTTTCTTTGGGTGAGGATTTCACCCATAGAGCTGTTCCCTCAAGGAGATACTTAGGTTTAAAGCTTTGGCTGAAATAAGTTGGTGTCACTTGAGATGGGATAAAATGCATTGACTTCTTCAGCTGAAGGTCTGAATGTGAGGTACAGAATGTGGACCAGATGGTTTTAGCTGTGCATTTTAATATGTGCTTAAACACCACCTGAATTCGTCAGTAACATCAGCTCTCAACATGTAAAACTTCCTCTTTTAACTTCTCGCTTTAAAACCAATTTAATTCTTATTGGGATACTTACAGAACAAAGTTTCATTGAACCTGATTACCTGTCTCCAGTGATCTGGATGATCTCAGCTGATAAAAAGACAACATAAAAGTGAGTTTCTACCTTCCTGACATGATTATTTTAATATGCTTCTGAAATGCTGGCAGAAAAGCCGAAGTATTCTTCAGGCTCAGGCTGTGTTCCTCTGGTCTCATCTACAAATCTCTTTTGGTGATTGGGTTACACAAAAGAGATGAAGACAAATGATGTGACTGATATTAAATGCCTGCATCAGGTGTGCCAGTTATGGAACTGTGTAGATAACAGAAATAGAAATCCTTGGGGCCTCGGAGAAGCAGGATGCCCTTGGTGCCTTCCAGCTGCTGACAGGGATGGAGCTGCAGCCCTTTTGATGCTGTAGAGGACCTGTTGCCTGGTCCATATTGGTGGAGATCAGCAACGTGATCCTACCCATCAGCCTCCACAAGGAAGAGGTTCTGGTTCTCATTCAGCATCTGCTGATACCTTTTAAGTACAGGGAAGTGAGGAACTGGCAGAAGAAAATGTAAGAATGGTGTTTAAAGAAGCATTAAACTACTGTTACTGTTCTGAAAACAGAGTTGGATGCCTTCAAAACATGTGCTATGGCTTCTTGTTATTAACAGTTGGGCTTTTTTTCGTGGAAAAGTACTTAGGAGAGACAGTTAAAATTCTTAGGTTTAAAACTTGGGGATTTCCAGAGATGTCTGGAGGGGGAAAAAAAAAAAATCTTTTTAGTTTTATGATAGTACTCTGCATCTGATGGTTCTTTCCCAAACTGCAGTTGAGTCCACTAGACCTGCTCCATCTGCTGTTCCTGACAGTCTTGGTCCTAAGTAGCCAGAAAATAAGGACATAATCCTGGGCCATATTAGTTTTCTTCACTTCTGCAGGATTAATGAGTGTGAAAGAAGAGATTGCTACTTTTCCAAAGTGTTGTTTTAAATGTTGTTTTTAAACTCCTGAATTTCAATTTCCATGGATCATAGAATGGTGAAGGTTGGACGGGACCTTAAAGATCATCAAGTTCCAACCTCCCTGCATGGGCAGGGACACCTCCCACCAGACCAGGCTGCACAACCCCCATCCAACCTGCCCTTGAACACCTCCAGGGAGAGGGCAGCCACAACCTCCCTGGGCAACCTGTTCCAGTGCCTTACTGCCCTCATGGGGAAGAATTTCCTCCTAATGTCTAATCTAAATCTCCCCTCTTCCAGTTTAAAACCATTACCCCTTGTCCCATCTCTCCCTGCCCATGTCCAAAGTCCCTCCCCAGCTTTCCTGGAGCCCCTTCAGGCACTGGAAGGTGCTCTGAGGTCTCTCTGCAGCCTTCTCTTTTCCAGGCTGAACACCCCAACTCTCCCAGCCTGTCTCCAGAGCAGAGGTGCCATGAAAGTGCCATTAATTTACTGTAGGAGCATGGACTTCTACCTGGCTGTGGCAGATCCCGTCTGTTCCTGGGTTTGTGGAGGTCTGGTAGGGCATCCCCACTGCCCAGCACTGGGAGGTGAACAATGGCTCAGTCCAGGGCCGTGGGTGTTGTCAGTGCTCCAGGATTTGGAGACTGGCTCCTTACCCTTCCCTCTGCAGCACTGAGGTCTTTGTGCCCCGACTCCCATCACCATGCAACTCCAAGTGGTAGGAATTGTATTGTCATCTTGATGCTTAATCACCGACAATACTGAGGTTATAGCCCATCTAACAGATGAGGAAACCATTAAAAGTGTTGCCAATTACTTCCAAAAGGTTAATGGCTGTTATATTTTTAGGCTTTTATTAATTTGGATTTCATTACCTGCCTAGAAAGCAACTTCTTAGTATTATTTTTAGAATGGCTGCTTATGAAAAAATAGGTTCACTTCTCCTTGCCAAGCCAGGGTGTGTTGAAAGTCTCCAAAGATTACTTGTGTGTGTTGAGGTGGTGACCCACGTGTTTGTGAGATGCTCTCCTTTGCCACTGGGCAAGGGGAAGGGATATTTCAGCTCCCCAAGAGTGGGTCATCACAGACACTGGGTGAGGATGTTCCCAGAGCTCAGAAGCTCCTTGCTGAGGTTTCATTTTTATTTCTTTAGTTGGCACCAGATCTGAAGGGCACCTTCTGCTCCCACAGTGAGTGCAGTGCCCAGAAGTTGTTGCTGTTCAGGTGTCTGTGTGCACTGAGTGGGAGAGGAGTGCGAGTGTCTGTGGGGCTGAGGTGGGCAAGGGGAGAGGAAGGTCCTTGTTTGAGGTGCTGGGGTGGAGATGTGCTGAGCCTGCAGGGGCTGGTCAGCAACTCTCCTTTCTCTTCATTGACAAAAAGTGCTAAGAAAATACAGAGGAAAATGTTCTTGGCTGTTCTGCTCAGAGAAGCCAGCCTTTTATTTTAATGAGAGAGCATTTTGTTTGATCTGTGTTTTCAGGGGGGAAATGATGAATTTTAGCCTCTATGAAAACAAAACCCATGGTTATTTGTAAGGATTGTTTTATAAGAAGCATATGTGTGCTTTATTATTCTTTTGCTTGAAGTGTGGGGATTGTTTTCAGTTGGGAGGTTGCATTAGAAGAATGTGAACTTCTGACTCACTGAGAAATAGAGCATGTATTAGCAAAATGGTGAGGTTTCCTATTATGTTTTCATAACTCATATTTCTCAGAATGGAATGGATCTCTTCTGCTCTTAGTAAAATAATTACTTTTACTGCCATTGAGAAAGACCAGATTCTTTTTCTAGAAAAACTTCTGTTGCTTTCAATACACTTTTACTCTACCCACTAGCCTTCATTTCCCTTCCTCCTCTCCAGCTTGGCAGTTCATCTTTCTCAGTGTTCTGCTTGTGCTCCTCCCTTTCCAGCTGTATTCCTGCTTGATCTCTGTGTTTTGACTTTTCAATAAAGATATAGTGGGCAGCACAGACCAAGGTAGGGCTTAACATAGTGATTCCAGGAAGGGGTGGGCTCAGCTAATGGCATCTGAGGAATTCCAGCTTTTCTCCAGGAGGATCAACTGAGAAACGTGAAAGTGGGACTGAGTGTTTAGCCAGATGCTTTATGATAAGCTTTTGCAAGGATATTAGAGAAAATATAATTAGCAGAGCTAACCCTGGGATGTAATATTGCATGCTGTCACATTCATTCAATAGATCAAAACGAGAGACTGCAATTCAGGAATTGCTGGCCTGTACCTTGCTGTCCTGCATGCAAGGTACATAATTGAATTAGATGTTTTTATTTAATAAAGTCTATGTGAAAGATGGCAAAGAGCCACAAGAAGATCAGCTTCCAGATGCTGAACCTCCCCCCCAAAAAAAAAAATGGAAGCAAAATGCTTTCTGCTGAGTGAAACAACTGTCTCATTAGAATTCAGATGAAGCTTTTGTTACAGGGAGAGAACTGAGGTGGGAGGGGTTGGTTGGGGCTGACCTGCCTTTTCTGTCTGGCCTGTGAACCTAAACATACACTGGGTCTGCAGTTGAAATTATTGGCTGGACCATGTTGTGGCAGTGTGTCAGGGGGTGTCAACACCCCTATTTCAGTCAAGGGGAACTTCATCTGCTGTAGGCAGAGTGCAGGGGAAGCCCACCCACAACCTGCAGGTCTCCTCTGCTCTGGCAGGTGGGAGTAGGTGACTGTCACGTCAGGGCATCACAGGCTGGAAGAAAATGCATCAGAAACGGTCACAGATTCCGGCTGCTGCAAATGAGTTAATGTTCATAATCAGGTGATTACAAGTAAGGAACCTACAGAGTTTTTTGGGTTTTTTCCTTCTTTTTTCCCTCTCCTGTCTGATGCAGATGCTTCTACTGGCTGTGTTAGTGCAGACGGTGAATCCCAATGCGTGAATGAAGAACTGGATGAACAAGCCATAAATGCTTTTCCTTTGCTGAATCTAGACTCACAGACCTCCCAAAAGGCAAAATCTCTAATGTTAAAATTACAGGGGAGGTGTGTGGTGTATGGAGTTTTTAGGGCTGTGGTAGCTGTGTGTGTTACTGCCTTTCTGAGATCTGAAGCGTTCCGGGTGGTGCAGTTCAAAGCCCTGTCGATTAGAAAGCTGCAGCTATAACTGGAAACCCAGCCAAAGGCTGGAGAGAGCCAAACATATCCTATAAAGAAGGACCCTCTCTGTCTTGTTGCTTCATTTCCTTGGTGTTTGAATTCAGCTAAACCCACAGAGTTCTACATTTGAAAATTCTATTTGTCTTTTGTGGGAGGTGCAGGAAAGGAACCAGTAGTGGGGATGGTGAGTGAGTTTTGGAGCCCTGGAAGTTGTGCTAAAGCAGAGCAATTTATTGCTTCTGAAATGGTTTAGTGACATCTGATCTTCTTGTAAATTTTGCACTGGAGGATTCAGTGGTGGGATGTAATTAACATTTAAATTGATCAGGCAGCATTCCTCTGCCTGTCTGCAGACGCTGCTGCTGGAGACATTTCCCCGTGAGGGAATAGCTCTGGGGGGCTTTATTCTTAGTGGGAGTCTCATCACTGCAGTTGGTGGAGACTGGGATGAATCACCAAGTGGTTACACCTTAGTCATAGTGTTCTTGGAAGAGGAATGTTGCCATTCCTGGAAATATCTGTTTTTCCTAAGGCACAGATGCTGCCATGAGAAAGCATTAAAGGGCCTTTGACCCCCTTGGTGCAGGTGCATCTGACATAAGAGTGGATGCTCTGTTGAGTGAAAATCCAACCCATCCCCAGGATGGTGCCAGCTTACATTAAAAGTAATGTGCATGGGTGAAGAACGATGTGTTGGAAGTTCATCTGGGTTGTGGTGTGACTGGAATCTGAGTGATACTCCTGAAAAAAAACAATCTCCTTTAAGACATCTGTATGCAACTGAACTGGAAGGGCAGGACAATCAAGAGCTGTAGACCCCTTGGTTCAGGCTGCCCGGGAAGGTGGTTGAGTCACCATCCCTGGAAGTGTTTAAAAGAAATATAGAATCATAGAATGGTTAGAGTTGGAAGGGACCTTAAAGATCATTGAGTTCCAACCCCCATGCATGGGCAGGGACACCTCCCACTGGATCAGGCTGCTCAGAGCTCCATCCAACCTGGTCTTGAATGCTTCCAGGGATGGAGCTTCAATATATAGATGTGGTGCTTCAGGACATAATTTAAGCACTGAATGGGTAGATTTAGATTATGGTTGGTGGATTTAGGTTACGGATGGACTTCATGATCTTCAAGGTCTTTTCTAACCAGGATGATTCTGTGATTTTGTGAACTTCCAGATCTGACTAGAGGATGATATGGACATGTGTTAGGTAACTGATGTGCAGGGTGCAGTGCCTGCAGGTCCATGCTCCCTTCTCTGCCCCTGAGAGCAAGTTTGTTGGTGCTAATTTGGGGAGAAGTTCCAGGCCATCAGGTCCAGGTGCTCCAGCAGCACCCATGGGCATTCACAAGCCAGCCCCACAGCCATGGTGTGAGGGGCCCAGACCTCTCTGCAGCAGATGTTTGGGGCATGGAGGTGTGGGGGGAGCATGGGCCAAACACGGGGGATGCCAAAAGGTGCTGAAGCCCTTGCTTTGCTTCTGCTCTTCTTCCCATTTTTTCTTGGTAGCTTGGAGCTCTACCTTCTTGGCCGCTTGCTAAGTTGTTTGGCTTTTTAATTCTTTATGAGGAAAACTAGCTTTTTGTTTACCTCTTCCCTACCAGTTGTAACTTATTTCATCCAGGGGCATGTCTATTAAGCAAAACCCTTTGTGACTTTTACATTCAGTAAGTGAATTGAATGAGAAAAAGGGAAAAACTGACCTTGGGTTTGCAGAGGATGGTGGCTGTCCCAGCTCTACTCCTGTACGAGGGCAGACACAAAAGAAGCAGAGGTTGCATTTCATTGTGGGTGAAGTAGGAAATACAATTCTTGGCACTGTTTGGAAAAACACAGGCAAATGATGGCGATGCCATTAAATGTCATTTAGAACACGTGTTCTCAATCAGAAATGCAGGGTGGGTTGGTGCGGGGGGATGGAGCAGCAGTAGCAGCAAACACACTTTGCAGGATATTGCATTTATCAAGTTCTGACTGGCTAAAACAATGTGTCCTGCCTCTTTCTTTTGCAGCTTTTGATGCACTAATTACCCTTGCTCTTCCACCTCTGAAACCAAGGAAGAGCATGACATTAGCCTTGCTGCAAGGTGACAATTTAACTGGATACACCTACGATGGAAACATGACAGTTACTCCAAAAGAAACAGTAATAAGCAAGAAGTTACCCCAAGTTCCCAGCTCTGGGGAATATGCTTTGCAGGGATGCTCTGGAGCAGTGACTGGATTCCTGTCCTCTGAATTTCTAACCGTTTTCAAAGATATTTCCCCATTTGTTCCTAGGTTTGCAGGGGACTCCTCAGCATGAGGGGTGTTGTGACAAGACCAAACACTGTTGTGCGAGCATAATCCTAATGGTTTTTTTAAAAGTGATTAATATGTTTCGTATCTGTTTTGATTGGTGACTATTCCAGCCCAGAAAGCCAACCATGTTCAGGGCTGCATCACCAACAGCATGGCCAGCAGGTCAAGGGAGGGGATTCTCCCACCCCGCCTGGAGAAACATGTCCAGTTCTGGAGCCCCCAGCATAAGAAGGACATGAAGCTCCTGGAGAGAGTCCAGAGGAGGCCACAGAGATGATGGGAGTGCTGGAGCAGCTCTGCTCTGGAGACAGGCTGGGAGAGTTGGGGTGTTCAGCCTGGAGAAGAGAAGGCTCCAGGGAGACCTTAGAGCACCTTCCAGTGCCTGAAGGGGCTCCAGGAAAGCTGGGGAGGGGCTTGGGACAAGGGCAGGGAGGGATGGGATGAGGGAGAATGGATGAAAACTGGAGGAGGGAGATTGAGGTTGGAGATGAGGAGGAAATTCTTTGCTGTGAGGGTGTTGAGACCCTGGCTCAGGCTGCCCAGGGAAGCTGTGGCTGCCCCATCCCTGGCAGTGTTGGAGGGCAGGTTGGATGGGGCTTGGAGCAGCCTGGGCTGGTGGGAGGTGTCCCTGCCCATGCAGGGGGGTTGGGACTGGATGATCTTTAAGGTCCTTCCAATCCAAACCATTTTATGATTCTAGTATGTAGGACTTCTTTACCCTGCCCATAGTTTTGCAGCATGTCAGGAATCTCTCTCCATGTAAGTCCGAGAAGTTACTGAAAAAGCCTCCTGCAAAGCAAAATGAGAGTGGCACTGCCATGCCCTGCTGGCTAATACCCACATATTCATCTATACATGCTTTTTCTGAAGCCTTTCTACTTATTTTAAATAATACAGCATTTTACTTTTTGATTCTTTATTGTATCTACATTACCTACTTTTTTTTAATTACAAGACAGAATTTTAGATGTATTACATGAAATACTGTGTATTCTCCTGGGTTTTTTTTGTCTCTTTTAAATGTCATTTCACATCATCAGGAGAAATTAGATATGGAATAATTTTCTGAAGCTCAAAAATACTTAAACCTGGATGGTTTGTGTGTGCTAATTAAAAGTATGCAGAGCAAGACAACCTAGAAGGTGTGAAAATCTGTGAGCTTCTATGTATGAATTTCGCATCTTTATTGAAATCAGCCTGTTCTTAGTCATTCCAAATTTGTCACCAGAAGATGTTTGCATTTGTTTTTTTGCATCATCCAAGTGATATTATTTGCTCTTTCCTGCCAGCCTTCTCTTCTACAAATATACCACACACTTGGTGTGAAATACAGACACTTTCCTGAAAAAAAAAACTGAGAGAAAGTAGGTTCTTTATAAGAGACTTTGATTAATTCTTAATCCACCTGGCACACTGTTGGTTTGCAGATGGAATTCGGATCACTCAGCACTGGGTGTGCCCCTTGTGCTGCTGAAACAGGAGTTGGCTGAACAGCTCTGCTTCTGCCCCCCAGTTTATGCACTGCCTACACAGTTATATACTTTACTTTCTAGGTGCAAATGGGCTAACTGTGCTTATGGTGACATGGAACTATCTAGAACTTCTATTTTCCTTTCAGAAGAACATCTCAAAGGCTTTAGATTAACATGGGTTTTCACAGAGGATGGATTTCAGGGTTTTGTTGGAGCAGAAGGCACACGGAACAATAGATAATAGTAAAAGTTCCCTGTTCACTGGATGGGTTGGGTTAATTATATCTTCCATTAAACATTTCTTAAAATCCTGGTAATTTGCAAGGCAGAGGTGTAAGCTGCCTGCCTAAAGAAGACTTAACCATTAGCATTTTGTTCTTGACCTTTTCTGTCCGTGAATTTCAGCTGTAATTGACTGCTTGGTAGCTGTGATCCTGCATTTCAGCCCCATTAGCCTCCTATTTTGTGGTTGCTTTATTATTATTTTTTTTTTAGTAAATTCCTCCTCAGGGGCTGGATGTCTCATGTTCCTCATGCAAGACACACAAGGAGCCCCAGTCCAAAAGTGGGTTTCTGGTGCCAGGTCGTTTCAGCCAAACTAGTGAATAATGCAGCAGAATTTTGCAAGGACACAAGAGCCAACCGGCTGCTTTACCTCACCAGCCCTCGGGCACTGCTTTTGTTGTGATCACAGCAGGTCTTGAGTGATGTGCACACAAAGGAAACAGAATGAACAGAAAGTAGTTTATGGCTTTCCTCAAAGGCACTTTTCTAACTCAAAAATATAAGCCTTGTGGTTTATATGGTTTTGAAATATAACCACAGAGATTGAGAACTGGAAAAGATTTGATTTACCATCTCCTCTAATTTTGGTACCAGATTCAGGGCAGAGGAAATTTATTTTTGGAATGAAAAATGTTTAAAGGAAATATATGAATGTCAACATTTTTAAAACAGGAACCTACTATTTGGAGAAACTATCAGATGAAGAAATCAAGGTCGTTTGTGTCTTGACAGAGTCGGTGTATATGCGTCTTTTTGAGATCTCCACCCACGTCCTATAACCTTGTTTTGGTGAAGCTTTGCCAGATATTTTATGGTCTGCAACACTCTTTTGAGCTGTGAAGGATCAGGGTCAGACTGAGCACTTTCCCTTTGAGCTTGACCTCAGGATCAGCTGCCTGGGTCATGGCTTGGCCTCTTCCACCCTGGTAGACCTGTCTGTCCTGAGCTGCTCACAGTGGGGAGCAGGGGCAGCTGATACTCTTCTGCTTGTACACTGTTTTTTTAAGCTGTTTTAGGTAGCCTCGTTCTTGGCTTGTTTGATTTGCTCACTGAATGACCCTTGCTGATAGCTGGATGTCTCTTCAGTATCTAGGAGCCTGCAGAATTTAACTTTCCTTTAGAAGTGGACATTCTGGGTATTCCTAGTGTGCCATATTACAGTCTTTTTCTGGCCTCCATGGCTTGCCCTGGTTTTTGCAGGCTCTGTTCTGTCACTGTTCTAATACGTGTTATCTTGGTAGTTCTTTTTCTTGCTCCTACTACAGCACCCAGAGTCACTGCAGAATTTTCCTGTTCTTGTCCTCCGAGTTGAGCCCAGAAGCACCTGTGGTTCTGTTATGACCATTTGGTTTTCAGTCATTTTTCTTTGTTCTTCCTTCCCTTGTATTTCTTCCTCTCTCCCTTTTGTGTTGAGAATCATCTGCTCTCCAGACCTGTTCTGCAAAGTTTATGAAAGTCCTTGTAAGGTCTTGTGTTTTTTCCTTGGATATCCTGGCATTAGTTTCCTGCTGCTTCTCTGGTTCCTTCTCTGATGCGGATGAGCATAAACCTTTCTGGTATTCCATGGCAGTATAACAATGCTGTTATTGCTTCATTGTCCATGCCAGAGACACTCATTTTTCAATCCAACCCAACTGTTCCAACCCAAACCATTCTGTTCCTATGATTTTTCACTCTTTAGAGGTGCCAGGAGAACTGTGAAGATGCCAGTCCCCCAAAGAGTTCCTGCAGGAGAGAGAACAGATTAATTGTTCATTACTTTCAGGACCCAAAATCATATGGACCTTCACATTTTTATCTTCTATCTGGATGGTAGTGAGATACAATAGCTCAAGATCCAATGTGAACTGCAGCATCTGTCCACTCTGGCAAGACTGGGCAAAAGCATCCTGTTGCTCTGTTGTCTTGTTTATGTTTGACTCTAGGAGGGACTGCTTGATGGTTATTTTGTAATGCTTAGCCTCTGACAACTTTTCATCCTTGGAGTCTTCTAAGGCTTCCCCACGTAGGGCAGGAAGCAGCCCTGTGCTGACACAGAGAGCAAAACCTTTGGGTAGGCCATGCCAGAAGGTGGGTGGTTGCCCTGCCCGTGGTTGAGCTTCTCCTACCCCAGTGGTTCGACACTGGCCTTGCTGCCCAGCAGTGGCCCTTGGCAGCAGCCCAAGATGTTCCTGGAGATATTGCAGCCCAGAAAGCCAACTGTGCTGGGCTGCATCACCAACAGCATGGCCAGCAGGTCAAGGGAGGGGATTCTACCTGTCTATTCTGCTCTTGTGAGACCCCACCTGGAGAAACATGTCCAGTTCTGGAGCTCCCAAAAAAGGAAGGACATAGAGTCCAGAGGAAGCCACAGAGATGATGGGAGGGCTGGAGCAGCTCTGCTCTGGAGACAGGCTGGGAGAGTTGGGGTGTTCAGCCTGGAGAGTAGAAGGCTCCAGAGAGACCTTAGAGCAGCTTCCAGTGCCTGAAGGGGCTCCAGGAAAGCTGGGGAGGGGCTTGGGACAAGGGCTTAGAGTGTTGGAATGAGGGGTTTTGGATTAAAACTGGAAGAGGGGAGATTTAAATTAGACATTAGGAGAAAATTCTTCTCTGTGAGGGTGGTGAGACACTGGCCCAGCAGAGAAGTTTTGGCTGCCCCATCCCTGGCAGTGTTGAAGGGCAGGTTGGATGGGGCTTGGAGCAACCTGGTCTGGTGGGAGGTGTCCCTGCCCATGCCGGGGGTTTGGACCTTGTTCTTTAAGGTCCTTCCAACCCAAACTAGTCTGGGATTCTACAATAACCACATCATAGGTGCATTCACTTCCAGGGCTTGGGGAAGGAAAAGGCTGTTTCCTACTTGTCCCTGGGCCTGCACAGGCCCTGCTGGCAACATGCTGAGTGGTTTAAAATTGTCTGGAGAGAGGATTTAATGTGCCTGTGCATTGAAAAACAGATCAGGTTTCAGCTGCAGGGAGGTAAGGTAGGAAAAAGTCACGTAAGAAGGGGCTTGTTCTGTTGATTGAGGTTTAGAAAGCTTTTTAACAAGTTAAATTATTGGCTGTATCTGGAGTGAAACACGGCTGCCCTGGCTGCTCTCATTTCCTCTATCATTCCAGCTTATTCACTGCATTAAGTACAGTTCAGATTTACAGTGTATTTGGTTACACACTGGGATGCTTTCTAATTTTTTTTTTCTTGTGTGTGTATAAATTTATTTGGGAGTCAGGCCAAGAGGAGAGTGTGTACATATGTGTGCAACACACATGGGCTGAATTTGACTGTTAGTTGCTAATTTCGTGGGGAGAAGGGATCTGGATTTTCTTCTGATTTGTTGTAAAGAGAGACTGTCTTTATTCCAAAGGAAAAGCAGTAGCTGAGAACAGCCAGTGTTTGGAGAGGTCAAGATTTCAGAACAACAAGAGATGAGAGAAAATATTATCTTATGAATTGTAAATGTGGCATTTTAATTTGGCTGGTGTTTCCCAGAGGTTAGTGGAGAGTGGGGATACTGTCGCTCTCTTGGCTCGGCCACTGATCAGTTTGCTACTTAAAATATTTTACAAATGCAGCACTCAGAGCTGAGTTGGACGAGGTTGAGCTTTTCACAGTTGAAGTAGCTTTTTGTGACCTGAAATATGAAGTGAGATGGGATAGTAAGCACAAAAGCTAGCAGTTGGAAATGAGCTCTCTAGGAACTGTAGAGCACAGAAAGTGATTGAGGGGATGTTTCCTTGTCAGTTTAACATTTTTTCTTTCAGCTTTATGAAAACATAAGAGGAGGTGCCCTAAATATATGGGAGTGGTTTTGGAGAACTCATTCAGCTTTTTTAATTCATTGTTCACATTTAAACTTCATGCAGTAGATTTTCATTCAGAATACTCTGAGTCATGGTTCTGTAAGCAAATGATTGTGAATTAAATAGAACCAGGTATCAAAAAAGTTACTGTTTATAAAATGAAATATTCCTAAACATTTGATTTAGAAATACTGGTGTGATGAATAATGGTGTGATTAATAACTCTGGTATGATGAATGATAATAGATACAAAGGAACAGCTGAATGCAAGTTCTCAAATAACTAGGTGAAAAGTAAAAGAGAAAAATTCCAAATAACCTTATTTTGAAATAATTGGCACTCTTTTTTTGGCTTTGTCACTAATCACAGCAGCATTTCATCTTTCCTGAACCTCAGCAGAGCCCAGCCTGCGCTCAGCCCCTGTGGCTGCCTGTGATGGGCAGGCTCATCTCTCCAGCACACAAAGGCTGCCCTTTTCCTGCCATGCAAACAGAGGCTGATCTGCCCATAAATTCACCCTCTTGCATCTTCTGTTCACAGGTTGGGATGAGGTTAACACTTCAAAACAGTTTCATTAAAAATTAGTGTGTTGGTAATCCTTTGCAACCTGTGTGAGATGCCTGCTCTTCTAGGAGTTTTAGCAACCTGGTCTAGTGGGAGGTGTCCCTGCCCATGCAGGGGGCTGGAACTCAGTGAGTTTTAAGGGCCCTTCCAACTCAAACCATTCTATGATTCTGTGAGTGATTTGTTTTAATATTAAAAGGGGGAGAGGTGGGTGATGAGTGGGTATGTATTTGATGCAGATGATTTAGTCGTAAATACACCAATGCAACTTTTCAGTATTTGAGCCTGTTGTGGGTGTTTAGTTAAAGCCATGCATGGATGATGCCTGTTATTTTGTTAGGATTTCAGAGTGAGGGATTTTAGCACTTTAATCCTGACTGACAGTTGGAAGGTTGGTGGTTTCAAACACAGTGGCATGGAGGAGCTGATTTCTCTTGGGTGAAACAATGCACCAGTGTGTCTAGGCTGCCTGTACAGAGCCAATAAATCTGTTTTGTTTTGTTTTTCTCCCCCCCTCCCCTCTCCTTCTCTCTTCCCCCTCCTCCAGGCCAGGACCCACTCCAATTGCTGAAAACCCTTCAGCTTCTCTGGACAATGAAAGAGATGAAGAAGGTAAGGCTGAGCCTCCCCTCCATGCTGCAGTTAATCACTGCATGCAGAGCATGTCCAGACGCAGAACGCTTAGGTCAGACCTGCAATTCTTCATGACTGCTTTCAATTCCAGCACACAGGGGAAGAGCCTGTGCATTTGCAGCAAGAAGTGAAAAGAAAAGGTAGCTCTGTGTGATGTGAAGCAGCTCAGGGGCTTATATAAAAGAGCTGAAGTTTCCAGGGCTGAGTTACAGAGGAGAAAAAAAAAATAATCAAAGTTGCTTTTGTTTTCTTTTAAACACTTTTAAAATGCATTAAATGGAGGATCTTTGGGGAAGGGAGAAGAATATTTTTAGTGGCTGAAAAAAAAGAGGGTTGAAGTCAGTAGAAAAGTCCTCTTTGCCAAGTGGAATGATATGAAAGTTTTTAAATTCAAAGCATTTTGACAATTTTTTCTGATTTAGTTTGGTTTTGCCTTTTAGAGCAGTGAGTGCAATTGCCTGTTTAAAATGTGTGCTCTGTTTTTACACTGCACCCTATGAGCTCTATGTGGAGATTTCTCATAGGGAGTAAAATATACTTCATCTAAATTTTGGACCTTGAAAACTAATAAAAACACTAGATGCATCAGCTTAGTGCTGAGTTTGCCATGTTTAGCTCTGAGTTGTTCAGGCAGGTTCAAAGCTGAGATGTTTTTTTTTTCCAAAAGACCCCAAAACCTGCAGCTGACCACGTAGCCACATGGAATGTGTTCTGTGTGACATGGCTGGCATAGCTGCCTGTCTTGGTGTACGTGCTCCATCCAAGGTGTCTGGAGTGTTTAGTCATTGTCCTTGTTTGCCACACTGAGACTTTCCATTACTGACAGTCTGTGGCTCCCAGCCGGAATTATTAAACAACTGGTAGGACAGTCTGAGAGGTGCCTTTCCAAATTGTCAGTCACCAACATAGACTTGAGCTCAGCAACTCTGAAGCCTTGAGCTTTCTATCCAGTTTTGTTATAGTTGGAGGAAAAAAAATATTATTTGTTAGGTCTTGAGGGCAGTTAATCCCACAAAACAACAGTAGGAAAGAGTAATCATCAAAATCTCTGTGCTGTGTACCCTGGGATGTGTGTGGAAAGTGAAGAAAAATACTCTGAAAAAGACAAAGCTTCCCAGCGACGTGTCCTTGGGCAGAGAGCACCACAGCTTTCCTGCTGAGGGTGGAGAAGCTTGAGGATCTCCGTGAGTCACACTTGCAGCTCCTCTTGTTCAGTTTCTTTCTGGAATGGTCATCCCAGAGAGACGTGTGGTTTTGCAGAGCTGCAGCTCCCCATGGGGCAGGTCTGTCCCCCTCGGGCCCACTTCTCTGCCCCCACGGGCAGAAGTGTGATTCTGAACCTGGAGGATGTGTTTCTGAACCAGAAGGAAAGCCTTTTCAGAGAGGTGAGGAGGACTGTGGTGGGACCAGGCAGTGGCACAGCAGCAGCTGCCTCTAAGGTGGGAACCACAGCCTGAATGTGCCTGATGGTTTCTGGCACAAGCCCATCACTCTGTCACTGAGATGGGCTAATCCTCAGGGCATCACCACCCTTCAGACACCCAGTACAGACACTTTTTTCAGAGGTAGATGCTGCCCTGCACTCTGAGTGCAACTCAAGGTTTTCTGCTGTTGTCCTAAGCCCACCAGCATCCAACCTTCCTGTTCAAATAAACAAGGGAAGTTGACTTAAGTATGACTCAGTCTGGTCCATGGCCACTGAAACGGCAGGGAAAATGGCAGGGAGCTCCTTTGCTTGTTGCTGGCCATGACTGTCAGTCACTACAGTCTGTTGACTAGTGTGACTTAGCTGTCAGTCTCAAATTGGTGACTGACCTGAGCATAAGGAGGGTACCTGTCCACAGCAGGACCTCGCTTCTGGAACATGGTTGTAAGAGGTGGTCATGTCGTAGGAAAGACAGCTTGGGAAGCATCTGCAGACTGCACTGAGCTGTATGACTGGAAATAAAGGACCAAAACTGAATGGAGGAGTATGTAGTCTGAGCATCAACACAATTTTCCTATTCCCATGATCTGACAGGCTGTAGAAATCCCCCAAGGAACATTCCCTGCCATGGGAATCAATTGAAATGGAAATGACAATTACACGTTTGAGAGGAATTCTTCTCTGGGAGAGAGAGGAGCCAGGCAGCACAGCACTCCTTCTTCTCTGATTTAGGTCTCTCGTGCCTTTTTTTTTTCTTCTTCTTTGCTTTTTCCCCCCTCAATCTATACCTGCCATAGAAGCCTTCAGATTGCTTGTAAGTTTTGAAGGAAGCTTTTCCTCTTCTTGTCAAGATCTAGCTGGTACAAAGTCAAGACAGTCTAGATAACAACAGTTAGTGCTACTGGCAGTTGTGTTTGGAGATGCTCTGTGTGAAAGCAGCCCTGGGCTCTTTCAGGACCTTGCTGTCTGCTGAGCCCATCCTGCCAAAGCCCAGGCTCTGTCTCCAGCACAGGCTGGGGCTGAGCAGTGTGCTGAAAGCTCTTGTTCAGTCTAAATGTGCTGAAGTGGGGCTTTGGGGTGGGAGAAGAAAGGAGGCCTTTTATAAACACTGCAATTTAGTTGGCGAGTTGCTTTGTTTTCCTTTGGCTGTTGTGTTGGATATTTGTGGTTGGATAAGAGCTCGCCTTTCCTTCTGCTGAAGCTGAAGCCCTGTGTTTAACATTGCAAATTCTTGCCACAGGGAGAAATACTTAGAGGGAGAAATCTGTTATCTAGAGTCATATCTTTGTTAGTCATCAGCTTTTTTTTCATACTGCCTTTGATAACCTAGTGAGAAAGAAACAATTTCTGTCATAAACAATAGGTTTTGTGGTTTTTCCAGAGACGAAAAACACTATGGAAAAGAACTGTCTTCCAGTAAATATTGTCGATGAATAAAGAAGAACAAATTCATTGGCAAATTTTCTGTAGGTTTTTTTTTTTTTTTTTTCCATGTCATTCTTCAAACTTTTATGTTGTTTCCATTGGAAGCTGCAACTGGGGCCATCATATACAGTAAATTGCAAGTGCTGGCTGCAAGCGGGAATGTGCATCTTTTGGATTTTGCTTTTTAGCCAAAAAAGAAAGAGAGCAGCTGCTCTTAGTGATTTCTAGTTTTCTGTCTCTGCTTTTGCCTTGCTCCATGCCAGTACATGTACCATGCAGTGAAAGGTCCTCTGTGGGTACTGAAGGATGCCACTTCTTCACCCTGCCAACCCTCCAAGCTCCTTGGAAACTACTTCTAATGTAAACATTATAAAGATATTGCTCAGTACTGCTAATTTATCACTTCTACCAGATGGGTAGTAAGTAGCCTATTAACATTCACAAAACGAGTGTCCAGTTCCTCCACGTTTCTAAACACATCACCCTGGGATTCTTAAGATTTATGCCGTGGAGTTTTCCCATGTAATGAGCCCCTCCAAGAGGCCTTTACCCATGCAGAGGTGTGCAGTGCCTGATGTGCAGTGGCACTAGCCTGTCGACAGAAAATACCCTGCTCAGGTAGTTTTGGAGGAAAGGAACACAGATGTGCAGGATGGCAATCTGACAGAGTTTGAACTCTGCTGTTTCTTTCTTTTTAATCTTTTGTGTAAAACCCAAACTAGGTTGATGCTCCCAAACATTCCGGTTAGATGAGGAGCATTATGCCATTGAGGCTGAAATGGGTGTGAGGTCAAATATGGAAGTTTGTGGTACAAGAATGAGGAAGAGGGGTTTATTTACTTTATTACTTGTAGGTCTGTGAGAAGAGTATGTTTTTGAGCCCGGTTTTCTACCTTCAATATTGCTGTTTTCCTAATAACACCCCTTTCTCCAGCTCACTTCTTTTCTCCCCCTCCCCCAAATCCCAAGCCCCTTTGTCTGCCCCACAGAACAACTTCTCTGTCTTTATGGGATAATTAGTGTGGACAATTGCTGCTTTTCCCATTGGGTTTGAGGTGCAGCGAGCCATGAAGGAATCTGTAATGACATGAAAAGTCACTGGAGGCGTGGATGGTGGCTGAATAGCAACAGTTACCTCTCTGAATAGATTAAATTAAAAAAAATAAAGCTTTGTGTTCAGCTGGGGGAGGGGAGGATTCACTAATCTTTTTGTACATGACAATGTGTTTTTGTATCTCAGCTCCAGGAAGAAATCAGGCGGGGCTTTGCAGGACTGGAGGACCCATTGGCAGGACTCCTGGACATACTGGAAGGCAGCAGCGATTGGAAGGGGAAAGGGCATTCCCTCGGGTATTGCATCACCACCGAGTTGCAGCTTTGGATAAAAGAGCATCCTGCTGCTCAACAGGTTAGGAAAAGAGAGAGTAAGAGAACCGGGAGAAAGGAGAGGGCAGTTGATTTTCATGTCCCTCAAGTGTCCCCAGTTTCACTTTATTCCATTGTCTAGCATCTTCTCTGTTGTCTCATACAAACACGGTGTGACGAGGTGTGAAATTTGTACTGAGATGTTGCTATCTGTTGTGTGCTGGCCTGAAAATGAAACAATATTAGAAGCTATGATGTGAGAGCTGTTTCCCCTTCCAAGCTGGGATTTCCATCTTTCCAGATCAAACCACTTTGATCAAGCATTGATCTTGCAGCCTTTGGTGGGCTGAAGATTTTCCCACTGGAGCTCACATCCTTGCTGTCAGGATAAAACCAACTGCAGTCATCCACTCTGCATATTCTTCCAGTTCTGCAAATAGAAGCCAGTTAGTGTAGGATTGCTTAGCTCCTGCCATATGGTGGGGAGCTTTTATCATCCGGAATGCAGAAAATGGTAACAGTCTGACTTTTCAGCAGCTGAATTATTAGCTTTGTAACACTGGGTCATCTAATTATATGTCCTAATGTTTACCCTTCCTTATGCCTTCATATAGTCTGACTGACTGAGATTTTATCTTTTTTGTATATGGTTTTGGCTCTGAACTGCAAGATAATTTTGTATTTGTGTTGTTCCATTTCCCATTTTTCCAAATGGCTCTTCTGAGATGTTGAGCTCTGTCATTACAGTATCTACGAAGTGCAGTGAAGTGCTACTGGCACTGAAGTTCCTATATCGTAAGAGAACGATCATGTAGGAACAAAAGGATTAATTCTTATATCTGGGCATCTTTTGATGATGCTTTTGCTTTTCCTGCCCTTCTTGCACCTGGGAGCAAGCCTGGGAATGAAAATTGAATGCTTATGCCCAATAGGTAAGATCCTCCTTGAGGGGAGTTGCTGGATTCAAAGATTGTCTGCTGGCAACTAGAGGGGAGAATTTCTAACTAACTGTGTTAGGAAAAGAGGGCATTTTTCCAGTTTCATTTTTGTCTTTTGCACAAGGCCATATGCCTTCTCCAGAATTGTCCCGCAAACATTTCGTGTTTTTAAATTGGATGCTGTGAAAAAAAAAAAGTGTATCATATTGTTCTGATTTCTGCTTGCAGACTCCATGGGGAAATTGGAGAATCCCTTCCCAAGGAATTGGCTTATTCCACTGTTTAAACTAGCTGGATTTTCATCTGCCATGGAATTGTAGCCATCTTTACTAAATCTGTGTTTAATTTTTAATTTTTTTTAATTATTTTTCTTTCAGTCTGGCATCAAGCTGAGCAATCTGCAGGCCCGTGTAATCAGAATATTAGCCCAGTGCCCAACTAATCTTCTTGACCCTCTGATTAGCATTTACCAGCTCCATACAGCAGACCGGAACTGTTTGCTTGAACATGTCACTCATCTTTATCACAAGGGCAGCTACAAAGAGGTGGGTCATGTCTTTCAAATAAATTTACCTACACAGCTCTCCAGTTCTCTGTTAAATGTCTGTGTCCTTTTTTTGGATGCATTTCAATGTGAATTCCATTTCATCACAGCAGCTGCACACTGTGAATGGTCCAGCTTAGCATGGTCTTCTCATGGTCTTCTCAGTAGGCTGCGTTCAACCTCATTTTTTCTAATGGCTGAGTACAGAATGCCAGTGAATCCTGCCTCTATCCCTTTTTTGACCTTTGAAAGTAACAGGTTAATAGGGTTTAATTTGGAGAATTTAAGGGGATGGTTGTGCTTTTTCTTTGTTTTGTTTTCCTTGTTCTTGGCAAGAAAGGAAGGGATTTTAGTGGTTGGTCATAGACCTGCCGTGCTATCTCCGATCTGCCTGCAGTGAGGAGGGGTTGGAAATCTCTGTTCCTGCATGATTACCCTAACCAAAGGGTTCTCAGTTTCAGTTTCAAAGCCTCTTTACCTTGAGGCTCATATTCAAAATGTGTTACTAATGTATTTGAGTTTGCATGGCTGACACTGACAGGAATTCACCAAACCCAGAATCTGATGCATTTTACCCTGTGTTTTAGAGTACTTGCAGCATCCCTGGCATCCCCTTGATGTCACTTGTCAGTTCTTATGAGCAAACTACAATACTGTAATGCTTTTTAAAATTATTCTTATTATTTATTTTTTTGTTAGTGCAAAAAAGCATAGGCTTGTTTTCCTTAAAGGAAAATGGTTCACTTTGATTGTGTAGAAGAGCTTGATCTTGTTTAGCAAAAAAAAATAATAAATCAAATAGCATTAAAAAAATCTTATTCTTCAGTAAAGCCAAATTCCCAAGTGAGATTGTGGAATTCCATTATTGTTCATTTCTTTGAATACTGAAACAAGGGTATTTCATATTTGATTAGAAGTTCACAGGTAGCTGCTTGAAATTTACTCCTGCTCAATAAGTTTTTTAACATGAGTGTTTGAAAATCGTAACAGAAATGTAGTATTTTACTGTATTCAAGTGTGATTTTTAGGTTCATGGCTCCACTAGAAATGCAGATCTGGTTTTGGAAAGCTCTGAAACAATTTTTTTGTGGAATTGTTTTTCTGTTCTTCCTTCCACAGAAGGGCTCATTTACTAGTCATTCCCAGTGTGAAGAACAGGAAACCTCAACTGTTGCTTACCCTCAGCCATAACTTTCTTCTAGTTTTGTTTTGTTGCCAGAAGGATGAATAGAATTATCTTCAAGAATAACAGGAAATAATTTACTGCCCTTGGGGACTGATCATACCTAAGTTCATAGCAACTAACCCCAAAAAACCTGGAACTAGAGCTTTGAGCAGTTGCAGTGTGCTGTGGCGGGTCTGTTCGAACTGCTCTTCCCCAGCTTTAAGATGGGGCAGTAAAGCAAATTGACATGTATGATTTCTGGCTCTTCTATCTCTCACCTGAGAGGACAGAAGTCCTGATAAATCCTGCTGTCATTATTGATTTTTCTTCTCTATTTACAATAGGGCACCAGGCATTTATTCTAGAACACATTATTCCCTTTGCCTGTTTTGATGCATTTCCTGCTGTGGTTTGTGAACCGTGGAGGTCCCCAGCTCTGCTCCATGGCTCTCACAGAGGTTTTGGAGAAAGATCTCATCAGAAACTGAGATCCAGGAGATCCCTGGGGACTGCCATGGTGGGTGGTTGTTTCTGGCCCTGGTTTTAGTAAAGAGCTGGTCAAAAAGCTGAAGCAGTTGTGGATGGCAGAAGACAGGGCTTTCAGTGAGCTGCTGGGAGGGCCGCAGGGCGCAGGTGTCCTGTGGGCAGCAGGAAGTACTCAGATGTGCGCAGGCAGTGGTGGGTTTGGAGGATGTCACGACTGGAGGTAACGTTATCCCGCTCCAGCAGCGCGGAACGGCAGCCGCGCTGAGGAGGCACCTGCGGGGCGCGCTGGGCAGCGGATGGCACCAGTGCTCGGCGGATGCAGTGAGAGCTAAAGGGAAAAGCAGGGCCATACGAGTGGGTTTTTGAGGCTTCTGGCCTGTCTGGCGTTTCTTATCCATTCTTTGTGACGGGGGTTGGCAGCTGCTGGGGGGCCCGGCATGGTGGGGCCGTGCAGGGCACCCCGGAGCGGGCCTGGGGCTCCCGGCCCTGCGCTTCACGGCTCACACAGCCTGGAGAGGCAAAAGGGATGAACGTCCCCGCTCAGGTGGTTTCAGGTGAAATGTGGTGGCTTTGTTCTCTTCTTCGCAGCCCCCTGAAGCCACGGGCCGTGGCTGCTGCCTGCCCTCGTCCTGGGCTGTGCTGGGCAGCCCGGCCGGCTGTGGGAAGGGCGATGGCTGGTGGTGGGGCCGGGACAATGCGGGGATTCAGCAGACCGGGGGTAATGCAGTGCGAGCGAGTCTGTGAGAGGCCCTGAATAGGCCAGCCTGTGCTTGAGAAGAATGAGGGGTAGGCAGAAGGCAAGCTAGTGTTTCATGGTCATCTTATGTTACACTTCAGCCTTTCAAAGAGTGTCTGGGGCTGGTTGAATGAACCTCTCTTGCACTGCGAATGCGGGAGCCTAAAGACAAAGGGGACTCTTGTCACTCGCAGGCCCCTTTCGGGAATAAAAGCCATTGTCACATGAACAGGGGCAGTCTGGCAGGCTGTGCATGCTTCAGTGCCCCATGATATCGCTAAGTCTCAGCAGAAATCACATTCAGGGCCCTGTCAGCTTTGATTAGCGGGGTCTCATGACTTAATGTGCTGCGATATTTCATGTCTAAGGGTGGCGGCTGTCTTTCTGTGGGATGAATGCCCTCTATTGTCCACTGAGTTATTTTATTTACATTTTTTTAAACAGCTTATAAACATAAAAAGATAGCTGTGCTTAAAGAAAAAAAAAATCAAATTCCTTTGCTTCTGGATCAGTAGTGAGTGCTGCTTGGGTCAGATACAGTGAAACTTGTTTTCACAGTCAGCATCAAAGTTCTCGTCTTGTTTAACAGCTTTATAGTAAATTCTGAACAGGTGGCAGTGGAGCTGGGTTTAGGAAGGAAACAATAAATAATCTTTTTAGCCTCTGACAACCAGAAATATTCTCGGGCCTGAGAGAGCTCCCACTCCAACCTCTCTGTATCCATGACTTTTTTTCACCTCTTCATCAGTTTCGTTCTTAAACAGAAATATTGACTAAGCTATTTGTGGGACAGGGAGTATTTACTTTTTAACCGTTTTTTTGGTTGTCTGTGCAGATTTTTCTGTTTTTTAAAATGGAGCATATTCTTTCTATTAATGTTTCATCTATTAATTTCTACAAATAATGAAAATTAGTTCTATATGCTAATTCAATTAATACCTGCTCTTTCAACTAAGATAATGTAGATTATCTATTAAAATTCAGATGTTAAAATTTGTCATAAAATAAGTTGGAATATCCAGAGAAATAGGTCAGTAGGCAGAGAATTCAGTATTTGTTAGCAATATCTGCTACTACAGAAATAATTTGATTGTTAGGTAGAGAGGATAGTTGACAAAGGGGTTAAACTTAAAGGAATACAGATATGCTAAGGTCTAGAAATGCAAGTTAAATCACTGATATGACCTTCAATTTTCAGTGTAGGGAAGTTTTGAACACTGATTCAGGGGTGTTAATGTTTGTAGTCCTACTTCATACGTGGTACTTGAGTACACATGGTGTATTTTTGCAAATCTGTCCATATAGATCAAGGTTAAGATGGATTGAGCACATTAATGGATAGTCAGATTTTGGATTTCTTCATTCCAACTTTTTTGAGTTTTTCTCAGGACAATGAAAATGCCTTTGATATTGTTTCTTTACCCCATTCACCATGTTATTTACACAAGCTTGTTCAACTCTTACCATATTTTAAAGTGTGTGCATTTGAATTGCCTTGTTCCTTTTAAATTAAAAATAATGATCAATAAGAAAAGCAAGGGAAGTATTACAGGGGAAATTTCTCCTGTAAAGGTCATCATGTCAGTCTCAAGCCCTTTTTCCTGTTACCTAATCTCCTGCTGGAAGGACAGCTTTAATGGCACATTGCCTGCTAAAGGGATGCCACTCCAGAGCAGAGGTGGCCAACCTGCAGGCCACAGACCCCTCTGCCACCTGCTCCCAAACACCACATCTTCTGGAGCCACCTCTGCTGTGGGCATCTGTCTGGTGAAGTGGTTGGGAAGGAGCTTGAGTGTTGCTGGAAAAAGATGATTCCAATGGCAGCATTCTGCTTCTGCTGCAGTTCTGGGCTCTTGTCAAGCAGGCAGGCTCTTGGAGCAGAGGAGTGAGTGTGCAGCAGATCTAGTCACACACAGACTCTGTATCTGGAGGATCTGGTGAAAGTGGGTGGCCTGTGTGCCCAAGAAGCTTAGACAGTGCTTCAGAGGGTCACTCATTTGTGAGGATGTACTGACCAGTTAAACTGGATTTAAAACTGCTAGGAAGACAAATCACAGAAGTGTTTGTTTCAGTTCCCTCTTCCCTTCACCTGTGCACAAGCATATTCCAGTCTTGCCTTTTAGTTCTCTCCGTCTACTTGAAATTCTTTAGGCATGAGTGACCTGTCACTACTTCGTTGTGATGGTCTCGCGCCTTATAAAATATGTTCATGCTGTCTTGAAAGCTGACCTGGGAAATCTCATGTTCTTTTCATTTCTGAAGATGTTCCTGAAGACAGCTGTGTATATTGTATGCTCTTTAAGCAGGAAGTAATTAAGCATCTAACCTGATGTCATACACTATGCAGTGATGCACTCTGAGAGTTTCAGCAAAGCTGATTAGCCACAAGTTTGAGATGAGTGATTCCAAAACACAAAACAGATGTTCCCAGTGAATAATACATGTGCCTTTACCTCAATTATTTCAACCACTATTATGTAACCAGGCTTTGATCACAGTGATTTTCTTAGAGTTGGCTTTGGATCCCCTTCTCCTATAGGTTTTCAGAAATTCCTTCACTGTTGGTTCAGAAATATTACACTAAGTCAGGCACAGGCATATTTACCTTTGTGTTGTCCCAGCTTGCTTGCAGTGGCACCAAGTCATGCAGGAGTCATCAGAAACCATTAGTGTCTGTCCTGCATCATCACTGGAAGCAGTGCTACAGCAAAAGGTCATTCCTCTGATGCTAACCCCACCGTGGGAAAATTGTTGAAATTGTCAGTGTAGACACCACCCAAGTGCACATGCCCTTGCAGATAAGATCTTGTGTGGCTTCCTGCACTTCATACTGTATGTGGAAAGAATAGTCATTTTTAGATGAGACAGAGCCAAATGCATTCAAAACAAGTGGAGAGGATCAGGTGTTAGTGCAGGGTGCTCTGGGCTTGTGTGTTCACTTCAGAACACTCCCTGTTTTCCCATAACTCTTTTTTTTGTAGTCGCATGACTAGGAGAGTGGTCTGGTGCTCGTGGCTTGGCCTGATTTTTCAGGCTTGGGTAACTTCCCCATCCTACCATCAATGCACCTATATGCATTTTAGTTATAATTTCATGTAGTATTGATTGGCTTTGAATTCTTCCCCATCCTCATCCAGCTCTCCTTTACTGTATTTTTATGTGTTTATCCTTGGGAAACAAAACTATTACAAAATGCCCAAATATGATTTTCGCATTCATCATAATTAAATGAAAGAATGACCCAGACCTCCCCGAGGACAGTGAGAAGACTCATGAACTTTGTTGGGATTGGAATCCAGCAGTGGGTCATCACCTCTTCTCCTGTACTAAGCAGTGGCTTCATTGTGTACCTGTCCTGTACACACTTGGGTAATGTAAGGCAAGAGAGGCACCACATTTCACGTATTTCTGTTACTGTCTGGGGCAGGAGGGGTTTAGTGAGGTAGGTTAAAGCTTTTTATGTGTACCAATAATGCTAATAATTATAAATCTTTGCTGTTATTAGATTGCCTGCTAGTAACTACGTATGAGTATTTGTGTGGAAAGGCTACTTATACCACCAGTCAGGACTAGAATTGTCCCAGTTTGAAGAAAGGTGAGCTGATACTAATCAGCCTTCACCTGAGCTTTTCCATATTCCTGCATCTTAGCCAGGGTTTTTGATCAGCAGGTGAGGTGAGGGAGGTATCTGCTGCTCAGGATTTGGATTGCCCTGCTGATCCTACTGGAGTCTGAGGAGCAGCAACTGCATTAACCTGATTGCTGGCTTCCAGCTACCCTGGCTGGGCTTCCAGCAGAGCTTGGGGAGTGCAGCCCTGTGTCTGGGGAAGTGCCTGTTGCTTGGGTGGGAAGGGGGATTCTCACTATTTCAGTTGCAGCATGCTGTCTGCCTAATTAAAGTGTTTGTTTTGTAACTGCAAGATGAGCCTGCCAGTGAGGTGTTGCCTTGCTGGAGATCTTATCGTTTATAAACAGACTGTTAAAAATAGGGTCGTTTTACACAAAACTTGTTTGTGGAGTGAAACAATTCAAAACATGATAATAACAAAACAAAATCTTAAAATAGCTCTAAGTTGAGACCATAGACACAGCTGCCAAGCACTTTCATCTTTATTACAGTTACTCATATCTCTTTTCTTCTTATTCCTATTGTAAACATGCTGATTTTATCTAAGTTGTCCTCACTATTCTGCCAGCTCATGTAACTACACCCTGCAATCCAGCCTGGTTGTTTGTTCCTGGGACCCTGGTCATATGTCTCCTTCCACATTTGGTTGGTCCCTTGGCCAAGGCTGCTGCACAGCTGCCCATGTTCCCTGCTGTGAGACATCCCAGCAGCACGGTTTGACTGCTCCATCACCAGCTTTAGGTGGGTGATGTTAAGATGATGTTAAAAACCAGCTTGTGTTGATTTGCTTGAAGTTCCTCTGACCTGCTGCAGGGGTGGTGTGAGCTGGGGTTGGAAGGCCATGTCTCACCAGGCTTCAGCTAAATGATATTCATTGTTCTGCCCCCTTTGGTAGAGGCAGAACACACAGCCAGTAACAGGAAAACCTGACCTGACTCAGTGCATGTTCGTCTGATTAAGTCACCTGGACGGATAATAGAGATGGAGATAAAGCTCTGCCATTTAGATAACAGTTCTGCAATTAGGTTAATCTGAACATGCATGTGAACATTAAAAAGCCATTAGGAAAACCACTGGGTGTTGAATCTAGCGGGTTACTTGTTTAATAAAAGATACTGAATAGAACGAGATTTTGAGAGTTGCAAGACTTTTAAAATTTGTTTTCCAATTCAGCAAACTGACATAGGTGGGAGGAAAATAAAACCAACTGCCAAAGCCGTGGAGGCCTAAAACCATTTTTCAGGTCCAAAACAGAACTAGTGACCTTCAGCTTGTACGCAAGTTGTGAATAGTTACTCAGCTTGAACGTTGTGATGTGAATCTGATAATTTGAGAGAAAATGTACTTGATGCTTGTGGAGCTGAGCAGTATATTGGCCTCTAAACAGGTGGAATCATTATAAAGTCTGGAGTAAGAGAGAGATTTCATTGAAGATCACGTGGAGTACTGCGTACAGCTCTGGGGCCCTCAGCACAAGAAAGATATAGACCTGTTGGAGAGGGCCCAGAGAAAAGCTAAAAAGATGATCTGAGGGCTGGAGCAGCTCTGCTCTGGAGACAGGCTGAGGGAGTTGGGGGTATTCAGCCTGGAAAAGAGAAGGCTCCAGGGAGACCTTAGAGCACCTTCCAGTGCCTGAAGGGGCTCCAGGAAAACTGGGGAGGGACTTTTCACCAGAGAGGGCAGTGTTAGGACAAGGGGTAATGGTTTTAAACTCAAAGAGGAGAGATCTGGGTTAGACATCAGGAAGAAATTCTTCCCCATGAGAGTAGAAAGGCACTGGAACAGGTTGCCCAAGGAAGCTGTGGCTGCCCCCTCCTTGGAGGTGTTCAAGGCCAGGGTGGATGAGGCTTGTGCAGCCTGGTCTAGTGTGGGGTGTCCCTGCTCATAGCAGGTGTTTTGGAACCTGATGATCTTTAAGGTCCCTTCCAGCCTTAACTTTTCTATGTTTCTATTCTATGAAGATTCTAATCTATGAAGATTTAGCTGGGCTGAGAAATGATAATGTGCCTTTCTAGTCAGGATCTGGTTTGTAGCATATAATAACTGCATTAATGTTAGAGCCTGCTTTTGTCACTTAAAGCTCTTCTGTTGATGTCTCTTTCTGGGATGAACCTTCAGTGACACAGTGTTCATTTTGTGTTTAAAAAGCCAAACAAAACCAACTCTTCCATGTACCCCCCCTCGCCAATACCCTCAAAACCCAAAACCAAATCAAAATGAACAGTAAACAAAGTTTTTCAACTGATAACTGGGAATCTCTGCTCTTTCTGGACAGTAAGACTGAGTGATTGCGCTGAGGTGGTGTGTGGTGGTTGTCTGCCTTTGTGCACTCAGGCTCTGATGCAGTGGATGAAACTCATGCATGGATTTCTCAGGAGGTGGTGTCATCCCTGGAGGCTGCTGGGAGCAATGCTGGGATGAGCTGGTGGGTTTTGTCTGTGTTGCTTGTCTGGGTCTGCAGGACATGTGCTCCCTGTGATGACTTAAGTGGAGGAGTCATTTAAATGTAGGAGAGATCACAGAAAATGTGCTTCAAGATGTTCTCCTACCCCCACTTAGGTTATTTTTCTGGTTAAATTTTTCTGTAAAGGTTTCATTCAGGTGAAGTGTAATGATGAGGTTTATGTTTACTTGGGGGGGGGAATGCACATTTTTTACTGTTTTACAGGATTTTTTACATTGGTTTACATATTCTAACAAAGAACACAGTTCTAAAATGCAAGTGTTTGACAAATCTATCATTTTCATGATCTTTCTCTTAAAGCAAAATCAATCACAGATGGCAGAGAAGCCTGCTGAAGATCAGAGCTTTTCCTCTTAAGCCCTAACTTACTGTTTTCTCCTCATCTGAATAAACAGGCATTTCTGAACTCAGTCCTGTTGGTGCTGAGCTGCAGCAGAGGCAGAGCTGACATGGTTTTTAACACTGTTTACAACTATTTGGGAAAATTCAGCCTAACTTTGCAAAGTGATGAGAAGGACACTTCCTGTCAAACACCCTTGTTGCCTCGTGCATAATTACGTCGGTACTAAAACATAAATACAGCAGAAAGCTGCTTGATCTTTCTACTTTTTTTACCAGAACAATACACTATATTACAGAAAGCCACTATATGCTTATTCTGTATTTGAAATCCAAGTGTTCTCACACACTACAGAAATTACACTCTATAAACTGCTTCAAATCCTAATGAGTTTATATGCCTCCCAGGCCGTGCACAGTTAGCTCTTAATACATTTCTGCAGTCACCAAGCTGGGGCAGGAGAGACAGTGGCTGAACCAGTTCTTTTCCCAGTCTCAGTTACTGCAATTCACCACAGCAGGATTTCCTCATCTGTAGAAGATACTGGTTTGGAATTATTGTGTGAATGTGGCAGCTCTTGGCTTATCAAAGATTTGTAGATACAACAAAAGGGAAAAGCAGTTCATACTATCCTCCTGATTGTGGTGAACCTTGGCACTTCCAGGAGTGTGGGGAAGAAATTACAAAAACAAAGACCTTTTGATTTCAGGGTCTTTTATATCTTGATTTGCTTTCAGAATGCAACCTTTTTACAAAATTTAAAAGCTGCAGCAAGATGGATAGAGTTAACTCAGAAAGGTGTGTTGGGGCATGTGTTTTTTACAATTATATTGGTTGAAAAAAGATCCATTTTAGATTATTTTGTCCAAGCACTTTACTTTTCTCTCTCTTTCTGCCAGACAACTTGATCTTTAATTTTAGCTCCAGGGTTTGCTGCTGCTTGGAATACGCAGCAGTGCCAGGAGTGTTCTTACACATTTCTAAGTGGAATGGATGTGGCCAAACCTTTATATGATTTGTACTTGACAATTTAACATAAATAATTAGCACATTAAAAAATTTGTATAATAGCATGTATACACTTTGCTTTGGAACAATGCCTGTTTATCCACTGTGTTGTTGTTCTCCTAAATGCACAAGGGTTTTTTTTGTTTTTGTTTTCTAGGCAGCTGTACTGAGTATTAGGCTAAAATTACAGCCAGATCAAGATGTTGAGAAGGTGAGTCATTTCCTCTGCAGGCTTCTCTGTCATCAAATCTACCTTTAGTTAAGCAGGAGATCCATCAAGGCCTTCTAAGTTGCGCTGCCTTTCACTTGAGGCTGTACTTTGTTCCCAAGAAGTAACTGCTGCATGGCTGGTGCACCTTTACATCTAGGGGAGTGACAGAGATTATTTTGTTAGACCCCATTACAGCTTTCTGAACTGTTTTTCTAGCTGTGGCCACTGTTATAAAAAACTGTAGCTGTGTGTCTACCTGGGGCTGTTTGGTCTTGAGAAATGAAGACTGAGAGGGGACCTTATTAATGTCTATAAATATCTTCAGGATGGGGGTCAGGAATGGGCCAGTCTGTTTTCAGTGGTGCCTGTGACAGGACATGGGGAAGTGGCACCAAGTGACAACACAGGAAGTTCGACCTCAACATGAGGAAAAACTTCTTTACTGTGAAGGTGACAGAGCCCTGGGACAGGCTGCCCAGAGAGGTTGTGGAGTCTCCTTCTCTGGAGACTTTCTGGACCCATCTGGGCACGTTCCTGTGTGACCTGCCCTGGGGGTTCCTGCTGCAGCAGGGGGGTTGGACTCAATGACCTTCAGAGGTCCCTTCCAACCCCTATCATTCTATGTTTCTGTGATTGTATGATTCTTGACAAGTGGTTATCACTAATGGAGTTTAGGGCTTTTCCTGTTTTGAAGCTTTGCTAATGTTTGTGTTGAAAATGTCATATCACTCTTTTATGCAGCAGTGGTTGATTAAGCAGGGGGTTGTCACTTGAGGAGCCAGGAATGGGACAGCCTTCTGCCAGGTTTCAGTCTGAAATGTCATGGACCTCTTCATGCCCTATGTGCTGCAGCGCTCAGGCTGCGGGACATGGTGATCACAGAACAGTAATGGCTGGAAAGATCAAAGGCAGGGCTCAGTGCTTTAAATGCAATTTCTTCTCCTAGATGTGCACACCGCTACTGCTTCAAGATAAAACTAACTTGGTGGAAGATTATGTGAGAGAATATCCTGAGCTCCAGAGCAAGCTCTTGCAGATGCTGGACACGTGGTGTGAACCTGGGTTTAATATCAGGGACATCACAAGGTAGAAACACTTGTTGACTTTCTAAACAGTTGGGGCCAACTTGCTGTCAGAAGACAGTATGTTCTCTGGTTGTCTATCTGAGATCACTTCTCAGCATTACAGAGTGCAATATATTGACTTTGCAGATGAGAAAGGGGAAATTCTGGTCTCTGTGCCAGTCTCTTCTCGAGCACCTCAGCCCATAAGACAGAGGTATCATTCCTATTGACAGATTCTCAGTTCCTGCCAGGAGAGAGTACAAAATGAAACCTGTGCAGTAGATCTTAGCAATATAACAATATCAAAGCTTCCTCCAGGAGGTTGAAGCAATCAGAGTCTCGTGCTTTGCTGCAGACAAGGGTGAGTTTCAGTATCGGTTGTACAGGTTTTGCAGGAAGATAGTACTGTGATGAAGTGGCAGAAAAACAAGAGATGCAAGTGGTTAAACTTCATGTGCTCATGAAATAGTCGTGTGTGCTTTAATTTATAAATTGCCTCTCGCTAGAATAACTCCTGTCAGTCACAAGGCCAGCACTGCAGTCTAACTCAGAGTAGAGATGAAAGAGTTGCAGTCTTAGTTCTGAAAAAAAGACCAGAGGGAATTGCTCACTTTCTATTTCTTTAAAATAAGCCTCTGAACTTACTTCAAGTATTGATTGGGAAATTTATGTGGTGTATTGTTGGCTTTTTGTGCTGTAAGGTAAGGGACTGTCCTTACCAACACACAGCAAACCCTACAGCCTCTATTGTTAAATATCTACTATTTGGGAAACATACTTTATGCAATTTCACATGTTTCTTTCCAATTTTGTTTATTTGCTTACAGAAAATATCAAGGCCTGTCCAGATACAAACCAGATAAATTTAACCGCAAAATGCTAAGCAAGCTGGTCTTCAGGCTCCTAGACCTATTCAGTGTAGATCCAGGTATGTGATATTGCAACATATTATGGAGTTATCTCAACAATAAAGAACAAATGAAGTCAATTTGTCTTCTTCCATGTTCAGCCAGAAATCTGCTGTAATTTATCATGAGGACTTTCAGGGTTTAATTAATGATATTGAAAAACAAAGCTGGTAAGTTCTGAGAATTATCACTTTGTGCTGTCAGAGAATGAAGTGCTTGTGACTAATAGACTGTCCCATGATGTGAAATAAATCTTGCCCACGGAATGGATCTGCATTAACACATGATGGTCAGCTTTGAGTTATGATTCCATTCCACTCACAGAAGAGGCAAGTCATTATTCATCGGGGGATCTGGTTTCTTGGGTTATGGCTGCTCAGCTGGGAAGAGATAACCCTTGGGAAGCAGGAGCCTCACAGCCTTTTGTAATCTTCGCATAAACTAAGGTTGGTGTTAGGGAATTTTAAGGCTCTTGCAGCCTTCTGAGAGGAGTAACACATTTTACATCACAGAATAGATCTGCTTCACTACTTCTCTAACAAGATGTTTATTTTGCTTTGGTTGTTAGCAGGGACTGTTGGTCTTTTTTTTTCTTCTCTTTGGGACCTCAGGTCAGATACCTTTAGGTGCACCATTAGGTTTTACCCTGCAAAGCTTCCATCATCAGTCCAAGATATGCACTTCTCTTTTCTTGGACTGAAAAGTGTTTTCTAACCACAAATTGTGGGGTTATTACACCTGGCAGCAATGCTATATTGTATATTAATCTTCACATCTTCAGACTGGTGTTCAAAAGTTAATAAGATAATTTTTACAAACCCTCATTGGAGGATAAGTAAATGTAATTAAATTTAGCACATTGGTGTGAAAGCTGAGATATATGGGGGGTGATTTATTTAAAATCTTAACCCTTCTCAGGAGTTTACAGGTCTTCAATAATTTTCCCTCCTTTCCATAGTCAGTCCTTCGGTGGCCTGTATTGTCTTTTATGATCTGTGAAGAGAATTGGGTTGTTCCCCTTCCTTGTGAAAGATCCACTGAGAGTGTGATATTAACTGTAGAAATTAAATTATATAACTGTTAACATGCAAAATCCTGAGAAATTTAAAAAAAAAACCAAAAATTTGGGAAAGGAGCATGTAGCTGCTGATCTCAGGTGCTCCCTGGGATGGCAGTGTGCCTCTGCCTGGGGATGGTGACCTGGGTGTTGTAGCTGCTGATAATAAGGGCCAAATCTTGCTGGTCCTTCACAACACATTCACTGGTGAGGAGGTTCCTTAAGATAGATACAAATCTCATTCCTGCCTGCTCTTCTAGAGAGTGATTTATCTGTGCAAATTGCAGTGTCTACAGTGCAGTTTGTCACTTGCTGGAGAGGGCTGTCCACTTCTGTGGATGTGAGAGGTGATGTGGGCTGCTGATTTAGATAAGATGCCAGATTTTGGGCAGCTAAAAGCAGTGTTGGATGAGTCTCATAGTCTCATCTATGAAAGTAGGTGTTTATTTTTTATGTAATGTCACATGTCATTCAGAGCAGGACTTCATACTTTGCTAAACTGTGACCATCGTAGTCTCCTTTGAAATGCTTTGGAAGGAGATGAAAGCTAGAGAGGAATTTCTGTCTTAGTGCTGGTCCTGCTTGAACTGTATTGGGAGATGGTGGCAGCTGGAATAATATGGCTTTCCTTTCCCCCAACCTTTCTCCCCTCCTTTCCTCTGAATTTCTGGGTGTTCTTTCTCCATTCTTTAGTGGAAGTAAATGTGACTCTGAGGGAAGAGCATAGAAAAAGGAAACAGTCTAGGTAAAACATGCAGATTAAAAACCCCCTCATTTCTCTTGTTCTGAGCAGCACCACCAAAAGCTAGCAGTGAGGTTAAAACTCACACTTGTTACCTAACCTGATTGTGGGCTCGTTCGGTGCCTCACTCTGCTGCTGCTCTGTCTCTCCTCCTCACTCGTGACTCCTGCTCACTGGAGGAGGCTGAGAGCAGCAGCAGCAGGAGGGAAGTGGCTTTTGGTGAGAAAGGCTGGAGGAGGAGGACAGAGTTTCTTGGTATGATAAGGTAAACTTGTATGTGACTCAGTTCTTGCAGTTCCAAATCTACTTTCATATTTCACTACCTCAGATCACTCTCATCCACTCACAGTAAATTTCACAAGGCAAAACGGGAGTGTTGATCAGCCATTGATTTAAAGCTCTCCTTGGAACTGCCAGTCTTAAATTTGAGAGCCAAATAGGAGGTGACCCAGTATAAAACAGATTGGAACCTCAGGAGGAAAAAAAAAAAGGCCATCTTAGATTAGTCCACCTCTTCTTTTTCTGAACTGCTTGCCAGAACTCCTGCTAACACACAAAGCAGTGTGCATGGTAAGTGGAAGATTTTCTGTCAAGCCCCAGAGGTGTCCTGATAAACTGTGTGTGAATTCCATGTAATTAGCTTTATGGGGAAGGAAGGAGTTGGGCAGAAATGCTACATGATTGAGGAAACTGAGTTTTATAGAGTCTTTTCTCACACGTGGGGCAGTATGCTTTGGTTTAATGAGCCTGTAGCTTTTGTTGGCTAATTACTTAATGCTCTTTGGAGACCCTGTGAGATTGGCTTAGATTTACAAATGCAAGTTTCAGTCAAAACAGTTCTCAGAGGTGAGGGATCAGACCCTACCTAGGTTTGAAATGGTTGAGTCTGTTTTCACCACAGAACTCAGTGGCATTTTTCAGTGAAAATTCATTCGGTATGAGGTAGAAATGATACCACTCCAAAACATGGAACTGTCCTCAAATACTGGGCCTCAGTGCCTATGGGACAATAAAGTAGATAATAGTGATGTTGCTAGAAAACAGATGGGAACTGAATGCAAGTTAGTAGTTGTCATCCTGTAGCAGTTTAATGAGTGAGCTGAGCACCCTAAGTTTTGAATGGTGTGAGCATGTTTTTACCATTGTCTTTTAAAAGTTTTTTTTAGCATAAACTAGGAGAAACTTTTCTCGTCGTTTGACCACCGGGTTTTCCTTTTGGCTGAACCTTTAATTACGATTCGGTGCGAATCTTCCTTCTCTAAGCCCCCGAATGGATTTGTGAGATAAAGCGTTGTCACTCCATTCGTGCGGGGCAGTAGAGGGCAGACGAGGGCTGCTCAGAGCCTGAGCGGTGCTCAGGTAAGTCACAACTGTCAAGCTTCATAAGGTCTGAGAGCAGCAAGCGCGTTGCGGGACAGTCACCGGGAGAGCTCCAAAGGGGCCCTGGGCGGCTGCACCAGGCACTGACAAAAGATGCTGTGTGAGGCGGACAGGAATGACTGTTACAACTCTGCCTCTGCACGGAGGAAATTTCAAATGTTTTCACCTTCTCTTCATTAAAACAGAGCAGAAAGTTGTTCCTTTGTTTGCTTTACAAGTATTGCTTCCCCCTACTTCAGTGGTGATTTTCCTTCAGAGTTTTTTAGCTTTCAAGTAAATACCAGCACGTCTCTAGCACCGAGACATCAGAAGGTAGGAGCCTTCCACTCCCGAAGCTGCAGTGGCTGCGGAGTCAGGGTGCTGAAGGAGAAGGGGATTGACCATGCCCTCAGGGCCCTTTCTGGGGCCTTTACCTTCTCAGCTACATTTTTACCTCCTGAAGTACAGGTAATAGAGTATGATGTGCCCTAGACCAAGACATGCTGGCCAGCAGCTCCAAACTTTTCATTGTAAAAGCTGACATCACCCTTGTAGTTCTGAGCTTGAATTCATCATATCTAGACACATGTCTGAAGACCCCACTGGAGCATTTTTTTTCCTTTAGGTGTAGATTGCAGCCCTTGTGCCATGCTCTCTGCAGTTCCTCCAGTCAGCTAGTGCTGCAGGCAGCAAAGCTGGCCAGTAGCCCCAGGGTTTGGGGCTAGTCTGGGGCTTCTACTGTTTCACCTTCCTTTCTGAGGACCACTGACCCTGATCTGTAGTTACGCAGAGCATTTTATGAGAGACACAAATGCAGTTTTGAGGCTACAAGAAAAAGAGGTTTTCTTGAGTCCAGCTGTACCCTGCACTAATTCACACTTATGGGACTAATCTCTTGGTACACTGAGAGACTCATGCATAGCTTGCTTCTCATTGCGTTCCCCAACATTCCTTAACAATACCAGACTAAAAGCCTCTAGCATTTCAGGTACCTTGATTTTATTTTAAAAAGTTTCCTTTACGTTGTCCCCAACAAAGTATGCTTTGTCTGGGACCTTTTGTTCTGCCAGGACAGGGTGAAGGACTCTCAGTGTGAATGGAAGTCAGGCTCTAGTGCAGTGTCCCCATCCCAGCTCAGGAGGCATTGCCTATCACCTGGGAGTGGTAGCCATGCACCACACCTAAAATATATTGCACCATGTCCTCAGTAGACACATCTTACCAATGTCACACGAGTGAAATAAGTGTGTATTGCAGGTTTCATACCCTGCATGACAAGTGGATTTCGTTTTTACTTCCTCTGTGTTGCCTACATCATTAACTCTCTGCTAACAACTGAGAGCAGATTGGAATTTTGATTTCTGAGTCAATCCCAGATGTGAAATGAAGTTCAGATGAAGCACTGTTGTGGTGCAACTGCCAGGTTAAGAGTTAACACATACCCATAAATGCCTCCAGAGATGGTGGAGTCAAACCATGACAGGTGAAAATGATCAAGTTATGAAGTGATGCTTCAGGAGCCTCTGAGAATCTGCAGTATCTACTAATGCATCAGCTCATAGCCCGCTGATTCCAGGGTCTGGTGTTCAGAGATCTCCCTTCTCTCCAGTTTCACTCCTTGGACATGGACACACTCCCTGTGTGGGCATGGGGAGCACTGGGCTCCAAGGCCCTTCGGGTCAGTATCACTCAGTTCAAGGAAGGCTGCAGAGAATTTTCACTTTACTGTTTTCTGTTACCGTTTCTGATTGCTGATACTGAGATGGTTTTAGCCACTGAAACCCTGAAGAAGGCTTTGGTTACTTCTCTCCCTGTACATGCATACCAGCATCTGGCAAGAACTGGCAGATACATATGCTAATCCTAGTTAATGTATTTTATCTTCTGCATTTATCTCTCTTTGCACAGGATTTCAAAACAAGGTGCTGTGTGAAGATCTTGTTTTTTACAGTTGTAATGAGGCATCTCTAATGAAGATGACAGTAATAAAAATAATAATAACAACTGTTGCTTGCTAGCTCAGCAAAACAATAGTCACCTCCCTCTTTGTATGCATATGGACTCTCTTTCATGGATACATATTTTAATGGATAAACTTTAGCCACAAGTTTACGTCCTGAGTAACATGTTCAAAACTGCCTCAATGAATTAACAGCACAGGTTCCAATTAAATCAGAAAGAGTGCAACTTCTGGAGACTGGAGGTGGTGCCCGTATGGGGATGCTACCTAATTAAAGGTGTGAAGTCATTGACTGTGAAGCATATTGAACCAGCAAGTGGATCTTATCATTCAAGGGTGGTAGAACCAGAGATATAGCATATTAGCATTGCTAATCATGGTTGGAAGTGTAAATAACAGTTTCTAGTTTAGATAAGCTGACAATGTGTGTGTCTGTCCGTCATTGTTCCAAGCATGATGGCATCCTGCCTTCCACATACCAGGTTTGAAAATGGGGAAGGAAAAAGATAATGTCTAGACAGTGAAACTTCAAGGAAGTTCAGCTCTGATGTGTACTTAAATCTGTTTTTCCTCCTTTTAGCTCTCTGCCCTAATGTCGTAAATCAGCGGCACTTGAAAACTCTGCATTACCTCTTTTACAAGAGGTTTGTTGAGGTAAGTTTCTCTCCTGTGTAGCATGAGTGTGATTGAGGCTTGTTGTTCATTTTGTGTTTTGAATAACATAATGAATATGATTGATGTGTCTTAGTATATAAGCAAGTTTTTATTGAGATTATTATTGTGTACAAATGCATTGGATCTGCCATGGGACCTGTTTTTTCTGTGAGTGAATAGTTTGTGTGTCCATTAATACTCTGATGACTGAGTGTGTCATTATTGCTCAGAGCTGGATGCTTGCTCACCTCCACATCTTCAGCAGCATTCTGAGACACATGTAGGTAGCTCAGGGTATGGTCTCCATATGGTCAGTTTCTATCAACCATCTCAAATAAGCAGGAGAATACTGGCTAAAGAGTTTTGTGGTGGTTTTGGCTTTTGGAGGGTTTGTGTGTTGTATTTTGGGTTTTTTTAAGAACACTACATCTTAGGCATTCCTCATTGCTGGGTTCTTTGTAGGCACTTTGCTTAGGTACTTGAGGCCTGGCTCTGATAGGTGTGGCCCAGACCTGCCACAGAGGCTTTTTTGTGCTAACAGCCTGGTTACTGCTGAGCAAAATGGTCTACTTTCAGCTCCTGAACCACAATGTGAACTAGCTTTACTTTTCTCCAGCCTCCAGATTCTCTCTCTGAATACATTGGTACTTGTCCTGGCACTGAAGGCTTGCAGAAATAAGAAGATGCCATTAATTCTTTCTGAGGAGTAGGTTTCTAGGAGGCCACTTGGAGGCTGTCTGCAGAATTACTTGACTATGGTTCTTCTCCCCCCTCAGGAGTGTACTGAGCCCTTTGAGCACACTGTTTTGAGAAGCACATTTCTTGTTATCAGGGCAGTTTTGGTGCTCCTCTTGATGGTCTGGCATTCATCACTGTCCTGTGCCTGGAGACAGATTGTACCAGCTATGAGGAAGTTTTTGTTCTGCCTCTTCTGGAGAAAACAGTTTGCACTTGCTGTATCTAGGTGTGTCAATTGGACTGTGAAGGACAAGGACCATAGGAGACTGAATTTCATAGCAAAATGTTTCCATCTCTTGAATTTTGAATTATCTAGCTGTATTTGCCAAATACGTAGTGGGGTTTCATCTGCAGTTCGTAGAAGACGTTTTCCTTGTAGATACAAGAGGCTTTTTTACAAAGTTTTAACAGAGCCCAACAGATTGTTCAGATGTTCCTATGGTGCTATTGATCCAGTCTTCAGAGAGCCAGTCTTCAGGAAATGAGACACCTCCTCCAGAAGTGCCTGTTCTTTTGTTCAGAAGAGAATTTGTTTCATGTTCTGACAGAAGAAGGCAGATGTATGTGGTTTTTTTACTCTCCCACTCTCCAGTACTTGAAAGGCAAAGATGAGATTGAGTTGTGGTGATCTGATGACACCATTCTGGCACAGGCAGTTCTGCCTCCAAGACCTCCTGATCCATCAGTGAAGGCTCTGTTCTGTCTTTGCTGCCTGCTAGACCCACTGACATAAGAGCAGGAGAGGACTGAGCATTTCAGCGTTCTGCATCTCAGAGCTTTAATGTTGGATGACATCATTTTAGAGAGCTTGGCCATCTGCAGTGAGCGAGTAGAAAGCATTCATCCAGGTCTATTTATTTAGCAGAGTCAAATGGATTCTTGATCTGGTGTTCTGCTCTCTTTGGCCTTCCATTTCCTTTGTTTTGGAGTATTTGCTTGATTTAAAGTGTGCAAGCTGGCCAGTTACTTCCACTAAGGTATGTTTGGCAGCTGTTTCTGGATACAGTCCCTTCTGAGAGCTCTTTGGTGTTCTCTGTTTACCAATCTCAGCTGTGTATGTGGTCTGGTTAAAGGGCTCCTTTATCTCACTACTATTTAAATTACATGCTTGTGTATCTCAAAGATGTTTTCTTTGAGGCTTTTACTCCCTGTTTGCTGTTGTACCTTTCCATGAAAGTGGCACTAGCAATTACTGTTACCTCTGCCAAAATTTGGGGTGAGGCTCAGGCCTCAGTGGCTGGTCAGATTCCTGCAGCCTGTGTTCTTGGCAGAATGGAGAGTAGGTCCCATCCCAGATTTCTCCCCAAGATTGGCTCTGAAAGACACTGGAATGAGGATATTAACTTCTCAATTTCCTTTCCCAGACCTCATGATTCCAAAGGATTTTCATGACTTGGCTATTGAGAAAAGTTGTTCTTCTTACATTCTGAAGGTTCAGCCTTGCAGATGATCCCTAAGAACACTCCCTTAGCTGGAGCCCATGAGGATGGCTCTCTGCAGGGGAGCTACTGAGGTGAACATCTGAGGACAGGTCCATGCATTCCACCAGCCCATGGCCTGTGACAGTTTTGCTCAGTCTCTGTTGCTGCAGGAGCGCTGAGTGAGCTTTGAGGTGTTTAGAGATGATGCTGCACTTTGCAGAGTGTTGAGAAGGTGATCAGCTTCCTGCAGATGAGCCCAGGACCCAGCTGTGGGTAATAATGAGAGTTTGAGCTACTGCTGGTTAAGGGGCTGCCACTGCCTGTGCACTGTGACTGCATATGAGTTTTGGTGTAACAGTTGTCTGAATTGCTTCATCTAAGCTGTGTTTTCATGCCCTGCTGGTGACATACGAGAAGCAGAGTTTCCCTCTGTGCTCCAGAGTCCATTCCTCAGTCACAGTTGAAGCCAATGTGTAAGATGGTGTGTTAAATTTCAGCGTGTTCTCTTTTCCCTTTTCTAAGATGGCTCAGAAGTAATTTTGTCTTTTCAGAAAACCATGACTCAGGAGAACTGGATAGATCACATTCAGGTGAGTATGGATTTCCCTGTCCCATTTTCTCAGGGTTATTGGAGATTATTTTAAGATGTTTAGAATATCCAGCTCTGGATATTGTCATCCTACTATTAGAATTTTGCACTTTCCCATAACCTTGTAAACATATTGCAAAATTGTACATACAGGGAAAAGCAAGGAAGATAATTTTTATTTTAATTCCTGTTATGTCTTTAAAAATACTCTAGTTTGGCTGGAGCATTTAGATAAGATTATCAAGTACATTTTTTTTTTTTTAAGCAGTTATTTGTAAGTGAATACTACAAATATTTATGTTGATTACTTACAAGGAAGGAGGGAGAGTTCTCCTCAGACAGCTAACAAGATGTGTGAGTAAATCAGGACCAGTGTTAGATTCCTTCTGCATGCTCATTTTCAACAGGTTTGTTAAGTGACTGTTAGATATTGTACTGTAGGACAAAAGTCATTTTAATAATGCAGGAAGGAGAACCATGTTTTGGCCTGATACTGCCATGAATACATAATGTGACAAGGAAGTATCAAGAAATACCAGGGTGACAAACCATTAGTGATTATTTGTGTGTCCCTGATAATCCCTGTAGAATTACAAGCTCATGGGGAGTGTTTGCTCCTTTTCTGTAGCTCCTCTCAGTCTGAATTCTGCAGCCGTTAAGGATTTCTGACCATTGACTAGAGCCTTCTTTGAAAATCCATTTGAGTGGTCATTGTGGGCCTATGAGTGGTACCAGGTCAGCCTGATGACTAACCATCTCATGCATTTGCGGTCTTAGACACTGTCTGTACACACCAGCACAGTGACTGAATTCTAAACATGAAATGTTTCTTCTCTCTGTCATGGGTCAGCAGGAAAAAGAACAATTCAAAAGGCATGAGGATGTGTTTTTTTAAGACAGAGATCATTGATAAAATCCCCCCAGTGCTTTGTGTAACTATTAAACCTACTGAGAGTTTTCAGTGGTGAATATTCAGTTTATGTTTGTGGTTTGTCATATCCATGTGAGAGACCCTGTGAGGAAAAGAGGGGGTCTTGCCTCTTGATCTCAGTGATCTTATCCAGTGAAAGAATTTTCAGGGTTCCCTTTGATTCTCACAAGCTTAAAGGCCAGCACAAGTTCTGGTGCCTTGCTGGATCAAGGCCTGAGATGGGATTAGCCATGAAACTGTAGCAGACATCCTCATCACAACTTCTGGATGGACTTTGGTGTGTGCAGTGAAGGGGTTTCTGTTGGTGCTGTGGTGGGTAGTGAGAAGAACTTCCCAGTTAATATAGACCATTGCAGATCATGTCAATCACTGGTGGAGACGGGAGGCTGGGGAGGAGATGCTCTCTGGAAATTGCTTGTCTGGTGCCTGGTAAGGAGAATGATGCAGAGCTCAGAGACATGATGGACTATGGCAGAAGGTTATCTTTGCTCTCCCAAATTATTCCCAACTTTGTATTTGCTGCATGCTGCCAACTTAAATATTGTTGACAACGATGTAATTATCACACAACCAGTGCTTCAACTTGCCTGTTATCAGTCCTGGCTCTTGGTGCTCTCAGGGATTACTGACTTTGGCATCTCTTTAAAGCCATCAGAATCTGTACCTGTGCATCTGGAGGAAACCCAACTAATCTGATGTGCAGGTAGGCTTCTGCTTCACACTGCTGGCAGCAGGGCTGCCCTGAACAAAAGAAAAGTTGCAAAGGAGGAACCTCTGAGCAACTTTCGGTTTTCAGTGCAAAAACTAAGGTTGTCCGGGACTTTATTGTTTTTGAAAGATTGGGCTTTGCATGAGGCAAAGGTTTAAGTTTCCACTCAGAGCATCAGCCCTGACCTGACATGTTTTGACCAGAAAAATCCATTAGGCTCCTTGTGGAGCTGGAGAGTTGTTGTTTGTGTTGTATGTCCCATCTGTATGTTTAGGTCAGGCCCACAGACAGGCTGTATCTCCCAAGCTCTGCCTGGTGATATATTATTAAAGACACATTGCACTGGGTGGGGAGCAGAGGATGGGATGCAGTGTGACTTCTGGGTCACCTGGGAGACTGGCAACCAGATGTCCCAAAAGACTCCACAGCAGCAGGCTCCCAGTCAGAATTTTGGGGTAATTTTTTTCAATTTTCAGTCCAAAGAGGTTGAAAGTCTTAATGGGTTTAAAGCCCATTTTTGTTTAATTCTGTGCTGCAGCCATAACAAAAGACTTGAATCATACAGAGCCCTGATGAAAGTGGTGTTCCTCCTTGTGCAGTGGTGCTGGCCATGAGATGTGTGGTGTGGTGGGCAGTAGACATTTCTAGGCTGGTCTTTCTTTTTGTTTGCCCTGAGCAGAACCAGTATAGAATTTTCCCATTCCTGCCCTGTAGGATGAATTGAAGGTGTGATCCTGACTGCTCCTACAAAAGGCAGAAACTCAGTAGTTAATTGTGGGGCCAACAGAACCTGTTTCCAGCCCTGTAGCAAAATGGTTTTGCCCCCTCCGCCTGCCAGCACCTGCATTGCCGCCCAGGCTGTGGCTGCACAGGCACGGATGGCAGGAGGGAAGGCAAAGAGATCAAAATGTCTTCATACCCTGGGGAAACTGCCCTCCTCACAACTGCCTATTGGCAAGCTGGGTCAGCCCAAGAGGAGAGCTACCGTTGGTACCATCTTCTCCAGGCAGAGATAGCTGGAGGCAGAGGGAGGGGAGGAGCACCCTCCTTGAGCAGCGCCAGCTCCATCGCTATTCATTAACTTGCCTCCCTGATCCTGCAGGAGAGTGCCTGTCTTCACAAGCAGAGGGGAAGGTGTGTAGGATATTGATGGTAGATAGGCAGGAAAACAAGAGGCAGGTCATGAGCCCATTGTCTGCCTTGCTGTGTGCCCTTCTGCTTCCATTTTTGCATGCTTCATCCTTTTCATGGATGCATAAAGATGGTAGAATTGGGCAGAGCAGCCAAGATACCACACATCAGGTGTGTTCAGGAAGGGCTGTCATGCCTGTGACTGCAGGGAACACTTGGCCAGCAGCAAAAGAGTGATGCTGAATGCTGGTGTTTCCCTAGAAATTCTGCAGAACAAAATCACTTTTAGACTAAAAAGCCTGGAAGGCATTTTTCAATCATCTGCCAAGTTTTCAAAAAGTGAACACACATACAGCATAGTAGGGAAGCAACTCTGATTGCAGATGTTACCTCCACCAGTGTTTTACGTGTCAGATAGTATCTGAGATACTTGCACGAGGTTGGCAATGTGACATGGGACCTACTGGGGATCATTAACTTCTTGGGTGGAAGCTGTAGCCTGAGGACATCTCAGCTAGCAACAGACAGCTGTGTTTTGGTGACCTGAAATTCTGCTTTAACAGAGGCAATAGGAGGGTCTGGTATTTTGCTGCACCACTTTCAGTATGCAGTGTTCTCACTGATGATTTGGGGGTGATCTTACAGTTCTGTCCTTCTAGACTCAACTTGGTTGATTAGTGTCAAGGCACCCATTTTGTGTGGAATCATCCACACCCCTGCAGGTCTGGTCTGTTCCAGGTGGGAGCGGTGCCCATCTGCGTGAGGACAGAGCTGCCAGGGAAGCTCTAAGGCCCTGATGCCACCCACAGAAGACAGTCTCAGCTTGGCCAGGAAAGGCTGGGGTAGTTGTGCAGAGGGAATGACAGAATATTAGGGTTATTTCTGAACAGTCATAGCCCAGAAGTCACACACTTGCTCGTTGATTCTAACATCCAGAGTATTTTTGCAGGGAATAGTTTGACTGGAGCAGAGCTCACCAGTTGGTACAGTCTATAATGATATCTCAAGGTACTTTGGTGCAAGAAGTATACATGTGTTTATTCTGCTGTGAAATTCCCTCTTCCATGGAACAGAACAGACTGATGGTGCACAGCAACATAGCTCTTTGGAGTAGTAACTAGAATCAGTGCTGGGCAGGTTTAAAACCGATGAGTTTCTATAGGACTGTCAGTGTTAGAGTCACCTGTTTTGCAAAGTGTCTGGGACAGTGAAGTGTTAGAAATGCTATTTCCACTTTTACTGACCTGGAGCCAAAGACCCTTTTGTTGCTAAATCAAAAAACTGCCTGTGCTAGTGTTTGCACAGGGGCTACTGTCCCTTGGTTTCTGAAATGTAAAAATCTTAAACCCTTCCAAAACTAATGCTCAGAAAAAGGGCTGGTGGTTGAAAAGTTTGGCTTGTTCTCTGGGTGCTCATCGGGAGCGGTGGCTCACTGGGAGCCCTTTGGCCAGCTGATGGTCAGAACTACTCTCTCCTTCATTTTGGCGTGAGCAACTTGAGAGAAAGTCATGGGAATATAAGTCCTGGAAAAGTGGCCATTGTTTTCCTCAGGCTCCTGTTTTGCAGCTATTGAGTCTGCTCTGGTCTTGCATGAGAATGAAGAAGAGCCCTGGATCCAGCTGTTCACCATGTTTAGCGCTGGGAGAGGCTGCAGCTAATCTGCTCTCCTTCTCCAGCTGTGACAATGAGATAAATTACTTTTTATAAAATTTCTGACCATGAAGATTGAACACTGTGCCAGCTCCTTCTCTGGGTGACCAGGGTGAGATGCTAGTAATTCATAGCAAATTTATAACTCTAATTCCACTAAAATCCTAGGGTTGTTATGCTACTTTATGGATAAAAAAATTAACTACCTCTGGAATGAAATGTGAGAGCTGTTATGTCAAGGAGGTAACTTTTAAGGGAAATTTAAAGGGCAGAATGCAATTATTTTTCTTAAGTTTTTATGGCCAGAACACCTGTGCAGGAGTCCTGCTCTAGGGAATCTTTAAAAAGGACAAGAGGTCAAAATGGCCACTTTGCAAGTATCCACATCTCAGATCCCTCCCTAGAACCCCTGAGTTTAGGCAAACTTCTAAATTGGCTCAAGATTGTTTTGAGTGCAGCGACATCCCTGTAGTGTTAGGAACTTAATCTATCTGTAGGGAATTAAGCAATCTGTGCAATGCAAATGGGAATGATATTCAGGAGGTGATTAATAAATGAAATGTCTTCTGGTATAAGTCTGCATGTCAAATTATCTTTCACTCTGTGTTTGAGTGAACTGTTTATTCAGGGATATAATGGATTTCATCACTCAGACATCAAATCTAGACTGGCTGTTTTCCTGGAAGGTAGAAACCAAAACTAGTTTAACCAGCTGTTGTGTGGAGTCCCTTGCTAGTCTTAAATGGCCTCTTTTTTAGCAGGAAATTAGAACCAGTGGGTGATTGGTTTTGTTCCTTCTGGCCTTAAAAGTCTCCGGGAGGAATCATCAGCTGAAATAAATTTTCATGCTTGCACTAGTGTTGCTGCATCAGGGTGCTGGAGCTGCAGGGCTGTCCCACTGGAGCCCAGGTTGCTCGGAGTAGGGCTGTGTGTATAAATATGCAGGAGCTACTGCTTGTCTCTTTTCCTGCAGTTTGCTTGCTAAGCTCCCTGCAAAAGAGTTGCATTTATCTTTCCACAACTTCAAGTGGCTTCCTAACAGCTGCCTTTTAAAAAAGAGAAGTTGTTTTTTTTCTTTCTTCTCCATTTCCCTTTTGCAAAAGAGATGGTATTTAGACCTGGACCAGTGACAGGTTTAAGATCTGGTATCTATCTTTTGAAGCCAGGATTGAGGGAATTGCTTTATGTCAGCTGAATACTGGCAGTCTTTCTTCTCCTGGTGTCCACTTGTTGCTCCCATTGCTCCTTTCATTTCTCTTCCTGCGTTTTGTCCCCTGTTCAAGGACTAACCAGAAACTCAGTGGTGGTGGGAGTGTTTTGGCAATCCCTCTGCTTTTGCCCTGTGCCTTTTTCTTCAGATTTAGTTGTCTTGTTGGAGGTCTCTGGGGACAGTATATAGCCACAATGTGATGTAAACGTATATTGTACCTAAGGGAATATTAAACCATGGAAAAACTGGACAATAAAAGTAACGGGCAAAGTATAGATTTCCTTCTGTTTTCCAGTTCAGTTTGTAAATGGTGTCATGTATTTATTGATAGCTGAAATAACATCAGAGTTGCAAAGCAAAAGGACTTAACTGATAGGGCTGATGCAGAAAACAGGCACATCTGTGACTCTCTCAGGAAAAGCATAACGTAATTCTTCAGTTATGTTCTGCTTTCTGGATCCAGAGCAGTAAAATATGCATCTGTACTAATGAAGTTAGCACTGTTGGTCTAAAAGAAATGGGAAGTTCTCATTTAACAAACCCACAGCTGTTGTGGGAGAAATACATGGGAAAAGCCAAATATGCAGTGTGTTCCATGTCTTCCTAGCTACAGTCAGGTCTATCAAAGAATGATAGATACAGTTAAGTGTTAATACCTCCTGCATGGCTTGGAGAGGATTATTTTCTGTAAGACCTGGAGGGCTGGTGAGCCTAATGATAGTTATGGTAGTTTTATTTATAATGAATCCAGCCATTTCTAGGTAAACGAATCGGGATTAAGCACAAACATACTAATGAATTTGTGTTGAATTTTACAGTAGGTTCAAAGATGCTAAGAAAAACTGCCATTGGGTTCCATGCTAGCTACCAAATAGTACAAAATGTCAAAAATGTTTTTTAAAAATCAGCCAAAAATTTCTCCTGAGTGATGGAAAATGTGATTGCTCAATAACTTTGGAAAACAAGTTCACATTTACTTGTGTGAATCTACAGGGCCAAGCTCTGGGGATTCAGCAGAAGCTTGTGGAAGCCTGGTGTCTGCTGCTTCAGTGAGCTGTTGGCAAGTAATTCCTTTGAAAGCGCAGGATCTTGGTTATAAAAGTTGTGGCCAAATGCCTTTATGTGCAGACATATTAGGTATTGGAGAGTGAAGAAAGGAACCTGTAGAGAACACACTGGGGGGAAAAAATCTCCTTTAAATTGTTTTGGTATGTTAGAGATGCTTTCTGACCTTAAACCCCTGCAACCAGACTGGGCTAGCTTGCTGCTAAGCAGTGTAATTACATTGCTGTCACTAGCTTGCATTCATTCTAAAGCACTTAATCAGAAAGAGATTTGGTATGGTATAAAAAAGAGGCTAATTGGCTTATGGCTGTAGGTTGAGAGGTCAGTATTAGATGGAAGAGTTAAGAGCATCAGCAAGTAGTTAGACTGAACTGATGTGCCCTGGTGGTGTGGTAAATTCAGGCAAACAGGAGAAACATCTTAGGAGTAGGAAGCAATATAGCAAGGGCTATCATCCAAAACTTTATAGGAGCATGTAGAATATTCAAGCTCCTTAAAAGCTGCAACAGGAGTCTAATAAAGTAGTTTCCAGGATAGCTGTTACTGTCTCCAAACAGCAGCAGCTGTAGGGTTGTATGCCACAAAGGAAAACTGGGGACAGGCTCACTTAAAACAAGAAAATCCTCCTGTTTCTTTTGCTTCAAGACAAAGGGAATGTGATCAAAAGTGCTGGCGTTGGCCTCTCCAGCAGAGATAGGGAAGGGTAAGGAGGAGGATGGAGCTTGTCTGCTAATGCAGGAGAGGATGTGTTCACTGCTTTTTAAAAATGGGAAGCAAATAGGTCATCATGGGGTCTCTGCACATGTTCTATTTGCAAGTGGGACACAACTCTTGCCTGCAGCTCTGTGCCAGGAGACAAGGATATACTCCTGCCCTGTAGCAGGGTCTCTGTGCTTGGGACCTGCAGGTGCAGGGGGCTACATTTGCCCACTTTTGCTAAAGTCTTAAGCCTTGTACATACTCAGACACATGCAGAGATCTGCTCTCATGTCCTTATCCAGTCAGCAGTAGATCTATCTGGTTATTCAATAATCATCCCAGATTATTTAAAAACCCTGCAGCTGATTGGTACCTGTCTGAGTGCCTCGACAGGTAGATACTGGATTCTAAAGCACTGTGCAAATTCAGCTGCCTTCCACAAATGTGGTCTCGCTATTTGCAATTGATAGTTTGGCTGAATTATACTTTTGGACGAGATTAGTTCAGCAGTTCCCTTCCAAGAAGAGAACCACATAAACAGAAGATTGTTTAGAAACAAAAAAAAGTTCCTCTTGATGGAGAAGTTGTATAAACGGGAAGAAACGGGAAACTAATCTTCCCTTGTTCACTCTGAAAGAATGCATATCTCTGAGGAATGTTGTAATTATGGATTTGGGAAATCAGTCAAATTTGCCAGGGTGTGAATTTCAGAGTTCATTCAGTCAACCCTCTCAAGCATTTCTCCTTCAGAACAAAACCCACCAGTTTAAATGTACTGAAAGAGATTAAAGGAGAGAAAAATCTACTGCCAAGCTTTGCTTTTGGTAAGGAACCTGCAGAGATACTTGTTATTGCTTTGGCTATGAGCCTGATGAGGTTTGTGCAAGGTAAAAGAGAAATAAGTAGTAACTCAAGTTTTTCCTGTGGGCATCTATTTTTCATAGTCTAATGATAGGAAGAGTTAGTGCTCCTGAACACTAACTAAATCATCAAGATTTTTGCATGTTCACTTTGAAGACTAGTAAATAGAAAAAATGTCCCCTGCTGGGAATGTCACATTAGCATGTTTTTGGAGAGAAAAGAGCTGAAAACTTAAGTTCCTCACTATCCTGAAACAACCCTGGGCTGGAACAGATCCACAAGCAGAGCAGAGCTGGGGGGGGATCCGGGGCCCAGTGAGGCTCTGGACAGTAAATGGAACAGCCCACGTGGAGCAACCCTGAGGAGTTCAGAGGGCCTGGAGAAGGGCTTCCAAAGGCAGGTCTCTCACAAACCTGCTCAGAAGCGAAGCAGCAGCAGTGGAGAAAGGACCTAAGAAGTTTGATGTCAGTGAAGCTTGGGCCTGGGTTAAAAAGAAAGAAATTAGCTTGCTGCTTCTGTTCTTTGGCAGTGCACACAGGAGATTCTAAGTTAATTCTGCTCCAGAGTGTGCAGACCTTTTAATTAAGGTAGTGATACAGGTGAGGACTTGGAAGTCTTTGATGACCAATCTTTTGTGCAGCTCTTTCCACAAGGAAAATGCAGATCTGAGGAGAATTACCATACATCAGGAAGAAATGTGAAGAGAGTAATGATGGATCCTGGCATAGCAGGACCTGTGTGGAACTCTGTGAAAATAATCCAGAGCCAAGACCAAGTAACAGCAGATCCCTGCTTTGTTACTTGGCCTCACAACTTGGAATTTGACCTGAGCAAGGAGAATGGAGTAGGGAGAGAACAACAAAGATGTTTCTGAGGATCTTCTCCAATCTGCAGATCCTTACTGCTGAAAAGTCCACATTGGCCATGAGGAGCTGACACAGGCTGGACCTGAGCTGTGCCATGAGCTCCCCACTGGGGAGTAAATGTGTTGGAATTCCACATCTTTCAGGAAAGGAAGATGAAACTTAGGAGTTTTCATTATGTACATGACTGGGTATGAGAACATTTAATTGAGTGATTGATTGGGTTAATTGGATAGTGGTTTAGCTAGTTAGGGTTAATATTAGGGCTATCCAAAATGCATGGGAAAGCCTCATGGTGGCTTCCGCTCCTGTACATCCTGACAGACTGCTGAAGTGTAATCCTGCAAGTTCTTTTAACAGCAGCAGTGGAGACACAGCAGTGGTGGTTTCGTTCCTGTGGGCTCTTCCTCTGTACACATCTGCAGCTCTGGCAGCCCTGTAGGGAAGCAGTTCTCAGCTCTCTGCTCCTGTCCACACGGAGGTGTCAGGCTCTGACGGCGTGTGGCTGGCGCTGCAGCCCCCTGCTGTGCCTGTGTAGCTGGAGGGGAGTTCCTGCAGACACATCTTGTAGTGTGAGTAGATGTCATACACTTCTGCTAAGTTGGATTTTGGAATAATCACATTTGATAGCAGTCCTTCAGGCAGCCTCATAGCTCAGCAGAAAGTTGTGTTTCCCTAGTGCTGGCTTTCATGCTTCAAGGTGCATAGTAAAATAGAGTTCTTTAATATTGACTTTTGTAGTAAGTTTATGGAAGTGCTTGGCAATTGTATAAACCATCTGAGGCATGAGAAGCCAGAGAAATTATGTTGGGTATAACAAGGACCAGGCTCAGTGAACCTCAGCAGCAGTGCAGGTCGCCTGTGTGCAGTATATGATGGGAGTCCTCCCTTTATTTAACTGGAGAGTACAATTTGCCATTTGCCACAGTGACACTTCATTCATGTGTGCGTGTGTGACATAATGACAAAAGGTGGATAGATAAATGCTACTTCAAAATACACTGGGAAGATAAGGGTTCCCAGTTTGTCTTCAATGCACTGTACTATGGGACTTAGACAAAGCATCTACTGTGGTAAGTAACATATTACTTTGTGCTCTGAAAGAGTTTGGCCAATTTCCCTATCCTCATTCATCTTCAGTCTTGCCAAGTGCTGGAATGCTCCCAGAAAATATCTCCAGCCTACCATAGTGGGACCAAGAGGTGTGAGAAATCTGGAGGCATATCAAAACCGTGTGGCTTGTGTATTCAGAACAAGTCCTCGGTCCGAGGATGCCAGGATGAATGATATTTAACAACTCTGGGGCCAGGGTTAGGTTAGATTTCAGAAGATGCCTCTGCAGCAATGGTGAGGAAGGAATTGCAGGGAGAAGCACAAGCCCTCAGGACAGGCTTGACACTGAAGTGAAGGAAGAAGAAACAATGTCTTAAAAAGCAAGCAAGGTAAAGTTACCTTAGTCTATTTGTTAAGGAATTGCATTTTTGTTTTTATATATGGCATGCAATTATTTCTCTCTCCAAATAAAGGTTATTTTAACAGGGTTAGCCTGGCTGCAAAGCTCATTAAAGGCACACATCAGTGACATTCCCTGAACAAGTAGTGGAGGGGAGAACAAGTATTGCAGGTGAATACACCCTCATTTTGTGTATCAGCATTCCTGGAGTTGTTGTGGGATGTAGTTGAGGAAAACAAGTTAATTGTGAGTTAAAACAAAAAGAAAAGTTCTGATCTTCCCACTGGGAATATCTACAAGGGGGACAGGGTATCAGGCTGCTAAACAAGACCATGAACTGATCTGTGACCCCAAGGACAAGTGGAACTGCCTGAGTTGCACCAACACTGCCTCAGGCTGCGTCTCTCCTGGGAGATGTTTCTGAAACCCACAGTGACCAGAGGGACGTTCCCTTCACTGAGGCCCTTCTGCAAGAACACCAGTAGTGGCTCATCAAACAGTAAAAGCCAGCTTCTCAGGACAGCATGAGTGCAGCTGCACCAGTATGGGGGTGGGTAGTTCAGTGTCAGAGCTGAGCTTTGCCATCTTACATCTGTATCATGGTGCCCTCTTCACTAAATCCTCCCATGTCCCGAAGCACCCTGGGGCCACGTGCCTGATGCTTCACTGGGGCAATTTGGAGTAATGCTGTTGTAGAGCTTTACACCTTCTCTGTTAAACCTTAATTTCTGTCTGGTTTTGTGCCTTCTCCAGTCAAGAAACATTGCTGACCATGTTCTGGTCAGCTACTGAAGTGAAATCTGGTAGTGATGGTGTCAGATTCACTGAAATAAAATGTGTGCAGAGCCTTTCATCTCTGCAGGAACTAGTGTTGTGCACCCTGTGCAGTGGAGCTGTTGCCAGAAGACAGTTTATCTGTTACGTGGCTCTGTGAGTTGGGTGGAGGTTGTGTGAAGGATGTCCAACACTGTATTTAAAAAAGTGTCTCAACTTTTTGCTTGATGTTCTTTGAAAATACTCTCTCTTGAGATCTGACTTGGAAAGCCGAGTTCATTCTTTACCTCTGCTATATGCCTTCTCTCATCTGTGGCAGCATGAGCAGATTTTGGAGACATGATGACTTCATCTGGAGAAGATGAATGACTTCCCTCAAGGGCTGCCTGACAGAAATTTGGAAGGAATCCCAATGCAGGAAATGTATTTGGATCTCTGTGTAGCATTGTTGAGCATGATCAGGACCATCCTGTATTCTGGATAGATGAGATCTTGGGTGTTCTTTGCCCGGGAGGTGCTTGGAACTTGAAAGCAGCAGTCACTGCAAGAAGCTGCCTGTCTGTGTGGAGATGAGTCTCGGTGCTGGGGAATGCACAGCCATGCTCATCACAGAATCAGAGGCTACTTCCAGTTTGAAGGAGCCTGCGGAGGTCTCGCCTCTGCCCTCCTGCTCAAAGCAAGGGCACCTTAGTTAGACAAGGTGTTACAGGGCCCCACCTGGTTCCACAGTCCCTCTGAACCCATTGCAATGTTCAGCCACTGACACTTTTTTTGTTCTTTTGAGGCCTGGCTGGAATTTCTGGAAGGATCCCACTGCATCATGTTTATGACTCCCCATGATAAAACTGAAGAGAATTATTATATTCCCCCATACCTCCAACTTAGCCTTCCCTAGGCTGAACAAGCCCTGCTCCCTCAGCCTCCCCTTCTGCATCAAGTGCTCCAACACTAACCATCTGAGTGGCTCTTTACTGAACCCTCCTAGTTTTCAGCATCTCTTTTACACTGGGGTACCAAAACTAGGCCCCTTGTCCGGATGTGATCTCAGGAGTGTGGAACAGAGGGCAATGATCCCTTGCCTCAATCTGTCACCTGAAGTGCCTGTGCTGTCAGCCAGGGGAATTTTAACAGACAAGCTGTATTTTTTTTTTTTCTTCTGGCTGCCTTGGGGGTGTCTGGACTTCGGAACGAGAAATTGTGATGACAAGATTGTGTGAACTGCAGAGAGAAAAATGGAGCCAGATGTGTCTTGTCACATAATATTGTCCTAGCTACTCATCATAAGCTAGCAGCTTCATTCAGGTTGTCCAGGAACAGGAAGTTCCTTGTGAGGAGCCCCAGTACAGCCACAAGTTGTCTTAATTTAAGAGTTGCTTTTGCCTTGATCATTCCAGTGATACCTTAAGTTAGACTCCTTTGAATTGCCTTTTGGAAGAGATGATTGCATGGGGAGACTGGGAAGCTGAGTCTCCTGATTCACAAAGCTGAAGTTAGGTAGTGTGAACATGCCCCAGGGAGCCACATTGCCAAGGCTTTGTTGAAAGAGAGAAGAAAGACCACTTCCCCACCATTGATGTGGTAATGGCCTCCAGAACACTGAAGTGTGGCTCTGTCAATGACGCACTGATTGCTATCTGAAAGTCAGTCTTCTGGGGTATGAATGGAGACTATTTTGTTCTTCAGTTCATAAATTAGTGTATTCGAGTAGCCGGTGTCTGAGAGGAGGAACAGTGGTGAGAAAGCAGGGCTTTCTCAGCCTTCTGCCTTTGTGCATTGGCCACGGGTGAATGGCCTGCTGCTTTCACATGCAGCCCTGTTCAGAAGTGACTGTGGGTAAAGTTGGCATCTTTTATCCGAGTGCCAGCTATGCAGGCTATCCAGAAGTTGGGATCCCCCTTCCCTCACAGAACAGGCTGTGACCCTGCTCTGAGCTGCTCTCATGCAGAGGGAACTTCCCTCCAAGACCACACCAGTGGTGACTCCCTACTGCAGCATCTCTCCATCAGCAACAATGATGCCAACTTCAAAACAGAAATCACAAATACAATAAAGTAACAATGAAGCTAACACAGTAGGATGTTACAGGAATCACAAGACGGTTCCAATTGGAAGGGAGGTGAAAGATCATCTAGTTCCAACCCCCTGCCATGGGCAGGGACATCTACTTGAAACACAGGTGCCTGAGCAATACCTGCAGCAAATTCAGAATTGCTGTTGGTGTCCTCTGTGGGTTTGTCCTTTCAAAGTCCAGGTTTGTTTTTCCCTTTTTAAAGTTGCTGGCTCTAAAATATTCTACTTGACATTTTCTCTGCAATAACTGGATTATTTTTTTGTTGTTGTTGATTCTGGAAGCACTTGAGAACGGGGGAAATTGGCCAAGACATTCAAAAGTTAAATTAAAATCTGACTCTGCAAATAGCCAGTGAATAACTGGTGTGAATAACTTCACTCTCTGGTAAAAGATCTTGAGAAAAAGCAGAGAATTGTATCAGGCAGAAACGCAACTTAACACATCCAGATAAAAGTAATCAAGGGTTGGCTAGGGTAACTTCTGGAGAAGATATTGGGTATTTGGATCCAAAATTATGGATAACAATGGAGGAATTGCTGATGCCATGGGTTAAGATCAGGACATTCCTAAGCTTGCTCTGCACTGGTTGTTGTTAGCTCTGTAAAGCATTCAGCTGGGCAAGAACAGGATTTACGGGTAGGTAATCTGCAGCAGTCATTTTGGAAAGCTTTAATCATGGCTTATTGTTGGTGTCAGGAGTTTTGGTGTGTGCCTGTGGATTAAAGAACCTATGATATGTCTAGAATTCAGAGAAGGATGTAAACAAGCCTGATGGTATATATAATCTTTTCCTGCTGGGAGATGTCGCTGATGTTGATCAGAACAACTGTGCCAGTTTCCTCTTGAAATGTGTTCATTTAATGAGAACAAAATACATAAAATGTCATCCCTAGTGAAGCATTTCTCTCTGTATCTGTGCCCACATCTTCTGGGGCCAAAGTTTCCATATTTTTGCTTCTTGCAAAGCTGTTGCAGTGGAAGCCTTTTCCCTTTAGAGCAGTGTTGGGTTTTTTCAGTAAAAAATAGAGCTATTTTCCTTTTCAGAATGCAAGATGTAATATCTCTGGAGACATTAACCTTCTTTCCAGAGTTGTTTTTGTGGTTGAAAGAATAAATCTGTTATTATTAAAAAAAATTAAAAATATTAAAAATCTGCACCTCATTGTTTCCAGAAATAAAGCTGACATAATGAGGTTTATTAAGAATTTACTGTGGATGAACTGAAGAGAGATTCAACCCCAAAGACTCTGTGTTCTAGAAGAAAGGCAGAAAGACAATAGGATGGACACAGGATGCTAGAAGAGGGAATTGCTATTTGATGTTTAGAAGAAAATATGTTCTTTTTGGGAACTCAGAGAAGTGGCTTGGCAAACATGACAGGAGGAGTTATTCAGGCCCTCTTCCTGTGGTAGGTACTTGGCTGAGCTCAGTTGCATGAGGCAGAGATATGGGAGATGCACAAAGTATCAGGACTGGCATGGCTGGCAGGAAAGATTTGGAGGGAAATGTAGAGGGCAAGCAGGATTAAACATGATTGCTTGTCCTTTCCTGCTCTGCCCCTTCCCTCCATTCCCTCTCCAGCTTCTCTTCCATAACTGAGACCCTGCTTAGCTGCTGGACCCTGTCTGGCTGACACTGGCTCCTTGCTGTATCACCTGCCTCTTAGGAGCAGCAGAAAAATCTCCCTCCACATATGTGTGAGAAGAAATGTGGTTTGGCTTTTGGTGAAGTCACAGGGGTGCAGAGTCAGTGCTGAGGCAGCAGTTTTTATGAGCAGGCTGGCTTCTCATCTGTACTATGTGGGATGCCAAATTACTCTATAGCTTTTCTTCCAAGCCTCTGCCCCTTCCTGCACCTCTATGGGGTGGGTCATTTTTTTTTTTTTTTTCCCCCTTTTTTATTTTATATTTTTTCCTTCCCTTTTACTTTGGGGCCATTGACAGGTTTGTTTCCTGATCTCTGTGCAGGATGTCTGCTTTGAAGACAACTTTTCACCTTTTAGTTACTGAAGGAATGTGAGGAATGAGGCCCTGTGGCCCCAGCCTCCCACCCACCTAGGCTGTGTTTGTACACGCCGTGGGGAAGGAGCCAAGGTGGGGAAGAGCCAAGGTGCAGGCAGTCCCTGGGAGCAGGCTCAGCCCCTGGGAGAGCTGTGTGGTGGGCAGCGAAGGAGAGATGGCCATGGCATGTGCAGAGAGCAGGGATGGACTTCAGGTGCATAACTGAGCATTTCACTACACTGAAAATTACTTGTTGGCAGGGCGAGCAGCAACACAGCCATAGAGCTGCGGGTCCTGATCCATCATGGGGAGTTTCGACTTGTTTTGTCAATAAAAGTTTCTTGACAGTTTTAACTTCCAAGGCGGATCCATGAGTTAATCAGTCTGGCTGGAGGAGGGAATTGCTGATCCAGCTGCAGTGGCTCAGGGGTGTTTGCAAGAGCAGGTGGGTTGGCTGGGCAGGATGAGAGAGACAGTCCCACCCCCATGGAGCGGTGGTGACCGTGGGTGTCACCGTGTTCTTATTTCCTCAGCTGCTGTGTCACAGTGCCTTGGAGGGCATTGGCCAGGAGGGGGAACAAGACCAAAGAGCTTGGACCTGTTGGGGCCCAGTTTGTTGGCCCTGCCCATGGCAGCTGCCCAGTGCCAGGATGGGCAGCAAGTCTGGCTCCAGCCACTGCCTCTCACAGATGGGTGTTTGGGCTTAAACCACAGGCATGGGTAGCCTTCAGGTTGTGCGTGTGCCCCCAAGCTCTCCAGTATGCCAAGGCAGGGGCCTTCACTGCCACCAAAAAACAGCTGGGAGCCAGGAATATCCTGAAGGGCTCTCCCTGTTTGCAGGTGCACGTAACACAGGCTCCAGCAGTGACACTAGAGATCGTTGTGTTTGTCCTTACATTGCCTGAAGCAATGATCCAGTTGTCACACACAGAGAGGTCTTGAAGAGTCACGAAGGAATTTCTCCCATCCATCTTGAGCCCCATCTGCTCTGGGTTTCTCTTATGATCAGTGTGGATAACGCAGGACTTTCAGAGCACGTTTCAATACAACCTATTTCCAATGCAGGGAAATGCAGGGTCACACCCTGGACCCTGTCTGCCAAGCTGCCCAGGCCTGTGCTGGTTGCACAGGACATCTGTCTGTACAGCTGTGATGTTACATGTGGCTGGAGAAGGGACCTGGTGCCCCTGTTTTCACAGCCATGTTTGCAGAAGGGCTACAGGCTGATGACTGAGACTATTCCATGCTTTGAACACCAAAGTCTGTTGCTAAGGAAAGTTTTGCTGATGTGTCCTACTTGTAACTTGTGTGTGACAGGCAATCCTAATTACTTATGCAAATACTGCCAAGGCTGGAGGAGACCCATGCTGCTGCAGAAGGACTGAGCTATCCTCTTGCCTTTCTAAGGACATCAAGTCACAGCATCACTTCAGGGCCAAGTGCAGGCACAAAGTGGGACTAAAACTATCCAAAGTCTTACCCTTTCTGTAATTACCTGCCCAGTGTACCCAAAGACCTTTATATCTGGTCAGTCACTGGTTCTGATTTTACTTTGTATCAGAATCTAAGCAAGTAATATGCTAGTCATCAGTCAGGCTAAATGATTTTGTTATACCCTTGTTTCTCTGTGCTGTTTCTCTGTTCCCTGAACAAACAGCTGTGCTGTCAAAGGGACCCAGCTACCCTAGTGAGCTCTCAGTTAAAGTCTGTGCTCTTCATCTCTTGGCAAGGAAGTGCTGCCTTCACTGGGTGTGAATTAAGTCACTCCTGCAGTGAGAGGATTCTTGCTGCTTTCTGCGGTTGTCCCCCTGAGGATACTGTGTCCTGAGAGGGGATAGAAATACCCATGATGGAAAACTGACAAGTCTTCCTTCACCCTTGCTTCCTTGCAGAGCACAGTTGGAACGAATCAATGGCTTCAAGGGCACCTGATACAGCTGCTTCTCAGGTACTGTGACTGGAACGCAGCGGCAAGATGGGCACAGCGCTGCGGTTTGCCCAAAGAGATGTTACCTGACGAAGTGGCTGATGAGCTTCAAAAGCTTCAGATCCAAGACAGGTATTTATATTTCATGCCTTTTCAATGTAGATTGTTTATCATACAAGGACTCTGTATTTGCTTAAAATAATCTTCCATAATTCTTCCTTGGAGAGACTGCCTGGATGCAGTCCTGAGCAATGTGCTCCAGGGGATCCTGCTTTAGCAAGGCAGTTGGACTAGATGATCTCCAGAGGTCCCTTCCAACTCTGACAATTCTGTGATTCCATCATAATTTTGCAAAAACTTCCTCCATTTACTCAGATCACATCTTGGATATGTACATGCTGTATTTGCTTTTCATAAGCCTGGGAATGTCTGTGAAAAGTGCATTTTAAACTCATTCCTGCATAATTAGAAGCTGTATGAGATGACTTCATGCTGCAGAGAGGTCTTCAGACTCCCTCTGCCCCATCACCAGTGCAAATGAAATGATGTGGGTAGGATGTGAAAATGCATTTACTTTACTGAACTGATTACATGTCTATCAAAGTTTTCTGTAGATTTTGCATCCCTCACTGTACTGTAATCTGCTTTAATGCTTTTTAGGAGACATGTGGCCAAGAAAATAAATTTACAGTTCCTTAATTTTTTTTCTAATGGTGTTTATTTTCTTCCTCCTTTGGCAGCTCATAAACGACTTTGCATCCTAGTCTGTAATTTTTGCCTCATCCGAATTGTTCAGAAGTAATGGAGACTTTTGGCATTTTGGGTCAGATCCCAGCAGAGTTGCATTAATTGATTGTAGGATAAAACTGGATTATCTGGCACAAATTTACCAAGTGAGCTTTAGAAGCCGTTTGCCCCATAATTAGTCTCTGTCCCTTCCTTCTAATGCAATCCCAGTAACACAGAACCGTGGTTCCTCCCTTGCTTTGGGACCCCCATGTTTTTATGCAGCAGATTATCCTGAAGTAGCTGTAGTTAAAGGCTGAGAGAGCTGGGACTCTTTAGCCTGGAGAAGAGAAGGCTGAGGGGAGACCTTGTTAATGTCTGTAAGTATCTGCAGGGTGGGTGCAGGGAAGACGGATCCAGACTCTGGTAGTTCCCAGTGACAGGACGAGGGGCAACAGGCACAAGCTGCAACATGAGAAGTGCCATTGAAATATGAGGAACAACTTCTTTACTGTGAGGGTGACAGAGCCCTGGGACAGGCTGCCCAGGGGGGTTGTGGAGTCCCCTTCTCTGGAGACAGATATTCAAGACCCACCTGGATGCAGTCCTGAGTAATGTGCACCAGGAGATCCTGCTTTAGCAGGAGAGTTGGACTGGATGATCTCTAGAGGTCCCTTCCAACTCTGACAACTCTGTGTTTCTATGATTCCTCCCCTGATGGGAACTTCATCCATGTTGATGGATGAAGGGTTGTTCCATGCCCTGTATCGAGAGTACAAAGGCAGGGTATAAAAAAAAGTAATTGAAAAATCCTTGCATTAAAGAGGATTCTAACAGCTCCTTGATTTCAAGTGCACAGAACTGTGTAAACCGCCTCAGTCAAGGATCTCTGTGAACCTGCTGGTATAGGAGGAGCAGAGGGGGAGGATGGAAGGAAGAGGGTGGCCAGGTTCCATGCTGTGCATAGGTGAAGCTGTGTGAAGTTGAAAAGAGGCTCAGAATTTAGGAAGGCCCATACAGCCACCCAAACTGTTAGGAGCTGTCTGATCCCCACATCAAGCTAAATTTGGAGAAGTACCAGGGCTTTGTTGTTCTGGTTCTGTGTATTCTGTGCTATGTCTCTTCAAGAAAATGGCCCAAAATCATCCTCTTCATGCAGTGATATGTCAGGCAGCTGCTCAGCCAGGCTGTATGGAGGAGGAGAGACTGCATTTGAAAAAATGACTCCATGCAAATGATTTGCTGAGCCCCAGTAACTCACTTTCATACTCATGTAAGTGATGGTGTATCTGCCATACTTCAGTGGCTCTGTCCATGAGGTGTTTAAGGAAGCTATTGATAGGTAGCCATGTTTGGAACCCATTTCCAAACCGTTTTTGTCTTTTTTTCCTGCAGGAAGGCTTGCACATTTGCAGGCTACTGGCATGTCTTGAGGAACTGTAGAGCTTACAAATGATACTGCATGAGGGTGCTGTTAGGATTTCACCCAGGACTGCACAGGAGATGTGGAACCTTGAGCAGGAGGAGGCATGGCTGGTCATCCCATCAGCCCCATGCCTCTGTGCCCACGCGGGGTTGTGAGCCAAGCTTTCCTTGGGTTCAGAGCAGTTACACTCACCTTGCTGTTGTGCTGGAGTTGAGCAGCATTTTCTCATTTTTGTGCAGGAATTCATCTAATTGGATTCTGTGCACAGAAGAGGACTTAGCCATGACTGCTCAGTGCAAGGCAGGAGGGCTCTGAGTGTGTGACTGGAGCTCAGAGCCTTGCTGTCCTTCGAGGAACGATCATGTATTTCCAGGTAGAGTCAAGGCTTTTGTCAGAAATAGAAAAGAGGAAGCAGTGATAATTTTGGGGTCCCTTAGGACTCTTCCATTCTTGTACATGTCAGTCACCTTATCCCAGGGCATTGTGCTAGGCTAGACTTGGCACCACTTGCCTGATGCCTTTCTCTTACCCTCACTGCATTGGGGTTTTTTTTAGCATGAGATTAGAGGAGAGTTTGTGGGAAAATCTTGATTGCTCCTGAGAGCTATTTACAGCTCTGTGCAAGCTGATAGCCAGTATCTTCAGCATCCTGCCAGCACAGCCCTTGAAGCCTGTACTTTGAGGAAGTAACTTCCTATATGGAGCTGAACTTCTCCATGTATATGATGGAAATCTGAATATTACTTGAAATGACCTGTGTGTCTAGGAGGAGCTGCTGCTGACATCACCCATGGCCTGTCAGGGTGGGAGTGCAGCCAGCAGAAAGTTGATGGCCAGTGCTCCACAGGGAGCCAGCTGTATGTGATCAGCACCATGCTCTTGGAGTGAGCAGCAGAGGCAGGATCCCCCTTGGCATGTCTGGTCTGTGGGTCTGCACACCCAAGCTCATCTGCTGCCTCACGTGGTCTGGGGTTTTCTCCTGTTGCAGAACGTGCAGTGGTTTGCACATGATTTGAATGTTTCGTTTTACTGGAGCACTTCTCCTATGGGGACAGGCTGAGAGTTAGGAGTGTTCAGCCTGGAGAAGAGAGGGCTCCAGAGAGACCTTAGAGCACCTTCCACTGCATGAAAGGGCTACAGGAAAGCTGGGGAGGGACTTTTCACTAGGGCATGGAGTGAGAAGACAAGAAACTGGAAGAGGGGAGATTTACATGAGACATTAGGAGGAAATTCTTTGCTATGAGGGTCACACTGGCCCAGGTTACCCTGAGAAGCTGTGGCTGCCCCCTCCCTGGAAGTGTTGAAGGGCAGGTTGGATGGGGCTTGGAGCAACCTGGTCTGGTGGGAGGTGTCCCTGCCCATGCAGGGGGTGGGACTGGATGATCTTAAAGGTCACTTACAACCCAAACCATTCTATGATTCTTAGTACAAGACTTTCCTCCTGGTGTCACATGGCAGAATGACAAACTTCAGCTAACAGTTAGGATCTGTCATTGGCTCCCTGGTTAATGCTGACCTCTCACTAGAGGGTAAGGAGATCGTCTTAAGACCAACCCTGAGACTGAGCGAGGTTACCTGCTTTACCAGGTTTATCATCATTTTTGTTGTCTTCAGCATTACAGGAAATTTCTATCTCCTGGAAGAGGTGTTTCTGAAAAAACTGCAGCTTTCATAACTAAATATAATATTCTTAGAGCATAGATTAGATGCTCACTAGAAGGTGAATAAGAACATGGTGTATTATTATTACCTTTTAATGCTGGTGATTTGGGGAGGTTCTCACAGATGGCCTTAAAAAGGCTCATGTTCTGAGCTTCGTGGGTCTGATCTTTCTCCTAGTGCAGATCTGCACTGGTTCATGTTCAAGCTCCATGTAATCTCAGGTAACCAATGTGACACAGGTGTAAATCACCCTCAAAACACTGTCTGCAGAGGCCCACTTCTCCAGACAGTACATGGCTTTCTTGGAGCACAGGAAACTCTTGTCTGTCTAGCACATGCTCTGCTGAGCTCTGATGCATTGCTGGAGCTTTCCTCCTCCTGCTACCTGAAGCTGCACCAGCCACCTGTTGGAGCCAGAGGTTTTTGCATGAGGTGTAATCCCTCAGAACACAAAGGGGTGGTTAACAGGAGTGTGACTTAGCCACACACTAGGAAGATAAAAAACCTTTCTCCATCTCTGCTCCAGGAAGCCTGTGTCATGTACAGGTGGAGTGGAGGGGTGCCAATGGCCCTGCCACTCACAAGGGGACGTGACAGATGAGCAAAACCCTTTGTGCCCCAGTTTATCCATCCAGTCATGATACCTGCTACAGTAGATGCTATAAAACTAGCAGAGCCATGGAACCCAATAAAACTGTCTGCATTATCTATTGGGCCAACAAAGGAGCAGGTTCACAGAGAGGGTGTTCACACTGTAGAGAACAAGGAGGTACCAGCATATAAATGACATCATCTCTGCCACTGGGCACACCACATGCAGCTCCTGAGCTCTGCAGGTGAGAATAATCCTGGAGACCTGACACTTCACACCTTCATTAAATATTTTACACAAATATTGACTTCCCCGTGCACACAAACCCGCAGAAAAGAGTGTTTGTACAGTGAAAGCTGCTATGCTACAAAATTAGTCACACAGTCCCCTAAACATAAGGTTTGTAAATATTTTCTCAAATAATAAACCATTTCAAGTCTCAATGGGAAAGAGACTATCCAGAAATTCATGATATGTCTAAAATAGCTGGATTTTTTTAATTAGTTTTTTGCCTCTGCATCATCTGGCTGGGACACTGTTGCTGACCTTCCAGTTACAAGGCCACGCCGAGACACTTTGCTGCATTTTGAAAAGAAAAAGTGCTGTGTAAGATCCTGTTGTAGGAAATCAGTTAGCTCCTTTCTTCAGGCATCTTCCAACATTCCCAGGGTATTAATGCACAGATACTGAATTTCTCCATGTGGAGCCATCTGAAACCCAACTGGAGGGAGCAGCACAAGCAAGTGCTTGGTTTGTGGGGCTAGCTGGGTCTTTTCCCTTAAATATAGAAGATTTTAAAACTTTATTTCTGAACTTTTCTCATTTCTCCCCTGTGCAACATAGGACCAATGTTCTTATGCAACCTTTGTGAATATTTTACAGAGAAGGGGATGGCGGCAAAGAAGCTGGATAGGAAGAGGGAGGTCCAGTAAGCCTTCCCAAGCCATTGCACTATAAAATGCTGAGGCAGCTTCACCCATTCCCAGCTGGTAGAGATCTTGTTGTGGAGCAGTCTGAGAGTCTCTTTCTCAGCCAGTTTATGCTGTGGGGATGTGGAAGCTCCTGTTTGGACACAGTGCTGATCAGAACTGACTCCTCTCTTATGTGGTACACTGGGGGAGCTAGCAGACTTCCATGTTAAGCTCAAGGGCAAAAAGCAGTAATTCTAATTCCAGTTATATCTGGATGGGGAAATAGCTGCCCAACTTTGTCATTCAAGTTCTGTCAGTTCTGAGAGAGAGCACTGAGCTTTGAGGACCAGGGTTTGGGACTCAGCTCCAGCAAGTGGTTTGGTTTGGGTGTTATCTGCAGCTGGTACAGCACGTGTGTGGTGAGCTCTTGGATATGGGGCAATTTGTGTGTTAGGAAGAAAAAAAGAGGATAAGTCAAGAGGAAAAAGACTGAGGTTAGAGGGAAAGTGAGGAAAGAGTGGGTAAGAGAAAGAGTTGAGTGGGGAACTAGAGGACCAGGATGAAATAAGGGGCTTAAGACTCCCTGATGTTCCTCCAATCCAGGATTTCCACTCATTATGTAGCTTAATGCTGTTGCATCTGGTTCTGTGCAGGGTGGAAGAGACTGTGAAAAGAGATAATCATGACGAGAGTAAGAAGAAGGATTATTACCAGCTTCCTATTCCACGGGCAAATATTCACTTCCTACAAACATGGGAAGAGACACTGCAGTGCTGGGAAAAGGTGCTGCGGGTGAGTGTTACTTGGTGTTGACTTTGCAGGGTCAAGGAGCAGAAACTTCACAGCAGGCTGGTGCAGGGGGTTGTGTGTCTGCACATCAAGGACAGCTGCTTTCTTTAGGCTTGTCTGATTGGGGAATGCACTGGGAATTGCTGTGCTGGGTAAAGGGGTAACTCAGGTGGGCTATGAATGTTACTTGTCTCTGCAGTATTTTGCACAATAGCAAAGAGGTGGAAAGGAAATCCTTGTGCTCTGGACAGGGACTGTCCAGGCTACTTTCAGGCATTTCAGTCTCTTAAGTGAAGGCTTTTGCCTGTGTTACAGCCCGGGCAGGTTGTTGGCATTGACATGGAGTGGAAACCTTCATTCGGCATGGTTGGGAAGCCCCGTGTCTCCCTCCTTCAAATTGCTGTGAAGGATGAGGTGTTCCTGCTTGACTTGCCAAAGCTCCTGGAGCAAGCTGAGACCGAGGATGAGAAGGAGAAGCTTCCCCATTTCATCCAGATGCTCTATTCAGATGCAGCCATCACTAAACTAGGTAACGTGCATCTCTTGTCCCTGCCTCGGGTCTTTATACATCTTGTTTCGGGTAATTCCTGTGCCCTCTTGGAGTTGGCATTCTCTCAATCCACTTATCATAGGACCAGCTTTTATAGCCCTGAGTATTCAAATACTGCCATGCCAGGTAACAGGGTGTCTGGTGTAGCTGGGAATGGTAGAAGTGTTTCCCTGCTTCAGGCCAAACCCAAGATTTCTGGCTTAGCCTCCCTGTGGACTTGGGATTGCCTTACTTCCATACCAAACCCCAGCTTGCACCCAGCCTTGGGTGGTCTAGGGAATTGTGTCACACAGCGCTCTCTGGATTTGCTGTCCCTGTCCCAAAGTCACTGTGCTGGACAGCAGAGCTCACTGGCTTCACCATACCTGGTCTGAGATGCTCTTGGAGGCTTTTGGTAGGAGTTGTTAAGCCTTAAGTTCACCAGCAAATTCATAATTGCCGTTCACTGACCTAGCAGATTTTAAGTTGAGCTTAAACTCAGCATCTTTAATCCCCCTCTTCTCTGCCAATCTTGGTCTGCAAGAGTATCTCAGGAACAGGAGAGACAGGAGTCTGCCTTGTTCCCTCATGGTCTTTGCACCAATGTTCATGCATGTATTGTCAGCATCTGGGCTTGGAATAGAAAAAGCTGCAGTGCATTAGCCATGATTTGTGTTTTCCTACCTGTGTGATTTGGGCTTATTTTTTGTCCAGGTTATGGGATGTCTGGAGACCTTAGCAGCCTTACAGCCACATGGTCTGCTTTGAAAGACACGGATAAGCAAGTGCGAGGTGTGGTGGACCTGCTCAAAGTAGACAAACAAGTAAGGATGAATACATGACAATAAGGAAAATTGTGTCTCCTGCGTGTGCTCCTAGTAACTGTCATGAGTTCACAGCACTGGCTTTTTGTATCCTGTATTGGCAAAGAGATGGCTTAGTGAGCAAAAATGTGCTTTCCATTTGTGGTTTTGAGGGTAATGGGATTCTGTAAAAAAAGACCGAAGCGTTAAGTTTTTATCAGCTAAAAAGTTAGAGCTTGTTATACCAATGACTTGTTTTGTTGTCTTTATAAAAACTATGAAAAATAAATTGAAATGGAGATATAGCTTCATTCAGCTAGGGTGATGTTTCTGAGCACAAGTCAAATTTGAACTCAAAAGGAGTAAATTCTTGCAGAAACTCTGATATTCCAAGATCATGCAGTATTGAAGCAGGTACTATGGAGTTAATGATATGTAGAGGGCTTGTAATGTTTCATAAGGGCTGCTGGTGGATTCAGTGCAGGAATTTCTGTTCAGCTGAAGTCCAGCTGTCTCTGGGTAAGCACACAGTAGTTTTTAGCAGTCTGCAGAAATGCTAAGCACAACCTTTTTAATGGGTAAAATTTCCAGAGTGTGTTTAAGGCTTTGGGTTGGGGTGAAGCCAGATCTTTGGGACTGATATCTTCACCCAGGAGTGCAGCAGGGTCTGAAGTACCTGCCAACAGCCATTGCCTCCATTTAACCTGTGAAATGGCAACTGCAAAAAGGCCCTTGCCTGCTGTGTTACAGGAATATCTTTTCATGCTGGAAGCAAAAGGAGAAAGATCCTCAACTACTGCTGCTGTTCTTTTATTGAGTTGGTGTTCAACAGCCTCATGGCTAAACACCCTGCAAACAACCCCACAACCCCAGTGACAACCCCACTGCTGTGGTGCAATGCTGTACAACAGTGTGCTTTGGTTTTTTTCCTTCACTGGCTATGAAACAGATTGCTTTCCAGCAAGTATGTTCATTGAACAAATAACTAGATACTGTCTATATCTAATGTCATGCCAGCCCTTTGTCTGAGACAACAGGGTTCAATATGCCAGGCAAGAGATAAAAATGATATGGTTACTGTGTCACCCCACCCTCTGGAATAGGAGGTGTTGTAGGGGTTGTGGTATAACCATGTGTTTTATGTCTTTTTCTTTCCATCAGCTGCAGAAGAGTTCCACTGACTGGAAGAAGGACAGCTGGAAGGTCGATGCTCTGTCCCCAGAGCAGAGCTGTGGGGACAGAGGGTTCAGGCAGCCAGAGAAAGGACTCAGCCTCTTGGTGCAACATGTGCTGGGGAAGCCTTTAGATAAAACAGAGCAGCTGTCTAACTGGGAGAAACGGCCTCTCCGTGAGGAACAGATCCTCTATGCAGGTCTGGTCACTGACTCCATGGCAGAGTGCTGCACATTGTCCATTACAGGCTGTGTTTGTCTATTGTCTTTCATCAGGAAAATTGTTAAGTAGAAAACAAATAAAATGGCTTTGCAGATTAGTTCCTGTTCAGAAAAGACAGCACACATTATTTTTGTCCTTTTGTGGACATGACTTTAATGGTTGAAGTTTAAACTGTCCAGTGATTCATTATTTCCCTCATGAAAGAATTCCTGTGCTTTGCAGATTTTGTCTGATGAAACATCACTTCAGTGGACACTCCTCTCTGTAACTGAAAGGAAGAAAGTCCACTTCCTTCTGCCTCATTTCACAGCCTTACTGTGGAACAAGTGCTGCTTTTTTTGTCATAGTGAAGTGCATGTTAGGGCAGGGTTAAAAATGGGTAGACAAGGTGTCAGAGACTGCAGCACACAACTGGTACTGTGGAGGGACCAGTGGAGTTTTTTGCTGATTACTCCAGAATCAGAATTTTGGGTCTAAATCTTCTCCTGGGGCATCAGAGGACAATCTACTGAAGTGAACCAGCCCTTTGTTAAATTCAACTGTCCTTGAAGCTGACACAGTTCCCACAAAAGTTAATCACTGGGACTTGCAAAACTGGCTTGGAGACTTAGGCAGTTCCCGTTGCAAGGAGCAGAAGCCGCTCGGCAGTGTATGTGGGCAAGAGATTGCAAACAATCTGGTTATTACTTTTTAAGATATTACATCTAGTGGGGAAGTTACCTTCCCATACCTGAGATGTGGTGAGGACCCATGGGCAAGCTACTGCTCCAGAACAATGGAGTGTAAAATGGGCTGGCTGGAGCTGTCATACATAGTGGTTTGAACAGGCACTCTACAATTTGCATTACTGCAGGGGCAGAGATAGCAGAAGGCCTCTTGCTTTTGCAGCTCCTCTGCTTTGACTCTTTGTGATGGTGTGTTAGGTTATGATGCTCACTCAACCAGTAAAATATTGCAAGGTATGACATTGGTCAGCTGGAGCTTCACAGGTTGTTCAGTGGTATTTACAAAGGTGGGGGCTCTTCCTTGCACCAGGAAAGCCTCTCTTTTGCTTTTGAATGAAACCAGCTGACATTCATATTCCCTGTTTTTTTCAGCTTCAGATGCATATTGTTTGCTGGAGGTCTATGAGAAACTCTCTAAGGATCCAGCAAGCTTTGGTCTGACTTCAGACCTGACTGAGAGTTTGGTGGGAAAACCAAGCATAAAACCCAGGGCGAAGAAGCAGCTGAATAAACAAGAAGTACCATCACCTTCTGGACAGGTTTGTAAACATCTTCAAAGAGCTGTGTGTTGCTCAAGACCCCTGTAAATCATATGTTGCCTTGTCTCTCAGTCATACTGTTAGCTATGCATGGCATGCCTGTTTGTAGTCTGTTCTCAGGACTATTGCAGAAACACCTTCCTCACTCCTCCCCTTTGCTGGCGAGATGTGCTTCCTCCATTGTGGGCCTTGCTCCAGCTTTCCCTGCAATTCTAAATCCATATGTCTTTGCAGAGTGTTGGTGCAGATCTGTGTGGCATAATCCAGCTGGTAGGAATTGTCCTTTCATATTTCCTCCATGCTGTGGGTTTGGATTCTGTGACCAAAACTCTGACTTCCTTACATTTGCTTTTAACTGAGCTTCTGCACTTTGGTTTCACATTGGGAATGCCTCCTTCATTGTGTCTGGAGTAGAAGTCTGAAAAGTTAAAAACAAACAATTGATCTAAAAAACCTTCCTGCTGATTGGTTGTCTCTGTCTCCTGCCCACCACCACATACTCCATGACTGACCTCCCCCTGCAATGTGTGTTGTGACAGAGCCTTAAAATACTTCTGGCCATAATTTGGAGTTGTGTGACGCTGCTTGGAACATGACTAGTCCCTTTCAGTAATAAAAGTTTCACTTTTAAAAAGCAACCATCTGGTTATTTATGCACTTATGAAAACATTAGCAGAAAATCAGTTTTGTTTATTAACTAAGAAGGCTCACTGTAGCAGTGTATCCTTTTGGTCCCAAATGTGTCCTGAAGCCGGTACTGCTTTTCGTGGTTGGACTGAGACGCTATTGGTTATAGCCACCTTCTCAGGATCCTCCTTATCAAGTGTGTTTAAATGTACAATATCCCATTAGTCTTAGTCAGGCAGCAAAACACAAAGCTGCTCAGTAGTTTCCAAAACACTCTGTGTTCATGGGAATATTGTATGTTACAACAGAACTCACTGGCTGCTGCAGAGATGGGAAAAGTAAGTACTTCAGGCTTGAATTACCTTGTGAACTCACAGGTCATCTCTGTGTTCTGTACAGTCAGATTCATTAACCAAGAGGTAGTTGGTAAAACCTGGACTGGGACTCAAAAAGACAGACTTCTCCTGACCCTGCATCCTGCATGACTCCAGGCTCTCTTTCCCAGTATTTCCTGGTCCACTGTCTGAAGTGGGAATAATGATACTATTCTCCTTTATAAGCTTTTTGCTCTTTGCTGGCATGAAATGTGAGAAAAAAGCTACGTAGGACATTGCTGGCCACGGAATAAACACTAGCTAAGAGCCAGCTGCTGTTCCTCTGCATCTGTTTTATACAGAAGCAGCAGCAGCACAGGGTTAGTGTCTTCCAACTACCTCAACATGAAAGGCTTAGCCTGATCCATTATCACAGCACTCTGAAGTCTCAGGTCACAGCTGCTTCCACCAAGATCCTTGCAGGAGCTGGTGACAGTCCAGTCTACCCAGTGCTGCAGAGCTCTGAGTGCAAGTACCAGCTTCTGGGCAGTGCAGCAGGACACAGACTGAGCTCTCAGATCTGAGCTAGTTCCCACTGTCATTCCAGCTGTACCTGCATGGTGTGCCACAGCACTTCCAGGCCAGAGTCCTCTCCTGCAGTGCTGCAGTGACTCTGGTTCCAAAGAGACAGCCCTGCACAGGTGGTGGCTGTGTCCCTCAACCATCCCAGCTGATTCAAGTTCCTGGAGGCAAAGTTGAACATTGGAGGGTCCTTAATAACTTCCCTTTTCCATGAATTTAGCTATTGTAATTCTGGGAGCCTCCCAGTGACAGTCTCCAACTGCAGGAACTCGCTCAGCACCAGACATTTGAAAGAAAATAAACATAATTCAGGCACTGCCTGTTTTTAAACTTCCGAAGATAACAAAGCTGACATGATTGCTTTGTCTACCTGCTTCTCCCTCTGTCGGATCCCTTTCCCAAATCACAACTTTGGCCCATGTCTATTAATTGCAGTCTAATTCTACAGGGGAACAGCAGCTTTGGAGGTGTGTTCCTGTCACTTTATGAAAATCACTGTCTGCGTGGAGCACAGAAGGACAGGTTGGCATTTCTCCAGGGGAAGGTTGCAGGTCCCAATTCAGGTGGCCAGCTGGCCAGCAAGGGAAGGGCTCATTCAGAATTGGCCCCATCATGTCCTGCCTTGAGCCTGCGTGTAGGTGGGTGATGTAGAAAGACATGAAGGAAGATCTAGAGGTGTTATAGAGCATGGGGAAAATTGTAATGCAGGTGGAAGGGAACAGCTGGATTTGTCATGGTGGGTGAATGCAGGGAGGCAAAACGCAAATGTACAGGAAATCACCTTCTGTTCTGCTGCTTACAGGTCTCTTGTCTTTCTGTAGCAATGCCAGGGACCTGCCAAGGAGACCTCGTGTTCCCCTGCTCCCATCTCCCCGAAGCAGTTCAGCGTGGTCTGTGATAACATGCTGCAAGGCCTGGGGCGCTACCTGCGCTGCCTCGGGGTAGATGTCTGCATGCTGGAGAATGAGGATGACCACAGGAAAGCTGCTGAGGTCAGTCGTGTGTGTCTGTGTGTGTGTGTTTACAGCTCCCATCTGCTCTCCTTGGAACAGCTCTGCTGCTGATGGAATGATCGCACTGGTTGGTCACACACACCAAGCAGGCAAAGGGTTGGCAGGGACTGGCCAGCACATGCTTCTTCCTGTGCCCATGCTGAGATCTGGTTCTCTGATTCAGGCCAAGAAGCTGTGCCACTTGGCAGCTGGTGTTAGGTAGTCCCTACAGTAGTGCATGAGCTCGCTGCTCCATTTCCAGGAGATGGGAGGTGAGCAGAGAGTGCTGGGATCTCAAACCTTGTTTGTGTCTGTATGATTGGGTCATTGACAGCTGGGATGTTTCAGGGCATTAGAAGAACACAAGCAGAATGTGAAGATGTGAGCTGCAAAGCTGCAGTCTCAGGAGTAGTTGATGGTGAGGTGATGGTAGATTTGCAGCAAGACAAACATCAGAGACAGGAACCCCAAATTCAATTTGGTTTCTAATGCACTCCAGTTTGGGCTTACAGGGGAGGTATTTGCCTGCTTTGTGCCTGGGTCAGTCAAACAGAACCATAGTCAAAAGACAGCTGTTCAATATGAAAGGGAAAATTTCCTTAATAAATTGCTATATAATTTCCTAGCTGGTTACCACCTTGTGAGATGACTCAAAGGTGATGAGCCACAACTTGAAGTAAAATGTTTCAGAAAGGAAGTCTTTAATATCTGTGCGGACAACAGACATTGATCTGGACTCCCATAACAACTTTGACCCTCTGCCTCTCGAAGCAGAGACACATGCTTTTTCATTTCAGACATACTTCTACTATGCCAGAAACTGAGATATCCAGCCCACACAGAATGTTGCTATCAAATGTGCACTGATCACCCAGCCTGGTGCTCGGGATGTTTCCTCTTCAGATGTCTGCTTGGCCTGAATCCTGGGCAGGCTCTAACTTCTTCAGAAATAATTAATATCCCTTCTCTGCCAAACTTGCACAAGTCATTTAAACAAACTAGTTCTCACTGCTTCCCCCCAGAGCCCTGTCTCCACTTCTCATCCTGATACCTTATCGTGCTATGGACAGGATGTTTTACATTGCTTTCTCTATGGTGACTGGACAAACATCCTTTCCCTATCAAAAGCCCTTGGAGTGTTACTGTATTGCAGAGCCTTTGATCTGGGCTTGGATAATCAAAGATAAAAATAGACCCCTCCCACCCTGCTTTATATCTGGCTAGTTCTGATTTAACAAAAGTTGAATGTTGACCACCCTGAGCCCGAAAACATGTAAATGTTATTGCAAAGGCCAGGAGAAAGGGTTGAAACCTCGTCAGTGAACGCAAAGTGGATAATTTGGGTATTGTCCCAACATGGTCTCAAACTGGTGTCACCAGGAGCACCTAAGAGCACCTAAGTGTGGACAGAATTGGTGGGCAGATGGGTCGTGTCCTTCACCTTCTGTTATTTGAGATCAAAACAAAAAGCCTGGGAGCTTTGCAGGTTGTTCTTGGGCACCTATGGATTATTTTTCTTTTTTTTTTAGACTACTGTGTGTTGCAGCAATTGTTTTGAAAAACCCCATTCCAAGCTAAACTTGAAGTCTCGGTCCTGCTTCGTGTTGTGCTGATATTATTGGTTAAATGTTTTATCTTGGACAGCAGTTGTCATGGCAAGTTTCTCATGCCACATCTGCAATCTCAGATCTGCCAGCCCGTGAGAGCAGGACCTCTGACACCCCAGGCCAGTCAATTCCCCTCTTTGCCCATATTCAGCTGCTGGGAGGTGACACCAGTTTGCATTTTGTGTCTTTTAATAGTGCCATTTAATTAGGACTTGATTGGAGAAGTAACTGATTACAAGATATCTGCCATAATCATCGAATCATCAAATCACTTTTGGTTGGAAAAGACCTGTAAGATCATGGAGTCCAACCATTAATCCAGCACTGCCAAGGCCACCAATAACCCATGTCCTTCAGCACCACATCTGCAGCAGCCTGAGCCAGGGCCTGACAACCCTTTCTGGGAAGAATTTGTTCCCAATATCCAATCTAAACCTCCCCTGGTGTAACTTGAGGCCCTTTCCTCTTGTTTTATCACTTGTTGCTTGGGAGAGGAGACCAAGTGCAGACACAGAAAATCTTTAAAAATGGAAAAATAGGAGAAATTCATACTGAAAATGTCTCTGGTTAAATAAGAGCTCACAGTTCATTCTTATAAAAACATTTTTGCCTCTATTCATGAACACCAATCTCTCTCAGAAGAGCAGCTTTGTCTCTGAGTACAGATGCCATGTCCTTTTCCAAGTCTTCTCTCACTGGGTGGGGTGACAGGAATATCCTTACTGTGTTAGGTTTATAAACTGGCTGCTGTAGCACAGTGCACCAAGGGTTTGGCAAAGCAGGTACGTGGCTGGGGGAAGGAATTTGTACCAGATGTGAACCAGATGGTTACCAGATGTGCAGAATTACCTGACTATAGCAGCCTATGTGTGGAGAGCTGGGGGGTATTTACCACGTGCTTTCCCTGGATCCTGTCCTTGCCTGGCAGCAGTTCCAGCATAGCTCCAGTTCTGCACCCTGGGTTGGAGGCCCTTCTCCAGGGCTTTGGGTAGTGGCCCAGGCTAGCCCAACCTGGCTCCTGCTATGTGGTGGACTAGGGAGGCTGCTCTTGAGAAAAGTCCTCTGCATCTCTGCATTTGGTGGATGTAGTTTATGGTTGGACTTGATGATCTTCAAGGTCCCTTCCAACCAGGATGATTCTGTGATCCTGCCACTCCTCACCATGGGCTTCTGGCTCCATCCCAGGTAAGGACTGACTCCATCTGGTAGAGAATGTGGAGAGTTGTGCAGGTGCCATTACCGGGGTAAGACACCCTTTGCATTTGCACTTACTCCTTTAAGCAACATGTTATTCCAATTGATAAATTTTTCTTTACTGAAATTACATCCTATGCCCCATGTGTTTCTATCCTGGTCTTCCAGCTTGTCTTCTGCAAACTTCTATTTACAGAGAACCTTAAACCTGTCTTTTGGGCCTTCTGAATGGAGAATTGGAAGGAGGTGAGAAAGTTACAGTGAGCTTTCCTCTTTTTTTCTGCAATTTTGCAGGATCAGGTAGAGCAGTGGGATGTGTCTCATACTAATCGTAAAGGATCACCCACCAGCCTGAAGTGACTGTTGTAGATCTTGCAATATTTGTACTTCAGGAGTGAAGCAAAAGCTTCTAAGAAAATTTTGGTAGTTTCTTAAGTCACTAATATCTAAGGAGAAACTGGAATCTTAAAGCCCCTTCAGCTGAGTTGTGGGTTGGTTTGTTTTATTTTTTTAATAGACTATGCTCTCAGTCTTCAAAATCATCCTCTTTAAGAATAATTTGCACCTGGTATCTTTTTAAGTGTGATAATATCCAGAAGGCTGGTAGAACTGGCTTCCTGCAGCTCCCATGGTGCAGAAGGTTCCTTGCAAGCTTGCACCTACTCCCCCAAAACTCCAGAGGAACCAGCAAGTTGGAGGGGAGGACCAGGCATGGATGGCTCCTAGGAGCCAGTTAGAGCAATGTGCACCTGGATCTAAATTTTCCCAGTCTGATTTGGAGCCATGGGACACAAAGGGGACATCTAACACTGCAGTGAGCACAGCTTCATGTAGTGGGGGAATCTAATCTCTGATCTTGTCTCAACTTTGAATGTATCTTTCCATATTTTTTATGTATATGACATTGCTGAGGTTTGCCAGTCTTTTTACCTCCCCACCAATCTGCAGAGTAAATTCACAGAGGACAGATGAAGAGCTGCTCTGCTTCTAAGATCAAGCCTTTGCTTTTGATGTTTGGTCAGCAGGAGGAGAATGTCTTTCTTTGGAGACTTTGATACAAATTGGTCTACATTAAGAAACAAAACAGGGTCGATGGTTTTTGGTGTGGTACTTAAGGCCAAGTTAGGAATCATGCAGTAAACTCTGTACAATTTATGGTCTTCGGGAATGCTGAAGATAAGTCTAGAGCTGAAATACCAGCAGTACAGCAAATGCACTGCAGGGCTAGACTGTGTTCACATCTCTTGCTCTTGCTTTACTCTCTATTTTAAAAGGGTCTGAGATAACAGGTAGGGGCTTCAGGGTTGGATTGAGATTTGTGATCCACTTCTTTAGTAGATAAATGTCTGGGTGCTTTTCAAGGACACATCCTGGAGCAGATGCTTTCTGTCTGCTCTCTTTTTGTCTGGTCTGGGACCTTGCTGGCCTAGGATCACAGCTTCACCTCTGCCACTGCACAGGGGCTCACAGCTTCTCCTGGACTGCCTTCCAAAGGGAGCACTGCAATTTGCCTCTTCAAGGACATGTGGCATTACCCAACACATCAATCTTGGGCTTGGCCAATTTTAAATTACAAATCTACAGCCTTGTGCTGCTGTTTCTTGAAACCTTTGCCCTTAATTCAGGATTCTGTAGGTTGTCACGAATCATTCTGCTGCTGGTGCTGACTCGGAAACACAGGGTCTCTCTCTGCCCTCTCTCATCAGTCATTGACCTTCCAGGTCTCTCTTGCAGTAATTATTTGAGTTCATTCATCTCTGCAAGATGAAAGTTGGCTGAACAGACAGGCACATGAGGCTAAATAATAGTACCAAGTTATTAGGAAGTGCTTTCCATCCAGAAGGTCTAAGCCTTTTCCAGAGGAAGTGGATATTATCTTTTTAATGGGTGGTGAACCTGAGGCCAGTGCACTCTCAGCAGCACTTGGGGTGGAGCACAAGTCCCTGACACCCACCCCAACATGCTGCTCTGGTTGTTCTTTCCCTTTTATTTGTATCTCCAAGCACACATCTCCTGGATGGTCCCAGTGTTGCCTTCTGCTGTTTCTTTCAGAGGAAAATGACGAACTGTGCTCTTTTCTCCAGCATGTATCTTCCCTGCTCGCAGTCAGATGTCTGCTGTCACGTGGCTTTTCTGGCTCTGTGCACTTCTCCCAGTCATTGCTCCAGAGGTGGAAAAACACGATGGAAGAGTTATTCCTTTTCTCCTTTTTTATTTGATGTTCTTTGCCTGTCTCTGCAGAGCCATTTAGATAAGGGGATTTATCAAGCTTGAACTAATTAACCCTGGATGCAGGAAGTCAGATTGGAGTGTTCCAGCTGTGAAATCCTCAGACTTACCCTGAAGCACACATGGGCCTGGAGGAATTTCACATCTCTTTTCTTTTGTCAGTAAATCACCGTGGGGAACTTTTGCAGTCCCCTTTCTGGACTTCTCTCACTTCTGTGGCATGAGGGTGGTTTGTTGGCAGGGCTGCTCAGGATCCCAGGCTGCCTGTGGCAGGAGTGCAGGCAGCACCAGGTGTCTCTGCTGCCACTTTGAGGTTCCTGTTCTTGGAGATTTTTTCCCTTTATTGAGAGTTGATTTTGGAAGAAATCTGGTAATTTTGCCTGGAGGAAGGTGCTTTAGAAGTTGTTGCCAATGGCTTTCTCAGTGCAGAACTGGCAGCCAAAGAGTGACTTCACAAAAAAAGGGGGGGAAGGGGCTACCTGAAAGGTCAAGATAGGACAAAAAAACGGTTGCTTAGTTGATTGCATGGGGAGTTTGTGCCTTCAGAGCCTTCTCTCCTGTGTTTCGTGTTGCCATAGGCCCAGTGGATCTTGAGAGAACAGCCACTGAAGACAGGGTTTAAAAATCTTGTTATGTGTTTTTTTTGGTGTTCCGTGGCTGTGCTTGGTGGTGTCAGACTGTCTGGGAAGTGCAGCAGGACTCGGATCCCAAATGTGTCCTCCTGCCAGGGTTAAAGAGAGATCCAGAAAGAGCTTCTGAAACTCAGGTCCAGAAGGGAGACCTCTGTGACACACATCTGGAAACAGTGAAAAACACAAGGGTTTCCAACAGAATCCAAGCCAGAGGAGAGAAATAGCCTTGTGCCTACCTCGAAGTGCTGATCTCTCATCAGCACAGGCGGAGCTGAAGTGCTGGTTCACATGGGAAGCCTTCTGTCCCTACGGCCATGAAACTATTTCCCTCCTAGAGGAGGAGGTGAAGGGGTGGAAGGGTGGGATGTCATTTAATCATACCAAGATCGGTCACACTTTCATCCTTGTGAAGAATTCCGGTTCAGATTTAGTATCTCCTTTTGGCACCAAAACATTTGAAAGTGTCTCTTAGTCCATTGCGAAGGTCAGAAGTGCGGGTAATGAGTCCCCTGATAATTTGGCACAGACCTTTCTTTTAAAGGACAAGACCTCTGATAAAAGCACAGGATTGCAAGTCAGGAGGAGATAAACTCTAATAATGGAGATGTTCTCTGCAACCAGCAAAGGGTGCATTATTTCTGTGTGTCTGCTCTTGGGCTGCTGGGAGAACAATACCTTGAACTGCTCTTGCTGTCAAGTGTGATGTTGAACCAGACCCAGATGCTCTTGGCCTAGAATGTGTCAATGCTGCAGGGCAAGACTTGGTATCACCAGTTCATGTTCTCTCTGCTTTGACTGAAAGGACAGTGTGAAGCCAGTGTAAATTAGCCCACATTCATTATGATTTCTACTGTTTTTTCCAGATTGCCCGACAGGAAGGAAGAGTCATTTTAACCTCTGGACTCCCATATCAGACTGTAAGTGTTCAGAGCTTCTGGCATTTTTCTGGCATTGTATCATTGTGTGGTCTAGGATGTGCAGTGTAGAGAAGAGGAAAAGTCAGCTGTGAATGCAACAGCTGGCTTAGCTTTGTCATGTTTTCTGCACTAAAAACTACATTAAAGATCTCAAGAGATCTGATCTCAATGACCAAAGCTCAGGGTGACTTTTTTTTTTTATACTCAGTCCTGCATCAGTGGGGAGAGTGATTGCTCTGCAGTGGGGGCAGGGGGTGGAAATCAAGCTAAGCAATCCAGAACAAAGTGTTTCTGTTTGACCTCACTGGCAGGTGAAAGGCAGCTAATTCCCATGCTTTTTATCACAAAGATTCTTGTTTACTGACTGGCTCCACGCTGACATAGTTTCAACACTTAAAGACATTTCTTCAGGCTTGGAATGGAGAGAATGGCGGCCACCAAGCATGGGTCCTGGTGGAACCAGGTTTTATGTTCCTACAGATACACAAAAACCCAAAGCAAAACCCCACCTTACCCTCAGCATCAGATGTTCAAAGCCCTTCATGGGACACACTTCAAAATGGAGTGTTGGTGGTAATATATTGAACCTGCCAAGTCAGTGCTGCAGTGTTATGAAGCCTGTTGCTGGTCCTTTGCATTTTGTTGCTGCCCAAAAATTCATTTAGAAGAGTGAAACTATTCCGGAATCCAAACACGAGCGAGAGTGCAGGACTTCTTTGTTACAAACTTAATATAAAAGCTCCCAACTACTCAAGCAGCTGGTTGGAGTATTTGCAGAATGTAGGTTGCTGATGTCCTATATAACAGCTGAGCACTGAAGAAAACTCCCCATGATGAGACACTGTGAGGCAAGTGCAGCTGTACTGTAGCTACAGGTTCCTAATCCAGTCTGGGGTTCCTTGATCCTACAGTTGTAATTCAGCATCCAGCATAATCTTATTTGGCAAAGCTTTAACTTCAAAGTACTGTGTAGGAACTGCAAAAGGAAAATAACTGCTTCCCAGTGCACAGTACTGTCCTTGGAAGTGTCTGGTTCCTGTTGTGCCGTTGCCATCGTGTGCCCTCAGCGAGGGCAGGATGGCTCTGGAAGGCTCCCTGGCACAGGCTGATCCCACCTCGCTCTGAGTACTCACCATGTTCATAAAAATGTGTCTGGAACTTCCCAGTGCTTGTTCCCAGGTACAAATTTCTCTGCTAAACGTGGAACAAACATTGAGGGACCATCCACATCAACCACTTCAAATTAATTGACCATCACTGAATTCCAGGTAAGACAGTGTATAAAAATTGTCAGTGGACACAGGCTCCATCATTGTGCTTTTGCATACTGGGTGGATCTGGTCAGGTTTCATGTGAAAGCTGTGACTAAATTCAGTTTCCTCTCTCTGCCTCTGTCAGCACCACACCACCAAATTATAAGCTGAAGGGGACTTTGGCAATAATTTTTCATATATATATATATATATATATAAAAATATATATATAAAATCTGCAGTGCTTCAGTAGCTTCAGAACTATTGCAGCACAGGCTAAATGTTAAATTAGAAATTGTGTTTGTCAGGTCAAAATTTAGACTGTAAACACATGCTACCTCCAAATATTATTTGTAACTTAAACCAAACCAAGTGTATTAGGAAAAAAAACATGGATCGTGATGCTTGGTGTGCCTCATTTATTGCCTTTTTGGTTTGTGACTTGTCTTTTGAAGCTGCAGTCCCAGGTGGGAGAAGGAAGGTGTTTCTCTGTGAACAGCTCAGAAAAGGCGAGAGAACAGGCCCTGCAGGTTCTGAAGCACTTCAACGTCCAGGTGTCCCGGGCAGACATCTTCAGCCGCTGCCAGGTAGGACCGGGCTCGTTTGCATTACTGTTCCTGCCCGCTCACCCTGTCCTGCACAGCAGGCACTGCAGCAGCTTTTCTGGGCCTTGCACTCAGTATCTTCTACTTGGTTCCCAAGATTTCTGCTTGAACTTTGGCAGCAGCTTGTGGAGCTGTGGAGTTCAATGTGCTAACATCCGTTGGAAGCGGTGATGACTAAGTCAGAAGAGCAGAGGCACTGATTCTGCAGCTTTGCTAGAAACTGCTGGTTTTCTGATTTTTGGTACTTGGCATGTGTTTTGGCATTGACTATCACAGTTATGGTCTCTTTGTTGCTGTGTTCCCTGTCTAGGACACATGCTGTTTTAATTATAAACCACGTTTAATTATGGCTCTGTGATTCTGATAACATTTAATTACTTTAATAGGAGGATTTTTTTTAGGACTGTTTTTTTTTTTTACAGCAGCTATTGGGTTAATTCATGTCTATACTGGTTGATGACTCCTGATTGTGTTTGGCACTGGATATATGTGGATTGTTTTTAAGAATAAATTTTAATTGTGTTAGCTCAATTTTCCATCTCTTCCAATTTCACTCTTGTATTTGTTACAGTAACATGCTGAAACCTATCCCTTCAAAACCAGTAATCTAAACCAACTTGCGACTTCAACATCTCTCATCTTATCAGTGTTTAAAGAGAGAAAAAGAAGAAGCTGCAAATCTGGCTAGAAAATGAGCTTTTTCTTAGGAGTAAACAGGCCAGCTGAATGCTTCAGTGGAGTCTGGCTCAGTGCCTTTTGGTTGAGCTCATGGGGTCTCCTGGCCTGGTGGAACTGCACGAGTGCTGTGGGAATAGCAGTGACTTCTGAGCAGACACACCAGAGAGCATTTTCTAGAGCTCTGCTTGTATCTGGTGTCGGCTGTCAAAACTGTATCTGTAACTGAGAGAGAAAATGAGAGTTGTCCAGCTGTGCAGGTTGTCTGTAAGAGGAGAATGATGTAACACCATGCAGGCAGATTACATTGACACAATCTTGTTCTTACTCAGGATAAATGTGTATATTCAGATGTAAGATATTTTGTTCATTCTTGGGGCTCTAGATTGCAGTTGTTAAATAGTGGCATGCTAGCTTCTTTGCTACTAAGAAAAAACTTCCCTGAGATCCCATAAAATAGAAGTGTTCTTCCTGATGGTTGTTGAAATACCACCAGAATAAGCATGCACAAAAAAACCCCATGCTGCAGAAAACTTGGTGATAGGTGTAATAAATGCCGACGACTGCGCAGCATGTGATGCAAAACTGACCCCTTGCCCATGATCTGGAGTCTGGAACTGTTTAACTATATGGCTTTTTAGTATGTGCTGTCTTAGTTTACAGTATAAATAAGGGTAATCAGTCTGGTCAGGAATATATACTAAGTGTTCTCTTACTTCCAGGAGAAATGCCTTCCCTGTAAATTGTGATGGTAGAACAGCTGCGTGTTTTATACGGCTAGGCATGGGAAGATGCAAGTATTTGTCAAACTGCTCTGCTTTCTGAATCATATATTTACCTACATTTAAGGCTCTGGCATTCTAGAGCTGATTTTGTTCAGCTGTCCTCTACAGGCTGTTAAAGTTTTGCTGACACGTTGCTGTTGTTCTCCAGGAGAATCCGAGCTCTTCCAGCTGCGCGTGTCCAGCAGCCGATCCCCGGGAGCATGGGGCCCTGCGGCGCTCAGCCAGTCCCGAGGGCAAATTTCTGCTTTTAAAAGGTTGCTCTTAGGTCACTGTGGCCATCAGAGACCTCAGCAGTTCATTTTTAAGTTCTTTCTAAAACATCCAAATTCTCTGCAAACCTAATTGGACTTAATTAGGATGGAAGCTAGATCCTGAAACTGCTGAGCTGTGCCTGCCGTGCCGACTGTTCTGGTCTGTAACTGGGTTACAGACTTCAGGGCTTGCAAACTGCTTGGAGATCTGCCACCTCCTTGCAGAAATGTGTATTGCTGCTGGGTTTGACTGTCCCCTCATAGCATTGTGCGAGCTGGGGCCTCCAGAATCACAGAGTCACAGAGTGGTCACAGTTGAAAGGGACCTCTGAAGATCATCTAGTCCAACCTCCCTGCTGAAGCAGGATCAGTAGAACACAGCAACATATCCTGATGGGTTTGGAATGTCTCCAGAGAAGGAGACTCCACAACCTCTCTGGGCAGCCTGTTCCAGTGCTCTCTTACCCTCACAGTAAAGTTTTCCCTTATGTTTGACTTGAACCTCCTGTGCTTCAGCTTGTATCAACTACCCCTTGTGCTGTCACTGGACACTGCTGAAAAGAGACTGGACCCATCCTCTTGCCACACCGTCTTTAGATATTTAAAAGCATTGATGAGATCCTCCCTCAGTCTCCTTTTCTCTCAGCTGAACAGCCCCAGCTCTTCCCAGCCTTTCCTCACAGCACAGATGTTCCATTCCTCCTATCATCTTTGTGGCCCTGAGGTGCTGGACTCTCTCCAGTAGTTCCTTACCCTTCATGAACTGGGGAGCCCAGAACTGGACGCAGTACTCCAGATGTGGCCTCACCAAGGCAGCACAAAGGGGGAGGGAACCCCCAAGTGCTGCTGCCTACGTGCTCAGCAGGAGGAGGAGGCTGGGTAATAGTCATTCCTAACCTGGGCTGCTCTCCTGCCTGGCCTCTGTGGAGCTTGGCTGGTGTCTGAAGGCCAGCCCTGTCAAGCTGGAGATGGGTTATCACCCAGATCATCCAGTGTAGATAAGTGCTTTCTGCGTGTCACAGGAAGCAATGTGGCATCCTGCCTGACTCTGTCTGGTGGAGCGAGGGCTTGTTTTGTCTCTTGGGCTTCTAGTCTATAAATGATGGGAGTGACTATGTCAGCAAATATTGTTGCTGTAACAATTAATGTGTATAGTGAGGAGCATATGGTAAAAAGAGGTCCCAGTTCAATGTTGTACCCAAGATTGCTGTAAAATGTTTCCTCTGTCAGCTCCCTCAGCAGGGATGGACAGTCTCTCTTTTGCAGATACAAAGAATGGGCTTGCTTTGTCACCCTGCCAAAATTCTGCCTTTTTTTGCTTAAAACAATGGCAAATACCAGTTGCCTCTGTCAGACATAAAGCATCAAGTGGATGGAGAGTTTCATCCATGGAGTTCTTCACATTTGTGCTTCCAGTTTGTGCTGCTCTGGTTTAAGGCTCCAGAAATGGACACTGCTGCTGGCTGCATCAGTTGTGGCCTGCCAAGGGTGCTTTTCTCATTGCATGTGTCTCTCAAGTGCAGCATCTTAAGGACTCTGTGATGGTCACAGAGAAGCTGCCTGTGTGCAGTAGCTTTAGCCAGGCCTGCTGTTGCTTTTGGTGAGGAACATTTTAGGGGACCTGAGTGAAAATAAGACAAATTATTTTGGTGTAAAAAACCCTCCAGAAGTCTTATGTTTCATTGCTTTAAAATATTTGAAATAAACCTATTCCCTCTTTCTGAAATGCAGCTGCCTTTTGGCTGTCACCTCTGCACACATTTGAATACCTTTTATTCAGCTTTTCTTCTTTTCAGATAGCAAAACTACCCTTCAGAAGGGGGTGATGTGAAGATTTACATGATAAATCCAGCACATCGGTCTCTTACAGTAGTGAGGAAGAATTTTTTGGCATTGTCAGGGGCTGTTGTAAGCATCCTTAAGGTCAGCAAGCAAACTGGCTTGAGTGGAAGGTCAGTGATCCTCTGCTCTTGAAGGCTTGGAGCAAGTTTTAACATAGAACTTGCATTTAAGAATGAAAACAAAACCAAACCTGATGTATGGATGCAAACATCTGACAGCTAGGTAGTTTTATAGGGGGGTGAAATTTGTCTCCTCTCACAGATGGGTCCATTTAAGGAGGAGGTTATCTCCCCCCCTCTGGTGCCACAGCTACCCTCACAGCAGTGGTGTCCGTGCATGGGGAATATCTGCCTGCTCTGACACTAGCATGTGGCCTGGCAGGACAGCAGGAGGACATGAGCTCCATTCCAGTCTTGTAAAGAAACTCTTGAAAACAGACGTGTTTTAGCAGATATTACCTGAATGACTGGCTTGGCTTTTGGCACCTTGCTTTTCTGTGCTGTGAGATGGAAGGTCCCTTTGAAGCAGGTGCAGACTGCATCAACTGGCCTGACTGTGTGCTCAACACCTCCACTTACTGCTCTCCTTCTTGGTGAGCCCAGGGTACCCAGGACGTTTTGCTGTCTCTAGGGTATGGTGTCTGGCCTAGCCAGCCTCTTGTCAGTGAAAAAACCCTTGTGTCAAATAAGATAAATTCAGGCAAGGGACTGGCAGCCCTGGGTTGTGAGTAATGCTGCTCCGAGCAGCACTGACAGGGTGAAGTTTGAAGTCGTTAGCTTTAAATCTTTATATTGCAAGTGTTTGTCATGACAGGTTGAAGGGAAAACAGCGAGTTCAGTGCTGTACGAGACCACTGATAAGTTACTCCTGTTACAGAAGAACCTAGTCGTTAAAGGTTTGTAACTGCTGTAAAACCCTTGCTGGTTGGAGGCTCTGCAGACAGCTTTGGAGCCAGGAGGGTCTATCCATCTTCAGAAAAGCTGAGCTGTGCTTTACTTGAGAGTGCAACTGCTTCTCAGCTCAATTTTGAGCCCCAGGCTTTGCTCTTTTTCAGGGGAGGGAGTGGGCTGGGACCTGGGTCCTGCAGTGTGGCTGTGCCACCTCCTCACCTCCCCTGGGTCTCTCTTTCCTTTCCCATCCTCTGTTTGATGTGACCCTTTAGCCTTTAAGCTGTCCAGGGCAAGGACTCTGTTTGAACAATACCTAACGCGATGGGAGGCTGATCCCAGGTGAGGTTTCAAGGCTTTCCTGCAAGGAAAAATGGTTGCAATTATATCCCTTGCAAAAATAAATGTGCAGGGGAAAAAAAAATATTAAAAATCTCAGGCTCCAGCTGCAGTTTCTGCGACTGAACAGCCCTGCATTTATTATAGGATTATCTGCAAATTCAAATAGGTTGTCTCTTTCACTTCACTGAATGCTCTGATCCTAAATAAGCAAATTACATCACCTATTCTGATGTCCTGTTTAACTTATGACCTCAGCCTGAGTGCTGCAGGATGTGAGAGATAGCTGCTTTATTTCATTGTCTGGAGATCTGATATCTTTTTTTCCCCCTTTCCCTGCTCTTTCAGTTTCAAAGCTGCTCACCCCAACCTTTTAGAAAGGTGTTAGCATGGGATTAGGAATAGGTGGTGAAGAAGGGGGGGTGGGGAGGGAAGGAAGAGGGGAAACCACATTTTTTTTTTAATTAGGTGCAAAAGTGTTCTAACAGTTGCAGCAAATGTTTCTGTTTTTTTGTGGTTAAGGTAACCAGTTTCATTGCTGCAAAGCTCATCATGTGCAAGCTGATTTACGCAGAGGGAGCCCAGTATGAAGCAATCCATTTAGCAGGGACAAAGAAAAAGGCCTTATGATTAGATGAAAAACCCTGTGCTTGGGGCACTTTGTGAGAACCTTTGAAGCAGCCTGGGAACTCTGGCAATATTACTCGATAATTAGTAATATAGATCCCTCAAGCTGTCGTTTAGGTTGAAAATGTGCATGTCTCTCATGAGCCTCTGTCACACCAATCTGATCAGCAGGCTTTTTTGTTCCTTTTATGTGGGTTGCTCTGTTGGTCCAGATGATGATGAGAACTGCCAGACATCATCTTTCTCACTGACGTGTGAGCCGAGCAGCTATCTCCTTGCCCTAGCATGTCATGGAAGTGGGACCAGGGCAATTTTGCTTTGTGGTCACCTTCCCTGGCCTGACCAACAGTCGTTTTATTCTTTTAAATGCACCAGCTGTCCTTCCCCATGCGCAGTAAAAAAAATAGAATGTAAAGGCTACGTGTTTTGTAAAATGTTTCTGCCTTAGCAGAGAGCAAGGGATTTCTCTCAAGAGCTGCTTAGGACAAAAAGCATCTGCAACTGAAATGGGGCTGCATGATCATCAAAGAATTTTGAAAATGTCAGTTCTTGAAGCCCATGTTTCAGCTTTTGAGATGCCCTCCACTGCTGTAACATCATGTTCCTATTTACTTTCGTCTTTGGAAAGGGCTGTGTCACCATCTCAAAGAAGAATTAAGAAGCGTCGTTGCACTGGATTTTGTCAACTTGGCAATGCTGAGGAAGAGAATATCAGTTTGAAACCCTCTGTGGTTTAATAAAAGGTTCATCCATAGGATGCAGTTTGTCAGTGTCTACAGGTCAGGAAAACCTGTGATTACCAGCCTCTGTGGTTTCCCAGATGTGTGTTAGCTGCTTGCTCCTCACCAGCCCTTAACCCCAACTGGAAACTCAGCCCTGTGCCTTCCCACTACGTAGGCTGTGATTTCTTGCTTCAGAGTTCGATTGTTCAACACAAAGGGTAAGGCCCTCTTAATCTTTTTGTTTATCCTGGCCTTGGCAATTTAGATGTAATCTGCAACTTGTGCTGCTGAGGCTCTGGCCAGGAAGCACAGCTGGTATTATTCTGCCCCTACAGACATTGTTGAGGGAAGGATTTGACCTCAAAAGGTGCTTGTCCCGGGACCGACTGAATGTGAGCGCTCAGTCGTGAATGCACCTCACCCTGGTGCAGCAGCTTTTCATTCAGGGGGATGCAGCCTTTCTTTATTTGGAGTGGCTCTACACAACAGTCATTAAATAGCTTCAGGGTTGGTGATAATTCATCATGGTAAAATGTACTCCTTTCCAGTCTCCAGTTGAGATTTTTCGTTGCAGATCTCTTCATGAACCACAGTGAGAGCTCCTGGTGAGCGATTGCTGGTACGAGCGGGGACGCAAGGCACGCTGGAGCTCCACGCCTTGTCCAGGCTCCCAGGGGAGATCCCAGCAGGAGCTGGGCTGGTAGGTGCAAAGCAGCAGAGTGGGCAGCACACTGCCTGTACTGGCCCCACCATGCAACACACAGGAGAGTGACCAGCACCACACACGGGTGCATACAACACCAATCCTATAAAACTCCCAGCCTACTCTGTAAAGCTCAGAGCCCCAAAAAAAAGGGCTCAACTGGGCCTAATTCTCAGCAGCCAGCCTGGACAGGGCTGCCTGGTTCCCACAGACTGTACACTTCCCTGCCAAGATTTCAGTATCTTCAGAAATTCAGTGGAGCATGAAGGTCACAGCAAGGGAAGAATGACAGCCTGAGACTTTTTTTTTCCCCTTTCACCAGCTCGGAGCAGACTGTTGTCTCTCCAGCATGTTGACTGTTTTCATAGGGTTACCGTGAAGTTTATGTTTTACACAGACCAGTGGAAGGCAGATCTGGGAATGCAGAAGATCAGCTGTGTTTCTTCAAGGAAGACGGTCTCATGTTGCAGACTTTCTTTCTCAGTGTCTGCAAAAGCTTCATTTCCAGTGAAATTTCCTTTACAGATCTTTGTCTTTAGGTTCTTTTTGTGGCTGTTTGTGAGAGACTGTACCCGAGGTTTCGGTCTGTGAATTTATTTCCTTTCTCTTATTTTCACTTGTGAAGCTGCAGGTTGATATTATAGTTCAGGGGAGGAAAAAGCTGTTAATTTTTCACAGCGTTATGTATTCCAGTGCTCAAAATAATGATTCCAAATTAACCATTAGAGGTCAAACCTCAGCTGACAGCTAATGTTTTCTTTTGAGGAAGTCATCCGTATTCCTAGGAAGCAATTTTGTTCCCCTGTGCTAAGTGCAAGAAAAGTATGTATGTGTGTAGGGCAACACTAGCTGGAAAAATGCTGGTTTTAGCCAGAGGAAACAGCACAAGCAAACAACGATTGGCAGTGAAAATAGCACTTGTATTTAGACTAGCATAGAAATGAAGACACAATGTAGTGCAGAGTAAATGTCCTTTTATACAGTTCTGTACAAGGCTTTTTATTCCTCTTGTGGGTTTGGCCAGCTCGTGAAGTGCATTCGTCAGCAGTGATGCTGGTGCACTGGGAGAAAGTAATGAAAGGTCAGTGGGTGACAGTGATGGAGTGACTGTAAGGAAAGCGAAGAACTCTCTGGAGGAGAGTGACACAGCTAGAACTCCCATGTGTCCCCAAGAAACTGTCCCCATGTTTTCTCTCAAATGTCATGAGAAAACAAGAGATTTGTAGCCAATTTAAGTTCTCTTGGTTTCCAGTCCCCTGTGCCTCCTGAGGTCAGAGTTCAGTGTATTGACTATGTCAAGAAGTCAAAATTCCCATGTTTTATACACTGTGGAGTTTCTCCTCCTTTTTGACATTGGTGGCCTTATAATGCTCTTTGTTTGTTTGTCATGGTAAGGATGGGATGTCCCACTCCTGGTGTTTGAATGGCTGTGTATTTATACTGGTGGGTTCTCAGGATGACAATCATAGATCAGCAATACAGTTAGGGGCTCTCATTATTTGAGACACCTTGTACACCAAAAGTTAAATAATGTAAAAGTTGTTGGTTTCACAGTGGAGTGACCAGCTTCATTAGGAGTCAAGGTGAAGTGAATTGGTTTGAAGGCATCCAGAAGCCCTCCAGGCCTTTATTTTCCCTGGATACATTAAGATGATTGAGTAGTGTCGGAAAGGAGCCTTTCTTCTAAGCAGTTTGGTGTGGGCCATCTTGTAGCACAGGTAGTATCACAGCGAAGTTTTCCCAAATCCTTTGGAGAATCTTGCACAAAACCCTTGTCCTGTTGTTGCAAACACAATTAAATGCTGCTGTGTGCTTCATGGGGAACTAACAGTTTTGCAGTCATCCAAGATTCACAGTGTTTGCCTGGGCAGCTGCTAATCCCAGCAGCAGACCTTTTTTCCTTCAGAAGAATGTGTGATCTCCAGGCATTTTTGAAGCTTTTGTCTGAGTCAGCATTATACACTGAGCTACACACACTTCATTGTACAATTTGCCAGATCTGTAATTGCTCGGCAGAATTTATCTGAAGACCTTCAGGCATTAAACTGTGGAACTTCCTATTGGCATAAAATGAACTGTATCTGTTATTCATGGTGTTAATTGCAGGGGATGACACCCTGCGCCAAAACCGTCCATCTGTGGACCCTGTGGGATCCAGCACATGATATCCTTCATCTTCTGCTATGAAGGCATTTTCAGCTAATGAGAAATGTGGCAAGCAATATATGTAAGGTTTGGGCTTTTCAAGAAGACCTTCTCCCCATAAGGCACATGCACTCTGAATTACTTACTTGATGTAAGAAAAGACCATTTTGTCTTTGTGTAAATCCTTTCATCCAAGGATCATAAAGTGTTTCAGAAGCAGAGACAGACGAAGTGGTATCCTGGTGAAAAGAGAAACAGAAAGCTCTTAAATGAGTTTCTCAATAGGTTAACTGGAGAAGTTCTCCGTGCCCCCTCCCTGGAAGTGTTGAAGGGCAGGTTGGATGGGGCTTGGAGCAACCTGGTCTGGTGGGAGGTGTCCCTGCCCATGCAGGGGTTGGAACTAGATGATCTTCAAGGTCCTTTCCAACCTAAACCATTCTATGATTCATACATTGTGTCATTCCTGAAGAAGATGGCCTTTTGTGGTTATCTTGGTGAAATACAGCTAAATTGTGTGCTGTAAGCCCAAGGTAGGGTTTTGCTGAGCTAGGTACAGATGCTGTCATTGAGTCAGTAATTTATAAGAGGATCAGGGTAAATTTTTCTCTCTTCCCCCAAGAAGGCAATAGAAATCCCTTGGTAGAGGGAAGGTTTGTATAGTGAGCTTATCTGAGATTGTGCTAATCTGGTACAGTACCCTGACTTTTTCTTGCATGGGGCAGCCCAGTATCCTTCAGTTTCCTCACACCAGCCGTGATAGCTTAGAGGGACAGTGCAGAAGTTTTGGCAAAGGTGGAAAATGTGCCATTCGGGGCACGCTTCCTGTGAGTGAATGTGTTTTCTCAGGACAAGTGGAATTAGATTATTTACCTGTCTTAATTCAAGATGCACAGTCTGAGCTGAGCATGCTCTTACTCAGGGAAGTGCTGGGGGAATATGCAGATGAAAGTTTGTTTTTCCTCTCATTTCCAGTAGCTTCTCCATTCCCACCCCCACCTCAGCCTTTCTCTTGGTGGCTTCTGGGGTAGCTGTTCCTACCAAGGACACATTTTACTTAAGAAGGAGAATATCATCTGTTTAAGGTGAGCACAACCAGGTTTATTTTCCTAACTGCCTCTTCAAGTTACTGTGGTCTTGCATCCAGGAGGGTGGACTAGCACTCTTTGTCCACTCTCCATCCCTCATGTTTGCAGATCATGCTTGGGGAGGGAACCTGTCGGGATCCAGATGTTGAGACTGATCCAGTTGAAATGGGAGCTCCCATTTGCACAGCTGGATCAGTGCTTTGTAGTCACAGGGGTCTGCAGGAGCACGTACATCTTGGATGCACCAATGGCATGAACCACTGCACCTCTGGCAGCCTGGCCCTGGGGCATGGCAGAGAGTGTGGGTGTCCTGCAGAGGTGTGGGCAGGCCACTCATCTCTGCAGCCATTAGGGCTTTAGTTTGACAGTGTAATTTCATGGACTTTAAAGAAGGGGAGATCACAGAGTTCAGTCTTGCAGGAGGAAATGAGCTGGTGGTTGGAGAAAAGGAAGTTGGTGACAGAGGAGTCAGAGGAGGAACATGGTTCCCTACAAACAAGGTCATGTGAATGGCTGTTTGGTGACAGAATGGAGTGATTGATGTGCAAGGATGATAGGTCACTGGGGAGTCGGCCTGAAAGCTGAAGCCTCTCAAAATGTGTGGGACATTGTAGAAAATAAAGTCAAAAAAACATCAAGGAAAGCAAGACAGCTTCTTGCACACCAGCCTGCCTCATGTACTTCCCTTGGCTTGGTTTTGCACACTCCCATTCCTGACTATACCCAGGAGTTGGGCACTAAGAAGTTGCTCACGGTTCCTTCTGTGCAGACACTGGCCTGTGCTGAAGGGTTGAGCCTTCACTGCCAGGACTAAATGCAGGTGGGCACCAGCCTGTCCTCTTCATGACCAGTCTTTGCTACGGCTGCCTCCTGCACTTGGGCTGTTCCTCCCCCAAGTGGGGCCTTCCCTGGATCAGCATCATTTAGTGGCATTTACTGGAGGGCTCAGATTACCCCAGTGAAAATAATCGGTTATGCAAAGTTACGCTGTTTAGATTGGGTTTCTTCTGTGCGGCCAGTGAGGTGTGAAAGTCAATCTGCTCCACAAACCCTGAGGGCACTTTGTCTGTGCTGACTTGATATGATAGCTTTGGGGTTTGGCTGTTGGGGGAGAAAAGCTGTCCCTGGGTTCGGTTCAAAGGGACACAAACCACCAGTGGTTATGGTGGGACTGGGCTCTTGAGTAACACAGCGCTGAGAGATCCAGCAGGTCCGAGTGAGCCTGGCCTGGCACAGCAGAGAGGTCATCAGAGGAGGAAACAGGCTTTGGGTCTTGCTGGGCTTGCAGAGTCCTTCAGTCACCTCCCCTGGGAGCAGCCTGGTGAGGACAGGTTGTGGCTTCTGACTGAATAGGCTAAATCCTCTCATTTATGGTGTTACTGGTGCACTTCACAGGCTCGTCATCGTGGCCCACACAGTAAACAACAGTGTAATTAATAAATTCCCAAGGTTAGTAGAAGGACTTGCTGCAGCAGGAGTGTTTAATGGTATCCATCTTATACTTCGTTCATTATAATTTCCTCTTTCTTGCCAGTAGAACCACAGATTTGGAGTTTCAATGCAGGAAGTCCCTGTGGAGCAACAGTCCCTCATGGCTCTTCCTGCCTGTCAACTGTGGTTCCCTGACATTTCTGCTCAGAGAGACATGAGCTCACTCCCAGTTTGAGCTGGTTTGTCACCCAGTGGGGAGACTGTGGGTGACCAAGGGGTTGGGGCTGAAGCCCTGAACTAATGTGCCAGTGTGACACTAGACCACCACCTGTAAGGTGACAGCAGTGGCATGTAGTGGCTATTGTAAGGGACTCGCCAGCAGCTTTTTGAAGTTTATAAGCACAGGAGGATCCCAAGATGATCATCCTGAGGGATGGTCCAAGGGCTGCTGTCTGGGCTAGGTAATGCAAAACCAATGTAGTGGGAGCAGTACGGAAAAGCAGCACATGCATATTTAAATCAGTGTCAGTTTATGCTGTCGCTGGGCTGTGACTTACCGCAGTATCATTCATATTCAGCTTCAGTGCCAAAAGCAATACTCAGCTGCTTTCTTATTTCATAATGAAAAATACCTCTTTAGGGTTTCTTTGAAGTCCCCGCCCCTGAAAATCCTTGCTATTTTGTCGTCATTGTTACTGTTAACAGCCCCTGCCAGCATCGGGAGCCTTTCCTGACAGATAGCTCTGCAGGGGCTTTGTCCGGCCCTGCAATTCAGCCCTGAACTATAGACAGTTTTAAATGGCTAATGACGGGCCTCCCGGGGGGTTTCTGCCAAACTCTCAAAGACCTCCCAGGTTTAAAAGTGGCAGGGTGTCCTTTCCCTGGGGCCAGCGGCAGGAGGAATGCACACAGTCAGATTCTCCTACCTAAGCTGCATCAGCCTCGTTATTTTTTTAGTTGCAAAGACTCATCCATGCGGATACAGGCGGTTGCTTAGCAGGAGGGAGCTAGCTGTGTCAGGAGAGTACATGGAATAGAGGCAAAAGGTTAGGTGGAAAGTATCCCCACTAGTTAGAGGCATTATTGTGCTTTAACGTTGCAAATGTTATTTTTGAAAGTCATGGAAAAATAAGAAAGGCTCTGAAAAATTTAGGCAGGGTCTGTGTCAGAGGTATGACAAGGTTCATTATTCCCCAGTGTATAGTGATGTAACAGTGATATTTACAGGTGACAAATAGGAATGTGAACGGGGTCTAAATGAGCTGGACTCCTGAGTGCCATTTTCAGAAAAGAGGTAGAAAAACACTGGATTATCCCTGAGGGTCTGTTGGAAATGGGACTGGGACTCTTGTGCCACGATTTCAGGAGAGTTTTAAGTTGGTGGAGGTGGATGCTGCTGAAGCTGTGCCTCTCCCCTCTCCTCTGCCCTGGTGCCTCCCTAAGCCCCCTTGTCCCAGCACAAGCGCTTGTTTAACTGCAGGGTCACTGGATCAGGGAACTGATCCCAGTTGAAACAGACCTGTCAAAACCAGGTGATTAATTTTCACCCAGCTCAGTTCCCCAGTCTGGCTTGCTCTGCAGCTGCCCAGATGTGTGGGAAGGGAGCAGAACTCTGCTGTGGCAGCAAGGGCTTGCACTGGCCACAGCCCTTGTGAGCCCACAGCTGAAGGAGCTCAGCCTGGTGCTTCGACAGCCCTGGTCTATTCAGTCCTGGCCAAAGGGAGGGAATGTAGCTAGTACAGCATGGTGTGCCAGGGAGGGGCTGGCCAGGAAGGTTGGCCTGTCTCCCCTTAGCTCTGGAGATGAAACCTCAGCATGTCTCAGCCCTACCCTGTCAATATCCATACATTTTGGACTCTTCTGGCATTTCAAAATCTGTTCAGGTTCAAATTTGATCTTCGGCTTTATAGATGAAGTGTGCAGTCAGATGGATGATTATTCCCATATAAACAGAAATGGTGCCATTTTGATCAGCCTGCAGCTGAGGTGCACTTTGACATAGTTTTGCATCATTCTGAACACAGTTTACAGCTTCTAAGTGCATTTCTCAACTCAATTCTAGTGAAAAGGGCTCTTCTTCTCAGTGATTAGCAAATGAATTTCCCAGATAATATATAAGAATTGGTTCATTGCTTTGCAGTTGTGCTAAAAGAGTAACAATTAATAAATTTTCTTCTGTGTTACAATAATTGCTTTTTTATTTTAATGGAGGGCAAAGCTGCCATCTCTTAAAATGATTCTGTGCCTTTAACTGGGCTGCTGTTGTACAGAGCAGTTGAAGCTTCATTTAGCCTGAATGAAAAACTTGATGCATGTTGCTGAGGAGAGGAAACTGGTGGTAGATTATTTACTTGGAATGCCCTACAGCAATGAGATTATAAATGGAGAGGGGAAGCACCAAGAGCACTGAGATCTGAACCAGAGGAAATGCATGAAGCCTTGAAGTGACCTTATGTAAATGTCTAATGATGAGGCTTAATTGAACTCATTTTTTTCTGGGGGTTGTAAAGATCAAAATAACAACAGCCTTGAAATGCAAAGGTCTCAGGATGATGCATAGGAATGTCTGGTTGCATAGAGCTGAAAACTGCCCCAGGTTGGGGTGCCCAGCCTTCCCAGCAGCTGGATACTGGGCCCAGTTGTGCTCTAGGTGCTGTGATGCCCAGGGACCTTTAATGAGGCTGCTCAAGGTGCAGAAGGAGTGCTGAGTGTCCCGGTCCTGCCTTCCATCTCTGTGTCCCCAGCCTCTGCTTAAACACTTACTTTCAACTCTGTGTTTCTGCACTGCATCCCAAGAAGCCTGGCGTGCCCCAGCATGCAAACGCCGTTCCTCTGGGAATGCTGCTGGCCAAACGGGCTTGTGGCCTCAGCCCAGCCCTGTGGGGGCAAGTGCCCCAGTGCACAGCCGTAGTAATCCCAGTGCACAGCCACAGGAATCCCAGTGAGGAGAAGCAGAGCAGGCCTCAAAGGGTCACAGGGCTGTGCCCTTCTCACTGAGGCTGGTTCCTGACATGAAATAATGTGGGCATGTGTTCAGTGTGACAGTGTCAGAAACTGATGCAGAGACTGTCAAGACCAAATTCCTGTGCTTTTCCTAGAGCTTGAGATTTTTTTCCTTTGTGCTTGCATTCAGCTCTAGGATTCATTCTCCCCTTTTGTACTAATGCATTTGTGGTTAACATGAAGTATTGATCTGGGGAGGAAAAACAAGTGATCACCTCCATGAAGAATACTTATTACTGATTCTGGTGCCCAAATTCTCCAGGATGGTGTTTTCCAAGGTCCTGCAGAGTTGTATACCCACATGCACTGAATGTCTGTGAAACACCAGCTGCCAAAGTCTCCTGTGTTTGATTCAAAATACCAGATTAATTGATTTATGTAGATTCATAAACAGCAGTAGAAAGCAGGAGGTTCTGACCCAGTGAGAAACTGCGAATATGGCTGTGAACAGCAGGCTAATGAAGATGAAAAACCTCCCCTGTCCAGAGTAATCCAAACACAGTCTTACATATGAGTCTGTTGGCCCAAGTGCAGCTGGTTGCCTTTTCAGTAATCTGAAGTCAGAGCAGTACCCTGAGGAGCCAAGGGGACAGTGACTGTTAGGACATAGCAGAGGTCAGCCATGCTCCTGCCTCAGCCCAACAACTTCCTGCAGTGGAGGTGACCATGGTGGCACAGCAGTGCCAGTGCAGCTCCAGGGCCATGCTCCCATGGGCACAGCCCAGCTTCCCAGCTCCCTCTGACCCAAAGACAGCAAGAAACTTGACGTCTTCCCTTTGGAGGGATGCTGGAAAATCTCACTGTATTTAAAGTTCCCATGGCTGCAGTTTGAATTTGGCACACAGTTGGCCAGGGGGTTATCTGAGGTCATGTACTCAAATAGTTGTAGATAAAACAAGGGCCTGTTTGGATTGGAAATCTCCAGAGGGCTTTTCCTTTGCACGCGGGTAATGATATTGCAAGAGGACATGAGCCAAAATAAAGATTCGTCTCCGTGTGCAGTAGCTCGGTAAAATAAAATAAGCAGTGGAAAAAAAAAAAAAGAAGAAGGAAAAAAAGAGAAAATAATAATAAAAAAGAAGACTGTTTTCATTAATTTATTTTCTGAACTTGCTATTGAGTTGGAGGAATTGCAGCCAAGGAGAGGGAGTCCTGCAGCAAGGCGCCATCCAGGACCGGGCTCGCTGTGCCGCTTCTCCAGGGAATTCCCGGTGGCTGCGGGAAGGCTCCAGGTTTGGGCCCTGCTCCCCTGCCATGGCACCCACTGCCATGCTGGTCCCTGTGCTTCAGAACTGGGGCACAGAGGCACTGCTGGGTGGCTTCCTCAGCTCCCGGCTGCCTCCAGCCTTGCAGCTCCTGCTGCTCTGCTGATGAAGTTTGTTTTGAAAAATCCCTGCCAGTTGGGGTGGTTATGAAGAGTGAGAAGTTAATAGTATTTGGAAGTTAAAATCACAGAATCACAGAATGGTTTGGGTTGGAAGGGACCTTAAAGACCATCTAGATCCAACCCCCCTGCATGGGCAGGGACATCTCCCACCAGCCCAGGTTGCTCCAAGCCCCATCCAACCTGACCTTGAACACGGCCAGGGATGGGGCCTCCACAGTCTCCCTGGGCAACCTGGGCCAATGTCTTACCACCCTCATAGTAAAGAATTTCCCTCTAATATAAGGGTACAGAGAAGGGCCACCAAAACTATCAAAGGCCTGGAGCAACTCTGCTCTGGAGACAGGCTGAGAGAGTTGGGGCTGTTCAGCCTGGAGAAGAGAAGGCTCCAGGGAGACCTTAGAGCACCTTCCAGTAGTTGAAAGGGGCTCCAGGAAAGCTGGGGAGGGGCTTTTCATCAGAGAAGACAGTGATAGGACAAGGGGTAATGGTTTTAAACTGAGAGGGGAGATTTAGTTAGGAAGAAATTCTTCACTATAAGGATGGTGAGGAACTGGAATGAGTTGCCCAGGGAGGTTGTTGATGCCCCATCCCTGGAGGTTTTTAAGGCCAGGTTGGACGAGGTTTTGTGCAACCTGGTCTAGTGGTTCGGTTCCCTGCTCATGGCAGGGGGGTTGGAACCTGATGATCTTTAACGTCCCTTCCAACCTTAATGCTTCTATGATTCTATGATTAATATCTAATCTAGATTTCCCTTCTTCAAGTTTTAAACCATTACCCCGTGTCCTCTCGCTACATGCCCCTGCAAAAAGTCCTGCCCCATCTTTTTTGTAGCCAGCCCCCTTCAGGTATTGAAGGCTGCTATAAGGTCACCTCAGAGCCTCCTCTACTCCAGGCTGAACAGCCCCAACTTCCTCAGCCTCTCTTCATATGGGGGGAATATAAAGAGGAAATAAAGCTTCCGACAGTTTTTTTCACAGGCCCTTGGGCTTTTATGGGAAACTATTTACTCACCACTTAATGGCAGACTGCAGAGCAAAGCACATTTGGACACGAAATGTGGACAGTACTTTTCCAAGCTGCCATTAGAGAAAGGCATATGCCTGTAACGATGGCTCTCTTCCCTGCTCGCGGCCTGCTACAACAATCTTCATGGCTTCACAGCATTTTCTTATGAAAATAATTGAAATGCAAAAGCAAAGTGACAAATTTGGCAAGAAAATTAGGCCTTTGGAGGCTCTCTGCCTTCCTGTGGTGCAGCGGGATGCTGTGGTGATAGATGCTGCTATAAAAGCATCACCCAGCAGGTAGTGAGAAAGTGAAGACGAGACAGGAATGAGGAGGGAAAGCTGACGGAAAAGGTGTTCCCTTCATTTCACAGTGGGCTGTGGCTCAGGGCACTGGGGAGAGTGAAATGGGACTTGGCTTTTGGTGCCATGGGGTCTGGCAAGTGGGCCTGCTGGAGCACACGGTGGGGTGGCAGAGGGTCAGCTTTTCTGGCCAGGAGGTGCCCACACCACCCAGAGCTGTGGCTGCCACGTGTTGGGGAGCAGCTCCACGTTGTACCCAGTCTCTGTTGCTCCTGCTCTCTCCTCCCACAGGCAGGTGTGGTACCAGAAATCTCCATGCCCATCCCTGAAATCCCCATGGAGTGTGGCTGTGCAAGTCCTGCTGAGCTGCAAACTTCCAGAGGTGTGTTTTGGGTGGCTTTGTGATGGGTAGCACAGAGACAGTGCTGTCCTCCAGGCCCTCAGTGGGAGAGGGAGCTCCAAAGTGAGAAGCTGCTGTTTGAGAAGAGAGCATGTCCCACACCATGGCTGTCATCCTGGTGTCAGAGGGACGCACTGCACATCCTTTAGGGCTTTCCCTGGAGAACTAGGAACCTACAAACCTCTCACTAATGCTATTTTCATTTCTGTGTAGAAGTTACCTGAAAACAGCTTGCAGCTTTGTTACGCTTGTTTGTTCTGTTGATTTGGGGATTGCTTGCTGAGGACCTCCAGAAGTGGATGTTGTGTTGGTGTTTGGGACATGAGGAACCCAATTCCCACAGAGTTTAGTGGGATTCATGTACCCATCTCCTCTGGGCCACTGAGAATTCAGCCTCCATCAACAAATCTTTATCTGCATCTTTATTAGAGTTCACTCAAGGTGCTCACTGGAGACTTTGGGAGTATGACGGGTTGAATTCATCAATCTATTTCTTTCCCCTGTCTGGATTCAAGCAACTGATAAATGGAGGTTTCTGGCACAAATTCTGAACTTTACATCTTCACAATTCAGTTTCGGCTAGTACAGGCTTCCAATGTATAGTCACATTCCTTCTGTGAAGCCAGTTTGTTAGTAGGGAAGGAGTCAGAAAAAGGTCATGTGTTCATCAGGATTCATATTTAGAAAGGGAACGAGGCTGCCTGTCTCCTTGGAGCATTGGCACTGTTTTTCTCCTTATAGGGAGTATTTTAATAATGGTAACACTGTCGTTTTCCAGCTTATGGGGACATATAGTGTTCCCAAAAAGCCCTCCTTGCAGTCAATGCTGCCAAGCCATTTTCTCTCTGTGTGCATCCTGTGCATGTTACTACAGCCTTTCTGTATCTCGTAGACATGACATTTCTTAAGGTGCTTATGATGGACTTTTAATGCTGATCTCCCAAGACAAATCTCTGATCAAATACTTTAGGTCTATAACATTTCATCAAAAGCACTTCTGAGCTGCTGGGTTTCATTCTGAGCATGCATGGATGGACTGGGGAAAAAATCTAAGTCCTTACTGAGAAGAGAAAGGGAAAACAGGGGGGCTTGGCACTTGTATGTAGACCTTCCTCCTAGAAGGCCTGAGTGCAAGTCTTCCTTGGGTGGCCTTTGGAGAGGAGCGATGTGTTGCCTTCTTGCTGCTGGGGGTGGTGGGTTGTGTGGTGGAGCTGGTCAGGGCTGGCTGTATGGTCACACTGGTGGGCAGTGCCTTCCAGCCCAGAGCCAGCACCACAAATTAGTTTAAATTTTGTAATTTATTTTAATTTTTTTTGCAAGAATATGAATTGGCTCCCTAATTTTTTGTTGTGTTAGTGCTTTGTGTCATATGCCCACACTGCCTTTGATTCCCAGAGCAGAAGCTTTGCTGCTGGATTTGCTATGTTGTCACAATGCAGCCTGTGTCTCTCTCTTACCTCTCTTGGGCAATAATCCACAGAACCACATCTGAGTTTAGCAGAATTGTTGTTTTGGCTCCAAAGAAACTCAGAACTTGACAGAAATGCCAACGGCCTGGTTTGCAGTGCACCAGCAAAGCCAGGGGGATGAGGGAAACATCTGTCACCTGAAGAGTCTGTATGAGGTAACTGAACACACTCATGACATGACGGTGACATTATGCACTTTTTTCCCAACAGTAGAGCAAAATTAATCAGAATCACTTTGGAACGACAACTGGTTTATAGCAATCGTAGCTTGAGTGTGAGAGGAGACCTGTCATCATGGCAGCCTTGGAGCTAATTTGCTGAGACATTCAACTGCCTTTAAATCTCCACTAGAGAATTTTTGCATTTCTGGTCGTGGGTCACTTGTGCTAATTTGGCATCTCTCTGAGAGCAATTTACATTTTTCTTTCAGCACAAACACTTATCCTCTCTAATAATGAGAATGCTCCTGTGCTTGGGTCTGGGGGGTGGTGGTGAAAGTAGTTCAAATCTGAAGAGAGGCAGCTGTTCTCCTTGGCTCACCACTGTGTTTCAGGCATTTGTTGAGCCTACAGAGGAAACACATTCTTAAAGTCTGTGTCAGGAAACCAGCTTCCAAGGCAGAAAAGTCGTGTGAATTTTCAGTGTTCCTGTAAGACCTATAATTTGTTACAACACTGTGGGTGCTGCAGTCGGTTTGTGCTGTAGGTTAGTGAAGCCCTCACAGGATTTACACCACAACACATTTAGCAGATTTTAATCTGACTTTACAGAGCTGAGTCAGAAATTGTTGTATGAGAAGGTAGGATTGGGACATGTGGTCATTAGTGCATAGGGATGTACTCTTGACATGAGTGCAAGGCCATGAGTTTGAGTGTAAACTGGCCAAGAAATGAGCTTTTGTTAATGCATACAGTAAGACTGTTCCTAAAGTAATTTCACATTCGATGAGTGAAGCCTCAGATCCTGTCCTGCCTGTCCCAGAGTTGGAAGAACAGTGAAACAGTTGTCCCCAAACTGCTCGAGGCTGGTGAGCTTGAAGCCTCTGGAGAGGTTGTTACATGGGTGAGATCAGAAGGATGTTTTATTTATTGCAGAACACAAAAGTGCCAAGACCCACTAGAAGAGGACAGTGGTATATGAGAGAAACTGTAAAGTCCATGAGAGTTCTTCCACAAGTAAAATGCAAAGCAGAAAAAGAACTAGGCACTGGTGACCCAGACTCCCTCTGAAGAGTCCTGGAGGGGTCATGGCCCTCAGGGTAGATGAAGAGGAATGAGGGATTTCTATCGGAAAAGAAGATGGTGGGACTGAACCTGGACAACTGAATAGTCTTTGTAGATTCCCCCCTTCTGTGCCAGCAAGTCTGGTTTAAAGTAAAAAACTTTGATCAGATCAGTCCTTCAAACCTAGGTGACATTTTTCCAAAACATGAAATTGCAAAACAGCTACTTCCCAGGAGCAGGAGACCTCCAAAAGGGAGTTTCTTTGTGTGTTGCTTGTCCAAACCAATTAAAGGTTTCTCAGCAGGCTTGTTCCCTCATTAGGGGTTTGAGCCTCTGCTTTGAAGTTCCATCTCCAGCTGGAAACTCACACAGACCTTTGGGCCAAGAGCACTTTTTTCCCTGAAATACTTTATATCAGTGCTTTGGTACAAATAGCTAATTTGTGCACAGCTTCTGCTTTGCAACTCATCTACCTTGGCAGGAGGCAAAGAGCCAGTGACAATCTGGGAGTACTGAATAAGGCAAAAATGCACATTGCCCTGAAAAGATACCTCTCATCACAGCCAGTCTGGGAGATGCAAATATTGCATCCCTTCCCTTTCTTCTCTGTGAACATAGCCAGTTTTAACTCTCCTCCATGGCAGTGATGGATTGCTTGGAAATACAGAGCACAATCCTATGTCTTTTTGGAACTAGGGAATGTTGTAAATAAAACTCTGAAAGGCACAGACTTGGCAGCCCAAGGTCAGGATGCCAGTGCAGATGGGAAGGTGAAGCTCTGCTGTGTGCACATGGTGAGGCTGAGGGTGCAGGACACTCTGCACACACTCGTTGGGGTGGTTTTCTTCTCCATGCTTGGAGCAGTCATGTGAAGGCATCAGGTCCTTCTTCCCTTCCAAATGCATTCCTAAGGAACCCAGGAGAAACAAGTGGCCTACAGACAAGGTCTGCCCTGCTCCCATGCTCCAGTCACCACAGGAGGCACCTGCTGGTGGTGTCTGTGGGCTGTGCAGTCCAGCATGCACCATGACTCTGGATTTCCCTCCTCAGTTGGAAGACATTAACATCACTCATGTATGACCCCCAAACAAGTTCTGCAATGTCCCAGCCAGGCCTGGTGAGCTGGGATGGATGCTGGACGGCTGCATCTTACTTGCAGGTCTGCTTGGTAAAGGCTTTGAGAAAGTGTTTCTGTGGAAGAAAGTCCTGTCTCCTCATCTCTCCCCCACCCCCAGTCACAAGCATCTTTGTGTAGCTCTTCTCCGTCACTGTTTTCCCATGGCAAGAAGTGCCTAGTTCAGAAAGCATCAGCCCCAAGCCCTTTGATCTTTTCTTTCTCAAGAGAAAAAAGATTAAAAAAGAGACAAGAAGTTAAGGATTTGTGAGGGGGAATGGAACATGAATAGCAAATTATGCTGCTGAGGTCACCTCCCCCCAGCTTTCTTCCTGTGTGATCAGGAGGAGGGAAGGGTGCGAAGCGGGTCTGTTGGGGGATCCAGGGGGGGCAGAGGAGTGGGGGGTGGAGTGGTGAAACCCTTCAAAAGGAACAATGCTTGCAAGCTCCAGCATTGTTAGGCGGCCCTTTACAGAGAGTGCCATGAATACAGGTTATAAATTCTTTGGCCATGGAGAGAGCTCTCCAAACCTGACTCCATCCTGCTCTAAGCCAGGCCTGAGCCCTATCAGTTGCATAGCAATGAATTCATTTACATCTGGATAGTTAATCTCCAATTCACTTGACAGTTTATCTCACTCTTGGAAGAGCGAACTCTATTGTGTGGAAGCCAGTCTATGATCATCAGCTGGGCCAGCACCTCTTCTTGGTGCACAGCAAAGATAAGAACTGTGGGTGCTGATATCCAGCTTGTGAAACATGCAGTTATTACCTCTAGCCACTCTCACTTGCCATCCTCCCCGTTTGCCTCATCAATGTGGCAGTGCCATGTCCCTCACTCCTTTTTTGTCACTGTACAACTGACATGCTGCTTTTCTAAAGTGAATGGCATTAGATGAACAATTTACACAATCCAGAGCTATTTAGTTTGTCCCCATTCACTGATGTCTCCTAATTCTGCACTGATTTTTATCTCTGGATATTTTGCACAGATCCCCCAAGGAGGAAGCACTCTCTTGTTCCAGCGTGGCTCATCAGAGCATCTTCCAAGGGGGATGCCAAGGATGGTGCCCAGCAGCTGCCTCACAGGGGGCTGTGGGAAGCCTGGGACATCCCACAGAGAGGGAAGAGGCATCAACACCCCAAACCCTGGCAAGAGGAGATGAGTCTATTGTGAGCTGAGGCCTTTGGAGTAGCACTGATTTGGCCCCTTGTGATTGGAGCAATGCACACAGTCATGCCCATCCAAAGGGGCAGGGATGTGGAGAGAGACCTCTTGCTTTTGGGCTGTGTGGGCACGTGGAAGTGAGAGCAGAGCCTGTTCTGACAGATCAACAAACTTTCTGTTTCTGTTAGGAAAGGAAATCAGGAAAGGAGACGTTGGAGGGGTTAGAGGACAAAGTTAAGTGTGAGAATTCCTTGATTTATTAGTATTTTTAAATCTCCAACTTTAATTTCCTGCAGTCAGCATCTGTATGTATTTGATGTGGTTCGGACATGATCTGTGGAAGGGCCACTCTTATTAAAATATCCCTCTTTTATCTAGAGGAGCCACAAAACTTTAACTGGTCCTTTTGTTTCCTCTAACACACAGTGTGCTTAGTTCTGCTCTGGTCACTAGAATTGTGTCTGAAAGATTTAGTGTGGTTAGCACTAAACAATGAAAAATAGTGAGGTAAAGTAAAAAATTATGTGAATTTAAAAACTAATAATACCTTGAGTCAGGAAAGCAATTTTGGCTTTTTCTTTATGCACTAAAGAATCCTTAACTTGTCTGCAACCAGGAATGTCCAAAATGTTTCCTTTTCCAATGAAAGATCAAACTGTCATGAATCATAGACTCATAGAATGCCAGATTGGAAGGGACATCAAGGATCATCTGGTCCAACCTTTCTAGGTAGGAACACAGTTTAGATGAGATGGTCCAGGACCTTGTCAAGCTGAGTCTTAAAAAGTGCCCAGTGTTGGGGAATCCACTGCTTCCCTGGGGAGGTTATTCCAATGTCTGAATGTTCTTATCGTGAAAAATTTTCTTCTGGTGTCCAATCAGGATCTCCTCAGGAGTAACTTGTACCTATTACCTCTCGTCTTTTCCATGTAAAAAGGCAGTCTCCATCTTCTTGGTAGCCTTTAAGTACTGGAACATACCAACGAGGTCTCCCTTGAACCTTCTTTATGAGTCACAGCTGAAGCTGGAAGTGCAAAGGCTGGTAACAGCCCCACATCTACTGGGTTATTCCTGCTGTGCTTTTCCTCCCATCTTACTTCTTCTTGGGAGAATCTGTAACTTGAAGGTCACAGGAGGAGTTCTTCAGTGAAGAGCAGCTTCAGATTGTGTAAGTGGTATGTCTCAAACAGAAGCAGGACTATATTTCTTCTTTGTGACCTCTAACTGAATTTGTTTTAATACTGGAAGATTTGACACAGTGGTGTGGCCATCACTGCTGCTCATCTTCCTTCAGCATGAGGCTCCTATCTATGCTGAGGTCTGTCTGTATGGACTCTATCTATCTGTCCTAGTTGGACATATCTTTAGATCCCTTTTGCTTCCTTTCCACATTGTTCTCAGGAAGCTGGTGAGCAACCAACAAACCAGCCACTTACACCAGCCTGCAACATCTTCTGGGTGTGAAACATCATGGGGTCAATAATGAGTTATTGAGCAACACTGTTAGTAGCATTGTCATAGGAACATGGTGAGTGCAGTGACAGCACAGGACAAAAGGCAGATCCCCACCCCATGTAATTTACTCTGTAAGTGTAAAGATGGAGGCAGAAGGGAGAGCATGAGGAGACAGGTCTGGTCAGCAAGCTGCAGAGGTCCCAACCTTCCTGAGTGAAAATGTTAAGATACTTCTCTGACAGTAAGAGGCAGTTGAATGTCATGATAAGAAATGAGTGAACCAGAAGTGGAACTGGCCCCTCAATGCTGAATGAAAAGTGATGGGTGGGAATGGGAGAGGCTGGAGAAGCAGCTGATGTTGTCTTTGAGAGTGAGAAGAAAGGCAGGGTCAGGGCACAGAGGCGTGAGTGGCCATGGTGTGGGTGGAGAGTGGTCATTGCAGCCAACATCAGTGGGACAAAATGGCATTTGCCAAGACTGGAGAAGATGCTGCAAGAATTGCAGGGAGGTGGTGAAAGCCTTGCAGGACCTCCTGGTCAAAGTGCCACAGACGGGCAGTTCACGAGCCTGCACCAGCTCGTGGCAAAAAAGCCACAGCCAGCAGACATCCCCACCCTGACCCACAGGCTCCCCCTGCCCTTGGGACCAGGGTTGGAGTTCATGAGCAATGTCATCAGAGCTGGAGCTATCTCCTTGCAGCTCAGGACGCTGCTCACCAGCCTCTGGTGTGTGTGTGGGGAGCTGCTTCTGCTCCCAAGGGGCAGGAGACAAGTGGGAAGGAGATGGGGGAATTTGTGATGGGGGAGTGGAAAGGTGTGCCATGGCATACTGACCACCTGGTACTGGCAGGAGAGGGAGAGGCAGGGATGTGAGGCTGAAAAGGGGACGGGTGGGGATGGGGGCAGCTCCATGAGCTCATTCTGATCTCCCTCGACCTTTCCTGGTGGCCTGTTTCATGGGAAGAATGATGAAGCTCCACCCTCACCCATGGCTGGCTGTGGCATGGCCTGAGACATGTCCCATCCTCACCTGGAGCACAAGCCCTCTCAGTGTTTCTGAGCACCTCTGGAGGAAAGCCTGTGCTTTGCAGAATGTTACTCTCTGAGTTGTGGTTGGAGATATTGTCTTGGGAGAAGCAGCAGCACATTCTGAGAGCAGCAGGTGGGAGCTGGGACACAGAAATGTGTCCAAACCACAGGAGCCCTTTCTTAGGGTCTGAGGGACCATGGTGTCCCAGGGAGTGGGTGTGATGCTCCACATCAGGCAAGCACCTGGAGATGACACTGTTCCTGTGTCGATGGCCATGGTGCTGACTGTCTCCTTCATCTTTGCAGCATGTGAACATGCATTTTTAGTTGTTCAAGAATAATGTTTTTAGTTACCAACACCATTTTTAAATTCCATTTACTCCTCAGTTTTTCTTTTCTCAAGATGTTGCTGTGAAACATGAAGGTCCGGGAGACCAAAGGTTGTTTCTAGCATCAGTTTGTAGTGACTGGACCACGACACACGACAGGCTGCTCTCTGTGGGGAGGCAGCTTGCCTGCTCAAAGGAGAGAGCTTGTGTCCACACCAGGGTAGTTGTCCATCCTTTGCTTTACCTGACCGTGGGTCTCCTGCTGATGGAAACCCTGGTTGTGTTTCCTCTCCTGAGTCACCAGTGAAGGTGGCAGAGACCCTGCAAGGTTTAAGTTCTTGCTGTTAACAGCTATTGGCTTTGCTTTTTTTTCTGCTTCATGTGAAATCAGCCATTTTATCTCAAGGTGGGAAGAGTTTGGGACTGGCCAGCTGCTGGGGAATGACACACTGAGAAATTATGTCATTAATCACTGGGACAACTCAGGTACCAGCATGGTGCATCCTCTGACCCTTGGGGTCTTTGCCCAGGACTGAATGTCATTTCAGTGACATTGCAGAATGAGGACTTAGCCAAAGCAAAATTATGTTACTAACCTTAAAATCTATGGGGAGAGTCAATGTTTGGTAAATAAATTAATGGATGTGAAAAAGCAACATCCTGTTTCAAAGCACGAAAAGACTGGGGTTTTTTTCTACAGAAACAAGACAGGGATGTGGTTTTTTATGTTTCTGTTTTGTAGTCAAGTGGAAGAGTGAGGAGTCATTCCTTCCCATGGAATTAATCCTGCTCTGCCTTCACAACTCCTCATCTAAGTGACTTTTTATTGTTCCTTGGTGTAGGACCAAATAGCTGTTTCTTGTTGAAGTGCCTGGTGACCCACAGCCATCCCTCCACATGAAAGATGTTTTCTATCTTTCTTATCAGGTCTGTGGTTTTTGTTTTTAAAACAGCCCAACACAACTTGATTTTATTGTACGTCTGTGTACACGTTTCAATACAAATAAATTATCATAAATAGCATTCATATAAACATTATGGTTATGATTTAGACTAAACAAAATTAGGATGTTCAAAGCTCTGTAGAAGCTGATGAAGCCCCTTTCTGCCCCTCTTCATGGCAGTCTGTAGAGCAGGACTCAGGGCACATGGTGCTCACGAGACAGGGTGGGACTCTGCACTTGGCACCTTTGGCATTTGCTCATTTGAATTTCAGTTGTAATGTCTCAATAACTGGTTGCTTGCATCTAAGTTCCTTGCATTTTTTATTATTTTTTTTTTTAATTAAAAAGCCAGTTCTTTTTCTTCTGTTGCTGAATTGGAGCTTGTGTGCAGGCTTGGTAAGCGCTGGGGAGTCCGTTCTCCATGTGTCAAGTGGAGCTGTCACTGTCTGTAAATGGCATTTTCTTGTGCAAGCACAAGGATCAGTGTCTTGCTCAGGACTCTTGGTGCCAAGTACAAATGTTTAGGTCACGTTGGTTTTATAAGCAGGTTTAGAATTTACATTCACACCCAGGATGCATCTGGAAAATGTCTTAATTAGCTGATGATCATTCTGTTTTCATGCTCAGCTGTTTGCAAACCCATGGGACAGCTTGAAATGCTTGCATTTGGGTGGGTGTTTGTGGGTGTCAGGAAATGGTGTTGAATTTACTGCTGGAAAACCCTGGGATGTACTGGATTGTGCTTCTTCTGGGCTGCAGGGCAGAAGTCCTCTCTTCTGCCACCTCCCTCACAGAGAAGGCAACTTTCTGTGAATGTCTGTTATCTTCCATGACGAAAGCCAGATGAATAATTGCTGCTACTTATACTACTGAACTTTCCTAAAGAAATTCTCCCCTGGGTTAAGAACAAGCATGACAAATCTCAACCCAAAGGACTGAGGGCAGGGAGTGGGAACTTATAAGCCATGAAAAACAAGAGCTCTTAATGGAAAGTGGCTTCACACCATTGCACTTGGCACTCACCCCTCCACGCTTCAACCTGCGTGGTTGGTGCAGCCAAGAGAAAATGGGGAGCAAGTTGATGCCTTCAGCAATTACAGTAATTACCCATCAGCTGGTGCCAGAGGCTCTGCTGGGCTGTTTGTGTGATGGCAGACTGGGAGAGCAGACTGTTACAAAACATTTTTTTTGCTCCAAGCAGAGGGTCCCTGGCCCCGAGTGATCTGCAGACAGGAATTAGCCACTTGGGCATTTTTGGGGAGGCTGGTGAGGGCAGTGCTTCACTCAAGGGCTCACCAGGGCTGAGCAAACCTCTCAGCTGCTCTCTGGTGGCTTTCTGAATTTTGAGGGGCTCCTGCCACTTCCCAGAGAGCTGCAAAGCTGAGGGGAAAGCTTCTGGGGACACTGAGAGTGCTGACAGAACTGTTACCATTCAAGGACCATCCCAGGCTCTGCCCTGGGGATGGCTCTTTTGCAAAGGCTGGGTGGTAGCCCTGGGGGTGGCAGTGGAAGGAGATGCAGATGTGACCCGTTGTCCCACCTTGCCATTGCTGGGTGCTGCCCTGGCCTGGGTGCTGCCTCTCTCTGCCCTGAGGGCACACCCAGACCTTCTTCCCATGTCATAAAGTGCTGCAGTCTCAAAGCCACCATGGGACTCCATGTCTGTGTCCATGCTGGTGCTGGTGGTAATGTGGTATAATTTTCCCACAAAGCCCCCAGTTCACCCTGACCCCCCCCATGAGACCGTTATTTCTGCCTGTTTCCCCATGGAGCTCAAAAGGCTGCAATTCCCAGGAGGAACAGAGGGGTTCCTGGTAGAGGGAGGGTGAGGGTGGCAGGTACTTCAGCCACCACGCTGGGAACAAACTGCCAGGAGGACTGTGAGCACTGTGGGAGGTGGGGGGGGGGGGGGGTGATGCCCCCCATGGTGGCCGGGAAGGGCTAATGAGAGGGGCTGGAGAGGCTAATGGGAGGGGGATGGAAGGGCTAAGGAAAGGGGCTGATGGGCCAGTGGTCATCCTCCTGGTTTGCTGCAGCCCTGGGAGTGCAATCTGGGACCTGCTCCCTGCCTGCCAAAAGTGGGGACTGGAGTAATTAAACTTTGGAGGAATATATAAAACAAAAGTGTTTTCTTTTTGAACTAATGCAAAAAACAAAGAGTTGGTTTCAGTTCTTGGCTCCTCTTTCAAACTGAAGCAGAACCTGGATTTTTCAAAGGAAAACAAAGCACATTTCAAACACAGCATTTCTTTTAGTCTTTTTTTTTTCTTCCAGTTGCTTTCTGTTTGCTGGGATCTGGGAGCCCTGCGGAAGGTACATCTGCCAATTATGATCTTGGTGGAGCTGGGCCCTGTGCAGGGGAACTCTGTCTCCTCACTGCTTCCCAACCCCGAGTGGGCTGAGCCACCGTGGTGGGGTCCTGCTGGTGACCCCCCCCCAGATGACAGTGTCATCTGGGCCAGCACAGGGAATCAACAGCTGTAGGTTGAATGTACAAACCCCAATCTGCTGTCCCAAGATCCTGTCTCCTATGTCAGCTCCAGATGCTCTGGGCAGACACGATGCTGCATTTGGTTGAAGATTGAGACAATTCTTGATGGTTGTGGACACCCACCTTTGTGTGCTTTTGGCTATTTGGCTGGAAGAACCTGCTTTTACTCCTGGAGAAACTGAGGTAGTGAAGTGATCCATCTTGTGTCCTATGGGAACATTATTGGCAAGGCCCCAGTTTCCAGAGATAGACCCCCAGGACTCATGGATTGAAGAAGTGATGTGTCAGAGGCCTGTCCTGGTGTTAGCTTGACAGTAACTGCTAGACAAGAAGCTTGACAAGCGGCAGGATCCAGAACCTTAGCAGTGCCCTCCTGTAACTTAGCAGAGGAAAACAAAGCTTGACTGATTAGGTTTTTTTTTAAAATGAGAATTCTCAGCAAATAAATGAGTTGCCTGCATGGTGATAATAGGCTGTTTGGAAATGGAGTCTGCAGGGTATATACATGGCTGGAAGTCATCAAAACCATCTTATCCCATCGAGCCTCCTGTGCTGAATTTGTGTTTGCAATATCAGACAGAAAAAGAAATTTTTCAATAGATATTTTCTGGTGATTTTTTTTAGCCAAGCAGCAGCATAATCAGGGTCTGTCTATGTAGGGCCAGGATATCTTTGCTGGCTGTGGGTACGTGACCTCCCTCTCTCAATCCTTTCCTTACTGTTTTGACACGTCTTGCCTCAGTTTAAATCTGTATGCTGAGGTTTGGTTGATGCTTAAATCCCTTGAGGAGTTTGCTGATGGTCCAGTGGGACCATCTGTGAGGAGGACAGGCTTGTGCCAAGGAGGTGAGCACACCATACCTGTCCTTGTCCCTCCTGGTGGCTGCCACGGTGTGCAAGGGAATGGCAGCTGGGAAGGGTGCAGATCCTCCTGCTAAGCGAAGCTGCTGACAGTGTTTCTCACTGTGTTTTAGAAGCATTGGTGGGTTTACACACCAACTATTTTTTTGTTTATTTTAACAAGTTCTCCTAAATAATCTTGACATTCAGTCACTAGTTAAAAGCTGGACTAAGAACAATGTTTCAGGAGATAGCCATAAACACTTGGTTGTAGTTCACCAGGCTGTTCATTTCCCCTGATCTTTGCCTCTCTCTGTCCTTTCCTGCAATCTCCTCATCCATAAAGATCCCTTTGTGTGCTTTCTGCTGAAAGTCACTGCGGGGTAATTGGCCAATTTCCTGCACTCTGGCAGTTTTGTGGATTCATTGTGCTGGTGCTCTTCTCCCTCGTGGTGTGTCGAGATCATCTCCCCCAGTGCACAGCAGCAGGCAGACCCGGCCACAGGGCAGCTCTGGGAAGGTGCCATGCAAAGGCTGGAGCTTGGAGCCCACTGTGCTGGAGACCTGCCCTCTGCAATAACCTCCTGCCATAGGGAATGTGTGCTCTGCTGAGGGATGCTGGGACTGAACTTTGGGGGGAGCATTAGAAATAAAGTTCTCAAGGTGCTTTGGATCAGGTTGCTGCATCCAGCATTAGGTAACCGTGGAAAAAATATAAATGGAACTTTAAGCCCAATCTCCTGATTCCTTGTGTGTGTGATATCTCTTGGCATCTAACATCTCTCTGCAAAACTGGTGAGTTTAGATTTTTGACAGGCTGAGGGCCTTAAAGCTGTTCTGACATAAATCCAAGCTATTCTGCTATCTTGAAGAATAAAGTCTTAAGTGAGAGTGAGAACTGAAACTTACTTAGCTATACTTCAATTACAGTATAGCAGAGGCCTTTGACATGTGTGTGGTAAGAGGCCTGGGAGGGGGAATGAACCTGAAAATGGATCAGAAACTGGAGCTTTTCAGAGTCACTGCACTGGTTACCCTGCTCTGGAGCTGTACCCTAGAGAAAGCAGCTTTGCATGTGAAGCCATCACTGTCCAGCTGCAAAACCCAGCTGAAATGTAAGCTTCTCTAAAGGCCATTTGTGTCTGTATCTGTGTCTGATCAGCTGGGATTGTGCAGCAGCAGACGTTGTGCAGCAGCAGAGGTCATGTTGCCAGTTCTTCCCTCCTTACCTTGGCCCAGGGTTTCACTCACTCGTTGTTTTGTCCCCCTCTGGGTGGGTTCAGCAGCAGATATATCGAGACCCTGGATTGGGCGTCTCCAGGCAGCAGAGGGATAGCAAGGCTGAGTGAAGAGGAATTGTGGTTCTGTGGACATCAATCATGCAGACAACAGCAAGACATTTCACCTGGAGTCAGGAAGGATGGACTCAGGATGGAGGTGGTGAGCCCAGACTCTCTGTAATAGCATTTTCATGATGATTTGCTTCCCCTGTCATCTTGTTTCAAATTCCACACAAGCCATACTTTTCACAGTCTGGATTTTCTCTCATGAATTTCTCAAGGGGCTATCTGGAGGGGAAGCTGTTTCTCACCATAAACAACCAAAGCCTTCATCATTTAGAAATAAAGCACTAACATGGCCCTACAATGGACCCCTTTGTCAAGTCACATCTGTTTAGATCACCAAAAATGATAAGCCTTTACTTTTTAAAGTAACTTTCTTTTATCAAAATAGAAAAGAGGGCTGCAAAACAGTCAGAAAAAAATCTACATGAAAGCTTAGACATGTGACAGTAGTACTCTGTTTTACATAGAAAAATCAAATTCCCTGAATATAAAAATACTGGACTTGAGTTCTTCTAGCAGAAGCCACGGCTGGCTCTGTAGCACAAGTTGCTACAGGTTTCACAAGTGTGAAATAAAAATCTGGTCTGCTGGACAGAAAAGCTGTACTTTCAGAGCTAATACAGATTACCTTTTTTTAGCCTCAAAGTTGAAAATCTATGTCCCAGAAGTTGCCTGCCAGTAATTGCCAAATTGCACAGCAAGAAGATTCACGTGGGGAGTGATGGAAAATGTTATGTGAGGTGTATTTGATTATTTGAATTAAATAATCCACAGGCATCTGCCCCCAAGTGATAAAAGTGCTGGCACACCCAAGGAAGCTCCCAGTGCTGCTGTCTCCGTGCTGAAAGGCACCCAGTGGCAGGAAGAGCTGCCCAGAAACCCCGCTCTCAGTCTTTGCCAGGAATCCATCTCATTCCCATTCCAATGGAATCACCTTTCTTCAGGTGAGAAGCTGGTAACCACCATTGTGGCAACAACACATCCCATCTCCATCTAGGCACTGGCCCAGATCGAGCTTCTCTTGAAGAGACAGAGGTTGCTGGAAACAAGGGCAAGGTTTTGCAAGGTGGTGAGCCTTAGGACAGCTCTCACTGGATCATAAAGCTTTCCTGGGTCCTTTTGAAAATCCAAAATAGTTGGGCTGAATTAATTGGGTTCTAATTCCACTAGGTTCCCAAACCACAGCTCCAGGGAAAGCCCAGAGGCACTGAGCTTTGGGAGATGTGGATGAGCTCGATGTGCGTTGTGGGTCCTAGAAAAGTGAGTTACATGGTCGAAGTATTTTGTGAAAACCCTTGCTCTCTGCCTGAGATCACAGCACTCGCTGCTGGCTGTTGTGGAGCAAGGAACAAATCAGCTGGTTTCTGTCGAGCTGGTTGAAACACAAACTGTGCTCCTCCTGTTTAACCAATAGCACTTAAACCTTCTTTGCTGCATGGGAAGTTTCAGCAGCGGTGACTGAAACGTTCCCAGCCGTGCGTCTGACGTGAGGCTGGAAATAAACTCTAAATTCACCTGAACTCAGAGCTGAATTCTCTGTGTTCATATTGGGCATTTTCCATAGATAGAAGAGGAGGAAAAAGGAGGCAAATTCATCTGGATGGAACTTTTTACCTCTTAGACAGTCCTTCAAAGCCTTTTCAAGGGCATCATCAGTGGAGAGGAATTACAGATCATTCCTGTGCATCCAATAAAGGGAATGGTTGTAGAAATTTTTCTAATTACATATACTTGGTTTTGAATTTAAATTATCTGGAATTTCAGTGAGTGACTCTGAGAAGGATTACTGGAGGAGCAGCCTTTGGGGATGAAATAGCTACATGCAAGTGGTTATGGCAATCATTAGCTCTAGGAATTATGATACTAGAATGATGAGGCCAGTTTAGGTCAATGCATGCAGAGAGTTTCCTAGTTAACTGCTGCAGGTGCTGTGATCTGGCAGCTCTGAAGTGACAGGAATCTGCTCAGCATCCTCGGGGGAAAAGGCTGAACAGCTTGTGTTGAGGCAAGGCTGGAAGATGTTAATCCTCTGTATTTTTCATGTTAAGTGATACAAAGGAGAGCTGCTTCTTGCCTGTCCTTTCCCCAAGCATTTGATTCTGTCAAGTGGTTTAATTAATTTATAAATGCTCTCTGGATTGCACAGTCGTGCCAAATATGCAACTGTCTGGGTAAGGATGTACAAACAAGGTGTGTCTGATTCCTGCATGTAGTTACCATAACAAGTGCAAACACGCACTAGGAATTTGAATTCATGCATGAACAGACATCCAGATTAGCAAAGAATTTCTGAATGCAGAGACCTGATTTGAGCAACAAGTCATGGCATCTGTCCATGTAAATTCTGTGTGCCATTGCACTTGAATTTCAACACTGTTCGTAAGGAATATAGTATTCCCATATATCAGACTGCACAGTTTATCCGAGTTCCCCTTTTTAACCATAGTGATGAGATCACTGGAAAAAGAGTCACCCACTGCTCATCACCCTTCCTCATTTTGAATGCCCATGTGTTAAACCTGCAGTGCTCAGAGCTCAGATATCCCCATTGTCAAGAACAAGATCCAGAGATGGAGATGACAGAATAAGGGCGCTCGCAACCTGTGGCGCTGTCTCTTACATGCCAACTGGGAAGAGATGGGAAATATACAGAATCCAGCTCCTGAGCTCCAGCCTTATGGGATGGAGGTGGTCAGTCTCAGAAGGAGACTTCTTCCTCTTCCGGTCACCCAAACTCTTGCCACTGTGAGCAGCAGCAGCAGGATAAAGCCTAAAGTGATGAAGTGGTGAAAGCACCATAGAGAGCTGTCAAAGGGTGAGACTGTGCTCACCAGCCTCTCTCCGTTAGTCCCCGTGGGACTCGGACGTCTTCTTTGGTCGTGGCATTTCAGACCATGTGGGTACGTGCATCTCTCCTCGTGCTCTTCCTTATGGAGGGGAACAAAAGGCTGTTGACCTCTGTGGGCTACCAGAACCTAAGCACTTGCTGGTGGCCAGCCTTGAGTTGTCTGGCTACAAACTCATCTGTCACAGAAAGCCTTGGTGCTTACTGCTTTCAGATGTAGTTTTAAAATACCTGTGAGGTCACGCTGGTCCCAGTAGCAAGGACAGGCAGTTGGAGGCCACAGGGAGCCCGAGTTGCCTTTTCAGTTATTACTGTGCTTTTCTGAAGAGGAAATGCTCTTGCCTCTTTTGGAGCTTTTAAAGAACCTTATTTTTCACAACCACTTTTAGAAACCTATCTTGGAAAGTGGTGTCTAACGTGCAGGGGTTTGCTGCTGCCAGACAGCTGAAGCAATGGAACGAAAGGAAACTACATTTAGCTCTGCAAAAAAAAAAAAAAAAAAAAAGAGTTTAAAAAAAAGAAGAAAAAAAATACATGGAGCACAAAAAATTGTCTTTTACACAGGGTTATACACAACAAAATAAGCTCACTGAATTGTTTCACCACATCAGTCAACAAGCCACCGTTTCAGCAGAAACATGGGAGCAGCGTGTGCTGGGCTCGGTGGGAGAGCACCCTGAGCTGCCATGAAAAGGGGACAAAGGCTGACATGGACATGAGCCTTCAGAGAGCAGAGTAGCCTCAGGGGTTGAGCCAGTAGTTTCTTTGCTGTTCCCTTTCTCCTTGTCACTTTGCTCATGTGAGCAGCCTGGGGATGCTGGATATGATCCTCCTGTAACACTGAGCAGCTAAACTGTGTGGCAGGTGTCTGGAAGTGATGAATGCATCTGGTTTTATATTGTTATTTTTTACATGCATTTCTGGATGCTCTTGTGATCTTTTAGGTCCCCCTCCTCTTTCAGTCCACTGTGAGTGCAGGTGTCAGTGCAAACTGTGACACTGTGAAGAAGGGCAGGTGCTGCAGTCATCCCTGCTTGCTGCAGTGACACCCAGTTTGGCACATGTTAGGTTGGCTGGGGTATGCAGACCATCTCTCCTGCACCCATGGCTGGGTGGCATGTGGACAGATGGGAGCAGGGCTGAATGCACATCATGTTTTGGGGACTTTCACCTTTTGCTCCTGAAGCAGTGTACAGCTCTCACTGCTGTAACTACGAGAGGGTAAATGTCCTGCAGGGCTGACGAGCCCATGTAGCATTAAAAAACCCCTGTGGACCAAACACCACTGGCAGGACAGCAGGGGGAGAGGAGCTGCTGGTGCCCAGGATGGGACTGTGTCCACCTACCAGTGACAGCTCTATGGGGAGCTTGTCAGGATGGGTGGGACACCCATGGTAGTACAACAGGTGGTTGCTGCTTGACAGGGGTTGGGACTGTCTTCCCTCCCAGTCCATCCCAGGTGACGCAAGAACCCTTCTCAAGAGGGTTCTTGCAGCTCCTTGGTTTTTTGGCACTGAGCACAGACGCTGAGCAGCCCAGCTGGTTTGTGCAGGTAGTTGTGCTGTTTGGTTTGTTTTCTGGAGGTTTCCCATCTTTTCTTTGGAGATGACTGACCATTCCTTGCAGCCAGTGCCTGGCCTGCCACTGGTGCAGCACTGGTTTTGTCTGAGCTGCCGTGTCTCCCGTGCTTGTTGCAGAGCCATCAGCTCTGTGCAGCAGGTGCTGCTGGAAGCCAGAAGGGCTGAGTGAGGGAGGTGAGAGGGATGAGGGGCACGGCTGCTGAGCACTGTGGGGCCCTGCTGCTCCCCGGGCTGAGCACAACGACTGGCAGCTCCATCCAGGTGTGACATCACTGAGCTTCAGCCATGCAGGAGGCAGATTTGTATGAGTTAAAAAACTGTGTCTTCCCAAGGCAGAGAAGCTGTGAGTCTCAGCCAGACACAGAGCCATGACAGGGAGATATGCAACACCTCTTGAGGCATTTTGGGTGTTCTCTGACAGGGCACACTCTGCACCAGCAGCCCAACGAATTTAAAAAAAAAAAAAAAAATCTGCTTTGTTCTGATTATCCCCATCAGAACTCATTAAAAAAAAACACCTTGGCCTCAGAACCAGTAACCAAATTTCTGCCTGTTTACGTCTCATGTTGGAACCTGGGTAATTTGGGGAGATTAGGGCAGTAAATATAATTGTAAACAGAATAAACCTGGATAGCATTGCAAAGGGCAACCTTGTTCAATGTTGTTCTTAGTGTCAGTGTAATTTGTGTGCGGTTTCATTTCGTTTATAAAGCTAGTGCAGCGATTGGATACGCTGGGTGAGCTAATTGGAAAATGCCTTTACTCACCAGGATGGCTTAAAGGTTTAACTCTAAGCTCAAATTCACTTCTGATTGCAGCCAAGCTCTTAGGCCTGGTGTTGTCTGTGTGTCATTGGGGCTGTTTCTCTAGCACAGGAGCAGGAGGAAGGTCCAGGTGCCCTGGCGAGGTGTGCAGGGGGGGGTCCTGCCCACACCGGTGGAGCCACAGACCCTCCTGGCACTGCTGCTTGTGGGAGATGCCAGGGCTGTGAAGTCATCCTTTGGTTCTCAGGCTATTTTTGAAGCTAGAAATGTGAGTGTAACCAACACTTCAGCGTTTTCCCACACCTTTCATGTGACACAGGACCATGCCTTGTCATACGACTTTCCCCAGGACTTGGAAATTGTCAGTTTCACTTCCTTCGTGGGTTTTTTTTCCTTCCTTTGTGGAGGCAGCAGAGTTGGTTCCCTTTGCTGCCCCGATTGCTGCCTGGGGAACTGCCTGGTACAGCTCCTTCTTTGGGAGATTCTCACCCATTTTGAACTGTTTCTGCAGGCAGTAGTGCCGTTTTTGGTTTCTCTAGATGTGTTTCACACCATCTGTTCTGTATCTTGAAACACAGAACCAACTCTTGGGGTGAGAAAAGGAGCTTTACAGCTTGTTTTATACAAAATTTCTGCCTTAATGCAATTATGACCAACATTTAAAAACAATAAAATATACCGAAATTCACATCTTTAAAATGAAATGGGTAAATAAAACTGAGCCCAGCTGTTGCATGCAGCCCTTGCCCACCCACGGTTTTTGAGTTCATTGCTACGTGGTCCTCTTCAAGTCTTGTTGCTGTGTGAAGGGGGGGACTGCCTGGCAAAGTGGCACAGAGGAATTGGCTCTAATGCTTCAGTTGTCCATATAAACCCCGAAGTACCCAGAGAAGCGCTGGTTCTCTGCTCTGCTTCAATTACAGTCAGTCTAGGAACTGCTGTGATTCCAACAGTGCAAACAGCTGTGTGGGTTTTAAATCGATGGTGTTCCTTTAATTCTAACATACTTGTAGAATGTTAATTAAGAAAGCATAGCAAAACGAAATACTCTTCGAGAACCAAGAACCTGTCATTTGTGTGAAAACCCTGGATTATAAACTGCTTCTTCTACTTTTGCTGCCAAATATTCAAAGTAAATTGCACAATTTCAGGGATGCAGTTGATCCCCTTTGTGTTTTTCTTTCTCCAACTGAGAAGAAACATTTTCTTCCATCTGAGAGGGAGTAATTTGTTTTTCTTGCTGTGTTAACATGCATAGGCTCTCATCAATGTCCATATAATAACTTTTCCACCATTTCTTATCTCACTTTATCATGATGTGGTGATTTTTCTGAGACAAGGGTTGGTTGTTTGCTTGCTATAATTTCTTAGTTATTTTTTCTAAATAAAGGAAAGTGAAGTTTAGGAAGAGAAGCAACGATTGCAGTTGTGAGCTGTGCTGGGTCTCATTCCCATCCCTGCTCAAGTGTGAGAATTTTCTCAGCCAGTGGGACTGTTCACATCCAAACTTTTTTCTCCCTTAGTTGTCAAATACCCAGATTGTTTACCCAAGCTCCATCCACAGATTGCATAATCAGTTCTTGCTTTATGACAGATATTGGGATGCTTTCTTATTTTCTTCATGCTTTTATTTTAATGGCAAGATTATCAAACGCTGGATAATGTTTCACCAGAGCTGCAGTATAACCCCTGGAGAAAGGGGTGGGGAGGCTTTTAGAAACCTACCTTAGTGAATCCTTAAATTCTTGTGCCTGCAACTGGGTTGCTGTGCGTGGGTTTGTGAGTGTGATCTCCTCAGGGAGGCGAGTTGGAGCTGATAGCTGTGGACTGGGCTCAGCTGTGGGGCTGGGAGACAGCAGGTTGGCACAGAACATGGGTATTTTGTGGGGAGTGTTGACACTGTCACAGAAAGCTTTAAAATATTTTTTTAAATCTGATGGGCTTTTGATAGCTTATTGTGGGAAACGGTTCTTCTTCTTCCCCACACAAGTCTAATTTTATCAATCAGAATGGAATGTTCAGTCATGGGCCATTTACATGCAAATTGTGCTAATAGCTCAGTGATCACCCTCAATGTCCCAGCCTTGTTTCACAGGTGGGACATCCAGTTTCCCATAAAGGTTACCACTCCAGTTTGGTATCTTTTCTATTTGTCACTTGAGTGTCCTTGTCTAACTTGTCACTATGGATTTTTGTTCTATTTCATATTCCCAAGGTCACACCAGATATTTTGGGACTCTCCAACAGCAAACAAGACAAAGGGCCCATGTTAACCATTGCAGCTTTAACAAGAGAAAGGAAAGAATTATTTTTAATCCTTCAGCAACTGAAGTTGGAAAGAACCTCTGGGGGTCCTTGGGGTTGGTACAGGACTGGTATTAATTTGATCTCAATATAGGAAAAGGCTGTGAGTGCTTACATGAAATGTTTATCTTTAGGAGCCCATCTCAGGTCCTTTTGAAGTCAACACAGAGGCTCTCTTTGATGCTGAGTGGCACCATTGGGTTTCTTTTGGTGATGTTCTGATCCCCAAACCTTGGACTAAGATCCTGGAAGAGATGTGTATATCTCTGGGGTTGCTTCTACCAGTCCTGACACACATGGGGGCATTTGGTGGAGATGGTTTAGGGGAGAACTTTGTAGAGTAGGGATGATGGTTGGACTTGGTGATCCCAAGGGTCTTTTCTGACCTGAACAAATGAATGGTTCTATGAGTGACCTGCTACAAGTTCCTGTCTATCCCAACTTTTGGGAGAGCTTCTGTGACCCACTTAGTTGAGATCTTCAGGTAAGAGGGTCCTTTACCTCCCTGAGAAGGTCCAGGTGCCTGACCACACAGAAATCAGTTCATATGTTCTCACTCATTTCAGAAAAAGTGTTTGTTAAGAGGGATTTTAGTCTGATAAAACAAATTACTTGTGAGTCAATCACAACTCAAGGATTTGCTGAGGCTCAGTGCCCAAGTGTCATTTCACAGCAAGGGTTTTCTTGCTGTTAGACTTCTGGTGCACTGCTCAAGAGAGAGAAGGGCTCAGCCAGCAGGATTTAAGCCCAGAAGCTGAAATCATTAGGCTGTTACCATAACATGGACTTCTCTCCAAATGTGTTTATAGACAAGAATTTGTGAGTTTCCAGGGAATCCACAAAGAATGGAAAGGCAGCATCTGTGATATACCATGAAGTGAGACCACAGCAGTGGAAAGAAGCTGGGTTGAACTTTCTAAAACTCCCTTCTACTGCAAAGAAAATCAGGGGTTAAGAAGGTGGTACTATTTTTGCAGACAGTATTTAGGCCCCGCCCCATAACCTGGAAGTGTTCAAGGCCAAGTTGGTTGGGGATGGAGCAGCCTGGTCTGGTGGGAGGTGCCCCTGCCCTAGTCGGGGGGGAGGGTGGGACCAGGTGATCTTCAAGGTCTCTTTAAGTTAGACTTGATGAGCCTGATGGATCCCTTCCAACTCAGCATATTCCATGATTCTATGATGATTCTATGTCCCTCTCAACTCAAACCATTCTCTCATTCTCTGCAATTGAAAAGAAAATCCACTGCAGAATGGTACAAGTAATCTCTTGCACTGATGTGCTGTAGTTTTATGAACAAAGTTTTTTTGCAGGGAAATGCCTTTGCTTTCAGGAGAGGGAAAATAAAGATTTGCATGCAAAGTGTGAACCCATGGAAAGCACAACCTTTTGGTTAATTGCCATTCTCTCTGTGTGTTTTGGAGTTTGCTGCTCTGTGTCCCTGTGGCAGGTCTGCATCACCCTTAGCCCCCCTCAGTTGCTCCAAAAAAGAGGCTGTGGACATGGCTGGCCAAGCTGCACCAGAGCCAGCAGGGTGGCCACCAGCACAACCCTCCCCTCTGCAGTCTCTGTGGCCACCCTGAGCTGTGGGCTCTCTGTGAGTCCCATGAAGAGTCAGGCAGTGTGGTGTAAGCTCCACAGAGCTCCCTACAGCAGGCACAGGACACAGGTTGGGAGGATGGGGTTGCTGCACTTGGGGCTGATGTGGCAGAGTCTGCTCTGAGCCCTGGGCTGAGCTCCTCATTGCTGTTGCTCTCCTGCCATTGCAAGTTACCTGGAGGAACACTAGGGATGCAGAAGCCTCTCCAATGGCAGCACAGGGTACCCTGCAGGAGCATTTCTGGATCTAGCTCTGCATGGGGAGAAGGAAGGGCTGGGGCACCCATCTGTGGGTGAAGGCTTTATTCATAGCCCTTCCTTAGGCAAAAATACTGGGACAATGCAGAATCTTCATGTGTTTGCATGTCTAGACCACCAGACTAGGAAAGTGGTAGACCCAGCCTGTTTCCATTAAAGCTGGTGCCAAAACCTCTCCTTGACTAATGCAGGATGGGAATTACCCCTTGCTTCTCAGACACAGCTGGACCTGGCAGTAGCAGCAGACGCAGCCTGGCACCTCGTGGGCAGAGCAGGGGTGTCACACCCCCTTGCTTCACCAGATGCTGCACCTGAAAACCTGCCCTGGTTTGCAGCCAAATTCAGCATCTCAGCCTGGTGTCATTTTTCAAGGACATTCAGTGGAGAGAGGAGAAGAAATATTGTGTTCCAAGATAGTGGCTAACACTCTGGGGCTGCAGTGCTTGTAAATGGTGCTTCTGGTGTCGAGAGCCCTGCCGCAGCCCTCTCGACATAATCGTCTTGTAAAGCTGATGTCAAGCTCCTGACAGGCTCCTAATCCGTCCTGACATGCACACAGATGCTCAGCTGAGTGTCATTTCCTGTGTTAAGGAGCCCAGATTGTTCCTGACTGGCCCTTGGGTTTGAGCTATCAGTTTAATTTTTCTCTCCCATTTATTTCCTTTCCCTGAGGGAACAGCATTTCAGCCCCCTTCTGTAAACCTCCCTTCGCATGGTGCAGGGAATATGCTCAGCAGGGGCAAGGCCTGTGTTTATTAACTGAGCTGCTGAGAGTTCAGTGATGCTGCTGGGTTTGGTGCATGTGACTCCCTCCAGAACATCACCCGTGGTGAGCTGAGAGTTTCTGTGCTGCTGGTGGGAGGCGTGAAGGGCACCCAGCTCATCATTGTGGAACCCAGACGAGGTTCAGGCTGAGCGAAGAGCAAGATGTAGCTCCTTTTTGGGTTGTTTGTTCTTCCTTTTACATCCAGGACAGCTCAGGGGTTGCTGAGAGAAAAACCAGAATGGGAGGCAGGGCTGCAGTGGGGCTGCGGCAGCAGATGTTTTGGGACAGCTCTGCCTGCTGGCGTTTCAGAGGGGAACGCACCACTTGGAGTCCTTTCCAAAGCAATTTGAGGTTAATTAGCAACTTCTGGCTTCACTATCTAGCTGGTCTGTTTATCTTTTGTCTGAGTGAGTTCTTTTCTCTTCCTGTTGTTGTTCCTTCTTCCTGAGTGAAGTTTGGGCCAGGCAGACACCCTGTCCCGCTGCACTTGGGGACTTGCTGGACTGGGCAGGCTCTGGCTGTCGCCTCCACGCAGCTCCCAGATGTGCAGGCTGGTCCTTGCCCTCTGAAATGTCCCTCCTTACCCATTCAACCCTTTAATTTTACTTTTGCATAAAGGAGGCTCATTACAATGCCAGGTGATAGAGGCCGGTTAGGAGGACAGAGCTCAGAAAGCCACAGCCATCCACGCTGGCTCAGAGGTCTCACCTCCCGGGAGCTACCATGAAGCACAGATGGGCCAGCCCTTTGTGCTCCCCGGTGCGGAGCTGCCTGGGGCCCTCAGCACATCTCCACAGCCCGTGGGTGGGTGCTGGAGTGGAGGGACGACATCTGAGCTGCCCTTGGCTGCTCCTCGGAGCCCAGCTGCTCATGCCGATGGAATCGATCCAAATACCAGCACATGGGCTCAGGCCTTGGGGTCACCCCTGCTCTGCAACGGGCATGCACCAGCCGTAAATATAGGCCACTGTGTTACTAATGCACCCACCATAAATGTTTTATGTAACCTCATAAACTCCAAGTAGCTGTAATCTTGTAAAGCCTGTGGCCTTTGCTGGACTGGCGTTTTAGGCAAGAGGCCTGAAGGAGCCAGGCCATCTGTGGTGGTAATGAGTTTCTCATCCTTTTGGAAAGAGAATAGTCCCTCAGTGGCCTTCCCCATTAAGTCTTATGTGCTGAAGACTGCATGGGAGTTTCCTAACTTGCATGTCAGCAAGAATCTAGCAGTGTGGCAAGGATAAGCTGGAGTGAAACTACTGGATATGACCTTTAAATTCATCCATCAAACTGCTGCCATGGCAGGACAGATGAAACAACAGATAATGAGCAAGGAAGGATCATCTGTTCGTGGAGCAATTATGCAGTCTATGAATTGACCCCAGACCCATGACAAGCCAGAGGTGCTCCTAAACACAGTGGTTTATTTTAGGTTGAATTAAGCTCTTTTCCCTCCCCTCTGTGGGAGCTGCCTGCCCCTGTGGGCTGGGGGCAGAAGGTACTACCAAAGACTTAATGGGGGCTGTTTTTGCAGGAACTGTTTCTTGTCTCTTAACGCCTTCATTTCTGTCTGGATCCTTTCTGAACTCTTCACAAAGGACTTGACCCCTCCTTCCTACCTCCCTATTCTCCACCACAGTGTAAGCCAAGCCCTGCAGCAATGGTTATTGCAGGAAGACCTCCACCAGGCTCAGCTCCCTCCATCTCCTGGGAGACCTTGCCTCCCTCTCAGCCCTCTCATCCTGGAAATCCTTCCTGCTCTCCTCCTCATGCTCACCCAGCCCAGCACACGGGCAGATGGTTTGTGTTGCAGCTGTCAGGCCACAGCTGCATCGCTGAGCCTCGGGACAGACGGACAGCAGCTCTATGCACACCCTGCTCCAGCCCCTGCTCCAGCCCCTGCTCCAGCCCTTGCTGCATCCCCTGCTCCGTGCTGTCACTTGGCAGGTGACACAGCTCACTGCTTCAGGACGGGTCAAAATCTTCTCTCCTTCACACCAGGAATTTTCACACGAGTTCTGCCTGCACAAGGGAGCTGGACAGCTCGAGCAATAGAATCATAGAACCATTCAGGTTGGAAAAGACCCTTGGGATCACCGAGTCCAACCATTATCCCTTCTCTACAAAGTTCTCCCCTAAACCATATCCACCAGCACCACATCCAAATGACCCTTGAACACATCCAGGGATAGTGACTCAGATGGTGACTCAGTAGGCACAGTGCAAAACATTCCCTTTGTTTCTCAGTGAGTGAAATCCCAACCTTCATATTCAACCTTGGAGTGATCCTGCTGCATGTTTCCAGTCTCCTGCTTTCATGCCTCTCAGTAATGACCACAGCAACATGGGAACATGGCTGCTGTGGGAAAACTGTCCATTCCTGCTGGCTGTGGGAGCACATGCCCAGGAATTACCTTCCCAAGCTCAAGTGTGATAACACCATTAGAAGAAGATAGTAAGGGAAGAGCAGTGGCTGTGAAAAGGGCCTTGCTCCATGCAGGGACTGGGCAGAAAGCAATTCTGGAAATGCTTTATGAGAGATGTGCGTGGATGTACATCTCCCAGTGTCAGATGGTTTGTTCCTGTAGCCAGTCATCTGGTCACACAGAAGAGAAAGCGTCTGTCTGGTAATCTCATTTTCACACTCCCACTGTCTGGGTTTTCAATTCAAATACTGCCCCAAACATGCATCTGCTTTCCTTTCTATTTTTTTGTTTTTCCTTCTTACCTCCCCCATGCTCCCTACCCTCATCTGCAGTATTTTTCTGGACCGCAGTGTTCAGCCAGGAGCAGTCAGGGTTCCTTGGTTCCTGAAATGCTGCCTGGCCCCAGTCTGCACTGCCAGCCACTGGTCCTGCACCCACAGTCCTGCCAGCTGGCCCAGCTCACTGCTTGTGTGGAGCCCAAATCGTATTGATGCCTCTGCCAGGATGAGCCCATGGTTTGAGTTTTAGCCCGTTGGTCCTTACCAAACCACTTTTCTCAGAAGTCCAGGTCATGAGAAACGTGCAAATGCTTTCCAGCTTTCCAGTCTCCTACTTTCCCCCATTAACCTCAGGCTTTCAGCAGCTGGCAGTGCCCACCTCTGCCCACCCTGTGTTTGATGGGCTCCCCCGAGAGCTGGGCCCTCTCCTTTGCAGGAAGAGCCACCAAGCAGCATTTTCTGTGTGTTTGGTGAGCAGGTGAGAGACACCAGGGCTTGTCCTGCCTGCTGCCAGCTTGGCTCTAGGATGGCTGGGCTCTGAACACTGTGTCGAATGTGCTCCAATTTCAATGGGATTTTGTTTCCACTTGTAGTAGTTCACATGGTGCAGCTCAGTTTCTGGGCTCAGCCTCGCGGAGCGCAGCTCCGTGCCAGAGAGTTTGTGTCCTATAGAGACGAGCCAACTCCAAACAGTACGTGGGCCTGATATCATTGCAACCAATTTTGGCCCCAAGCATGGGAGAAATGAGTCTTGGCAGAGAATTCTCCTTTGCTCCTCTGTTTTCCTCCCGCCTGCTGACCTCCTGGGGGGCTGTGCTGAGTAGCTTCTGGTGCTGTTGAAGTCCTCTCCCTCCATGAGATGACTGTGGTCATCTCCTGACACCTCCTGACAAACCCCGCAGTCACCACTGCCACCTGTACACTCTGATCACTGTGCAGAGCTCCCCCAGGCTCCAGACCCAGCCATAGTCTCTCCAGAAATACCCAAACCTAAATGTGAGCCAGGAGCTTGAGGTCTTTTTGGGGAAGAAGCTGGAGGTGGCTGAAGCAGGATTCCGCCTCCTGCATCCAGGCTCTGCCTTTTCAGGCCCTGTGATGTGTGACCAGCTTCATGTAGAGCATGCCCTGTGCTAACCTTGCTGTCTGCAGCCAGGAGAGGAGAGTGGAGAAGGTGACTGAGGAACGCTTGTTGCAGCTCAGGGGTGGGAGCTTCCTTCCTCCACTCTTCGCAGGTCGCAGGTTTGCACTGTGAGCTTTTGCTCTTCTCCACCCCACAGGGTTTTGGCTGTGGGGAGGCACTGGCTAGGTATGCAAGGGGAGACTCAGCTCTTCAAGGAGGTTTTCCCGATTGGAGCCTTCCTGGGCAAAGGGATCAGAGGTCCCTCAGGCCATGGCTACATGACGAGGGGAGCTTGACTGTGGGTGTAGAGCTGGCTCTAGCTCAGCAGGGTGGTGGAAATCAGGACATGCAATGGAGCCAGGTCAAGAGAAGGGCTCCAGCCCACCTCTTCTGGCCTTGTGCCTCTGACAGCAATGATCAGATTACTGAGGGGAGAGGAGCTGGTGTGGTCTCTTGAGGACTGAGCCTGTGTTAACCCTTAGAGGTGACTGAATGCGGTCTGGGGCTTGTTACTGCAGATCACAGACTGGTTGTGCTGTCTCTGGTTGTTCTTCCTCTCTTCCAAGTCAGTAGTAGGAGAGACTACGAGCCTTGCCATAGCTCCAGCCCATCTGCCAGGTGTGGGAACTCCTCTAATGCTCTCAGCTGCACCCATAGACAGTTAACAGAAATGAAAGAGCTGGTGGATGACTTGAGAGCTGTGGTGATGGACAGGCAGGCCAGAGCCCTGCCCATCCTGCCAGCACTGAGTCTGCAGGCGGGTGGGAATGTTCTCTGACAGCCCAGGTGTCAGGGATGTGCCGTGCCAGGATTTGGGTTTGGAGGTGACACATTTGCAGCTTTTTCTGGTTGCTTTTTTTCTGTAAGAAGACTTACAGGTGGGAAAATCCCTGTTAATTAGTGAAAATTCGGATCAAGTGGATTAAGAATGGGAATGCTAACATGCCAAGATAAACCATTATTTTCCTGAAGACTCAAGTATGCACTGGACAGAGTAGGAAAAGCAGTTTACAGGTGGGGATGTGTAGATCTTGCAAACTTCACATGCAGGACAGGATTCACAGACAGTCTGAGCCTTACCTCACTCACTTACTGTCACGCTCCTGGCCAGCAGTGCCAGCTCCATGCGGGATGGGCTTCAGGATGTGACATAGGCAGTGGCACAGGCTGGTGGTGAGAGCCTGGATGTCTGACTGTGAGTAAAACCCACCTTTACTCTGTGTGCCTCGCTCCTCCTCTGAAATAGCTCTGCTTGTTCCTCTGTGAGAGCTCCAGAACGTGTGAGCCCCTGGCTGCACGCTTTGCCTACGCGACGCTGCCTCTGACCACAGATGATCAGTATTTAGCCCGTCAGATTGGTTTCCGTTCCCAGGCTGCTGCTTTAGTTCTCTTAGTGCAGGTCAAAAGGCTTGTTGCCATGATTTGCAAAAAGCCCAATGACTTGACATGTCGTTCTTGGTGGGAGGGCGGGTGCCCCATGCAGAGGTGTGGGGGAATTAAATAGAGCAAAGCCGAGAGGAGCAAATGGAGGTGGGCATCTGAGACACCAGGTCCTTGCCCTGGGACTTCAACCAGCAACTGTTACCTATGATTAAGAGTCCGTATCAATCTCAATGTCATGAAAGTCACCCAGACCGTGAAATCCCCATGTTCAGTGTGGAAATACAGCATTTGATGCATTTTTGTTTGAAATGCGTTAAATCTGCATTAGAGGGGCCGTGGGGAGAGTTTGGGGCTGGTTGGCCAGGAGGAATTGTGCTGTCTCGCTCCCTCGTGGGGCAGGGCACACGGATCCAGCCGTTCCTCACGACTCATCCATGACAAACTGCAAAAATTGCAGAGATGTTTGCCACGGTCAGCCTGTGAAATCAGCTCCTCTCTAGGAATGAGAAGCCTCCGTAGCTGTGATCCAGGGCTGCCCGGCTGGCGGTGGCTTCCCTGACCAAGAGCAGCTCCCAGCAGTGGGCAGGTGGGCAGGGGTGCAGGCAGGGGGATGGGACAGGCAGGGGGACAAGCAGAGCTGCACAGCCTCCAGCATGCAAGAGGGAAAGCAGAGTGAAAACAAGAGGCTAAGGTAGTTTGGACCCCCCCTTCCCTTAACCTGGCACTTGCACACGTGGTGGGAAAGGGGTTTAAGCACCCGTGGCCTTTCCTTCCTGAGCTTTGCACAGCACAGGCTGTAAAGCCATTCTGGGTGAGACTCTCCGCTGGCAAGTACAATGTGTTTTAGCAGCCAGATCGCCCCAGGGATGTCCCCAACTGTTCCAGCTGTCCCTTGGGTTCCCTCCTTGCACCTGCAGCCAGAGGGGAAGTGGTGAAGCCTGCACTGCCACGCTGCAGGAGCCGCTTGTCACGGCAGCAGAGCTCAGGGTCTGCCCCCAGTTTCCTACAGCTCTGCCTCTTGCAGCTACGATTTAACAAATGTGCTGACTGATAATTCTGGAGTGCATTGGCCCTTCCTTTCCACACCATGTCCCAAAGGCAGCTCTCACTTGTGGAGCAAAGATGGGGAGTTTTGTCCGAAAAAGGGGCATGTCAAAGAGGCCAGAAGCAGATCCTGCGCAGAGCACGGGGGCCTGGCAGCATTTGTTTGTGCGAGGTAGAGTTCTCACGCTCTAAATATACAATCTGTGATAAGGGAAGGGAAAAAGCCCAGCATGGAAATATTCCTTCTGTAAGAGAAATAATTTGCTGCTGCTAAAAATATATGTTCATATTATTCCTGCCTTGGTCTCTGGATGGATGGGAGAGAGTGCACGCAGGCTGCCCTCAGGGGACTCGGCTCCACCGCACAGACCCCAGGCGCTTGGAAGGCTGCGTGTCTGCTGGGGCTGGAGGGATCCAAAAGGGAGGGAAGGGGCTCCTCCTCTTCTCCCTGGTTTATCATCCCCATCTCTTTCTCAGGGCAGTAAAACCATGATACGGGGTTACCCCAAAGGTCATAGGAAGTAACCTCTAAGCAGGTGCTGACAGTGGGAAAGGAAAGTGATCTGTGGCATTCCCAGAGCAGCTGGGAGTCCGTTCCCAGCCCTGGCTGTGTGAAGATGCAGAAACAGCTTTGTTTGAAGGGGATGCATGTTCAGATCGGTGGGATATGTGTAATCCCTTCCTGCATCATCTGCAGGAGTCCCGAGCCTGGTGCTTCCTTCCCTGATGGCTGCTCCTGGACCCGGGTCTCCATTTGCAAGCACTTCCGTGCCCGCGGGCAAGCGGAGCCCCGCGCAGCCACAGCAGTGCCGGATTTCCCAGGGAAGTCCCGGGCCAGGAGACAGAGCCTGCCCAGGGAGCCCTGCCTGCCCTGCTCCCCTGCCTGCCCTGCTCCCCTGCCTGCCCTGCGCCCCTGCCTCTATTTTGCTGTGCTCGGTGTGAAATGAGCGGTGCCTGCTGCTGCCACAGCCCCAGCTGGCACAGCCTCACTCCGCTGCCTTGCCGCCGGTAAGGAACATCTCAGTGAAGCCATTTCTATTAGAAACGAGTGAAATCATTGGCATTTTCTTACAGATCTGTCTTGGAGCATGGTGGGTGGGCACAGTGTCAGCTCAGGAGCAGGTTGTATTTCTTACTTTGAGAAGATGGTCAAGAAACTAACCTGGCAGAAGAAGGCCTTGCTGCAGCTGAGCCATCAGTAGTTGACAGACCTTCAACCCTAGCTGACCTTGCTGCAAATTTTGTAAATTACGTATTGCCTTGGCATTGCTGTTTTGATTCTTAAAGGTCATGTTTGGGGCCCAGTAGCTGTTCCCGGAGCATTCCCTGGCCATTATTTGTAAAGTTCCATTAACTTCCAGGTAGGTGATCATGATGAGAGTTGTTAATAGTGTAGTTTCAGTTCAGGATCCGGAAGCTGGACCATGTGGCAGGGAAAACATCATTGGGAAACTGGAAGATGCCTGGTTTTAATACATCCGCATTCAGACACCCTTTTTGAAGCTCAAACATACCCTTAAGGATCAGGCATCTTTGCTATCCATGCTCATTTCAAGAAAGTCTGCTGCCCAGACATGTGCTTCAGAAAGCCCTTGGCAAGCTGCATCCTGGTCACTGGTCATGGTTTGAAGCTACAAACCTTGCCCAGTCCATGCTCCATCTGGCCAGGGTGGGTTTTGGAAGGTTCTTGCAAAGCCTGGAGGAGAGCTGGAAAGGGTTTTTTTCTAGATTAGTTTAGGGTAAATGTGACATAGGTGGAAGTGCTGACTTGTGAGCCCAGAGACCATGTTTGGTGGCGCAGAGGGGGTTGTTCCCTGGCACATCCCCATCACCTCCCATGTCACCCGGTTGTGGAGGCGATGAGAGGGACATGGTGCGTGGGCACAGCCAGGCAGTGCTCAGGCTTTGCTGGGAGTTAGAGAAGTGTGTGTCCGTGGGGTGTGGGTTGGATGCGTGAATCGCTACAGCTGGGGCTGCAGCAACAGCACAGCATGTGTTAGCTCCGGTTAGGGATGGGGGAGATGCAAAACATTGACCCTAGAGCGGATCTGGTGTCAAGCTGCTCCCAATGCATCTTGTTGTGGACTTCAGGAGACAGTTTTGAGAGGACGTTCCACTTGCCAGGCCTGTTTGTGCAGCGGGTGAGTCCGGGCCGCGTTCCGACCTGGGCAGGAGCTGCAGGTTTCCTCGGAGCAGCCTCGGGCTCTGCGCCCGCCCACCAGGGCACCCCATGGCCACCCTGGCACCGAGTCAGGAATGTGTGTGTGCTGGGCAGGTCCGGCAGGGTGGGGGAATTGCCACCTAAAGAAAGGGAAAAGCTGCCTCCCTGTTTTTCCTGCTTCAGACCGTGTCCCGTTTCAATCGCTGGGAAAGGCAGGGCTCGGCGCGGCTCAAGGTTACGTCCTTCTGCTTCCTGGCCCTGGGCCAGCGAGCGTGAGAGCGAGCTAGACACAATAACAAGTATGTCAAACACAGGATCACTTCCCTGCAGACCTAGGCGAGTGTGCAGGCAGCTCTGGGAAGGGATTAGCAGGAACAGGGCAAGCAGTAAGGCTAAAGCATGTCAGAGCTGTTAAAAAACTTTTTTTGCCAGGTATTCTTCCAAAACAAGGAGCCTCCTACCTCTGCATGACTGGGTTTTGGTGTGCAACGGTTCTGCCCCATCAGTAATTTTTATGCTTGTTGGGATGGGGTTAATTTGGGTGATTTTGCAGAGCCTGCCCACAGCTTTAAGCCAAGGAGGCAAAAGGAGTGGCTGGGGCTTCTGCCTTAGCCGTTGATTCAGGCAACCAAACACTGGCAATGGCCTGTTCTCCTGCTCCCATCCTCAAGTCCAGGCAGGATTTTTTATTTTATATGTTGGGTTAATGCCATGGTTGGTCTGTGCTGAGAGGTAAGAGCAAAATCAGGTCAGCACTGCCCCAGCAAGTCAGGATATGCTATCCTAACACATGCAATAGCAGCATGTGTTCTTGAAGGTCAGTGTGAAGATGGAGCAGGTCTTAATGTGTGCAGATGTAGCCAGAATGATTTATTGGTGACTTCTTGTCACTCACAGCTCAGCCTGCTGCTGCTCTGCCAGGAAGAATGGCTTGGCTGGGGTTTCAGACCTTTCTACCTTTTCCTTTGTCCCATAATGTTAACATCAGAGTTTCTCAGTATGGATGGAGTTTGGCTTGGGAATGGAGCTGAAGAGGACCCCATCCTCTGCCCTCTGATCACCCCCATGCAGGGACCAGCCAGTGTGTTCCTGGGTGGCTCACACCAGCCCTCACCAAGAGAAGGACAGTTATGGTTTAAGGGAGGCTGCTAACTATTTGGAATAATTAAGGAAAGATGGTGTGTGAGGTGGTGAGAAGGCATCTCTCAGTGATTTCCTTCCAACCTCCATTAGACTGTCACTTCAGCGTTGACCTCACTCGAGCTGTTGAGGTTATTTCTCACCTGGCTCCTGGAGCAGCCACCTGCCTCAGCTGGAACACGGGGCAGCAACCAGGGTGCTCTGTCCTCCTCTTGCTAAAGGAGAAGTGTTGAAATGCCAGCTGTTGGCCATGGCCTCGGTGCTCACAGGCAACCCCAGTGTCTCTGCATGGTGGGACTGGCCCTGCGGCAGCCGCCTGTGAGCCCTGCCACCCAACCCACCAGTCACACACTTTGTGCTTCACCTTTTGCAAATGTGCGAAAAGGAGGAGAGAGTAGAAAATAGTGGTTGCTCAGAGAGCCCAGGTTCATACCCATCTGCCAAGTGGCTGACAGGTCCAGGAGACTGCAAATGTCCAGAAGATATAACCATGTTTTGCAGAGAAGCGCCCTGCTTTTTTGATGGTTCATTGCATTTTTGTCTTTCATGGCTACTTGCTTTCCTACCTCTCCTTCCCTGCTCGGTGGGAACTGGGACCCTGTGGGTAGTGGTGTCCTTAGCACATGGCAGGGACACACTGTGGCTCAGAGAGCACCTGGCCCTGCGAGAGTGATGGCTTCACGGCCGGGAAATGGGGGACAGAGACACTGTGTGACAGATCCAGGAGCTGTGCCAGAACCAGGCCTCCTCTTCTGAGCCTTGCAGGGCTGCTGAGGGTTATGCCTTTGGTGGAAAAGTCCTGGCATGTCTTCAGTGGGCATCTGCAGCCATGTCCAGTATGGGGCCATGACTGGCACAACCTGAGGAGGTGGCTCATGTGGCTTTAGAACAGGAGAGGCTGAGTCAAGGCCCATCAGACCATTGTCACTGTCTGGTGAGCAACCACAACACGCCGGGCTGTACCATCTCGTGCTCCTTGAAAACATGTTCAGACCAGTTGGTCAACCAAAGACCCTGGTGAGGTCAGTCTGGCAAACCCTCTGGAGCCACAGCTCCCATGGCCACAGCATCATCTCATGCACTTCCCACCATCTCGTGGCTGAGAAGGAGCTGCTCCAGCTGGTACATGGGACTGGAACCTGGAGCCACTGTGTGTTCCTGGCACGTCCATCCTCCCTGCCTGCGAGCTCCTCAGCTCTACTTGGATGTGATCAAAGCTGCAACACTGTCACGCTGTGGAGCAGCCTCAGGTGTGGCAGCTCGGGCTCTGGTAGCAGGCACCTGGTGGGGTATGGGGCCAGCACAGCATGGCACGGCACAGCACAACATGGCACAGCATGGCACGGCACAGCATGGCACAGCACAGCATGGCACAGCACAGCTGCCAGCCCTCTACCAGCCCAGGCTGCAGCTCCTTTTTACCAGGGTTTCCAACCACTTGCCTGGATCGGGGACTTGAAGTTATTTTGGTCTTCATGAGGTTTGTGTGCCCAGCTCCACAGGAGCCCCCAGCAAACCCCAGGCTATGTTAAAGTCTTGATCTGCACTGGAGCAGCACCAGCCCCATCCATCATGTCAGGGACAGAGAGTCCCGCCACGTGGAACACCTGCCATTGAGTCCTCCTCAGCATTCAAGCTGTTGCAGCTTGGGTGCACAGTTGCTCCTGGCAGAGATGACTGGGGGATTTTGGCTGCTGAAGTTCTAATTTCTAAACTTGCACCTTTCTCCTTTGAACCAGATATGGGTTTGAGCATGTCTCGGGGTTTCCTAGAATGAATGAAAGAAATGTGTCTCTAGGACCCTGCCTCCCTGGGGTTGGATAGGTCTGAGTCATTAAAGGGGAGTTGAGTCTCCCACGGCTCACCAGGCAGGGAAAGCAAGACCCCATTCCTAGAGCTCATCTGGAACAGCAGTAACTGAGCTTCTCCTTGGGTATGGGTGAATGTAAATGTACAAACTCCAAGGCTGACAGGAGATCAAAGATTTTGATCCAGATTAGGTCCAGATATGAGATGGCTACAGAAATGTTCAGTGCAGAGTATGGTATGGAAGGTTGAGTCCGCTTGGCTGAGAATGTCTGCCAGGGGAGTTTCCCAAGTAATGAAACCATTTGCCTGTTTCTGCTCTTCTTTATCCTCTACACTTTAAAAAAAAAAAAAAAAAAAAAAAAAAAGGAATAAAGATAGAAGATATGAGAGTCTTCTTAATGTCTGTTTTAGATTATATATCCAGTGTTTGGCTACAGAAATAAATAATCCATCACATGGAGCTGTAGCTTCACTCCAGTCTGTGCTGAGAAGGAAAGCAGCCACAGGCCAATTCAGCAGGAATACCCTCAGTTTCTCATGGAGGCATGGAATAAAAAAGAGCCTATTTCCTCAGCTTCCCACTGTAAGGTCAATAATCACAAAATAAACCAGGCTGGAGAGTACTGGGATACCAGTTGCAGAGTTTTCCATGTCCCAGGCTTGTTCTGAAGGCTCTCTGTAGCTCTGACTGGAGATCAATAATGACTTCACTGGTCTGCAACGTGGTTGCTGCCGGCCACACGAGCTGGGCCTTTCTCCTGGCAGGGAGTTCTCCTCAGTCCCACTGGGGCCTCATTTGAATTTCATGTCTCAGTGCAGAAGGGCAGTTGGCTCATTTCATGTTCCCACTGTCTCAGCTCTTCTCAGCTCTTTTATATCCATGGACTTCCCTGGGTTTTCCCTGGCAGAAGAGTCCAACCTGCTGCTTTCCCTTTTCTTGAATGCCCTCTCTGTTCAGCCAACCACTAGATGTAGGAGCAGCGTTTTTGTGGAATGTGCTGTCACCCTGGAGATGAAGGTGCTGTGCTCACCTGAGCTGGTGCAGGGCACTGCAGGTACCACAGGCTGCCCTGATGGACACCAGGGTGTCCACCAGCCATCAGTGTCACACGCAGGCTCTGTCACTTGAGCCATGCAGACTATTTGAAAGCCCATGTCCCACAGAGGGGCTGTGCTGACTGCTGAGCTGAGCACTCTCTCTCCAGGTATCACTTGAGGACAGGATGGGTTCATTGCTGTCAGGCAGGAGTCCAGCAAGGCCACATCAAACTGAGCTCTTTGCTCGCTCCCATGAGATGTAAGATTTAGGCTTTGCCGTTGGTTTGTGCAGCATCTCTAGGAAGGAGGGTGAATTCCTCATCACATGAAACTTTTTGAGCACCATGACTATTATATCTTGGTTGACCAACTGGTCTGAACATGTTTTCAAGGAGCACGAGATGGTACAGCCCTGAGTGTTGTGGTTGCTCACCTGTCTTGCTCCATCACAGTTTACAGGATGGATTCTGGTTCCTCTCATTCTGCTTTGATCTGCTCCAAGCAGGATCCATTCAGCTTGCTATTGATCCTTGTTCTGCAGTCAAGATTGTGGGGATGTCCAAGAAGCCTTTCTGAAACCTGCCAACCAAGAGCTTCTAGTAGAAAAGCTTTTTGTCTTTAAAGATCAATGCTTCTGTTTATTTATAATGAGTGAAAAGCTCTGCTTCTCCAGCAGATCCATGGTGCTGTGTTACTGAGATAGCAGGAGTGTTCAGAGGAACCAGGACACCAAGGGAGTGGCTCCCCTTTCAGACTGAAATGGTGTGTTCAGCATCCTTGTGTTTCAGAAGAAAATTCAGGCCTCTCCCTGTGTTTCTGCTCCAGTGTGGATGTCAGGGATTACAGCTGTGCCCTCTGGTTTCCCAGCAGTCTGCCCAAACCCAAGCCTGAGCCTTGCTCAAGTCTGTCTCTGACTCCTACCACTCCCACTTCTTCTCTGAGGCCCATGTAGTCTCAACCCAGTCAATGTTCACAGAGCATCTTGCCAGGCTCATGGATCAAAATAAAATATTTGGAGACTTAGGTTTTTCATGACCATGTTCCCTGAGTCTGTTCACAGGAGGAGCCAGGTCCCTGTGCTGAAAAGCCTCCTCCTTGTTGCAACACGCTCACACTTGCCTTCAGATTTGCATGTCTGAATCCTTGCTCACACCTTGGTGAGGCTCAGCACTGTGTGTCTGCCTGGGAATGGGACAGGGAACAGTGGAGTCTGCACTTCTGGGGTTTGATGGAAGAGTGTGTATCTGCAGTTTGGGTGAAGATGTTGCACCTCCTTTGATGGGAAAATGGATGTCAAAGCCTCCTTCAACCCACGCACATGGGTACCTACCTTGCTGTGAATTCCTCTTCGTGGCTGGAAAAGAGCTCTTTATAGGAGCAGAGAAGAGAGCTGGAAGCCTCTTGTGGCAGTGCCAGGGGAATCCACAGCACTTTAAGCCTCCCTCACTCCTTTCCCAGTCTGTGCCCCTATTTATGGGAGCTGGGGGAGGCCCTAGACACTGGAGCTGGGAATGAACAGCATTATCAAGAGCTATTCTGGTTAGTTTTTCTGCCAGGTGTTTGCAGCAGGGATTGAACTTTCCATCTTGACTGAATGCTGTGAATCTTGCTTGGGATGCAGTAGCCTCTGCTGTGGCTCTAGCACCAGCCCTTAGAGGCTTTCAAGCCACTTTCTTGCCACTGGTCAATGAGCTCTCCTCCATGCTCTTGAAAGGCAACCGGTTTCCTGTAGCTGCTGGTACAGCCAGGGAAGCTGAGGCACATGGAAGTAAAGGCTATGTACCCTGTAAGGTGCCTGTATGTGTCTCTTGGCTGTTCTTAGCTGTTAGACCCAAGCTGTTCAGTCAGTGTGTGACCTTTACTGCTTTGTATAAACATCACCGTGACTATTATATGTCATCAGGCTTCTTTATTGCCTGAACTTGTGTCTGACTTCTCCGGAGGAATCTGATTCTGTTTTTCTACCCAGCATGGACATAGCCCAAAGGCTCTGGCACTTTGTGAATGGAGAGATTTTCCTGCCTACAAGATGCAGGGTGAAGTTCCAGGTCGATCTGTGAAGTCAAACTAAGAGAAAGTGTTGGCAGGACACAGCCTCTGTGCACACACCCCAGGTCCCTCTGCTGCTTTGGGGGTTTTACTTGGATTTCTCCATCCAAGAGCCCTTCCTGGGATCCATCAGCATCTTGCAGAGGAGGAGGACATTGCTCTGGCTCAGGATCCCATGGAGCATTGAGGGTGCAGGGGCACCCACATCCTGCTGGTGTTTAACCCTTCTGCTGCTGTGTGCAGAGAAGTTCTGCATTAAACCAACTCTGTTTTGCTGTGTTGCAAGAGCTGGAGTCTGTCTGAGAAGTGTTTGGGGTTTCTTCCTCCATCAAGGTAGTGAAGGGAAGTGTATGGAGGGGAAGGATCTAGCCCTGAGCATGCAGAGAGGGAAGGGCAGACAGCTTGTAAATACAGTTTGTGAAATCTCTTGCTGGAGAATGTCCCTCTGAGCAGTTTGCCTGGAGCAGGATCACAGCTGTGGTGCCCACATGCAGAACAGACATGCTACAAAGCCCCTCACGCTGTGAGGGATTGATGGACACTGGACTTGTGGGTCTGGATGAGCTCCTCAGCCCAGTTCCTGCTGGTCCAGCCAGCACTGCCATGCCCATAAAGCACAGCCATGGGTCAGTGGAACAGCAGGTTGCTGCAGCATGGCAGGAGGCTGATGTGGGGCTGGCAGGAGGAAGGAGGAGCAACAAGACCGTTACCCACCTGAGGGCTGGCAGGAGCACACCATGGGCAGCCCCAGTTGAACACAAGATGGTCAGAGTGGTCTTTCCTCATGTCACAAGGGCTGGCATTGCCTTGACATCTCGGGTGACCAGGAGATGTGTGGCCCCTGATGGGGATGAACCCTTAGGAGGTGACATCCCTCCTGCACTGCACCTCACTACCCTGCCCTTGGCCATGGTGGGGGTTTGGAAACTCTCCTGCATCCTGACAACACCCCCCCCCCATGGCTATAGTTCCTGAGGGGCCACCTCACACCAATCCAGCCCTGCCGTGAGCACAGAGGCTGTCTTGTGTGGGGTGGGGGTGGAGAACCAGCTTTCTGGCTTTGCTGACTTTGTAAATAGAAGGAAGTAGGAGAGACTCAGAATCTCTGATTATCTTCCAAGGGGACTCCCATCCCCTCCAAGGCAAGTCTCAACTTCCCAGTCAAGGCTGGAGCCATTCCAAGAGCTGCAGTGTTTCTCGTCTTCTTTTGAAGCACTTTCCTTTGGTCTTCTCTGGTAAAAAAACCTCCCCAGGTAGTGAAGCCCCGAGCTGTGGTGCACGAACAGCCTGTGGCCGGAGCGCCCAGCTGCCTAACCCGCTCCCCTTCCTGCTGGAGGGGAGAGCTGTTTCAGGAAATGGGCTCCAGAGAAGAGACTTTATGCAGAACTACAGGTTCAGAGTCCTGCTCCTGGGGGATTTGTTCTCTGCTTGGGGAACCACAGGTATCCACGGGTGCGTGGGCAGGACCCTCTGGCAGTGCTGCTGCTGCACAACAAACCTTTGTTGGTGACCGGGGCACTCTTCCTCCAGCAAGACATGCAAGTGCAGAGCTATTTCCCAGGGCAAGTTCCTAGGGTTCCCCTCCTCCCACTTGCCTCTTTTCCCCAATTTTGTGGATATTTCTGGGTTTGCACTAAAGGCACACTGTTCTGCACCGCTCAGCAGGGCCTCAGCCTGCTATGGAGTGTGGCTGAAAGGAAAGATCTGAAAACAATAATGATCATTATCATGTTCTGTTTGATTCCAAGACTCTGACCCAGCCCCTGGGGCTGCACTGTGTCATTATCTGCCCATGTTGCTCCTCTGACAGTCAGGTATAGGGCAAGAGGACTTTAGCTAATGAGCACATCCTGAGTATCATCATTCCCTCTGGCAAGACCTCTCTGTTCACCCACCAGCTCTGAGGTAGGATTAACCTCTCCTGTGAGGGCTTCTGCTCCCCTGGCCCAACACAAAGGAGATCAGGGAGTCCATGGGCAACAGAGAAAAGTCCAGTGCCAAAACTTTTGTAAAGCAAGTAAATCTGAAAGTGAGGCAGAATCCAACCTTGTCAAGGTTATTAAAGGAAAAAGCAGAAGATGGGTTGCACAACTCTTGGAAACTGTCCAGCCATGTAAATGAAAGGGGAAGCAGGAAAGAAGAAGTGGGGCTGGTACAAGCTGAGGATGGGACAGAGAAGAAAGTTAAACCTGGGAGAAACAAACTGAAAACTTGTGCTTGGGTCTTTGGCTTGGGGAGAGGGTCAGGATGGCCAGTGGTACTGTGTGGGAATGGGAAATGCTACAACCAAAATGGATGCAGCAGTCAAGGGTCTTTGAGCATGAAGACAGGTAGGACCAGCTAGCTTCTCCTTCAGAAGTGAGAAAGGGCTGGCACAAAGCTGAAGACACGGATAAAGAGTTTGTAATAAATCTGTCAAACCACAGGGGTTGGGTGGTTTGGCTGGAGAACAGCAAATAAAGGTCTATTTATTGGAGCAGGGAGAATGTGTTTTGGCATATAGGAGTCTTATAAGTCTGAACATACTAGTATGCAAAACTTCAGGATAAACATTAAAACAGAATAATTAAGAACATGGAAAATGGGTAAGATGAGATACGCATTTTCTGAAAGTAAATGATGCCAGAGTAGATAAAAAACCTGATCTTCTCGACAAAGCAGACAGGATAGCTCTGAAGTTGTCCTGTCTTCAGTGAAGGAGAAATATTAAATCAATTGGGGAGGCAGGTGCTGGGCTGCAAGGACTGTGCTCAAAGTGTTTCTTAAAAATCAGCCTTGGAAGTGATGCTGTTTGATATTTTTCATGGCTTTGGCACAAAACGTAGAAATTGTTAATTAAATTTGGTAATTACCCGTAATTGGGAATCATCATCAAAACAAAGGAGCTGGGGGAAATCACACACAAAGGACTGTATGCCCTTCAGGATAGGAAAACAAGGAATGAGATGACATGACAGAGTCAAGGAGTTATGCACAGAGAGATGTACTGCTTGGCTTCCTGTTCCCATGTGGAGCCCGATGTTTACCTGGAGCCCAAGGAACTCAACCAATGTGAAAGGCCCCAGGGCACGAGTCAGCCCTTGAGTCACTGGAAAGGGGCAGAGGAAGGAGGAGAGGGAGGAGCACTGCCCGTTTCTTTGTGATGCGTGGTTGAATTTGGAGCCCATTGCAGTGTTGATGTTGTAGAAACCAAATAGGTGGTGCAAAGGTCCAACTTCTGGTTGTAGGATCTGACTTGTGCCATCTGCATCCCCCAGTGTCCTGAGTGTGTTTGTTCTTGAAGCCTGGGGAGGATTCACTGCTCCATGCCTCCTCTCCATCTTGCAGGATGGGATTTCACGGGATAACCTGACTAACCTTAGCATATCACTGCTGCCAAAAGGAGAAGGTCCTGCTCCACCCACATCTCCTTCATGCATCTGGCCGAGATCAAGCAGCTGCTGAGGCTCCTCTGACCAGCCAGAAAGCAGCTCAGTTCACTGCAACAGCAGAAAATAAAACTGGCAAAAAGAAAAAAAAGAAAAAAAAAAAGAAGGAGGGGGGATGTGGGGATGTTTGGAGTGGTGGGCTAAGGTGAGGGGGTGGTTGCCAGGGGCTCTCTCTGGCTGCGAAGGGGTGACATGCATGTCAGAGGAGGGGGGAGACATGGAGCTAAGACAACAGCACACAGGAATAAAGATGCAAAGTGCCATGAGTGAAGCCAGGCTGGAAAGGAGAAAGAAGGGTCTGAATCCTCCAGAAGGCAGGTTTCCACACCTTGTCCCAGGTGTACAGAGCCCTAATTCGGTTCCTGCAGGGACAAGAGGACGTGGCGCTGCGGGAGCGAAGTGCAGCCTCCGTAGCACAGTGAGTCCCTTCGGGCCTCCTCGTGTCAGCTCCTGTCATTGTGGTCTGCCTGTGCAGGAGATGTTTGCAGGTTTTGTTTTGCCTTTGCCAGGTAGTGAAGGGCCACATGCTTCTACTCCTGTGGTTGCCCCCTCAATATGTTCTTCTGCTCCTTACCTGCATGCGAGCACTGGGATTCTGTTCCCTGTGTCCTTCTATACAGTTGTATCTCCTAGCTGTGCTGCAGGGCAGATAGTGAGTAACACTCCAGCCTTAAAATATACCTCCTGGCCATTGCTCCTGCAGTTTTCCAAATCTATTGGCACCATTGCTATTTGCACCATTTGCTATTTGTGCTGCATGCTGGAGTCCCTGACAGAGTGTGACATGAAAAAATGACTATTTGAGCACATCCCTTTTCTTTTTTTCTAATAATCCCATGATACGGTATTTTGTGTTGCAACACAAAGGATCACCTGAGGCAGTAGAATGGTGAGAAAAATAAGCCTATTAAGATGTTCGAGCTTACTTAACTCTCCAACAACAGAGGACTAGTAAGTTTTTAGCCAAGTGTGTGAGTCATCTTGTCCTGCACAATTGTCACAGCTCAGCTCATCTGTTCGATGTGATTGCCAGGGGACAACTCCTGGCAGCAAAACAGTGAAGGATCCGTCGTCAGGTTCCTGGTCAGCATTAGCAAGTCACTGAAGCCCAGCACCTAAAACTAGAAAAAAAACCACCAAAACCAACCCTGTTAATAGCTGAGATGAGAACCCATCAGGAAACGAAGCTGATGATTCCTCAGTCAATGTGAAGCATTAAAAAAATAAAAATTACTTAATGTAAATCAAATGAGCGATCAGCACTGTTTGGAGGATCTCCTATCTCAGGTGTTGGCATCAAGCCTCCAGCCTTCCCTTGTAAAAGCTGGGAAAATGGCCCATTCATGGCCAGCCACTGTCAAATGTTTTTTCAATCTGCTCCTGATTAAGAAGCATTGTATCAAGGGGATAATTGCTCTTTGGAATTGATCCCAGAAGAAAATCATTCAGTTCTTTCTTATCAGGTCCTTTCTTGCAGGGTGAGATACCCACAAGACTTATCTCCCTCTTCAGTGCCGGCCTCTAATTACTATTTAAACAGCTCATTAGAAAACCTTCATTAAAGTGTAATAGTGAAAGCTGGCAGTGGCTGAGGGCGGGTGCTGCAGTGCTGCCCTCCCACGCACAGGCTGGGGCACCCCCAGCTGCCCCGTGGGTACTCGGGGCAGCAGCTCCTCTCCCCACAGCGGAAGGAGCAGCGGAGCTGTGGCACTGCCCAGCACACACCAAACCCTGGTATGTCACTTGTCCTGCTGCCAACTTGCCTGTTGTGATTGCATCACTGCGTGGCTCCAGCCCCTGCTGGAAGCCTCCCAGGAGCTGAGCTCCGTGCTCAGCCTGTTTCCATGCCCAGTGCGGGATTTCAGCAGCTGGGAGGCATTGCACAGTTGCCTAGAGAAAATTAGAGACCATAGCAATCCCATTTTAAAGGAAAAAAAACCCCAAATTGCATACCTGGGAAATGTTTTAATATTAATTTATTTGCTGGTGAAATGTTCATGAGTGTGGGCCTGAAGACTTCTCCGTGTCTCCAGAGTGTGGTCAGCATTAGCACAGATTTCCTCCTTAAACGTGCTGCAGTCCTGGCCAGGCTGGGTCTTATTTATCTGGCTGTAAAATATGTTAGGGAAGGAATGGACACGCAGGCTCCATCCTTCCCTGTGTCCTGGCTCCCTGACAGATTTGGCCCCAGTGGAGTCACTTTTTGGCATTAATCTTTTGCTGGGTTTTTCAGCAGGAAAACCGCAAATGTTTAATAAAAAGCATTGCAAAAACCATGCCAGGCAGTGCCCAGCAAAGTGTGTGCCCTTTGGGCTGCTGTGTGTGCATTGCAGAAGTGGGTCCTCTAAATATTATCTTGACATTTAGGAAGTTTAGAAAAGTGTTTATTATTTCCCTGCCAACTTGACAACCCCAGTGTGAAGAAGGGAGGAGGTGTGCATGGCTCCCTCCCCAACCCCCGGCAGCACCACCGGCTGTTCCTTACAGCAGAGCGCTGCCACGGGGCTCGTGGAGGGTTTTGAGCTGGCTTGATTTAGGAAAACAAGGAGCTGCAGGTGGTGTGGAGTCAGGGAGTCAGGAGTCAGGGTGCTCCTCCCTTCCTGCTGCTATTGCAATTTGGGGTGTCAAAATAACACTATATCTAATTTGTTCAACTCATCATTGGTTGTGGAGCTGCTCATGGAGTGTCCTGCCCCAGCAAGCTGGCATGGCTCAGGGGACGCTTTGGGACACGTGTCTGGCTGGGCTGACCTTCAGCCCAGCATCTACAAGTGGAAAAACCATGTCTTGTCTGGGGATGGAGTCAAAGTCCAAAGCACTGCCAAGGGGTGAGCAGTTACAGACCATGAGCTTCCTGAGATTCTGTGTCTCACAGGAATCCCTCTGCACTCAGAAACACGCTTGTTTTCTGCTACCGCTTTGTGAACCTTGTGAAGTTACTGAAAATCCTACAATCTGTAATTCTTCTGGACACGACAGTAGTGTTGACCTCCCAGCAGCTCAGCTGCCTGTGACACACAAACCATGGGCAGCTGCAGTTGGTGCAGAAGGGCTCTGGCTGGTCCAGAGCTGCCCCCTCCCTTGAAGTGTTCAAGGCAGGGTCAGATAGGGCTTGGAGCAACCTGATCAAGTGAGAGATGTCCCTGCTCATGACAGAGGGGTTGGAACTAGGTACTTTTTAAGGTCACTTCCAACCCAAACCATTCTATGATTTAGGAAGCAGCCAGCTACAAACACAGACCTACCACCACCCTGAAAGGCTTGTTTGGGTAGTGGGGGATGATTTTTCTGGGGCCAGCATGTTTCTCTGCCCAGCGTTGGTGGCACGTGTCGGCATCTTTGCAGTAAAGAGAAATGGAGTTGCAAGAGTTACAGGGATCCATCTTCTGATAGACCATAGTGACCAGCCCTCTCTGAGTGCCACCATCATGTAACAACTTACAGAACTGTACTTGCTGCTTGAACTTGCTGAGGAGTGGAGGGAAGGTTGAGACAGCTCTGCAAGTATCAGTTTAAGCTCTTTTGGCAGTTTGATGAGGAATTTGCACGTTTAGCAGTTTCTGGTCCAACTTAACTGGAGTGATTCTGTGTTGGGGGTCCTTTGAGGCTATAAGTGAAACACTGGATGTGAACTGTCTCTGAAATGCTGTCAGCGTCCGTTATCATTCCCCTCACTTCTTGGAAAGCTCATTTGGGAATTGCTCTGTCTCTGGTTTAAATACTCACATCCTGGCTGGCTGTTAGCTCTTGTCCCTGTGGCCAACCTGCCCAGTGCTGTGCCAGCCTCGGGGGGTCCTGGCTCCACTCAGGCCTCACAAGCTCAGAGCTTGTTAAGTGCTGACTTAGGCACATCTCCCTTTCCTGGGGTCACACAACTGACCACAGTACAGGTAAGTCCCCTGCATCTTCCAGGTTTGTCCTTTTAGACACGGACCAGCAAGTGTATTAGTGACGGAAACTCCTGCAAGGCTGGCAGTTTTGTTAAACTCTCAATCCTGTATATTTTGGTTCTTAATATTTTATTTCTATTATAACCAGAAGAATGGCCTGTGCTGGGCTGTTGGGAGCTGGTGGGCTGATGGAGAGGAGTCCATCAGGTGAAAAGCATCACATCTAGACATCTGTTTGCTTTTTCTCTTTCCCTGCTTCTGCCTCCTTGTTTTGCATACTCATTCCTTGTGGTTTCTTTTTCTCTTTACTCTGTTTCGGCCCCTCCTAAACAGACTTGGGCATCATCTGCACTCTGGGTTTCTGCGTTGGACTGGCAGGTTTGGTATCTGAATAAAGTGATAACCATGATGTCACACTAGGTATGTGTTGAATGGAGAAGTAGTCAGGTTCAGGAGCTAAAATTTACATCAAATAAAAAATGAATTAAGAGCCTCTGTTTCACAAAGACCCAGCACTGGAGTGAGTCCTTCCTGCCACAGCAAAGTGAAAAGGAGGATCCTGGTGGACCTGGGGAGGTGGGAACGTGGTTGTTCACAGGGTGTCCAACCAAAGAGCTGAGAATGACCGGTTTGAATTGCCCAGTGGTGTGAAACCCTGTGGTTCTTGCTGAGAAGGCTGAGTTAAAAAAATATCCCACATGTGACGTGTGCTTGCCCAGGTGGTTTTTGGGGGGAGGACCTTTCAGTCCCGTGCTGGTCCCTGGGACCTGGTGCCATTCACATGAGCTCGGCAGCTTCCAGTGCCTGGAGCCTTTTGGGAGGAGGCAGGAGAGAGCTGCGTGGGAAGGAAAGGAGAGAAACAGGTACCTGAGATTTCCTAGAGCTGCCTGGGCTGCAGGGGAACTGGAAGTCACGCCAGTGTTGTTGAAGGTTCACCAGATGCAGCCGTTCATGATTAAAACTGTCAGCAGGGAGTGATGAATTCACCAGACTGCAGCAAAAGGTAGCCAGGGTTCCCATTCGATGCTGCCTTCCTCTGGATTTGAATGGCAGCTCATCTGACTAAGCATTTTTATATACTAGTCATTTCTCTGATAGGTAAATTCAAACATTTTCTACCTCCTCCTGTGCAAAGGCAGTTGGTGCCACTGGAACAAATGGATTTTTAAAAAATCAAAAGATTCTTAGCAGAAAGAGTAATTTCTGTGTTGTCAAAATACCAAACCACAATATCTCCATTACCAAGCAATAGATGCTGTAGAAGTGAGAAAAGACTGCAGCAGGCATCCTGGGCTCCTATATTTGTTTGCAAATCTCATTCCAGGTACATTTCTTTCCAGGGATTTTTTCTGATATATAGATAAACGTATGTATTATGATGTATGTAATATGTAGGTGTTATATATACATATATGCATATATAATCTCTTCAGTTAGCAAAGTCGAATTGCATGCCCACAGAGCAGTGGGAGCTCAGCCCCATGGCCCTTTCTCTCCCATTGAACTTTTCTCTGTTATTCTTGGGGAAGCTGAGCAGGGGTCAAGCCCAGGCAAGGAAATGAGGTCTGGGGCTGTGGAAAACTCGGACCCCAGAGCCACCTCCTATTATATAGATATAAATGGAATGGAAAATTATTTCGAATAAAAGTGCACTGCCCTCTGAGAAATGTTCTCACAGAGCTGCTTCTGAGAGTGCCTTAACTCTTTATCAGGGCGCAGTGCTGGGCGGGGGGGACCCGGGGGCAGTGGTGACAGCAAGCGCAGCGTTTGGGGCCAGGGACGTGCCAGCGTGGCCACTGCCAACAGCACAGGGCCAAGTGCCATGGCCAGGCAGTCCCTGCCGCTTTCCAAGCACGGCACAGGGTGGCAATTCCTTGTCACTTCCCTCTCCCTTCATGACAATGAAGAATACAAATCTGCCAGCCAGCCAGATCCACGTCCCCAGGAAGGAAATGGGACTCAGCTTCAGCTTCTCCACCCGCACAGGGCTGCATGGAGCAGCACCAGGGCAGCTTGATGGGTGAAGTGTGAGCCCCACATCCCTCATCTGCAGCCAAACAGCTGAATTTTTAACATCTTAATTAGGAGTGTGGGACTGGGCACAGCAAGGCACAGACCAGGACGTGTGCCATCTGTCCTGTCTGTGACCAACTCAGTACCAGCCCCTTTGCTTCTCTCTGCACATGAGAGGGAAGTGTTCATCCTCACTGCTGGAAACACAAGCAGAGGAGTCCTCCTCTCCCAGGGGGATTGAACAGGCTCCGTGCAGGCAGCTGGAGACAGCGGGGCAAGAGGTGCAGCGTGAGCTGTGGAAGTCCCATTCCAGGCTCTCATTTATCTCACAAAACAAAGAAGTGAGAGGGCTCCAGAGTGTGGCTATCACTAGTTCACTAGTGTAAGTCTTATTTCAGTCCTGAAGAGGAGGACACATGTCAGGCATGAGCCAATCTGGGAGTTTGGGAATACCTTCCAGCCTAAATTCATAGAAGCATAGAATGGTTTGGGTTGGAAGTGACATTGAAGCTCATCATGTTCCACCCCAGTTCATGAAGAGGAACTTTCTGGGCTTCCTAGAAGCAAAGAGAGCATTACCTCCTGAAATCTGTTTTTAATTGTTGTTATTGTCATTTATTCCTCTGAGTATTTAGGAAGATATTTAATAAACTGATTTAATGAAATACTAGTATTTATGTTAAAAAGAGAAAATTTGTCTGGTTAACACAGCCCAGTTATGCTCTGAAGGCAAAACAGTGCCAGTGTAACAGGGCAAGTTTTGGGCAGGTGATCTAAGCCAGGCAATGCTCTTTAGAAAATAAGAGGTGCAGCCTCAATAAAGGCAGTGAGAAGCTGCATACAGGTCATGCAGGCAAAATGTAGGGATGATTTTGGAAGACAAGAAGGGCTGGTGACAAGTGCTGCTGACACATGAGAAAACCAACCTGCAGCATGTTGGGAAGAGCAGAAAGAGAAAGACATTGAAAGAAAAGAAAATGGTTTCTCTGCACCCTCTTGCCCCAGGGAGGACATTAGAAAAAATACAGTTCATTCAGACAATAATTTCTTGGGACTTACTGCAGGGATTGTATATTTTACCCACTGAAGCAATGGTGTTAGAGCACTTGGACTCCAGCATGCAGCTGCTTCAGCAGGAGATTTGTGAAGCATGGGGAGGAGCTGAGGACACATGTCTGTGCTTCAACCAGAGCTGGAAAATCTGGCTAGCTGTGGCAGGCAGGGAAGCTCCTAGGCTGTAGGTGGCCTCTAGTTCTTGGGGCCCATGAGGCTGCTCCTCCTGCAAGGGATCTAGCTGGTCTCTGACAGTGCCCAGCTCTGCACTGGAGCTGGGAGGAAAATGGCCAATGCCTGGGAATGGTTTTGCTGGTGGAGGGTTAGTCACTGTGAGTTTTGAATCAGGGTGGATTTGGAGCAGGGTGGATTTGGAGCAGATTGGGGACTTTCTCACTTGTGGTCAGAGGAGGTTGCAGGCCCTGAGACAAGGGGGCTGCTCCGCTCTTGCCTGTGCTGGAGACATGATGGCTCAGCCTCCTAGCAGGTTGCACCATTGGTTTTTTTTTCATCACTAGGGTGAGGTGATGGGTGAGGGGCTGCCTTTTGACTCTCTGAGGGTTCTGCAAGGCCCTGATGGCAGGGTGGGGTGCTGCTCTGTGCAGTTGTAGCTGCAGTGGGGTGCTCTGCTGTCCCTGGCCCTCAGCAAGAGCTGAGGTGATATGTAACCCACTCACTGCTGCCTTCAATATATGACACAGAAAGGTGGAGTTTGGAAAGCTATTTAACATAGGAATACCAAGCACTGCATGGGCTTGGCACACTGCAGGCCCCAGCCCATGTTGCTTAAAGAAAGTAAGACTATGGTGAAAATAAATTATGTTACCAGCATGACTACCATGAGTTTTTAACAGTCTGGTCTGGATGGTGCTGTGCTTTGGAATGAAGCCTGGCACTGCTACCAGAGGCAGCTGCTCCAGAGGATGCTCCATGGTGGAAGGTGAAGACCATCAGGATGATGGTGGTGATGCACCTCCTTCCATAAGGGACCCTGTGAAGGGACCTGCCTACGGTGTCTTCCAACACTTACCTTGGGCATTGCAGCAAAAAGCACCAAGGGCAGGCAGGGCAGGCAGGGGAGGTGGGAGGCCGGGCTGCAGGGTGCTGCCCCAGCTCGTGAGTGGGGCGATCGAGCAAGAAACTTCTCCAGACCCTATTTCCCCAGTGAGTGCTCATCCCTCTGCACAGTGCCCTGGGACAGCCCTGAGCAGGGCTGCTGGAGCCTGTGGCCCTGCAGGACCTCGGCAGGTCCCTCCGTGTCACTCGGCACAGGGAACACTGGCAGGGCTCTGTGCTCCCTGGCAGAGCCGGGCTGCCCGCAGGCGGGTGGGTGGGTTTCCCAGTGCTGTTGGGAGCATGATTTTTCCCAGGCAGATTACGTAGCCTTTTTAGTTTCATACCCAACCCCTACACCCCCCTTCCTCTGTTATTTTGGTGCCTTTCCCCAAGGGAAACAAAGTTAACTCGAACACTGTTCCCACCAGAAAGGCAAAAGCTCTCCCCCCCTTTTTTCTTCCTCTTTTGGGTTCAGGGTAATGTGACCCATGACAAAAAAGCACAGATCCCTGCACAAAGTGCTCTGCCTTTCTCCTTAAAGGGAGAATCTTTCTCCAGGGCCCCGAGAGCCATCACTCCATCCAGCTGAGGTGCCTCTTGGATGGGAGGATGGCCAAGCTGAACTCTTTTTGCCTGTGGCGAAGGCAGCCCATTCACAGACATGGGGGTCATCGTCAGTGGGTGGAAACAGGTCTCAGAGCTGGGTAATATGGAGTGGTGAGCAGCAGTGTGCTGAACAGAGCCAGGCTGGAGATCTTGTGGCTGAGCTTCAGCCATCCCTGGTGGAGGTGTCTCCATAAGAGTGGGTTGTTCAGGCACCTCTGCAGCCCATGGGGTGAGAAGATCCTTCTGGGACCCTAAGGAAAATATCCAATGGCAGAAGCATCTGGGCAGGTGGCTCAGTGATGAATGTTTCATTGGATGTGGCTGATAGTGGCCTCTGCAGGCTGCCCATTGCTGGCTGTGCTCCCATAGGCAGTGGGGACCTGGGGCTGTACCTGCTTCAAGAAGGTTTTATAGATATATGAGAATTTGTTTTTCCCACTACTTTGGGAAGGTAGGTTTCTGTTTTTCCAGTAATTGATCCATACAACTTCCTTCTTCCCAGAAAGCACTGGTCACCACTTCCCTGCCTACTACGTCAGAGAAAATTTAAGTTACTTTTTGTCCACGTTACCTCTACATCCTCCTGTCCTGCTTGGACCTGAGCATCTTCACTCTCTGCAGTCACCATAGGTGTGTATGGGCACACAGCAGACAGCCTGGCATCAGCCCCTCCAGTTCAGCAAAAGAGGCATGGCCAGCAGGTCAAGGGAGATGATTCTGCCTCTCTACTCTGCACTTGTGAGACCCCACCTGGAGAACTGTGTCCAGTTCTGTAGCCCTCAACACCAGAAGAACATAGAGATCCTGGAGTGAGTCCAGAAAAGGGCCACGAAGATGATCTGAGGGCTGAAGCACCTCTTTTATGAAAACAGGCTGGGAGAGTTGGGGTGTTCAGCCTGGAGAAGAGAAGGCTCCAGGGAGACCTTAGAGCACCTTCCAGTGCCTGAAGGGGCTCCAGGAAAGCTGGGGAGGGGCTTTTTATCAGGGTGTGTAGTGTTAGGATGAGTGGTAATGTTTTTAAGCTAGAAGAGGGTAGATTTAGGTTGACATTGGGAAGAAATTAGTGTGAGGGTAGTAAGGTACTAAAATAGTTGTTCAGGGAGGTTGTGGCTGCCCCATCCCTGGAAGTGTTCAAGGGCGAGTTGGATGGGGCTTGGGGCAACCTGGTCTGGTGGGAGGTGTCCCTGCCCACACAGGAGGGGTTGGAACTAGATGATCTTTAGGGTCTCTTCTTACCCAAACCATTCTATGATTCTATGGCAATTCCTCACCAATACCACAGTCACATCCCTGGGCCTCTGCAAAAGGAACCAAAACAGTGTAATATACATTTTTCCTCATAAATCCTGTTTTCAGCATTCCCTACTCCCTTGGATTTCTTCTAACAATTTTTAACAAATGGGATTTTAATGCATCCCCCTAAGTAGAGATGCTGTAAGAGCTTGTGTTTCTGTACAGGATATAAATGAGTGGTGGGAGCCTGGGGACAGAGGGGTGTTGTTTCCTATTTCTGCAGCTCAGTAATTTTTCGCTCCAGATGTTGCCATCTCTCTTGGAACCTGTGCCTGCAGTTAAGGTGTCTGAAAAGGAAAAATAAAGGGGGAATAATGAACTAAACCCGAAGGCTAGTGATTGCTTCTGTTGAGAAAGGCTAGTGAAAAAATGTAATTTAGATTTGTAGTTTTTTAAAAACAGAAAAAAACGTGTTTGTTTGAAGATGTTGAAACCACACCATAATTTTGTGTCATGTTTCCAAGGAATCCTGGACTTGGAAATGGTATGGTGAGCATTGACATCTGGTGGCCAGGGGGCTCTGGATGGCCTGGGCACAGCAGGATGGGGCTCAGACACCTTTCACCCCAGTGAGATCTGGGGCAGGATTTGCTGTATCTCCAGCCAGCTGTGAGCTCTGTGAGATCAGTCACCCCATTCTCCTCTCCTGAGCATGAGTGGGTGTCCAGTGAGTAGACACCTCCAGCCATCAGCCTGGAGATGGGTGAGATAGACCCCCAGGTCTACACTGAGTTTTCATCCACAGTTAAGAGCCTACAGGATGGCAAAACATCTGCTTTCTACCAAGACTGTTGAGTTCCATGGCTGGAAAGTCTCCATGCTGAAAATCTTACCTACTGCTACAGAGCACAGGAGCCAAGCAGGGATGTGGTCCCAGTCTTGTGCTGGCTGTCAGTCTTGGTTTCCATCTGTACAATCTCCAAGTGAGTGTTTCTGCCTTCAGAGGTACCTTCCTGGCTGGTGTGTGATGATTAATGACTTCCAGGTCCCAAAGGTGTGGATGTGGGAGTGAGAATCATGGAGCAGAGGGAATACAGCTCTGGCATAGGATCTGCAGCAGCCTGGCTCATCCATCAGGAATGCCGTGATGGAGAGGACGTTCCAAGTGTATTCAGCATGGGAAAATACTTTATCAAAGAAACTTGGAATAAAAAATAAAATTAAAATCTAAACATGAGCAGTTGACACAGTGCCACATGAGGGCTATTTTTAATTTCCTTCCTGATCGTTCCACTTGTTTTCATCATCGTCAGCTCTTTGAAATGATGGAGTGAGTCACCATGTATGAGCTGAAGGAGACACAGCTCATGGTCTCTGCGTGAGCATCATCTGAACCCTCCTGAGGGGCACACAAGCCATGGCATGTTGATGCCTGAGGATTTGCCACCAGCCATGCATGGCCTGGTGGCACCCAGGACCATGGGCTCCCTTGGGTGTGTTTGGACAACACTCGTGTCTTGAATTTCTAGTCACTTGGCTACGTCTTTGCTCCCTGATTTCTTGAAAAAAGTGTAAGTGGAATTTGGTTGGTGGTGTAGCTGGAAAATACTTGTTGATACAACCGGAAAGTTCCCTCTTCATTGATCCACAGAGGAAGATCCCTGTGGCAGTGCAGCTCAATTGTGGAGCACTTTCCATTTTTCAGACTTTAGTTAATTTATCTCCTGATCCTTTCAACTGACCTCCTGATGTTACTGGGAGTAAAGGCTGTAGAGCTGGACTTGGATAATACCTGTTCCATAGAGAGTGACATAGAATTGCTTGGGAATGTCTTTCTAGGCAGATTGTGATATATTTCTAAAATTGTACTTCTTAACCACTGTATCCATTCTGAATATGCTTGAGCATAAACAATGAGATAAACAATGATCCCATTTAATTGCAATACTAAATTAAACTCCTAACTGTGCAGCCAGGGCACTGAATCCAGTGCTGCCACTGCTTCTGCCTTTGGTTTTGCTGTAAATTACTGTCAAGTCCAAGAAGGATGAGTAAGATCCCCAGATGAAATGTCACTGCTCCCCTTCACTGGTTTTATGCTTCATTTTATTGTTTTCATGGAAGATTTGTGCTGGGCGTTGGCTGGTGCTGAGCCATAAGGAGGAGCCCCAGATTAGGTGTCCATTCCTGGACAGGGGCAGTGGCCACCCTGGCAGAGTAAGGTGCCTGTTCCACTCCCTCCCTGCCCCTCCAGCCCCAGTGAGCCCATGGGTTTATAGAGCTCCATGAAAAGTCATTCCCTTGGCTTTGGCATATTTAAAAATAAAAACTCATGCGCAAAACTAAGACTATTTGTTTTTACGAAAGCCTTGAGTTTCCCACAGTGGCCTGTTATATTTGTGGACCATTGGAGCCAACATCCATTTTTTTCCTAAGGTAAGGAGCCTTGCTTACCGGGATTGTTCAGATAATAATCATGACAGACATTTTCTAATTAGTAGTAGGCTCGCCTTTCTGACACTTTCTGGGAGCTGATGTTCCTGTCAAACCCTTTCTGTTCCCTCTGCTTTGATCCCTGTGGCCAGCCTTTGTCCCCAGAGGGATGCTGGGATGGTCCAGGTGCTGAAGGAGAGCCATGGTGAGACCATCTAAACCAGAGGTTGCTGGTGGAGCAGAGGTGCCCCATGGACAAGTGAGCTGGGAGGAGATGTGAGGGGCAGAGGTGGGCTCTGCTCCCACAGGGAGGGTGTTTGGCAGGACCAGGCCACGAGGGATCCTCAAGGCCAATAGCTGGAGGTGCACTGGTGGGACCATGTTCCTGCCATGGCTCCTTGACATGGAGAGAGGGGGAAAGGAGCAGGAGGGCTTGTGAGGACTTCTTGTGTCTTTGAGATTTCTAGAGTGCAGTGGGATCAGATGAAATACCCACATCAGGATTCACCCAGGCTGTCACTGCCACAGTGAGGACCACCATCAGCCATGTCACTGGATGCACCAGTGCAGTCTTTACTGAAGCTCCTGCAGGGGCTGGACTCTCTGGTTCGCCAGGTTTCTCACATCCAGCGTTGGGCTCTGCACAAACAGCACCTCCCAGCCAGGTCAGGATGGCCCCACATCACACACGAAGGGCGTTTGCTGCCCTGGGTGGAGGTGATGGGAGGTGACCAGTGTCACTGCTATGTACCAGGGGACGGCCCTGTGTGTCAGCTCTGCTTTTGGCCCTGGCAGCCCCGTGGTACCCTTCCAACAGAGCTGCAAGCATGGGGCAAGAGAGAGGGCAGAGCAGCCCCCCCAGCCCACCAGCCTCCCAGCAAAGAGCCACAGCAGGAGCCATTTCTCACCACCTCCCCCCCCCCATCAAGGACTTGTCCTCGGCTTTGTGAGTGTGTGAGGCCACAGCATCATGCAGGGAACCCGGCAGGCCCTGTTCCCACACTCATAATCCCTGGGTCACGGGAGACACAAAGGAGGTGCCGCGCCGCTGGGAGCCGGGGCGGGGGCCGGAGGGGTGGCCGGGCAGAGCAGGCACTGCTGCCTCATTTCTTTCTCACTGAGGATGACCTTCAGTTTTCTCCCTGCTAATCCCTTCCTTTAATCCCCTTCTCTTCTCTTTACCAGGGTCAGGGTTCTTTCTTGTCTCCTTCCTTCCCAGACGGTTCCATCTCTGTTGCTGTTAGTAAAGGCTAGATCCAAATGGAGATGTCTCCATCCCTCGTGCACCACAGGCTCTCACTGAGGGACAGGGACCAAAAAAGGGACTGGGAAAAGGCTGAAAGTGCTGCTGGCAACACCAGGCTCTGCTCTTGCTTGCTTGTACAGGAAGTGTTCAGAGGAGTCACTTGGAGGTGGATCAGGGGCATGGCTGAGCCCTGGTCCTGCCTCCTGCTGAACCCCTGTTGGTTCCCAACACCTGCAGGGCCCCTTTGCTGAAGGAGAGATGAGGCTGAAACCCCGTGTTCCCATGGGCTCCACAGCCATACTTGGCTCTCCAGTTCACTCCTGGAGCTGAGGGCCGGGCTGAGCCCTTACCCCTGCCCAGGCTGTGCCATCCCTGCCAGGCTGGGGCTGGGCTGTGGAGCATCCTGGAGGCTGGGAGCTGGGGGCAGGCACCTGCCCCTGGGCACGGGCATCAATGGGATGTAATGTCCAGGTCTTGGCTTTGGGAGATTTGGGCAAAGCTTCCATCTGAGGCTCTCCAAAACAAAGGGCCCAAAACTGGCATTTTTAAAGCACTTTTGGTCCCATGGGGCTTTAGCACAGGGGATGGCTTTAACCACTGGGCAGGAGTGTCAGGGTCTCATGGCTACAGCATTGGGAACAGCTGCCCCCAGGCAGATGCTGCACTGATGCCCTGGCTCAGCTCGTTTCGCTTTTGGGGCAGAGTTTGGGCTGGGGTTGAGCTCCATGGCCACAGCACCTGAGCTCAGGAGCCTTCAGCCAGCATCGAAACATCCATATGGGATGTACTCAGGAGCCTGAACTCTTATTTTTATCTGCTGTTCATACAGAGCCCAGTGCAGCAGTGTCCCCAGCCTCAGCACAGGCTCCTGATGAGTCCAGGAGGCAGATAATGAATGTGACAAGTACCAGCAAACTGGGTTAATTACAGATCAGGGACCATCAAGAGTTAGAGCTGCTGTTCTGGCTCCATAAGGGCTTTACTCAGAGTCTGAGCAGGGATTCAAGGGTCTGTCTTTGGTCCTGGTTTGTGTGAGTCTTGGCTGTAACGCTCCACCACCAGTATGTTCTCTATTAAACTGTCTAATGCAATCAGTTTCTAACCCATACTGCAGCTATTAGATGAAGTGCTTGACAGCCATGAATGAGAAGGAAGTTAATGGTTGTGTTTTTATTGGAAATTCAACAGTAGCATCCACATCTCCAGGCTTGCCTAGGGAGTTGGAGGACTGGAAGGATGGGCAATGCTTCATACACTGCAGAGGTGCCTGCAGATTTCAGAGCCACCTCTTTCTGCTGGTTTTCAGAAGTGCACCTGCAGTGCATGAGCTGTTAGTCCTTTTTATCTGGGATTTCAGTATTTCTAGTCTTAATACTTTGACATGTAGTATGATCCTTATCTACTGATGGGTTGGCACCTCCAAAATCTCTCGTTTCAGGACAGTTATTACCTAAACTTGTCTCTGGTACGTGCAAGGCAGGAGGCTGACCTGGGCAGAGAGCTCCTGCCAGCAGACTGTGGCATCTGCCGTGCTTCTGGAGGACCCTGTGGACATGTTTGTGGGTTTATCCTGGCAATAAACTAAATGTCTTGGCACAAGACATTTAGTGGTGCTTTCAGAAGGGCTGCATGAAGGCTGAGGCACAGAGCAGAAGCACGAAGCACTCTCTGCTGTCTCATATCATGTAGCATCAGGGACCAGGGAAAAAAAAACCTGAGGCTGTGGCAGGAGAAGGGGTTTGGGATGGGAGATAAGGTCTTTCTGTTTCCCACAACACCCTGGTTTTCTTATCACCAGCACTGCAAATAAAAAACATGGAGCCAGCCAGGCTGATTCCCACAGTACAGCCAAGTCTCATCAGCATTTGTTTTCCTGGCAGCTCCTGTGTCTGTAGGAGGATGCCCAGGCCCCAGGACAGGCTTTCCCATGAGCTGTCAGCTCCATGGGGGTTTGCTCTCCCCACTTGCCAGGACACTCTGTGGTGTCCCCTCTGTGTCCCACAGGATGGCTCCCACCAGCAGCCTGTACCTGTTAGTCCCCACAGCATCCTCAGGAGGATGGTCCCCAGCTCTGCAGGGACCCTGACCTTCCAGAGTCCCCCTGCTCACATCCCCTCAAGCTTCTTGCCTGCTGCCAGGGAGGGAGGTGCTGGTGTAGCCGTGACGTTGCTCAGGGTGGGAGCCAGGTGCCAGCACCCACCAGCAGGAGGGAGCTGTCTCTCTGCAAGCATTTGCACTCAGGAGCTCGTCTTCAGATGAGCAGCTCTTACAGGTCTCTGGAGCAAATGTCAGAAGTTTGCAATAGCTGCTTATTATTTTATACAGCTTGATGAGTTTGAAACGTGAGATCTCTTGTCACCTGCACTAAGAATAGGGCCTTTCCAAAACGATGGGCACTTCTTGCCATTGCCCTGTTTGCATCATCTGTTTCTAGAGACACGTATGATTTACAGTTCTACCCTCTCTCGGTGGAAAAATGATGGCGCTGCTGGTCTGGAAGAATTCTATCAAGTAAGGTTTTGCTTAGTAAATCTGAGTACAGCCAGGCTGTTGAAGCCACATCTATCACTTTCCAGGAGAAGGCAGGAACACTGATAAAAAATGGAAGGTTAACCAATATGCCACTAAGAAGATGGAGCTGGCATGGGTGGGTCTGGCAGCTCAGTGGTGGAGCAGGATCAGGACCCACAGAGTCTTTTCCTCTGGGAATTTTTAAGCCAGAGGGAATTTCACAGCAGGAGGAAACAAAGTGGTGGGAGTGGGGCTCATTGGGCCAGACCTGTCCTAACGATGGAGGGTTTGCTCTGCCTCTTAATGAACTGCAGAATCACACCACAACAAAGCTTTTAAGTGCAACAGTGTTGAAAGCTTTAAGTAGTTGTAAAGGCTTTAAAGGTGTCTAGCCTTTGACTTGTCAGGGAAAAAAAACAGGGAAGAGATTCCTTTTTCCACTGGAATAAGTCCAGATTGGCAGCCTGTGCCCAATTAGCAGCAAAAGCCACTAATGACACAGCATGTGCAGCTCCGGCCTCTGACTCTTCTCACAGACCCTGTGAACTCTGCAACGATTTTCTTTTCAGCCACCCTTTGCCAGCAAGGTCCTCACACTGGATGATCCATCCTGGGAGAAAGCAGCAGGGGGATGCCAGCTCTGTGCAGTTCCTGGGTCTGGCAGAGGGCAGCTGGCCCAGGGAGAGGACCTCTTGGAAGAGGCATCTGGAAGAGACAAAACCAGAGCAAACACAGAGCCCCACACATTCTGGGGAGCTGGATGTGCTGCCCTCCCTGGAAAAGTGCTGCCTCCACAGCCTGGCCCTGCCTGCACAGGCAGCTTTCCTGACCCACAGGCCATCATTTTTTAGCTACTTTTCTTCCCTGGCTCTCTAAAGTCCAGCACGACTGTGAAGAGGGCACCAGAGCCCCTTCCCTTGCCAGGACTCCGGGAGCTGCTGCTGCCTGTAACTGCTCCAGGGCTTTAGGCCTCACCGCGCTTCTACATGAATTTCTCAGAGCCCTGCCTTTCACCAGTGGCTTTCCTTGGCTTGTTCCTCTTTTGTTGCTCCTTTTCTGTATTATTTGTCCCTAAAAACAAGGGTGACCCTCCCAGCCCTGCCTCCCAGAGCTGTATTCCCCAGTTCATGGTGCTCAGGGCAGGTGACTCTGAGTTGGACTTGGGGGTTAGGGCACATTCAGACTTCATTGAAAACCCTAGGAAGTGATTTTGCTAAGGCCATAAAACAGCAAGGTAGCTAAAAGCAGATAAATCTACTAATTATTTGCTCATTAAAAGAAGCCTTTTATGGGCCTACAAAGAGTAGTTTTAGGACTTGTTCTGCAGATATAGCTGAAGTTTGATGGGATCATCCAACAAGTGACCCTCTGTTCCCCATGGCAGCAATCAGGGAGCAGCAGATCCCCCAGAGGGGCAGATGATGCCTCTAGGACTGGTTCTGAGACCTTCAGTTCTCAACTCATGTCTCCAGGAGCCACCACTGTGGTATCACCACCAAGGCAGGCTTTCTGGTGGGCTGTATAAACACTGAGGCTTAGCCTGAGCTGCTACAAATGCCTTTTCTTGGCATGGCACAAGCATTGGGGCACAAGACGAGCCTGTTTGCAGCCAGTGGGCCTGTAGCACTGGGTGTGTGCAAGGATTTGCCCCCAAAGTGCTGGGGACGGGACCTGCCTCAGCAACACTTGGGGTGGCTGGACAGAGCCCAGAGGGAAGAGGCCTTCAGTTCTGAACTTCAGTTCTGGATATACATGTTCAGGGCACAGACCAGACCTTTGCTGAGCTCTTACTGAAAAGCAAGTGAGCCCTGTGCAGGTGGTTGACCCTCTCCCTGCAATTCAGCTGCAGCTTCAGGGTTACACAGCCTCTTCCCCAGCCAAGGGCTAATTCCTTAGGGCAGATTGGAAACCTGCAGAAGAAGCATTCCCAGCCACCCGTCACAGGCACTTCTCCACTAGAAAAAAGACCCTGAAACCTTGAAATGGATACACGAGACATTTTAGCTTGCAAGTTGCTGATACAGGGTTGTTTCCTGAGATAGTATCAGGTGCCTTCTGCAGCGCTTCCACCATCGTGGCTTCCTTCTTCCCTTCCTGTGACCTTTCCCCAGCTCCAGCCCTCCTCAGCCCCAGGACTGCTTGCTCCCATCCCAGGGAGCCTGGGCAGAAGCTGGCAGGGGGGAAGGCTGGCACCAGCACCCCATGTTCCCTGGCCATGCCATGCTCCTCTATGTGGTGCTGGCATTACTGGCAGCACAGAGTTCACAGCCTGTTCATCTTCATTTGCTCCTGGTAGCAGATGCAGACCTTGCTGGGGTCTCAGATGCAGCAGCTGGGACTAACTGAGGGTTCCAAGCTCAGGAGATCTTCCCTCCTTAACCAAACCACCCTTGTGCTTTTGGCACAGGGTGAGCAGCTGGGTGGCCTCCCAGTGTCCCTTTGGAGCCTGACAAGCACCAGTCATGAGACCAGCTCCTGGAGAGTCACTTTGCTTATTATTCCAAGTCATTAATTAATGGCTGCTTTGGCTTGGGAGTTGCTGGGCAGAAGTGAGCACAGCCCCAAGCTAGTTGGGAGTTGGGCAGCTGCAGCTGCACCAGTGTGGGCCTGGCTGGGGTTGGTGAGGATCCTGGCAGCCCTCGGCTGTGTCCTTCACCCCAGGTGCTGCAGGACAACTGAGCATCTTCCTGCTGTGGCACTGCACCATGGACCTGCACCACCCATCCTCATGCCACAGGATACAGAGAGGAGACAGATAGGTGTCTTTGGGGTGGAAAAAGAGTGTCTACTCCTCTCCATCTCTTCAGCACTAACCTTGTGATGTCACAAACCTTTTCCTCTCCTTCACAACCCCACAAGACAGGACATTGTCATCCCCACCTCACTTCCTGGCCAGGCCACTCTCCTGGGAAAAGGTCCTGCTCAGCAGAAGTGTAGAGCAAAGCCTCTGGATTGAACGTGGTCCCCTGCAGTCCATGAACCCCCCAGGACCTCACTGCCAGCCCTGGGGGCTGTGGGCCAATTGCTTGGCTTTCACAGGGAGGTTTTCCCAAGGGCCTTTGATGTCCCAGCTCAGTGACATCACAGAATGTCAGGGGTTGGAAGGGACCTCTGCAGATCATCTAGTCCAACCCCTCTACCAGAGCAGGACCAAAAGACTAGGGCAGATCACTCAGAAAGGCATCCAGACAGGTCTTGAAAGTCTCCAGACATTGCTGCCGTTCAGTTGTCTGCATTCACCTACTGAGTTGGATCTAAAATACAACAGAAATTGAGTGAAAAGATCCCAAGTTTTGGCATCTGGGTGCTGTATGTAAGATGGTCCGAGAGTTTTAACTCCCAGTGGTCCTGGGGTTTAGGATGGGGGAAAGCTAGATTATTTTTTCCCCTCTCCCTTCTGAAATGACAGTGATTTTATCATCTGATTTTAGGTAGAGGTTTTTTATGTCTAAACCTGATGGCTTCCCAGCAGTCTTCAGGGTGTGTTTTATTCCTTTCTAGCTGGAAGGTTGTGAGCCAGGAGGAGCACCAGGGTCTTGGGTGCAGGGAGCCTGGCTCCCGTGGGTCTGGGTGTGGGGCCATCACTGCAGCTCCTGGCGATGTGGCTGCACCCCAACTGTTTCCCCCAATTACCCCCACACCCTTGTCCTGCTGCCGTGGGGTCAGGGAGCACTTCCCCAAGCAAATGTCACCAGCAGCCTGATTTAAATTGGCAGCAGCACAGAAATTCAGATATGAGCCTGATGCTGCCACTCCAGCCTCGCCCTGTGTCCCCATCCCTGGCTTCTGCTCAGGCGTTGCCCAATGACTGGCTTTTATTTTCATGTTTTATTGCTCTGAGATGATGGGCCATGCAAGGGGGTTGTTTCTAATAATCCTTCTCTTACAGAGATGTTGTGTTGCTTGATTTCTTGCGTATTTTCCTGATGACTTGTGCTTTCTGCCAGTGAAAAGACTTGCATCTGTTTTATGGAGTCAGGCCAATTCAGCCAATGCCACTAAAATCCTCTGCAGGCCCCTGGTGTCCTTCCCCCAGACACCTCAGAGTGTGATCACTCTTTCAAAACAAACAAACAAACAGACAAAACAAAATTAACAAAAATCAAAAAGAGAAGAAAAATGTTGATTTTTGTATCTGAGCACATCCCATCTCCAGGCCAGGGCATGAGGTAATCCCAGCTTTCCTGCAGGAAGCATGTCCATAGAAAACTCCCTTGTTCTGAGCCCTGCTTACCCGAGCACTGTCATGGCACAGCTGGGCATGGGAGATGCTGGGGAGGCAGGAGAGCAGAGAGCCCTGATCCACACTGGGCACAAGGGTGGCTGGGTCCAGAGTGGGGGCTGCAGCCCCTCCTGCATCCCCTCCCTCAGCCCTGGGGTGACAGCGATGGCAACATGGCTGTTGCATTATCCATGTCATGGGGGCAGCTCGAGCCGCAGCTCCTCCTTGCCCTGCATCTCTCGGGCTGCCGGGACCCTTCCCCCGGCGCCGGAGGGACAAGCCCCGGAGCTGCCTTCCCACGGCGAGAGGCTGCCTGCCCCTGCCCTGCCCCCTCGGCTTCTCTCTGATGTGGCTGCCGAAGGATGTGGCGACAATGAAAGTGTGAGTACAGAGAGGTGCTAAGGTAGATGAGGCAGTTGGTTTCCTGTTAGCACCAGCACGACAAGACGCGGCTCTTCCCTGCTGCCTGGAGCGAGCCGGTTCCCAGCCCGCTCCCCGCACCACAAGCTCCATTTACAGTTATTTACTAAAACAACACAGTGTGTGTGAACTCCCTCTAGGCCAAAAATAACTGCCGCCCCATTAACTCGAACTGTTTGTTTGTTTTCAGCTGTTTTCTGCCCTTATCACAGGCAGGGAGCCTGGCTGCTGGGGGGGTGGGGGGAGCGGGGTTATCACCCCCCGACCACCCGTCGTCGCTGCTGGAGAAACCTTTGGGCTTCAGGATCCCCCTCAGTCCCTGCTCTGGGAAGATTTTCTTGCACTGGGTAAAAACAACCTTTATGGTTTGCAGTGGGGGCTCCTGGGGGTGGCAGCAAGACATCCCCCAGCCCTGGCTGCTCACCCACTCTCCTCCATGGGTTCTGGGGACCCAACAGAGCTGTAGGGTAATAGCAGAGGCTCATGTCTGTCTGCAGCTGTGGGTGTCGGGAAATGGGGCCAGCAAATGTCCCTGTAGGTGCTAAGCAGGGTCCAAAGCAGGGTCTCAAGCAGGGCTGGGCAGCCTGAGCAGGGGCTGTGGTGGGACCGAGGGTTCCTGGGGAGCCAGGACCCCCCAGCCCCTTCCACTCCCTCCTAACCTTGCCTGTGGGACAGATTTTTCTTGGTTTTCCTGATACACACTGCAGAGGAAAGCCCCCAAATAGGCATTAATTCCAATTCTTAGACTTTCACCAAGTTTCAGGGCTAAGAATGATGGGTTTTATCCTCTCCACCCCCAGTCTCCTGGGAAAGCCATCCTGGTTTCCAACCAGCTCTAAAGCAAGGTGAAAACCTTCCAAATCAGAACTTGTCATGAAAAATACCCCAGATGCCTTAAAATCATAGAATTATAGAACCACTCAGGTTGGAGAAGACCCTTGGGATCACCAAGTCCAACCATTTTTTCTGGGCAGATAAACTTATTTAAAGAAAAAACTACACTTTTTCCCATAGTTGCCCATGATGATAGTTGTGTTCTCATTGGGTTGTCTGCAGCCCCTCCCTGCTGTTTTCCCCAGTGGTCTCTGCATGATGCTGAGCACCCCCACTGCCCCAGCAGCCCCCTGCACCCTCAGGCCAGCCCTGCCCAGCCCCTGGGGGCTCCACACTGCCCCTCTCTTTCTTCTCATGCTCTCCAGTAGCTGCAAACATGTAGGAAGATTTGGCAATGTCCATCTTAGCAGGGATGGATTTGGGGGACACAAAGGACCGTAGAGGGCTGCAGCCTTTCCCATTGCCTATCCACACTGCCCGGTGTGTTGTGGTTGCTTCAGCCCACATGAGAAGCTGTTAAATAGACACCTCTGCCTCCCAGGGCAATGTTCTGCGCTTTGGCTACTTTTGGTGGATACAATCTGCATACAGCTCCCCTTTGACTTTTCTCTACCCTAGCTTGTTCAGTTCAGTTCAGTTCATGCATTTTTATTCCTTGTTTGTTTTTTTTTTTCCCCCTTCTGCCTTTGACAATCATTTTTTCTAAGCAGGTTTTGCTGGCACTTAGGAGTATATGCAGCTTGCAGCTGGCCCTGTGTCTATCTCAGGTTGCTACTGTGGTGGGGAGGAATCAAGCAATGTCTTCAACGTTGCTCTTGGGTCTCATCAGGACAGTGAGGGTGGAACTTGGGCATCACAGAGTGCTGCTGAAGCCCCATGCACCACCAGTGTCCACAGCTGTCCCTGGGAGGGGGTACCTTTCCACCCCTTCAGGAGGGAGCAGGATGCAGCAGGATTGCAGGACTCAGCACCTTACGTGAGCACAAGAGACCTGGCTAGGAAAAATCCAGGAGTATCACAGGATAGTTAAATTCCATGTCTTGTCACTCCCCAGCCATGGCCAGGAAGTCCCTTGTTCCAGGATCAGAAGAAGAAGCTGGGTCTTTCACGAAGAAGGGAATATTTTGTGGGCTGGGTGAAATGGGAGCCCAACCACTCACACGCACGTTGCTGTAGCTGCTGCTCCGCATCGCCTCCATGAGCTCTCGCCTCTGCAGCACTGGTGCATGTGGCTGCTTTGCAGAGGTTGTGGAAGTTCTGTCTGCCAGATTAAAACCATCTCCACAGGGAGCCAGGCTAGGGAATTCATTGCAAGTGCCTGTTTATGTCCCCAGCATGCCTCATCCAAGGATCTCCAAGTACAATCGATTTTGTGGGACAGGGTCCGGTTCTCCACCCTGGGGAAGGGTTCTCAGTGGTGGGCTGGGGGGATGTACACGTTTATCAAAATGGTCTTTTTACCTCTGCAAGGAAGATCTGACCCTGTATAGAAAAATTACAGCCTTGCCTGAGGGCTGGCTGTCTCCAGCAGACTTCCTCAATATAAACCATCTCATGCAATCACTGGTGCGTGAACGTCCATGTGATACCCTAAGATAAAGTGGAGAAGTCAATGAGGAACTGGTGGAGCTGAAAGAAATGTTATCTAGGAAGTTATGGGCTGCTGTAAGTCACGAAGCGTGGAGCAAATCCCTTTCTCTGGCAATAGCAGTAGCTGTTCAAGTTGATTGATTCGGTCAGGGAGTGCCCCGGGGTGTGATTGTCATCCAGGACCATTTTATCTCCATTAGCATGTCCATGGAGGAGGTTAATTGTGCCAGAACTGGAAACTGAGCTGCACACCAAGGGGAGCACAGCAAGGCAGAGGTTTTCTTCCTTCTCAGGGTAACCAGAAAGAATTTGCAATTTGGGGTTTGGGCTGTGTAGGAGGAGCTGCCAGCTTGAGTGTTTTATTTGTTGACCCTACTGAAATGTTTATAGTTGGCACCAACATGATTTTTAATTTCAGGAGGTTCTTTCCAGTATTTCTCTCTTCTGATAGTCAAACATTTTTCCCACCCAGCAAGCTTTCCCTTACATGACAGATGAGGATGTTTGCTTACAGAACATGAGAATTTCTCACCTTATTTTACAGTCTCCTCTGATGACCCTCTCTTCTCCAGTCTGTTTGCAGTGTCTGGTCACTGTCTTAATCCATGGTCAGCCTTTTCCAGCCGCCTTGAAAAATCCCCTGATGTTTCACTGCAAGTTTATATCTTGCATTTAAATTACCCTGGGGAAGGAAAGGCTTTGGGGGATACAGTTGCAGCCCATGTTTGGAGGGGGTTACAAGGCAGTTGGGCTCAGCAGGGAGGTGCAGGCTGAGCAAAAACCTGTGGCCATGCACTGGATGGTCACAGGGAGGTTTATCCTGGGGCAGTAATTTGGCCCTGATGAGCTGGCCGTGGTGGAGGCTGGCAGACCCCCAGCTCTGCCCACTTGCCTTGTGCATGGCAGTGGAGTTGTCCTGGTGGCAAGGCCACCCTCAGCTCCTGTTCCCTGGGGAGCATCAGCCTCCCTGAGGCCTGCCTCTCCATGAGAAGGAAAGCAGGGTCTGGAAGCCCTGGCACTGCCAAGCATGTTGTGGAGGCACTGGACATGTACCTGAAGCCTGGTGAGCTTCAGTTCTGCCATAATCTCAGGTCCCATGGACCAGAGGTGCTGTGGTGGGGTGCAGGTCAGCAGGACTGGTCCAGGCTGGGCAGGTGTGAATGTCACCAGGTACCACTTGCACAGCACATCAGTGCTCAGGTAGGAATTAAACTCAAGACCACTGAGCCAGAGAATTCTCACCCAGTATCTCTCAGGGAGTCATGTCCCCAAGAGACCCCAGCCCTGGCTTTCAGATCTGGGGATTACAGGCCAGCAACATTGGCCCCAGTACACCTGATGGCCCCAGTGGTTCCTGTGTTGGTATTTTCCTTGCTGGCTTTGCAGAGTAGCTGGAGGCATATAATGGTGCTGTCTAGCATGAGAGGTTCCTCACTTGTGCTTTCTCCTTGGGGAAAATGTTCAGAGAACAAAAAATAATAAATTTTAAAAGACAGTATTCACTTTTTCTAGTTCAGGGAAGAAGCTGGTGCTCTGTAAAAGGTAATAGAGGGATGGATGTTTCCTGTATGGAAGAACCCACCCCTGATTTGCTCTGAAGTGCATCATCTCCATGGGCTTCAACAGCTCACACAGATCATAGAATAGTTTGGGTTGGAAGGGACCTTAAAGATCATCTAGATCCAACCCCCCTGCCTGGGGTTGCTCCAAGCCCCATCCAACCTGCCCTTCAACACTGCCAGGGATGGGGCAGCCACAGCTTCCCTGGGCAACCTGGGCCAGGCTCTCACCACCCTCACACTAAAGAATTTCCTCCTAATGTCTAACCTAAATATCCCCTCTTCCAGTTTTGATCCATCACCCCTTGTCCTCTCACTCCCTGCCCTTGTCCCAAGTCCCTCCCCAGCTTTCCTGGAGCCCCTTCAGGCACTGGAAGGTGCTCTAAGGTCTCCCTGGAGCCTTCTCTTCTCCTGAGCTGAACACCCCAACTCTCCCAGCCTGTCTCCAGAGCAGAGCTGCTCCAGCCCTTGGATCATCTTTGTGACCTCCTCTGGACTTGCTCCAGGAGCTCCATGACCTTCTTGTGTTGAGGGCTCCAGAACTGGACACAATTCTCTTTCCTTCTGTCCTTTTTCTGGCTCTGGTGCCATCCTGTTCTCGAATGCATCTCCCTGGGGAGCTGCCTGCAGCCCTGAGTCTCGGCAGCGGGCTGAGGTGACAAATACCCAGACACCAGGACCATTATTTATTTACTGTCCCAGCCCCTGGGCCCCCAGCCGAGCCTCTGGGCACTCTGGCTGCTTCTTCTTTTTGTTTCCTTCTTCACACGTTTTTCTGGATACTGCATTGTCACATCTTCTGTTTATTTGGAATACCGGGGGAGGAGGGGACACACGATGGCCAATTCCGAGCCTGGGCCACGCATGACATGGGGCTGGGGGCCTGAAAGTGCCTGCTGAGAACCTGCTCACGTTGTGACAGCGAAACCAGGCACCTGCGGCCTCCCTGCTCCTCACGGGTCACTGCACCCCTGGGGAGGGCCGTGAGGCAAAGTGTCCCCTGAGCCCCACTCCCACAGGGGTGGCTGGGCAGCTTCAGCTCCAGCAGGACCCAGCTGCATTGTTCCAGCAAGCGCTCATGACTGTAGCCAGAGGGAGGAATAATTGGGTGCTTTGTCTGCAGGGGGATGGGGAAGAGGGAGGTGGAAGCAGCTGGGAGAGCTCATCCCAACCAGGACCATGCCTGAACCTACTCTTGGCATGATTTTCTGTTGGCCGTGGCTCCGTGGCTGCTCAGTTCCTGTGGTTTGTTGGGAGTCGGGGCTAAACAATGGCCGGGCAAGCATGGAGGGGACACTTGTCCCCCAACAAGCCCCTTCTCTGGGTCACAGAAGGGTGTTGGACTGGCCTGGGCAGAGAAAGGACCTCTGCAGAGACTCCTCTGCAGTGCTACAGGCACTGCTGGCCACACCATCAGGGATGCTGGCTGGAAGCAGCAGATTTCAGCAGGGATTCAGCTGTACTCAGAATTCCCATGGGATTTTGTTTGGCTCCTGTTCTGAATGATGCTCAGCCATGCTGGTAGTTCAGGGGAGCACATCCCACCAGGAAGGGCCACCAGCATCCTCTCCTTACCCTTTATTTTAAAACCACACTCAAGGAGTTTCAGGCTGACCCCAAGTCCGGCACAAGATTGTCCTGTGTCTTGGCTCAGGGTCAGAGTCTTCTGGGGTCCAGACCTAAAGAGCACTTTTGGGTGCTTAGGGTTGTCTGGCATTGCCAAGAGCCAGAGCTGCGCACACTGCCCAGAGGGAATCTCCTCAGATCCCAAATGGCTTCCACCCTTTCAGCTATCCACCTCTCCCAGCTGGCCTCTCCTTGACCACACTCAAGACCTCCTCCCTTTCCTTCCCACATCCTCTCCTGCCACTCGGGAGCAGATCCTGTCTGTGGTGGACCTCTGAGGGTTTCGCCCACCGGTTCCTTGTTTCTGGCTGCTGGTTTGTCAGATCCGGTCGGGGTTGTTGAGGTTTTTTTATCAATTCTTCATACTTTTGTATTTTTATTTCTGTTGCTGCTTCGCCCCAGGTGTCCTCTGGAGCAGTCCAGCAACTTGCTGGTGTAAAGGCAGGCTGAGGATCTGCAGGCACGGGCAGGAAGGAAAGGAAGCTGGGTGGGACCACTGCCTGCCACACTGCCCAGGCTGGAGCCGTTGGCCTGGGCTGGCAGAGGGGGGACCACACTGCCTGCCTGGTCTGCCTGGTGAGGGCACAGAGACAGCACAGGGACAGCAGGATGGTGTCACACCAGCAGGTTGGAGCTCCCTGCAGGGAGCCTGGCTTTCCTCCTCTTCCCACAAGAAAGCTCAAGGAAAGAGGGGCTTGGTTGTGAGCTGGATTCACTTGGCCAGCATTTGTCCCCAAGCAGATGTCAGCAGGTACCTGGGGAGGGGGGTCACCTGTGCCCATAACAGTGGCACAGGCTGGGTCCCAGCTCTGCCCTCCCCAGGGCACTGTCACTGAGCTGGAGTGATTCACAGCAGTGTGGGCAAGGCAGGAGCACCCAGGGGGGCCTGAGCACCCTGCACTGACCTTAAACCCCCAGAGTTGGGGTTTAGAGGCCATTCACAGTCTGGTGGTTCCTGCCGCTCCTTCCTCCTCAGGGAGAAGGATTCCTCACAGTCCTTCCCTGCTTCCCCACGGGGTCCATCCCATGGAAGAGAGTCCTCCACCAACCTCTCTTCAACGTGTCTTTCCCATGAGGTGCAGTCCCTCAGGAGCTGCTCCAGTGCTGCCCACAGGGTCATGGGTGCTTCAAGAACAGGCACTTCCCCTGGTGTAGGGTCCTCCACAGCTGCAGCTCCAAGTCCATGGGCTGCAGCTCCACATTCACCCTTCCTGGCACCTTCAGGGGATGCTCCACCATGTTTCTCCTCCATGAATGCAGGAGGACAGCTGCCATCTTGCCATGGGCTGTAGGAGAACTTCTTCTTGGGCACCTCCTTCCCTTTCTTCCTCACCAAGCTCAGGATCTCCACTCTGGCACTGCTCTCACCTCTCCAGCTCAGCTCTTCTCCCTTACTCTCTCTGCCTTCAGGTCTTATGTCAATTATTTCATATGTTAATCACAGAGGTGCATCTATTGTCTCTCTAATGGCTCGGCCTTGGCCACCTGAGCCAGGGGAGCTTTTAGTAGCTTCTTACAGGACCCTCCCCTGCTACCTAAACCATGACAGAACCAAACCAGCACACCCGGTGTGATTTAGAGTAAACCCAGCAGCTTTTATCGCTCTCTGTGGGGTCCCAGGTGTCTCACAGCACCTCTGGATCCTGATGTTGCTCAGTTAGGTGGCAGTGCTCTCCTCCAGGATGACCCCCCTCACTGCTGACACCCATGGGGTGCCACGGGGTGCAGGGCAGCTGCATTGTGGATGCTGCACCCTGCCAGGCCCAGGCAAGCCCCGCAGCCCAGCATGGTGTGTTGCAGCACAGGGGGTGCAAAAGCCCAACAGCCGTCACATGAAGTCAGCCTGGGAGCTGGTCCCAGCAGCTGCTGCGTGTCCCACTGGTGGCCAGGCTGGAGCTACCATCCCTGGTGTCCTCCCCAGGTGGGCCAAGGGGCAGAGGTGCTGTTTGGAAAGGTCTTCCTTGGGGCATCCCAAGGTGCTGTGGCATTGGGGAGCAACAGGGTCTTTCTCAGTGTTTCCCATTTGAGGTGTCTTGGCCTTGTGCTGGCTTGGAGTAACCCCATCACATGGAGCAGGGCTCGGGGGCTTCATCCTGCAAAACCCTCAGAAGAATGGAGGGTTAAACCTCACGAACCATCTCAGCTTGGAGCTTTTTTGCCACTCTACTTTCTCCCTGCTCTTGTGACACAAAGAGCAAAGCTGCCAGTTTGCCCAGAATGACCTCTGTGCCCTACAAACCTAACCCCTTCCTCAAAAAGACAGAAATTCCATTGCCTTCCACCTCCATCTGTTTAGCGAACAGTTTAACCTAACAAGATTAGTATTCGAGGTCGTCTCTTCTTTTATTTTTTTCCTCCACTGTTTTCAAAGAAAACAGTATTGGATTTAGAACAAAAGCTTGAAACCCCTCATTTGTAAGTCGTGCAGCCTTTGGAAACTGTTTTGTTCCAAAGTTATTTGGGGAAAGGCTTGCAAATCCTCCCCTAAACAAACAGGAGTTGGTGGAGATCTGAGAAGGATGGAGCAAGAGTCCAACACAGGGCATCTGCACCCAGCTCTCACCACTGTGGGGTTGGGGAAATATAGTTGGGCTATTTCCTTCCAAAGAAGTTTGGGAAGAGAGAATGTTGCTGTAGCAGGGGGAAACTGTTCTGGGGTGGTTGGAACGGGAGGGAATCAGGATTCGTGTTCCCTCTTTCCCCATGGACACCCCCTGATGATGGTCCAGCACACTCCTCCATCCCTCTTGGGAAAACATGAGGAGTGCGGGTGCATCCCTGGAGGTGATGGGTGAAGCTGTGGCAGGATGAGGGGCAGGATGGGGGTTGTGAAGGAGCAGGAAGTGTCAAAGCAGAATTAACCCATGAGGGGACACAGGTGCTTTTGTTTATGTGTGTTCTTCAAATGCCATCACATCCAACCATGAGCCGGTTCCAGCAGGCTGAGCCGCCTGGCTCCCGTGCAGCCTGGCACTGCCAGAGAGGTGACAGCCTCGGGACTCCCCAGGGAACCATCACTGGGGAGAGGGGAAAAGGTAAAGGGTTTGATTTTCATTCTTTGGGACTGTTTTCCCCTCCTTCATCTCCCACCCACCCCCTCCCTTTTTGCCACATTGTGCTGAGCTTGAATCAGACCTTCACAAAGGGGATTAGAGGCTGGTTGCTGATAAATAGCAAAGCAGGTTGGAAGCGTGGGAACCAGCCACGGCGCAGCGCGGAGGGACATTCCTGCTCTGGAGGGCCAGGCAGGAGCAAAAGTCCGGGCTAACCCCGGGTCACCCGGGGGACCTAGTGCCTGAGAAGATTTGTTCGGACACTGGCTTTTGTTGTGCACAGTTCCGTGTCAGCCCAGCGTGTCTCTCACTGCTATTGATGGGGAAGGAAAGCGCTATTGTCAGGCGCCTGAGGGCCCCCCTTTCACTCCTGCACTCTCGGGGTGACGTCAAGGGGGTACGTGGGAACCCGACCGGCCAGCCCGGAGCGGGGCCAGCAGTCCCAGCAGTGCCCGTGTCTGCTGACCCACTCACAAGGCCAGGAGAGATGCTCGGGGGGGTCCCACAGAGCCAAGCATCGCCTGCAGGGCCCAGAGCTGTGCTTCCCCCCAAGTCCTTGCTGGGCAGGACTGATGCTCCAGTAGACAAGTGGGTGGGAATGCGGAGGCGTTTTCCTTTATCTCAGCCCCAGTGTTATCAGTGACATTTCCCAGAGGGAGGGGGTGAGGCAGGACCATGCCAAAAATTCATGCCGGGAAAGGGCTGCTGGACGAGAATGCAGCTCCTGGCCTGCAAATCCCAGGGGGTCTGTGGTGTCCACTCTCACCCCAACCAGACACCTGCTGATGGGCTGAGCATCTTCCTCATCCTCAGGCTCTTCTTTGCTTACACAGTTTTAATCTCCAACTGGAGACCCTGAGAGAGGTGGGAGAAGAGCCAAGGGCTGGATCTGACCCATGCCTTGGTCCGGCTCCTGCTCCGGCCTCTTTTCGGGAAGAGGACAGGCAGGGAATTTCCCCTCCAAAGCACTGAGGGTGTGCAGGAAAGCTGCCCTCAGCAGCTGAATGAAACTCAGCTGCTTTGCATCTGGTGCCGGGGCTCACTGCAGCACTGCGGAGCATGTGGGGACAGGCAGCTTGCCAGGGCAGGAGCCTGCTGGGAAAATCCCTCCATCCCGTCCCTGGCTTTTCCCCCTGTGACCTGACAGTGAGGAGCTGCAGGTGACCTTGAACCCTGCAAGCTGCCTGGGCCTGGTCCGGCTCTGCACGTTTCTTCTTACATCTCAGCAAATGAGCCAAGCCCCAAGGCTGGGACTCGCTCCAGCCATCGTATCCCCTCTGAAACCTGATTTTGCTGCTGAAGGCTCTGACTTCTCTCCTGTTCTCCAGGATCTGCACAGGGATCACCAGGGTGACTCCAGAGCTGTCCCCAAATGCTCAAATGAGTCGAAGCCAAATGGTCTAAGCAGCTATATCCAAAGGGGATCCACAGGCTTTGTGTCCAGCAGGGAGGCAAATGGGGAAAAACAGAGAATACGTTTGTTGCCACCGGGTCCTGCCACATTGTAAGGAAAAACAAAAGCCTCCTCCATGAGCTGAGATTACCCTGGTTAATGGGACTGCCCAAGTGGTACAGCGGGAACGTGGCTGCTCTGCCGCCAAGGATACTCACTGGCCTTCCTGGGAAATCTGTGTGGGCAGCCATAGAAATATTCTGGGAGGTCACTTGGGAGTTTAGGAGCTGGAGGGGCAGCCCAGCTCTGTTAGGGCTGGGCAACAGCCAATTTTTTTTTTCAAAGAGCCATGAAATGAATGAGAACAGCTTTCCAAGAAGTGGGATTTTCAGCATGCAGTGATCTGGGTCCTCCCTGGTGGGTGGAAGCAGCAAGTGGCCACCTGGCCACGTTTTCAGGGCCTTGCCCAGAATGCCTTCCCAGAACTGTGTGTGTCCCGGGGACAAGGATCCACCACACCATGTGCCACTGCCACCATCCACTTGTGCCCAGGTCCTGACTTGGCAAGGCTGGGGCATTCCTGGTGAGCCTGGGACTTTGCATGGAGTGTGCATGGATGTGAGGCAACGATGGGGTTGAGGATAAGGACAAGGATGAAGTTGAGGGTAAGGATAAGGATGAGGATAAGGGTGAGGATGAGGATGGGGATGGAGATACGGATGAGGATGAGGGTTGTAGATACGACTCTTCTGCTCCTTTAGTATCCAAAACAGCAGATTCAACAAGCAGAGCAAAGTGCCCTTGATGTCTCAGCAGTATTCATAGACATTCCAGTATTATCAGTCCACTAGGCTGGAACACTTGCTGCTACTTAAAAGAGAGTTCACTGAAGGAAAAAAGAATCAGAAGAAAATTGGCTTTATCCTGGCTCAAAGCAGGACACTCTGCCACCATCTGATGGCAGGGATAGCTGGATAAGGTGCTGTGGAGCTTCTGCCTTTATTCTGATGCTGGGAGAGGGCCAAGGGCAATTGTCCCTTTGTCCTAAAAGACCACATCTCTCTGGCTGGAGTCCTTCAGACATTTGTCTGGGACACCTGAGGATCCAACATCTTTATGTCAGCAGGATGCTGAGCCCATGTGCCCCTCACCCAGCTCTGCAAACCCTGCTGCTGAGTGTCCCAGGGGAGGAGAAATGCCCTCAGTCAGGTTGTGTTTCATGAGTTAGAAGGATAAACAGTAAATGCAAGAACAGGTGAGTGGCCAGGATGGTTGCATTGGGCAGGGGAGGGCAGGCTGGGAGCCTCAGCCTGCGTTAAGATGGACTGTTAGGTTTTGCAGGGCAGAGTTTTGTGGCCGGTTTGCGGGGTTAGATTATGTTTGGATGGATATTAACCTTTTGGTTGCTGCAGTTGTACCAAACAATTCTATTAACAACAGATGCTGAGTGCTTCCACTGCTCAGCATTGGAGCAGCCAGAAAGCAGGCTTGAAAGCTGGTGCTCTCAGCTGGGACTTGTGTCCATGGGGCAACTTCCAGGGTCACTGTTAAACCAGAATCCAAATCCAGCCATAGCTGGACCATAAACTGCCAGCTTGTTTGCCAGGATGATGGTGAGCTTCCCTTCGACCTGGGCTGGAGATCAGGCAGGGTGGCAGGGGCACTTCCACTGGGACGTTTCCTTCAGGCTTTAGGGCTGGGGAGCCTCGTCCTCCAGGGCTGGGAAGGCCCGGATTGCACGACCCTGTGCCTGTGGGGGTGCTCCCTGTCCCAGTGGGCTCCTTTGCATCAGTACAAGGTTACAAAGATGAGTTGAGTTGCAGCAAATGTGAAAGAGACTAGACACGAACCCGACGGGGTCTTATTTGGAGGGAGAAGCAGAAGAAATCCTGGTGCCTCGATTTCTCTGCCAGCGCCTGGGAGCAGCCACAGTTTGAGGGTTCTGAATACTTTCCTGACCGCAGAGGTGACCGAGGTCCCTCACGCACCGCCCCGCTCCGGGCAGGCCGTTTGGTGCAGCCCCGGCCCCGCGGCGGGGAGGACGCGTTCGCACCTCCGGGCGGGAGATGAAAGAGCCGCTGGCGCTGCGAGATGAAAGAGCCCGCGGGGCCGCGGCGCGGGGCGAGGGCGGGAGGTGGGGGAAGCCCCACGGGTTGTTTTTCTTCTCATCCCCGCCGCGCAGCGGGACGGCGGCCGCCAGCGCCGGGCTTTCCCAGGCACCGCCGTCCTCCCGAGGTGCCCGCAGGACCTGCTGAGCACCCACCTGGGAGGCTCTGGGGGTGTTTGCCCAAGGAGAAGGGGTGCAGGGGTTGTGCCTGCACAAAGGCAGCCACGCCGCTCCCTCCCTGCTGCCCGGGCTGTCCCCATGGCCCAGCCAGGTGCCGGGCAGGGGTGACACAGCAGCAACGCGGCCACGGGCAAAGTCTTCATCTGTGTTTTGAGCGTGGTGAGGACAGGGACAGGGCTTGGTGCCTTGGCTGAGTGGCACAGGCACAGCAAACCTGGCGTGGTTCCTGCCTCTGTGTCATGCTTCCGTTGCACCCTGTGCTCCCTTGAGCCCAGCCCCGGGGTTTTGGGTGCAGGTGCAGATGTAGCTGCGCTGGGACCACCTGGGTACTCTGCACAGGCGTGGCTGTGCCAGTCTGGTCTGGCAGAGCCTCCCCTGCCATCTCTGCATCTCTGTAATTCAGCAGGGCACAGGCAGCACCGCCGCAGGTTCCTGGTTGTTATGTACCATCCTTTGGCCAAGCCTAAAGCTGGAGGAGCAGGACTCATGTTGAGAAGCTCAGTATGAGGCAGCAGTGTGTGACTGCAGCCCAGAAAGCCGTGTCCTTGGCTGCATCCCCAGCAGCAGGAACAACAGGTCAAGGGAGGACACTCCTGCTCTGTTCTGGCTGGGTCCAGTTCTGGGGTACCCAACATGGTTAGAAGGACATGGAGCTCCTGGAGCAAGTCCAGAGGAGGCCACAAAGATGATCCAAGGGCTAGAGCAGCTCTGCTCTGGAGACAGGCTGGGAGAGTTGGGATGTTCAGCCTGGAGAAGAGAAGGCTCCAGGGAGACCTGAGAGCACCTTCCAGTGCCTGAAGGGGCTCCAGGAAAGCTGGGGAGGGGCTTGGGACAAGGGCAGAGAGGGAGAGGACAAGGGTAATGGCTTAAAACTGGAAGAGAGGAAGGAGAATTAGGTTGGACATTAGGAGGAAATTCTTTAATGTGAGGGTGGTGAGACACTGGAGCAAATTGCCCAGGGAAGCTGTGGCTGCCCCATCCCTGGCAGTGTTGAAGGGCAGGTTGGATGGGGCTTGGAACAGCCTGGGCTGGTGGGACGTGTCCCTGCCCTTGCAGGGGGGTTAGGACTGGATGATCTTTAAGGTTCCTTCCAATCCAAACCAGTCTGTGAGTCTATGATTCTGTGAATCCTGTGGGCAGTCACCATTGGCTGAGCAGGTATATCCTGGACTTCCAAGGACACTCTACTTCAGAGGTCCCTGTACCCTTCTGCATTGGTGGGGTTTGTCCTCAGTGGCTCATGCAGAGGGGTGACAGTGGGCACCCCCACCTTCCCCAGCAAGCCTGGGACTTGCATGTTTGTACTGGGACTTGCCTTGGACTTTGAGGCTGAGTGTCCAAGACCAAAGCACAAGCTGCTTCTCCCCAGAGGTACCTGGTGAAGGCCTGTTTTTCATTTCTGTGTATCATTTTTGTATGCAAGAACTTGTGCCAAAACCTGGGCTTTTGCTTTGAACAGCCTTAACCTTGCAGGTACCCATGAGATGGGGCTGAGGAGGAGAAGCTTCCACCCTGCTGCACCTCCCAGGGCTGGCCCCAGGCTCCTCGGGCAGAGCTTAGAGGGTTTTATCCTCCAGCCCTGTCCCTCCACAGTGTCCCAGAGCTATGCCAGTCTACTGGACCTCGTGGCCGGCTGGTGGTGGCCAGCGGCCCTGACCAGCTGCAGCCACAAGCACAGGGCAGTGAGGAAAAGGCCACTGAGCCCCCAGATGTGGCAGGTGGGCACCAGCAAGACTTTGGGGACCTGCAGGGAGCATTGGGTGAGGATGCTGATGGAGCCAAAGAGGTGTCTGACTTGGCGTCTGCATGACCCGGACTGCAATGTGCTCATCTCTGCACAGAAGCTGCAAAATGGGGGGCAGAATCACTTGTTTCAGCTTAAAATGTTGCATTTGAAGTGAATTTTCGTTTCCTCAGAGTGGCTTTGTTGGTGCTGAACCTCTTTGCAATGGCTGGGTTCAGGCAGACCTCGGGGGGAGAGAAGGTGTAAAATCTGGAACCACCCTCTAAAGCATCTCTCGGTTTGTGTCTCCTGGCTGCTCTCCTGGCAGGTCAGGGGCTGCCACCTGCCCTGGGCACGATCAAGCTGCACGTGGCCCTCGCTGGACACCCTCGCCGTGGGGAGCTGGGGAGGAGCTCCAGGGAGCCCAGCTGGGCTGAAGGCACCAGGCAAACCCTCCTGGCCACTTGGTTCTCACAGCTGCAGTGAGTTTGGCAGTGCTCTGTCTGCTTCTCCCAGCAGAGCACCAACCTCTTCAGGACCTGTGGGATTTGGTCAGCACTGGGAAGCCCTGGAACGATGGCGAGGGGGAAGAGGGTCCCCACTCAGCTCTGTGCCTGTCCTCTGCACCAGCCCTCCCTCCTCCAGCCTTGTCCACTGCAGCTTCTGGGTAAGGATTGCTTCTCAACTTGCAAAGAAATTCATGGCCATGGCCTTGGCTCAGTTTGTGGCTCGAAGGTATTTCTGAACAACAGTGAGAACTTCCCTGCATGCTCATCTCCATGACATGGACACGTGTGTGCAGAGGTGCTGCCACAGGCAGTGCTGGCTTGGCAGATAGGAATCTGTGTCATGAACTAAACCTGCCACCAGGTTTCCAGCCTGTCTGCCAGACACTGAGTGAACCGAGAGTTTTTTGAAACCAGCCTAGAAACGTACCAGGAGCCAGCCTGCGTTTATCATGCCTCTGCTTCCTCCTGAATTCCAGTCCTCTGACATGTTGAGATCAAACCTGATGACCCCAATCTGACTGCAGCAATTGAGAAGAAAAGTGACCTTCCAAAAAGAGCAGCTGAGCCAGCCCAAGAGAGCAGCTCTGGGCCACCCCAGGCTGCTTCATCCTGCCGTGTCACAGAGAGGAGCAGCCAGGCAGCACTGAAACATGTCACTGGTTTTAATTCAATTACTTTGCAGACCAGCATGTAGCACTGCTGACACCTTCACAGCATCCCATGGCAGTGGGACAGCTCTGGAAACTGTCACTGGTGGCCTGTGCGAAACAGCTTAGTGAGTTCAGGCCAGGATCTAATAAACATGTGGTTGCAATGCTAAAACCACCAGCTTCTTTGTAATGGGACCCGTCGACAGAGCTGGGGGAGCAGAAGGTCACCCCACCCCTGCCCCACACCAGGGACAGTTGGGGGACCTGGAAGAGTCCTCCAGCCCTTAGGGATGGGCAGGTCGTGGGGTCAGAGAGGGAGCTGCCCTCACAGCTGACTGCAGATGGAGGCAGGCAGAGGAGGAAGGGGAAGAAAAAAGGAAAAACTTGGCACACATTCCTCTTTACTCCTGCTTTCCTCTTCAGGGGTGTGGAGCTGGTCAAGGCTGCAAGGTGGCCAGTGAATCTGAAATCTGTGGGGTCACACAGCCATGCAGGAAGGCAGGAATGTGTCTCCAGGTGTGGGACTCATCAGGCATTCAGCACTGCTGGGGCCCTGGGCACTCTCAAGCCCACTTACCCAAGCTGTCAAAGGTCTCCAGCCAAAAATGGGGCAGAGCAGATATTTTTGAAGGGAAGGTACCAGGAAAACTCTTTTTATTTTGAGATGGCTCTTCCAGTCCCTTATTTATCTGAGTATCAAGCAGCTGTGATGGGCAGAAGCTCAATTTAATGAAGGAGGATGTTACCCCAACTATTCATCTTCCTGGGTGATGTCTGCCAACATCTGGGGCAGGGAGATGTGGTCCCTGGTGATGCACATCCCATCCTTGCTGCCACCACATTTCCCAGGGCAGTCATTGCCTGCTGTGCTATGAGCTCATAAAATCTGGCCACTCCAGATGCTGAGCTGGGGCCCCAGGTGTTGTGCAGATGGGTTTTTCCATGGCCCGGTGATGCTTTCCCAGCCTCACTTCCCACCTTTCAGGGTAGCCTGAAGAGGAGTGGGAGTTTCAGATCTTGTAAATCCCAATGTGCTTTGGTCAATGGTGTGGGGAGAACCGGACTGAGCCCTAAAAACTGCTTATGGGGAGCCTGGGGTGAGCAGAGGTTGAAGATGGTCTGTCAGCCTGGGACCCCTGTCTAGGGGCCAGCAGGGCACTGTGCCCTGATGGGGAAGGGTCCCTGCAGTGCAAACCCCGGGGAGGGGGAAGGCCCCCTTACACCCCTACCCACAGCCCATCCATCCCCAGGGAGAGGGGACAGGCCAGAGGGATACAAGCCATCTCTGGGTCTGACAGAAGGACCCCTCAGGCCCAGGGGACTTCCTCTGCTCCACTCCAACGGGGCTGCATGCCCAGCTGGACCCTCACCTCTGGAGCCCCTTCCTCCACCTGGAGCATCTGCCTGCTCTGCATGGGGACAGCAGAAACAACTGGTCCCCAGGCCCCTGCTAAGTGCTTGTAGGGTTGTGGGTTTTTTTTTCCACTCCTGGGAACCAAACATCAGCTTTTGTTGGCGACCAGACCACAGCTTTCATGTGAAAAGGTTAGTACAGTATGTTAGTTCCTAATGAGGGGATAATAGAGTCTGATTCTCACACCCCAGGGACTGCGAGGTGACAGCAGCACGGGAGAAGGGTATTTAACACCTTTGCCCTGGGAACCTTTTCCCTTCCCAGCCAGAGTCTCCTGGCCTTGCCAAGAGCAGGGAGGAGGAGCGCGGTGCCTTTGTCCCCGCTTCCTTCCCGCGCCCTGATCCCATCCCCATAGGCACACGTGTCCCTGTGGGGGGCAGCCAGCAGAAGACCCTGGGAAACTGCCAATAAGTCAGGATCTGGCCCCTCATCGCCCCTATCACAGTGTCACAAAGTCCCCAGCTCTGGGCTCTGCAGGGAGGCTGCGGGTCCCAGTGCCCGGCAGGGATGCGGTCTCGGGACCGGGTGTGGGGTGAGCCCCCTTGGCAGGTGTCCTGCCCGATGTGGAGTGTCTTTGGGCTGCATCCCCATTGTCACCTCCTCATCCCGAGTCACCTCCCTCGCTGCCTTGCAGCTGTGTCTGTGCCAGGACAGGGCCTCACAGGGCCACCTGGGGCATCCTCGGTGGGCTGGGATCTGGGGGCACCCATGAGCATGGGCAGTTCAGCACAGGGAGGATCTCGGGGCCCCGCTGCCCTGCCTTGCTTTTCCTAGAAAAATCAAGATTCCTTCTTAAATCCAGCCTCTCACCCCATCCTGCTGCAGTGGCTTAGGAGGGGGACAAGCCCTGTGAGTCTGTGGCACCTGGGGACAGCCCCCCTGTGTGGCCATAGCCCCTCCAGGGCTGCAAGACCTGCCATCCTGGGGGACACCGGGTACATTTGATGATGCCATTTTCTCTGGGGTAACAGTGTTCTGCAGGGGTGGCCCAGCTGCCAGGGTGAGGGTTCCCAGGGGCAATTGCCTGCCCAGTGGCAGGAACCACAGCAGCAGTGGTGGTGGCTGGAGGCCCAGAGCCCTGCTGGGGTTCGATGGGAGCACAATGCTGCTGCTTCACTAGCTGTGGGGGCCTGAGCTGGGTTAGACCCCCGGCTGCTGTGTTCATTGAGGGAGTTCAATTCAGACTGCTCGTGTGGGGAGCTGGAATGTCCTCAGAGCAGGAGAGACCAGTTTTGCCAAATTCCACCCCCACAGGATGCCAAATTACAAGTGTAATCACCTGGGCTGTCACTCCCCTCCTGGCCTTTCCTTTGGGGCAAGACTCCCACCGCTCCATCTTAGAAATGGCAGGGGTTTGTAGTAACCCTTTCCTGGGTGACCTGTTATGTACTGAGGTTGCACAAAGGAATCCTGGTGCTTTGTGCGTCCCCAGTGAGGCAGAGCTGGTTCACTGCTCCCCCTGGGTCATGTTCTGGTGGGACAAGTGGTGCTATAGATGAGCATCAATGCCAGCAGCTCAGCACCACTGTGTCCCCTCCGCATGTTTGGTTCAGACGTTACAGCATCAGAGGTGGGGTTTTTTGGAGCTACAGTCTGTGCTACAAACCAGGTTCTGAGGATTTCCTGCAGCTGATGGCCCAGGTCTGTGTTCAGTAGTGTGGGGAGGTCTGGCTGCTGTGCCAGGCTCTGCCCACTAACCATCCCTGTACCTGTCCTGGCACCCAGGTGATCCACGAGGGATCTTCAAGCCGCTGTGCCCCTTTCTGCTGATTTATACCCCCCCCCCCCGCCTTGTTCCCAGCAGCACCTGCCTTTGTTGCTGGGCCCTTTTGTGCTCTTTTCATTCTCCTTCATCCTTGTAAATACCAGGACACCAGGTCCAGCCTCATTGGGTTTTCCAGTGGTGCTGCTCAAAGGGTGTGTGCTGGTTCCCACACCTTGGTGACACAAAGCCAGTGGCACTGCCTCCCTGTGCTCCCTGGTGGCACACAGTCCTGCAGGCATGCTGGGCAAGCAGCAAAGCCCTCTCAGGGGATCAAGGCCAAGCTGTCCTCTGCTCCCTGGAAAACCCAGAGGAAAGCAAAGGACAGGATTTTGGAAGCAGATGATCTTTGGGTTGGATCTTTTCACAGGGACCACTGTGTCCCCAGGCTGGTCGTCTCCCCCCAGCTGCTGAACTTTGGAAATTTCTGAGTCAAATAAACATCTGGGAGCATCTCTGCTTCCCTGGCTGGAGCCCAATTTTCCTGCCCAAACTTGGAGGAGGCTGCGGGAGGTGGGATGAGAGGGCTGTTGGGAGAGGACTTAAGATCAACTTCAGTGTCACAGGGAGCTGTGATGATGGTCAGTGCCTGTGGGTCAGCATTGTGAAGCACCTGAAGAATGAGAATCCAACATTTTGCTTATCTGTTGGATTATTTTTAAACATCCAGACCTCTGGAGCAGGTGAGCTGAACTGTGTTCCAGGTCTGAAGGGGAACCAGTGGCCCCAGGGACTGACCATGAGAGTTATGGAGCTTGGGAAGAATTTCATTTACCCAGATAGGGGCTCTATGTTCCAAAAACCTCCCAAGTCTGAAGGCAGAGCTTGTGGATCATGCTGGATGGCTGCTGGAAGGCATCACATTAAATGTTTCTGGGACAGTGAGTTGGAGGAGCACTGACCTTGCCTACAGACCTGCACAGACACATGGGCAAGGCAGAGTTACAGTCTCTCTTCATCGGTGGGAAATATTTCTGGGTCACAAAGGCCAGATTTGGGGCTATCATGGTGCCTGGGTCTCCCTTGCACTGGGCTGACATGGGTGCCAATTTTGCCTCTTCTGCTCCCTTGGTGCTGCCCCGGCAGGCGCAGGGACCCCCATGTGCTGTGGTGGGGATGGGCTGGTGTTATGGTGTGGCATCAGCTGGTGGTGGTGGTGGCATTGCCCATGTTGTGCCCAGCTCTGCGGCCCCTTCTTGGGCTGCTCCACCTGTTCCCAGCCTCCAGAGAGAGGAACTTCAAATGGTCCCCTTACTGGCCTGAAGGTGTGACCAAGTTGCCCACCTTGGTAAAGTGGGTTCACATCATCCCCGGGTCCAAGGGGCATTTTTCTGGGTCAACCTGCACCATCCAGTTTGCACCAGGGGAGATGTTTTCCAGCTGAGATAGCCTGGGGCTGAGAAGCAGACATTCCCTCGGTTGAATGTGCTGGAATGTTTAATTAGAGTTTAACAGCAGCCTGGGAAAAAGGTGTCTTGTCATATTTCTGGGCTGCTTTTTGTTGTTGAACGGCGAGCCCTGCAGGAGCAGGGCCGGGGAGCCCTGCTGCACAATGAGCCCTTTATGTGCCTCTCCCAGCGCTTCGCCCCGACCCTGAACTTTCCCATTAGCTGCTGGCGCGGTGCCCTGGTGCTTGTGCCCGGGGCAGGGAGGGGAGCACACAGCTTGGGTTGGTGTTGCAGGAGTGGGGACAGCGTGGGCTGGCTGGAGGAGAGGACATCCCACCAGCTGGGAAGAGCCCAAGGTACCGTGCTCTAAAGCAGGCTCTGGCAGTTGGGTGCAGGGGTGCAGTGTGAGGGCCGTGCAGGTGGCAGGACACTGGGGTGCAGCAGGATGGCCACCAGGCACAGAGGGCTTGCCTGGGAGGGACCCTCACCCTTGGTGGTTCTGAAGCTGCTGCCCAGATTTCATTTCTGAAACCACCCCAGGAATTTCAGCCCCCAGTCCCATCCCTCCGCCCCTGCAATGGGAAGGGAAGATGCTGAGCTCAGCCCAGATGGAAGAGCCAGCGATGCTGCAGGACAGGATCCTCAGCCCTCACCATCACCCCTGGGCAGCCTGGCAGACCCCGGGGAGCACTGCTGCTCTCCCAGGGGAGCTGGGGAGGAATGCTAGGAATGGAGTACACACCTTCCTTCCCTGACTTCACCTTCCATTAGCATTTTCCACTCGTGGGTATTTTTTTACTCCAGGGTGAAGTTAAAGTTTTGCCACCACTTGCCTTCCAACATCCTGTTCATCAGCAAAAAAGCAAAACCAGGTTTGGTGGGCTTGGATGGCTCCTCTTACTGTCTCTCCCAGCTTTCCATCCTCCAGTTGGCCACTGAGAACAAGTCCCTTCAGTCCAGCAAAAGCCCCCCAAAAATACCACATTCTTATGTGTATATTATTTCCCTTTAACCTTTTTTTGTGTGTATGACACAAGCATGCAATGTTCTAGAGAGCTCCCCAGGACCCACCCCCCCACCCCCACTGTGGTGAGAAGATGTGGAGGTGTTGGGGCCCCCCAGGAACACACCAGTGGCCTCACACGTCGCTAACACACTGGGGTCACCTCAGCATGTCTGAGAGGTGTCAGGCTGGGAACGTGGGATTTCAGTGCATGAGGTCTCCTGGAGTTTCTCCTGGTCCCAGTAGCAGCAGCTCTTCCCCTGGGCTGCCCCCACCTGCTTTCCTCTTGTAGGACCCAGTTAGCAGCTTGAACTGCTTCTTTCTGAGATGTTTTTGGAGGATCCTGTTGGGGAAGTCCTGCAAGAGCTGGTGCTTTCCCTCAAGATGAGTTGCACATGGTTGTTCTCAAAGGAGATGGTGCTCCCTTTGAGCTCCTTGGTGCTGGGAATGGTGGCAGAGCCCAGCTGTGTGGCTTTATGCTCTGCTCCCCCATGGGATGAGCTGCACCATGGAGGCCAACCATTGCATCGGGTGGTGAGAGCCTTCCAAAGGTGCTTGGCACCAGCCTGAACCTTACCAAAATCCTTGCTTTTTCTACCTTTGTCCTACCAAAGATTCCTCAGTGAGTGTGGCGCCCCTGTGGCCCAAACACCAGTGTGTCCTACAGCCATACTAGTGCAGTTTTGGTCCCAGAGGTGACCAGCCTTGGCCCCAGCCCTGCCAGGGGTTGTCTAGAGAGAAGGATGCTGGCAGAATGAATTGGAAGTGTAGTTCTGGGTGTTAAAATTGCTACTTATTTTCCATATTTCCCTGTGTCCAGCTCTGGATGTCCAGGCAGTATGGGCAGAGGCTGATGCCTTTGCTGAGGTGCTGGTAGGTGATGCCATGGAGGAGCTGTGGGGACCTTCTGCTCCTCCTCCAGGCATGTGATGGGGGTGAACTGCAGTGGGGACCATCCCAGACCACCTGGGAGGATTGTGTAGAGGGACCAGCTGTCAGGACATGGCATTTCCAAGGTGGCGTCCTGGTCAAGCTGTATGTATCACTGTGGTCCCCTCCATTGCTGCTCCTTTTGTCCAGAAGCTTCCCGAGCTCTGGTGGCCCTGTGAGATGAGCAGGGCCTGTACTGAGAATGACTTTGTCCCCAGCAGCCTTGCCCCTTGTTTGTGCTAATGCAGGTGAGAGTTTGAGGTTTTTATGGTCTCCATGAGGACAAGAAGAAGTCTTGACTCACAGCAGGAAAGAGTTAGGTTAGATCATGAGCTGTGAAGAGAGCAAAACCTGGGGAGGCTGGGTGTCTCCATCTCTGCTAGGAACAATGTTAGGAGCTCACAGGTAGGTCTGCTCCTGACTTGGTGCCTCAGATGATGTTGTGGTCTCCACATCTGGAACATCTGGGCAGCTGCTGCCTTCATGGAGAGGAGGTACTTTAGCTCTGCTGAGCACTGTCTGGGCTGTGACCAAGGAGAGAAGCCTGCCCATGGTCTGCAGGGCTGTCAGAGAGCATCCCTGACACCAGAGTGAGGGACAGTCCAGACTGAGGCAGAGCTTGTGGTGGCAGGGGGCAGTGCCCAGCCCTGGGCTAGGGACACACATGGGGTGGAGCTGCCCACAATGTGGGATGAATCTGTGAGAGCGGGACTGATGTGTCTGCCCAAGGATCAGCCACAATGGGGCAAGTTCCAGCACCACTCATGGGGAGCTGCACTCCAGCCATGGCTCATGGCAGGTTCTGCATTGCTGGGCTCATGGTTTCATTTTCTAGAGCTTCCAAGCAGCTCCACCCTCCATGAGGTGCTGGGCACCACGGGTGTGTGGGCAGGGTCCCGCTGACTGCCCACAACAGGCAACAGCAGCTGCTGAAGCATGTGGATGAGCTCACCCAAAGTGCCCAGCTGCAAGGGCAGGGGCAGCATCCAGCCTCGGGGCAGCCCTGCTCGGAGGCTGGAGCCCAAAACCGAAGCCACCAGGGGTACCACAACTCCACCCAACGATCCAGGGAGGGTGGGGGCACCCGGGAGTAGGTGTCAGCACCCTGGGGAGGGGGGACTGCTGCTGGCAGGCAGCTGCAGGTGAATGAGTAGCCACATCCTCCTAGCACACCTGCTGTGCACACAAACCCACGGACTCGTGGGGCTGCCGCACCTTCCCAGCCCCTCCCTCTCCCGTGCTGCCCGTGCTGCCCATGCTGCCCTTGCTGCCCGTGCTGCCTGTGCTGCCCATGCTGCCCGTGCTGCCTGTGCTGCCCGTGCTGCCCGTGCTGCTTCTGCTACCTGTGCTGCCCGTGCTGCCTGTGCTGCTTCTGCTGCCTGTGCTGCCCATGCTGCCTGTGCTGCCCATGCTGCCTGTGCTGCTTCTGCTGCCTGTGCTGCCTGTGCTGCCGACAACCAAGTCCCTGCCCTGCCCACAGCCTCAGGGTGCTGGCTGCCCCATGGGAGCCCTTCTGGCACCCCCAGAAATGTTGGGCAGTCACCTGCTGAGTCTGGCCATGTTGTGACACGTTTTGCCCCACACACAGCTGTCCTCCTGCCTGCCTGGTGACAGCCAGAATGGCCAGGAGGGGACAGAAAGGGTTTGAGGGTGACACTCGTTGTCGGGGCTCCAGGCACGAGGGCTGCATGCTCCCTGCAGCCTGCAGCACAGCCCAAGCCACAGCTCATTCCCAGAGCCTTCCTTGGCCAAGCAAGGGCTGTGCATCCCTTTTGCACCCATCAAGGTGTGCAGGGTCTGGCCTTCTGCCCTCTCCTTCCCAACCCAGGAGTGACAGTTTTTGGAGCAGTCCCATGCTCACAAGGACCAGCCCAAAGCAACAGAAGTTGCCTGTCTCTGTGTGAAGCTCTCACTGGGCTCTTGGGCTGCTGCCAGAGCTTGCCTGAAGAACCCAGGATAAATCTGTGGCTGGTGTTTTGGGGACACAGTCTATTTCCAGCCCACAGCCTGAGCTGGGGGGCACCTCCTGGCTGGGGAGGCTGGAGGCTGCAGGGAGCTGCTGCAGGACCAAGCACACATAACAGCCTGCCAGGGATGGGGTTGGGGTCCTGTGGCACAGTCTTGTGCCAAACACATCAAGAATATGACCCATCAAACATCACACAGAGCTGAGAGCCAGGATGGGAACCTCTACCCTCAGCAGGAGCCCTGCCACGGGTTATTTCCCTGCGGCCCCCAGCATCGTTCCTTCCCCTTCTGTTCTGCAAAACCTCAAATCCACTTTCAAACATTTTCCATCCACCTCTGGGTGTATTTGCTGTTGCCTAAGCCCTGTGCGAGTGGGGTTGGAGTTTCAGACTGTCTTGTGGGAGCCCTGGGATTTGGGGGTCTCTGCCAAGGTGCTGGCAGAGCCTTGCTCCTTTTCTCATCACCATCACTGTGTGACAGAAGTGGGTTTGCTCATGGGCTGTCTCTGCTCATGGTGGCTTTGTGATGTAGGACTGAGTGGAAGCCCAGGGCACAGGTTTGGGTTTGCTGTTGTGGGGCCACTGGAAGGCTGCTGCCTGTTCAGATGCTCCCCAGCAGAGAAAAAAAAAAATGTTGCAAACCCTTAGGTTGGGGGAAAGAAGAGAAAAAGTCAATAGAGCTGGATGGGGTTAATCCAGGATTACAAGGTTGTTAGGAGTGACATGGGGACTTGGGAGAGGGCTGAGGGGAGATGTGATTTCTCTCTGGGGTTGCTGGTGATGAGCTCTGAGAAGGGTTACACAGGTGAACAGTCTTGGCATTGGGATGCAAGGTGGGCAAGAGAGCCCAAGGTGAACACATGAGCCTGAAGTGAATGACCTGGAGAACTTCTAGTCAGAAATGCCTCCTGAGGTGGAACACTGGAGCATGAGGGAAATGAAAGGACAGAGACGAGCTTGGTGTTGAATAGATGTGGAAGTGGTTGGAGTGGGGGTGATCAGTGTGGGGGTGATGGGAGTGGGGAGACCATGCTGGAGGTGATGAGAGGGAAGCTAATGGGTGTGGGGCTGGATGGAGTGAGGTGGCCAGGTTGGAGGTGGTGGGAGTGGAAAGCAAAGCCTCCATCAGGGGGCTGGTGCTGCCTAATGAGAGTTAAAGCCCCCTGCAGGGAACCCTCTGAAGCAAGGGCAGGAGCAAAGCACAGAGGTGCTGAGCCAGCAAATAACTGGAGCCTCCCAGAGACCTCCCTTCCTGTGCTGCCCAGGATGCTGCTGCCCTTCAAGCATCTTCATCTCAGAGTGAGGAGGAGGAGCTGGTCCCAGCAGCCAGCCAGGCACAGGGGTCCTGCCACTATGGTCCTGCCCTGGTGGAGAAGGAGAGGGAGCCCCAGGTCCACCACCCCAGGGGGCTCACACAGCAGTGGCCATGTGAGCACCCTGCCTGGTGGGGTTTCTCCTGGACTGGGTGGACAGTGACACACAATCCAAGACACAAAGTGTGTCCCTCCACCAGTCTGCTGGGGAGCTCCCAAGGTGCCTGTTGTGTTGTGAAGGGGGTGTCTCTGCCTCAGGAGCTTTGCTTTCTTCATTAAACTACAGGCTGCCTTTGGATGTCTGGGGCCCGGGAGCCACTGGGGCAGTTGCACTGCAGGTGGTTTCTACAGGCTCTTGACCAGCCTGAACCTGAACCAGTTGTGAGACCTCGTTAAGCACCAAGATGGCACGCATGGGACCCCAGGGCAGCTCTTGCTGCTCAAGGCTGGTGAGACATTCCTGCTGTGGCTCCAGACCCCAAACTTCCACCCGCCCCACGCAGCCCTGCTGTGCTGCTCCCTGCCAGCTACTCGGGGGTGCGGGGCCCCGGGCGCTGCTGCAGAGGGGCCAGCGTGGGGTGCTGGGAGCTCGGCTGCTGTACTCCCAGTGTGTCCAAGCGGAAGAATGTGCTGGGAACAGCTTTGCCCTCCCTGTCCCTGGCTCCTCCTGTGCACACTGGGTCAGGCCAAGGCGTGGTGCAGGCAGGGATTTGGAGGGCACTGAGAACTGGCTGGCTGGTGGCAGGAGGAGCAGAGAGTGTGGGGACAGATCCGGCTCAGCCCCTGGAAGGCTGTGGCTTGTCCCCAGGGAAGCACCTCAGGGAGCATGTCTGGGGCAGCTGGACTCATCTGCAGAGCCAGGGCTGCAGGGAATTGAAATTCTCAGGTGCAGCAAAGTCCCTGCAGTGTGTCTGATATTAGCAGAGTTTAAATTTCTACTTAAAATGAAAGTACCTGGCCCTCCCAGCTGCAGGGAGCACAGCCCCCCTGACACGTCCCAGCCAAGGGGCTGGGTCTGGATTTGACACCTGTGGCTGTGCCCAGGGCAGGGACCAGCTGCTGGACAATGCTGGAGCTGGTTTATCTACCTGGGCTTTCCACACCTTCTGTCAATCCACGCCACAGCCCAAGGGTTGGCCTGCTGGGGTGTACTGCCTGGGAGGGACAGACAGACACACCACACGTGGGATCTGGGGAGGTGAGAAGGTACATCCCTGGCTGTTTCCCCAAGGGGCCATATTTGCAGTGGGGTGGCCAGGCAGGTCTGTACCGGCCCAGGGGCGGGTGCTGTGAATGGTTTGTTACCTCTGCAAAATCCCGTGTTCCCTTCCTTGCCTTGCCAGGGCCAAGCTGGCAGCAGCACTGCTCCCCCAGTCCAATCCGTGCTCTGCCCTGGGGAGCCCAGCACAGCCTGGATCTGCTGGCCTTTGAGACCACCCTGAGGATGAGCCCATCCTGGAGTGAGCCCAGCCGGAGGAAGATCCCAGCCTGTGCTATCTCTGGATAGGGGCCAACCCCACCCTCAGGTCTAATGACAGACTGGAAGACTGAGTGCTAATCCCAGCCTGAGGATGAGCCCAGCCTGGGGCCACAGTGCCTTGCTCAGTCCATCCCTGTGGGGTTGGTGCCAGCCCAGCCCTCTGAGGGATGGACACCCAGGATTCGGGCTGTTCCCCTAAAGCCTGCTCTGTTGGAGGCAGCCTAGGCCCCCAGCAGGGCGGGCAGCAGGGCAGGCAGCAGGGCGGGCAGCAGGGCAGGCAGCAGGGTGGGCAGCAGGGTGGGCAGCAGGGTGGGCAGCAGGGTGGGCAGCAGGACAGGCAGCAGGGCAGGCAGCAGGGTGGGCAGCAGGGTGGGCAGCAGGGTGGGCAGGCATCATCCCCACTGCCCACAGCCACGGGGAAGGGGCAGGGAGCCGCGGGCAGGCGCAGCCCCATGAAGCCCATCTCGTTGTGCAGGCTGGGGGCACGCGGGGTCAGCCCCCCCTCCCCTTCCTCCTCCAGCCCGTTCCCAGCCGATTCTACCTTATGTGTAGGAACTGGTTTTTCTTCCTGGGCTATTGTTTCCGCTGGATTGGTTGGATCCCTCCAGGCCTTGCTCAGATTTCCTTTCTCACGCTTTTTTTTTTTTTTCCTTCCTTCTTTTTTTTTTTTTTAATATATATATATATATATTCCCCTATTTCTGGTGCAGCTTCTATTCTCACCCCAATTAAAGCAGCAGGCACTGCTTGGTGGGCTGTGGGGGGGTCTGGCCTCCTCCTGGCTCTGTTCTGATCCTCACTGTGGTTGCCCAGGACAAGGAGCCGGGCTCCAAATTCCTGTTCCTGTGCTGGGACTCTGCTCTTTGGTGGGTAAAGTCAGTCTGGCAGGCTGCACAGGCTTCAGGGCTACACAGGCTTCTCGGGCTCAAGCTATTCAAGTTTCTATATTTTTCTGCTGCTATGTCCACTGCATCAGTTTTTTTGCTTTAGTAAGTAAAAAGCAAGGGGCCTGGTGCAGGCCTGTACTTTGTCGTGGTCCCACAGAGCACCATGTGGGGTGGAATTGCTGGGGTTACCTGTGGGCCCTGAGCCAGGATGGCAGCGCATCATAGAGTCACAGAATCACAGACTGGTTTGGATTGGACGGGACCTCACAGCTCATCGAGTTCATGGGCAGGGACACCTCCCACCAGCCCAGGTTGCTCCAAGCCCCATCCAACCTGCCCTTCAACACTGCCAGGGATGGGGCAGCCACAACTTCTCTGGACAGCCTGGGCCAGGGTCTCACATTGTAGAAAATTTCTTCCTAATATTTAGTGGAAGTCTCACCTCTTTCAGTTTAAAAACCATCTCCTCGCATCCTGTCGCTACAGGTCCTGCTAAGAAGTCTGTCCCCACCTGTCTTCTTGCTTGAAGTACTGAAAGGCCATGTCACCCCCAGCCCAGCTCCTTCCCAGCTGCCCAACAAATCCCCTTTTCCCTTTCCAAGGCCAAGTTCATTCTGCTGAGCTGCAACTGCTGCTTCTGACCCCAGTGGGTGAATCCTGCCCTTTTTGGGCCAGTCCCTGGTGAAGGACTTAATGCCCAGCTTGAGCAGGGACACCTGCATCTGGCCACTGACCCAAGGGTTGATGTGGTACAAGTGGGTTAGCTGTGATGAGGTGTTCCCAGCCTTAGCTTGTCCTGCAGGGAGCAGTGGCTGGAGGATGTGGCTCTGCTTCCCTGCTCCTTCCCTCCTGCTGCACTGCACCACGGCCCAGGCACAGGCACAGGGGGGATGTTCCAGGGAAGATGCTGCCCTCTCCCTGGAGGTCTGGCACGCTGACAGGGAAGGGCAGGTAGCACCGATGGTATCTGGCTCCAGCTGGGGAAGGTAGTGCAGCCTCCGGGGGCCTCCGCATTGCACCGCAGGCAGGCTTGGGTTCCCAGATAAAAATAGAAGCTGAAACATGAGCCCAGCTTCCCCGGCCGCTGCAGTTGCCACCCGGCTCTGCCCCTGCACCCGCTCAGCCCCATGGCCGGTAGGACCCTCCAGGAGGGCTGGGCAGGAGGCACTGGGCTGCAGGGGAGGATACTCAGGGACAAGATGGCCATGGAGGAGCAGAGCCACACAGCAACCTGGTGCAGGGCTGAAAATTTATCTGGGGAAAAGCAAGGAGTTTTGGGGGGCTCAGCCAGACACCTTTGAGGGTGCAGTACAGGGTGAGGATAGAAACTCTGCCATACATTAGACAGATGGTCCCAGGACCTCAACCAGAGGAGGAACAGCTGCCAGGAAAAGCCCGAAGGAGCAGGCACAAGGGTAACTGTTGGCTTAATACATAATAAAGATAATTTCCTAAAGCTTGTCTGGCACCATGAGCAAAGAACAGAGGCTGCACAGCTGCACATTCAGCTGGGAGGAGGGTGCAGAAATAGAGCTGAGGCTTCACATGCAGCCCCAGGGTTTTGTGGGACATGGGTCAAGCAGGAAACTTGGCTTCCAGCATGGCCAGTGTAAGGAAGAGCAGTGCTGTGCCTGACTGCTAATGATCTGGGGGCTGCACTCGTTTACAGAAAGTGAAGCTTTGGTCCTTAGAAGTTTGCAGGGCTCTGACTCTCACTGTCAGAAAATGTGTCTCCACAACCCTTTCCATTTCTGGTGCCAAAATGCAATGGTCCTGGGGGATGCTTGGTAGCCAGATTTCCACCTGCATTTTAGTTTTTGGGTGAGACCCTTTTGAATATGAGCTGATGGGACGTGGACCTTTGCTGTTTCCAGTGCTAAGGCGACTTCAGAGCTCAGGTTGGGCTGGTTTTTCCAGCCGTCACATTCACCAACCTCCAGCATCCCATGGCCAAGAGCTGAGCTCTCACCTCCAGCTGGATAAAACTCAGTAGCTTGATGAAGAGGAGTGGCAATGAGCTGCATGGAGGGAGCTGCGCAAGTTACCTCTTCTCCTGCAGTGGCACAGGCTCCCTTGGGATGGCTCAGGAGCAGGCTGGGATGGGAGGTGTGTGCCCTGGAGCTGCGTGATGCAGGTTTGCACACAGGGGAGGGTTAACCACCCCAGAGGTGGATACAAAACACATTTATGGAGAACTGGCAATAGGGCTGGAGGAGCAGAAGCACCAAGGGTCAGGATGGGAAGAGGGTGGGAAGGGACAGCTCGGCCACCAGCCCCCAGAGCTCCTGGCACAGAGCTCACCCTAAAATGAAGGCTGGGGAGATGCTGCGTAACCTCTTTATGAGGCAGTTATTACTGGTCTGGCCTTGTCATTAAACTTGTTGTAAGTGCTGGGAGCCTGTCCCGGAGCACCCCGCTCCACTGGGTGCTGTATAAACAGGGCTGGCGGCTACGGTGAAGGTTGGGTCAAGGACGTTGTGGCAGCTCCAGCTTTTTGGAGGGTTCAGCCCCCATCTCAGCAGCTCACAGCCCAGCTGGGAATCAAAATGACCAAGTGAGAGTTGAGATGGCTGAAAGGCAGCTGGAAGAGGCAGAGGGACTGAGCTGGGGGATGTGTGTGGCAGAAGGGTGGTTGAGCACCTCTTTCATTTTCCCTTGAGAAAATCAGCTTTGCATGTGGGTTTAGGTGTAAGGTTGGGTGAGATTCTCATCGCTGCAAAGGCCTTGAGGTACCAAAATGGTCTTTCAGTGTTGCTGGCAATCAGGTGCTGACTACCCAAGGCAGCCTGATGGTTAGAGGAGTGAGAAGCAGAGCTCCCAAAGCCTTGGCCTCATCCCTGCCAGGTGCTCCAGCAGCCTCCATGCATCATCCAGGATGTGCTTCTGCTTATTCTCTCCCTCCATCCCTGCCTTTCTCCAGGGGAGCTGACTGACCCCTCCAACACAAAAATCACATTCTTCCCTCTCGCTTAGAGCAGCTGCAAACTGTCAGGTGAAAAGAGAGGGGGGAGGGAGTGAGAGGGAATCAGCAGGAGCTGAGGTACCCCAAAAAGGAGCCAGCAGGAGCTGGGGTGCACGCAGAGTCTCGAGGGCTCCATCACCCCTGACCCCTCATTTTTGCTGTCTCCCCACTCTTGCCAGCATAGCAGCTCCGCTAATCTGCCTGTTCCAGACCCATGTGCTCCCAGACTAGCAAGGCCCTTCTAGCTTTCAGGTGAGCCTTTCCCAGAGCTTATGCAAATGATACTAATTAAAGGAATTCTTATCTGTTCGATTTCCCACGCCTTTTGCCTCCAAGGGGGATAGAAAACTTCATGTTTTAACGCCGTGTTTCGTGGCAGTCGTAAGGACTGCCTAGGGAAAGCGTTGGGAAACGCAGCGGGTCACTCTTGATGAGAAGAGCTGGCTTATGCAAGTGTTGAAACACTTTATTATGCATGAGAAACCTTCCAGAAACGGATGACTAATAGCAAAGCAGGAGCAGAGAAAGCAGTGGGAACGCCATACCAGGCTGGCATGGGATCCCATGTCATCTTACCAGCTTAGCAAGGTTGGGCTAGGTCAGCACTTGCCTAAGAGACCTCTCAGAGTACCTGGCTGGCGGTGAGGGAAGTGATGTTAGTGATTCAATAAACAGAGCCCTTCCCTCTTTGTGAACCAAAATGCCCCTGTAGCATGCCAGGAACTCACCCGCAGCCCATATCTCCACCAGCAGTGTGTTATTAATCTCAGATCGCCATTAAAATACCAGTGCTCACTGTGCAGACAGGTCTGGTGAAGGATGCCTGGTGAATGGATTGCAACCCCATGTGAGACCATCACAGTCCATCTCCTAGTGTAGCTCTCGCTGTGTTGTTGGCAGATGGGGCTGCCCAGGGCTTGCTGGCACTCAAGACTGTTGTGTGCACCAAGTGCCACTGCTCCATGGGAGGACCAGGCTAAGACACCCATGCATCTCGTCTGCTGCTTGGGTGGGTTTGCTGGTACCCGAGGACAGACATTAGACCATTCATAACAGCAGGAGCAGCAATGTGCACCTTTACAGTTCCCAGGTTCTGGTGTTAAGAAGGTCAATGAGAAAAGCTCTTGGCATAAAGGGGAAAGGAGACAGCCTGGCCAGCTGCTTTTTGAAAATCCCCTTGGAGGTACAGCCATCCCAGGGGCCCAGCTTGCCTTGGAGTTGGCCTCTGCACCCACAGGGTGTGGGAAGCCCTGCCAGGTTGAATTGCTGAGGATTCTGCTCTTTGTGCAAGGACCTCAAAGGCTCCTGGGACAGAGAGGAATCTGGCCCACAGTGTTGCTGGAGAAAGAGGAGAGTGTCTGAAGGTCAAAGCTGTGAGTGCAGGAAGGAGGAGCAGGAGACTTGGGAAAAGCATGTGAAAATCTATACATGGGGCAGGAAGCATGATCACCTCCTGACTTGTGTTTGGAATTTGTTACCTGGTTCTCTTTCACTCTCCTTCCCACCATCACCCTCCTTTCTGGGTGCTCTCACTTTGGCTGATGGGCAAGGGATCTGCTAGAGGCAGGCCTGGCTATCTGTAACACCCAGGCTGGGAGGCTGCACATGGACAGCCTGTGCATGGGCTGAGTGTGCCTGTCCTGGGGAGGTTTCTGGTCTCAGTTAGTCCCTGAAAGAAACTCTTGGATGCTCAAGGACTGTGGTTTCACAACAGAATGAGAGTTGCAACCTCCATCCAAAGGAGTGGCCCTTTCACCAGATGATATCCATCTTGGAGAGAGGGAAAGAAAAGGAAGAGGGTAGGCGGTGAGTAGGAAAAGAGATATCACTCCAGGTGGCTGTTGAGTAGTCCTGTGATATGGCAAGCACAAGACACCCAGGGAATTGTCCTGAAGTGAGCTGCCCTGAGTTGCCCTGAAGAGTTCATACCAGTTGTCCTTTACAGCTGGTTTTGATACACTCAGGATTTCCCAAGCCAGAAGCTCTCCAGGCAGAGGGTTGTGTCTCATCGGTAAAACCCCTGCCAAAGAGATCCCTCAGTCACATTGGCCTGTGATGTTTGTCAGCAGATCAGGTGCAAGGAACGTTGTGAGCTCAGGGACTGTTTTGTGTATGGCTCCTCTGGGCAGAGCTCTTGGAGCACTTTGGAGATGCAGCTTTTTCATGTATCAAGGAAGGAGCAAAGCTGACTCCCCGGCTGTCTGAACCACTCATCTGCCATCTGTGTTGGGCACCAACCTATGGACCTCCAGGTGTAGTCAGGTGTCTTCGGCCAAGCTCACACCAGCTCCTGGGGCCCTTTTTGAGTCCCAGAAGGTTTGACTTCTGTTGTCTGCTGGACTTGAGTTTTCTTTGAGCTTCTTGGCTTCCTGGGTAAGGGTTGGGTGGAGGCCGAGAATGGGACTGGGATGCTGAGATGGCCCTGGAGCTCCAGGCTGAAGCATGCAGTCCCTCAAGTCCTGGGAGGTTCGTGCGTCACTGATGGTAAAATGCTCATCCAGGAGGGCTGGGAGAGGCAGGGATCATCCCAAACAAAAACAAGCCACCAGACGGGCTGCTAGTATTGCAAAAGAACATTTCACCTGCCTTGTCCTCCTTGGCCTGGCAGCTGCCTGCTCAGCTGGAGTGGCTCAGGCTGCTGTGGCTGGGGACAAGCACCTTGCTGGGCTCAGCACAGCAGCACAGAGATCCATGCCAGCTCCTTCTACTCTCCACTCTACTTCTACTGTCAGAGCTCTTGGTGGTGACATCACTGAGCAGGCTGGGCTGTAGAGTGTCCCTCTGGGTGTGGTGGCAGGAGGTCCTCAGCGGGGGCACATGGATGCAGGGTTATGGTGACCCTGTCTCCGGGTTGCGTCACCTCAGTCAGGACACCCAGATGGGCACAGGGAGAGGGGACAACAGTGGGGATTGCAGGGAACCACAGCTTCATCAGAGGTGGATTGCACCTGCTCATCCTTAGTGTGGACTCGCTAGCAGAGCTGGGGAGGGGGGGGTGATGGCTGTCACGGCCATCTCCAGCCCCAGGAGCCTGGACCTGGCACCATCCTGGCCATCCCTCCTGCTCGTGGGGGATGGAGTGGGGATGTGCCCAGTCGGCTGCCTGGGGCCATGTGGGGGCACCCAGGGCCAGCCCGGGAAGGGGCTGATTCACACGGGGCTGCCGTGGGAACACGCGCCCGCCATGGCTCCCGAGCGCCGGGATTGCTTCAGCAGGGGTGCAGCCAAGAGCCATTTCACAGAGGGCAGAGCAGATCCAGGCTGGGATTTACCAGTGACTAAGCATGTGCTGGCAAGGGCTGCCCGAGCGTGAGAAAGGCAGAGCTGCTCCTCCCCAGAGGTGCAGCCGATGCCGTCCTGCACCCGCGGCCCTCAGGGCACCGCTCACCCCCGCGCAACGGGACCACGGGGGTCAACGGACCGGCCGGTGCCACAGGCTGCGTGAGGGCTGCAGCTGCCTGGACCCTCCTCCCGGGTTGAACTCCCAAAGCCCCTTTTCTCCCCGCACTTTGCACCAGCCATGTGGATGGGCAGGAGGTGGTGAGCAGACACCCTGCGGGTCATTGTCTCCAGGACAGGAGCTGCCACCCCCCACCCTGAGCTGGGCACAGGCAGTGGGGGGCTCTGAGACGTTGTGGGGGAGAAGCTGAACTCTTCACTCTCTGTCTCTTCACTGTCTCTCCATTGCACTGCTTGCACCCCCAGGCAGTGTCCCCCTTCTCCTGCTGTCTCACTGCCACAAATATATCTGTCCTTACATCTGCCCCACTTCATGGTGGCCACAACTAATCCTGCCACGATGGTTCTGGGCAAATCTGGGGGAATCAAACTTTCCCAAGGAGGAAAAACCCATCCCTTCCCCAGCAGAGAGGCTCCCCACTTCCCTGCCCTTGAAACAAAAGCAAGATCCATGCAAAAAACTGCTCTACACCACCAGGCAGTGCCACTGAAATGTGAAGGTGTGGGGAGCCCTGTCCCAAATAGGAGACCAGCATTGAGACCAGGGCCACCACTGTCCCCAGCATGGCAGCCTCTCAGCCCAGCCTGTTGGGGTGACAGGCTGCCCTCCTCACTTCATATCTTCTGGCTCATTTTTGGCAAGGCATTAAAAAATTGATTGCCATTTTTTATAACAACTTAATTGGCTCTCCTGCTAAGTGGCTTATCTGGCTCCTGAGCCTGCCCCAGGTCTTTGGGAAGCCAAGGGTGGTGAAGGCCCAGAGGCCAGGGAGATGGCAAAGGGCTCAGAGCACTGTGGCAAGAACCTGGCAGCCCTGGGCCAGTGGCAACTGTCAGGTTGCCCCTGGGCTGCCAGGGCATACCCGGCCCAGGCAGGTGGATTGCCTCTGGTTTACAATGATGCCAAATTTTAGAGGAGAGAAAGTAGCCCAAGGTCTCTCTGTGCACTGGTGCAGGAGCCAGGAGCCCATGCCCTGCGTGCCCAGCACCGCTGCCCAAACCCCGTGGTGTGGGTCAGGCTGCCAGGGGGCACTGGGGAGCTGGTGTTCATCACAGCGGGGAGATGAGTCTGTGCTCACACGGGGTGCGTGTCTGTGTCCAGCAGGGAGGGCTGGGCAGGAGGGTGTTGTTTGCTCTGTGGGCCCCTGTTGCACCCACACTGGGTGGCAGCTCGGTGTTGGGTGGTTTGGGACCTCTCTGGTAGCCTCTGACACCCCAGTGCAGCCAGTGCTGCTGCCATGCCCAGGAGATGCTGTTCCACAACTCTGCCACTGCTAAGGTCTTCAGCCTGCAGCCCCTTCCCCTCACCCAGTCTCCTTTCCCCAGGTACCTGGGTTTGAGTGTGGGAGCAAGGATGGAGCTGTGTCCTGCTCAGGACAGGGAGGGCATGTCAGCCCCCACAGCATAAGTGATTGAGGCTTGTTCCCAGTGAGTGAGGAGCTGGGCTGGGGAGCTGGAGGAGCTGAGAGAGGAGCTGGGCTGGGGAGCTGGAGGAGCTGAGAGAGGAGATGAGCTGGGGAGCTGGAGCAGCATGCAGGGCTCTGCCCCATGTTTGCACGAGTAGATGGCTGGTGTTTGTGGCTGTGCAAATCAGGGGATTGCTCCAGAATTTCCTTTTAAAACTGATGCAGTGGCTTCCACATCATTAGTGCTTTCAAGAACACACCTTGTCCACCTCTGTCTGTGCTGTTACTCCCCTGGACTGGAGTAGTGTGGCTTTGAGACCCAAGCCTGGGCATCCTTTTATAGCCAAATCATGCCTGGGCTGGGAAGCATGTGTCGGTTTTGTGAATACAGCCAGTGGAAATAACCTCCCCCTCCTGCAGGGCACAGCCAGGACATGGTGGCAAGCTCGTTTTCAAACAAATCATCCTGCCCCTGTCCTCCTTCAGGCAGCTGTGTGGGAAGAAGGGGCATCATTGCACCTCTCCGTGAACCCAGGGCAGCTCCAACTGGCACACCACAAACCAGCAGAGCTGCCACGGGCCTGCGCCGGTGCCCGCTCAAGCGGTGGAAAAACCTTTCTGGTTTCAACAGGCTTTGGAGCAAAGCCCCAGGCAGGGAACTTGTTCTGGTTGGTGAAGTTCTGCACCTCTCTCCCCGCCTGCCTGGGGTGCAGTGAGCTCAAAATGCTCTACAAGCAGAAAACAGCCCCTAAAAACAAATAGCTGGTAAAAGGTGTTTTGGCACATCCCAACACCCAGCTCCTGTCAGAGCAGGGAGAGGAAGAGGATGATGAAACTATTGGACCCAGCTGTGATGGCCCTGGGGAGATTTAGTGCCAATGGCTTCTAGGCAAAGGTGTTGGGTGCCAGCTGCACCCTGGGCTCAGCCCAAGGCTCTCAGCTGTGGGTCTCCTCAGCAGAGGGGCTTGGGGTGCTCCTTGAGAGATTTGGCTCTCTAAGGGCTGGCACTCACTGTGTGCAGGAGCTCAGAGACCTCTCTGGATGTTTTATGGCAAATTGAAGGTGGGGCTAGAAAATGAGGCTCAGTGCTCACGGTGCTGTGGCAGAGCCAGGCTGGTCAGAGCCACCCAAGACCCCAGCATGTCTTGGGGTCCACAGCCTCTACAAGACAAGAGAGGAGAAGTCGGCTTGATGTTTTAAGGCAGCTTCAGTTGCTGGTGTTTTCTGGCACCATGTAGGACCAGGCAGGGAGGATCACCAGGGGTGCAGTGCCAGCAGCCTGGCACTAAGTTGTGGCTCGGCACGGTAAAGATGGGCTGCCTCTGGAGAGGAGGTTCTTGTGGCTTGCAAACCCCCACATTTGTGTTGGGTGCTGTTTTGCCATCCCTCCTCAGTGGCACAGGCCTTGCCCCCTGCCATGATGTGTGTGACTGGAGCTGCTGGGTGCTGGGCTGTGCTCCAGGCAGGCAGGAACTGCCCAGGGACCATGTCCACCATCTCACTGACCTCTCTCTCTCTCTTCTTCCAGGTGTGCAACTGTGACAAGTACCTGAAGGTCTCCAGGGAGAGGATGAGGCAGTTGGTGGAGGGCAGCAGGCAGGCACGGGGTCACAGCAGCCCAGGTAAGCAGGTGGGCACTGATAGCTGGGAGTGATGCTTTGACCCTGGCTCCCACCTTGGACTTGCTGCCCTGGGCAGGGCAGGACTGTCCTACCAAGGCTGAGGGTCTCAGAGGGGGAACAGCATCCCCTGCCACCAACCTGGTTGGCCCAGGTTGCCCAGAGAAGCTGTGGCTGCCCCATCCCTGGGAGTGTTCAAGGCCAGGTTGGATGGGGCTTGGAGCAACCTGGTCTGGTGGGAGGTGTCCCTGCCCATGCAGGGGGGGTGGAATTAGATGATCTTTAAGGTCCCTTCCCACCCAAACCCTTCTGTTATTCTATGGCCCTGTGCTGGGTGCAGACCTGCAGAGTTCTTCCAACCCCTTTGTGCCTGGTAGAGCTGGTGCACGCTGAGCACAGCCTCCAGCCCCCTGTCCCACTGCCCCCCACTGCTCTGCCAGGAGCTGGGTCTTGCCCAGCCTGGGGTGGCTTGGTGACATGCCAGCAGTAGCCCAAGTGACAGCCTAAAGCCACCACCACCTGACTTGGAAAACTCACCTTGGGCTGCAAAATGCCTTCAGCTGGCACTGCTGGTGGAGCCTTTCTCACCTGCTCTCCTGGTGCCACATACACGAGCTCAGGCTGAGGGAGGAGTGAGGCAGCACCGGCCCAACGAGGCTCTGGTGGGCTTGGGGGCCCTGCCTTGAGCTCTGCTGAACCCCCCACTGCCCTCCCCACAGCCAGCCACATTTTGGTGGTGGGTAACACCCACCACAGGCACGCCAGGATGGAGATGTGCTCCTCTCACTGCTCCCACCCAGCCCGGGCTCTGCCCTTGCACGCATTGTTTGCCGTGCCTCAGTTTCCCCATCTGCTTGATAGGGCAGAGCAGTGTGAAGTGGTGGCTGCCAGGTGCTCCCGGCGGCTGCGGCTTTACTGGGAAGTGCACGTGTGGCTTTGGGGATGAGGGCCATGGTGGGGTGGCTTTTCCCATGGTGCCAGCAGCCTGGGAGCACTGTGCTTCCCTAAGGCCAGGGCATCCTCCCCAGTGGTTTCTCTAGTGAGGGCACTCTGTGTGTGTACCCAGCGACCAGCCAGGCCTGTTCAGCCAGTTTTCAAGTATGGGAAATAGAAATGCTGTGGTTTGTGTTCAGCCATGTGAGCAGTTTCCCCTTCCCCCCTCCAGGATGGGGATGATGAAGCTGGGCGGGTCTCACATGGTGCCGTTGCTTCTCCACGCAGACTCTTCAGGGACCCCCTTTCTCTACTCTTTACACCATGTCTGCAACACCCCGTGTCCCCGTTGTGCCAGGCAGCCTCTCACTGGGTCCCTTGTGTGCCTGGGGGGAGTTTCATGGGGAAGGACCCTGTTTGCTGGGCCAGGTGGGAGCCCCATGCTGGCCACACTGGGTATGACCTCGTCAAGGAGCATCCTCTGATGGGGAGCATCCTCCAACATGAAGCCATCAGGGACAGAGGAAGCCACAACATCCTCAGAGGGCTGGTGTTTTGCTGCAGTGTAGATGTAAAACAGAAGCTGTGATTCCTGGGCAGGTGGGCATGGCTGGGCAGGTGGCACCTGATCCAAAGTGAAGACCCCTAGGTTCTTGCCCAGAGGGTCCCCTGTGCCCCAGGGCTCTCGCCACCCCAGGCTTTCTGTTTTTATGTAGAGTCTTCTGGGGGCTGCTGGGATTGTGAGCATCAGCGCGAGCTCAGCTAGGTTGTCCCAAAATGTCCTAACTGGGGTCAAGTTTTGTAGAAGAAATACAGGGGGAAAATGTGATGACAGTGTCTTGTCATGGCTTGCTGGGGACAGTGGTGGGATGGGATGGGCAGCCTGGGTTCTTAAGGAAAACCTCAGATGTTCCCCAGTTTCCTTCATATTTTCCTTCTGGAGGGGACTGGTGGCAGGGACCTGCTCTGCCCTCAGCCGTGGCCCAGCACTCCAGAGGGGAGTTCAGCACCCGCAGCTCCCAGCTGCTCGCCCACACTGGGAACTGGCCCCTGCTCTGTGTCTCCAGCCCAGGCCATGTCATCCCATCCCTGCCACCACACAGGGATTAACCCTCAGGACCATGGCCAGATGCTGCTGCTTGGCAAGAAAATGCATTTTCCCTGCTTGTGCCTCCAGGCAAGGAAGGAGCCTCCTCCAGGGGACTTCACCTCTCTGGGAGCAGCAGGCAGGAGGCACGGATGCTGGGGCAGCTGTCAGCTGTGGATGGGGGCAGATCCTGCGGGACCAACCCTTGATGTAAAGCCCAGGGGCTCCATGAGTGCCAGGGTCTGGCTGCAGACAGCCTGGGGCTGCTGAAGTTTTGGCTGTGAAGGTCAGGCCAGTGCTGCTCTGTTTGGCTCCTGGATTTTTATGGCAGGGCTTCCTAGTGATGAAAGGCTAAATATTCATCCTATAATATCTCACTCCAACTTGCAGCTAGGATTTTCTCAGGTTTTAAGGAACATTTTCCCTGACACAGCCACATTTTCCCTGCATGAGGGCTTTGATGGAAGTGCTGGAAATAGTTTCAAGCCTGGACAGCTGTGGCCCATGATGCCTCTTCCCAGTGGGATGCTCTGAGCAGCTCAGGTGCCTGGAGCTGGCAGGGAATGGGGCAGAGAGAGGCAGCAGCTCTGCGGGTCACCACATGGCATGGTGCTGGAGGCCTCCTAAATGACCCCAGGGATGGGATGGGTCACAGGCTCTTGTCTGGCCAGGGGAAGCTTCTTGCTTACCCAGTGTGGTAAAATCAGCTGGCACGAGCCCGCAGTGCTCAGGGGATTCTCTTCCCAATGTAATCCAGTCCCTGGGAAAGGCAAGGATGGAGCATATTCTATCTGGGTGGCATTTGCCAAGCAGAAAAGGCTGCTTTAATCAAAAAATGATCCCTTGCCATCTGAAACATGTTGCAAAACATAAAAAACAACTGGTCCTACTTTGGGCCGTGCTGCTAGCAGGGCAGGCTGGAGCCTCTGCTCTGTTCTGGAGAGACCAGACCAGCAGGCACAGGGTTGGAGTGTGCTCGAGGAGCTCACTGCAGCACCCTGGGGAGCCCCATGCTGGGAGAGCATCCTCCCTGACCAGCCAAAGCTAGTACTCAGGACCAGTGAGCTCCGCAGTGCCCCACTTCTCCTCCAACATCACATCCCACAGGTGCAGGATGAGCCCTGGGCAGCCCTGCAGGTGCCTGGAGGAGCAGCAGGACATCCCCACGGTGGGCGATGGTGTGGGGCTGGTGGGGCTCTGAGCAGCCCAGCTGGGGCACCCTCCTGAGGGTTTCTTTCCCTTCTTGGCCCTTGGCTCCACACTGGAGCCTGGCTGGAAGCTGGAGAAGGCATTGCATGGGTGGGCAGGAGGCAGAGCTACAGATGGCAGTGCAGGGAAGGCTGTGCCATGGTGCCAAGCCAAGGTGACACCATTATGGTGCCGGGTCCCTGCACCACAGCCACCTCACCAAAACAGCTGAGGGGCTGGTAGGACCCGCTTCTCTTAGCCAGGGGCTCCGTGGCACAGTGGGAAGAGGCCACTGCATGTCCAAAGCCTTGAGGCTGGATGCAGTTTTTTCCTGCCATGCTTCCTTGATGCACAGCATTTGGCTTTGCCTTGAGTATCACAATCACACCCACCTTGGTGGCACACAGGATGGGTGGGTGATCCCACTTCTGTCCCAGGAGGTCTCTGGCATCCATGGAGCAGCCTGTACATCCTCTCTGCTTCATCACTAGAACTGGAGTGCAGGAGAGGCTGAGGCACCCTGGATGTCTCAGGCAGCTCTGCAGGCTTCTGTGGGCAGGGGACAGGTCCCCAAGGGCTGCACCCATGTAGCTGTGGGCTCCTCAGTCCCCTTCACCCTCAACCAGGCAACCCCAGGCAGCCCTGGGCTCTCTTCCCTCTGTGGTGCAGGGGGCTGGACAGGAGCAGGTTCACATCTGTCCCCAAGTGGGGTAGGGATGGGGACCAAGGGCTGCAGTGCAGGGCTGAGACTGGGGGCTGTGGTTGTTACATCAGCCAGAAACACCCCCAGGCTTGGCCAGGTCATGCTCTGCCTGCTCCCCCTTTCCAGAAGGATTTTGTTTGCTCATATGAAAAGCCCCTGCCAGGGTCAGAAGCCAGTGACATTTCCACAGCTATGGGTGTGAGAGCTCTGTGTGCACCCACTGACAGCCACACTGTGCTGATGCTTCAGGAAGGAGCTGGGGACCACTGCGTGCTCCCACCTGGCACTGGGCATGGGACCCTGCAGGGATTTCTGCCACAGTGGCACGGGGAGGTGATGGGAACTGGAGATGCCTTTTGCCTGAAGCTCATCCTCCCTCCTCTGCCCTGGGAACGTCTTAAGAACGTGGCCAGGCTGCTGCAGCCCAGGTTGCACAATCCCGGGTCCTTTGTCCTTTGCTTATCTGCCTTATCAAGGAGGAAAAGATAAGCAGACATCTTCAGTGCCCTGCAATCGAGTGTGTTTCTCAGGCTTGTAACTCCTCTTATCAGGTTTCATCTCTCACCACAGCGAGGTTTCCCATGCACCTTTGTACTCCAAGAATGCTCCCAGGTCTGCTTGCAGCCTCGTGCAAAGCCTTTACCGTGTTCACTCCAAAACACCTCAGCCTTAATTGCCTAATTAGGGACGAGCCTCCCGTGTGTGCATGGCCGATGACAGCTGGGTGTGGCTGCCAGGCTGGGAGAAGGGCTCTGGGCTTGCACAAGCCCTGCTGGAGCCCAGCACCCCTGGGGAGGTGGCAGGAGGCTGCAGTTCCCGTGGGGCCAGTGCCAGGTCCCAGCCTGAGCCAGCCGGGACACGCACCCAGCTCCTTGCCCCAAGGCTTTGGGTCTTAGCTAGGGTGACACAGAGGGACCTGGGCTAGAAATGGGGCCTGGGGGGCAGGATTTTCTGCACAAGTACCCAACTCCCCCCCGGGAGTTTTGGTTACTTGATTAATGCCCTGACACTGATCCCCAAAGGTGCCTGGAGCTCATGCAGTGGAGATGGGCTGCTTCCAGCTAAATTAGGGCTGTGTAGTCTGGGAAAGGGGAATGGGCACAGGTTCAAAGGAGTATTGCCCTGATCCTGCTCTGTCCTGGCTTCCCAGGCCCTCCTGTGCCCCCCATCCCACAGTGGGTGGCCCCAGTAACACTGATTCCTGCATTGCAGGCGACAGAATAGGCTGTAGGGATGACAGGTCATCAGTGTCACCATCACAGTGGCCTTTCAGTATGACCCCTGCACTGCTAAGGGCCTCTCTGTGGGCAGGGGAGGGTGCATCTCTCCCTGCCTGCTATCAGCAGCCTGTGTCATGCACCCTGCCCCCCGATACTGGGCTATGTCTCCCCATCCTCAGGCAGGACCTTTCAATGGGGCACAAGGAGCTGCAGCTCCTGGCCTGACTCTGCCTTCCCTGGGGTCTTTTGGATAAGTCACCTGGCCCACCAAAGGCCCCTTGCTCCAGTAGTTCCCTTCCAGAGCTTATGTGGGACTGTCACCTGAATGCAGGTGGCAGCAGGGTTCCTAGATGCTGCCGTACCCTTGGGGCTCACACCACTGGCCCTGTGTCACTTGGGGGGAAGGTGCTGTGGGTTTTCGGGCACTAGGAGCCATGCAGTGCCCCAAGGCATTAGATGTATAGGTCTTCTCCACTGCCATGGTGTCAGTGGCTGGGGGCTGCAGGAGCTTGAGGCCAGCTGAGCTCTGGGGTGCCTGGCAGCAGCTTGGGCTGCTGTGGGGGGACATCTCCTAGGCTGCAGAGGTGAGGTCCCACCACTGAGGGTGGCCTTGCTCAGCCCAGGGATGAACCTCGTGCAGAAATAAGCAGAAGTTGGGTCCTGCAGCATCCCCTTCCCCTGGGTATGGCAACACTTGCTGGGAGGTGAGACATGTCCATGGGTGGGAACAGCAGTGATTTGTGCTGTTCCCACAGGTTATTAATTCCCATGGGCAAGCAGGGGTGGGCAGGAGCTGGGGATGTGGTGGGCAGCACGTGTGAGGGCAGGAGGAGATGGCTGTGTGCTGAGCAGGGCTGCCAGCCAGGGACGGCCCGTGGGGCTCAGCAGCACTGGCATGTGTGGGTGCTCAACTCTGGGTGCTGGGGGGCTGCAGGGCTCAGCCCCCGCTGGGCTCTGTCATCCCCAGGGTGACCTGGGCGAGAGGAGGAGAGGTGACTGAGAGGCAAAAGGGCTTTTTATTTTCAAGATGTTTTATAATGGGATTATTAGTTCCTAAGAGGTGTTTCAAATTGATTTGGTAAGGAGATGCTTTCATTCCTCCTCAGCAGAGATCCGGTGGGAATCCAGCCTCTGGTGTGAACCATGGCAGAGCTTTGGAAGCCACAGATCTGAAAAACTCCCAGCACACTGGAAGGATGTGCTCGGCTCCCCTGGGCCCCAGACACCCCACACATGCCTTTTATTCCCATCTCCAGGGTGCCTCCACAATCCCCACATCCCAGCCAGCCGGGCTGCATCCCCACAGGAGCAGCAGCTCTGCCAGGGAAGGCTCTACCCATCTCAAGGGGGAGAAAATATCTCTCTTTCAAAAATTCCCCCTTTTCCCTCAGGGAAACCCTTTTTCTTTCTGCAGGATCTGACCTTTCCCCAGCACAGTTCCCACCGTGTGCTGGGCTGGCACCCTGTGCCTGGCGCCCAGTGGCCCTTTCACCGCGGCAGCCAGGGGAGCGCAGGCATCTTCAAAAGCCCTGGAAAGAATTTGGTGGGAGGGGGAGAAGGGGGTTTTACAAGCTCCCATTCAAAAATGGTCACTTTGAAGTGATGTAGCATTTTCAGCCCTTTGAAGAGCCACAATTAGGAGGGGGCTGATGCAAGGGAAAGGCAAAACTCCTGGGTGACCATCACGGCCTTTTTCTCCCCCATTTAAGGGATGAACTTTTCCTCCCTGCCTGCCTTTTTCTCATGAGCCCATGGCTTGTTTGGGGGAGCTGGAGGTTTCACCCCCCTTTGCAGATTAGGAGGGGGTCTAGAGATGGCTTGGCCTACCAGCAGCAGGGCAGCTGATGGAGCATGTCAGAAAAGAGAGCAAATTGCCCAGGATTCCTGCAGGAGCATCCAGTGTCCCTGCCCTGGCACTGGTGAGGCTGAGGTCCTGCAGGGTCAGGACAGGGAATGTTTTGGGGGGTCTCTGTGGTGAGGAATGGTGTTCAGGCAGCATCTGGAAGCATCATTTCAATTATGGTTTGCTCTCAAAGTCCCAGCCAGGGTCCCTCCTGTGGGGTCCAGGAGGCAGATGCAGAGGTCTGGTGCTCGAGAGCAGGCACGGTGAGGAGAGAAGAAAGGCAGATTTGTGTCCACTTGATACAAACTGAAGAAAAAGTGGTGGCCCAGGGACCCTTTGGTTCCTGTGCTGGGAGGCACATCCTGCAGCTTGGCCTCCTGAGTGCATGCCCAGGCTCTGGCCACCCAGTGCCATCATGTAGCTCAGGGCAGAGGGAGGCAGGGATGAGGCAAGGACAGAGTCTCTGCCTTCTGCCAAGGAGATCTGCCATCCACTGACAGGCTCTGCCCCAGAGAAACCCCTGGAAACAGGCTCTTCCTCCATGTCCCCACTCCACCTGACTCAGGCATCTCCTGAGAGCAGCCCAGATGCTTCACCACATGTCAAAAATTGAAGAAAATGGGAAACTAAGGTCACTGTTTTTTCTCCGAGAATGGGTGCTGGTATCTGAAGCAGACATGGAAGATGAAGCAAAGTCAGATGCACGAGCAGGGCTGCAGAGCACATGCCCAGGTGCAGTGGTGGTGAGCCCAAGCTCTTGGCTGGCACTGGGCTTGGTCCTTGTGTTGTGGCAGCAGCCCCCAAACCTGTGCTGTGCCTGGGCTGTGTGGTGGTCCTGGGCTGGCCTGCAAAATCACCCACAGAACATCTCCAGTAACAGCCGTGACCCCGAGTGTGGGTGTTTGTCTGCTGGTAATGGGGGTGACCGTGCCCCACCAGCTTGGGTTGATCATCTCCACTGGGGAGGTGTGGAAGGTCTTGGGGGTCTCCAGGGAGCTCCTGGAACCAGGGCCTGGTGTGAGCTGATCCTCCCGCACCTCTCCCAGGCTGTGGCTCTTTCTGCTCATGTGATGGTGTGTCCAAGCCCTGACAGGCAGCCATGGAGTGGCCCTGCCAGGACAGCATGGCTGTTCCAGGGCTGTCCTCAGCCATGCTTTGCTCCACAATAACCACCATCGTGTCCCAAGTCCTGACAGCATTGGAATTTCCCAGCCAGTAATGCTGGTGTCCCTCTCTGCCACAGCTGACTCCTCACCAGGCTCCCCCTGATCCTCGAGCAGGGCAAGCTGGATGCTCCAGAGGTGCTGCTGGAATGATGCAGGATGCATTTTGTTGTCTTCATGGATACCTGTGCAAGACAAGTTCCCCCAGCCAAAAATGAGTCACCTGCAGCAGTACCTGCAGGTGTCCCTATGGATGGGCTCAGCCCGTGGCATCTGCCACCAGATCCAGCGACCTGCTGTGCCCTGAGCCTGCCCTGAGCTGCAGGGAACACTGTGGGGGTTCTGGCACTAAGTTTGCAGTGGCAGTGACCCACCTGCCCCACGGGGCTAGGGTGGGGATGTGCAGGGATGGCCCACGGGACACAGCCCCATGTCCTGCCCTGCCAAGCCCAGGTTATATGGTGGCAGGTGGATGTCAAACAGACACCAACACCTGTGTCTCAGGCAGGCCAGGAGATGTGTGGGTGTTGTCACCAGTGCAGACAGCTATTAATGGTGGTCTTTTAAATTAAATCGGCAGCAAGTGCTTCCCTTGCAGTTTACTTGTAACGCAGGGGGTGTCGTGGGGAGGGCACAGCCCAGCTCAGAAACCACGGAGACAAACCCATTGCACCCAGGGCAGCAGCAGCACTGGTGCAGTTACCCAGGCTGGAATAGCTCCCAGGGCCACGGCAGACACCACAGTAGCAGGGCACCACGGGGGAGCTGTGGGAGGCACTGGGAGCTACTGGGCAGCAGGAGGCTGCACAGGTGCCGTGCTCAGGGCAGGCAGTTGGTGGGTGCTGGTGGCCACCTTCTCCCACATTCATGGGATGCTCCACACTGGGTTGCAGGGCAGAGCCTGGACTCCCTGCAGGAATGACGGGGCCCTCACAAGGGTCATTCACCTGGCTGAGCACAGACCGCCTCATCACACCAGTGGCTGATTATCTGCTGTCTCCTCTCCCCACAGGCTGCCCAGTGGGGCGCAAGGAGGAGCCCAGCTGGAGCTGCAATGCCACAGTGCCAGCCTGTGACACAGCCCGGCCCGGGGACGCCCCGCGCAGGGAGCAGCTGGAGAGGCCGGAGCAGTGCGAGGCTGCTGCAGCACTGGAGGAGGGGACAGTCCTGCAGGTGGCTGCCATTCCCCCCGGGGTGCTGGACAAAGCTGAGCTCACGGACTTCTACTGCTGCACCTGCTGCGGGAAAGTGTTTTGGGAAGGGTCGCATTTTGGACGTGTTGTGTCCCAGTTTCAGGATGTCCTTGTCCCTGGCAGGGATGAGCAGAGTATCTATGAGCTGAGCTGAGGGGGGATGCAGGGGCTTGGGACAGCTCCACAGTGGGACAGGGACCACGGGGGACCTGTTCCTTGGTGAGTCTCAGCAGGTTCAGGCCGTGGGTTTGCACTGCGAGGCTGGACAGGGCCTCTTGTGTTGGGGTCTGGGGGGGTGGTGCAGTTACATTTGCACTGATGGTTTGTGACAGCCTGAGAATACGTGGCCTTCATGAGATCATTAAACTGGAGATGGCTGGAGAGCGGCCTCTTTGCTTTATTCCTGCCTCCCTCCAGGCTGGGCTTGGTGAGAGCATGGCAGGGCGCTCCAAAATGCCAGCCAGGAGGTGCTGACCCAGCGGGGTCCCTCACGCCAGTGCCAGGTCACTCATGCTGGGGAGCCAGGAACCACGTCCCCAACAGCAGCACAGGGGAGGGAGCATCTCCAGTGCCCAGAGCGCTCCCCAGCCTGGGGGACTCAAGTCACACCACGACCTGTCTCCAGAGTCCCCTCTCAACCTGGTCCTGCTCTCCTGGGAGCTCTCCTGGCATTCCCCAAGGTGGGGCCTGGGGATGCTGAGCCACAGGGAAACCTCTGGGTGCACCATGATGTCCACTGGCACCCCCATCACCCTGCACTGGAGCCAGGGGTGCCGCAGCAGAGCCAGACTGGTCCGGGGGGTCCTGTTGGTGCCAGAGCTGCCTGATAGGTTGGGGATGATCCTCCTGGTGGGTCAATCAAACCACCCCTGTGCCTGGGGATCTGTGGGGCGGGCACCACAGTAGTGGCAGCAAAGGTGTGATCCCATCATCACCGGGAGCCAGGACGACCAGCTCCCAGAGGAGGGTGCAGGGAGCCATGGGGGGCAGGCAAGGCCCCCGTGCATTGGTCCAGCTGCTCCAGGCACAGCCACCCACACCTTCCAGCCCAGAGGCAGCATTAACCAACCACTGACCCCTGCCACTGAAGAGCATTTGCAGAATTCCTCCCCCAATCCCAGTTAACTGCCAAGCCCTGATGTAGTTGCTGAGAGGGCCCAAGGGGCTCTTGGCTGAAGTGTGATATTTACGGGCCAGGGACACGCCTGCCCAGCAGCTCATGCTCTGGTGCCAGGCTCCCGTTCCCTTGCCGAGCACTCCTGGCCACATGGGCTCCTTCCCCCCGGGACTTCTCACCCCCAGCTCAGCCCTTTGGCAAAAAAAAAATCCTTTTTCCACTTTAAACATCCCTCTTGCCATGAGCTCCTGCCTGTGCCTTAGTACCAGTGACCCGTCCCTGCCAAGCCCTGGCCACGGGCATGAACCTGTGCCACTGCCACGCAGCATCCCTGGTGACACTGCCCAGGGTCCCAGTGTGTTCATTTGTCCTGATCTCCATCAGAAGATGGCAGAGAGAGGCAGGACCTTTGTGACCACCCATCTGTCCCCATCTCCCTCCAGGGCCACCCACCCTGCCTCGTTTGCTGCTGGACTCCTGTTTCTTTTGAGCAGAAGCATAAAATAATGTCACCTCCTTCACTGGTGATGAGCAAAGTTGAGGGTCAGCTGTCAGCACTGGAATGGCAGGGACTGTCACTTCAGCAGCACGCACTGCTGGCCCTGCATGTGCTTAAAGGCAGGGACAGGTTTTGGCAGGGCGAGGATGCTGAGCCTGGCCCCTTTTGTTGGGTCACACTGGGGTGTGAGTCTGGCTCTAGCCGGAAGCAGCTATGAGGGTCTTGTTTCCCAGGAGGTGCTTGGGGGACTATTTTCCCTTCTTCTCTACTCTTGACTCAGCAGAGTTTTGAGAGGAAGCTTCCTCCCTGGCTGAGTATCCCCATCATCATCACAGCAGTGTCTGTCAGGCCTTGCTCCTGCACCAGGAGACCCCCAGCCCCTGCTCTGAGTGTGGAGTGACGGATGCCCTGCAAAACTACAGTCTGGGTTTGGGAGTCACAAAGCAAACCCTCACAGATGATGCCCCAGCCAGAGAAGCTCATGCCCAGCACCGTGCCACACCTACGCATGGAGGACTCAGGGACCGTGTCTCCTGCTGCCAAGGTTTTGGCTTCATGGGGACCCTGGTTATGGGAGAATTTCCCTGGAGAATCCCTTCCTGCATCACTGCCTCCCTCTCCTCTCCTCTCCTCTCCTCTCCTCTCCTCTCCTCTCCTCTCCTCTCCTCTCCTCTCCTCTCCTCTCCTCTCCTCTCCTCTCCTCTCCTCTCCTCTCCTCTCCTCTCCTCTCCTCTCCTCTCCTCTCCTCTCCTGTCACAATGCTGCCTGGTGTCCTCAGGGGCTGGTGGCCATTCACCCTCCAGGCACCAGAAGTCACCACCCAAAAATGGTCTGTTTGAACAAAAACTTCCCTCCGTTGTCACGTTCATCACCTCCTTCCCCATCTCTTCCAGTTTGCCCTGGAGATGGCAGCCCCTTCCAGAGACAGGCAGAAGAAGAGGGATTTTCCCACTTTGCTGGAGGCTCCCAGGGCCTGGCACACCTTCCTGCACACGCGTTGACACCTCCAGCCATGGGGATTATTTCTTCTAATGGGATTAAAATGCCTTCTGCTGATCTTGCCCTCTGTGGCCATCATTTTTCTATCAAGTATTTCTGTTTCCCTCCTCAGTTGTCTACATTTTTTGCATATAACCCCAAGGAATTGTGTTTCATGTCCTGATTTTCCAGCTCTACACTCTCTCTAGGTGTTACTATAGGTTCCTTAATTCTCCCTTTATCTCAAGTGGGAATTTCCTCTTTGCTTTTATCCACAAGTCGTTTTTGTCACATTTCTGGTGCAGCAGTTTGGGGCCAGGCAATGACAGCAGAGGATAAACTGTGTTCTGTTAAAGTGGCATCTGTAAATGCAGCTGGCCTGGTGCTCTGGCTTGTAGGGCTTCTGGTGCTGGAAACCTGGTATGTGGAGGGACCAAATACCCACTTTGTGCATGATGATACAGTCGGCTGGGGACACAGACTCTGGTTTTATGTGCCCTGGGCCAACCTCCCCATCTTAGGGCCATAACTGTCTTGTCCTGGGCCATTGGGATGAGCTCCAGTATTGAATCCTGAGTTGGTGCAGGGCTTTGGCACTAGGAAATGGCACCATGATACCAGGTTTTCTGCCTCTCCCTCATGGGTAGATGTTTAAAAATTGTTCCCCATCCCCAATGGCAGCAATCAGAAGTAAGCACCTTCCTTCTGAGCAGCTGAGGTCCCTCTGGCCTGAGTTGTGACTAGAACCTTGCTCAGATATAGACACGCTTGGAGGGAGGTGCTTTCAGTGTGCCAGCTGCAGCCTTGGCAGTAGGGACCATAACATATGTCTTCACATCCATCAGTGCCACCATCTCTGAAGCTCTCCACCCCTCCATCCTACATCATCCCTGCTCAGGGGCAGGAGGGCCACCAGAGGCTGCCAGGACAGTTCCTCCCTTGAGCCCTTCTCAGATCCCTCAAGTGTCTGGGCTGGGTGGCAGGAGATCTGCAGAAAGGGGCACAGGGTCTTTCTGCTGAAGGACCACTGTATGTCTTTAAGATGTCCTGCCACTCATCCTTGGGCTGATGCTCTGGCTCTGAGGGTTTTCCTATTGTCTCTCTGTGTCCAGGTGACCTGTTCACTGCCTGGAAGTGGCATGTCCTTACATTCACCCACTCTGATGCCAGCATCCTCTACAAAATGGTCACTGGCTCCTCCAGACACCTGCCCCATGAACATTCCTGGCCTTGCCCTATCTGTGGTGGGAACCAGAACACCTGCTTCCCAAGAGCAGCACATAGGGACACTAAAAAGTGTTCTGCAAGCAGAGGGAGGACAAAGCTCATGTTTGCCAGCAGCCCCTCTATGCCAGCCACTGGTGAAGGGGACTAGTGGGGCCACCCCAGCCCATGACTGTGGGACTGTCAGCACGGGGGGCTCAGCACAGATCCATCTGTGTGTCCTGCAGCTTTGGGGTTTGCTCTGGGCGGGCAGGGGCTGGGGCTGAAGCAAAGCAGGAATTCTGCCACCCCCCCTTGAATAATGCTTCATCACACCATGAGGCCAACCTCTCCAGACACCATTTGGGGGAAGCTTCTGAGTCACACAAACATCTGAGTCATCCCAGCCCCAGCCTTGGGCGGGGAGGTGGGAGCTGCAGCCCTGAGCCACCCAAAGAGCTCTTCCAGCCAGCCCATTGGCGTTTCTGGGCTGTGCTCACTGGGTTTTTTTTGAGCTGTGGTTTCACACCCATCTGCCACCACTTTCACTGCAGAGGGGAGCTGGTGGGGGGGACAGCAGGGCACACGGACCCTACCCTGCACCCTGGGGACAGTTCCTGGCCACACAGCTGCCTGGAAGGGACCCTTCCTTCTCTCCAATCCCTGGGGACAGCAGGGTCGCCTCCGGCCACCTCTAGGACTTTATGTCCTTGCCATTTCCATCAATCTGAGGATGAGCTCTTGTGCTTACAGCCACCAGCTGCACTGAGGCAGGCTTACCATGGTGGGACTTCGTTAGGAGAAGACCAACCCATGGGCAGACACCAGCAGGTTGTGTGTACGTGTGGGCACGGCATGAAACAGCTCCCAAAGGGTCTTATCCAGCTCCTGGGAATGGAGGCAGGAGCTGAGACCCAGCACAGCACCTCTTCCTCTCTGCTGCCTGCAAGAGGTGATGCCGAGGTGGGATCTGTGCAGCAAGGTCATCTGCAGTCATAGACACAGTCAACATCAAACTCCACATTGGACTGGCTTTGAGCAGCATCCAGGAAGTAATAAATTGTCCAGTTTTGAATGGTGGATACACATGAAAGGGAATTAAACCAGCTTTTCAATCAGCTTACAGTATTGTTTCCCTATCTGTCTACTTAAAAAAAAACTTATTAAAAATCCCATTGTCTGTGCCATACTGATGTTTAACACTTATTAGGGCAGTCATGAATTCTCCATGGTTTATGGAGCCATTTGGCAGGGCTCTCAGAGGGCTGTCGGCTCCAGGTGGGCCAGAGCCCTTCAACCCCTGGGTCACTTCACCTGCACTCAGCTCCTGCCCCTGCATCAACCCATGTGTTACAGGGCACTGGAGAGGAGTTGATCTTGGTTTTATCATGCCAGCCTGAATGAGACCTGAATGAGCTGCATCTCTCAGCCTTGAAAAAACACACACTGCATCGGATATCAGGCGGGTTCCTCTCCTTGCGTTGTGTACTCCTGGCACATCCTTCGGAGTTTGATGAGGACAAGGTGTTTGGCGCTCAGGGCAGCTTTAGTTTACAAATGAATGTATCAACATTGTTCCTCACCAGGCAGGAATGCGCTTCCCTCCCTTCTCCCCCACCTTATCCCCATCCCCTTCCGAGCAAACTTCCTTCCTCCTGTAATCTGGAGCGGAAACCTCGACGCATATTTGACTGGCTCAGAGAAACCAGCTCGGTTTTCCCTGGTGTGACTTTGTGCCTTGAACTCGTGGCTGGTCCGTCCCCAAGGCAGCCAGCGAGGGGAGGAGGAGGAGGGTGAAGGCTGTACTGCTGCCCATCCCTGACATGGAGCTGTTCTTCCAGCCAGATGCTCAGATTGAGCTCCCAGTTGCTCGGCTGCCGTTTTCAAAAAACCCAGTGGGGTTCTGGGCACAGCCCCAGAAGCTGGCTGCAAGCTCAGGCCCTTGTGCCACCCCACACAGTGGAAACGCTGCTCCCACGGGCTGGGGGTCACTTCTGCTGACCCTTCACTGGGGGCAGAAGAGGAGAGAGGTGTTGGTGCCACGTGAGGAGGGAGCTTGGCACTGGGAGGATGTTTGCTCCCTGGGAAATTGTCCAGGACTGAACCCTACCAATCAGCCTGCCAATATGTGAGCAAAGGAGCTTCCAGCCACTCACCAGGCATGGCCTGCCATGAGTTCCACAGGGGGTTCTGGCTGTGTCAGCCCCCAGACTACCTTGATCCTAGGGGTGTCCCCATGGAGCAGTCACTGGGTCCCCAGGCCAGTCCCAATGGGCTTTATCACATCTTCTGGGGGAACCAGGTAGCAGCAGCAATGGGGAGACATTTCTTCATCCCTATGACCCACACAGCAGCCAAACGAGTGGCCCCAGGGACTCTGTGTCCTGGGAGACATGGGTACAGGGCAGGAGCAGGTCTCCACACCCAGTTGGTGGCCTTCTGCCTCAACATCATTTTCCCACTTTCAGATACAGAGGCTGTATGTTACAGACAGGGTTTGAACATCAGGAGAGCTGCAGCATTTCCAGCAGAATAAGGACTGATAAGGGGCACTGGAAGGATTAAAGGCCAAGCTGCAGTGGGACAGCCCAACCCACACCACCTGGCACCACAACACCACAGCCCCCGCAGTGAGTTGGGGCCCCTCAGCCCACATCCCCCAGAGGACAACAACCACACACAGGCTTATCACCTTTTTTGAGTCTTGCTTGGGTTTTTAATCCTGTTCACCACAGGCTGTGAGTGAGGGAACAGGCAGAGCAGCCTCTGCTGTGGCATCTGCAGGAAGTGGCAGTCCCCAACCCATGTTCCTGCAGTGGGTCCCATGGTGCGGGTGTCCCGGGAGGATGGGGGATGCCTGGAGATCCCCCTTGTCACTTCCCCAGATTGCCCAAGAAAGCTCTGCTAGTGGTGCCTTGCTCCCTGCAGAGGACACGGGGCATCCGCACACGTGTCCTCACTGCGGGATCACGGGGTTTCTCCTGCAAACCCCAGCTCTGGCCTCGGGAGGGTTCTCCCTGTGGGACTAGCAGGGCCCAGCCCCTGGGCACAGCTCAGGTGCTGCTGAGGGCACGTGGCATGGGATGTGCCCATGTTGTCTGGATGGGGAGCTGTGATGCCAGCCCCACGGCCGTCCCCCTGTGTGCCCCTGCTGCGAGCAGGGCAGCTCTTGGGCAGGGCAAAAGAAGGTTTTTCCCCTGAGACCTCTCCACAGCCCCTTCCCCACTGCTCCCTCGCCAGAAGCAGCCCCTGGGGCACAGCTCCCCTCTCCTCCCAACCAAAGATGCGTGTCGGCAGGGGACACCATTCCCACCCAGCAACTGCAGCCCCCAGCCCCTGGCTCTGTCTGGGCCCACTCTCATCCCCAGATCCCCGTGGCCAAGCCCCGCGTTTCTCCAGTGAGGCTCCGGCACGATAGCTTTGCCAAAAAAGCCGGGAGGCAGAGCAACCGGCGGGGCCAGCGGCGGAGGAAACCTCGGCGCTTCCTCCCAGCGCTCCGGGAGCCGAGCAGGCGGGACGCCCGCCTCGCCCGCCTCGCGCCGGGGCTCTGCGCTGGGAAGAAAAGCTCTCGTCTTTCCCACGCTCTCCGACACATTTTAATGAATTAAGTGGGGGCACGCCCCCCTCGCCGCCTGCCCCGGATCCGTCCCCCCGGCTCCCTTCAAGGAGGCCTCCGGGGGTGGCTGGACTCACACTGGTTTGTCCGCCTGGCCCTGAGGACGGGCGCTGCCCGTTTGGCTTTTTTGGAAGAGGGCTGCGCCGTACCCAGCCCAGTGTGCCCAGCACCAGGGCGGCTCTGAGTGCCTCTGGCCATGCTGGTGGCAGCCAGCCCTTCTCCTCTCGCCCGCAGGCTTCCATCAGCCGGGGGGGGGGAGGGGAAATTTGGTCGTCACGTCTCTTTGAGGAGGGGAAATTTGTTCCGTGCCTCTTGGCGTGACGGTTTGCTAAAGGCATCGCAGGGCTGGGTCCCTCTCCCCGCCTCCAGCCACTGTCTCCAGCTCCAGAGCTTCCCCTGTTCTCAGAAGGGAGCAGATAAACCTGGGTGAGACAAGGGGTCCTGGTGAGCCCACCAACTCAGCATCGGGTGGCAGGAAAGGGGCCCCCAGCACCCACCATGGGTCCCCCCACAGCCCCAAGCCCCAGCACCCAGCTGCTCTCCGGTTATGGAGCTGGGACACAACTTGGAGACAAAATGCAGGGTTTCAAAGTTGCCTTTTTTTTTTTTCCCCTTTTTTTTGGTTGTCTTTTTGCTATTTTCCCTCCCTCCCTGGCGCCATTCCCAGGCCTCGTCCTGCCCCCACCTGCCAGCCCTGAACATTTGCATGGCTGGGTCCCTGCCCGGGCGCTTTATTTTTCTCACCAGTGTCACTGGCAAATGCAGATTTGCTTGCGAGGATGTAACTCTGGCCAAGCCCCAGGCCGGGGAGGTGTGAGCAATTCCCACTCTCCCACGGCTCACCGAGACGCCTCAACACCTCACAGGATATGGCCCATAAATGCACAAAATCAGCTGTGCCGGGGTGTTTAGGAGTGGAAAGGATGGGGGGAGCCAGCAGGAGCACAGCCCTGACCCCCACAGATGCCTGGCTCTGGCAGAACCGCTGCACGACCCCACCTTTGACAGCTCCACCGAGGTGGGTTTGCTGGGTGTCACGCCGGGCAGGGCCACTGGCTGTGGTGGCTCCTGCCCTGTGGCTGTTGGCAGGGGTGGGCTGTGCTGGGCCCCAGGGCTCAGCTGTAACTCACCACCCCGAGTCACAGCACAGCCTGACACCCCAGCAAGGCAAAACAGGAGAGAGGAGGGCAGGGATTGCCACTTGTGTTCCCTGCTGCCACCACGGCTGGGACAGAGCCACCACCTGCTCTCCAGGAGGAGCTCCCAGGGAATGGGACAGGCAGGGGGTGGATCCTCTTTGCTGTCCTTGGGCAAACCTGGCTCCTGCACCCACATGTGGACCCCAAATGCAGCTGGGTGCCCTGTGCCAACGCAGCAGGGGCTCCATGGCTCAGTGGCACAGGAGTGTCCTGGGAAAAGCTGCACAGACACAGGACACCAGAAGGGTGCAGCTCAGTGCCACACTGTGCCCAACCCAAGCCCCTGGCCACAGCCACAACCCAATCTTCCCTTTTCCATGGGAATGATGAGCCAGTGTTAAAGATGTGACTGGGAGAACTCTGGCTTGGGGAAACCAAGGGGGGTGACACATGGAGATCAGACAGGGATGGATGGGGATGGGATGGAGACAAGGACACGATAGGGATTGGAATGGGATGCAATGTGCATGAAGGAAGAGACGGAGATGTGGATGAAGAAGGGGATGGTGATGGAGATAGAGGTGGGCATGGGATGAGATGGGAATGGTATGGAGATGGGGAAATGGGAATGGGTGTGGAGGTGGGAATGGGATAGCGATAGAGATAGGGATGAAAAAAACTAGCTGCAGAAATGGGCTTAGAAGAGGAAACTCTTATGGAAGGAAAAATGAGCTGCTTTGCCAGCTCCTCACAGCCCACTCCAGGCTGGTTTAATCTCCTCCAACAAAGGAGCAGGGCCCAGACCCAGCCTTCCACAGCTGCTGCAGCAAAAAGCCACAGGGAAATGCCACAGCACAAGTCATGCCCCGGACTCATGGCCACCATCCTCCATCCATGCAATGGATGGCTCCGAGACCGCGTGTTTGATCCAAACCTCACTCGATTGGGGAAAATGCAGCAGTTGGCTGATTTTCCCCTTTCCATCCCCAAATGGATGTGCCGGCAGGGCCAGGTGACAGCAGCTCACTGGCCAACTGCCCTGGGCACGGCTGCTGTCACCTCGGTTTACAACACGCTCCTTCCTTCCTTCCCGCACCTCCCGCCCCAGCGACCAAACGCCCGGCAGACACCGGGAGCTGCAGCCCCGGGACCCGCTTCCCACCCAGCCTCTGCCTTTTGCTCCCCACAGGCCAAACGGGTGCAGGGAGGGCCCCTCCGGTGCTACTTCGGGTTCCTGCATTATTTTTGGAAACTTTTTGCCCATTTTCCTGCCCATCCTCAGTGTCAGCACCTCCCGGTGCTCCTGCACCGTGTCTGGTCGTCGGCTGGGGCAATCCCCAAGCTGGGTCATTTTGGGGCTGGTAGGATCTGGCGGGGTCTGAGTCTTCCCCCCCAAAAATGAATCCCACCTGTGGATTCCTGAAACCCCCTGCAACCCTCCGGAGGGGCTGGATCCTGCGGGGCCGAGTCCCCTGTTCCAGCCCGTGCCTGTCCCTGGATCAAAGGTGGATAAACCCACCACAAAACCGTGTCACCCTAAAATGTGTGTTCAGAAAGAATGACCCCGCGGCCCCTTGGGGATCCCCATCCCCTTCCCGCCGGGGCCGCGGGTCCCGGCTGGGGTGAGGGAGAGGCCGGCGGAATCCCGGGGGGGGTTGGGGGCAGGGCCAGCCCGGTTCCAGCACAGTTCGGCTCGACCCGGCACGGCCCGGCCGGGCTCGGCCCCTCTGGGCTGGGCGGTGGTGCCCCCTGCCTGCAGCCGAGCCGAGCCGGGACAGACCGCGGCGGGATGAGCCCCGCAGAGCCGTGCTGACGCGGGCCAAGCTGGGCTGTACCGAGCCGAGCCGAGCCGAGCCGAGCCGCACGGAGCCGGTCCGGGAGCGCCCCCCTCGAACCCTCCCCCAAAGAGGCTCAGGGGTGGGGGAGGGGCGCCCGGCCCCCCCCGGGGGGTCTCCCCGCTCGTCCCCGCCCCCTCCCCGCCCGCTCGTCCCAATGGACGCGCGGCGCCTCGGCCCCGCCCCCCGCGCGGCGTCACGGCCGTGCCATTGTTATGCAAATAAAAGGGCGGGTAAAAGGCGCGGCGCGCGGCCGGCTCCGCTCCAGAGGGGCCCGGGCGCGCGGAGCGGCGGGAGCAGCGGGGGCAGCGGGGCCGGCAGCCCCCCCAGCAGCAGCACCGGCAGCAGCAGCAGCCGCCGCATGCCCGGGCGGGCGGGGTTGTCGCCGTCCATGCGGGGCGGCGGGGCGTGAGGCGGCGGCATGAGCCAGAGCGAGGTGTCGGCGTGCGCGGCGCCGCCGCCCAGCCAGCGCGTCTTCCAGGAGGCGGTGCGGCGGGGCAACACCAAGGAGCTGCAGTCCCTGCTGCAGAACATGACGAACTGCGAGTTCAACGTCAACTCCTTCGGGCCCGAGGGGCAGACGGCGCTGCACCAGTCCGTCATCGACGGCAACCTGGAGCTGGTGAAGCTCCTGGTGAAGTTCGGCGCCGACATCCGCCTGGCCAACCGCGACGGCTGGAGCGCGCTGCACATCGCCGCCTTCGGGGGCCACCAGGACATCGTCCTCTACCTGATCACCAAGGCCAAATACTCCGCCGGGGCCCGGTGATGCCGGGGCCGCCCCCTCTTCCTCCCCTCCCCGCTCCCCCGGCCGCCAAAGCTGCTCCCGCCCCCCCGTGGGGTTTATTTGGCGAAGATTTGGGGCCCCACGCAAAACACGCCGCCGTTTGCCTGCTTTTACATTATATATATATATTATTTTTTTTTTCCTTCCAAGGGTTGTTTTCCTACTGTAATGTGGTTTGTTTGGTTTTTTTTCTTCCATCTACCTCGGCTGCACTCACAGTATTCACGGTTTCAGTTTGACATCTGGTCAGATGCTTTAAGGGCCCCCGTTCCCCCCCCCCGTCCCCCTCGTCCCCTCCAGCTAATATTTAATCCTCCCTCCCTACTCCCCTCGTTCCCTTCCACTTAAAGTATTCTGGCTCAGAACCGATTTCATTTCAACCCCCTCAGCCTCCACTCCCCGCCGCTCCCGGGGGGTGCCGGGGTCCCCCCGCCCGAGCGATCCTTCCCGGCCTGGAGGAGCCGCCAAGTTCCTTCCCTCTGCTTCTCCCAGGGTTTTCCCACCACCGGTTTATTTTTTTCGAGGCGACTCCGTTGGAATATGACAGACACGCTTTTCTCACCCCGGTGTTATTTTTTTTTTTATGTTGGGTTTTTTGTTTGTCTTTTTTGTTGTTGTTGTTCGAATTCGTGTTGGGTTTTTCTGCTTTTGGTTTGTCATTTCTGGGTGTCTGAGGAACATCTGTGTCCTCACCCGCTCCTTGAATCCATTAAGCACGCGTGAGATCCCAGGAAAAGACGTTGAATCCTTCTGGTTTTATGTGTAAAGGGGGATTAGCAAATCCTGGACTTTTTTTTTTTTTTAATTGAAATAAACTCCAGGGGCAGAGGATTTGCTTTTGCACAGCGAAGGGGCGCGAGCGCTCTCTGCTGCCTAGAGATGCCAGAAAACTACTGAAAAGAGTTTGGGACCTTTATTTTTTTGTTTGTTTTGTTGTTTGTTTTTCCTTTTGGTGAAACTTGGATAACACTTCTCAATGCAGAACGATTCATTTGACGTATGTTAAATTCACCTGCCTTTTATATGATATATATATGTGTAAATATATATATTTATAGAAGAAAGGGAGGAAGAAGAGCAAGCCACCCGAAGTTGCATTGTGAAGTGACTGCACGTATCATCGCAAATGCTGCTTTTTTGTTGCTATGGCACAAGAACATCCATATGGAAAACATGGAAAGTTTCAGAAGTCTCCTTTCTCCCGCTGGTCTTTCAGTTCTCTTCTCTTCGTCTGCACTAAAACCATCTGTGTCACTGCCATCTTCCTGCTCTCTCCTCTCTTGCTCCCTGCATCCAAACCATTATGGAGAAAAAAAAAAAAAAAAAAAGGAAAATAAGTTACCTGCTGGTTTATTTGGGTTGTCTTAACTATTTATCATGTATGTAATATATACGTGGGTGAAGACTGTGAGCCTGGTTTTGTTTGAAGCTGGTGGTGAGAGCTTCAAAAATATGGTTTGGGAAATAATGCTTTTTTGTTTTGTTTTCTTAGTCTTAGAACTAAAAAAAAAAAAGAAAGAAAGAAAAAAAAAACAGCAAAACTTGATTCTGCCATGATTGTTTCCCGTTGCACTGAACATTCTGCTTTGTCTCTGATGGTTTCACCTGCCGTTTGGTTTTGGTTTTCTCCGGTTCAACGACTCGAGATGATTTTTTCAAAGCTCCCGATTTAAAGAAGGAAAAGGAAAGAAAAAAAAAAAAAAAAGAACAGCCCTGTCAAAAGTGTCTACTGTTAATGCTGTAATTTACAAGGAACTGCTTGGCCGAAGTCTTTCTGCGAGCATGGAAGGGGGTGTCCAGCACTTCCACTGGTGCTTCTGTGCGATAGGGGTGGGAACAAGATCTTTTCTAGCAAGGTTTGATCGTTGTTACCAGATGGTTGCACATTTATTTTATTTTTTTTACTAGATGGATTTGCCACAATGAAATGTCATAACATTTATGACATGATATTAAAAAGTGTATTGTAAAGCCAAGTTCTAGATGGATTTTTAAAAAGAAATCTTGGTTATAAACCCAGTCTAAAGGGAGCTCTGTCCAGTGTTGTAAAGACAACATGATGTAACCCATATTTATATTTTTATAAAATACCTATTAAGACTGTGAATCTCCTGTGTGAATTGCTGGGTGAGTTGTTAAAGAAAAGTATTGTTCCTTTCCAGCCTCCTGGAGCTTTAGACACGCTGAGATTTTGGGAAACTATGTCGGGGAAGGGGGTTTGCTCTGAAATTGTGAGTTGATGTATTTTTACATCCCTTTGTATTTTACTGAAAAGCTGCTGCCCTCCCTAGTCCCTAGAGTTTCAATTTTCTATGCAACCCCCACACCCCTGTCTCTCTTGATCCTGAGAAGTAAAAGGGATGCAGATTGATTCAAATTGAAATGAGGGTTCCCTCGCCCCCCCTTGTTGGCTCATCGTGCTGCTGACCCTTCATGCCAAAACGGGGAGTACAAGAAAAAAAAAGAGGCAGGTGGGGGAGGCTCTTTCGTGCATGACTGGTCGCCTTCTGGCAGTCATCTTTTTAATTATTATTTTTGTAAGAAGAATATATTGATAATGTCAGTGAAATAAGCAGACATTGAAGCTGATGCACAGATTGCTCCAGAAAGGAGTTTTTCTGTAGATTTTTCTTTAGATGCGAATACCTTTTTTAATTATGTTAATTAATGTTAAGAATTTTTAGGCTTATATTGAAGCTGTATGTGGGTCACTATATGATCATTTCTAACTGGATAAAGTCTGTACAGTACAGCATATTCCTGAGTGTATGATATAGACGTGTAGCCCCAGAGTGCGAAATTTATAAATAAATTTTTCATTGATCTTTTTATATAAAAAAAAAATCAAATTACTTTTCTATTTGTTCTTTCCCATGTGGTTATGGGTGAAGCTGCATGGCTCCTGGGGTGGGGGGTGGCTGTCTGGACCCCCATGTCCCTGTTTCAATGTCTGAACCTTCTGGAGTTCAATGTATCTCCTGAGGGTGATGGTTGGGTGGATCTGGGGGGGCTGCAGCCCCTGCCAGCCCTTTCCCACCAGCTGGAGGAAGCCCCTGGGGTCAAGGCTGGGGCTGTCCTGGTTTGCCCCATCCCAGCGTGTGGAAGCTGGTGGAGGGGTGATGGCTCAGACTGAAGCCTGGTGCTGGATGGGGCATGTGGGGTTTGAGATGGTCTTAAAAAAGCTCCCCTAGCCCTGGGGCTGGTCCCAGCATAGCCCATGGGAATAGGGCACATCTGTGGGGCTGCAGCCTGGCCAGTTGATACCCCCATGGCTCCCTGCAAACTTTCCTGGGCTTTTCCCCCTGGGCTCCAGCAAGGGTTTGAGGTGTCCTGGTCCTCACCAAGCCCTTGGGCTGTGATGATGGGTCACCTCCTGCTAGAAACTGGTGGCTTCAGCCACCCCCTGGAAGAAACCTGGGGTGGGAGTCTCCATCTCCAAAGACATCTCTGTCCCCTCTTGGAACTTGGAGCAGGCTGGTGCCCAAAAGCAGGCTGAGCCCTGCACCTATGGAGGCTTTCCAGGCAAGATCCATTTGCTCCTGGAAGTGGGAAGAGCAGAGGAGCCCCATGCCTGCACTGGCTGGGCCCTGCCTGGCCTTTGGGGCAGGGTGGGGTTTGGTTATGAGCCTTTTTCTATATTGATAATTTTGCCAGCTCTGGAAATGTCTGCATCCCTGGGAAATCTGTGCCATGCCCCATTTGGCTCCAGGGTGTGGGTTTCCATGCATGCCAGGAGGGTGTCCTGCAAATGGCAGTGAGGAGGAAACCTGGAGAGAAGGCTCAGTGTGACCTTTCTGGATTTGCCAGCCTCTGCTCTGATGTGCCAAGCCTTGTGCCAGCTCCAGTCAGCATGGGCTGGTGCCTGGGGACAGACACAGCTGCTTCCCTGGGGTGCTCTGGGGACACAGCCCAGCACGGAAAAGATAGGCACCGAGTGCCCCGGCTGGTTTGGAGCAGGGAAAAAAAGGTGATGCCCAAACCACCAGTCTCAACCACTGGTGGTCCTGCAGGTTTGCCACCTGGGCACCAAATCTGGGAGGTGGGGGAGAAGAATGGCTCCCATTGTATGAGCTTGGGGCACCGTGTGACACCTACCCACCAACAAGTGCCATCATCCCTCCTGCCAGCAGGGTGCTGCCCCGGGTGCTGCAGGGTTCCTCACTGGTGCAGCCTGGCCCCCCAGCACCTGGGATGCTGCAAAACTCTCATTCAGGCACCTGCTTTGGGTGGCCCCAGGGCTGGGCTCAGCCCTGTGGCTTCTCACTGCTCACCTTGTCCCAGGGCTTCAGCCAGCTGGGCCAGGCCCTCAAGGATGGGTTTTTCCCAGCAAATGCAGCGTTTCTGCAGAAGGGCTGGGCTGGGCCTGGGGCAGCCCCTTTGCAGGGGATTTGTGCTGGGCAGTGGGTACAAATGGCAGCCCTGATGCCTCTCAGTGTCCTTGGGCTTCCGCCTCCAACAGCCCCAGCAGCAGAGACATGCTGAGGGTGCAGCCAAACCCAACCCCCAGGGCTGACCCCGGGACCATTGCCACCGCACTTCACAGCTCTCCTGGCTGCAGAAACCCCATCCAAGAACTCTAGGAACTCCAAAGACTTGCTATTTTCTTTTTTAATTTATTTTCTTTTTTTTTTTTTCCTTTTCTATTTTTGTTCCAATCAAACAAAAATATTGGATCCTTTGGTGGTGTAAGCACATTCTTCTGGCATTTCTGTGTGTCCCTGGCTGCGCGTTATTGTCCGCCGGCCGCATTACGTGGGTGCTGTTGTTCCAAGAGAAACCAAAGCAAGAATTTGAACTTTCAAGTGCTTCCTGCCATTGTCTTTTGCTTTTGTTTGTGCTACTGACTCCGAACCAGATGGATCAGGCTCCCCTCCGGCCGTGGAGGCGATGGGAAGTCAACACAGCCCGGCGAGGTTTGACAGCTTTTTCTTCTCTTCTATTGCCCTTCATCCGTCAAGCCCAGCACTTGGAGCTGAATCGACCAACGCATATGGAGGGGGGGGAGGTGGGATTTTATTTGAATTTCAGGGAGCTTAACACAGTAAGTAATGAATGAGAAAGAAAGACGGCGAGCGGGTGAGCGAGAGGGGACGGGCTGTAATCAAAATTCAGGACATTTTAAATAGATGCTTTGTTGGGCACTTGTATGACTATGATAATGCTGTAGCCTGCAGATCCAAATAGGAGTTACCTTTTTTAAAAAAAAGAAAAACACAATTGACCACTGTTTGGTGCCAAGGAGAAGCTGGCGGCTCGCTCGGCCTGGCCAGGCTGGCCTCCTTTCCAGCCTTCTTATTTTGCCCTTTCTTGATGTTTTCTGGGCTCCATCCCCACCATGAGGGTGAGCCCCTCTGCATGAATGGGTGGCCAGGCAGGCTGCAGTTGGTGGCACTGGGGGTCCACAGCACATCATGCTCATGGTTTGAATCCATTTTGCTGCTGGCCTGATGCTCCTGCACTGTTTGGTGCTAGGACCAACCCCCAAGATCCTGCCCGTGCTGGAGCTGGAGCTGGCCGCCCCATTCCTGCAGTGTGGAGCTGGTTTGGGGTCATCTGCAGCCTTCACGGTCCCCATGCCCTGCCACAGGGTGTCGGGGGGGCTCCAGGACCAGGCCCTCGTGCCCTAAAATGACTGTCACTGCAGCACTCTGTGCTTGGGGCATGTGGCTCCAGGGATGCTCCCTGGCCAACACAGACCACAAGCAGCTCCTGAGTCTCCTTGGTGGCAGCAAGTGTCCCAGGGAATGACCCTGCTCCGTCGTGTGGGCAGGAAAAACATCCCTATCCAGAAGCTTTTCAGCTGCCATGTCCCAGTGCCACCACAGGCCCCCATCTCCTGGGGTGCCCAGGGAGAGGTGACCTCTGGGTCTCACATCAGGTGGGATACCGACCTGGGGGTGCAGTGTAGTTTTTGTCTTCTTTATGTTAGCACGTTTCTCTTCCTGAACCTAAGGAAACAGGGCAACACACTGGTGGGGCTTGTATGGGGAAAAGAGTGTATGGGGTTTGCATCTGGAGAGGTGGAATGCTGCTTGGATGGAGGGATGGCTGGGGAGGGATGGGAGAATTGCTGGGGACATGGAGGGATGGAGGGTGGCTGGAGCAGTATGGGGGAACAGAGGCATGGCTGGGGATGGGCAGAGGAATGGACAGAGGCAAAGCTGGACTGCTGGAGGGATAACAGGCTGGGGGGTGGTTGGGACAACCATTTTAACTGGAAACCCCTCAGCCTGAATCCAACACCTTTCTGTGGCCGGGAGGATCTCTGAGGGCAGGCCAAGGAGGGCTTGGAAGCTTGGAGGACCCCAGTGAGGCCAGCAAGGAGCAGAGGCAGGGCTGATCCAGCCACGCACACCCCTGGCCAGAGGGGATATGGCTAGAGGGGACATTGGCCGAGCAATGACCAGCAGCTCTATCAAGTCCCTGCGATGCATTGGTGAGGCAACATGAGGCTGAGCCCTCACAGGGGGCCCGAGCAGCACCTGGGGACTGACAGTTTGTGCCTTGAAATGTGAGGGCACAATGAGCAGACTCCTGGCTCTGGGGGAATGATATGACCAAGGAGAGCCCCAGCCTGGACAGGGCACCTCTGCAGCTGCCTCTCACCCAGAGATTCACTGCAACCTCAGCTCTTTTGTTGTCCCCAGCTGAAAAAACTTTTCTCACCTCCGTCCAGTCATCAGCAATTGCACAGAGGGACTCTGGATGTGCCCAGACCTCTCTTAGGTTTTCTGCCCAGGACCAGCCTTCTTCTTGCTCAAGATGTCTCCACATGGTCATCCCTGGATAAGCCGGGGCAGGAGCAGTGTGGCAGCTCCCTGCACACCTGACTCCCATTAATTATGCCTTAAAGCTCCATCATCCACCAGGTGGATGGAGAGCTCTGCTGGGGAGCTGGAGGCACTGGTTGCATCCTTGCCTTGTGCCCTAGGGGCTTCCCCTCCTGCCCTATGGAGAGGTGACAGGGTTTCCAGCAGCCCATCACCTCTGGGGACTGCCAGCTGCTGTGACACTAACTAGGTTCATTCCCTGGAGGCTGCAGCTGAGGGACCCCCAGCGTCAGGTGGCTGGGGCACCCCAAATCCCTTCAGGAAGAGGGGTGCAGGGTGTGCTGAGGCAGCAGGGGTGTGGGGACAGGACGTTGCTGGCTTAGCACCCACCGCCCTGCACAGGGCAGCCCAGGATCAGGCCACCTTCCCCCAGCACAGCACCCAGCCAAGGTGAGTGTCCCCAGCGGGCCCTTGCATTTCACCCCGCTCCCATTCACAGCTATGCTGACAATTCCGAGCCACCCCCCGTCCCCTTTTCCACTCATGACTCCCCCCTCATTCAAAGCCTCTGTCCTTTTAAGCTATTTTTTTCCCCTCCTATTCATTTCCCGGACGCCTCTCTCCTTTTCTCTCGCCTAGCCCCTCTCCCGGAGCAGCTGCTATGCTAATCAGCATGAGGCAGAAAAAGGAGCGAGCCTTTGCAGGAGCTGGGGAGGAGAGAAAGACCCCAGAGCCCTCCAAATGCTAAATAAATCCAAGGCTGGAGCAGCATCCCCGAACAAAGAGGCCTGGCCTCCCCCCTTCTATTCCCCTCTTCCCAATTCCACCACCTTTTCACATTCAAATCCATTAAACAGCGAGCAGAAAGACCTCGAGTATTCATAGCATTGCATTAAAGAGAAAGCCCCGTGGTCCCACTCGGTCCCGGCTGGGCGGAGGGGCAGGGTCCCCATCCCCACCCGCTGCCCGGGGCTGGGAAACGCTGAGCTCCAGCCCCTTGGCACAGTGGAAGAAGGACAAAAGCCTCCTGGCCACCACGCAGGGAGACGAGCTGCCTTTCAGCTGTGTTCCAGGTTTCTTCCCCACCTGGGACCCCTGGGCTCCTCCATCAGGATGGAGCTCCTGGTTTTTGGGTCTGTTAGGCCCCTCTATCAGGTTGGAGCTCCTGGTTTCTGCAGGCAGCATGGGCAGCTGCCAGGGCTGGATGGGAATTGCATGGACTGGGAGTCTGGGGGTGCAACAAGATGGGGACCCCTCATGTCTCCTGCCCGTTGGTGATGCTGGGAAGTGTTATGGCAGTGAAGGGGCAATGGGGACACCCAAATCTTAGGGTGGTGAAGATCTCTGACAGACAATGCTGAAGGACTCCTGGTCATGGTGAAAGGTTCCTGCAGGGCTATGCACAGCCAAGGGCCACTGCGACATTCCCCACCAGCCCATGAGCAACCTCTGCCTCACCACAGCTGGTGCTCACCCAGTGGGGCCAGTGCCTTGTGCTCATAACAGAGGTTCTTTCTGCCAAAACTGATTATTTCTTACCCACTTTGCCTATTTTGCCCTGAGTCAGAGCAACTTCCCGGTGCAAAGACCTTCCTTGAAAGAGAGGATGCAGTGGTAGAGGTGGACGTGTAGATGGGCTCCATGTCAACTGTTCAGGCTGGTGGTGGGTGGTGGGATGCCTGAAGGGATGTGACTCTTTGGAGGAGGAATAGATTGGGCATTTTCTTCTTTTGCCTTCTGGGAAGGAAATGGAAATGCTCCTCTTGAAAGGATTTCACACTCTGCTCTGGTACCAAGTTTCTGCTGGACACACAGGACTCCAGGAGATGGGGGTTTTAGTACCCAGTGTTGAAAAGTGTCCTAAAGTAATGGATTTTAGCATGTGAGGATTGAAGCTCTCTGAGTGATGCCAGCTGGACCATAGAGACTGTGATGGTTACATGTGGTGCTCAGGAGGCAGCAGTAATTGGGACCCTGCCTGCAAAGCTTGGTCACTAGGGTGGGTTTCAGCTCTGACCCTAGGGTGGTGTCTGGGCTCCTCTGCTGGCTGTGGAAGCAGGGAAGGGATGGCAACACTTAACCTAAGAGCCTTCTTCCACTTGAGGTATACTCCCATGGGTACACCTCATCCCAGGGTCTGGAGGCCATCCCATCTCCTAGACTTGCACGGATGTCCTGGATACCCCAGGGCGTTGCAGCTGGCACAAGGTGCCTGAATCCTGCTCTGTACCAATGCAAACAGGAACCTTGAAAGTGACTGAGGCTGCCTGGACAGGCTGTGTCCCAGCCTGGGCTCCTGCAGCCATGTTCATGTGGCCACCAGGGCTCCATCCTGACCATTGCAGGTGCTGCCCAGCTTTGGGGTACATGAGGGACCAGGCCAAAAAGAAGTCTAGATAAAAAGATGGGGATAGGTAGGACAACCCTCAGGAAAACTAAAATGACATTAACCACTACACGGGACATGAGACACAGGACCTCAGACCCCTGTGCCTGCAGGTCCCCAAAGCTGTGTGGAGTGCCCTGAGGTGTGTCCCTGCATGGTGACCTGGGCTCCTCAGGATGCTCCTAGCAGTGTGGAAACCCTGGGATGCCTTCACAGCTTATGCTTCAGGGCTGTAGGACTTTGCTGAATCCCCTCACCTTTCCTCCCCAGTGCAGACCATGAGCTCCTCAGCCTGGAAACGTGTTGTTCCCATGAACTTGAGTGTGCAAACACTAAGGATTGACCCAAACTAATGACATGGAGTGGGCTGTGCTGCTCCAGCTTTGGTGGATTGGCCTTGCCTTAGTCCTTGCTAAGGGTTGTTCTTGAGCAAAGACCATGGGCACTGATCCTGCACTGCCCTGACCAGGTGTCTCCCTTCTACCTGCTCCTCTCCTGAGACAAGACATGGAAGGTTGAGCTGGTGTGGAGGGTGCAAGAGGCACGGAAAGCCCCAGATGCTGCTGACACCACAGGCCTACTTCTGGGTGACTCCCCTTCGTCCCTCCATGGGTTCAGTCAGTGACAGGTGGCCATTGCCCACCATTGCCCTTAGGGGTCCCTCATTCCCACTGTGACCCCTAGCCCATGCTCCACCATCTCATTCTGCTCCAGCCCCTCCTGAGGACCATCGCCAGCAGCAAAATCCACTCTGCCCCAGACCTGCTCAAGGAGCAGCCTGAATATCTTGGCAAGTCCTTCAGCATGCACATGCTGGGGGTCTGAGGTACGTGGCTGCAAGCCACCATGCCCTATCTGCACTCCAAACTGCTTGGCCACAGGAGGTGCTGAGAAGGGAAATGGACACCTGTGGATTTTTTGAGGGATCTGTGGCTGACAGGAGGTGGCTGACAAGCTGTGGGGTACCATTGTTTCTGACACCAAGGCTGTAGCTGGAAGTGCTCCAGCCCTTCTCCAGGAGGAAGAAGGTGAGCTGAAGTAGTGGTGCCTGCCGTAAACTCCAACCCTGAAGGATAAGGCCTATAGATCTGCTGGGCTGAGGGCTGTGAACATCCCCAAGACTCGAATTGCCCCACGTCACTCCCAGGCTTGTTTGAGGGCTGCCCCAGCTGCCTCCCCACCCTCATGGGGTTGGGACACCACGTCCCAGGTGGTAGCCTTGCTGACGCAAAGGACCTGCAAACACCACAGTGCTGCAGCAGGGTGGGACCATCCTGGGAAGGTCTACCTGCACCAGCAGGTGGGACAGGGGTCCGGGATGTCCCTCTGATGGGGAGAAAGGTCCCTGCTTAGCGATGCAGGAATGCGGGCCAGGCAGAATGCGGCGGGGCGGGGCTGCTCTGGTGCCCCACTAAGCCCCATTCTTTCCCAGCCGGTGCATCTCGTATTCAGGCTGGCGGCTCCTAAGCAGAGCGTCTTTAATCCTTCCCTTGTCTCCTCCATTCCCTTTCAGGCCTTTGGCCAATGGGAAGGGGATGAGCAGCTCTCTCCAGGAAGGAAATTAAAAGCGGGGAGGAGGGTAGGGAGGAGGAGAGCACGGGGAGGGGGACTTGGAAGGGGAGACAATCCTGGAGTGGAGATGCCAGTCATCGGGGTCTCAATAGCCCCATTCACCCTGCCCAGCCACACAGAAAATCAGGGTCACCAGGATCCATGCCCTGCCTGGAGACAACTGTTGCTTTATTCTTTTTAATTGCTGGAAAAAGCAGAAAAGTTCACTTGTGTGTGTGGCTGCTGCAGAGGGGGCTGCGGCGGGGGGCACGGGAGGGACGGGGCAAGGCCGAGGAGCCCCGGGAAGGGACACAAAAAGCAGCCGCACGTGAGGGTGGAGGGTGCGACCCGGAGCGGCGGAGGAACCATCTGCAGGGCTGGGCTGGGGGACGGGTCCTGCGCCGGGGCTGCGGGGGCTTCGTCCCCCCGGGGAAGGGTCCTCTGGGGGCCTGGGGTGGAGGGGCCAGCCCCACCCAGGGCCAAGAGCCAGGCAAGAGAAGGGTCCTGTGCAGACACATGCGGGCAGATGGGCAGGTGTTCCCACATCTCTGGGCACAGAGATTTCTGTGGTGATGCTCATGGCTGGAGACACAGCGACAAAGCTCCCCCATCTGTGTCGGGGCACCCCACAGCACATTGTCGCCTGAGCTGAGGGGGCTGACACTCCCAGATGGACACGTGTCCATGCCACCTCCACCCTGAGACCCTGCTCCAACAGCCACCCCGGTCAGGTGGACAGTTCCACCCAAGGTGGAGCTTCTGTCCCTCTGCACCCAGGAGCCAGCCCCAAGAACATTCCGGAAGGGTACGTGAGGGGCCTCAGGGCTCTGTCTTAGCCACCCTCTTTCTCAACCATACACCTGACCTGCTGACCCATGTACCCAGAGGCAAGTGAGCACCAGCCTTGAGATACAGACCACCATGGTTCTTGTGCCACCAACCAGCAGACCAACAGGTCTGCACTGGCAGGTCCGTGGCTGCCACCCAGCTCTGATGGGTGGTGGGTGCCAGGGGCACCCCGGGAGCAGGACAGGATTGCCTGGGCCACAGATGGAACCAGTCCCAGCCTGTCTCCATCAGGAACAATCCAGGAAGTATCTCAGCCCATCCTCCCCCACGCCTTCTGTGGCCTTGGGACGATTTGTGCCTGTCACAGCTCCTAGATTTGGGTTGCACTTTCCCAGTCCAGAGCCTTTGCTCCTCTTTCCTCTGCCCTTTGCTGAACTCTCAACTTTTCCTCCTGAAGTGCATCAGAGATGTGCTGGCCATGCTGATGGTCCTGCCTGCTCTTGTCCTACAGCTTTTCTCAGACCACAAGGGCTCCCTGGGACACAAGGCAGCAGCCTCTGAGGTTTCTGTGATACCATGGCCTGTGTCTCCTTGCAAGTCCTCACCTCACACACCCTGTGCTACCATCCCTGCCTACCCTCTTGGCTGGCATGGGGCTGGCAAGCCCAGCGTGGGGAGATGCAGGCAGCACCGGCCATACCAGCCAGCCTCTGAAGCAGGGGAGATGCCTGCTGAGCATGTCTCCAGCAGGTCTCCTGACCAGCCCCACAAGTGCATGTTCACCCTCAACACAAGGCCTGGAGATTCCCCTCCACTACAGCTGGGTTGAGGTTCCTCAAAAACCTCAGGGTAGGAGCAGAGACTCCAGGCTAAGGAGCACCTGGTGGGAAGGGAGGAGGAGGATGAGGAGGAGGAGGTGAAGAAGAAGACAAGAAGCAGGTTTGTTGAGCACAGAAAGAAACCTGCTGCAGAGCATGAGCATCCCAGTAGCTCCTGGGGCTGTGGGACACACCAAACCAGGCCCATAAGCTTGCAGCCTCAGCTCCCTTCCTGGCAGCTGTTGATTTAATACCATAATTGCAGCTATTTTAAAACCATAACCTGACCAGCCCTGATCAGATGCCACAGAGACCTTCCCCAGCCCACAGCCTGGGCAGACTCAGATAGAAGAGTAACCACAGCTGGGGGACAAAAAGGCATTTGAGACACAAACCAGTACCTGGATGTTCAGACTGTTTGGAGGAGGACACGAAGAAGAAGTGAAGCACTGTTGGCTGCAGTGTGGTACCTGTCTTTAAAACCAGGCAGTGGGATGGTGGATGGTGAAATGTTCAGCTATGGAAATGGGGTGCTGGGAGCTAAAAACTGAGATTCTTGGTGTAGCACCAGTGAGACAGCAGAGCCTGTATAGAAGGGTGGGATTCCCATGGCAGGGGGGTTGGAACTAGATGATCTTCAAGGTCCGTTTCAACCCAAACCGTTCTGTGATTCTGTGATTGTTGAGTGTGTGGCTGAACACAGAGCTGAGGAGAAGCAGCCAGAAAAGTAATCAAAATGTTGTGTGATCAAGAAGGGTGTTAGGAGCAAGATGGAAAGTGTTCTGTAGGAATTAGAAAACCTTGGTGAGCCCTCACCATGGGTGCTGTTGGCTTGAGCTCTGATTTTCACAGCTCAGGAAGGAGACAGAAGAGATGAGTTTCTCTGGACGTGCTCTGTAATAACCATCTGTCCTATGAGAGGGGACTGGAAAGGCTGAGACTCCCCTGTTTGGAAAGGGGAAGGTCAAGGATGGGACTGAGTCTTGCAAAATCATGAACATGGTGGACAAGCTGAGCATGAGACTGAAGTACTCCAGCAGTTCTTGGAGTAAGGAGCACTAGCAGGCAATGGGTTTAGAACAGAGAGAAGAGAACATTTCTTTATGTTGTGGGTTTTGACTAAGGCTTGCTGCCTTGGGGGGAAGGGAGCTAGGGAGCACTGACAGGGTCAGAAAGGGACTGGATGAGCTCATGGACAAAAGGTTCATAACAGGAAACTGAAAGGACTAGGCAGGAGTGTGTCCTCTAATCCATAACACAGCTTGTGGGGGTGGGAGAGGAGGCAGGTCCCTGTAAATAAATAGCATCTCCTGTATTCACTATTGGGCACTGAGTCCTGGTGGCTGTCACCTCTGCAGGGCTCTGCCTTGTGCCACCAGCCACCAGGTGAGGCCATGGGGCCTTGGGGTGCTGCTCGTGGTGCCTGGCAGTCCCCCAGATTCTGCTGTGCCTCTTCCCACCCCTCCAAGCTCCCACAGTGCTGCCCAGCCCCACGGGGGCTCTTGGGGGTGGGGGACTTTGGTCTGCAGAAATTTTCTGGCGGTTTCTCTCTACATTTGGTTTCTGTCCAAACTGGTCTGAAACCAAAGTGTTTTCTAAACTTCCTGAAAACTGGCAGATGCTCCCACCCCACAGATCCCACAGGACTGCTGCCAGCTCCCTGCCAGAGCAATCTGCAGAAACATCCTTCTCCAAGCACCTGGAACCAACTTCTCAGGCTGCTGCTCCTTGGGGCAGCTGTCCATGGGATCCCAAAGCCCAGAGCCCTGCACCTGATGCTGCCAGCAGCCCCCTGCCCTGAAAATCTGTGCTGGGCAAAGGCTCTATCACAGCCCTGTGCTGGGGCTCATGGGGCTTGTAGCCTTTCAGGGAACCCAGCACATTCAGTGATCCCAGCACAAATGCAGCTGCAGCCACAGGGATGGGGACAGTGAAGAGAACAAGGGAGTCGGGGGGCTGCACTGCTTCCCTGGCCTTTCTCATCTCAGGCACATGCACCAGTTGAGTTTTGCAGCCAGTGCAGCTGCTCCCCAGCTTTACTGGTGAGGGTGGTACCCATGGTCCATGGCCACAGCCACACGCTGCGTTCATGGTACAGGAGAGGACCGGGGTGGATGTGCCCCAGGCCTGCAGCCTCCCCAGATGTTGTCCTGTGGAAGGGAACCAATGGATGTCCCCACCTGTTGTCCCAAGGAAATGAGCTGCTCCCTCTGCTCCCCCCAGCACCAGCAGCAGGAGGAGTGGAGCTGAGCAGGATGCCAAGCTCACACATCCTCCTTCCTTCTCTGCCAGGTGCCAGCATGGGCCACACAACCTCCTGGTGAAGCAAACTGGTCACAAACAGGATGTGTAGGAGGGGGTCCTGCATTGTTCACACCTGTGTCTGTCACTGTTTGGGTGCATTTGCCCCCATGGGGCATTTCTGTGCCCAAGAGCCACGGGGAGGCCTGTTCCCTTCACGGGCAGCACACGGGCAGCCGTTCCTGCCTCCCTGCTCCCTGTTCCCTGCTACCTGCTCTAGGACAGCCCGGGGCTCCAGCCCCTCTGCCAGCACCAAACAGCAATCCCTGCTCGGCAAAGCTGCGGGGCCAGTTCCCACTGCCCCTCTCTGCCCATCACTGCCCCTCATTGCCCATCACTGCCCATCACTGCCCCTCACTGCCCATCACTGCCCCTCACTGCCCATCTCTGCCCATCACTGCCCCTCTCTGCCCATCACTGCCCATCACTGCCCCTCTCTGCCCATCATTGCCCCTCACTGCCCATCACTGCCCCTCTCTGCCCATCACTGCCCATCTCTGCCCTCACTGCCCATCACTGCCCATCTCTGCCCCTCTCTGCCCCTCACTGCCCCTCTCTGCCCCTCACTGCCCATCACTGCCCCTCTCTGCCCCTCACTGCCCATCACTGCCCCTCACTGCCCATCTCTGCCCCTCTCTGCCCATCACTGCCCCTCTCTGCCCATCATTGCCCCTCACTGCCCCTCTCTGCCCCTCACTGCCCCTCACTGCCCATCACTGCCCCTCACTGCCCCTCTCTGCCCCTCACTGCCCCTCACTGCCCCTCACTGCCCCTCTCTGCCCCTCACTGCCCCTCTCTGCCCCTCTCTGCCCCTCACTGCCCCTCTCTGCCCCTCACTGCCCCTCACTGCCCCTCACTGCCCCTCTCTGCCCCTCACTGCCCCTCTCTGCCCCTCTCTGCCCCTCACTGCCCCTCACTGCCCATCTCTGCCCCTCTCTGCCCCTCACTGCCCCTCTCTGCCCCTCACTGCCCCTCACTGCCCATCTCTGCCCCTCACTGCCCCTCACTGCCCCTCACTGCCCATCACTGCCCCTCTCTGCCCATCACTGCCCCTCACTGCCCATCATTGCCCCTCACTGCCCATCACTGCCCATCTCTGCCCCTCTCTGCCCATCTCTGCCCCTCACTGCCCCTCTCTGCCCCTCTCTGCCCCTCACTGCCCCTCACTGCCCATCTCTGCCCCTCTCTGCCCCTCACTGCCCCTCTCTGCCCCTCTCTGCCCTCACTGCCCCTCTCTGCCCATCACTGCCCCTCACTGCCCATCATTGCCCCTCACTGCCCCTCTCTGCCCATCACTGCCCATCACTGCCCCTCTCTGCCCAGCCCCGCCGCTCACCGCTACCCGGGCACCCGCCGCCGGGCAAGGGCCGCCCGGGGCACAGCGGGGCCGGAGCGGGGCCGCAGCGGGGCCGGAGCGGGGCCGGAGCGGGGCCGGAGCGGGGCCGCAGCGGGCGGGCTGGCCGGTCTCTCGTTCCCGGCCGCCGGCTGCCACCTAGTGCTGGCAGCGCGGGGGCAGCAGGAGCCGCGCGGGGCCCGGCGCGGGGAGGGTCTCCCGGGGCAGCCCCGGCTGCTGCAGCCCCGGCTCGGGAAGCCCGGGGGCTGCTTTGGCCTCAGGGGGCTCCTCCGGGGAGAGAGCAGCGCAGGGCGGGGAGATGCGGGGGGCTTATTAAAGGGGTCCCTACCCCCAGATTTCCCCTGCTCCTGAGGACACCCCGGATGCGGCACCAAGACACGTGTGTGAGGGGCAGCTCGCGGGGCAGGCAGGGCGCCCAGGGGTCCCTCCACGGGGCCCGCTGGTGGCTGCAGGAGAGAGGAGGGTGAAAGTCCACCAGGTTCCTGCAAGCCTCTGGCTCTGGGCCTTCCCTGCCAGTGCTGGGCCGGACACTCCTGCCCTTTGCTCTGTTTGCCTTCTCCCTTGGGATATTTGGTTTCAGTTAATCATCTGCAAAGGCAAACACTGGTGGGAAGGGACATGTCCCATACCCCCCATGCCTGCCCGGCCTGGGGACCCTTGTTGGTGGCATGGTGGTTGGTGAGGTTCCTGGGTGTTGGCCTCCAGCTTGGAACCCCAGTGAATGGGGGTAGGACACTGGTCAGGATTAGGCCACCTGGGGTGACCCCTCAGTCCTCTCCTCTCTGCAGGGCCGGCGTGTTTGCAGGACACAGGGCAGGAATCTGAATCCTAAGGTAGAAAAAAGGAGATGGGCAGGTCCCGGCCCTGCATCTGGACCAGGTGGTGGTGTAGGAACAGGAGAGGGTGAGGAGCTCAGCCTGGCACAGCAGGAGGATGCTCATGTCCTCTCCTGCAGCCCTCGCCAGCTCCCTGCAAACCCCAGGAGAACCCTGGGGCCGCATGGCCAAGGCTGTGTGGGGCCACCAGGAGCCCCACGCCCTCATGGCCACCCCCCAGCCAGGCGGGCTGGCTCTGCTGGCCGTGGTCTGAAGGTCACGCTGCTGCGCAGTGGGGACAGCGCAGAGTCCAGGATCCCGCTGGGTTGCTGGGACTCAGCCGCACTCTGAAGCCAACAGCCACCATGTTCTGGGGTCTCCTTTCCCTCCTGCTCTTCACTGTGGCCAGCGGGAACCCCATCGGGGACCAGGATGAGGAAATCCAAGTGCAGGAGAATTTTGAGCCTGAGCGGGTAATGGCAGCTCGCGGACCCTTAATTCTGGGGGCAGAAGGGACAGGGGAAAGTTGTCTCTAATTTTCCTTCAGTAAGGAGTGTGCTATTATCCGTATCAGGCTGTTCAGGACAGGCATTGGCAGCGTGTGGCCCTCCCTGGATGCCAGTCAGGGGGTGCCACCCCTCTGGCACCGGCCTTTGGGATGGCCTCACCCCGGCAAAGGCCCAGGCAGCGTGGCTGGGTTAGATTAATCCCACCTGTTGATTTGTCCACCCTACAAGGTGTGGGCATGGCCCAAGGGCAGCCCCAGCAGACAGCATTCCTGTGGGATGGAGGCTGCCAGCCCCATCCCCTGCCAGGCTCTGCACAGCCCTGAACGTGTTCCTGGGGCTGGACTCCCCCAGGACACACAGAGGGGTGCCAGTCTGATACCTCCAGCCCTGCCTGGGGGTCAGGAGACCCAGGAAAATCCTGCTCAGTGCTGATCCACTTCCCAAGTCCTGCAGCAGCCCTGGCCCTATCACCCTGTACCATCACCCTCCAGTAGCTCCCTGAGCCACAAATATTTCAGCTCTGCAGAAAAGCAGGAGATTCCCCCACCTCAGCAGAGAGGGCTCGTGGCAGAGATGTCCCTTCCTTCTCTCTGCAGATGTTCGGGAAGTGGTATGACATTGCCATCGGCACAACCTGCAAATGGATGAAGAACTACAAGGAGAAGTTCAGCATGGGCACTCTGGTGCTGGGCCCAGGCCCCAGCGCTGAACAGATCAGCACTGCCAGCACCAGGCTGAGGTACGGGGCACTGCCATTGGGGCTTGAGCCTCCCCCAGAGCCCCCCCACCCAGAGGTGCTGTGTCTCCCAGGGGCTGCCACAAGACACAGGAGTTGTTTGCTCCAGCTGGCACCAGAGCCCTGAGGGGGGGCTGGATTGGGCTCAAATACCTGAAGTCTTGGGCAGGGGGTGTTTGGGAGTCCCGTGGCATGGCCTTGGTGCCCCAGGCGTTATTTTTATGCAATAACCAGGAGAAATGATCACTCCAAGCAGCTGATTGTTTTCCTCCTCCCCCCAGGCAAGGTGACTGCACACGCATCTCAGGAGAGTACCAGAAAACCAGCATCCCAGGCAAATACACCTACTATAACCCCAGTAAGTTGGGTTCACTGCCAACCTGCTCAGCCCCAAGAGCTGTGGTGTGGCTGGTTGATGGGAACCAGCATGGCTGGGGAGGGGGTTCAGGAGGGCAGGGCTCAGAAGCTGCTCCAAAGCTGGGGCAATTTCAGCCAAAGTATGCGTGAAGTAAGCTGAGAGGGGAGATTTAGGTTAGGTATTAGGAAGAAATTCTTCACTATAAGGGTGGTGAGGAACTGGAACGAGTTGCCCAGGGAGGTTGTTGATGCCCCATCCCTGGAGGTTTTTAAGGCCAGGTTGAATGAGGTTTTGTGCAACCTGATCTAGTGGTTGGGTTCCCTGCTCATGGCAGGGGGGTTGGAACCTGATGATCTTTAAGGTCCCTTCCAACCTTAATGAATCTATGATTCTAAGTTGGGGGAAAGGGGCTATTTTTGGTATTGTCCCCACATAGGACCAGGACTATGAGATGTTCCAGCAGATTCCTCCTGTCCCAAAGGTACCGAGCTGAGGCTGGCTCCCACCAGCCATGTTTCAGAGAGTATCTCAGTTGTCCACAACCCTTGGTTTCCAACCCCTTTGACTAGGAAGAGGCTGATGAGCCTAAAGGGAGTTGTATCAGACCCTGTCTCCCAGAAATCATCTACATTCTTGAATTATCTGGGGCTGCCTTACACTGCCCTGTTTCTCCCTGAGGGGCAGGAATGACGTCCCCTGTGTCTCTGTCTCACCCAGAATGGGATGTGTCTATCCAGTCCTATGTGCTCCGCACCAACTATGAAGAATACAGCGTCATTCTGATGAAGAAGAAGAGTAGTTTTGGCCCAAGCACCACGCTGAAGCTGTACGGTACGTCTGGCCGTGGCACCCGTGGGCAAGCAGGCTCTGAGGTGGGCCAGTGCAGCTCAGAAACACCACCCAACGTCCCTTGCCCTTGAGGGACCTGACCATGGTTTTGGAAGTGGTGCTTTGTACCATCTTATCTTTGGCACTTGCAGAGGTTGAATCTTATTGCTCAGCTTAGAGCCACATCACACAATTAATGTCCAAACCAACCTGTTGTTTGGGATGAAGGAGGCAATATCTGCTTAGAAGAACCCCAGACCCTGAAGTGGCAGGAGATAATGTCATTCAGGATTGAGAGAAGTTAAAATAATTTTGTTCAAGGCCTTGGTCAAGGCTGGTCAAGAACAATGCAGGAGAGGTTGGGTAGGACCGGGAGGCTGGTGCTGGGCCTGCCTGCAGCTGCCTGAGCTCTGTGCTTCAGGGGGTGGTTGTGGGGCTGCATGCAGACCCTCTCCTATGCCAGTCCTGCTCACAGCCTGTTCCCTTGCCCAGGGAGGAGCCCACAGCTGCGGGAGGACCTCATCAAGGATTTCCAGCAGCTGGCTTTGGAGATGGGCATCCCAGCAGACTCCATCTTCATCCTGGCCAACAGAGGTAACCCACCGTGAGACATGTGGCACTCCTGCTGCCTGTCCCCCCAACATGGCAGTGGGCTTCTTGGTGTGTAAAGCTGGGGAGAAGGAAGGACAGTCAGAATGGAGGGAGGAGAGATGAGGGCTTTGGTAGAATGGAGTGGGAAGGAGACAAGGCCACATATCAGTCAGGCTTCCACCAGCTCCCAGTCAGTGACGTCCTTGCTGGGCTGTCAGGTCAATTCACCCACACTCATGACTGCTCCCCATGGCTGAGGAACTCCTTGCCCAGCCTGGGCTCAGAAGGTTCTAGCATGGTGGAGGTGGGTGTAGGGGCTGTTGGGCAATGCTCCTGCAAGTGGAAGGTAGAAAGCAGCAAGAGGAGAAGAACACGGGTGAAACTGGGAGGACGTCCCCTCCCCCGGGTCCTGTGTGTGCACAGTGCAGTACCACGGTGAGATGAGTTTGTCAGGACACCTCCCCCCTCCTGCTGCTCATCTTGTCTCCTGTCATCTGTGCCAGGTGAATGCATTCCCCAGGAGACTGCAACTGCCCCCGAGGTGAGTGGTCCAGCTGCAACCTCCTGAGATGGATCAAGGCTGGGGAGATCCCCTTCAAGCCAGACCTACTGCAGACCTGGTGTCTGGGGATCAGGCTTATGGACAGGACATGTTTGGGCAGCAACTCCATTGACTACCCTGGGAGATGGTCTTTCATCTCCACTGACAGGCTTTGCCTGTGAGCAACAGACAGATACAGGATGCAGGGTGAGGGTTCTGAGTCCAGGAGGCCACCAGGGCTCCTTCCCAAGTGGAAGGCAACAGCCCTTCCCTACTCTGATTTTTTAATGGGGTGAAAATTGTTGCCTGTGGAGTCTGGTGTCTCCTTGGTCCTTGCCTGGCTGTGGGTGCCCGAGCCAGGATGTACACCCCCTCTCCAGGGTTGGGGAGGCAGCTCAGCACCCACTGGTCCTTTGGTTACGGTCACCCAGTACCTCCCAATCTCACAAAGTTGAGTTTAGAAGGATTTTCAAGAGAGGACGGGACTTTCACAGGAGAAGCAGCCAAGCTAATTTGAAAGCAGGTAACTCATCTGGAGGACACACCGTCCTGTGTCAGCCAGAGGAGAGACTCATCCCCAGCCCAGCACAGGGCATGATTGGGGCACTTTGGGTGTCTTAATCCAATATACAAGATCCTGGTGCCCACCTGGGATGAGCAGAGGTCTGGGAAGACCATGAGGTGTGGAGCAAACACATCCTGTTGACCCAATGTCTGGAGATGTGCTGGGAGCATCAGGGAGGGTTGGAGCCTGTGTGGGCTGCAGCAGTGGCAGAGCTACCCCTGACATAGCCCATCCCAGGGGCTGGAGGGGTCCGGGGGGAGCTCAGTGCCATGGCAGTGAATGCGGGGGTGGGCAGCAGATCCCCTGGGCAGGGGCTGATGGCAGCTCTGTGCTCCCTTTCCCATGCAGAGGGCAAGGAGAGCAGTCCTGCCTCCCGAGGAGGGCTCGGCCGCGGGACCCCTGCCCCCGTACATCGGCAATAAGGAAGGTAGGTGCCAGGGCAGGGGCTGCCTCGCGCACCCCCTGCCCCGTGTCCCCACTGGGTGCAGCCACCCCTGCCACCCTTGTCTCCAGACTCCTGCCGGCTGAGCCAAGACCCCGGGCCCTGCAGCGGGATGCTCTCTCGCTTCTTCTACAACTCCTCGTCCATGGCCTGTGAAACCTTCCTCTACGGTGGCTGTCTGGGCAACGGCAACAACTTCTACTCGGAGAAGGAGTGCCTGCAGGCCTGCCGCACCGAGGGTGAGCCTGCGGGCACGCCAGGCACCTTGCCGGGGGATCTGAGCGTGGCCTCGAGCCCCGCGTGTCCAGCACCCCCGTGGGAGGCGCAGGGGCCCAGGCTGATGCCCTCACAGCAGCCCTGTCCCCGCAGCTGCCTGCAGGCTGCCCATGGCGCCCGGCCCCTGCCAGCGCCCCGTGACACGCTGGGCCTTCAGCGCCGCTCAGGGCAAGTGCATCACCTTCAGCTATGGGGGCTGCAAGGGCAACGGGAACCAGTTCTACTCGGAGAAGGAGTGCAAGGAATACTGCGGGGCTCCTCCGCTGGCAGGTACTGCCGCCCTGCCCTCACCTTACCCTGCCCCTCCACACCTTGCTGTGCCGGGAGCCAGGGCAGCAGCCTGCACCATCTCCTGTCCTGCTCTGAGCTGGAGATGGGACAGGCCTGTCCTGGATTTGAGACGGGTCTTGAGGTGGGTCTGTCCTGGATCTGGATGGGTTCAGGATGGGTCTGTCCTGGGTCTGGGGTAAGTCTTGAGTAGGTCTGTCCTGGGTCTGGGTTGGTTCTGGGATGAGTTTGTTATGGATCCAGGATGGGTGTGGGATGTTTTTTGTGCTGTACCTGGGATGGGTCTGTCCTGGGTCAGGGACTCTGATGGACAGAGGAATATGGTCATTAATCTACAGACAGTGTCAGGGCACATTAGACTGCAGGTGTACTGGGGCCAGGTCTGAACTTCCAAGTCCCTCTTCACAAGAGGGGAAATGGCCCTAAACAGGCTGGGCCACAGCGGGGTGCAGTGAAGGTGACAGCCCTTGGGCAGGGGATGCCACTGAGGGAAGAGGGGCTGAAAGATTTTGTGGGGGTGTAGAGACCCTAACACCAAATAAGGACCAGACAGGGGTCCCTGCCAGGGATCTACCACCTGGGCGATGCCTGCCAGACTCCCCAGCCCTAGTCAGGGCAGGTGTTTCCATATTGAACCTCCTTGGGAGGCACACTCAGCCCTCAGGACAAATGGACAAGCAGGTTTTCAGGAGCATGGAGGGGAAAATCTCTCCATACAGAGGGGTGAGCCCAGGGGTCTTCAACCACAGCCAGCCCTGGGCAAGCCTGCTCCCAGTGGGGCAAGAGCTGGAGGGTCTCTGTGCCCCCATGGGTGGTAGCTGGGGCCAGAGGAACATGTCTCAGGGCAGAGCCCATCTTTGATTATGCCATCATGAACATAAAGGGGATTAATGCCACTGTGGTGGGGGGTGGAACATGAAGTGACATCCCAGGACAGCATGGGGATGCACGGAGGGTCTGGACTGCTTCCTGTTGTAGTTCTCAGCAGGCACAAGATGGGAAGCAGCAACCATCCCTGTCTGGCTGTGGGGTGAGGAGAGGGCCTGTCAGTCTGTCTGTCACCTGTGTGTCTCTTCCTTTGCAGAGGATGAAGAGTTTCTGCATCTGTCAAACTGATGTGAGCAGAGCACGAGTTGTCAGCACCCGGCACCAGGCCGGGGCAGGAGGGTGCTGGCAGCGGTACAGGACATGCCCCCAAGAAGTAAATTACTCTAATGTGACCAACGAGCCCCATGTCTGCTCTCGAGCTGGTGGGAAGCAGAGTGGGGGGGTCCAGGAGGGGCAGCAGATGCTGAGGGGTCCTCGATGGCCTCCCTGGGGGGTGTCCAGCATTTGCAGCACTGCTGGGCTCTCCCTCCTGAGTCTCTGTCCCTTTCTCAGCCCGTTGCCCTCTGCCCACACAGTGCTGGGGTGGCTGAGGGGCACTGAGGGGCTCAAGGCACACCACTCAGCCCCTGTTTCCCTGGGGTGATGATGGGCAGCTGGGAAGGGGTCTGTAAGGGAGGGAACAAGTTCCTGCTCCTTCCTAAAGATGAATAATTGCTGCTACATCAAGGTAATACTGGGAAGGGCATGGTGGGACCAGGATAGGAATAATGGGGAGAGATGACAGTCATGGGGGGGGGGGTGTTACATGGAGTGATAGCGAGGGATTACCCTGAGGGGTCACAGAATGAGACTGTGGGGTTTAGGAGTCATAGGGGTCTCTGGTGGGTCACAGGAGGGAATTACAGATGCTACAGTGGGATTATTGGGGGCCACAGGAGGGAATTACAGTGTTGTGAGGGTCAGAGGGGGAAAATGGGGTTGTTACTGGGGGGGATTCCAGGGATCATGGGGATCACAGAGGGGCTATGGAGGCCCCAGGAAATGGTTATGGGGGTGGGGGGTATAGGGGTCTCAGGTGGGGATTGCAAGTGCTCTGGGGATCACAGACGGGCTATGGGGGTCCCAGAAAGAGATTAGAAGTGTATTGAGGGGAACCCCAGGGATGCTGCGGGGCCCCAAAAGGGGATTATTGGGGTTACAGGGGTCACGGGGCACCTGTGGACGTCCCAGGAGGGGGTTCCAGGGTGGGGGGCTATGAGGTTGGGGATTGCGAGGGTCTGGGGAGGTCCTGGGGGATCACAGGGGTCCAGGAGGGGATGACGGGGCTATGAGGGGGCCGCAGGTTTTGGGGGGGTTCAAGGGGCCGCGCGCCGCGCCCTTCTGGCCCCCACCGGCCGCCGTAGCCGGCGCCGCGCGCGCGCCGCCCCGTCCTCCGGCAGCGAGGCGGAAGAGCCAAGATGGTGGCGGCGGCGGGAGCCCCGAGCCGACTTCGCTTTCCGTGCCCGGCCCCCAGCGGCGCTGCCCGGCGGGGCTGAGCCGCTGCACCGGCCCGCCCGCCGCCGGCAGGACCCCGGCTTCCCCCCGCGCCGCCCCGGCCCCGGGCCATGTCCGGTTAGCGCCTCGTCCCCCGGCACACGGCGGGCCCCGGCTGAGCCCCCTCCCCGCTGCGGCGGGCCCGGGCCGGGCCGAGCCCGCACACCTGCGCCCTGCCGAGTCCGGAAGGCCCCTCATGGCCCACCCAGCCCTGCCCCAGCCTTGATTGCCCCGTGACCCCCTCATGCCCCCCCAGGGGCCGCGCTGCCCCTGAGCCCCGCAGCAGCTGCAGCCCGTTTCCCGGAGGCAGTGGCGCAGGTGTGGGACCAGAAAGATGTTCTCGGCTCTGAAGAAGCTGGTGGGCTCGGACCAGACGCCGGGCAGAGACAAGAATATCCCTGCGGGGCTGCAGTCCATGAACCAAGCTCTGCAGAGGAGGTTTGCCAAGGGAGTCCAGTATAATAGTGAGTCGGAGCCCGGCTTTGGGGGGTCTGTGGGGGGGCCGCAGCCAGCCCGGCCGGGAGGGTGAGAGGTGTCGGTCTGTCCCGTCTGATGCCCCGTGGCATGCCTAGGGCCCCCGGTGGGACTCTGAAATTCTTTCCTTGTGCATGTTGGGGCTTTTGCCAGTGTTTGTCCAAGTTTGCAATTGAATGTTAGAGCTTGTGGGAGGAGTAAGGGATGGGAAAGTTTTCTCTCTCTCTGCGGGAACTGGGGACCTGTCGTGCTGCGGTGTCCCCAGTCGATGGCAGATGGCCTGAACGGCTGCCTGTGTTCTGCTGACTGTTGAACAAGATAATTCCTTATAAATCAATTTTCGTCAGTAAAAGCATTAAGAGGGTAACTCCCCTGGGAGTGTGGGTGACCCTCCCTGCAGCCCAGGGTAATGATCTTTATAATTAAACTCTAGAGATTATATGATAAGGGTCTACTGAAAAGCTTGGCCCTGCCAGGCTTGAATAAAAGGTGGGTGGTGTACACCTTTCCGTGCCCTTGGTGCATCATTTCATTCTGTCTATTTCTGCAGCTGGGACCCTTGCAGTTTTCTCAGGGAACATTTTCAGAATTCTTTTTCCTTTCAGTGTCAAGGCTTAGGGCAGTGTTTTTCCCTTGAAGCTCAGGAAAGGTTATTTCTAATGCAGCATTTTACAGAGGTGCTGCATGTATGCAGAATACATCCCAAACTAACAATTGTGAGATGGGAAGAGTAGTTATGTCATCCTGGCTGAAAATAGGAATGGTGCCAGAGTGCCTTGTGAGGATCAGCTTGTCTGTGGGGATCCAGGCTGTGAAGTCAGGTTGCAGAAGGCTGAGAGACTGGCAGCTTGGAAAAAGACTGATTTGTCAGTGTGGTACTGGGTAATTTCTGGAAAGGCACACATGTAGGAGGTATAGAGCTTCTGTTGGAGCTGAAACTGTGGTTGCAGGGAGAGGTTAGCACTATGGGGTTTGGGACTTTTGCTTTTTTTAGTATTATTGCTATGGACTGTGCTTTTGAACTAATACAATATGAAACTCTTTACTAGGGAGAGCATTTGGTGCCTTTATAGCACATCTGCTAGATATGCCAGCAGTGCTTAATTTACACAATTAGTGTCTTAGCTTGCAGTCGTGAATGTGAGCAAAACACACTGGTATTATTAAGATAATTGATTTTCAGTGAAACACAGGGAGTGAGGATGAAGCTGTTGTGCCTTGGAATACAGCACTGCATGGTTAAACATGTACCTGGAGATCTGCTGGTTGAAGACTATTGATCTCTGCAGTCTCCGTGACCACAGACCAGAACACATCCATGTGCATCACGTTTGGGAGCAGGGAGCTAACACCAGCTTGTGAATAATTGAAGAGAAAGGAGTTGACTTTTCAGAGAGTGAAGGTTTGTGCTGCAGACAGGACAGATCAGCTGCATCCTGCTAGCACAGCAGGTAGCAGGGACAGCTCTTTGTTACATGTTGACTAACGGCATTGTTGACAAACCTGCCTGGGTCTGTACCTGCCTGCATTGGTACAGCAAGGCCAGAAGTGCCAGCTGGAGCTTTGCTGTGTTTTGTGTCATTGCCCGAAGCCTCAGGAGAGCTTTTTGGTTTGTGCCCTGTTTTATCAGGATTTGTGTTCTAGTTACTGCTTTCATATCTGGAATAAAGCTGCAGTTTTCTGTCGCTGCCTTAGGGGAAGCTTTCCAATCTCCATAGTAACTCTTCCCAGGATTGCTGTTATATAATATTTATAGGAGCTATGGGCAGGCTTATGAAAGGGCTTTGAAGTACCCAACACAACGCTGGATTGATGGGGTGGCTTCTGGCAGGGTGAGGTGATGGTCTCAGTTGGAGGTGGGCTGTGAAGGAATGTCTGTCTTCACAAGGGCCATTGCTCAGGACGGGCAGAGCTGCAAATCCTGTGCATTGCCAGTGCTCCTTTTTTAGCAAATCCATGACATTCATGCATAGCCACCACTAGCACACAGATCTTTAAAACTCCTCTGTTCCGCTGGAGTTGTCTGCACCAAAACCAAAGGGTGCTGTGATGACTGCTTTTAAAGAAAGATTTCCTTGCTTTCATAGACCATTACTGGTAATGAACTGAAGCCTGTTTCCTTCCCAGATACATATTTAGTGTGTTGGGAGTGCCTGGATTTGTGTGCTGATAAAGTGGGCAGCAAATGGCTGCCGCAAGTGCCTTATCACCAGGCTCTTGGTGCCTCTCTGCAGCTGTGGCAGCCTTCATGGGTTCAAGTACATTGTGTAATCAGACAGCCCCCCCGGTTTGAGGTGACACTGAAGGTTGTGTGGTGTTTTAATGGCACTGAGGGTTACAAGCACCTCTAAGCTGACCTGAAACAATTTGTTTTGATGGTGTCTGTCCCACTCATTTAAGTTTTCAAAAGGAAGAGTGTTGCAGGGTGGGTAGGTTTAGATTTCTAATTAGATTATGAGAGCAAAGGCCCAGTATTAACCCTTGGCAACAGTCACTTCCTCGACATGGGGCATCCTATTTCAAAACTAAAATATGTCCATAACTGTGTTCTCTGCACACATACTCAATATTTGCTTTCTTTGCCACCTGCATGGAGCTTTTTTTTATATACACTGTGGCCCAAAGCCAGAGTTCCTTGAGCACTACGGAAGGTACAGAGTTGAAAATGCTGATGGTCTGTACCATCTATGTAGTGGCTTGAGTGTTTATGAGGAGCCAATCCTTGTAAAAGCATTCTCTGTTTTCTCAGGTTGGGATACCCTGAGCTTGGATCAGGTCTGCTGCTGCACCATTCCCAGAGCTGTGCTGGCCCTGGGAATGTAGCACAGGCTGGAGTGAGTAGATTCAGTGGAGAGAGAGCCAGGTGGATCTCAGTCCTTTGACAGCAGTGCATGTTTAAACAAATTAGGACACAAATTGCAGAAGGAAGTACCAGCACCAGGGCACTCAAATGTGAACGTTTATGTAAGACACTGGTGGGCAAACAAGGGTGAAATGAACAGTCCTGGCTGGGTTACACTGGCAAGATAACTGGGAGTTACCTGTTGCTTGTCAGTAACAGGCGCAAAAGACATGGAAGTGCTAAAGGTTCAGATCCTGCTGTCCTGTTGCCCAGAACATGGTACATTTCTTCTCTGGGATTTATTCTTAACACTACATCCAGTGTGCACAGAACTGACAGAGCCCATGGCTGGGTGTGCCTGGGTGTGAGGCTGCTCTCCTGGTGAGCTGCCAGCCTGCCCTGAAGAGTCACTAGTGCTGAAATATCAAAGTCAGTAGCTCCAAGAATTCTCCCCAGTTCCTCCACTTACTACTTTTCTGCCTAAAATGGGCTTTTAAATATGGTAACTAATACTGTGTATCCTTTTGGTATGCATTGGAGTCCTTTTTTTTTTTTTTGGTGCTGTTTAAGAGTAGTGGTTCCCAGACTCCGATTGTAGTTTTGTGAAGTATTTTCACTCAGTACCACCCCCAAAAGAAAGGCTTCTCCTCTTCCTGCTGCGTCCCACCTTCTCATGTTTTCTGCTCCCCCTGACTCAGGTGTTTGTGCATCTTGTGCAGACCTGCTTTGACTGGCCTCTTCACACCGGGAAGTGTGCTGGGGGGTGTCTGCAGATCAGCTGTGCTGCTTTTGCCAAGAGAACCAACTTCCAGCATTTGAGTAGCAGCCTTTAGTCACAATCTCCAAGTTTGAGATTCCTTAACGAGTTATCACTCTCCATGTAGGGATTATTAGCAGAGAAGTTTGAGGATCTTTGCTGCAGGGTCTGATATCCACAGTTGCTGCTGTGTCCTGGAGGAATATGGGCAGAGCTGGGAATTCCTGATACCTAGTTTTGAGTTGGTCTGAGCCTATCTCTCTGGGCCTGTATCTTCTCTGCTCTGCTTCCGCTTCCCCAGCTGGAGAAAGGAAATCACTCTGTTTTTCTTCCCGCTGTGACAATATGCAAGAGAAGTTTAGCTTTTTCCTCACATCTCGATCTATTCCCCATCCCTACCATTCTTCCCCCAAATAATTTTCCTGTCTTTGCTACAAACATATGGCTGTTTGCATTAAGCGCTGGTTTAACTTAAAATCAAAATAAGGCAACAGTTGTTACTGTCCTGTAGGTAACAGTACGAATCTCACCCATGACTTCTGGTCCTCTCTCCCCAGCCAGGCACAGCGTTGTCCTGACCTGCCTGGCTGAGCCCTCCAACTTAGTCAGCTCTTCCTGTCTTGCAGGTGCCTCCCATGGAGCATATCTACCCCAGCCAAAGTCCCAAGCCCAGATTTTGTTTTGTTAAAAATTGTTTGCTTCACCTGCCTTCTTCCTGTTCTGTTTTTAAAGATGTTTTCTTTCTTCAGGAAAAATGTCAGTCAAAACTCATCCACTCAGTAGGAGGAAAGAGACGCTCACCTGGAGAGTGCTGAAGCTGGGAAGTGCTGTTGGACCTGTTCAAACTGAGCATGTGGTGCCATGAGTACCTTACGTTGCTCCCAGCATGAGCTGCTCAGGGGTGGGAGTGATCTTGGCACTCCAGCTGTGCCTCCCCTCTGCTGCTCCAGCTGCCTCTGTAGCTGGGCACTTGAGCTAGAAAAGAAAACAGAAAAGCAATAGTTTTGGGGTTATTTTTCAACTAGTTCAGTTCCTTGGTCCAAGTCCATATGTAGCTGCATAGAGAATGCTGTTTGCACTAGGAAAGTCCCAGGGGAGGTTAAGATTGCCCCTTCTGGGGAAAGTTCACAGTCAACTTGCCTGGGAGTGATTCTGAAAGTGCGCCTTGAGAGCAGCCTAACTATTTAAAGAAGGGTCTGTCACTTAAAGCTCACTGGTTGGGTATCTCATGCTGTAGTCCATGGGGGAATATTAATCATAAAATGGCTCCCTAAGGTAGGCAGTGAGAGAATTAGGAAAGGCTTGGGTTTTAAAGGGGACAAATGGAATCTCGTTCTGCCTGTGTCATGGACTTGCTGCATTAGTTCAGAAAAATCAAAGGGATCCTCCATTGAATGTTTCACCTGCTGTGAGTAGGAAACAATCACGTGCAGGTCAATGGAAAAAGCAGGAAATGTCTTGTTGTCCCTGCAGAGATGCTCTGGGACCTCTGTAATTCTATAGATAATATATTCGGTTTTTGCATTTGTTGTCCTTTTGCTATTTCAATAAAGTAACTTTGTAAAAGAACAAACAGCCCTACATCTCAGTGTACAACAACAACAGACAGTGGAACTGCAGCACAAAATTTCAACAGACAAAACTCTTCCACAGTCTTTGTACATGTTTTACCTTGAATACCTCTTAAACTTTTCTCTGAAGTGCCTGCAATAATTCTTCAGTTGCAACAGAAGGCAGCCTTCAGTCTGAGATTTCCCTGTACAAATGATGATGCTCAACCTAATGCAAATCCCCTGAATCTGCCATTAGATATATCTTAGTGGCCCATTTTGTAGGGGATAATAGTTCCTATTCAAAAAACAAGCATAAAAATCCTGTTGATGTCAGCTTATGTTTCCGAATAGCCTTGTGGTTGCCACTTGAAACAAGGATGGTATTTAAAAAAAAAATCCCATAGTGTAACAGAAGATTTAGAAAACAAGACATGGTGTTTTCTGATAGAACAAGGTAACATTAGGGTTGACTCTGGGAATCACAGAATCATAGAACTATAGAATAGTTTGGGTTATAAGGGACCTTGAAGATCATCTAGATCCAACCCCCCTGCATGGGCAGGGACACCTCCCACCAGCCCAGGTTGCTCCAAGCCCCATCCAACCTGCCCTTCAACACTGCCAGGGATGGGGCAGCCACAGCTTCTCTGGGCAGCCTGGGCCAGGGTCTCACTGCCCTCACACTAAAGAATTTCTTTTGAATGTCTAACCTAAATCTCCCTCTTCCAGTTTTAATCCATTACCCCTTGTCCTCTCACTACAAGCCCTTGTCCAAAGTCCCTCCCCGGGTTTCCTGGAGCCCCTTGAGGCACTGGAAGGTGCTCTAAGATCTCCCTGGAGCCTTCTCCTCTCCCAGGCCAAACATCCCCAACTCTCCCAGCCTGTCTTCAGAGCAGAGCTGCTCCAGCCCTTGGATCATCTTCATGGCCTCCTCTGGACTCTCTCCAGGAACTCCATGTCCTTAATTTGGGGAATCCAGAACTGGACACAGTTCTCCAGGTGGGGTCTCACGAGAGCAGAGTAAATGAGGAGAGTCCCCTCCCTTGATCTGTTAGCCACACTGCTGGTGTTGCAGCCCACAACACAGTTGGTTTCTGGACTGCACGTCCACATTGCTGGCTCATGTTGAGCTTCTCTATCCACCATCACCCCCAAATATCATGATATTGCTACAGAAGTTACTCTCCTTCATTGACTTACTTTCCTTGCTGTGGATATCAGCACATGTGACAGGCACGGGGCCTCAGGAATGGGATGTAAGGCCAGGGGGTGGAACTGGAGCTCTTGTGCCTTTCCCCAAGACTGCAGTTCCTGACATGCCTTTGCTAAGTGCCACCAGCACATCTGCACCTAATACCAGCTGTGGGCTGGCTCTGGTGCTATAGACTGTCCCTCTGACACATGAAGGACCCACAGAGATTCAGTTTCTCTTATTTTTATGTCACTCTTACATAAGTGAGTTTATGTCCCTAAAGGCACATGTTTGTTCAATTCCATTTACCTTGTTTCTCGTGCATGTAAGATAGACTGATTTTTATTTAATTTGAATCAAACTGTGGCCATCAATAGAGGCAGTTTGATGAATTTATTGAGGGCAGTTTAGAATAGATGCCTGTGAACATGAACTACCTTGTCCCTGCTCAGATTTTCCTTCTGTCCTGAGACGATCTGGCCTGTGAGCTGGAGCAGCTGAAGAACAGTCTTGTTCTGCTGCCCCTGGAAAAGGCAGTGCCGTCCCACTGCAAGACAGCTGGTGGTGGCTGAGAGCACTGAGAGCTGAGCTCTGCAGCGATGTTCACCAGAAGCTGCCTTTCAGCTCTCCAGCACCATACCAGAATGGTTGCACCAGTGACAGGGTTCAGGGTCACACTCCTGTGGGATGTAAGGAGCATGGTTGCAGGACCTGGCCTTGTCTGTTCAGCTGGGAAGTGCTGCTTGAGCTGTCAGTGATTTGGGGCAGCTGGGCCTAGGAAGTGAGTGTTTTCTCAAGGAATTAGAAGTATTTAAGGAGAGATGGGGTAATTAAATGATACAGGGGTTAATTAAAGGAGAAGCCTGGCATAAAAGGCTGCCAAGGGGTGTCGGGTATGGCAGAGTGGGAGTACAGGCTGGGTAGAGGTAGAGAAGGCAGGAGGAGGGAAAGAGCAGAGGCTTGGCTGGCTGAAATTGTGTAGATTCTGAAGATTCAATCTTGATGTTTGTTTTTTTATGCTGAGCCAGTGTGAAGAGATGAATAAACACTAATTTTAATGACCGAGGCTCATGTTTTTTAACAAACTCCATCCTGCCTGTGTAATACAGGAGAAACAATTACATCTGAATTATGCTTGCAAAAAGTTAACATGCTTTTCACAGCATTCTTCAAAATGTTTTTAATCAGCTTTCTTTGTCTGCTTTCTCTTTTTCCCAGTGAAAATTGTCATCCGAGGGGACAGGAACACTGGGAAAACCACACTTTGGCACCGACTGCAGGGAAAGAAATTTATTGAGGAATATATTCCAACTCAGGAGATCCAAGTCACCAGCATCCACTGGAATTATAAAAGTAAGATGAAAGAGGGTGTGGGGGGGTGACAGTCATGGGACAGTGCCTTCTGGGTAGAAATTCCGCTGCAGCCTTGTTTGCTTCTTTCTTCTGTGTCTGCTTGGGAAATAAAATGATCTTTCATCATTCTTGTTATTTTAATTTATTATTCACAGTTTCTCACTCATGTTTTTAATAATTTTACCCAGAAAATATATAAGAGCTACAGGATGGGTCCTTGGAAGCTGCATTTCAGGGAAAGTGTTTAATAGATAATCCAAAATATTAGAAGTATTTGTGATATGCTTGACTTTTTAATGAAAACAGGTTTTCTGGTAAATCTGTCTCCGAGTCTAACCCTGCTTTTGGTGTTACTGGGTTGTGTAGAAGTGAACAGCATGGTGCAAAGTAGTAGGGGCTCTCTCTGTGACCATGATGTGAAGGTTAGCTGTTAGCTTCTACATTTCTTCATTAAGTATCTGTATTTTGGGCCCCATCTTCCTGATGTTCTGCCTGTCAAGTGGCCCAAGGCACTGACAGATCTGGGGTGTTGGGGCAGTGGTGTTCCCCGTTATCACATGTTGTATTTTAGCTGTGATGTCCTTCCCCCACACTCCTCTTCCTCAGAATATCAGCACATGTGATAGTGATGTGGGAACATGGAGTATACAGTTTGTTTGGATGACGAAAACCAGCTCCTGAATCAAATCTGAATGCTTCAGATGCTAAACGCAGACTTAGATCTGAGTAAGAAGAGTGAGAAGACTAAGAGGGGACCTTATTAATTTCTATAAATATCTGAAGGGCGGGTGTCAAGCATCGGCCAGTTTCTTTTCAGTGGTACCTGTGATAGGACAAGGGGAAGTGGCACCAAGTGACAACACGGGAAGTTCTACCTCAACATGAGGAAAAATTTTTCCTGTGATGGTGACAGAGCCCTGGGACAGGCTGCCCAGAGAGGCTGTGGAGTTTCCTTCTCTGGAGACTTTCAAGACCTGTCTGGATGTGTTCATGTGTGATCTGCCCTGGGTGTTCCTGCTGCAGGAGGGGGGTTGGATTTCATGATCTTCAGAGGTCCCTTCCAGCCCCTGTGATTCTATGATTCTAAGAAAGTAAATAGCTCTTTCTTAGATACCCAGATCTCAAGAGTGCACTGAATGTTACCTGCAGTTCTCTGCAATATGACAGGTAAAAGCTTCAGCGCTTGGTTTCCTCTCTAATTAGCAAAGGTCATGCGAGAGCTGTTTGTAAATACAGCCTGGGAGTCTGGCATTTGGTTTCTAAGAGGTTTATTCGTAGCTAATATTTTTTATATACATGAGCAGGTATACTAACTGCCTGTCTGCAGGATTTTGTATAGATGCAAAAAGGTGTTCAGAGAAAGATCCAGTCACCTCACATGGTTCTGCATTTTTTAGGGACTATATATTCTTCTACTGAGCTGAGGCTTCATCTCTGGCTTTTTCAGTGTGGGTGCACTCCTGGGGTAGAAAACAGCCACATGTGAGACTGGCTATTGCTGTGTGGTGGTAACCTCAGATGTGTTTGTTAGTTCTAACATTCACGTGATACATTTCTGTAGAGCTTGTTGGTTGGAGTTATTGGCAACGTGTACATGTGGTGCTGGACTCAAGGTGAAGTGTTGCTAAGATGGAAGGCTATGCATGAAATTGTGCCTTTCAGTTGTGTTTCTTTTGCATTCTAAAATTTATTTTCTTAGTAATAATTTCCATCAGTGTAGGAAGTTCTCTGTTGATCTTCTTAAACTTTATTTTAAAATAAAAACTTCCTTTTTCAAAAACATTGTGAGGTGTGTTCCCTGCTGTGAAAACTTTCCATCCAAGATGGGTGAGAAATTGGCTCAGATCTAATTACCACCCTGTTTGGTGAGTTAATCTGTAGAGGAAAAATAAAGTTTGTTTTTCCGGTGATCATGCTCTCAGGCTACCTTGAATAAACATTATGAGGTAGCTGGCAGCAAATATTTATGGATATTAATTAAATCACTGTCAAATATGGAAGGATTCTTACATTGCCTGGTATTTTATTTTACCGCATTGCCTTACATTTTAGACGTGGAACATACCAGCTTGTCATATCTTCAGAAGTGTTATTCTGGGGGAATCAGTAAAAATAGAAGAACTTGAGTTATGAACATGAACAAAATTCCTTTTTGTGGCAATTGTCTTGGTAATGGATATTTGTAATTTTTGTGTCCAAGTAAGAAGTTATCATTCCTGACCCTTTTTTAGATTATGCTAGTCCAAATTTTATTCTTTGTTTGGCAGACTTAGAAAGGGAGTCTGAAATAAAAATTGGCAAATAATTTGTTCCAATACTTTGAATGATTTATAGCTGGGTATGGGCAGTGGCAAAACTGCTCTGCTTGGTAGGATTTGTGATCGAAGGCACATGAATCACATAATTGCAAAAGAGTAAATAGGTCTGAGGACCAGTGAGTTCCTGGTGCTGAACCCACCCATAAAGGAATTATTCTTATATTTAAATGAGGTTTTTTTGCAGTTGGAGTCTTCTCACACTTCTCTGCCATTTGCTGGGAAAGCAATGACTTGGTGTGCCAGTGGCTACAGGGTAATCTGAGCACAGATTTTTTGAGTGATTTGATCCATAGTTTATGCTCATCCAAGTTGCAGAATTAAAAGGATGTGTTGGCACTCTTTGTGCTGCAGTGTGCCTTCCAAAGCTGCTAAGGTGAAATGCTGCTGTGTATGAGTCATACCAAAGCCAACACAGCAGCACTAAAGTAATTATCCTCTTGTGTGTTCAGGATAATCAGGAATGAAGGTGGTGATGAAAAGGAAGAACTTACTGGCTTATGAGCTAGCAGGGGCACTGGTGCTCATGGGAAAAAAAAGAACACCTGGAAAAATTGTTTTCTTGGATCTTGTGCAGTCAATTTCTTTGTGAAATTCTGTGCTTCCCCTCAGATAAAAGGGTGTAGAGCAGGTCTGTGTGGGTTGAAGGGTCGAGCCCTGCTGTCTGGGAGAGCTGCAGCTCAGCAGGATGCCAGTGCTGTGGAAATTACTCAGCAGAAGAGCAAACCTTAGCCGAGGGTGCATTTGGTGTTCAGGTGTGGAGGTGGGGATGTCTGGAGCTCAGTAGCACAGTCCCAGTACTAGGTACAGGGTCACCTCCTAGGAGAGCCCTGCACGTCATCCCAGGGGCTCACTTTTCTGAAATGAGGTTCTAGTTTCTCCACTGAAGCCCCCTGTTAACACCTATGTGCTGCTTCCCATGGCACTGCTGGAAAGTGCTGCCAGTGCCACGGGCAGGGGGTGAATTTGGGGGCAGACCTGCCTGAGCTGTGTCCCAGCATCTGCAGGGTCTTGGCACATCCTGGACAGACCATGGACTGGAGCAGCCTGTGTCACAGGGACAGCCCCATGCTCTTCCCGTGCCTGTGGGTGAGCACCCAGCCATGCAGCTGTGTGCTGGGCACAGAGTGAGTAGTGGGGAGTGGTTGGACTTCAGCTGTGCCTGGTCTGCAGAACTATTCAGGGACAGAATTTATTTGGGCAGTTCTATCATTTGAGCAGAGGTTTTAGTGCTGCAGGATGCTGTACAGCTGCTGTGGTTTCAGTCCCATCTGAGCCTTAGCTGACCCTGAGTGAGTCTCGTTTCATCCTGTGCCCACTGTTCTGCTGGCAGGGTGGAAGATAAGTAGGAGAGGCTGACTTTGCTTCATGCATGAATGTAAAAAGGATCTTTCTCCAAAAGCAGAGGATCAAAGTTTTCCTTTATTCATAATGCGTCTTGACAATTTTTTGAAACATATAATTTAAGCCAACAGTGAATTCTTTGGAGGAAATATTTCCTGGCTTCACAATGATGCTTAGCTAAATTCTCATGCCATCCCATGGGATTATTTTCTGCTCTGAGACATTATCCTCCTGTTCCATTGCTTGCTGTTCAGAGCTGCGCAGAGTACAAGCTTTTGCATTGTAGCCTATTGCATTTCCAAAAAGCAACTGTTTCTTGCAAGAGCTTAATGAAAATACACCTGCTTATTTGGATTCAATAGAAACATGTAACCACAGCTGCCCACTCCTCATGCCATCAGAAAGTTAAGCTGTCAGCACCAGCAGGGATGTCTCTGTAGTTAGAATTTTGCTTGTCTTGTTTCAGATTTTAGTGTTCCAAATACATCACTACTTATAATTTACTGATTACTGGTAATATCTTATTTTTCTCAAAACACAACTTGCAATTTGCAGAGAGAATGGATTTCTGTAGCTGCAGGACTGTCTCCACTGTTTGTCCTGCTCACATGAAGATGTTATTGGTAAGGTGGATCCTCCTTAAATGTGTGTATTCCTTTTTTTCAGTTGTCTGCCTTGCAGACAACTATAGACCAGACTTTATTCTCCAATGTGAATTTATATCATTTTTGAAAGAATATAGAAGCCTCTGTATGTTATGAAAAGAATCTACACTCAGTATTTACAACATGCTTCAAATCTGACATAAAACATCAAGGAAATGTAGCTGTGATTTATGTGACTGAAGGTCTTTAAGTTCTTTAGCTAGCACAGTTTTGGTGTATAACTTGGACCTTCAATAGCAGGCTGCCTTGTTATGGTTGGGTTTTCTTTTAACCCACTCAAGAATTCCTTTTCTTGTGACATTTGTCAGCTACTTTGACTGTGTTGGCTTTGGATGGAGCTCTCTGTGGTGAGCACTGAGTGTTGGTCATCTTCCTGAAACCACCTTCTAACACTTTGTGTTCTTATTGTGCTTTTAGCCACTGACGATATTGTTAAAGTTGAAGTCTGGGATGTAGTTGACAAAGGTAAGATTTGTAACTTCCTATCTAATGGAGATTCATTCTTCTTTCTTAATTTTAATTTAAAAATTACATGGAATTCAGAAATACTGACACATTTTAGAAAAATGTCTGTACTTACTGTTTTCAAGTGCATGGATGTTACTTCCTGAAAAAATATGGAGAGAGGAGTCTCCTGTGCTAGAGCCCATTATTTGGAATCTGAACTTCAGATCAAACCTGATACTCAGAACCATTTGTTTCATGTGCTTTGTGACAGATGAAATAGCCCACTGCTTAGTGTATTCAGGTTCTCTGAACTTTATTATAAACTTCATCCTCTCTCCTTTATATATGTTTAGACAGCTACTGAGTTCTTTGTTCTGTTTATAAAAGTTCTTGCCATGTTGTTTTTGTAAAGGAATGCTACTGTTAAATGGATGAAATGTTTTCTGCAGTGAATAATGTATGCAGGAGGGAAAGATAAATGAGAAGCCAATTACTTAAATTCACTTTAGACATAAAATGCAATGTATTTAATCCAAAATATTTTTTAAGTGCTTAGCCAAGGAAAGTATTATGACTTGTAAGTAGTTTTCCATTTTTTCAGAGTATAAAGTTCTGTTTTACCAAAAGTGAAAACAAACCCCCAAACCATATGTGAAGATCCAATCTAGATGCCGTAGAATCTGTTGCTGGAAGAGGTTGGGATTCAGATGCACATCTCAACAGCCCATTCTGTAGCCCCAAATGTATATATTGTTTGGCTTTGAAGAGGCATTCTGTACCAGCCAGGCTCCTGGTTTCAGGTGTGGGTATGGTCAGGAAAGCAGCTCTACAATTGAGCATCTCTTGCTGTGGGGGTTGTTCTCCTTGTTTATGTGTTTCTGTCAGTCAAATCTATTGACCACAGTTATTGTCACTTCAACTTTTATGGTCTGGCTGCTGGTCCCTTTCCTGCAGCCCTAGCTAGAATCTGTGCTGGCACACATTCCTCAGCAGAACTTCATCCCAGGTGCTCCGTCTCCCCTCTACCACCTGGGCAACTTCCACGTCCCACATTACTGAGATGTAAGATGGTAACTACAATAGGGAGTGAGAAAAGGAGAACTGTAATTTTTCATATTACTGAAATTGTATTTAAAATAGTAAAAAAGAAAAGGTAAGTAAAGATGGCAGCTCTAGTTCAGGTGCATAACGGATCCTTTAGGTTAAACTTGAACCAGTAACTTTGAATTAAAATTCTGGGTGCTTGATCCTTTTATACTTTTAAACCCCAACTTTCACAGTGTAGACAAAACCCTACTTAGATCAGAATTACTGCTGAAGTCAGTGTGATTACAGTTTGACTTTCAGACCCTGGGATAACGTGCAGGGCTGGAATCTGAGCAAAACATCTCTTTTCTCACTGCCTTGCAACTTCAGTATGAATAGATAGGTACTTTGGGAATCATGGGGTTCCAGCATTTGTTTCTGTGAACAGCTTCTTCAAGCAGGGGCATCTCAACTAGAGACTTGTCATTTTTTTGGCAAAACAGATTGGATTTGATATGTGCAGATGTTGATAGCAACTCTTCGGATGCTGCTTTCATTTCTGAGAGTGTAGCATGTGTTAGAGATCTCAAGGGACTCTTCATTTTATCTTCTGAAGTAAAGCTCATTCTGTTAAGATTCCTACTTACACAGATATGTATTTTTAGGTAATCAGATTTACTTAATGCATTGTGTAAATTCGGATCACAGTGTAACAAAATAAAATCTTACCCTATTGCCATAGAATTGTGGATTCTTGATAAGTACAACTTTAGAAAAATGTGAAAATTAACCATTAAGAGCTTGCTCACCTCTAATTCTCATCTTAATGTTATCTCATGACATTTTTGTTCTTCTTTCTGTGTGCTCAGGGCAAAAAATCCTCCTGCGTGATGTTTTTGGTGAGAGCAACACTGACCTAGACTGTAGATTTTTAGTAGTGAAGTATCCAGTGTGGCTGCAGTGTGGTGCTAACAAGACCTGATCCTCCTTTTTTCCCTTGCCTACTAGATCCTGGCTAATGTGCATAGTTAGAGTTGTGCCGAGCACTGCGTTTATCAAACTCCATTTGAAACTGCCAAAAAAGGCATGTTCTGAACGTGCATTGCAACAGCACACATTGTTCTCCAGGTGAAGTGTTTTTGCTAGGGTTTCACTGTCTTGGAAGAGTTGTTCCTTGCTAGAGAAAATGAAGATACTTGTATTTAAATGAAGGAGTTTGAAAATGTGTTGAAAGCCTGATGTGGGCTAGACTGTCTGAAAGATGTATCCATAAACCGCAGTTTTCAACTTTAGTCCTGTAAAACAGCTTCAGCCTCTGCTCTGCTGTGCAGTGTCTTGGTGTGAATGTGCACCAGAGAATTTGGGGAAACTTAATAAACTGCACCCTGAAAAACTTCATGTACGTATTAGCACTGAAATTAAATGTGGTTTTACCAAGTGATGGTTCCCCTCCTGCTTACCAGCAGCCTCCTCCCCGTCCTTCGCTCAGCAGCGCTTTCACCTTCCCCTTCAGGCTGTGTGAGGAAGGCAAGAGGCAGCTCTGTTGGCCCTGCCTGGCTGGTGCCATTTGCTTAGCATATAGATGTTAATGTATAATTCTGGGGAGATTTGTTGTGAAAGCTTAAAGCCTGGGAGGTTGGTTGGTGCACTGAAGCAGGGTGAGGCGGTGGTGACAGCTGCTCTGCTGCTCTTACCTTTTCCTCCACATTTTGGGATTTCTGTGTTTGAACATGCAGACTCACTGGAGCACCCTCCTACCTGCAGCCTGGTGTGTGCTCCTTGGGCCTGCTCACAGGGCAGGGACAGGGATCTACTTGAGGGGGTCCAACATAGGGCTACAAGGATGATGAAGGGACTGGAACACCTGCCTTACGAGGAAAGGCTGAGAGACCTGGGGCTTTTCAGTCTAGAGAGGAGGAGACTGAGGGATCTAATTAATGTATATAAATACATGAGGGCTGGGGATCAACAAGGCAGGGACAACCTCTTGTCACTTGTGCCCTGTGATGGGACAAGGGGCAGTGGATTCAAACTGGAGCCCAGGAAGTTCCAGCTCAACATGAGGAAGACCTTCTTTCCTGTGAGGGTGACAGAGCCCTGGGACAGGCTGCCCAGAGAGGTTGTGGAGTCTCCTTCTCTGGAGACTTTCCAGACCTGTCTGGATGCCTTTCTGAGTGATCTGCCCTAGTTTTTGGTCCTGCTCTGGCAGGGGGGTTGGACTTGATGATCTCCAGAGTTCCCTTCCAACCCCTGACAGTCTGAGATTCTGTGATTTTGTAATGATGCCACTTGTTAAAATTTTAACGAGTAGAGCTTGGCCCCAGCTATGGAGCATATTGAATTTTGTGCAGTGTGTGTAGTAAATACTGTCTCCTTTGCTGTCCTTGGAACTAATAGAAGATAGGAAAGATAACTCTCAGCACAAGTCACAGACCTGACTCATCTTTCTGGCTTTGCAGCATGTTGTGTAACTATTGCAAGTCATAAAGCAGTAACAGATCCTGAATGCAGAGAAGCTGCTTGAATGCATGTGATTCAAGAACAATTTTGATCTCCTGTCCTGGAACTTCTGCTAGCTTGGTTCCTGCATCTTTTTGCATGCACTTACTGAAGGGATCAAATAGTGTTTTTTTCTGTTAGCCCCAATATAGATGAAAGCTTCACCCCTCTGCCTCCCAGACGTGTGCTGCAAGAGAGGAATGATCAGAATTCATGTTTCTGTTGTTTTCAGGTGTTCTAAGTTAGGTAACACTGAGGATGCAAATGTTCTAGGCAGATACTTTTTAATGATAAACAGAAGCATCTCCCTCGCACTGCAGACAGCATTTGCTGGCAAGCTGTACCCCCTTGCTATCCTTCAACAAACCTGATGGCACACAGAGGTGCAGAGGCTGTCACATGCTGGCCATGAACCCAGTTCTCTGGTGTTCAGTAAAAACTGATTTGTAGACTTTGGGGCACTGCTGCAAGGTTATTTGGTCTCAGTGTTGCTATTATGCCTCTAAATAAGGAGCTGCCATCACTCTAGATAGAGAAGCAACCTTGCTTTTTAACTGAGGCTCCTGGACTTAAACACAGGACCTCATTCATAAAACAACACAGTCATCATTGTGCACTTGTTTTTACAGGCTGAATTGCATCTTTTCACTAAATATATCTTGTCTTTATCTGGCTCATGCTGCAATTTTGGTTCCAAAAATAGACACTGCATGAATATGTGCACACATGCGCTTTTCAGCTCTGTTACTTCTTTATAGATGACCTCCTTTATAGCAGTGGTGAGTATCATGTAAGAATATGACTTATTCCTCTGGATACACACTTAAAGCCACAAGCAGGGAGAGGTGTGGAAGGTGTATAGTTAGTCTGAAAGCATTGGTTGTGAATCGGTCCAGGTCAGAGAGACATGTTGATTGCTCAGGGCAAGAGGACCTGTGAAGTGTTTGTGGTTCTTGGGCTTCTGTTTTAACACCTAGAAATTCAGGTCATGCCAAGCATAATTTAGCACTAACTGCAGAAATAGTGATGTTTTGACATTCAGAGAAGCCACATGAATGCCACTGACTTGAAATGAATTTAATTGGAGTGGGAAAAGACATGCACATCCCAGACGTCCCACAAACTTCAGCTGCACTGGGAAAAGTCAGAGCCCATACTCAGATCCTCTAGGAAAACACACTGCATGAGTGGAAGAGGGATCAGGATTAGTATTTCTGCTCCTTTCAGATGTCAACAAGAGAGAGGCAGTGATGCACAGAAGCCCCCACCAGGCACAGTGTCAGGGCACAGGAACTGGAATCTCCTGCTGTATCCTGCAGCATTGAAACTTAAATGAATAAGTCTGTGTTTCATAACTGTTTATCTGCATGCAAAAAGAATGAAATGCTGTTTTGCAAGCAGCATCTGACAAAACCAGGAATTTTACAAGTAGTTGCCCTGTGTTAAGCAGCAGCGTTGAATAGGAAGGAGGTGGAAGTTATTTTGGTCCCCAGTGTTGCAGAGTCTTTTAAAGAGGTGTTTTTGTGGGTGCATCCAAGCTGCCAACACATTTTGGTGTCAGTGACACTGGAGTATTTTAGAAGTTATGAGAAGGAATCCCAAGTGTCTGCCATTATAATTTAGGTAACTTGTCATTACTTAGACTAGGAAAATACATAGCAAAGTTAATTCAGAAGTAGAATCTTAATTGCTGACAGTAACATATGGAAGATATTTGGTTTCTGTAAAACCTCACTCCAGATCTTGCAGAGTTATTCATTGTGCAGTGCTCATCATTTGATAAAACTCTGGAAGCTGGTGTACATAGAGAAGAGTTTAAACGATCAATACCTGAGGGGACGAGGACAGATTTTTCCATGGTATGTCCACACTAAACTTCTTTGGCAGTAGGTGAAAGAAGATGTCCTCACTGTTACATATTTGAGTCTCTGGCAATCCTTAGTACTGAGTGTCTACACCAGAAAATCATGTTAGCTGGTGGCCACTCTGATAGTCATAGGTACAGACACATGGTGATGTCTTCTCTGTGTGCTGCGTTTGCAAGCTTGAAGAGCTGGAAATGTGATCACAGTGTAACAGACTTTTCAGAGAGCTTGAGGTTTAAAAACACTAATGCCTCTTCTGTGGATGCTGAGTCAAATGCCAGTGGTACTTTAAAATGTCAGTTATCCAGTGCTTGTTAAGAGAAGGGAGAAGTCTCGGGGGATCTGCCCTATAAGTATCAGGGCTGTATCACGTGCCTTAGAGGAAGCAGATGAGTTGGAGAGAAACCTGTAGATTCCTTCAGGTGGGATTGTGGCTGTGGGGCTGCAGAGCATGTCTCTGTAGTGGTTTTCTGGTCTCTCCTGCACTTTCCTGTGAGGTTAATCAGACTTTTACCTGTCCTCTAGCTTATTTTTGTGTGTGTCTCTAGACCATATGGCTTTGGATGGTGCCTCTGGTGTTGACCAGATGTGACCCTTTGGCCCTGACCTTTCACACATGTGCAGACTGTCTTTCCTCTACTTCTCCACAGCTCCCTTGCTGTTTATTTGATTTTGCTTGAATTTCCTTTTGGATAAGGTCTGTCTTCTGGCTGTTAAATTCCCACTGATTTCTGCCACCTCTTTTTTTTTTGGTTGCAAGTCAGCCCAAAGCACCCGGCTGGCTCTGAGATCACATTTCTTTGCAGGTCAGTGACATAGCACAGCAGCATCATAGCATTTCTCAGGGCAGCTGTGTACATAGTTGTGCTCTTCAGCCCCTCAGTCTTTTGCTTCCTCAACACTAATTCAATAGAAAGTGCAGCAAAGCAGCTTCCCTTTGTGGTCAGGGGACCAAACCCTATATTACTCAGTCATTTTGACTCCATGCTATGAAGAACATGGTTTAAGCTGTCCCAGACTTACTTCCTATTCATCTTTGAATGAGACTAGCTGGTGTTCATGAGCAGGTATTCTTCAGCAACGCATGCCTGTCCCAACCCTCCTCATTCCCCAAGCTTATAGGAGAAGTTGCATTTGCTTTAAGGTCATGTTTAAAGTGCTGTTCTCCTGCCCAGACCCATCCTAGACTTCTCTGCCCAGTGTAATGCTGCTTTTTGTATGTTTGTTTGTTTTTTTCTTCCAATTCTTTTTAAGGAAAATGCAAAAAACGAGGAGATGGTTTGAAACTGGAAAATGACCCTCAGGAGGTGAGTCACCTTGAATGCAGATGTCTGCCTCTTAGTGGGAGGCCTATAGTCCACCTTTGGTCCATGGAAAGTAAGTTCTGTGTTTGTTTCTTTTTGAAGGCCAGCCCAGCAGGTGGATGAGGGGTGATGTGATCCCTGGTGCTCTCCACTGTTTTGCCCATGCATTTTATCCTTGTTTATGTCCTCACCAAAACTTGCCTGTTGTTTTCCATTCTGTCTTTTGGGAATGGCTGCACCCCAGTAGCTTTGTACCTCTCTGCAGATGGGCAGTGGCAAGAAATCCTTTTGTAATGGACTTCTCATAAGACCTGAAGAAGTCACTTGATGCTCTCTGATTGCTCCTTAAAACTAGGCTAACAATTACCATTTAACACCCTTTGAAATACGAAGGAGGAAGGGGCAAGAAAGGTGCTACCTAGCATGTAAATGTAAACAGAGTGGCTTCCTCAAGGCTCTTGCATGAATGTGTCTCCTTTGGATCTTCTGCTGTAGAACAAAGTGCTGTATGGGGGACCTTACTACCACATTCCTCAAATTCCTTGTGGGCTGCCAGTGGACTTCCATGGCATCTCTTTCAAAAGATGTATGGCTTAATCCTCAGGAAAACTTCCGTTTTAAGGCCTTTGATCCCGTGATCTCAGCTGCAGTTCTTCAAGAGCTGTATTCTGTATTGCTCCTGTTGATGTGGCAGTGCCCTTTGGGGCTCAGGGCATGGACAGTGTCCTGGTGCTCACTCAGTAAGGACTTGGTTAAAACTGGTGGGAAAGGCAGTGTCACTGGTGTGCAGAGAGCTGAGCACTCAGGTTTGGGGAGGGGTCAGGGCAGTGAAGAGTTACCTTTTTCACCAGAGTGCCAGTCCTGCTCAATCTCTGCAGTCAGGTTAGGGGAATTTTCTTTAAAAATACTCTCCTGTGGGGAAAAAGTCTCTGTGGGAACAGATGCTACAGCTGCTTCTTCCTTCACAAATGTGGGTGCATTTTCCACTCCTGGGAAATGAGTGAGAATTGTTCCACAGGCAGCAAATTGCAGCAGGAGCCTTGGAGGCTGAGTTGTAGCTAGTACTGTATCTTGCAGTGTGCAGAGTCCAGATTATGAAAAGCAAATCAGATACTAATAAATACTTTCAGCCCTGCATGGGAAAAACTCAGCAGAAACTGCATCCTGGTGTTGTATACCAGAAGCATTAGAAGTACATTCAATATCTGGGTCAGAAAAGAGATGGCATGAGATCTGTATTCTCTGTCCTCCATCCTGCAGCTTATATGGAGTTAACTTGTCCACATGGGATTTGGGGGTGCAGGGGAAAGAGGAGGGGATGGGCTTTAGCATTTCCTGTGAGATGGGTTTTTTTGGAGAGTCTCAGGTGCTTCATGTCCTGCTCCTGGGGGCAATGGAAGCTGTGAACCACCAGGTATCTTGCTTAAACGATGATGGTGTGAAATCCGTGGATATTTCTTATAGGAACTGTCACTTCAGAGAGTTGGCCTGTTAATCACTGTATGAGTTGTGTTCTGTACAAGTCTGAAACTGAATGAAGTTATTTACTGCTTCTTTTGCCTTTATTTCCCCAGGCAGAGTCAGAAATGGCTCTGGATGCAGAGTTCCTGGATGTCTACAAGAACTGCAATGGTGTAGTGATGATGTTTGACATCACCAAGCAGTGGTAAGGCTTCTCCAGCAGCAGGCACCACAGGATTCTCCCTTGTTTAGTGAAAGCAAATCAGTTCTACGCCTCTTGATTCCCAGATGGACTTGAGAGTTAATAAGCTGCCTAATGAGTTGAAGCAAGCTTGTATCCCTTAAAAGAATAGCTTTATCTTCTGACAACTCATTTCATATGCTCCTCTCCTGGGCTTGTTTCAAACAAGCAGTCTGTGGGCTTGTGTGCTGTGGTTTCTGATCTATCCTGCTGTCTGAGGCTTGGTAATTAGTGCTGTCATGGGTGCAAAGTATGCTGGGCATGGCACAAACCCCTGCTCTTGAGGACACAAGGGAGACAGAAATGCTACTGAGAAATTCCCTGGAAGACTGGTGTTAGTAAGGGTTATTTAAAGGCCCAAGGCTGCATTAATGTGCAGAAATAATGAACTGTTCATTTTGCACATCTGCTGATGAGAGTGAGAGATATATGGAAGCCAGGGTAGAAAGAGGACATGCCAAGATGTGCTTTATATTTAAGCTTGTGCTTTACAGGTTTGATATGGGTCAGTGAGCCCGTTAACAGCTGAAGGGAGTGAATCCTTTTCCTCTGCTCACCCCACACAGTTTTGTAGGACTGAGGGAAATGTTGCTGTAGGAGATGTGAAGATGCTGGTGCAAGTGGATTATTGAACTTGTCAAGTGGTTTTTGAATAAAGAATGATATAAACATATTTACATGTTAATGTATTTCTCTGATGGGGAAAAGAAACCACAGTATTGGAAAGATTTTTGGGAAAAAGTCTTGCTTTGGGTTTTTGTCCGTGATTTGTGCATGGGACTGCTCACAGAATGTTTCCCACTCATCTGCCTGTATCTCTCTCCTGTGGTGAAGGACATTTAACTATATTCTAAGGGAGCTTCCCAAAGTGCCGACCCACGTTCCAGTGTGTGTGCTGGGGAATTACCGGGACATGGGGGAGCACCGGGTCATTCTGCCTGGCGATGTGCGGGACCTCATCGACAGCCTGAACAGGTGAGGTGGCACCAGGGTCACCAGGTAGGGAGCAGAGCCTGGCTGCTCCCGTCACCCCTGGGTAGCTGTGTGGCTGCTGGGCTTTGGACGCACACCATGTTCACTGTTGGGCCCTCTGCATGGCTTTAGGGCTTTGGTAGCTCCCAGTGTCTCCTTCAGCAGCCTCAGTGGATTCTTGTTCCTTTGGTCTAGGAGCCTGTTCTGGGCAGAGTGTTAGCTATATTCCTGGAAACAGGGAGTGCCTCCCAGCATGTGCCTTCCTGAAATACTTTTCCCAAGAAGTCACCTTCTTTATGGATGGTCCCTCTTGTGAAAGAATCCTCTCCCTGCAGCACAACTGTTCTCCAAATAGTTCTGCTACAAGAGAATCAGCTGGTGAACCTGTCTTCCTTCTGAGAGCATCCCTACACAGCATTCACTGGCACAGCCCAGTCATCCACCTCCCTTGCCAGCCAGACAAGAATTCCCCTTATGCAGAGATCTAAAATACTCTGTTATTTAGTATAAAATATATTTTGATGGGTAGGATTCAATAGACTGTGCCTTTTCTCTGTGTTTTAAGGCATGAAACCCCCAGTTTAGTAAACCAGTGGCCCAGTGTCCTGACAGTCTCTCTTAGCCTGGCAGCCCCAGGACACTGCCACACAACAGCCACCTTCTGCCACCCTCCAGGAGGAGCAACGTGTGAATTTTGTCTGTAAGCAAAATAAGGAGTCCCTGGCAGAATGACCTACTAGTCTACACGTGGGGGTTGAGGGGTTGGCTTGTAAATGAGGACTGCTCATGGTATGTCATTCAGCAAATGCCTCTTCTGTGTGTACCCACTACCTGTCCTTTTACAGTTGTCTTCTCTCTCTCTCTCTGGTTGAGGCAGGCCTCCTGGCTCCTCATATTTTCGCTATGCTGAGTCTTCCATGAAGAACAGCTTTGGCCTCAAGTACTTGCACAAGTTCTTCAACATCCCCTTCTTGCAGCTGCAGGTAAGAGAGGGGGTGTTTCCCTGATGTGCTGGTTGAATGGGACAGATTTCATTTTCTTTGTCTCTGAGGTGGGAATTTGAAGTTTCTTTTGTTGTTAAAGGATCCTGAGTAGACTTTTGTTTTCATAAGAGTTGTTAACAAAATGATGTGAGTACATTGGTGCCTGTGACTTAAATGTGTCTCTGCTTCCACGAGGACTCTTCTCTGCTGTGTTTGCCAATTCTTACCTCTGAAGAAAGGCTCCAAGGTCATGAATAACACTGGCAAGAAAATTGCATCCAGTGATGCAGTTACCAAGTAAAAAATGTTATATACACACATTAGTTAAACTTTATATTCAAATTCTGTTCAATTAAAACTCAGATGAGAAGAGATTTGGCCATGAACTTGAACAGTTCAGGGATACCTGCTGAAAATCTATGCCCTCATAGTAACTGTTCTGTTTGGATCCTGTGCATGTAGATCCCAGTCTCCTGTTTCCTTCATAATTGAGGCTTCTTGTGTGGACTGAGAGGAAAGGCAAAGGCTGAACGGGCACAGAGGGGTGGAATTCTCAGCTGTGGTCCTTTAGAAGAGGACCTCATGGGGTGATCATACAGTAGCCTTTTGGGATCTACATTATATGCTTTTTGGAGATACACACGCTATTGTATCATTGCTTCCTATTGGATGGAAAAAATCAGGCAGTTAATCTTGATTATGTTTCACCAGTAAGTGAAATGTTTGTGTGTATTTTTATACAAATAATCCCCACTGAAATGCTAATTCAGAAGAAGTTGGGATATATTGGTGAATGTTACAATGTCCTCAGGCTGCAGAGCAGAAAGAAGCAGGATAAGAAAATGGAATGTCTAAAAACCCAGTGAAACAAGTCAAATAATAATTCTTTGAGGAGGAAGTTGTAGAACTCTGAGCTATAACCCCAACTTGCTGGTCAGTGGAGAAGATTGAAATCAACCAGCATGGTGAAATGGTTGGGTTTATAACCTCAGCTCCTGTGGTAAACAATGTGGAAACTACACAGAATAATGAGTTCAAAGGTTACTTTTGTCAGTTTTCTAGATCTTTCTATTTTTCTCAATGAGATGTTGATGAGAAATTAGCACAGCTTTCTGCCAGGTTTGTTTCCAAAAGCTGCTTATAATGATCCTGTTAATAGTCAGTATATGTGATTATTTTCCTGGCCATAGTTACAAGCAGGAAATACAGAAGCATTTGTAGTATCAGGTTTGCTTGGAAGCAGCTGTAGGATGAGAGTCTTACGGGACCTTTCATTTCAATGTGCTGTGAATAAGTAAACATGATCTGTTCATCTGAGACTGAAAGCTATTAGATTACTTAGATAAGGTAATCGGCCCCAAAGCCAGAGAACTTCTTGGACAAATCTTGGTCTTCAAGGAAATAGAAAAAAATTAATCTGATAAAGCCTTTAGCTGTTTGGAGAGTCTAGTGACAGCTGCTTAGGAGAGGTGATGGAAATGGGGTGACCAGCCCACATTTTTTCTCCTTGGGGTGGCACTGGGGGTAATCCAAAACATCCAGGTGCCATATAATTAGACTCCCAAATTCTGGTGTTTTTTTTTGTCATGTAATGTAATTAAATAATTCAGTACGGCAGAAACAAACCTGAAAAGGCTTATTTCAGTTTAGTTCCTAAATTGTGAAAGGAGAGACTTGGGTGGGCACTTATAAACCATGCTTGTAAATATGTTTGTACTGTTCTTTGTACCTTGACACAGAAGGTGACAGTTGAGGACTTTGTCTTGTGCCAGTCATTCAAGGACAGGGTGATGAGACCATAGCTGCCTGGCTTCTCCTTTGCAACAGCAGTGCCAAAACTAATTCCTGCAGTTCTGTGCTTATACAGGGATAGCAGGCAGGTGCTTTTCTGTGCATTCTGAAAAAGATCACAGCATAGGATCCAGTGTGGAGCTGGTCTTGCCATTTTGTGCCATGGCAGGTGATGCTGCAAATTTGGAGGCTTTTGGTTGCTTCCAGCAGACTTTGGGGCTTTCATCTGATGTGAAACATCAGCCAAGATGTGCTGCAATTAGTTTTTCCAGACCTGCCTGTGTTTGTGCCATGGGTTTCTGAGCAGAGCTCCATGCTGCTCCTTAGTAGCTGCTGCTGGGTTGCTCTGGGTGTTCAGCTGCTCCTGGAGCCCTGTTAGGATTCTTGCCTTGGAGTGCCCAGGCTGGCCCCACCAGGTGTGATTAACAACCACAATGTTCACATTTCTAGGAAAATCACAGCTACCCTTAATTCCTAAAGGTTCTGCTTAAACCTTCAGAGAGATTTGCCTGTAACAGGCTCCAGAAAGGAGTAATTTCCTGACATGTTGGTGCAAAGCAGGGTTAAAGGAGAGGAATGCTACCAGGTCTTAAATGCATGTAGGATTTAATCAGTCTCTGTTGAGCTCTGAGGTTTCTGTGCTCTCAAGGGGAAGAGCTGTTCACCTGTGTGGGAGCCCCGTGCTTTCCTTCAGCAGAGCTGGTGTTCAGTGCATGGGTCTGAAGTTGCACATTTCTGGGTTCAGCTTACAGTCATGCATCTTTCATTAAGAAAGTGGTGGCTGAAATTCATACCCTCAGAACAGAGCACATTCCCTCTAGCAGCCCAGGCTCTTCAATTATTTATTGGTTCCTTTCCAGGGGAAGGATTGTCAGACCTGAGAGTGCAGTTTAGGTGTTGCTGGTGGCCCACATCATGTGCAAAGGGGATCAGGTCAGCTAGGCCTTCGGATGCTGTGCTGGAAGGAGACAAAGTTCTGCAGACAGCTGAAATTGCCTTTTGCCAGGAAGCACTTAAAAGTGGCATTCAGCCAAAGCATTGGCCTGTAGCACATGATTTATTCCCTTCTTTTGGGTCATTGCTAAAAAATAAGCTATTTCTTTAGTATTTTAATACTAGCATAGTAATATAGAATCGATTTCTGAAGATTTTGAAGTCCGTTATTAGTGATGAATTTTTAGAAAATAAGATGCAACTCTTTCATAATTTAATCTAAGTTCTTAATTTACTGTGATCTCTGAAAACTGAAATGAATACAACTTGGGTATATGTCTTACTGCCACTTGTTTACTAAAAGCCATTGTCTCAGTTCCCAGGGTAAGCACTGGTGGGCTGTGTCCTTTCTGTCTCTGTTTATTTAGCTCATTTGCCCAGCATTTATTTCATTCATTGTAGGAAACTGAGGAAAAGAAGCAGAAAACTTACTCCTTTTTTGTCTCATTTTTGCTTACACTGTATGAATAGCATAAAAGGATGAAATCTGTCACGTAAAATTTTTAATTTCTTGAATCTTGAATTCAAAAATCTAGAATTACTTCTAAAATCTTGAATAGTAGTTCTGTTTAGTGTAGCAAGTTTAACTATGTTTACTAAAATGTTGTTACCACAATAAAGGGAATTTGAGTTAACTAATGACTTAATCCTTCTTTGTATACATGTTAATTGAAGTCAAGTTTCCATCTGCACAGAGCATATGAATGTGATGAATAAAAATGACCTACAAAAGAAAATATAGATCAGGCCAAGTTCTTGACACAATGACAAAAGTAAAAATGAAGAATCTAAATACCTTGGGAGCAGAAAATTAGCTTAAATTAACATAGAAGCTCTTGAAGAAAAACTATATCTTCCAGTAAATTAGCATGTTTAAAGGTTATCAACCACTATGAATCACCTGCCCTTAATACAAAAAAAATTACTTAAACCTTGCTTGCTGATTTAAGTCATGATAGAATTTGATATAAATCAGCCTGTCCCATGGAGGGTGCACCCGGACTAATCCCCTGGGCAGAGCAGTGTGGCCTGTTTGATACAAGGCAGAGGAGTTACTTGCTCTCAAAATTTGTACACTTTCTTGATAGCTCCGAAGTTGTCATGTCTAGGAAACTATATTGTCATTAGTATATGCAGTGGAGACTGAACACCATGGCTTTATACAAGTGTTTGTCTTCCCATAGGGATTTTATTCTGTAAATTATGTAGATTTCTGTTGTGCTCTTTACTCCAGTAGGATCTTTCTGCAGCGAGCTTGTGTGTTGTCAAACATGGGATTAAAAATTCACCAGAGTTACTGATGCTAAACTTCAGAAATATTTGTGGAAGTAGAAGGCTTAAGTGTATGTTGAGAATAAGGCTGTTATAAAAGCAAAAACCTTTGCAGATTGGAGAAAACCTGCATGTTCTTTTGCCTCCTCCTGCCAGGGCGGTGGAGCAGCCTGGCAGCCTGTGGCACCGGTGCAGCACCATGAGCCGTCCAAGGAGCCTCAGCACAAGCTTTCCCTGCTGCCTGGGCCACCTTGTCTGTAGACAGTGGGAGAGGGAGGATTGACACTTTCAGGCACTGAACATTGTGACTTTGACTCCTGAATTGGGTGTGTAAACTGACTCACATGCCTGTTGCTCTGAGCGTCCCCAGGAGGCAGGGGCTTGCTTGGGGTTTGGCAGCTTTTGATCTCTTCTTGGTGCCATCCAGGCTCTTGGGACGACCATTTGCAGTTGATTTTCAGCCTTTCCAGCCAGCACTTCCCTCAGCTGAGGTTTTTGCTTGGATTCTGTTGGAAATGTGGAAGGTGAAGGACTGAATTAAGTTGCCCTATGTTACATTAATGAAGCCAACTCACTTTGTTGCACACTTGAAATGGACTGGAGTGGATGTCCCCCATTTGTGGGCAGCAGCTGAAGGCAGAGGGGCAGCAACTTATAAAATTTCATGGAGTTGACTGGTTGTGCTCACTCACCTACCCTGACAGTAAAAAAAATTACTGTGAGGTAACTGCATCAGCTGGGCCCTACTCACAGAGGGGCTTCTTTAGCACAGGGGAAAAGTACGGGATCAGAGTGAATGGGTTGCACAGCTGATCTCTGCAGGAGTTGATACTGTTCTCCAAATGCCACTGGTGATGCTGTGTCTGAAAATCACACATTATGAGCTTCTGGTTGAGTGTAACTCACAGAACATATTCCTTTCTTACCCACATTAATGCGCTTCTGCTACTGCTTCAGCTTCCCTTTGTGCTTCTGTATTTAAACTGAACACAGTGAAAGGAACCAAAGCTCCTGTTTAATTCATTGCTGTGGTGACACAAGATCTCACTGTACCCTGTGAGCACACAGAGATCTTTTACCATGACCCTTCTTGCTCAGACCCAGCTTGTTTTTCTTTCTTCAGAGGGAGACGTTGCTACGGCAGCTGGAGACGAATCAGCTGGATATTGATGCAACTTTGGAGGAGCTGTCGGTGCAGCAAGAGACAGAAGATCAGAACTACGAACTGTATGTCACTGAGCAATCTGTCTAACCTCTGTAGCAGTCTGTGTGTCAGGGGAATGTTGGGCAGCCCCAGTTATGGCATGCAGCCAGACTGAAGGGTCCCAAAAGTAACATTTATAGTTTCCATGGATCTTGTAAAATGTTGCTTTTAAGTGGCATCACCTGAAATAAAGCCTAAACTTGGGAATCTCTGTGAAAGGGGCTGGTTCCTACAGCACGTGATCTACAGGAGGGCGGTGGAGGTGGAGCTGAGCAGCACTCCTGGAGGAAGCACATGCTGAAGGGACTGTAGATTAATATGTTGCAACCTCTGATGCTGAAAGGGGATATTTTCCATCTCTACTGCTCAGAACACAAGTTTATTCCTTTTTTTCTGGCTATTGCTTTCCTGTTTATTGTGTGTCTTATGATAGGCAGACAGTAATAGCAACAACGTTGTTGTCTTTTGTTCCCTTTGAATAATTCTAGGCTCCTCACTGAAATTCTGTTTAGAAAGAGTGGCTAGTTCCTGCTGCCTCGTGTTTGTTCAGTGCCCTGTCTGTTTGCTTGCTGCTTGAAACGAGCTTTTTTGCCAGATTAGGTCTGCAAAGCCAGTACATCTGTAGCACAGTGAACAGGAATCTCTTCAGATTTGTATGTTGTGGACAAATGTGTTCTGTGAATTCCCACTGCAAGTTCCTTATTGCAGTAATGTGCAAGCCAGAAAAAGCAACCCCAGAATTAACTGGAAAAAGATTCTTTACAGGCAGCTTTATTTGGAAGTTGGAATCAATAATTATGAAATGTTAATGCACAGCTATTTTGACAAGCATTTTTCAGACCATGTTTCAAGTTCTGTAACCTTGCTCAGTGTGTTTTTCTTTGTGAGAGCATTGAAATGTCCCACGTACACATAAAGCAGCACTGTTTCCAGAATGTTCACCTCCTTCCTTTGCTTAGGGGCAGGTTAGTGTCCTCTAGCCTTCAGCAGTTTTCTTGATGTAGCTACTCAAAGGACTGGGCTGTGTGGGCTGTGCTGTCAGATTGTTTTCCAGTACTTCTGTTTATTCAGCATCACTAATGGGAGGATGGTTAGAAAAATCAAGAGTTGGCAGAGCTGTTCCAAACTCGCACCAGAAGGTCTTGCTACTTAGTCACCTCTCACCCTTTCACCAGCTTTAGCATTTGCTGGGCCCTTGTATGTGCCAGTTCAGCTCACAGCCTTCTGAATTAATCTAAGCTGGGCTGGATCTGAGAAGCATCTCCTTAACACTAGACTGTAAGGGAAGCAGCAGCAGTAGGGGGCTGACAGGGGCGGGATGGCAAGACCACCTAGTTCCAGCAGTGGATGTCAGACTGCATCATCCCATCCAGTGTAACCACAGCACCATGCACCGTTTCATAATATTGGTGTGCTTCCCTTGGCAGAGAGTGCCCTGTCTGGGCACATGCTTCTGCAGAAATACTGTCATTACTAAAGAGTATCATTTGCAGTGGTGGCATCCAGAATCGTGGGGCCAGGCTGGTCACCTTGCTCTAGGCACTGTGCACTGACAAATCAAAAAGCACGTTCTGGCCTTGTGTGAGCTGCGAGGAGCTTTTGGTGCAGTTGGTGGTGCCCAGCATCACCTAAGGCATCACTCCAAGTCATCTGCAGGAACTCCCAAGCCAGAGAAACATTTGACCCACATGTCAGTGCCCTTTTGTTCTCCAGCACAGGAGGAACAGGGGAGAGGGGTGCACCTGAAGGTTCAGGCAGAGCAGCTGCCCACCTCCTCTCCTGGGAGCAGTAGCAGAGGGCTGCTGCTCAGTTGCTGGGTGGGCTGCCATTGCGGGGGGCCTAATTGCACTCTTAGGCTGCATAATTGGCTTAGCATGGCCTAAGGAATACCTTAGCCACCCTACCTGACAGCAGTGGAGTTGCTAACATGCTAACAGCAAGACTTTTTCCTAGGATTCTGGTTTAGCAAAAAAACTGACATTTCTATGCAGTTGACCAGCTTCAGCTTTCCCTGCACATTTATGTCTGTGTGCTGAGACCAGTGTGCTTTGCTTTCAGAAAGTAACACTTAGGTATAGAAAGTTATTGAAAATATCCCTGGATGCTTCCTGGCTTGAGCCACTGATCCCAAAAGAAAAGCACTGGGCCATGTCATGTCCAAGTACTTTGATCACACTGACTAAAGGACAGTGCTTTTTTAGGATTGTTGTCTCTGCATCCCAGGTAGGAACAATGAGTCTGTTCCAGTGGCACCTCTCTGAAACAGATGAGCTTCAACTCCAGAGTTGAAAAGTGTACTCTTCCTGTGTTCAGTTTTTATCTGCAGGCTAAAGTCCTTTAGCTGAGATCCCAACTGAAAGAAGTAACCACACTCATATGGTAGGGAACTCTGGGTAAAGTCCTGATTGTTAGTGAACAGCTTAGGCTGGTGTGGACATCAGTTAATGGTGGAAATCAGAGCTTGCAGCTGGGGGGCAGGTCTGCAGTGCTCATTATTAGGGCTTGGAAAGGTCCTTGTGTCCATGTTTGTCTATGCCCATCATCTTGGGATTATCATCTTTGGAGCAGATGTCACAGTGAGCCTCTGGAGCGTTGGGCTGGTTGTGTTTATGCTGTGTGCTGGAGCAGAGGGCCTTGCTGACCCTTAGCAGATGTGAGGACCTTGTGCCAGCTGCTTTGGTTAAGACAGGAGTTCTGGTGCTACTCAGCAAAAATTGTGCAGCAAGGTGAGGTGTCCTTGGGCAGTGGAAGCTGCAGGCTGTGGTGAGGCTGCTGCAGCACCTCCTCTGAGGCAGTTCCTACTCTCCTGCCATAAAATCAGGCCGTGGAGCAGGGGCAGGTGACAGCACTAGGACATCTGTGTGTGTCTCGTAGCTGCTCTGTCACAATAACCGATGCTAAATTGGGATTGGTGAGAACAGAAAGAGAACAAGAACTCTTCCTGCTGCTGCAGCTGGGTACCCGAGGACAAGACATCATTGCTCCAAAATGTGTATCCCAGAGAAGACACGAGGTGGCACACGGCACTGCCTCATGCCTTACGTAAGCTGTCCCTTGGCAGCGCTGCCGAGCTCTGCCTGGGGGAGACACGCTGAGCTGCTTCCAGCTCCTTCCCTAGGCTTAGTCTCCTTGCTGCTTTGCCACATCTCCTGCTCTGGCACTTTCTCTGTAGGTTCTCAGATTTTACATTTTCAGTCCTCTTTAAAAAACATTTCAGCTTTTTCTGAGCTCCTCAATTCTTACTAAACAAACAGCAATGACTTTTTTTACTTGGTTCTGAATTTGTACCTAATTTGCTCATTTTGTCCATCTTTAATGATAGCCAGCTTGTCTTTTGTCACAAGGGAAACTGTGTTCCTGTTCCCTCACTGAATCGTGCACATGGAGAAATATTTTTTCAATAATTGTGAAAGCTCATCCTGCACATCCTTATTTTGTTTTTAGGAATAAGCTGCTAGTGAGACATTTGCAATAATTAATAAGAAGCAGATTTAATGTGTAGTTTTCATGAGCTTTTATCTTTGGCTGCATTTTTTTCTAGTATTACTCTTTTTCTAATACCAAAAGGCATTTAATTTCAAGGGTTAAGTAATCAACTCTCTTTGAATTAACTTCTTCCCTGCTAGAGAGTAATATAAGTTAGTCAAAATAAATACTTAAATTATTTTTCATGAGAAATTCCATCTTCTCTCACACTCAGTTTTGAGGAGCTTCAGGAAATTGTAATCTATAAACCACTGTGTGATTGTTTGATTTGGACAGTGGAACAGGCTGCCCAAGGAGGTGGTGGAGTCACCATCCCTGGAAGTGTTCATAATAAATACAAATGTGGTGCTCAGGAACATGATTTAAGCACTGAACTGGTAGATTAGGTTATGGTTGGACTTGATGATCTTCAAGGTCCTTTCCAACCAGGATGATTTTATGTTTCTATGATTTATAAGGTTTCAAAGTCCAACAGGAATTCTTCAATAGAAACAAGTTATCAGATAATTTACTCCTTGTGCTTAAGATCTCTTAGGCAAGCTGTTAATTTTGTAAAAATATATCCATAGCAGTTGGACTACAGATTATCTGAGATACCGTGTGATCCAAATTACAGCTTCTGCAGCAACAGGACCTGTCCCAGGTTTTCTGTCACAGAATTCCCTCTGGGTACTTTCCTGGACTGCTATACGGCTGTCATCTGCATTGTCTGGCCATCCTGGATAGCCATGTGCTGCTGTCCAGGTGGGGAAGATCACTGAATCATCAGATCATTTTGGTTGGAAAAGGCCTTTAAGATCATCCAGCCCAATCATTCACCCAGCCCTGCCAAGGCAACCACTCACCCATGTCCCTCATGACCACATCTACACGGCTCGGAAACCCATCCAGGGATGGGGACTCCACCACTGCCTGTGCCAGGGCCTGAAAATCCTTTTGGGAAAGAAGTTGTTCCTAATAACCAATCTAAACTTCCTCTGGCACAACTTGAAGGCCGTTTCATTTTGTCCTGTGGATGATGGACCAGTGACTGCAGCAAGGCATTTGCACTCTCCTAGTGAGGACTCTTCTTTTGTGAGACATGCTCCCTCAGTGAGATAGCTTTATTCCTACAAAGTCATTGATTGGGGTTTTGGGGTTTATTGGTTGGGGTTTTTTTTTCTGCATCAAGCACTGCTGGTAATTTTGCAAGAACTGTGGTGCTGAGTAACCCCAGCACTCTCTGCTGTCTAGAGCTGTTTTCTTGGATCTTCAGCTATATGGAAGTACAGGTCTGGAATCACACTGGCTAAAGGCTGAATTACCAGTTAGGAAAGTAAAATCACTTTCCCTTTCTCTTCCCTCTTCCCAACTTTACTGTTTCCTCTTGCTGTGAATCACTGTTGCCGTCAGGCACATCAGAAGTCAGTGTGTACTAGATGGGACTCTAGTATGGGTTTTCTGTGGGGCTGCATTAAGAATGAATTGCAACTAAGATGGTAATCATCAGTTTTGCTAGAGAAGTATAGAACATGAAGTGTGTCCTGTATCTTGGGAGGGTTATCCTGCTGCATCCATGTTGTGTCAAGAGGAAAACCTGAGGAGCTCCTAGGGGGAGACTGTACCCTCCAAGGCCTGGCAGCAGGGTTCAACCCTACATGGCAATTCATTTCATATTCAGGGACCTGGGCTTAGGGGGGAATCAGGTTCTGTACATATAATGAGCCCAAAACAAACATGTGGAAATGTAACCCTCAGTAACCCCAGTTAAACTGATGTCACGTGGCCTATTAATCATCAGTTTCACAATTAATAAAATAACCTAAAGTCATTCTTGCCACAGGAAATATATTTGAAAAACTGATCACAGTACGTTACAGCCAGGAGCCAAAAAGCTTCAGGCTGCTCCTGTCTTCAATAGTCAATGAACATGAGTTGTGACAGTTTTAGGAACTGTGAGGCTAACAAGCCTTTTTCTGCTTTTTTTTGTTTGTTTGTTTGCTCTGGGAGCAGAGCAGCAGTAACTTCAGACCCTGATGAATACTTGTTCCTGCAGAGCACGTTCATCTTTAATATTGCATAAAAGTCTCCTTTTGCGAGCAGGTCCAACTGACAGTGAATTATTCAGGGGCTTTGAGGATGTGGACTTGTTACTTGGCCTGAAATGGAACGACTGAAAGGTGAGGACAAGTAACCGATCTGGTCTTGCAGGGCACTTTTGCTGTCTCTGTCTCTCAACTGAAGAAGTGTACTCAGGTCACAAATGAGCTCATCTTGTGCTTTAATAGGACTTGCTCCTATTGTGCAGCCTGGTCTAGTGGTAGGGTTCCCTGCTCATGGCATGGGGGGTTGGAACTAGATGATCTTTAAGGTCCCTTCCAACCATAATGATTTAATGATTCTATGATTCTATGGTCTGCTACACCTCATGTGGACATGAAGCTGTTTGTTTCACAGTAAGATTTTGATTGAGCCCTTTTGTGAGTGACTGACAAAAAAGGTACAACAAAGAACATGATGGCCAGATTTTACAGAATATGAGGAAAAAGCAGACATGGCAGGTTTGGCCTGGTGTGTTCCCAAAACAGCCACATTTGTGCCTCTGAAGGGTGTGTGTAAAGCCAGAGAAAAGCATTCATGCATTATGTAGTATTTTCAAAGTGTGGAGGATGTTCAACACCTCCACCCTGGAAATTACTGAGAGCTTGCTGGCAGCATTTTCATAGATGCTGTTTTTCCACCCACCTCTTCCACAGAAAAAGATAGGAGTATGAAAGTTCAGCGGAGCTGGTTTATGCAGCCTGTGTGAAACCAGTATCAGTCCATCTTTATTTCCCGGTGTCATGGCACACAGCACAGTGCTTGGACCCACGTGTATGACTGGGGATGAGGAAGGTGACACAAAGTACACATGCCACAGCTCTCCTTGGTGCTGTGGTGGGGTAAGAGCCCATGTCACCCTGTCCCCAAATAACCATGGTATAGGAGCACAGGTGCAGAAGCCTGTATGTGTATTACTCTCCAGGCTAGCTGAGCTGGAGGGAAGAATGACACTCTTTATACTTCAGTTATGTAGCATTTTTTCCCTCCAGCTTTTTAAATTGATGTGTTTCTGCAGGAGAAACAGGTGGTAGTCACAGCCCTCCCTCCCTCTGGAGCTGGCTGCTTGCCCAGAACAAAGCAGGTTCTTTCCAAAATGGGCAGTTTTGATAGCACAAAGTACAGTAAATCTTCAAATAGCATGATATTGTCAAGAGTGCCTTGTGCTTTGTTGGGTCCAGCTTTAAGTACTCCTTGAACTTCATATTTTGTGTCCCAGAATGGCTATATATGTACTTTATATGTGCTTCATATGGGATTCTTGTTCCTTAATCTTCACTGTACATGTACAAGATGCATGTCTTCTCCTACATGCATCACCCTGTTGCCCTACTGGTGGGACACAGCATCTTGATTAGAGACTCAAAGGTTGTTTGGTTCTGTTTTCCTGTAGCATCAGTGATTTAGGAGCTCACACAGGCAGCTGGAGAGCTCAGCTCTGCCAGGAGAGTGGCAGGGCTGGACCTTGGATGCTGGACACGGCAGTGCCTGAGCCTCTTGGCTGTTGCTATAAACTGGAGGGGGGGGTGGGGCTTGTAGATCAGCTGGGATTAATCTCTCCTCACAGTTGGGTGGCAGGAGACTTTAATCCTGAGTGGGGCTTGAGAGGAGAACTGAGCCCCACAAAGCAGAGCTGTTCAGTGCTCCTGGCAGGGAGCTGCAGGTCCCATGCCAGCAGGTCTCGTGGGTGGCTGTTCAGGCCGTGGCAGTTCATGGGGTTTGTGTATTCAGAGCATTTGTTTTTTGTGGACAAGGGCTGAACTGCAGGTTCCTTTGGTTTATCTTTCCCTCACCACAGATGCTTTGCACAGTCTGCCTTGAAGGATGCTGAGTGGCACCTGTGGTGACCTCATCCTCGGGGAAGGAGTGATGTGCCATTGCTTGGCCCTGCAGTGCAGTGACAGATGCACTGGAAAGACACTGTTATATGCTTGTGGGGGGTGTATGTTGCATTGTACACCTTCCAAACAAACCTGATACAGTCTCCACAGACTTCAGTGCAAGTTAAGCTCCTTTATCTTTTCTCTTTGGTGCATAAGCCATGTATCATTTTTAGCAGAACATGTTGTTACACAGCCCACTCCAGCTACTTTTCCCCTGGGAGGGAGGATGCTGGAATGGATGCTCTGTCACATGCTCTGATCTCCACTGTTCCAGGAGCTTATTTTGTTGTAGCCAGTTTGCCGGGTGGTGTAAGCAGATAAGCCTTGCCCCAGATCCTTGGGGAAGCACCAGTGAGACTTCCACAGTGTGGCACTGATGGTGGGGGATAGGCAGTGGACGGGCCATGAGACAGCCAGGCTCCTTTTCTGCTCCTGCCAGGCAGCCTTGCCTTTGCAGCATTCAGTCTGGTCTCCTGGAATGAATGGACAAGTCTTTCCTAGCTGTTCTCATGTGCTGAGCTTGAAGAGAGAACACTTGTTTCCTAGCCCTTGAGCAGATGACTGTTTCTTTTGTACTGCTGAATTTCTTCCCCTTGCTTTTACTCAGGATCTTCCAGTTCTCTCTGTGTCTTGTCCTTGTTGATGCTGCCTGCTAGCTTGCAACCTCCCAGGCATTTCAGTGCTCTCTGTGCCACTTCATGCATGAGAGGAAATGGCTTCAGGTTAAGCCTGGGGAGGTTTAGGTTGGATGTTAGGAGAAACTTCTTTACAGAAAGGGTTAATAAGCACTGGAACAGGCTGCTCAGGGAAGTACTTGAATCACCATCCCTGAATGTATTAAAAAATTGTTTAGATGCGATGCTTAGGGACATGGTTTAGCAGTAGGCTGGTAGAACTAGGTTAATAAAGTTAGGTTAAAGATTCGACTAGATGATCTTACAGGTCTTTTCCAACCTGAACAATTCTATGATTCTGTGGAAATGCTGAACATATCTCAAGGATAATCCTTGAGGAACTCTACCAAGGGTTACTTTCCTAGCTAATACTGCTTTTCAGTGCTGCCCTTTAGCCAGTTCCTTAGGAAGGACTTCTGGTTTTCCAATTCCAGTAGCACCTTCCCAGGGGTGTTCTATGAGGGCTCCAGACATGGCTGGTCACAAAGTATATCAGGTTGCTCCTTAAGATAGGAAATGATATCTCACGAGGGTTTTGAGTCTTTTAGTCCCTGCTGTTTGCTTGCTGCTTGGCAGTCATTGCAATGAAGGTGTCTGGCTCAAGTCCACTTTAGGTGTCCTCTTTATATCTCTCAGATGTGCTGCTTGTAGCAGGTCTTATTTTGAGGACATTTCATAGTAAGAGCCTGTATTTCTGTTAGTGTTTCTTTGCAAACAGCTTGTGCAAAACCTGTGAAACAAATGGGCTGCAGAAAGGGGCTGCAGCAGCATCAGGCTTGGTTTCCTTTTTGAAAAGGATAGAGCACTTGACCCTCTGTAGCAGTACAGACTTTAATGCTCTTCTAGTCAGGAATCCAGCCAGGACCACAACTTGCTTCAAAGCTTCTGCTGCTTGGCTTCACTGCCTCCCACACAGAGGGGGTGTGTGCAGAGGGAGAGGCTGCCCATGTATCTGCACGTTGCAAGGGTAGTTGCAGTCAGACCTCTGTGAGCCTTCTGAATAGCTCTTTTCTTTTTGACATTCAAGGATTCTCTTCTTAAATCCATTCTTGGCTGAAAGAAGAGGTTTTTACAGCATTTGAATTTTCTTGAACACTCAGATCCCTTCTTCAGAATCTAAAACTGTGCCATTCCTGTAGCACTTACTCCCTTAGGGACATATGTCCAAGAACTGACTGAAGGTTGTGTTTCAAGCCCTGGCATTTGTTACAGTCTATCTAGGGAGTTCCCAGCAGCATTGCAAATGCCTGTTGCATCCTGCAGTGCACAGCAGGTCGGGATTCCCCACGCCTTGATGTAGATGGGGTGAGTTTAGCTCACGTGGGTGGAGCAGATTTATTGTGGCCCAGGGAATCACAGCATCACCAAAAGTAGACCCAGAGCAGATCCCTCCCAGCTCAGCACGGAGCCAGAGCAGTCCAGCATGGTGCTCAGTGCTGTGTTGGGCATGTTTGCTCCATTCCTAATATTTTTCTTTTCAATTTTTCTTTCCTGCAGCTTCCTTGAAATGATGGAAGCCCGAAGTCGAGGCCACACGTCGCCACTAGCAACGAATGGGCAAAGCCCCTCCTCTGGCTCCCAGTCACCCATAGTCCCTCCGAGCTCCACATCCACTGGCAGCTCCAGCCCTGGCACCCCGCAGCCACTGCAGCCACTCTCCACAAGCTCCACCATCTCTTCTGAACCTCCCCCATCTTTCTCACCAGTGCCTGCACCTGAGGCCCAGCAGCCACACGCGCCTCCACCAGCGACCCCCTCCCCAGCCCCTCCAGCTGCAGCCCCAGCACCAAAGCGCAGCATTATTTCACGTCTCTTTGGGACATCCCCTGCAGCAGACCCTGCTCCTCCTCAGCCAGGTAGGTGTGGCATCTAGGCAGGGTGTCACCCATGGGCGTTTCTCTGTCTTCCTTTCACTTTTTCCCTGTGGGAGGCAGAGCAGGCAGGTGTCTGGAGCACAGGAGGTTCCACATAAACGTGAGGAAAAACTTCTTTACTGTGAGGGTGACAGAGCCCTGGGACAGGCTGCCCAGAGAAGTTGTGGTGTCTCCTTCTCTGGAGACATTCAGAACCCGCCTGGACGTGTTCCTGTGTGATGGACTCTAGGTGCCCCTGCTCTGGCAGGGGGGTTGGACTGGATGGTCTTTCGAGGTCCCTTCCAACCCCTAAGATTCTGTGATTCTCTGTCTGAAGTCCGCAGGCCCTCTGCCTGTGCAGTGTGCGTCCAAGCAGAGCTGCACTGCTGCTCTTTCTCCTGATGGGCGTTTTGGTTTGTCTGTGACGGGATGGGGACTGTGATCAGCCAGCTGGGTGGTGGGACTGAACACACAGGGAACACGAATAAAATAACTGTTGGCTCCTTACCAGGAGCACACATTTGTCTTGAAAAGCAAGAAAAATTGTTAGAGAACCTATTAGAAGCACTGTCTTCACAAAAGCCTGGCAGCTCAAAAGGGCTCCTGTGTGCTAACAGAACAGTGGAGTGCTGGTTTTAAAGGTCATCCAGCCAGAAATGATCACGTACATCCAGGCTCTGCAGTGGATTTGCCTCTGGGGAAATGTGCTCCTTCAGAGAAGGTCTGAGGTGGAGGGCAGCCCACCCCGACTTCTTCCCAATGCTCGTGCAAAATGGAGCAGAGCAGGGCAGCGTATGGTCCCAACCACTGCCCAATGAAGTTGCAGGGCAGAGGCATCCAGGGTTTTGTTGCCTGCACTTTTACTGAGCTGGACCTTAATTTGCCTGTCACATTCACTTTGTTGGTAAATGTAACTGGAGCTGCAGAGCTGGCACTGCCTGCAAATGATTAGCATGACTTGATTCAAATCACCCTTTGGAAATACCTTCCTTCTCAAACTGTCAATCCCTAGAGCTCACAGTCCTCTCAAGACACCCACAGAAAGAAAGGAGGAGTTGTTGGCAACACAGTTTGCAGTTTCAGATGTTGAGATCTTTCAGTTTTAGATCTGTACACAATGTTCTACATCTTGATTCCATACCAGGTATGACACAGGACACCCATTTCAGTTAGTTCGTGACTCTTCCTAGTCAGAAACAAATAAACAAAGAAGAGAAAATGTTAGAAATCCCTTGTCAATAAAAAAACCTTGGTAAGTAGAAAAAACACTAGTACCTGTGTTATAATCTTTGGGGTTTGTTGTGGTTTTTTTCTTCTTTTTAAATCTATCACTTAGCTTGAGAACTTGTTTCAAGCTTGTGGGCTGCAGTCCTGGTATCTCAAGGGTGCTTTTTAGGAGAGTTGCAAAAGGCAGCCAGGGAAAGCTGATCTGTTGGTGTTAGTAGGTTTATGTAGCAAGCTGAAAGGCTGCATCTCTACTGGAACATACCTAGGGACTAGCTAATTGGAAAGTAGTTGAAAAAGCCACTGTCACAAAGTAGTTTGTTTTTTTTTAATGGGAGCTGCTATTTAAGCTTTCCCTTGAAGTCTTGCAGTAGTAATTCTTTTGTCTGTGTTTGTTCTTACACCAACACTGCTCTATGGCACTAGTAATGGTGTTATTTATATGCAAAAGTGATCTTGAAAATTGTGCTAGGAGAGCAAAATCTAAAAAAAAAAAAAAAATCCCAAACTTGTTCACCCAAAACAAAAGAGCCTAGATGTGAATTGCAGTCTGGGCAGAAGAAGATGACTGAATATTGCAAATTCTGAAAAGGTTTTAGGCTTCTTTGTTATGCTAATTTCATGAGATTTCATCCTGAGACCTTGAAGATGGGTCACAGTGCCTCAACAAATAGACTCTCTTAAAACAAGTCTCTATTTGCCATAGCTCTTGAGGTTTTGGTTACACAGAGCATCTAAAAAAAGTTGCAGTTGAAAAAGCAAGAGGAGGTGAGTGGGTGAGCTGAACAGTCTGGAAAAGGTGAGGGGATAATGGAGGGCCATCAGGCAGGAGTGGTGTAAAATCTGGCTGTGGGATGGTCAGTTGTAGCGTTCACGGTAGAGCAGAGTCAGGCACACGCTAGAGAGTTTTTCAAACTATTTAAGAGCCGGGGTCAACCTGGCTGTGTTGTCTGTGAGTGCCTTCATGTAAGATTCTGGTTTGAGTCATACCCTTCCTCTTGCTGTGTAGCCAAGGTCCTGCTTCGTGGCTGCTGCCACCCTGGGCAGGGTAGATCTTTAAAAAGCAAATTTCTCTCTTACTTGTGGTGAACCCTGTGATTTACAGCTGCTGTTACTAACACAGATCCTGCTGCTGCCACGCCTCCCCCCCTCCCTGAAGCCCCTGCAAAAGTACAGAGTGTGGAGGACTTTGTTCCTGATGACAGCCTGGACCACAGCTTCCTAGAGGACCCAGCCCCACAGAGGAACAGGGGGAAACCACAGCCGAAACACCGTGTGGACAGTGAGAGGTAAGGAAAGGAGGATGGAGGGAGGGCAGGCTGGGGCCTGGCTGACCTGTTGAAACTGTTCAGAAAGTGATTGCAGAGCAATAAGCTGCAACCTGTGGCCAATATGGAGCACTGCTTTCCCAGCTGGGCTGTAGTCAGTCACAGCATTCACTGCCTCCTCTTTATAGAATCATGGAATCATAGAACTATTCAGGTTGGAAAAGACCCTTGGGATCATCAAGTCCAACCATCATCCCTACTCTACAAAGTTCTCCTCTAAACCATATCCACATGATACACACAGCTCCCTGGGGAAAGGGAACAGCAGTGAAAGCTGGTTTACCACCCTCCTGGTTTTGCTGGCTTCCTTTCATGCTGTGTTAAACCACTGGGTCACTTTGGGACAGGGAGGTACTTCTTTTATGGCCAAATGTGTTGAAACTTTGGAGATATTTTCCTTCTGAAACACAGGACACTTAGCAGGGATATTGTGTTTTGCCCAATCAATACTTTCCCACTGCAGAGGCCTAAAGCATGGCCAGACTCCTTTGTGGCCTGGTACTGCCACTCCTGAGCCTTTGGGGACACTCCGTGGAATTCTAGAAGGAAGAATGGAGAGGATTGTGCACCCTTGGGAGTGTGACTGCATTGTTGCCTGCAGATTCCAGAAGTCTTAGGCTGTGCCTTTATTTTTCTCTATTTCTAATGTTCCTTTCCAGAATTTACTCTCTAAATTGGAGATTTATGCATTTGATGGATGGACTGTTTGGTAGATAAGGAATGGGCTGGATGGTCACATCCAGATGGTAGTGGTCAATGGCTCATTGGCTGGATGGACATCAGTGGCAATTGGTGTCCCTTAGGGGTCTGTATTGGGACCAGTACTGTTTCATATATCTTCATCAGTGACATAAACAGCAGGATCAAGTGCCCCATCAGCAAGTTTGCAGGTGGCACTAAGGTTAGCGGTGTGTTTGACATGCCTGAGGGACTGGATGTCATTCAGAGGAACCTGGACAAGCTCACAAAGTGGGCCCATGTGAACTTAATGAGGTTGGTCAAGGACAAGTGCAAGGTCCTGCACCTGGGTTGGGGCAACCCCTGGTATCTACACAGGCTGGAGGATAAAGGGATGGAGAGCAGCCCTGGGGAGAAGGACTTGGGAGCACTGGTGGATGAAAAGCTGCACATGAGTTGGGAACGTGCGCTGGCAGCCTGGACAGCAAAGCCTATCCCAGGCTGCATCAACAGCAGCGTGACCAGCAGGTCAAGGGGTGGGATTCTGCTCCTCTGCTTCAGTTTGGTGAGACCCCTCTGCAGGGCTGGGTCCAGCTCTGGAGTCCCCAACACAAGAAGGACATGAAGCTGTTGGAGCAAGTCCAGAGGGGGCCATGGAGATGATCCGAGGGTTGGAGCAGGGCCTGCAGTGACAGGACAAGGAGTAATGGTTTTAAACTAAAAGAGGGGAGATTTAGACTAGATATAAGGAAGAAATGTTTTGCAATGAGGGTGGTGAGACACTGGCCCAGGTTGCCCAGAGAGGTGGTGGATGCGCCATCCCTGGAGACATTGAAGGTCAGGGTGGATGGGGCTGTGAGCAGCCTGATAGAGTTGAAGATGTCCCTGCTCACGCAGGGGTGTTGGACTAGATAATCTTTAAGGTCTCTTCCAACCCAAACCAGTCTGTGATTCAGTTATTCTATCCTCCAAATGGCAGAGCTCTGTGCTTATGCTGGAGGCTGGAATTTATTTTTTAATTGCCTTTTCTGTTTTTTTCTTTTCCTGACTCTGATGCTTTTAACCAAATAAAGGGAAAAGGAGCCGTGTATTCTGCATTGCACAGAAAAGAGGGTGTGTAGCAAGCTGTCTGAAAGCAGACTGTCACTTCAGAGGTGACCTAAGCATACTCACAGGCTCTGCATCCCTCTGCTTAGCGTAGCCCTTGCCTGCTGCCTGTTGTCATCTACACTGGATTAACCAGGAGGGTAATTAAATGGTGATACAGCTCATCTGTGAGTGCGGTGGATTCTGCATCTTTTGACATCTCTGTCATCATGCAGTTCTCTAGTTCAACCACAACAACTTGAAATCAATGCTGGGTGTGAGGCTCAGTGCCTGTCTAATGCAGGTCAGCCTGAATCATCATCCCTTGTGATGATGGAACATGTGGCAGTTTTATTAATTAAAAAAAATAAGGAAGGGAAGGAAAAAAAGTGGTAGATGCTTGAAGCCTGCTGGCTTACAAAGCAACTCGCTTGCAGCTGTGGCTGAGCTGGAATATTTTTCTGTGCTTAACAAGGAAATGTCAAGAGAGCCAAGCCTGGCCTTCCTGGGGTTTGCTGAAGGGCTGGGTCCTGGTCTGCCCTCAGAGCTCTTCTGCAGCAGTTCTTGCTGCAGGTAGAAGGTTGGGTATTTAACAAAGGTTTCCCTTCTCCAGAACATCAGTTATTGGAAGCAGTGTTAGACTGTACAGAAAGCCAAACATCTTTAACAGTGTTGCAGGGGCACTGCTCCATGGTTGTAGAGGTGTCACATTCTTGGCTGCTGTGGTGCCCCTTGGCACTCTGCTCCCAGCCTTGGCAGTCTTCCACTGTGTATGAGCTGGTAGGGGCAGAGACACCTCTGGGCTCCTTCAGAAAGGACTGTCATTCAGAGCTCCATCCTTTGATACCAACAATAACAATCTGCAGCTAAAGAGCTCTCCTTCTCTAGAAGACCTTGCAGTACGTCCCTGCAAGTTCAGATACTGATTATTTCTCTGCAGCTTGGCATCCATGTCTTGCCCTGGTTTCTTGTGTAGTTCACAGTTTCTCAGTGGTCTGGCAATTTTACCTTCTGTTTCTTGCCAAGAAAAGCCCACCATAATAAGCCAGATCTGCTGATATTCAGAGATGTCAATGTGTTCTAACCGTCACCTGCAAAAATCGGTTTCCTTCAGGATGCCAATTACAACCCTGCAATGCCCAGGAGCAACATAAGAATTCTGTAAGCATCATCCATAATAATCAGCTTCTACTGCAGTGAGTAGGTTGTTGTAGCTGCAGAAATTTATCTCTGATCTAAAGAACACAGAAGTTTTCCTGTGAAACCATTGGAGGTGTTAGTGGTTTTAAAAAATAAAATACTGATCAGGCATGCTGTAGTGTCACCTTTACCTGTCCTCCCTGGAATCCTCACCCATCAGCTCATAGTTGGCTCCTCATCCAGCCCCAGGCAGAACTCTGTGCACTCCCTGCTCTCTCATGCAAAGAACAGCTCCTGGGGGAAAAGGGGAAGGTCTTGTTCTCCTTGTTGGAAGAAGGATGTTATGCTGAACTGCTTCCTGAACTCAGGGGTATGTTTGCTTCCATCTGTAAGATCTTGCTTGCTTTTCTTTTCTGAGCTTCAGATTTCAAGGTCTGGTATTTCTTGTGTGTTTTACAGATGTGGGGAATTCTGGATTTTTTCTCAGTGATGTGTGAACTTTTCCCAGTCCCTGCTCCGTAATGTCTCTGAACAGTGAAGCATGGAGCTGTAATGTTAGAAAGAAACCACTTTTTTTTTTCTCCTGAAGTGTTCTAGCAGTGAGGAATCTGCCCATGCCTGTGGAACAGGGCAGCTCATGCCTGTGGAACAGGGCAGCTCTTGCCCAAAGATCAGGCACTGCTGAGACTTTCCACACTTACTGACATCTCTTGGTGTTGCTAGAGCTAAAACCTAGCACAGACCTATGGAGATAATGGAGTCCTGGGTTTTGTTTGGTAGCACCTTATGGTTCTGTAGCTTGCAATAAAGAGAACTCCATGAATCAGTTTCCTGGGTGGTTAATTAGGAAGACAGCTCAGTCTCCCAGTTTGCTGTTTCAGAACTGAATTTGCTGCTTTTCAGCCTGTTGCTCTGAGCCAGCATGTGTGGCTGCACCAGAGGAGCTGATCTTGCTCCGAGTTGGCTCCCCTTGTCCCTCCTGCAGACCAAGGGAGGGAGGCTGAGGATGCTGTTTGGTTCGTACTAGAAGACCCCTATCTCCTAGGTATAGTCATGCAGGCTCATCCCATGGCAAGTGATTCCCTCAGCTTATCTGCTTTATTGGAGTTTGGGTTTTTCGTCTTTCTCTAGCTCCAAAACCCAATGTGGTGGCCAGAGGAGGCTGCTCTTGGGGCTGGCTCTGCACAGCAGGGCTGGAGTCAGTCAAGCATGGTTGGAGACAGTGTGCTCAGGTTGCAGCAGGATTTGTGTCATCTCCAGCAGCCACTCTGTGTGGATGACCGAGGGCTCGCTGAGGAAACCCCGACCTGCTCTTTGATCAGTAGCTCAGACACAGGCCTTGGCCAGCGTGGTTGGTGTTGGTGGGTACCTGTGTCTGCAAACACTTTGGCTCAGCACTAACACAGGCTTGGCAGCTCATCAGGTGTTGGAGAGTGGTGGAATGTGCTTGTTTTTGCATGCTCTGAATTTCTTCCAGCTGGAACCTCAGGACCACAAGCTGATACTAATTTTGCATTGTCAGACCTTGTTTATACTGCAGCAGTGATTCTCCTGACATGTATTCACTCCATTGCTTTGCTCTTTATCTGTCGCTCAGCAATTTGTGTGGAAGTTATGGATGGAGGCAGCATATTCACTGCAAAGGGAGGTGACCCACTTTGTGTGGGAGGGTATGCACACGTGGATTTCTGTTCAGACTGGGAATGTTTGAAAGGCTGCAAGTCTTGCATGGTGTGTGGTGGAACGACAGTGGCAGCAATCTCTGAAGAGTCCCCATGCTTAATAGAGCAGTGATGTGTTAAAGAAATGCAGTGTCACTACTTCAGAGTAATATTCTACCATTTTTAGATGCAACTCCATTTTCTCTTCAGCTCATTTCAAGAGGAAACCCTGCCAGTGTTTCACAGACCTCAGAAATCACTCGTTCCAGCCTTCTCCTTTGTGTGGGATGAGCTGTGTGCTTCCTTTCTGGCTCAGTATTGAGAGCAGCAGTGCTAGTGATGAAGAGGCACTTCAGCAGCTTGGCTCTGCTGAGCTGGGAGCTGTGCTGAGAGGCCTGGAAACAGAGGGATCCAAACCAAAAGGAGGAGAGGGTGGATGTTGGCCCTGTTTTTAGCCTTCTGACCCAGACAGGCATCAACTGTAATCACTCTCAATGTGCTGCACCAGTTGTCAGAAACACAGTCCCATTTCTCACAAAGAACTGCATTATCTATTGATGATTTATTCATTCTTTAAAACTAACTTGTAAACCAGAAGAGGCAGATTGAGGAGCACAATCATCCAGACTGAGGTAGGACTTCAGCGTCTCACATCCCACCAGCACACCATCCTTCACTCTCTTCCAGTGCTGGCTGTGTGCTAGTGACTGGGAACACCACCTTCTTCCACATTAAGGGTTTTAGGCTTCTGTGATTCCTTTTGTGCCTCTAGAATCTAACCTGTTCCAAGCTATAATAATTTTTTTTGTCTCTGCATAACAATGGAGGCTGCATTTGTACAATCCCTATTGAGTCATTAAAAGGACAGTGGCTCTTGTGTTGGTCAATTATCAGGAAGGAGCTGGGAATCTGTTGCAGATAAAGCAAACAGAATGAGGAAGGATGATACAAAGGCTCATCCATTGAGGCTGGGGAAAGTATCTGTATTCCTGATATGAGCAGTTCCTTCAGAAAGTATTACACTTGTTGAGTCCTGGGGACACTCAGACAAAAATCCCCAGCTGATAATTTCAGCTGCAAAGCTATCTATCAGGATGTCTCTGAACACCAAACATCCAGGTAGTCTGACAGCCACCTAGCTCTGAAAGTGTGTCCTTGGGTTAATTTAATTTGGGAATGTTAAAGCATGGTTATGCTGTCTGTGTAGCTCTCTGCTTCAGGGAGCTCCAGAGAAAAAAATCATTCCAGGAAGCTCATAGCTGCAAGTAAATTCCCACAGTAGTGGCAGTAGATGATCAAGTTTAATTACTGGATGTGGGGATTAAGGCAAGCTGTTCCCACAGCTTAATTGGCTGATCCTTGCATGTTGGACCAGAAATGTTCTGATATAGCTGAAGCAACAGGCTCACCTTTTCCAGCCACTTATTTTCAGCTTGAGCAGTAGCAGCCATTGTGTGCCACATCCTTCTGTGTCCCATTTTGTCCAGGGCTTGTGCCACAGGGTGCAGGGCCAGCCTGAAGGGGTAGCTGGGCAGGGGAAGGCTGGCAGTACAGCTGCCCCAGACTGAGGGACACTGACCCTGAAGTTGGCCGGAAAAGCCAGGTAAGGAACAGCCTGCTTTCAGGGATGTCTGCTTGTCTGTCCTAGCCCATCCTGCAGCTGCAGTGTCTGATCATTGTCTGTTTTGCAGCGATGGAGAGGTGCCTGGGGGGAACCCCATGGTGGCAGGTTTCCAAGATGACCTGGATCTGGATGACAGAATCCCCAGCAGACCTGTGCCAGCAGCTGAACGGGTGCCCAGCAAGAATGTCACTCTCTCCAGTGAGGAGGAGGAGGAGCTGAAGGACTCTAAGGTTGTCCTCATACCTGATGAGGACATCGACACAGAGCAGGAAAAAAAAAGGTACAAAGCACAGCCTGAAGTGTGGGATTGTGCTGGGAAACTTGGGCCTCTTCTCAGTCCTGTCACTCACTTCTGTGCAGCCTCTGGGAAATCTCCATGACTCCCTCAGCCTGTTCCTCAGCCCTAAGCTGGGGATGTGTTTGTTTTAGCTGGGGCAGCTTTCTGCAGGGGTTTCTGCACCATCCCGGGGCAGCACATCTCTGAGCGCTGTGCTACTGCGGGTTTCTGCTGGGGAATGGCCTGGTCTTTTTCTCAAGTTTGAGCAAGAGGCTGTAGCAGAGTAGCTGAATGTCTGTTGGTAGCAGTGTGAAGGGAAGAGTTGAATCTTTTGGTGAATGGAGTGGAAGTCATTCACCACACCATGTGCTGCAGAACAATGAGCTGGATCATGTTCTCCACGTACCACATCAGTCAGGCATGGCCTGCTGGTGCAGGCATCACCTGTGCATCCACAGGGACACAAGGGTCATCTCCAGCTTCTTGAGTCAAACTGTGACAGAGGTATGTGTTTGACCTCACACTCCCCTAGGATGAGATGCACATCCTATTGAGATGCACACTGCAGCCCTTGAGGCAAGCTCAGCTATTAAGTGGTCACTGCTTTGTTTCACAGAGTGGGAGTGTGTACAGGCTCTGACAATTTGTTTCTTTCTTTTCAGGTCTTCCAGAAATTCTCTGAAACCACAGAGTGAAGCAGTTTTGACCAAAGCAACTGACTCGAAGCCTCCTGACAGTTTACCTCCACATGCTGGGTCTGAAAGAAACAGCAGCAGCAAGGTCAACACTAGCCTGCCAGCTGCTGCCACTGCCACCCCAGCAGCAGTCCAGGCCCCAAAGACCACTTCCCAAAGCAAAGGACATGCTCTCAAGCAGAAAGTGGTCAAAGGCGAAGAGCCTGAGGAGTCTGACAGTGACCAAGAGGGACCAATAGCTACTCAGATGCTCTCATTTGTTATGGATGACCCAGACTTCGAAAGTGAAGATTCTGACAGCCAGAAGAAGAAAATGGTAAATAACATGGATGAATGGCTGTGCACTGCTACAGAGCTGAGCTTAAAGTGTTGAGGCATCTCATGGAGCAGAGCTTTCATCTGCTCTCATCTCTCAGGAGCAGTCCCAGCAAGTCAGGTGCTGAGCAATCTGGAGAGATTTGGTATAAGCACAAACCACTGATGGCTGGTTGTTGAAGCCACATGGCAACAAGGTTTGTGTTTACAGGTTTTAATGTGCTGTTTATTCTCAGGAAGTCCGAAGCATGGTCAGTCCAGCAGTGTGGAAGGTACAAAATACAAAGCTGATAGTTTTCACCCAAAGCTGAACATGTGGAAGTGTGTGTAGAGAGAGAGAATAAGTGAGTTCCTTACAGTCAGTCCAGCAATCAACGGGTCATAATGAAATTTGCTTGGCAAGGCTCCTTGCTGAAGTAGGAAAATCTGCTGGAGAAGGACTTCCCAGAACAGCCAGGTTAGCTGTAATGTCTCTGCGAGGTTGCACATGTGGGCAGCTGCCAGGTGCTGCCTGCAGCTGTCTGCTCTAGCACAGGGTGCACCAGGAGCCCCTCTGCACCCAGCACGTACTAGAGATGGAGAAACAGCAAACATCTTCTCTGGGCTGGTAGGAACCTGCTCTAGATACCTCTGATTTCAGTGATCCAAATTCGCAGCCAGCAAAATGATCTCTAGAAACTGCTCACTGGATTTAGGATGGGGAACTGCTGTTCAGGGGTACCCCTGGTGTCTGGGTTAGCTGGTGTTCAGGAGTGGTTTATGTGTTTGCACCATTCCAGAATCCTGCAGAAAGGACGATTGTCCCAGTTTCTTTGACCTTGCCTGTGTGTCATGCTGTTTATTAAGTAATTTTCCATTCATTTAGCATTTTCACTACCTGCTTTTCCTGGCACTTCATTATGAAAGCAAAAGTATTTGGAGCAAGTTTACTTCCCGTGCATGTGATTATGAGAAACGGGATCTGTGAGGGAGCTTGTGTCAGGGAGATGCCCCACAGCATGTGAGTGATTTTCAAGTCCAAGGTTTGCTGGTCAGGCAAAGTGGTAAAACCCCCCCATGAGCAAGGAGGAGGGAGCATCACCTGGGCCAGCAAGAGAGCCAGGTCAGCGTGGAGGACATAAGAAAGGATAGACAGTGAATTCTGAAGAGGAGCAGGGGGCAGGTATCACAAGATCGTTAAACTTGATATCCATTCCTATCATGCGGAGACAGAGGGGGTTTGGGTGATAACCAGTCTCTGCAACATCCTGATTTGTAGCCCACATTAAAGGGGGCAGATTTGCCCAAGGAGCACATTCCCTTTTGACTCAATGAAGGGATTTATTCTGCAAACCCAGACCACTTCCTTGGCCCTGCTGTGTGCTACCTCTGATACACAAGCAAGACACCACAGTGTGACGCAGGAAAGAGGTTTTGTCTGTCAGGTCTGGAGAGGAGTTTTCAGCCTATCTGATTTGGTTTTCCCCAAAACAGAGTTGCCTCTCTAGGGCAGTTAGGTGCTGATGCTGTAGAGCTAACACAGTTGAAGGTCTCATTTAATTCCTTTACATCAGAAATTTGATTTTGGTAGCACAAATGTTGTTACCAGAGCTTGCTTTCCAGTACCAGTGCTACTGAGATGTTTTACTGAGGCAAGAGATAGATATCAAGGTCATTGTTTTCCAGGCAAGAGCAGATCAGTTTAGCTACCATTGCCTCCCTCCTCCCCACCTGCTGACATTGACATCTTTGTATATAAAGTGCTCAGAGATCTTGGCTGAAAGATTTGTCTGTGTTGTCTGCCTTTTCTTGTCTCTAGGATGAATTCCCAGTCCGGGAAGATCTCTCTGAAATATCTGATGATGATACCTCATTAGCAAAGCCACCTCAGCCTGTGAAATCAACAGTCCACTCCTTTAAACTGAAAAATGACTCAGATCTCTTTGGTTTGGGTTTGGAGGAAACTGGTCCCAAGGAGAGCAGCGAGGAAGGTAAAAGTCACACCTTATTTCCACTCTTGGTGTTTTTGTTTGTCAGGCATCTGGTTTTTTCCAGAATGGTTCCAGGGTATAAGCAAGCCACTTGTCACCAAATAAAATACCCTTAACTTCATGCAGTGCCCTGTGTGAGTTTATAATGTGGTTTAACACAGCATTGATAACTTTTAAGTTTTTTCCCTATGGGGAGGAGAGGAACTGGGCTCCTCCATGGCATCAGCCATGTATTTTTTCTGAGCCAGCTGGAAGCTGGAGCACATCTTTCACAAGCTGCTTCTGGATGAGGCTTCTGGCTTAGCCTTGCACGCCTGGGAAGTGGTTCTCAGCATTGCAGTGTCCACCCCCTCAAGAATTTGGAATGATTTACCAAAATGCTCTGACATACTCTGCCAATTTGCTCTTCTATTTTTGGGAAAGGTGAGGTGGGGTTCTGATCACAACCTAAGCATTCCTCAAGCTTTTTAGTTTTTTTTTCCTTCCCCTGAGGGAGCACATCTCCCTTCCACAAATAATTTCTGCTTTCTTGGCATTACTGCAAAGCAACTTCCTATAGATCTGCCCCTGGTGTCACCACGAAAGACGAGAAGTTAAAGACTGAAGGGGAGAAAAAGCTGTAAGCAGCACCAGAGAGAGATTTCTTTGAATAGCTGTTCCAAAAGTGTAAGCAAAGTGTCACAGGCTGTGATGGCTTCATCAGCTTGTCACTTTGAGTGGCTGAACAGCACAGCTTGAAATAGCTAGAAGTGCATCTGCAGAGGCCCAGGTCAATAATTTAACTTCAGTTTAGCATCTTTATTAATTCATACGGCTTCCTCCTATTTCCTCTTTCTGGGATTAATATAAAAACATGTCTTGGTACTCAGTTGGACCTTGACCAGCAATTAGACTTCCCTATGACTGACTTGTGTTTTCAGATCAACTGAGGAAAAGAATGTGTAGGTAAGACTGGCAATCAGGTACCACCCATGAAACCTGGTGCAGTTGTAAACCCTCCTGTGGAACAGCCATGTAGACGCAGTCCTGTTCAAAGAGTCATTGTGCAAAGGCAGTGCAGCCTAATTAGCAGCCAAGTCATCAGCCACAATTACCTGGGACAAACAATTTCACAGTGATGGACTCAGTACAGTGAAAGCAGCCACCCCTGTTGAGCTGCAGCACTGACAGTTTGGCCTTGTGGAGCTGTCATTTCCATGCACAGTTTGAAGAACAGCAAGTACAGCCTGCCTGGCTGCTCCCATCTGTCCACTCTGTGTCCTGCCATTGCTAGGGACTCACAGAAGCACAAGTTGTGCCTGGTGGGATTTCTGTCTGCCCTCGAATATTGTGGAGTCAGAGGGAAATCGTTCCCAGGACCTCTTATTTAGTCCTGGAAATAATAATCCAGTCCCAAGTTGGCCCTTGGCCCAGTTTTAGAGCTGGTCTCTGCATTTGTTTCTTAGTAGCTGTGATACAGTGAACATCCAGGTCAGTGTTCCTAACACAGAGTAACATATATAGTAAAAGGCTTGTAATTAAACTAGATGTATCTGGTGAAGTTTGGGTGTGACTGCTGGGGCCTGGGTTGGTTTCCAGAGGGGTGCAGTTTGCCCTGGGCAGTTGGGAATGCCTTTGCCTTGGGCTCCAGGATGGAGCATTTTGTTCTCAGAAATCAGGGCAGGGCAGAATTGCCTGCAGTTCAAATTGATTAATAACAATGTTGTGGGGTCTTTTTTGTTTGTTTGAACAGATAAACAGCCTTCTAAGGAGAAAAAGAAGAAGAAAAAGAAGAGCAAAGAGGTACTATTTAATTCCTCAGACCTGACCTGCCATATTATCTACCAGCTAAGGAGACGGTTGTCCTTCTACAGAGCACTCTGTGTGTCTGATGGACTTCCTCCTGTCCCCCATCCTGCAGCCAGATCTGTCTCCCAGGGTCTGCAGACCATTAACCACTTTGCAGCTTAAAAACGGTATTTTAGAGCAGCTGAATTTTGAAAAAGCAGTCTGTGAGTTTGTAAAACACAGGATCCAATAGAGCAGTGCATCTCTGCTGGGCTGAGCCTGTTGATAGCACCATGACTTTTTCCGAGCAGAGGGGTGTCCCTGACAGACCTCATCACAGGCAGCAAGGGAAGTCTGCAGGAGGCTTTGTCTTTGACATTTCTGCCTGTCCAATACTGTGGTATTCTGAGGCACAAAGTGCCTGACAGACCACTGCTACATGTAAACCAGATGGTCTTTCTTCTCTTCAGTCCAAACTCACAGAAGGATCTTCTGGAATTAGCTCCACGCCAGCCTTGCTAGTAGATGCTTCACCCTAAGTAAGGTTCCTGTCAGAGCCAAGTTTCAGGGTGATCTAAGCTGGGTTACTGGTGTGGTCGGACGATTTACTAATAAAAATCTTATCATTTCTCAGGAAGAGGAGAAGTCTGTGAAAAAGAAGAGCAAACACAAGAAGAGCAAAGAGAAGGAGGAGAGCAAAGAGGAGAAAGATAAAAAGAAAAAGAAAAAGAAGAGCAAGGAGAAAAACAATGAGATAGATGAACTTGAGGCTTTTCTTGGAGGAGGAGGAGCCAGCATGAGCAAGCCACGAGGAGGAGGGGACTATGAGGAGCTGTAGGCTGCGGGTACACGCAGTGGACTCTCCTGTCATGGCTGTCTCCATCCTTTCTTACGAGTCACACCAGGACAGGTGCAGATGTATAAAGCTTTGGCCATTTGCCATATATCCTCTCAAACCAGAGCTGGCAAAACAAAAGCTTTGCATCTGTGTGTGCTGTTCTAGTGCATTCGTTACACAAAGAAAATCCAGCTGAGATGTACTTGAGCAAGGGGAAGGTTCAGTGCACAGTTCCCAGGCTCGCTTCCAGGCTGTCATTTTTTTCCTTCCAGAGATGCCCTGTGGGGCAGCTGGCAGGGTGTGGGAGGCAAAGGGACCTGCCTTCTGCTCCACCCCTGCTAAATTCCACTCCTGCACACCCGAAATTCCTACCTTGTTAAGAGGAGTGCAACAAAACATGCCGCATGAACGCATCGTGCCCGCCTGTCTGAAATCTTTAACTTTTTATCCTTCCTATTTTTTTAATGAGAAAGGTTGTATTGGCCATTGCTCCACCCAGCAGTTCATGAGCTTTAAATCAAGCAGATCATGCTGTGGGTGCAGCTCTAAAACCACAGCCAGAGGGCCAGAGTGAGAGAGAGCGCATGTGATTTTGGAGTCCTGTGAACGGGACCTTTCTGCACAGCAGCTTAATTAGCACTCACTGGTGCTGCTGTTGGAATTCATGATGTCCCATTGATTTCCGTGGCCCCAGTGTCTCAGACACTACATGTAAGCTGCTATGCAGTTTGGGAAAACAATGCAAAGTGCAAAGTTAACCTGAAGAAGAGAGAGAGAAATCTGTGCTTTTCTGCATTTCCCACCCCTTGAATTTGCATATACTAGAATCCACTCCCTTCAGTACCTCTCAGGGACATGACTCTCATGTGGAAATGAAGATATCCAGAGCTTCAGAACTGTCTGCAGGGAAGTGTTGGCATGGTGAGGGATTTGCTCCTCAGGTGTTTCACAGTCATGCTGTAAAACATGGTCTGCCTCTACATGGAGAGGGACACCCAGTGTAGCTCAGATAGTGTCACTCTGGTCCAGCTTCTGCCTGTACTGCAGCCATGTTCACAGGCCAAGCCTCCCAGCAGCCAGTGTGTTGCTTTTCCCTGCCCCAGGTGGAGAACCTCCTCCCATCCCATGTGTTTGGGAAGCCTTTCAGTTTTTGCTTTGAACACAAGCTCATGGTTGGTGCCTGCTCAGCAGCATCAGGCTGGGCACTACAGGGCAGCCCCTCACACTTGCCTGGCTCTCAGTGAGCAGCCCGTATGTCTGATGGAGCTCGTTAGTTCTCCCTGCCCAATTCTGGTTTGGTTCTGGTGTCCCTTGTGCAGCTCAGGCAGTGGAGCTCTCTCAAGGATCTGTGCATTCCGTTACTCTGTGGCTTGCAGGTTGATTTGTAGTTTGGTTTTGTTCTCCCTCTCCCCTTTCTCTTCTGAAATGTCAACGATGAAATCCAAGCTGAGGTTTCCTTCTACATCCCTATAAAGCTTTTTGTTCTGTACTTTTGATCCGTTATCTGCTCCAGGGTTGTCTTGAACAGCAGGCAGTTAACCTGCTTCATTTTTCTTTCCCCCCCTCCCCCCCCCAGCCCCCAAAATGCACCTGTAACTGTTTTCCTACAAAACAAACCAGGGTTTTTGCTACATCACCAGTATGTTGTTCAGGGCTGTTTCCCATTAGCATTTGCCAGCTTCTCCGAGCACTTCATGTGACACTTTGGGGAAATTGCATGGGACAGTTCAAACTTTGCACTTTTGGGGAGGAAAAATTGGATTGGGTTGTGGTTTTGTGCCCTCTCCTACAAAAGGGGAGGCAGGCCCTGGAGCCTCAGCTGGCTGCGTTCGAAAGGCACTTCTGTTCTGTGAAGATTTTGGGTCATGTTCCATTTTGCATCGAAAAAAACCTGGTACAATCCATTCTGACTATAAATCTGTGTTGTACAAACATGTTCTGCCCGAGCTCGGGAGCTGCCTGTGCCTCCAGGATGGTGTCCCAGAAGGACATCCCCCTGCCCCTTCCTCACCCTGTTGCATTCCTGCACTTGGTGGAATAGGGCACTGAGTTAAAAAGCATTCAAAACAAAAAAAAATTGAATGTAACACTGACCCGTGTTGCCCAGAGAGGTGGTGGATGCCCCATCCCTGGCAGCATTCCAGGACAGTTTGGACTGGGCTCTGAGCAACCTGTTCTACTTGAAGATGTTCCTGCTCACTGCAGGGGAGGTGGACTACATGATCTTTAAACATCCCTTCCAACCCAAACTATTCTATGAGTCTATAAAAACCTTAAGTTTTTTCCCCAAAACTAAGGTCAGACCTGAGAGAGCTGCTGTTCCATGCAGCGTCAAGAGAGACACTGGTTTTACTCAGCTCTGCTTCCTTGCAGGGACAGCTCTTGGTGAGCAGAAGGTGCTGAGTCCCCTGATGTTGGCTTAGGTTTGTATGTCACCTGGGCCAGATTTGACCACCATAGGAGCCTTTACACTCCCTGCTGCTGGTGTTCCTTGTCAGTGCAAAGAGCTGAGACAAAAACAAGCGAAGATGAGTCATTGCATTCCAAAATACTAATTTAAAAGAGAAAAGCAGATGCAGAGATTCTCTTTACTTACACCAGAGCCCCTGGAGGATGTCTGGCATGTTTTGCCTTTGGCAGCAAGACCAGAGAAGTCCTATCCTGGGGTTGAAGCAGGAGTGTGGAGGGGAATAGCAGGAAAGAGCTTTTTAGGCTTAGACTTCTTCCTTTTTCAGGCAGTGCTGAACTGGTTAGGGCTCAGTATGAGGTGTAATCCAGTGCCAGCAAGTGTGAGTTAGGGGAGAAAGGAGCAGACCTTGCTTGAGCTGAGCTCTCCCCTGCCCAGTCTTTCGAATTAGCTAAATATAAAAAGCATGTGTACGTGCCTGTCATTATGGGGAAGCTTCTGCAGGATCACATTGATATAAATAGTTCCTGTTAGCATCTCTAGAGGTACCAGTGTATTTGCTTTTGGGTTTATCAGTCATCCATGAAAAAAATACAGAGCTTGAGGCTGGAGAGCTGCAATTTCTTGCAGTTAATGGTGGCCAAAGCTGCATGCTGTACAAGGTCTCGCTTGGTTTAGAGCAGCAGGAGGGAGAAGTGCATCCTTAGAGCTGTGTTTGTAGCCTGACAGCTGGACTGAGCTGACCCAGGGGCTACTGCTGGAGGCACACACCTGAAAGCTGTCTGCCTGCCCCCCTGCCTGCTGGCTTTGAGATCTGCAGGGCCCTCGGCCACTATAGGACTGCACCTTTCGCTGCCCCTGTGCCAGCTTGAAGCCAGAGCATTCCTGGGAAGTCATGAGAGGTAACTCCCAGGTCCCCCCTGTTCCCGCCTGCTGTGTTTCCAGCCAGGATGGCTCTGCTGCTGACTGAGCTCCAGGGGTGAGAGCTGAGGGGCAGAAGTTAAGCACAGGCTGGTCTGGCAGCCCTCCAGGAGGAGAGGGCACTCCACGTTTGTCCCTCTTCTGCAGGAGTCTCTGTGTTGTGGACACTGTGTCTGGTGTCCCAGCTGGGACAGCTGGGCTGTGCTGTGACCCAAGACATGAACAGGAGCTCTGCACCCAGCCTGTATTTTGGGTCATTCTTCCTGTCCATGGAGTGGGATGATCCAGCATGATGGTTCACAGCTCCTGTCACTCTTGACAGCTCCTGGTGTGTGACGATGCAGCTGCTGTGACATGGGTGAAGTCATACTCCCAAGAGCAGACACATTTTGGCCTCTGCAGGCACCATGGCTTACATTCTGTGCCAGCATCCCTGTGGCTCCCAGCTGGGAGCTGCTGTTAGTGAGACCTTCCAGCTCACCCACACCCAAGTGGCCTGGAGCTGGATCCTCTGTGCCTGTGCATCCTCTCCCTGTGGTTCCTCCTCTGCAAGGGCAGTGTGTTCACAGCATCTGTCTCCTGATGGCCCAAGCCACTGTAGCACAGGTAGCAGTCCCTGCTTGCTAAAGATCTTGCTCATGTTAATCTGTGCTCGTGGCTGTCACAAAATTCATCCCTGCAAGAGAATCAAGCTGCTGCTCAGCTGTGTACCCAAGCCCTGCATGGCACAGCCTGTGCCAGAAGGACCGTGTCTCCTGATACCCAGCCTGGGGCTTCCTCCACCATTGGTCAAAATACCAGGTGGGAAACCAGCACAAGGACAGACTGACCAGTCCTTGCAGCTCCCACCCCAGCCCAGCTTAGTTTCCAGTGTCCATCACTCCTCTGCCTGGAGGCTCAGGAGCTGCCTGCTAATTGCCATTCAGATTTATTCCTGGCCAATTTATGCTTATTTGTTCCATTGTCAACAGTTGTTTAAATCCTGCTCCCCCTCCCAGCCCTGTGCAGAGGGGCTTGTATCCCTGCTCCACTTGTGTCCTGCTGGACAGGCTGTGCCAGCAGCCATCCTTGGCACTGGCTCCCCTTAGAGGTCACTGTTCAGTGGCCGTGCCAGTCTGCATGGGTTCATGGCAAGGCTGGTACTTGATGGTTCCCACATGATCCGTCTCTCCCTGCACCCTATGGTGGGACCTGCCACTTGCAGCCAGCAGCTGGCTCACCAGTGCACCAGGTCTCTTCATCGTTGCCCATGATGCATGACAAGGGCCAAAAGCAAGGAGAGCAATGATCTGCCCTTTGAGGGAGTCAGCTTCACCCTGTTTCTGTTGCTCCTGCAAGGTTCTAACAGGTTTTCCCCTGGCTTGTCAAGGCCTGGGGTGGGAATTTGCATCCTTCCCTTCAGCAGGGAATGAATCACAGGCAGGGACACCTCCCACTAGTCCAGGTTGCTCCAAGCCCCATCCAACCTGCCCTTCAACACTGCCAGGGATGGGGCAGCCACAGCTTCCCTGGGCAACCTGGGCCAGTGTCACCACCCTCACAGGGAAGAATTTCTTCCTAATATCTCACCTAAACCTCCCTTCTTCCAGTTTTAAACTGTTCCACCTTGTATCACTCACTCACTGCCCTTGTCAAAAGTCCCTCCCCAGCTTTCTTGGGGCCCCTTCAGGCACTGGAAGGTGCTCTAAGGTCTCCCTGGAGCCTTCTCTTCTCCAGGCTGGACACCCCAACTCTCCCAGCCTGGCTCCACAGCAGAGCTGCTCCAGCACTCCCATTATCTCTGTGGCTCCTCTGGACTTGCTCCAACAGCTCCATGTCCTTCTTGTGTTGGGGACCCCAGAACTGGACCCAGCCCTGCAGGGGGGGGTCTCACCAGAGCAGAGTAGATTCTGCTTCTTGGCAAGACCTTAGTGCTTGCTTGCCCTCCTGGGATGTCCCTGAGCTCAGGGATTAGTGATTCTGGGGAAATCCTGCAGTAGGATGGGCTTAGGGGCTGGTTGCTGTAACCTAGCAACAGTCTCAATCATGCCATAATATAATTAATCCAGTGTTGGCTCAGTCTGCTGCTTAAAAGATACCAGGGCAAGTGGTTGAGCCTTTTTAACTTGTGGGTTTGCTTCCAAAACAAGTCTTCACCATCTCAGGCATGACGCACGTGTTCCTGGCCCTGGTGCAGCTCGCGGTGAGTATCCAACCTTTGTCTTTCAACCACTACAGGGAGGTGCTGAGCAAAAGGAAACGGTCCCTGGGCACATTCAGAATGGGTCTGGTAAGCTCAGGCCAGGTGAGATGGGGCATGGTCAGCTACAGCTGTGGGTCCAGGCATGGAGCAGCCTGTGGGAAACCAAGGCAGTGTTCCAGGTTAAGGCAGGAGGTGCACATACCATGTGTGCTGTGCTCAGAGCTGGGTGCTGCCCTGAGGCACCAAGCCAGTCTGAGAACTAGAACTCCTGGTGATCTCCAAATTGTTGGCAGTATCCAACCCTAGAGTGGGCGCAGTGGTGTGGCTTTCTGTCACCGCAGAGGTGAGATGAGGGGAGGAGGAGAAGGGTGCTGTGTCTCCTGTTGCTGGAGGACACCTGAGATGCTGTCAAGAGACACCTGGGAGATTCTTCCACGTGCCTCTCCCTGCTCTAGGATAACACGTTGGCACAGGGAGCTCTGCCTGAGTTTTGGCCTGGGTGGCAGCTGCAGCCAGAGCTGCAGCCAGAGCTGGTGCTGGTGGCTGTAGAAGGGCTGTGGGAAGGAGCCAGAAGGCTGGGAAAAGAGCAAGCTCTTCCCCGGAGCTGGTAGGAGAAACATCCCTTCTTGTGCTGTTAGCAAGAAAAGGCTCCGTGAAAGGGAACAATGTGGTAGGTTCCCATCCTGGCCTTGATGCCTCCAGCACTGCCTGGTGTTGAGGTTGCCAACCCAGCACCGAGGTTGGTTTATGTGTTGCTGGGGGGGGCTGACCCGTTGTTGCTGATGAGATAGGTGGGAATGTGGAGTTTAGGATGCTCTTTACAGGCAGGAATCCTACAGCCAGCATCAGCTTTACAGACTTCTTGGTTGCCCTCTTCTGCCACCAAAGCTGTCGGGGGCTGCAGGGCAGGCTTCAACTCCCTCCCCAGCCCCTGAAGTGGGCATCAGGGCCTGACTTCTCCCTTGTTTCAGAGCTGGGGAAAGGGAGGGGAGGGAAAGAGGAGGAGAGAAGCTGGGCGAAGTGGAAAGCACCCCTGTACCCAGCCCGAGCATCACACTGGGCCCAGACAGCTCAGCTGCTCCTTCCTTGGGGAAAAGGGAAGCAGCACTCCAGAACGGAGCTGCAAAAGTGCCCAGCAGGCAGAGAGCAAGGGCAAGCATCCCCTTCCATCACATTCCCATCCCCTTCCCTCCCCATCTCATTCCATCCCATCCTCATCCCGATCCTATTCCATCCCATCTCCACCTCACTCCCAGCAGCGGGATCCCCAAGTTGCTTTGGAAATGGGGTATTTCCCAGCAGCTTGCAGGTGGGTGGGAGGTCTTCCCCGTGCCCATGCCAGACGCTGTCCTGCCCCATCCTGCCCTGCCCCCCCACTTGCTGCCTGTGCTGCTCCTCACCTCATCCCATTCCCATGGGGGTAGATGCTGCCAGCCCCTGCTCTGACCACCACGAAGCTGCTCCACTGGCCCACAACAGGTGCTCTGTTCCCCAGGGAGCTGCAGTTCACTGCCTGCCTTGGCTGCCCACATGCTGAGGATGGCAACCAGGGAATGATGAGCCTGGGGCAAGGGGAAGGTGTCCAGTATTAGTCCCTCCTGTGAATTCCGCAGTGTGGGAGGGACTGGGGAATTGCACAGTGTCCCTGACACCTTCCCAGGGCCATCCATGTTGTGCATAGGTCCCCAGATGGGCTCTTCCGAGGATACCTGGGGGTTGGCAAGGTTCTGAGTGTCTGTGACCCTCATATTGAGAGCCCTGAGGAGGAGGACTTGGGGGTGTTGGGTGATGAGAAGCTCATGAGCCAGCAAGGTGCACTTGCAGCCCAGAAACCAACTGTATCCAGGACTGCATCCCCAGCAGCATGGTCAGCAGGGCAAGGGAGGGGATTCTCCCCCTCTGCTCCACTATGGTGATTCCCCCCTGCAGTGCTGGGTCCAGTTCCGAGGTCCACAACACAGGGAAGACATGGAGCTGTTGGAGCAAGTCCAGAGGAGACCACAGATGATCTGAGAGCTGAAGCAGCTCTCCTCTGCAGACAGGCTGGGAGAGTTGGGGTTGTTCAGCCCGGAGAATAAAAGGTTCTGGGGAGACCTCAGAGCCCAGGTTGCCCAGAGAAGCTGTGGCTGCCCCATCCCTGGAAGTGTTCAAGAGCAGGTTGGATGGGGCTTGGGGCAACCTGGGCTGGTGAGAGATTTTCCCTGTCCATGTCAGGGGGCTGAACTAGATTGTCTTTAAGGTCCCTTCACACCCAAACCAATCTATGTTTCTAGCTCTCCCACAGGGTGGCCATAGGAGGGTGCCACAACCCCCCCAGTCCCATTTTGGGGCGCCTCGCCCCGCTCCCCAGTGCTGGAGCCCTCTGCCATAAGCCCTGCTCCAGGGGCTGCAGCGCCCACAGGGAGTGACCCAGCAAATTGCTGAGCCAGGGGCACCCACCCCCGCTGCCTCCCCTTCAGCACCGTCCTGCCCCGCCTCCATGCTTGGTCCAAAAATCCACCCACTCCTGCGCCCAGTGCCACGGGTCTGCAGGTGCTCCTGCTGCGTTCCAAAGCCAGGTCAGACCCACAAGTCATCTCCTCACTTGCCTCACCGGGGCTGCTCACGCTCAGCTCGAGCGATGCCCCGGCCCCGTTTCTGCCCGAGTCGTCACCCCGCGGGTGCAATCGCCCCGAAGCGGCGGCTCCGTCCGCGGGTGGCCCCGAGGTCGGGCTGTCACTTCCCATTGCGGTCCCCGTGCTGAGCTGCCCGGCCCGCACCGGGCTCCTCGCCTCCTTCTCGACTCACCGCGCTGCCATCGGGGCCACCCGGCCCTTCACCAGCAACACCCGCGTGGCAACCTCTGTGCCGGGCAGCAGCAGGTCCGGAGCTGCCGGGGGGAGCTGCCGTGTCCCGCACCCACCGCCCCAGGCAGCCCCCGGCATCTGCCGGGCAGGCTCAGCCTGTCCTGTTCCCTGGGCTTGCAGGGGCACCCAGCGGGAGGGCAGCTTGGCCCCCATCTCCCCAGGCAGAGCGTTTTGGGGACCTGCTGGTTGCTTGGCATCTGGCAGCCTGTCCCATCCTGCTGGAGCAGGTCCCAGAGCACAACCTGCTCATCTGTTGGGATGAGCAAGCGGGTCTGCAGCCTTAGTACAAGGTGCATCCATGGGGGATACATGTGCTGTCTCACCCTTGCTCCATCATGAGGCCAGTGCACATGGCAGAGGCAGACACAGCTTCTGTGGGCAACATCCTTCAAATCACTTCTCCCCGGTTGCTTGATGAGCTTCTCTGAAGAATCACCCCCTTTTGCCTTCTTGGACTGGGCCATGCTGGGCTACCCTGACACCACCACACCCTTGCCCCAGTCCTGCTGCCAGACTGGGGCTGGGGAAGTCCTGAAAAACCCCCTTGCTGGAGGCCTTCACTGGCTGCCCACCTCCTCCTGCCTGTACCTGCGTCCCTGCTGCGGCTCTGGCAGAGAGCTGCCATGTTTGCAAATGCCCAGAAAGGTCTTTCTAGCTTAGAAACTGCCCTGTACTGGCACAGCCAGAGCTGTCCTCCTCTACCCATGTATGCATGGTCCCCACCAGCCTCCCCTGTCCCTTGCCACATGCAAGTCTCCGCTCCTTGTGTGACATGAAAGCTGGGGCCTGGAAAGCCCTGTGCCCAGCAGGTTTGGAGAGTGGGGCCTGCAGCTGTGCCCAGCCCCACCAGGGTCAGCATCCCTTGTCCACTTTGGGTGTGCCCTTTCCTCTCTGAGCTGCACCAGGGGGCACAGAGGGCTGGTCCTTGGGAGATACAACACCCCAAGCCAGGTGGATGTTGGATCTCAGGAGTGAGCAGGGAGGGGGCAGGGGTTGGGCTGGGCCAGTTGCTGTGAAACCTTTGGGGTTTTTATCATTGTCCTGGTGCATGGTGTTGGACTGGCTCCCAGGTCCCCCTGCAACCACTCCCTGGCACACGTCTGGAGTGAGGCACCAATGACCATGTGTGGGAGAGCCGGGGACAGAACGGGACTCTAGGTGACCCTGGCAGCAGGACTGGCAAGATGGAGTGAGGAGGCACCTGGCTCTGCTGCAGCCACAGGGGGTGGGTGTTCTCTGAGGATGGGGTTGGTGGGTGGCTGCAGGTGCCAGTCTGTGTCATTTTCCAGCTCTGCATTCCCAGCTCCAGGTGGTCCTGGTAGACAGGTCCTTGGGGAGGCCTGGTGAGATCCCCCCAGGCCTGTGTAGGAGAGATGTGAGCCCCAGTGTGCTCCCACCCAGCCAAGAGCTGTCCTGGTTTTGGGCTGGCCAAGCACCCAGAGCCACCACAGACCCCAGTGTGGCAAGTGAGCATGTTGTTCCTCCCTTCCTCAGTTTCCCCCTTGATGGGCATGGCTGAGCCTGTCCCATGCAGACGTGATGACAGGGAGATGCACAGACCAAGCCCTCTGCCCAAGCTGGTGCTGCCCACCCCAGCAGAGCCTGCTGGCACTGGGTGAATGATCAGCGTGAATAGCCACAGCAACCTCTGTGGCACCGGGGACTCAGCAGGGATCAGGGCAGGAGCTGGTGGGAAAACTGAGCCACGGGTATGCAGCGCCCATCTTTACTCCTCTCCCCTTTGGGCTTGGGGGAGGACCTAGCACTGAGCAGACAGAAACCCCAGCAGAGGAGAAGGTTTGCCCCCCACCGGCCCAGCCCGGCTGCTCCTGGCCCTGATGGCGAGCCGCGGTGGGGCAGCAAAATCACACACCCCGGACATGGGGACAGGAGCTGCTCCCGTCTGGCGACAGGCGCCGACCTGGCCGCTTTCTTGCAGGGCTGCAGGAACGAGCCCTGGCTCGTGTCATCCCCCTGGCTGCTCGCGTGTTCCCCGTGTCCAGGACAGGGGCCCCCAGCAGCTCGGCTGGGGACAAGCCTGGACCTGCACAGCTATGGCGGGGACCCAACAGCAGTGTTCCCTGCAACAGGGGCAGGGGCCAGTCCTGTCCCTCCCTGCAGAGCCCTGCTGCTCACACGGGGCTCTGCTGCTGGCTGTGCCTCTCTGTCCATCCGAGGGGCTGCCACCCGTGTGGCCAGTGAGCACAAGGTGAGGGCACAGCCCCCCACCCCTGCCCGGTGGCCACCCTGGAGTTTCTCAGAACCTGTGGGGCTCGGCTGGGGCTGCCCCCCTTCCATGGGTGGCCGGGGGGTGTCACAGCCAAAAGCAGCACATGCTGTGGCGCTGCCATCTCCGGTGACATGGCCTGGTTGACTCACTCAGTACTTTCCAGCCTAAAATAGCAGCAGCACAGGGGGAGCAGATGGTCCTGCTGACCCTCACCATGGGGCTTGGGGGACACAGTCCAGCCCACTCATCCCCTGCACTTGGGCAGCCAAGGCCCAGTGGCCACCCCAAAAGCGCAAAGCTCTGGATGGGTGACCTCGATATAGCAGGTGTCTCCCAGGGACACAGCTACACGGACAGAGGGTGACACCACGGGTGATGTCCTCAGGACAGGCATCTCTGTGCCCACCTGACAGCAGTGTCAGGACTCCATGCACTTCCATAGGATTTGTGCCCCTGCAAGGTTTGGGTGACTGCAGCCACAGGGGGTGCTGAGCCCTGGCAGTCCCCCTGGGCCTGACCCAGGCTCCCACGTGCATCAGCGACCTTGTCAAAAACCTCACCAGCGCCCAGCTAGGGCACAGGGCTGGCTGGCTCGGGGCTGGCAGCAGGCAGGGAGCAGATGGAGCAGCAGGGCAGGGGCCAGGGGCGGTGGGGGCAGGAAGGCAGGGGCGCAGCAGCAGCCCCAGCCCTGCATCCTGCAGGGAGGAAAATGGAAGTGCTGGGGGGAACAGTGTGACCCAGCTGAGCTTGACCCTGGGGGTCCAGAGCTTGGCCCTGTCTGTGCCGCAAGGATGAGCTGGCCCTGCTTCCCAGTTCCCCCCACCCAGCTGCTGCACCCTGTTCATGTGTGCAATGAGTTCCCAGGGCTCAGCACTGGCCCAGGCGGGACACATCCTGCTGGTGCCAGTGAGATCAGCTGTGCCCACAGCATCCCTGGGAGCACAGGGGTATTTTGGGGTAAAAAGTGAAGGCAACACCAACATGCTGCAAGCCCATGCACACCCCAGCACTGCCCTGCCTGGTGCAGACACGGGAGACCATGGCAGGATGCTCCTGGGAAGGGTCTTGGCAGTGGAGAATTTTGAAATCAAGGAAATCTCAGCCCGCAGTCACGGTGCAGAGCCACGAGGAGCACGGCAGACCCCAGCTCTGGGCTCAGAGCCACGTGAGCTCCTGGTGGGTCTCCAGCTCCAAGGCCCTTTTGTCAGGACACCGGCAGGTGCTGGGACCCTCGGCTGCACTGGGGATGCCTGCAGGGCTGCAGGCTGTGGGGCTGGCTCATGGAGGCAGGAGATGGGGAAACTGAGGCAGAGCTCCAGCTCTGGGCCTGCTGCGTGCCAGGAGCTATCGGGTGCCGCCTTGGCCCATCTTGGCACGTTGCCTGCGGCCTGGCTGAGTGTCTGCACTGGGCTCTGGCCACTGCAGGCAGCGACAGCCTCGGAGCCTCAGGGAAAACAAGGTCACAGCACCCAGGAGCTTATCGGGGATTTTGCTGCCCAGTTGGCCATGGCAGGGCAGGGCCGCGAGGATGTGCCAAGGTCAGGCAGGATGGGAAAACGGGCCCGGGGGCTGCCGGCACCGGGGCTGCCAGCAGGCGGGCAGGTGCCCATGAAGGTGGTGGGCTCACGGCATGGGGCTGAACCCCCCGGCACCGCTCCGGGAGACACCGCTGCCTCGTCCCGGGACACCGCGAGCGCCCGCACCCGGCGTGCGGCAGGATCCCAGCCGAGGGCTGGCACCGCGAGGGTGGCACGGGATGCCGGGGGTCCCCCAGACCTTGACCGCGGGGTTCCGCAGTGGGATAGGGGATGATGCGGGGGGTAGGATGGGGCTGGGTCCCAGCGGAGCCGGGGCGCAGGGCCCGGTGATGGGGACCGGGGCCGGGGGCGGTGCCGGTGGGTGGCTCCCGGTCCCTGCCCCGGCCGGTAACTCCGCCTGCCGTATTTATGGGAAAACAAGCGGCGGCAGAGCCGAGCGGCCGCGGCGGAACGTCGGGCCGAACCGAGCCCTGTCGGCCCGTGCCGTGCCGTGCCGGATCGGGCGGAGCCAGGCCGGGCCATGGCCCCGGCGGCGGCAGCCCAAGCCTAGCGCGGCGGGGATGCGGCGGGGCCGCGGGAGCGACCGGCGCGAGGCAGGTAAGGGGGGCCCGGGCAGGGGCGGGGGCCTGTCGTACTCCCGGGGGACCCCGACCGGGCCATTCCCTTAACATCCCCCGGACCATCGCATCACATCTCACCCACCCGGAGCCCCCATCTCATCCCCCCGTGTTCCACATCCCCATCCCGTTCCCCCGAGACCCTCCCGAGCCATCTCTGGAGAATGGCCCATCTTCTCCCCCCACGTAAGACTAAAAAAATGCCCATCCCTTCCCATCCCATCTCATCCCAGCCCAGCCCCCCCCGTCCCCCCCCATGCCCTATATCCCCATCCCCATTCCATCCCATCTCAGCCCCCCCCATGCCCTATATCCCCATCCCCATTCCATCCCATCTCAGCCCCCCCCATGCCCTATATCCCCATCCCCATCTCATCCCCCTGTGCCCTCTGCATTCCAGCCTTCCAGGCCCCCCAAGGCCATCCCCATCCTCCGGGCCGAGTCATCCCCAACCCATCGCACCCCATCCCCCCGTGTCTCTCATCCTCATCCCATCCCCATCCCCTGCCGCCGCAGTGCCCGGGCTGGGCCATCTCCCCCTGGTTCCCGGCAGTGCCGGCCCCGGGGCGGGCGCTGCTCCCGGCGCGGCCCAGCGGCCCCGCTGCCCCCCGGTTCTCCCAGTGCCTCCCGGTTCCTCCCAGTGCCTGTGCGCAGCACGGGGCCACTGCTCTGGGGGCTGCGGGGCTCGCAGGCAACAGTGGCCAGGACAGCACTGCTCCCCTCCAGCCACCCCCGCAGCCCCCTGGCCTTGCCTGTTTGGGGGTGCCCCTCCCTGATGGGTGCCAGGGCCTGGCCGGCAGAGAGGGGGGCCGGGGGGCACCAGGGGCTGGAGTGAGGGTGTCTGTCCCTTGCTGCCCCTAGGAGTGCTGCTTACCCCTCACACAGATGCCAGCACTGGGGCTGGCCTCCTGGGTGGGAGCTGGGGGTGCTGTTCCCTCCAACAGGATGAGTCCTCCAGGGGTGCAGGTGTGTGGGGGCACCCAGTGGGGGCTATAGCCTTGAAGCCATGTGTGCAGGAGCGCTGAGGGGGCTCAGGTGGGGCTGGAGGGGATGTGGGGTTGCCAGGGGCACAGGAATGTGGGGGCATGGGTGTGTGTGGAGGGGCAGTGCAATGTGCCTGGTGTCTATTTCCCTCCTGCACAGGGCAGAGGCCAGGGGCAGTGGGCTCCCCAGCTGCAGGCAGTGCCAGGCAGCGCAGGCAGCTGTCAGTGCCCTCCCAGTGCACTCGCAGGGTGCACAGGCCTGTGGGCTGGCAGTGCCCACTGCACTCACCGTGGTGCTTCAGCATCATCAGCATGGTGGTGGGAGGGCATGAGCAGTGCTGCCCTGGCCATGATTCCAGCTGCAGCCACATCCAGTGTGCTCGGGGCAGTGCGGGTGCTGGCAGTGCCTGTGGGGCAGTGCGGGCAGTGAGCTGGGTGCAGTGCAGCATGTGCTGGCAGCGTGCTTGGGCTGCCTGCAGGGTGCTGCAGCAGCAGGGTGCCCAGGGCACTGCATGTGTAGGCACCGCGCTGGCAGCACTCCCAGCGCAGTGGGCCCAGGCAGCACCCCAGCAGAACACTGCCTTTGGGCAGGGTGTGCAGCACTGCCCAGGCAGTGTGCATAGGGCAGTGCACTGGCAGTGTCCACTGCAGTGTGTGTGTGGGGCAGGCCATAGGGCAGCACACGGGCAGGGCAGTGTGTGCAGGCAGCCTGGGGCAATGAAGAAGCAGTGCATGGGGCAGTGCCCTGGCAGTGCGTTCTGTGCAGTGTACAGGCAGCATGAGGGCAGTGTGCAGGCAGTGTAAGCAGGCTGAGGGGTAGTGCCCTGGTAGCGCTCAGTGCAGCGTGTGCAGTGCCTACGTACCATCCTAGCAGAGTACTCAGTGCAGAGCAGGCAGGCAGCACCCTCACCATGGGCATGGGGCAGGCAGGGCGCTGCAGTGCCCAGGCAGCGAGGTGTGGGCTGGCAGAGCACTGCAGAGCCCCACTGCACTGGCTGCATGTGCTGGCATTGACCCAGTTCAGGGCAGCCATGCCAGGCCCCTCTGGCATCCTTGGTGGCTCCTGGCACCCCCATGCTCTCAAGCTGCTCCCGTGGGCCAGAGCTGCCAGAGCTGCCAGAGCTGCCAGAGCTGCCAGAGCTGGAGCTGGGTGCTCCAGGGCATCACAGTGGGAGCAGGGAGCCAGGTGTGGGGTGCAGGCAGTGGTGGGTGCAGGGCTCGGGGCTGGTGGTCTTGCGGGTGTGTGGGTGTCACCAGGCCCCACAGCAGTGCCAAGTTGAGCCGTGGTGTGGTCCTTGTGGATTGGCACTGGGGAGGTCCCACTGAGTGCCCCTTGACAGCATGGCTGGGGTGCCGGAGGGGGGCTACTATGTTGGGTACAGGCTGGGCAGAGGTGTCCTTGAGTCCTGCCCAGCAGCGAGGGCACAGGGGGCTCTGTGACAAACCACCTGGGGTGGGGACATGGGCATAGGGCTGGCTGTGTCCCCTGGGGCCATGTGCCCCTATGCAGGGAAGTCAATGAGCCCTGAAAGCACTGCCAGCTGGTACTGGCATCCCCGGTGTGACCCAGCCTGGAGACCCTGGGCAGGGCTGGAGCTGAAGAGAGGGACAACCAGCACGCACCAGCTGGGGGGTGGGCAAGCGAAGAGGACTCAGTGTCAGGGACAGGTGGGGTGTGGGACCATGGTGGCACTAGTGACATTGGTGGGGCCATCTCGGCTCAGCCCCCTGATGGGCAGAGGGTGCCTGTGGCTTTGTGGATGCTCTGCTCTGCCTGTGGTGCTGCAGAGCCCCAGCTCCCCCAGCCCAGCCGCCTCCCCACACACCCACACTGGCTTCGCAGAGGAGGAATAATTCGGAGAAACCATGGCAACCCCAGGCAGCACCGGGGATGCCAGCACTGCACTGTCGGTGCATCCCCCACAGCTACCGGGGGCTGCTGGGGTGCGTGGGGGGACCTGCCAGTGCCCAGGGGATGCTGTAGCCACATCCCTAGGGTACTGTGTCCTTGCTGGGCCACAGCTTGATTTGGCTCAGCAGGGCTGTGACTGCAGGGGACTCTTGGTGTGCTTGATGGCCCCCCAAGGCACCCCATGGCCCCTGCAGCCACCCCTCAGTGTGACTGAGGGTTCCCTCATGTACATTTTTGATTTTGCAGTGCTGGGATGGAGCCACCAAGGGGTTCTCAGCCAGCTCAACCCACCCACCCCCTCCCTGCTGCTGCCGGACCAGGTAGGACCCCAGGCTGTGCTTCCCTGTCCCCAGCCACCCTGACACCATGGGGACAGGCTTTCCAATGCTGCTGTTGGCATCGCTGTGCCATGGGGTGCTGCCCTCCTGGACTCTGCCCAGCTCCCTATGCTGTACTGCGGTGGGGCCGATGCTGAGCCCCTGCTACGGGAGCAAACCTGCTCCCCTAGCCCCACAGGCGTACTGGGACCCTTGTCTCCTCCTGGCATCAAGCTCTCCCCAGCCCCCAGGGACAGGCACCCCAACCTCACTGGCTTCACCTCAGCTTCAGCATCTTTCCCCCCCAGCTTTGGGGCAGGACAGGGCTTTATCCAGTTAATAGGGAGGGGAGCCAAGCCCCCATCCCTTCTCTGTATGGTCAATACTTCTTCTTGCCAAATAAAGTTGATTCTTGTCCTCCCAGAAACACCTTCCCTGTGGTCTTCTGCTGATCTTTAAGCCCAAAGCCTCTTGCTGGCCTTTGCTGTGCACCCTTAGGGTATCATGGAGCAGCTGGCACTGTTGCTTCTGGGCCCAATGGCCCTGTGGCCAAAAAAACAAACCTTGAGAGACTGTGATGAGTGTTAGTGCTGGCAGAGTATCCCTGCCATGGGCAGAGCTGGTTGTATGTCCCCTGGGTACCGATGGCAGCTGGCTCGCAGGGGGCTGTGGGTGAAGATCAGTGCCACAACTCAACAGGTCCTGGGCACAAACCACCTTGTCTTCTCCCTGGGTCACTCAGGAAGGAAGGAGTTGTGCTGATGTCCCTCCTTGTCACAAAGCTGCATCACACATGTGGCTGGGTGTTTGCACACCCTGGGCACCCGTTTGGCATCATCCCAGAGCAGGTGGGGTGCACGGTGCTGGTGCATGGTGGGTGCCAGACCTCGTGTTCCACAGGAGCTGCAGCTGCCATCCTGCTCCATCTCCAGCCCAGGAGATGTGTCATGGCCTCAGGACACAGGTGGGGAAAAAGCAGGTGGGTGCTGAGCTAGCACAGCCCCTCTGGCATGGGGTTGTCATAGAATGACCCTGGTCTGTCCTGCTCAGAGCTTTGGAAAGGGGTGGAGGAGTCACTGGTGGCACACAGGGTTGGGGCACCACCACGGCAGCACTCTGCCAGCCCAGGTGCCACCCACGCTGGCTGGAGCAGCCTCAGGGAGTGACGTGGCTGCAGCCAGCCAGGACTGCTGGTGCCCCACAGGGGTGATCTTGGGGCTAGGTGGGTGCAGCCACCATGGGGAGGGGGTAAAGCTCCTGCCCCCACAGAGTCCCAGAGCAGTGGAGGCTTCCCAGCCACCATGGTGGGTGCTCCTGGTACCACTCCTGTGCAATGCTCCTGTCTGTGCTGCCTGTCATGCTGGTGCTGGGCACAGCGTGTGCTGGGATGTGGGCGCACATGGTCCCAGGAGGTCCCACAGCCCCTCAGACATTCCCAGCTGAGGCTGGGCACACGACCCCCACCCACTATGGACAATCCTGGTGCTGAGTCCTCCTGACCCTGTTCAGAGCCACCATTTCCTGCAATGCTGAAAAAGGGTCCCCATGTTGTGCAGCCAAGAACAGGGGCATGGCGGTTGGTGGCCTCCTCTCCCCATGGTGAGCTGGCACCCCTCCCCAGCTGCTGCACGGTACCCGCTGCACCCATGGGTGCCCTGCCATCTGCACCCTGGATTTGGAGCCTTTTTCTAGCTCTCCCCCAGTAGGGATTCAATTCCTAACAGCAGCAGTGGAGGCTGGGACACCCCCAAGCCCTCATTTCTGAAGAGGTGGCCAAAAACCTCCCCCTCAGCCAGGAGCTGTGGGGATTTATCCACCACCATCACAGCTCCTTGAGGTCCCCACCAGGATTTAGGTGCCTTGCCTGTTCTCTTGCAGAGCTGGCTGCCTTCCTCTGAGGCCATCTGAAGGGGAGCTGGCAGAAGAGTCGCTTTTAAGATGACACGAACAGACCCACCTGACATCCTGGTGTCTACGGTGTACCAAGACATAAAGGTGGCCAGTGCAGCTCCCAAGGATTTGATTGTCTGCCAGCCCCTGGCACGATGTGACGCCTCCATGTCCTTGTCCCTGCCCCGCGAGCCGCAGCCCTTCAACAAGCGCCACTGCAGGAGCTTTGACTTCCTCGAGTCGCTGGACGAGCAGCTGGGCACCCCCCCGGCCATGGAGCGGCCATGTCTGCGCCCCGGCACCCCCGAGCCCACGCCAGGGCCGCCAGGCCGGCAGGCACCCCCAAAACCAGACCCCTACGCCAGCCGAGCCCCGCTGCCTCGGAGCGAGCCCAAGCGCCGGGCCCGCTCGAAGAGCGCGCCGCGGGTGAAGCCCACCTTCACCACCGTGCCCATCGCCGTCTCGGCATCGCCACCGCCGGCGCGGCGCGGGCGGGAGGTGCTGCGGGTGGCGCGGGAGGCCTCCCGGCCCGAGCCCTCACCGCGCCGGGATGGACAGGTCCCACTGCGGGTGCTGGCTAACGAGGTGCACCCCATCAAGCTGCAACCGCAGCGCAGCAGCGTCAGCCGCATCTCCCCACTCTGCCTGGGCAGCAACTGCCTGGAGGAGGGACAAGGTGCCAAGGTGGGCGCCAGCCCCCACGTCAAGTGCCGGGTGGACATCAAGCCAGACGAGGCGGTGCTGGTGCACGCGGCACGCAGCCTGCGGGCAGCCCCCAGCCGGCAGGAACCCCCACGGTGGTGCCGCGCCCCCGGGGCTGCCCGCGGAGGCCTGGCCGTGCCGGGGAGCAGGCAGGGCTCAGCCTCCCGCACACCCACCCCCAGCGACTCCTACAGCGGGGACCCCCCCCTCCTGCCCTACCCCAGCAACTACTATGAGGCAGACCCCCGGGCGCTGGCGTACCAGACGGTGCCGGTGCCGGCCTCGCGGGAGTTCCGGGAGTACCCTGAGCGGGGCTGCATGACCTTCTCGGCTCCTGGAGTCCCTGCCAAGTTCTTCTACATGGAGGAGCCAGCACGATGCCCCAGCCCAGCCATGCCCCTCCGCAGCTCTGGCTACGCCAGCTACCCCTACCCCGGCCGCCATGGCGTCCCCCAGCACTTTTATGCCGAGGACCCGGCCAAAGCCGCTGTCCACACGGTGCCACCCCGAACATTGTATGTGGAGGAGGCACGGGGGTACCCAGTGCAGGAGGCACCTGCCTGTGCCTTCTACGGGGACGAGCCCCGCTTCTACGCCCCCCGCAGCACCCCTATCAAAACCCTCTATGCCGAGGATGCCCGGACGTACCCGGCCCTCGGCTCCTCCGCCCGGCTATTCTATGCCGAAGACTACGGGAGGTACCAGGAGCGGGAGGTGCTGTCACGGACGTGCCCCCCACCCCGCAGTGCCCAGCCCTTGCACTTCAGGGAGTGGTTCTGCCCTGAGAGGGGTGCACTGCCCTACCAGACCTTGCAGGTGTCCCGCTTTGCCCCGCAGCCAGCTGGCCGGGAGGCCATGCTCTCCTCCTGGCACGGCAGCTACAGTGTCACCCCGCCACGGCTGGGCAGGGAGAGCCAGCACTACTCCAAATCCTGGGATAACATCCTGGCGCCAGCAGGTCACAGGGAGGAGGCCCTGCAGCGCGGGCGCAGCTATGAGAACCTGCTGGCCCAGGAGCAGCACCGTGCCTTATCCCCTGAGGAGCGCCGGCAGCCGGTGGTCATCAACCTATCGAGCTCCCCCAAGCGCTACGCCGCTCTGTCCCTCTCAGAGAGCTCCATCCTTGAGAGGGTCCACAGCGATGGTGGCCGTGGTCCCCCGGGCCGCTCCTGGTACGTCACTCCAGAGATCACCATCACTGACAATGACATCCGTGCTGAAGGGCTGGGCCGGAGCGAGAGGCGCTCAGCCAGCTGGGACATGCTGGACACAGGGCGAGAGTGTGGTCCCTATGCCGTGCCCTGCGCCCCACAGCCCATCCCCAGGGAGAGCGGCTCAGGGCGCCAGCGCAGCCTGGAGCAGCTGGACGAGCTCATCACTGACCTGGTGATTGACTATAAGCCAGCACCAGGCCACCGTGCCAGGGACAGGGACAGCCTTGCCGAGCAGCTCAAGCAGCTTCTGAGCAGCAGCAGCAACACCGCAGGGCCCCCCCGAAAGGGTGAGGGCAGGAAGGTCCCCCTCAGTGTGCCCAAGGGACCCCGACCTACGAAGGAGCAGCCGGGTCCCAGCTCCCGCGATAGTGCCCCGCGCCCTCCACCAGCCCCACTGTCCGTTGGCCCCTTTGAGAAGTCACCAGAGAACTGCTCGCCTGACCTGAGCGCGGAGGAAGACGACATGATGATGTGTTCGAATGCCAAGTGCCGGCGGACAGAGACCATGTTCAACGCCTGCCTCTACTTCAAGTCATGCCACAGCTGCTACACCTACTACTGCTCCCGGCACTGCCGCCGGGAGGACTGGGACACGCACAAGGAGAGCTGTGTCTACGGGCGTGTGGGCAGCGTCTGCCGCCACGTCCTGCAGTTCTGCCGGGAGAACACGGAGGTGCACAAGGCCTTCTCACGCATTGCCAAGGTGGGCTACCTCTCCCGCGGCCGCGGTGTCCTCTTCCTGGGCTTCCCCAATGCTGGCTCAGCTGAGAACTTCCTGCAGTTTGGGCTGGAGAGCCTGCTGATGTCCCCTACCTACCTGTCCCTGCGGGAGCTTGACAGCTACTCGGACAACCTGGGGGAGTACGCTCAGGAACTGCGGGAGACGGGCAACCAGTACGACCCCAACGAATGTTTCCTGCTGAATGTAACTGTGGCTGTCACCCAAAAAGTGCCGGAGAGGCCGTCGCCGAAGGCGCAGGTGCCAACGGTCAGGAAATATGCCAAGGTGGCCTTAGCCTCCTCCAGCCCTGAGAAGAAGATCTTGAAGAAGGAGCGGGACATGGAGACGTTGATCCTGACTCCGCCGCCTGGCACAGCAGACATCGACAAGGAGGGGGAGGAGGGCCGCAAGGCACGGGAGGTCTGCTTCATCAACATCCAGCGGGAGCTACGCATCCGCGGCGTCTTCCTGCGGCACGAGTTCCCCGCCGTCTATGAGCAGCTCTGCGACTTCGTGGAGAGCAACAAGCGCTTCACCCCCACCACCATCTACCCCATCGACAAGAGGACGGGCAAACAGTTCATGTGCATGATCATGGCAGCTTCCGAGCCCCGCACCCTCGACTGGGTGGCCAGCCCCAACCTCCTGGACGACATCATGTGAACACGGGGTGGGACTGCCCCCCAGCACCCCCGGGTCACCCCACTTTGTAGATAGGTGTTGTCCCATTGGATGCGGCAGCGAGGGGAGGAGGCTGCCGTGGGCTGCAGGCAGCCGGTGTCGGCTGTGGGGGCAGGGCTGGGGGAGGCCGTGGGGCGCCGGGAGCACGGCCCGAGGTGCGCTGCGGGGTGCGGGTCCCAGCCAGCATCGTGGCAAGACCCTGCAGAGCCCTCTTGGGGTGAGCGCTGCTTGGCTGGGGTGGAGGCCCCCCCCGCACTCCCCACCCCCTGCCCACCCGACAGCCCAGCTGTCTGTACACCCAAAGCCCCCCAGCCCTGCCCACACCCTGCCCAGCCCTCCCGGGCCGTGCTCCCCCGCCGCGGGGTCCCGCGGACCAGCCGCGGGTGCTGCCGGCAGCGCTGCCGGGTGTGGGGCAGGGGCCCCGCGCGGTTCTGGGCTGCACAAGGTCTGTTCCTACAGCGTCTGTGTCCTGAGCGTGGTCCCGTCTGGGCTTTGGCTGCAGCGCGGTCCCTGTGACGGGGGCAGAAGGTGCCCCCGGCTGCCCCAGGACCTCGTAAGGCACAGGGCAGGGCCGGGGGACCCCGCGCAGCCCCGACCCCCCAGGGGCCCCGCCGTGCGCTCCTGCCGCGGCGGCGGAGGGCCCGGCTCCCGCGGGCGCTGATTGGCCGCGGAGCGGAAGGGGCGGGGCGCGGGGCGGAAGGGGCGGGGCGCGGCGGCCGGGGCGGGCGCGATGGCGGCGGCGCTGTCGGAGGTGCCGGACGTGGAGATCGACGACGGCGGCGTCTTCAAGTACGTGCTGGTGCGCGTACGCGCGGCCGGCGGGCCCGGCAAGGACGTCGTGCGCGGCCACGGCTGGGCCGAGTACCACGGTGAGCGGCGCGGGGCACCGGCACCGCCGGCGAGCCCGGGGACGGACGGGACCTGGGGGCGTCTCGGCGCCCTTGGTGGGGAGTCGGGATCCCCGGGAGCGTCTCAGGGGGTCTGGGCAGGTAGTTGGGGTCCCCGGAGGCGTTCGGGGGGGCTCGGGGTTGCTGGCGGGGCCGCGCAGGAGGGGCTTGTCCCGCCCGCTCGGGTACCGGGGGCGCCTCACGCCGCGCCCCGCCCCGCAGGCAGCGGCTGGGCCCGGGAGCTGCCGAGGGGCTGCCCCGGGCGGGCCCCGCTGCGCAGGCGGCGGGTCCCGGTGCCCGCCCCGCCGCTGCACGGCTCCCTCCCTCGCAGCCGACATCTTGGAGCGCACGGCGCAGGAGCTGGCGCGGCGGGGCCTGGACTGCGAGTGCCTGGGGGGCGGCCGCCTCGCCCACCGCCCCGAGGAGAGGAAGATACACGTCTACGGGTATTCCGTGGTAAGCGAGAGGGGGGTCCGGGGCACCCACCCGTGGGGGAAGCTTCTCTCTCCCCGCAGCGGCGCAGGTGCCCGTGCCCGTCCTGCTGCCCGTGGCCGAGCCCGCGCCGTGCCCCCCGGGAGCCGAGCAGCGCTGCAGGGCAGCGGCGCTGCCAGGACAGACCTGGGGCGCTGTGTCATCTCGGTGTCCCTCTGCACGCCCCGGGGAGGGTGTTGGTGATGCTGGTGCCGGTTTGCCCAGCTCCAGGGTGGCACTGTCCCCGTGCCTGGGCGCTGTTGCTGTCTGGCAGCTAGAGCCAGGCTGAGCTGCTGCCGCTGAGGGGTCGGGTCAGAGCCGACTGGTCCTTTATAGACACGGACTCGGCAGCATCTCGTGCTGCCAGAGGCTGCTGTCAGGGGCTCTGGTTGCAGTGAGCAGCCTCAGGAGTTCACTGAGCCCTGCCATGGGTGCTGACTGCTTCAGCTCCACTGCAGGACCCTCTCTCCTCTGCCAGGGCTTCGGGCGAGCGGACCACTCTGTGACTACAGAGAAGCTGAAAGCCAAGTATCCGGACTACGAGATCACCTGGGCAGATGAAGGCTACTGACTGTCTCTGGCTGGGCAGCTGTGCTAGCCTGGAACTGGCACAGGCTCCCCATGCTCTGCAGCACCCTGGGTTCTCCTGGTTTTCCTTTGTGTTGAACTGACCCATTCTCCACTGTTACCAGACTTCCCACGTGCCACGGGTGCCCCTTTCCTCCCCGGCACAGCGCGGCAAAGCCTTGGTGAAGCTGGGCCTCCACCCTGGCTTTCCTGGTGGCCAGGGGTATGTCCCACACGTGTATGTGAAAATTAAACACGTTGGGGAGTGAAGCTCCTTGCATGGTGACATGTTCCTGGCTCCCCAGGCCTGTGGTGTAGCTCCTTACAGCAGGAATGACCCCCTGGGGTGCCAGCCCCTCATGGGGGGCCTGGTCTGGCAGGGTCTGGGGTGGAGACAGCAGAAGGTGCATCAGGATTATCCTTGGGAAGGGTTGATGCAGGTGAGGAGAAAGGGATGAGTCCCCATGCTCGACAGAGGGAAGGGCAGGGTGTTCTCAGGGCAAGGACTATCCTCATTTGCTGGGTGGGAGCCAAGCTGCTAGGGAGCGTGGTTTGGAAGAATACTCCTGTTCCCACCCTAGCAGTAGATCACGTGTGAAGGTAGAGCATTCTCCTGGGCTTCAGATCTCTGGACTGCCAGGGCTGGCTCCTGTATATCCCAGGGAGCCTCTCCACTTGCATGCCCAGTGAGAAGTGGGGTGGGGAGACTGGGAAAGGCTGCTGGAGCCTGGGGTGGCTGAAGAGCTTGAGGGACACATGCAGGTCAGGCTGGACAGATGGATTGCTCGAATGCTGTCACGTGTAAGGTTGGGGCTGGAGGAACCACCCCTCCCTGGTCCCAGCCCTGTTTCACTCTCCGAGCTGCAGTCCTGCAAGCTGCCAGCTCCTGCCTGGTCACTGGTCCTGCTGCTGCCTCCCCCTCCTGCTGTCAGGGATGGGGGCTCCAAGACAGGAGATAGTTCCTCTGTGCCTGGAGCAGTGCAGGGTTGGCACAACCTGCTGAAGCTCAGCCCCTGTGCCTGGTGTCCTGCCCAAATTCAAAAGGTGGATCAGGATGCATGTGAATAAAATCACCAAATAATTTGGGTTGGAAAAGGCCTCTAAGATCATCAAGTCCAACCATTAACCCAGCACTGCCAAGGCTACCACTGAACCATGTCCCTCAGCAGCACATCTACGTGGCTTTTAAGTTCCTCCAGGGACTCCATCACTGCCCTGGGCAGCCTGTGCCAGGGCCTGACAACCCTTCTGGGGCAAGTGGTGTTCTTTAGGGATCTGTACTGGGTCCAGTGCTATTTAGTATCTACATTAACAATATAGACAATGGGATTGAGGGCAGCCTCGGCAAGTTTGCAGATGACACCAAGCTGAGTGGTGCCATCAACGCTCCAGAGGAGTGGATGAGGAAGGGGTATTATCCAGAAGGGCCTTGGACAAGCTAGAGAAGTGGGCCCATGTGAACTTAATGAGGTTCAACAAGGCCAAATGCAGAGTCCTGCACCTGGGTAGGAGCAATCCTCATTATCACTACGGCCTGGGGGATGATCTAATAGAAACTCTGTAGAAAAGTACTTGGAGATACTGGTGGACAAAAAGTTGGACATGAGAAAATGGTGCTTGCAGCCCAGAGGGGCAGTCACAACCTGGGCTGAATCAAAAGCAGTGTGGCCAGCAGGTCAAGGGGGGGAAATTCTGCCTCTCTGCTCTCTTTTGAGACCCCACCTGGAGAACTGTGTCCAGCTCTGGAGCCCTCAGCACAAGAGGGACATGGATGTGTTGGAAGGAGTCCAGAGAAAGCCAGAAAAATTATCCAAGGTCTGGAGCAGCTCTCCTATGAAAACAGACTGAGAGAGATGGGATTGTTCAGCCTGCAGAGGAGAAGGCTCCAGGGAGACCTTAGAGTGACCTTCCAGTACCTGAAGGTCCTACAGGAAAGCTGGGGAGGGGCTGTTTACAAGGGCTTGTAGCAATAGGACAAGAGGCAATGGTCTAAAACTAGAGCAGAGTAGATTAGATTAGACATTAGGAAGAAGTTATTTACAACAAGGGTGGTGAAGCACTGGAACAGGTTGCCCAGAGAGGTGGTGGAGGCCTCATCCCTGGAGACACTCAGGGTCAGGCTTGAGGAGGCTCTGAGCAACCTCATCTAGTTAAAAAGTGCACCCTGTGCACTGCAGGGGGGGCTGGACTAGATGGCCTTTAAAGGTCCCTTCCAACCCCACACGTTCTATGATTTTGTGATTCTGTGATCCATGTTCTTGCTTTTTTCTTGTTTTCTCTCATCCCTTCATGGGCACTCGCTGCTCAGAGGAAGCTGCCTCCTTCCCTCCTCTCTCTCCTGTTGGGTCTTAAACACACAGGGACATGTCCTGTGCCATCTCTGCTCCAGGCTGAGCAGCTCCAGCTTTCTCAGCCTCTCCTTGTGGGAAGTCCAGTCCCTTCATCATCATCACAGCCCCTAGCTGAATCCGCTCCAGGACACCCATGTCTCTGATGCTGGGGGCCCAGCATCCCCCTGTGTACCCCAGCGCAGAGGGGAGGGATCAGACCTGCTGGAGATGCTCTGCCTGCAGCTGGTGGCTGCTTTGCCAGAGGCCTCAGTGCTGGCAGGTGGTCAGCTTGGGGCTTGATGGGTTTCCAGGCAGCCAGGAAAGGCAGGACTGCTGCCCTGGGGGCCAGGCCAGTCCCAGCTGACACTGGGGGAAGGAGATGGACCCCGGGTTTTACTGCCCCTGATGCAATCGTGCTGCAATCTGGCCAAGGCCATCAGCTGAGGGGAGAAACAACCACCCTCAACCATCGGCTCCAGGGGCCCATCTCTGGGGGAAGGTGCTGCTGGCAGCGCAGGCAGGAGGGGTTCCTGTCCATGTGGGGAAACTGAGGCAGGGGCAGTGGTTGCCATCACCAGGCAGCGCCTGTGGTGCCATGCAGGGCTCTGCCTGCAGAGTCATAGAATCATGGAGTCATTTTGGTTGGAAAAGACCTTTATGATCACCAAGTCCAACCGTTAACCCAGCACTGCCAAGGCCACCACTGACCCAACTCTACTGAGGCCAGTGCTAACCCATGTCCCTCAGCACCACATCTACACAGCTTGTAAATCCCTCCAGGGATGATGACTCCACTGCTGCCCTGGGCAGCCTGTGCCAGGCCTTGACAACCCTTTTGGGGAAAAAATTGTTCCCAATATCCAATCTAAACCTCCCCTGGTGAAACTTAAGGCTATTTCCTCTTGTTCTGTCATTTGTTACTTGAGAGATGAGCCTGTGTGTGCCCAGGTGGCCAAGGCGGCCACGAGTATCATGGCTTGTATCAGCACTGGTGTGGCCAGCAGGAGCAGTGCAGGGATCGTCCCCCTGTGCTGAGCACTGGTGAGGGGGCACCTGGAATCCTGGGGTCAGTTCTGGGCCCCTCGCAACAGGGACATTGAGGGGCTGGAGTGTGTCCAGAGAAGGGCAACAGAGCTGGGGAAGCTCCTTCCCGGCTGATCAGCCTTTCCTGGGACTCTGCTTGGGTTGCTCCCCCGAGGAACCACCCAGAGCTGTGCCCTTTGCCCCATGGTGGTCATATAGGGCAGGAAGGGGTGAAGGCTGGCTCCTGCTGGTGGCACCTGCAGGACCCCAGGCCCAGAGGCTGCTGGCTGGGGAACAGGGCAAGGGCTGGGCATGGGCAGCTGGGACCCTGTGCAAGGGGCCCTGCAGGCAGCCTGCCAGGCTCTGCGCCAGCCAGGGCATCCTCCTGCCATGGCTGCTGCACAGGCAGCAGGAGCATGGGGCTGCCAGGCTGCTCTGCCCACGCCGGGCAGGATGAGACCCCTCCTGCCATCAGCATGTCACTGGGCTGGGCTGGAGCCCTGGGTTTTGGCAAAGCCAGCTCAGCTCGGTTCTGGGATGGGCTGCTCCTCCTGCCTGTCCTCCTGCCTGTCCCTGCCTCCTCTTCCAGCCTGTCCCAAGTCTCCAGACAGCCAGAGTTTTGTTCTGAATTCAAAGCTCCAACACTTAGATGGCTAAGCCCCCCCAAGTCCTACAGCCCCCTGTCTGCTGTGGCTCACCATTGCCCAGGTGCATCATGACCCGTTTGTACCTTGCCTGCCTTGGAAGTTGCTCCTTGCACCCCATTTCCACTACACCCAGCACAACTGCCCTCCCTGGCCAGGGTGTACCCCTCAGTCACCGTGTGCCCTGCACCCAAATCTGTGCCCTGCTCTCAAAGGCTCTCCCATTGCTCCTGGTGCTCAGTCACCATTTCTCGTTCTGGTTAGACAGGACACAGCCCAGGCAGCTGGCACAGCATGGCACAGACCCCCACCCCTGGCAGAGCTGCCAGCTTCTCCAGGCAGTATGGCTGGTTGGGCAGGAAGAAGTGTCCTTTTCCTTCACCAAACCAGTGTGTGCCTCTGGACAGCGCGAGCTGGCCCCGTCCCACGCAGAGGAGCACCCAGCATCTCGGCACGGCTGGAAAAAGGCAGGTGAGGAAGAGGGGGTTGTTGGGGAAAAACAGGTGATGGTGGCCTGGGGACACAGAGCTGCCACCTCACTGCCTGCCATGCTGGTGGCAGTGCCGGGCAGCAGGACATGGTGACCTGTCCCAGCCCAGCAAACTGCTTGGCCATAAACCCTGTGGCCAGAGCTGGGGAGCTGATAAGAGCGGGGTTGAAGTCCAGCACGGGGTAAGACCTGAGGACCAGATTCCAGCCCTGGCCTCTCCTGCCAGCCCCTTGTCTCTCCCGGCTCCGTTCTACCCTCACCGTGGCCCAGAGGCCAAGATGGCTGGGCAGGCAACACTGACCCTCCTGCTGCTGCTGGGTGAGCTCTGCCAACACTGGGGTTGTGCCACGGGGAGGGAAGGGGCTGTGGCACTGGCTGCCCTGCTCCCTCCCACCCCAGCTTGGGGTCCCATGGGGGTTGGGGGCTTCAATGGGGATCAGCTCTGGAGGGCTGTGCTGCCTCAGGGGGGGATGGGGCAGATATGACACAGCAAAACCCTCCTCTGGGCTCTGCTGATGAAGGTCAGATCAGGGTCCTCCAGGGAACTGAAGCTGCCAGTGCCAAGCTGCGTGTTGCTGGTGGCATTGCTCAGTGTGGGGAGGAAAATGCTCATGTTGTCTTGTTTCCCCCAAAATGGGGGCTGAGACTCAAAACAGGGGTGTGTGGGTTAGTGTCCCAGCCCAGATGGGCTCTGGCACCCCAGGGGCTGGGGGTGGGAGATAGTGAAGTGGGAGGTGGGGGAGGTGCAGGGTGCCAGAGGAGAAGCAGGAGGTCCCATCCGAGGGACGATGCTGCCGAGAGCCCAGACAAATGTCACCTGAAGGCCACGTGTGCCCTCTGTCACTGCCACGGGCCCCGTGCCTGGGTGCCCATGGGGATTTCAGCCCCATTGTCTCTCCTGTAGCTGTCACTGTCCTCCCCAGTTGGTCCGTGGTGGTCAACAGCTGCAGCAGCGCAGCCGAGCAGCTCTGTGACTTCGTCTGCAACTGCAGTGACTGCTCCGATGAGAATGAATGTGGTGGGTGCCCAGACCCGCCGACCTCCTGACCCCTGCCCCATTCCCAGACCCTGCTCCTGGGGTGAGGGCAGGCAATGGAGCTGGGGGCACCATGGGTGAAGGTCCCTGGGATGGGTGCTGGTGCCAAGGGTGGGTGCAGGACCCCATCATGGATGAGGGTCCCTCAGGTAAAGTGGGTGCAGGTCTCTGAGGTGGGCTTAGACTCCCAGGCTTGCCTGGGTAGATCCCTCTGGGTGGGTGCAGGACCCCAGTGTGCATAGCAGACCCCAGGGTGGGTGCAGGTCCCCAGGGTGGGAACAGGTCCCCAGGATGGGTGTAGGTCCCTGGGGCTGGCACATGTCTTTAAGGGTGGACATAGGTCCCCAGGGTGGGTGCAGGTCCCCAGGTGGGTGCAGATCCCCAGGATGTCCCCAGCCCAGCCCTGACACCTTGTCTGCCCACCCCAGGGTACCTGCGGGGCTCAGTGGTGCTGGGCACCCCCTTCACCTGTGATTTCGAGGAAGGTGCCTGCGGCTGGCGGGACGTGAGCACCTCGGCTCACAGATGGGTGCGGGGCCGGGCCAGCCTGGCTGCGTGGGGCACGGGTCCCCACTCAGACCACACCGTGGGCACGGACCTGGGTGAGCTGGAGCTGCTGGGCTGCTGAGCGGGCTTCGGGCACCCACAGGCCATGGGTGCCCTGAAGCCAGTGTGCTGTCTTGTAGGGTAGAGGGGATGGAGCAGACCCGTGGTATGGCAGGAGCGGTACCAGCTGTGGCTCCGGGGCCATCCCATGGAGCTGCAGCCCCTGTTCTGCTCTGTGTCCTCCCCAGGATGGTTCATGGTGACTGTGTCTCCTCCAGCAAAGACCACAGCCACAGCCTGGCTCAGGTCACAAGTGATGAGGGAAGCAGCCGCCACATGTGAGATCAGGGCCTGGTACCACGTCTCAGGAAGTGGTGAGGGAACCCACAGTGGGCACGGCCGGGTCTTGGGGTACCAGGCACAGGGAAGCAATGATGGGGGCAGCAGGGAGGGATGGGACCATCTGCCCTCATGGCAAGGACAGAGCTACTGGCACCTCAAGATGGGTTCTTGCCACCCCACTTGCCTGGTGCCCAGAGCTGGTGGGTCTTGACTCATCCCTGGGGGTATCCCCTGGGATGCCCAGTGCCAAGGGCCATGTTTTGGGGCTCCCGCAGGGCTGAACCAGATGGAGCAGCCAGTGCTGCGTCTGGCCATGGTGCACAGGGACGAGGTGGTGGAGCTGTGGCAGAGCCCGAGGAACCAAGGCCAAGGCTGGCACCAGCTGGTCACCTACCTGGGCCGGGTCCCAGGGCAGTTCCAGGTGAGATGGGGCCGTGTCGGTACCCAGGCCACTGAGCTGGGGCTGGGAGAGCCAGGGATGCACTGGGAGCCAAAGGTGCCCGGGTGACTCAGGCAGGAGCTCAGCTCACACCATCTCTGATGTCTTGTCGGCAGCTCATCTTCTCCCTGACCCAACTGCCTGCATGTGAGGCAGAGGTGGCGCTCGACGACATCATCTTCAGGAACTGTGGCTTGCAGGGTTAGTCCTGTGTCCGGGATGAGACAGGAGCCGGGATCCGCAGGGAGTTTTTTGGACTTTGCACCCCGGGGGAGCCACCAGCTGCCTGTGGTGTCTTAGGGGCTCCTTACCTTGGCCAGGCTGTGGAGTGGGTAGCAAAAGCCTGTCCCTCGAGTGACCCCAGAGAATGATGGGGGGGTGGGAGGGGGGTGGGCAGCACACGCGGGGGTCCCTGCGGGCCCAGCCGTGTGCTGATGGCGTGTCCCGCCCCCAGAGCCCGGGCAGCCGCTCTGCAGGGGGGAGCAGAGCCACTGCGGGCAGGGCAGCTGCCTGGCCCAGCCCCGCTTCTGCGACGGCACCGAGGACTGCGGGGACGGCTCGGACGAGGATGCGGCGCGGTGCAGTGAGCATCCCTGCCCCGGGGGGATCCTGCCCACTGGCCCTCCGACCCCACGGGCGGGCTGAGGGTCGGCCCTGACACGGCAAATCTGGACCGTGGGGCTGATAGGATTCACCCCAGACCCCACAGCTGTGTGGCAGGAGGGGCTAAATCACCCCAAGTGTTTGGCAGAGGGGTCAGGCCCATGGGGACCTCCCTGGGTCACTGCTCTCCCTGCCTCCCTGCAGAGCCCTTCACCCGCTGCTCCTTTGAGCAAGGTTTCTGCAGCTGGGAAGCCGAGGTGGGGCAGCCAGCATGGGAGAGGAACACGAGCCTAAGCCTGGGGACGGGGGGCAGTGTCCCCACCCGGGACCACAGCCACAACAGCAGGGCAGGTATGTGAACGGGCCCCAGCTCCCCACGGCAGCCCCTGGGGCTCCACTGGCCAATGTGCCCTCTGGCCCCTGGGGTAACACACAACCTGGGCTCAGCTTCAGACTGCACCAGGAAACCAAGGTCTTGCACCCTCACCCCTGTCCTGGCACCACTCAGCCCCTTCCTGGCATCTTCCACAGGTTTTTTCCTCCTCGTGGGCAGCACCTCGACCACAGGGGCCACCGGCCCTGCCCGGCTCAGCAGTCCCACATTCCAAGCCACCAACTCGTGCTCTGTGAGTCACAGCTGGGGACCCACATTACAGCCCGTGCGGGCACGGTGGTGGCATGGAATGAGGTCCCCAGCCTTGGGGACCCCCACATGGGGCTGAGGCTGGGATTGGCCCTTTGCTGGGAAAGGGCAGCGGGTTTTGGGGGATGGTTTGGTGGCATCTCTGGTGCCTGCTGGACCCCTGAGCTCCTCCAGCCCCACCTTTGTGATCATCCTGTGGGGCAGCAGCCATGTGGGGGGGGACTGTGTGTCCCTGCCCAGGGCTTCAGGGCTCACTCATCCCCTGTCCCCAGCTTGTGCTGTACTGCCACCTCCACGGCTCAGCCACCAGCAGCCTCAGCATCTCCTATGTGACCAGGTCAACCAAGCACCTGATGAAGGAGAGGACAGGGGACCTGGGCAGCTACTGGGTCCGGGAGAGGGTGAACTTCAATGTGACAGAGAGCTTCAAGGTGGGCTGAGGCCACACTGGGGCAAACTGGGCTGCTTGCTGGGAGAGAGGCATGGAGCCACCCCCAGTACACACCCCTGGGACATGGAGTAGGGACTCAGCTGGGAACTGAGCTGAGCCTCTGATGCTGGCATGTGCCACTGCCATGTCCCTGTGTCCACACCTCCAAATTGCCCCCCCAGCCCAGGGACTATCCCACTAGTAACAGGGAGGGGAGTGTCTTCCTCCATCCCATGTCACCCCATGTCTTCTCACTGTCCTGTCTGCTGTCCCCCAGGGCCACCCACACAACCCAACTGCCTCCCATCTGGCCTTGGTGGACACACCAATGGGACCCTGAGAGCACTCCAGCAGCACCCAGGGCAGCCATGGGCCATGGCTGTGTGCACTGGCAACACCATCACCCCAAGCCCACCATGGCCTTCCCATCCCTTTCAGCCACAGCATTGCCCCTGCTCCCACCAAGCCCCCTCCTGGGGAAGCACATGTTGGCCAATCACAGGGTTCCCCCGTCCCATGGGTCCCTGATGTCCCCCCCAACCCCGATGCCATCTCCCAGCCCTTCCATACTGTGCAATACCCCATGTTGACACTGCTACATGGTGCTTCCCTGCAGGTGCTGATCGAGGGGGTGGCCAGTGGCACAGGCACTGTGGCCATTGATGACCTGATCCTGTCCCCAGGCTGCATGCAGGAGCAGGGTGAGCTGGAGGGTGGCTGCCCCCAACCCCTGCTCCAGCACAGGCAGCTGTTCCCAGGTGTCTTGTGCCTGTGGCATCACCCCTGAAGGCTCCACCACAGCTTCTGCCTGTCCCTCTGCTCAGCAAGATGACCATCCTGGGCACAGCATGGCAAGCACTTGCTCTGGGGACCACAGCCAAGCTTGCCTGGTGTCCTCGCCCTGCATCTGTGACACTTTCCACCCCCTTGTCCCAAAACTTCCTGCCCAAGCCATGTCACACAGGCAACTCTCACCGTGCCCCTCCATCCCCTTCCCCTGGTGGCAGCCAGCAGGGCAGGAATGGGGCTGGGGGACATGGGAAGCAAAGGAGATGGACAGGGACAAGGGGCTGTGGCTTGAAGGGGTGATGCCGATGCTGCCAGGCCCCCTCACCACTGCTTTCCATCCCGGGGGGTTTCTCCATCAGGGAAGCCTTCAGTCTCGCTGCCGAGCCGGACGGGTGCCGGCCGCTGCACGGCTGAGGAGGTGGCGTGTGACAGCGGGGGCTGCATCAGCACGGAGCTGTGCTGTGACTTTGCCCAGACCTGTGCCGATGGCTCTGACGAGCAGCGCTGCGGTGAGAGCCCAGGGTGGGCACCGGCCCCCGGGCAGCCAGGGCGCCGGGCAGGGTGACCCAGGCACCCCCCAGCTGGCCCAGCTGGAGGACACAAGTGCCCACCAGCCCCTAGGACCTGTGGTGGCCCAGGGGGCTGAGCCTGGGCTTTTGCAGGAGCGACCACCTTCGAGGCAGGGGCTGGGGGCTGGCACGATGTCAGCGTGGGGCGGCTGCGCTGGGGTGTGCAGAGGGACACCGAGCCCGCCGAGCCCGCTGCCATGTTCATCACTGGTGAGGCCCTTCCCACCACCCAGATTATGCCTTTTGGCCCCCAGCACCACCGGGACTCCCAGGGTGTAGGGACCCTCTGCTCCTGCCTAGCCAGGGTGGGTGTGTACCCTGTGGGAAGGGTGAGGGTGATGCCCAGGCAGGGTGCTGTGCTGGGGGGGGGGGTGCAGCCACCGATGTGGGGCCTCTGCCCTGACTTCTCAGGGTGTTTCCTTGCCCAGGGGCTTTCCTGGCTCTCCAGGCAGGGGAAGGACAAATGGTGGCTGCTGCCAAGGCACGTACACCTCTGCTGGGCCCCTCTGGCCCTGCCTGCACCCTGGAAATGAGCTACCGCATCCGCACTGGACCCCAAGGTAACCCCCTGCCCATGCCCAGGGTGTCCTGCCTTCTCCCTGCCCACGTCCTGCCTGGCTTCTGGGTGCCCTGCCTGCTCTCTGCCCTGCCCTGCCACAGGGCAGGTACTCCCACCCCCTCCCTGTCTTTGCTGCCTCTACCAGTCTCACTCTGCTCCATCACTCCATCCTGGAACCGGGGTGTCCCTGTCCCCTCTGGCCATGGGCTGGGTGGGTGCCAGGGCCCAGGGGGTCTCCGCAGCCCCTGCTTCTCCTGCCCAGGTTTCCTCGCTGTCAGCGTTGCAGATCATGCTGCTGGCACCACTGACCTGGCCTGGCACACATCAGGGCATGGCAGCACAGCTGAGGGACGCGTCAGTGTCCCACTGGGAGAGAGGACCAGGCCATTTCAGGTGCTCCCAGGGGCAAAGGGACTAGCCTGGCTACCTACTGGCAGGGCGGTGCCAGTGCCATGAGGCATCCCAGGCTCACAGCTGCTTTGGCATCCCAGGTCGAGCTGCTGGGGCTGATGGATCTGCAGGACTCAGTGAGCGCTGCTGCCATTGACAACGTGACGTTCGTGCAGTGTCACCCCAATGTGGTGCCACCAGGGGCCATGGGTATGGCCAGGGGCAGGGAGGGCAGCAGGAGGGAATCCTGGCCCCCAGCCCACAAAGATGGGCGCTGCTCTCACAGAGGCTGCCCGGTGACTGTCACCCTGTCCCCAGCCCAAGGACAGGACCACAGTGCAGAAGCCCTGGGTCTGAGGCTGAGCTCTGATCCTGCCCCAGGGCAGCTGCATGGGGTGAACTGGGGGAGTGGGGCAGGGGCACTTGGGGAAATGAACATTTTGGGGACCTGATTGTGGGGCACCCTATCCTCATTCCCTTGTCATGGTCTCCGCTCTCTGGCCAGAGCTGTCCTGCAACTTTGAGAGGGGCATGTGCGGCTGGTACCAGGATCAGTCCAGTGACTTCAGATGGGTCCATGGCACAGGGAAAGGACAGGGCCCTGACCACACCACTGGCTCAGGTAAGGGGCTGGCTCCTCTCCTGGGGACCCCAGGTAGCCCAGGTGACCCCACAGCCTCCTGTCCCCAGGGCTGGGACATACCCTGTGCCCTCCAAGCAGCCCCACGCCTGCGGGGCAAGCTCAGCCAGGCCCACCCAAGGGGCACATGGATCCAGGGGTGGGGTGTGGGAGATGTGGGTGCAGCTTGGAGCACCCATGTCCATGTCCCCTCCACCCTGTTTGTCCTTGACACTCAGGCTACTTTATGGCAGTGGACCCTTCTGCACCACGCAGCCGCAGGCAGCGGGCACAGCTCATCACCTACAGCCAGGAGCCCACCTCTGCCCCGAGCTGCCTCTCCTTCTGGTACCGTCTAGCCGGCCCGCAGATCGGTACACAGCCCCACGGCAGCCTCCTGGGGACAGCCCAGTCCTGCTTTGCTCCCCAGGGGACCAGGGAGTCTCCAAGGGGTGTGGGATAGCAGCCTGACGCTCCCCTCTGCCCAGGCACCCTGAACCTCAAGCTGCGGCTGGAAGGAGCAGAGGACACTGTGCTGTGGACCCAGCGAGGGACCCGTGGCAGCCTCTGGCACCGGGGACAGGCCACACTGCCCAGCACGGGCCGGCGGCGGTACCGGGTGAGGGCTGGGACGCCCCGTCCCCCCGGCTGCCAGCGGGGCTCGGGGCCACCTGACCCCGCTGTCTGGCGGCAGGTGGCCTTCGAGGCCCTGCGGGACGGGTTCCAGGGGGACATGGCACTGGACGACCTGGCGCTGACAGCCGGGCCCTGTGGGGCCGAGCCCTCCTGCTCCTTCGAGGTGGATGAGTGTGGGCTGGCAGGCAGCGGGCAGCGTGGCTGGCAGCGGCAGAGCAACAGCACCGGCAGCGCCAGCGGGCCCCAGGCTGACCACAGCACCGGCACCTCTGCAGGTACCAGGGCCGTGCCTGCCTGGGGCTCTGGCGGAGCCTGCTGCCTGCCCTGACCCTCCTGCCTGCCCTGACCCTCCTGCCCGCCCTGACCCTCCTGCCCGCCCTGACCCTCCTGCCTGCCCTGACCCTCCTGCCCGCCCTCCCTGCCTGCCCTGTGTTCAGCCTGTGCTCTCTGCCTGCTCTGAGTGTCCTGCCTGCCCTCCCTGCTCTCCCTGTGAGCTCTGCCAGGATTTGCAGAGGCCACCGCTGTATGGAGCTCCATAACCCCCAGACTCCCCAAACCCAGGGGGATTCTCCAGCCCCATCAGTTCCCTGATGCCCCCAGCAGGGCTGGGTGGGGTCATGGTGTGGGGGCTTCTCTCCCCCCAGGTCATTACATGGTGGTGAGCACAGGCAGGGGCTCCCTGCCTGTGGGGCAGGTGGCTGCCCTCACCTCCCAGCTCTACCAGCCCTCCGCAACCACCCAGTGCTTGGCCTTCTGGTATCAGCTGAGTGCCCGGACTCCAGGTGAGAGTCCACAGGGCACCTCTGAACGGGTGAGGGTCCCACATGGCACAGCCCTGGACCACCCCATCCATGGTGGGTGCCCTGGGCAGGCTCCCTCGGCGTCTTTGTGGAGCAGAGCATGGTGCGGAGGAAGGTGATGAGTGTGAGCACCATGGAGGGGGATGCCTGGCACCGTGGCCACGTCACCATCCAGCCAGATGGGGACTGGCAGGTGAGATGGGGCAGAGTGCCAGGGGTCTCCTGGTTGCCTGGGGACAGGCTGGAGGTGACGAGGGCAGCATGGGGACTGCCAGCCTCAGCCCAGCCCTCCGGCAGGTCATATTTGAGGCCACGGGAGCTGGGGGTGACCATGGGTACATCGCGCTGGATGACCTGCATGTGTCAGAGGGAGCCTGCCCTGAGCCAGGTGACAGCCCACACCACGGGGGGCACCACAGACTGGTGGGGGGACAGGGCACCACATGGGGACACACAGCCATTGGGATGGGGACAGCCCAGCCTATCCATCACTGCTCTGATGTGGCCACCGGGCACCCTGCTGGGGTGCAGTGGGGAGGGGGCTGGGGCTTGTTCTCCTGGATGCCCCAGCTCCCGCTGAACAGCAGGTGCCTGTGGCACAGGGTGCATCACAACCCCCCCTTTTTCCTCCTAGGGTCCTGTGACTTTGAGAAGGACACGTGTGGCTGGAGCAGCCCCCCAGACCCCCACCTGCATGGCTTTGCCTGGGGCTGGAAGAGTGGGATCCCCCTTGCCAAGTACCCCAGCCCTGAGCAGGATCACACCCTGGGCACAAGGGACGGTAGGAGACCCCCAGACCCCCCAAGGCATCAGCTGGGGGAAGGAGGAGGGACTGGAAATGGATGGGGTCACCCGGGAATGTCCTGGGAGTCCTGGCTCCATAGCATCCCTGTCCCTAAGAGGGATGGCTCAGCCCCAGAGGCAGTAAAGGGCAGGGTGGGGGTGCAATCCTCTAGGCATCAATCTGGGCATTTCTGGGGGGGATCAGGACACACAGGGTGGGCTGCAGAGCTGGGGGACACTCTGTGCTCTGTTCCTGCCCATCCAGGTCACTACATGCACTTTGACACCAGTGTGCTGGGCCCTGGGGGCACCACTGCCCGGCTGGAGAGCCAGCATCTGCCTGCTGCTGCCAACTCCTGCCTGCGGTTCTGGTACCACATGGACATCCTGGAGAACCTCTGTGAGCAACTACAGGGGCAGGAGGGAGCTGCTGGCCCTGGGGAGAGGGTTAGGAGCCTACCATGATGCGAGTGGGGACTTGGTCAGGGGTCCCAAACCCCCTCCCCACCCACAGGACCAAAGACCCTCTTGTTTAGCTCTGGTTGGGTGATGGGGATGACATGTTCCCATTGTGTGCTGCCATCTCAGGGGACAACAGCCCAGCTGGGATGGTCTAGTGGCTCTCAAAGTCTCTGGGTGCCCATTGGTGCCAGACACTTGTCCTCCACATTGCAGCCTGTGGGGAGCTGCGGGTGATGGTGCAGGGCCCGGCGGGGCAGCGCACAGTCTGGAGCGTGCCCGGGCACCGGAGCTGGGGCTGGCGGGGAGCTGTGGTGCCCATGCAGAGCCCCAGCGAGTTCCAGGTGAGCAGAGACACCCCGGGTGTGGGGGTCCCTCAGGGGGCACAAGGAGCCCTTCCAATGCAGCACACACACCCCATCTCATCTTTCCCTGCAGCTCATCTTTGAGATCAGCACACATAGGTGGCCGATGGAGGGGACAGTGGCTCTGGATGACATTGTGTACAGCACTGGGGGGGGCTGCCACTCCAGCCCAGAGGCATCAGTGGAAGGTCTGGGGCTGGTTCTGGCTGTGAAATGTTAACCCAGCACTACTCGGGGCTGGGGCCAGCTCTCCTGGGTGGTGGGTCGAGCCTGACAGCATCTCCATTCCCTGCAGAGAAATCCTCCAGCAGCTTCACGGTGGAGGTGGTGCTCAGTGTTCTCCTGGCCACCGTTGTCCTGGTGCTGGTGGCTGCTGGTGGCTGGTACTGGCTGAGGCGGCGAGGGCTGGCCAGTGGGTCACCGGCAGAGAGCAATGTTCCCCAAGGCTTCGACAACATCACTTTTCGAGATGTAAGGACAGGGGGAAGGGCTCCCTCTTGCCCCAAACCGAGTCAAAACAGCATTTTCCGAAAAGCTCAGCAGATCCCAGTGGGCTCCCCCTGTGCCTACACTGCCAACACGGCAGGGAGGTGCAAAGGGCTCGGCTCTTATCTGGTCACCGGTGACTGAGCGACTCTGAGCTCTAGGACCGACCCAGAAATGCAGCTGCTGCCGTTAGAGCTGCCCCAGAAGGAGGAGCTGGGGCTGCAGATCCTCCAGCTTGGAGCCTGCTGGGAGGGAGACAAACCAACCTTGCTTGTCCTCTGTAAACCACAGCTCCACGCCGTGAGAGGCAGCTTCAGCTGCAGTTTCCTTTGCTGGACTGGGTGCCACGTAGTCCCCAGCAGAGTCACTAGCCCCAGAACTGACCCCAAAAGAGGCTGTGGAGCCCCCTGGGTCTGCTGGGGATTTGGCTCCTCTGCTGGGATCATGGTGGGCTGTCACGGACATTCTCCTCTCCACAGCTTGGAAGAAGTCCTAGTATTTCAAAGTAGACACAGCCCAGGCGTGCTGTGATCACCTGCTGCTGACTTTCCTTTGCAGGACAAGGTCACTATTTCATCAGTGCCAAAAGAAGGGGATGAGGCCTGAAATCAGGAGCAGTAACTGCCTGCCCAGCCAAGCGAGGGACCACAGGGCAGAGCATCCCCCTCCAGCAGCTTCTCACACTTCAGCAGCTGCCTCTGGCTCTTGGCATCGGACACCGGGCAGGGGGAGGTGCCGTGGGTGCTGCCCCCGGGGCATCAGCCCCCAGAGGGAGGTGCCGCTGCCTCCCCTACCCCCGAGCGCTCGGGAAAAGCATTATTAGCTTTTGTAACCTCAACTTTCCTCACTGAGCTGTAGCGCTGCGCCCCGTGCTTTGACAGGTGCCATCTGCAGGAGTTCCTCACAGCCACCATCCTCATCCCAGCAGGGTCCCAGACATGGAGGGGCGTGAATTTCACAGTCCTGCCCCCTCCCAGGGCTGGGCAGGTCAGCAGGTGCTGCATGGAGCATGCAGCCAGGATTAGGAGCAAGAGCTCCCAGGGCACAGGGCCACACTGGGGAGGAAGCCCGGTGCTTCTGCTGGCCTTGGAGGGGGATTGAGCAGAGTGGGGGGCACCACACAGCACAGCTGCAGGCAGAGAGCAGCCCTGAGCCCACTGTGGGTGCCCACCCACAGCAGGACCTCCCAGGCATCTTCCAAAAGTTCATGAGAATTTGCATTTAAATGTCACTTAGGAAAAACATCCCCCAGCCTCAGGCTAGGCTCAGGGCACAGTGCCCACGTCTGCAGCCCTGCTCAGGACTCCCCTCTTCCCTTCCTCCTCCAGCTTTCAAAACTGAATGCAATACCCTGGCCAATCTCACCCCCCAGGTCCAACAGCACAGGGCAGTTCAGCAGCAACCTGCCCACCCAGGATCCTGCCCTCCCCAAACCCCAAGCTCCTCAGGCGGGGTTGGGGGTGTCCTGCTTTCCTGGTCCACCACCACAACCTGGTTTCCCTCTGGCCCTGCTGCAGACAGCTCTCCCCTCAGCTCCGTCCTGCTCAGGCTGTGTCCCAGTCCCCTCAAGCACCATCCCCCAGCTTCAGCACAGCCCCATTCTGCAGGAACAAGCCCCCAAAGCTCAGCCCCTGTGAACTGAGTCAACAGAAGTGAGACAAGGGCTCTCTACAGCTACTGACCAAGGGCCTCTACTCCCACCTCATCCTGCAGAGATCCAGAGCCTCCTCTTGCCTCCACACACCATGAAACTAGAGGATTGATTTCAGCTCTGGGCTGGGAGCCAAAGCTGCAGCTCGCTCCCCCAGGGAAGGGGGCTGGGCAGCCAGGAGCGCTGCAGAAGCACCCACCGCTGCCCCAGGCCCCTCAGGCAGCACGAGGAATCGCAGCTGCCTGCGAGGAGGGGCTGCAGCTCCAGTCTCCTCCAACCATACTTTATCAGCACCTGGTGGACATGCAGCACCCACCTCTGAGACTAAGGATATCAAACTTTATTATAGAGCTCTTTTAAAACAGGCTGGAAGGAACAAAACTGTCATTGTGAAGCAGTGACCATGCCATCATTTCAAATGCAGATGCCCCCAACTCACCCCTATTATTTATATATAATCTATCCCCCCCGTCCCTCAGTTTTTTCCAATTAAATGATCCCATTTCAGACCCCCCAAGTGTCTTAACACAACCTGCTTCTAAACACCAAGACGCACATGTTTTCTGGCAAATCAGATCCAGGTTTTTTGGGGTTGAGTTCCTCAAACTCTGGAAAGGAGGAAGGAAAAACAAAACCAGGAAAATCGCTTCTTTAAGGTTGTCTTTTTACAGCAGGAACAGATTCGGCAGATTTCCCCCCCAAAGCAAGTCTGTAACCCTCTTGTTCAGCTTGGCAATGCAGAGAGATCCTGGTGGACGAGGAGAACCAGCCAGGTGGGATCAGTCTGAAGAAACTGATTTCGAGGCTTTGTTGTCATTTCCCTTTGGGGCCGGTTTCCAGCGGTTTTCCAATATCCTTCCCACGCAGTTTAAGGCCTGGAATAAGACAAAGGAGATTGCAATCAGCTGCCAGCAATGCACAGTCACTTTATGATGATCAATTTATAATCTTACCCGATAACCTTATTTCCTAAGACGCTTGGCTATAAGGAAAAGAACATCCAAAAAAGAGGGTGGGGAACTGGTTAGGGACAATCCTACTGCAGTTTCTAGGAGCACCAGACTAGTTTCAGACAAAGCTCCATTTTTTGCCTTATCTTCCTGGAAAATGGTGTCTGAACTGGTCTAGGAGAGACAAACACTAGTGACTGCAAGATCCTTTCAGGTATCATCAGGCCTTTCTGCAGCTCAGGTTCTCACATATTTTGGGGGAGAAGCACACCAGGGTGGTCCTCAGGGTAGGGTGATGAATGGAGGAGAACGAGAGGAAAGGCTGAGAGACCTGGGGCTGTTTAGTCTTGAGAAGACTGAGAGGGGACCTGATGAATGTCTATAAATATCTGCAGGGTGAGTGTCAAGAACGGGCCAGTCTCTGTTCAGTGGTGCCTGTGACAGGACAAGGGAAAACAGCATCAAGTGACAACACAGGAGGTTCCACCTCAACATGAGGAAGAACTTCTTTCCTGTGAGGGTGACAGAGCCCTGGGACAGGCTGCCCAGAGAGGCTGTGGTGTCTCCTTCTCTGGAGACCTTCAAGACCCATCGGGATGTGTTCCTGTGTGACCTGCCCTGGGTGTTCCTGCTGCAGCAGAGAGGTTGGACTCGATGATCTGCAGAGGTCCCTTCCAGCCCCTGTGATTCTGATTCTGTGAGAGCTCTGAGCTCTGGTTTCAGGCTTCAAGTTTTATCAGAACACGGCTTAATGACACCACACCCTCAATGACCTACAGCCAGCAACTGCTCCTGACGTGGAACATGGGAACAACCCAACACAGCCCTCCCAGGCACTGAAAGGAGTGTCCTGAGTTTTGAACTCTTCTTTCTTAACTTACCAATGGCTCTTTCAATCTTGCCCATAACCTGGTTGTTGGGGATTGCTCTTCCAGATTCGTAGTCAGCAATAACTTGTGGTTTTTCATTGATTTTCTAAAAAGAGAGGAGGCATCTCCAACACCAGCTCCATGCACAACCAACACCCAGCACCAACCCTCTGATCAGCACAGCCTCTAACTCCCCCAGGATGGGAAGGCCAAAATGCTACTTGCAGGCTCAATCCATCCCAACTATCATCTCCCTCCAGTATCTGAGTGACACAGCCCTGGTAACACCCACCCTGGACAGACTTCAATCCCCCTCAGCCTTCCTGGAGGAGCAGTAACACCACGTGTTGCTGTTCCTGAACGGAGCAGCGAGCTCCTGAGCATTGCATCAGACCCAGATGGCACAAAAAGCCTCACATGGCTGCTGAGTTGATGGCAGGGAGGAAAAAAAAATCCTCCCACTAGACACAGCAACGCTCTGTCTCCAAGCAGGTGTCCAAGGGCTGCACAGATAAACCCCTAAAACATTTCCTTGGTAACTAACATTGCCCGGAGATCAAACAACAGAGATTCTGCATTCACCAAACTCCCTGCTGGTGACACCATCCCACTGCAACTGCCCACGACAGGACAGAGCACCTCGAGGTGCTCAAAGCTGCCTGAGGAGAGCAGGGGCAGAGGCCAACAGGCCCCAGCTGCACTCACCGTGGCCAAGTCCTTCTGTGTCATGCCCTTGCTCTGCCGGCCCTGCTGGATCACTTTGCCCACCTCCAGGGGAACTCTGTCATGGTGCAGCTCTTCAGTCTCTCGGTCGAGCTTGGCCGTGTTCTTTGTAATAAAGTGTTGTTTGTTCTGGCCTGCTGCCCCTGTCATTCAAAGCAAGAACAAAAAACAAAACAAGGGCAAACAAAACAAGGCTCAGAGCTGTGCCAAAAAGTATCAAAGCGCCTGTTCTAAGCTTTCAGCTGCCCAGGATCCCAGGGAGCTTTCAAGGCTTCAACACCCCAACAGCTGCCTACTGCAGGTCAAACACTTTCTCTTAATCCAGGTTATGCCCATGCCTGAACACAGCCAGGCAGAGCCCTCCCCTTGCTTCACTTCACATCTGAACTTCACTCCAGATTTTGCTGTTGCCTGGGGACTTATTACTCAAACTTCACCTCAGACACACACTTGTGCTGCGGTGTGAGTTAATATTTGAGCTTGAACCTTGTTTGCTCAGGTATAAGGCAGCATAAATAACTGGCTTTTAATCAACTTTCTGATATTTTTAAAAACTCCACTTACCTTCGAAGAAAGCAGAAAGTTCAAAGCCATACTATTTGTCTCATTTTAGTCACAGTATTAGTCAGTTTGAATCCTTTCTCTCATGTTAGTCTCTGATATCCAGTCTCAATAAGTCTGACTAAACCTTGTTCAAGGATCATCTAGTTATTTATTTCCAAACATCATAATCTCCTCCCTATGGTGAGAGAACCTGAGAATTAATCTCAGACATGAAATGGCGTTTTTAAAGAGCAATGCCACAGGAACATCAGCAGTGAAATCCTTAAACATATGTTCTCAATGACAGAAATAAGGTGCAAAAATTCGGAGTTTTAGTTTTGTGATCACAAAAGCTCTTCCAAGAGCTTTGCAGACACCAGCTCAGCTCTGAGCAACAATAAACTCAGAGCTGGCTCCAGGGGAGCACTCCCCGCTTCCCTAGCGCGCTGCCTGCCCTCCCTGGCTGCTCCCCGCTTCCCCGGGGTGCTCCCCGCTTCCCCGGGGTGCTCCCTGCCCTCCCTGCCGGGCTTCAGGTCTGTGCAGCCCCAGTCAGGACGACCCTCGGATGAGCGAGGGGGTGCTGCCTTATGTCCCCCCTCTTCCAGGCACCGCCTTCGCGGGGGGGCGGGCCAGGGAGAGACCAGGCCTCGGACCGGGCCGGGGGCCGAGACACCGGCGGGGCCGGCTCCCCGGGGCCTCCCCCGCCAGGCCGCGGGATACCCACACTTCTTGGAGGTCTCCACATCCTCTCCGCGCCGCTGGGCTGCCAGGATCGCCTGAGGAGGGGAAAAGAGCCGAGGTGAGCGCTCCGCGGGCCGCAGCCGCCCCGCCAGCCCCAGCCGGGCCTCGGCCGCGCCGGGCCCCTGCCCGGGCCTGGGCCGCTCCCCCGCCGCTCGTCACCTGCTTGGACTTGGCTTGGGCCGCGCTGGGGCCCTTCTTGCGCAGCACCGTGACCGTGTCCCAGTCGCTCTCCGCCATGTTACCGGTGACCGGCCCCGCCCGCCGCCGCGCGCCACTGCCCGGGGCCGCGCCCGCCGCGCCGGGGGCACCGCCCAGTGCCCGCCCCTAGGGGGCGGGGCCCGGCATCAGCCAATCAAACGCCTCCTTTCCTGAAGAACGGTCTCTTCATTAGCGGGGTAACCTAGCAATCATCCGCCTCGCTATTCGATTGGCTAGTGTTCGGGGCAGGCGGGGGTGGGCGGGCACGAGGCTGCGCAGTCTGAGAGGCTGCTGCCACTGCCAATAACCCGGGCCGAGAAGGGGATTGGCTCATCCCGCGACGCTGTCAGAACGTCTGGCCAATAGCAGAGCGCGGTTGGGCAGAGCCATGGCCGCGGTTTGGCGGTGGCGGGGCCGCCTCAGCTCCCCGGGCCTCCCCGGGCCTCCCCGGGCCTCCCCCCCTTGGGCTTCCGGACGCCCCCGGGAGGCCGCGGCCGGCTGCGGAGGGCGGTGCGGGGCCTTCCCGTCCGCCCTGAGCGTCCGCGCCGGGCGGAGCGGAGCGGGGGCACTTCTGTTCGCCGCCGGTGGGTAAGGCGGGTGTTCTCCGGGGCTCCGGCAGGTCGGAACAGGGGGAGCCCCGCTCCGCGGCCAGCCCCGGCCGCTCGCAGCGGGAAAGGTGCCCGGTTTGTGTCCGTGTGGGAGGAGACCCGCGCGGGGCGGCGGGAGCGGGGACAGGCCCAGGCCCAGGCCCCTGCCCTGAGCGGCTCTGACACCCCCCGCTCCGCGGCTGAACCGTGCGGGAAGTTCTGCAGTGACGGCGGGAAAACCCGGACCTCTCGCTCCGTCATTTCTGCCCTAAGGGGCGCGGAGAGCGGCGTTAACATCCCGGGGATGCGGGGAGCTGCAGATCCTGCTCACCCTGCGGGGGGACCGCTGGCGTCCCGGGCGGGGTGAGCCGGGCAGTGCTCGGGAACGGGGTTCCCCTCCGCGCAGTCGGTCCGTGACTTCTGCTCCGGCTGCCCAGGGGACCTGGGAGAGCAGCGCGGGGACATGGAGCGTTAGTGAGGGGGTTACTCCGTGTTTCCAGACTTGCTCCCTCGGGCGGGGGTGGCAGCTGGGGGCTGCAGCAGCCGGAGCAGTCCCGGGTGGTTCCCATCCCAGCCAGCGTTCCAGATAATGGCATTCCTGGTGGTTTCCTGTCTTTGGGAACAGCATGTCCTGCCCCAGAGTCACGTCTTGTTCAGGAAGCGGAGAAGGGGTTCTTCCCAGGATTACATCAGCCAGCCGAAAGCTTTAGTGATGTGGAGGGTTTCGTAGTCACTTTCCCGGACGAGCGCCGCTGTGCCAGAAAGGAGAGGTTGCAGCAGAGTGCGGGAAACTGCCTGTCCCGGGGGAGCAGCGTCATGCCCTTCCCAGAGCCACCACGTGTGGGGGGACACCTTGTTCCCTTCAGCACCTTCCCTGTGGGGCCCCCGCAGTCACCGCAGCCCTGAGGGGAACATCCTGCCTGGACGGGTGTTGGGACCCCCGGGCTCGCCTGCAGTGCAGCCTTGGGCCGTGGCACACTGCCCCTCTGCCCCCCCTGCCCCGACCCCTACACGGTCCTTGCAGCTGGGATCACTGGGGGGACCCCTCGCCCTCTGTTGGGGGCGGCACCGTCCCCAGCACCTGGTTGTGCGAAATGGTGCTCACTGGCCTGGCCAGGACTGACAAACTGGCTCTGCCACGGGGCACAGCCCTTGTGCAGCGTTAACAGGACAGACAATAGGACAGGTAACAGGGTATCATTGTCATGGTAAAACGCCCCTGCTCAGTTTTAGCCCTACCCTCTGTATGTGCTTGAGAGACCGATCAAAGACAATAGACAAGTGTGATAAGCGTTGAACTTGATCTCCGCTGTATAAATACTCTGTCCTGTCACTGTGGGGTGCTGGTTTCTTCCTGGCACCAACCTCGCACAGCGTCGGCTCTTGTCTCTGTGTGTGGACTGGACTTTACACACCGGGTCAAGAACCTGGTGTGGGGACAAAAGTTCTTCCCGGGGAGGGTTTCTCCGGCACCGGGTGAATTCCCCGCGGTTGCGGGCGCCACGGTCCCCGTCCCACCGGCCCCTTGGAGCTCCCGCCGCCCTCGAGGGCTCCGACAGCCCCTGCCGTGCCGGGGGAACACGGGGGCTGGGGGCCCGGAGCGGGAAACGAGGGACCCCGAGGGGGAAACCTGCTGCCGTGACCTTTCTCGGGCGAGTTCCCCTGCAGAAAGCCCCTCAGGCTGAGCTCAGCGCCGCGTTTCCCCTCGCGTCAGTTTTGCTTTTGATGCGAGCCCGGCCGCGCTGCCGCCCGCCCCGCCCGGTGCCCCCGCGGCCCCCCGAGCGGAGCGGGGCAGCCACGGTGAGCGGGGCGGGGGCGCTCGGCGGGCCGGGGCAGGGGCTGAGGGGGTGACGCGGGGGCGCGGGCGCTGTGGGAGCGTGAGTGGGGCGCTCTGAGGGGAGGTGGCTCGGGGGGCTGCGCGAGGGGGAGGTGGCGGTGGGGGGACAGTGCGGGTGCCGGGGGTGACAAAGCAGCCCCCGCGGGGGGCCCGGGGGGCTCTGGGGAGCGATGCACGTGACGGAGGGCGTGGCGGTGACGTCACTGCCCAGCGGGGCGTGGCCCGGCGCGGGTGGGCGGGGCGTCCCACACGTGTCCGGTGGGCGGGGCCCGCGGGCGCTTCCGGTGCGGGCGCGGACGGAGGCGGGCGGTGAGCGCGGCGCGGCCCCGGGACCGGGCCGGGGGGGGGCGGGGGGCTCGGGCCGGGCGCGTGCGGCCGGGGGGCGGGCGGGCCCTGCTCCGTACGGCGGCGGCCCGGGCCTCGCTCCGCCTTGAGCCCGGCTCGGGCGCACCGGAGAGCAGCCCGTCGGCGGCGGGCGCCGTGCGGTCCCGGGGCCCGGCGGAGCCGTTCTTCCCGTCCTGGGCGGCAGGGGGACCTGCTGCAGCGGCGCTGCCGGGGCCCCGAGGGAGGCGGGCCGGTCCGCCGCCTGTCCCAGCGGGCGGTGCCCGGGCCTCTCCGCCCCCGGGGTCCCCGCACCGGGAGGGGCCCGTGCGGGGCGGGAGCGGGCGCTCCGGTGCAGCTGAGCGTGGGCTGTGCTGGGAAGCCCCGCCGGGTCAGAAGCAGCTCCGGGGGCTGCGGGCCCCGCGCGCTCGTCCCAAGCGCCCGACACGAGCGCGTTTCCTTCTGCCCCTTCCCGCGCTGCTCGCGCCTCTGGCGGCCCCGCAGGGCCCCGCGCACCTGCCGGGGCAGCGCCGGTAAATCGGGCCCCGCTGCTTCACGGCAGCCCCCGGGAGCGGCCAGCTCCGGGCGGGATTCCTTGGACCACGGGCAGATGTGCGGACAAGGGGCCTGGGCTGCACCTCCCGCGGTGCCTGCAGGGCTGGGCTGCACCGAGGCCGTTTAGTTACGTTTCAGGTCAGGTTTAGGAAGGGGTTTTACCTTGGTGTGAGCCAGAAACCTCGACTCCTTGGTCTAGGCTGCTTCTAAATAAACTTGGATGGGTGTTTCAGTGGGGTCTACTCACCCTTGTCTGTATTGTCCAGTTAGTTTTTAAATTAACTGTAAAGGTTCCCTACTTTTAACTAGGTGCAGGCAGTTGTGTGGGTTACATTGCTGTGTTTCCCCCCGGTGTTGGGGTTTGGGTGCTGTGAGCAGTGCAGTTTATGTGAAAAAATTCTATCATCCAGTTATAATCAAACAGGGAAAATATTTTCCTTTTCAGGCTCTGGAGATACAGTCAGGATTTTTCGTTCACATGGCAGCAGCAAACTCTAGTCCACCGAGCTCTTTGGATCTAGACCAGCCTGGATTTGCAAAGGAGATCCTGGGAACTAAACTGGAGGTCAAATATCTCTGTTCTGATTGCAAAAATATCTTGAGGAGGCCAGTCCAAGCTCAGTGTGGACATCGCTACTGTTCCTATTGCCTGAAGAAAATTATAAGGTAACTTTGGTGCCTTCAGTCTGAAGACTTAAGTGCTTGAAAGGGCATTTTCAACCAAAAAAAGACAGAAAAGTCTCATTTTCAGAGTTGTCTTGGTGAGTTAGCTGTGTTTTATCATTGAGGTTCAGCATCAGGCCTTCTTTAAAGGAATGTGTAATCTCTGAGTTGCTTTTATTGTTTCAGGGGTTCCTTCAAAGTTCCCTTTTCCAGAACCTCCTGGGTTGTTTTTGCCATTCAGGTGGCAACCAGGTGAATCACCCATCTCCTTTAGCCTTCATCACAGCTCCTGAAGGAACTTGTTCCTCAAAGTCACTGAATGCTTGTTGTACCAAAATGTGGGAAATCTAAGCACGTGCTGCCTTCCAGAAAAGTTACACAGTGTTCTGTCTTGCTCTTGCCTTTAAGTGAGGGAAGTTGAATAGAGTAATTGATCTGGAGAAGGAAAAAAATTAGAATCAGAAGTGGGTATCAGAAATACACAGGAGCAAAGGCTCAATGTGTTGTTTTAAAAATAAGAAAATGCTTGAACGTTATAAAGTTACCAGCAGTTGTTTTATTGTTAAATCATAAATTAGTCTCTATTTGTTGTGTGTGATGGTTACTTTTCCATCTGCTAGTGCTGGACCTCAGAAGTGTGCCAGCTGTATTCAGGAAGGAATATATGAAGAAGGAATTTCTATTTTGGAACCCAACTCAGTAAGTAAAAATGCATTTTAAAAAATAAAGGAGCTCACTGGTGTCATTAATACCACTTGCAGTTTACACAAGTTCTGAGAATCCCTGCTTCCTAGGAAACATTTTCTTCATAGTGGGAGTTGTCATTCATGTGGTGGGCTCCCCAGCTTCTACAATCCAGGTCATGTTCCTGTACTGCTGCCCTAATTAAACATGGCAGTAATGATTTGCTTGCCATTAGCACACTGAGGAGGTGATGTGGTAACTAGCCTGGGAGGAGTCTTAGGAAAGTTTTTGTAAAGAATTAAGATTCCTTACCAAAACTTCAACCCCTCAGCCATTTTTTGTTTGTTTGGGGTTTTTTTCCATTTTAGGCTTTCCCAGACAACGCTGCTCGTCGGGAAGTGGAAAGCCTGCCTGCTGTCTGCATCAACAGTGGCTGCACGTGGAAGGGAACTATTAAAGAATACGAGGTAAAGATCAAAGCAGGGCTCTTGGTGTCTGCATCCTTTCTCTTTCCTGTGTGTCTGGAAAAGGCTCTGGTGGTTTTCCTTGTCCTCTGGCGCTGGCAGTGGTGGTGGAAGCTGTCAGCTCCCCACCCTTCATTGTGAGCTGAAGAGGTTTGGCTCAGGTAGGTCTGTGCCCTGCTGAGAAACCATTTCAGACTCAGCTGGGATGGTAGGCACCCAGCATGTCCCTTCTGTGGTGGGAACCACCTGCTTCATCACCAGCTCCTTTCTGCTGTAACAGACAAGCAAGCTGTCAGGCAGTGCTCTGCCATGAAGTTCTCTGCATTATGTGAACCTAAAACCTAGTTCAGGCCCATGAACCTGGGGAAAGTGGCCTGGCCACAGTTCTGTTCCCAGCCACCTCTGGGCAGTAGGACTGGGCCATGGTCACTGGCTGCCCACCCAGTGCCCCAGGCTGTTCTTGGCCACCAGCCTGCTGGCCAGGATGGTTTTTCCAGGCCTGCTCTTCTCGAATTGCCCATCGGCTCTTTGTCCAGGCCTTTTTGTGGCCCTGGTCCTTGACATGATGAGAAACATGTTCTTGCTGGGAGTGGCAGGGGACCTCACACCCCCCAACAAGTCAGCTGTGCTGTAGCAGCGTGCACTCTTACAGTGTGTTGGCAGCTGGCTGTGAGTGGATAGTCACCTCTGAAACTTGGGTACTCCTGAAGGACAGTTTTGTCATCCTTCTTGAATGGGAAGAACAGCCACGTTTGGGGCCTCAGATAAGAGGAATAAATGTTATTTCCCTCTAACCTTGCAGTAGGTAAAGATTGTGGCCCTGTGGTTCATGGTAGCCACTGAGATGTGGGTCAGGAAAAGGTGTAACCTTGTTCTGTCTAGGGTAACATTTGAATTCTCAGGATTACAGCAATGGTGCTGCAAGGTGGCAGAAGATACAACAGCTCTGGGTTGTGCCTGAGCTTTCTGTCTGGCTTGCTGAGCTCATTGACAGATGCTTCTCTTCTGCTTCCTTGTCTCTGTGTAGAACCTTCCACTTCCTTATGCTAAAGGTCTGGTCCAGGAGATCAGGGAATGAAGGGTGTAGAATGGTTCTCCTGCTGTGAAACTCTCACCCATGGATCTATACCTGGCTCACAGTGTGGATCTGTGGCTGAATGAATGTCCAGCTCAAAGCTGAACACTGATGCAGCAGAGAGAGTCTGGAAGTTGCATTTCAGGGCATGGTGTTTTTGCTGAGGTTCCAGATCCAAGCTATGTTGTTGGTGCTTGCAGATTGACCTGTACTTCCATTTCTGCTGGTGAGCAGTGACTAGGAGTGTGATGCCTGCTGTGGTGCTCAGAGTGGTGACTAGTGACTGAGCTCATCTGTTACACCAAACAAGATGTGTTTTTCAGCATCTTCCAGTGCTACTGATGGTGCTGTGACTGATGAGCTCTTCTGAAGTTTTTCTCCTCGGTTAAAAAAAACACAACCTCTTCAAGAGTTCCTGCAGAGCTCAGCAAAAATCATCATCTGCCAAAGGTCCTCCCTGTGTGGTCTTACAGGTGTTGGAATGCAGGGTTGAGTCCAGCCAGGGCTTGCACTAGAAGAAGTCTTGCAAGGCTGCATGTGTGTGTGATGCTCCAGGATCTGCACAGCTGCTCTGAACTGTGTCTTTTTTACTCTTAACTTCATCTTCAAAAGGTCTTGTGAGGTGCTATACTAAAACAGGATATGTTTCCTAGAGGCTCCAAGAGTGCCTGGGCTGCAGGTCTGCAGCTTCAGGCTGTGATGGTGTTTGAGTCTGGGGGCAGTCCCGTGTGGTGGGAACAGGGGTCTCCAGTGGTGCTGCCTGCTGGGCTCAGGACTAAGCTTGCCTCTCCTGCCTGCCACGGGGACATCCGGTCTGTGGGTGTTATTTGGTGTCCTCTGGGAAAAGCTGGTTCTTTCCTGGGAACTGTGGGAGGAGGCAAGGTCTGGCTTGTGTTATCCCTCCTCCCAGCTGCCTGCCAAAGAGCTGTGGCATTTAATCAGGCCTGGCTGTCCTCATGGGGTCACAGCTTAGGAGATGGTATGTGTGGCTGAGGAGGGCTGAAGAAGGTGTAAAGCAACCATGTTAGCCCAGAGTCTCTCCTGGTCCTGTGGGCCGAGGTTGAGCCCTGCCTTATGGGTGGGCTGGTTCTTTGGGTGCCACAGAGCAGAGTTTCCTGGTGCAGCATGGTTGCATCTGAGCCAGCAGCGTTTGTAACGTCCTGCAGCAGCTCAGCTCTTCTCTGGAAAGTCCCTTGCTGTGCTATTTCCGACAGGACATGGAAAGTCCCTGATAGTGAATTAATTGTTTGCTAATTTAAAAATCTTATGCTCTTACTGAGAATTACTGGACTGCTGTCTGCTTACAAATCAAGAGATACTGTCACTGCTGCATTGCTAATCTTACCAGGACGTGAACAGGAAAAAAAAATGTTGGGCAGCTGGAGAGCTCTGGCTCTGCAAAAAACCGAATAAAACGGATTTCAGTTTTCCTTTCTGTTCAGACCAGAGTTCAGGTCTGCAAGAGACGTACAAAACTGAAAGGGTGCAATCTGTTTGGATGTGACCTGCACTTCTGCTTGAAGTTGTGTGAAGTATATGAAATGTTCAAGTCTTTAGAGCATGTCTGGGTTTATAAACAGTTTTTTCTGACTTTGTAAATATTTAGTGACATTTGGATAAAGCAGTTTGTGGTGGGGCTGCAGGGTTTTCCCTTTTAATCAGTAACATCTTTTCATGTATGGGTTTCCTGATGAGTCTGCCTAAATGTACATACAGAAAAGCAGGCTGTGGGCAGGAGCCTTTAGAGTCAGGTGGAAAGTCTGAGGAAAGTTGCAGAAACTAAAACTGGCTTGTTTAGAGCAAGGGGAAAGACCAAGAACACATGCTCTGTAATAGCCAGGCAAAGGGGGGTCATGGTTTCCCAGCCCTGGAGAGTTTCTTTTCTTGCCTTGCAGTACCTGCAATTGCCTCTGCCTCTCTCCTGTTTTACCAACATATCTTGGATTCTTATACACATTTTATTTATACTTCCATACAACCACCTTCTGTGCCCCCCACCAGGACTGGGATGGGAGGAGGGGGCTGCAGGAGGGTGTTCACATGGTCAGCTGTGGCCTTTCCATTCCTTTTGTTACCCAGGGAGAGGGTTTAACTGTGCCCCAGTCATCTCTGGACATAGCAGAATTATTTGAAACATAAGGAAATGGAAGGAGAATGAAGTCTTAAGCAGCATTTAAACTAAGTTGGGAGGAGAGGTTTCTAGGGAAAACAGATGAGCTCAGCTAGTGAGGATGGAGGAGTGTCACCTGTGGTGATAACCTGTCCTGATTCAGACAGGGAACGTGTTTACCTTGGAGTCAGTTGTCACCTTGGTTTTCAAGAGGTCACTTTAATTGAAGCCTGTGGAAGCTGCAAGGCTCAGAACTGAAGTGGTATTACTGTGGTGCTGAAGAGTATGTCTGCATCTGGGCTCTGTGGCTTCCTGAGGCCCCCAGGGACAAGGTGGCTGGGCAGTCCCTTCTTGCCCAGTGTTCCTGTTGGGAGATGTTGGGGGAGCCCTGTTACACCTCTTGTAGAGAAAACTCCCTCTTCAGAAGTGGTGCTGGGCCCCTGAGCCAAGGGGGTGGTCTCCTGCTTTGTGATGCTTCACCGTTTTCTGCCTCCCTCCCTCCCCCGTCCCATCCACATCCCAGGAATGCCCTGAGAGTTTTTGGTGATGATTTTCAGCTTAGGCTGGAAAACTTCAGCTGTGGGCTTTTGTACATTGCTTGGAGCAGAACTGCTGGTCCCTGCAGATGCTTTCCCTGGCTCCCATTGCCTCCCAAGTGTACTCAGGAGTGTTTTAAAAAGAGTGTGTGTTTTGACCACATGGGATATAGCATTTTAAGTGCTGTGGCCAGCACACTTGATAATGCTGTAACAGAGTGACCAGCCTTCCTTTTAGAATCATAGAATGGTTTGGGTTGGAAGGGACCTTAAAGATCGTCTAGATCCAACCCCCTGCATGGGCAGGGACACCTCCCACCAGCCCAGGCTGCTCCAAGCCCCATCCAACCTGCCCTTCAACACTGCCAGGGATGGGGCAGCCACAGCTTCCCTGGGCAGCCTGTTCCAGCATCTTATCACCCTCACAGGAAAGAACTTTTTCCTAATGTCCAACCTGAATCTCCCCTCTTTGAGCTTCAAACTGTTGCCCTATGTTCTCACTATGCACCCATGTAAAAAGCCCCACCCCAGCTTTCTTGTAGCTCCCTTCAGATATTGGAAAGTTGCTATAAGGTCACCATGGAGCCTCCTCTTCTCTAGGCTGAACAACCCCAACTTCCTCAGCCTGTCTTCTTTTGAAATTCTACACAGTGTTTGTTATCTTTTTCTGAAGGTTTTTGGGCCCAAGCTAGGGTGTCTGTTGGAGTGCTGTTTGCAGCCAGTTCCAGCAGTTTGCCTGAGGTCCAGATCACTTTCTTGTGGGAGGATCACTGATTTGCATGTGCAGTGAACAAAAGGATCTTCCACTCTGGAAAAACAGATCTGACACACCTCTACTTTCCAGAGTGGGAGGTCCCCAAACAAAACCAGTCTCCCTTAGGTTCCTGAACTGGAGTTCAATTGCTGCCCTGACAGAAGGCAGTTTCCCATCCAAGCCCGTGGTGGGAGGTAAAGCCACAGGGAGTGTCAGAGAGCGTGTGTGGGAGGGGGCTGGAAAGCCCCTACTGGAGAGGATCTGCTCTGAGCTTCTAAAAACAGCTCAGCCTTCTTGTGGTGGCCCATCTAATTAACAGTTTTGGCATATGTTCCTTGGAAAACAAAAAGCTGTAAGTCAGGAGATTTGAAGCTGAGGTGAGTGCTGTGTGTCCTTTCTAAGGCCTGATGAAACCCCTCGTTGTGAATACAGCTGTGGGGGTTGTGGGGCAGCACTTCATGCCCAGAGAGATATTCCTTGGGCTCCAGGTGTCTGTCAGGAGCCAGAGCCGCAATCACACACGCTCTGGGGCACTTGCAGCTCCTCAGACAGCCTAGAGAAACCAAGTGTGAAATCAAGTGGCTCAACACAGGCTCAGCTTGTCCAGCACGTGAAGGATGCCTGTCCCAGCTGAAGGATTTGTCTCATCTCTGCTTTCCTGGGTGCCAGTGGTGATCTCAGCCTCATGCTGCAACAGCCCTTCTGCTGACAGCCTGCACCTCCACACTGCCTGCAAGGCACAGGAGGTGCCCTTGCTCCTGCCCACCACCAGCAGCTGGCAGAGCTTGGCTAGCCCTGCCAGCACCCTTTCTAACGTGAAGGCCAGGCACACCTTCAGCCTCAGGCTGTCCCTTTGGATCTGAGCAACTGAAGTGAAGCTCTGAGCTGATGAAAGCACTGCTGGAAGGAGGGAGATCTCCAGAGTGTTGCCCTGGGACCTCCTCAGCACGGGCAGAGCCTTCAGCATGGTTAGACCCCAGCGCTGCAGCGCGTCCCGCAGCTCACAGCAGCAGTTGGCTCAGCAGTGACTGTGGGAGGTGAATCAGATCAGTGCTGGGAACGTGGTTAGTGCCATGGTGAGAATGGCAGAGGGGACCAACAAGAATGGAAGATGGACCTTCAGGAGGCTGTTTGCAGAGGAGCTGTGGGGAGCAGCCCACACCCAGCTTGTTCTGCTGCACCTTGGCTTGGCCAACCCTGCCCTTTGCCACAGTGTTCCTGCAGGTTCTGGCAGAGGCATCTGGCAGCAGCTGTTTCAAAGGTGGCTTTTCTCAGCCACCTGCCATGTCTCTGAGCTGCATGGGGGTGTCACGTCACACCAATGGATCTCCTAATGCAATTGCAACTTCTCCATAAAAATGGGCTTGGACTGGTGTGGCAAGTTGTGGTGGGGCAGCTGGGGAGCAGGTGCAGCTCCTCTGCCACCACTGTACAGGGGTGATGATTTTCAGCAGTTGCCTCCTCCATAGTTCAAGTTGAGTTTAGCAAAGCCTGGAGAGGCCAAACAGCAATCAGATTAAGCTGCAGATTCCCCTGTTGTCTTGCTCACATAGGTGCAGCAGAGCAGCACATCCTGGTATCCTTGGGAAATGACCATTGTGTCTTCCAGGGATCAGCTGCTGTTACTAAATCACACATTTTCCCCAGTGTGTGCCTGTGCTTTCCTGCCTGACTGCATCGATGTGTGCTGCCTCTAGTGCCACAGAGCTGCTGTGAAGGGAACTGCCAGTTCCTGCTGGTTGAGTGCTGGGCTTGTAGGGGGATGATCCTGGGGATTCCCCCAGAGAAACCTCAATATCAAATACTGCAAATCCCTTCTCTGCTTTCCTGGTGTTGAGGTTGGGGCATTACAGCCTGTGCAGGAGCAGCTCTACTCTCCAGCTCCAGAGGGGAGCATGGGTGGGTGCTGGCAGGCTGTGTGGCCACAGTGGCCACCCACCAGTGCTCAAAGGCTGCCCTGGTCCTTCTGGAGTCTGTGGTGGTGCCTGATTTTCTGGTCTCTCAAGTGGGCTCCCAGAGGATCATAGAATCATGGGGGTTGGACGGGACCTCTGAAGCTCGTTAGGTCCACCCCCCCTGCTGCAGCAGGAACACCCAGGGCAGGTCACACAGGAACACATCCCGATGGGTCTTGAAGGTCTCCAGAGAAGACACTGCAGCCTGTCCCAGGGCTCTGTCACCCTCACAGGAAGGAAGTTCTTCCTCATGTTGAGGTGGAACCTCCTGTGTTGTCACTTGCTGCTGTTTCCCCTTGTCCTGTCACAGGCACCACTGAACAGAGACTGGACCATTCCTGACACCCACCCTGCAGATACTTATAGACATTCATCAGGTCCCCTCTCAGTCTTCTCAAGACTAAACAGCCCCAGGTCACTCAGCCTTTCCTTGTAAGGCAGATGTTCCGGTTCCTTCATCATCCTTGTAGCCTCTGTTGGACTCTCTCCAGTAAATCCCTGCCCCTCTTGAACTGGGGAGCCCAGAACTGGACACAACACTCCAGATACGGTTTTATGAGGGCAGAGTAGAGGGGAAGGAGAACTTCCCTTGACCTGCTGGCCACACTGTTCTTAATACATCCCAATATACTGTTGGCTCTCTTGGGCAGAAAGGCACATTCCTGTCCCATGGATACCTTGTTGTCCACCAGGACCCCAAGATCCTTCTCCGTGGGGCTGCTTTTTAGCAGGTCAACCCCTTATCCATATCAGTGCATAGTGTTTTCTGGTGGCAGTGTATGATGCCTGGGCTCTGCTGCTTGTCTCACTGTTTATTTTTAGGGAGCCAAATGGATGTGGGAATCAATCTGTTGTTTTGGTCCTGATGGGCTGGGGAAGAGTGAGTTGTTGTTGTGCTGGCTGCTCCTCTGCCTGCTCTGGTTCTCCCACCCCTGCTGGTGGGTGCTGCAGGTCGCTCTGTGCCTCAGTTTACAGCTGGTGGGGAGAAGTCAGTGGTGAAGGTCTGAGCCAGACCATTGGCTTCAGGCTCTGCTTCAATTCTTCTCTTGCCATGGCCTTTCTTACCCCCTTTGGACTTGATGTCCATGCCTAGTTTGCTCTGGAAGAGCAGCTCTGCCCTCATCAGGCCCCCATTCCCAGCGGCTTTCCAGAGCTGCCCGAAACGTTCACAGTAACTGCCTGAGTGTCAGCTTTGCTGGTCCCTGCTGCAGAAGCTCCTGGATGTGGGCTGGGGAAGGTGTAAACAGGAGGCTTGCCCCATTCCTGTGGAGTGTGGCAGGTCAGGTTTGAATGCCAGCCTTGGCTCCTGGGCTCCTGGCATGGGGTGGATTCCTGCCAGCAGCAATTCCATCCATGTCCTTGGAGGGAGAAGGAACAGGGGATTCCAGAAGAGCCCAGAATTGTTTATATAAGAATATTTGTCTGGAGGTTTGGATCTGTGCTGCTTAAATCTAATGCTTCTGGGAGTCTCAAACAATTTCCATAGGAACCAGCTGCACTCTCAGCTGCCCAGGGCTGGTTTCCCTCCTTGCACTGCAAGCTGGGCACGCTCAGCAGGGCTGAGGTGTCACATCCCCTGGAGCCAGAGGGAAGAGAAATGGAGAGAAGAGAAATGCTAGGAGGGTGGGAGTGTGGAAGGGGTGGTAGTTTCATACATGTTGGCATGGGGGCAGAAGTTTTAAATACTCCCTTCTTAAAGAGTTGTCTCTACAGTGAAGTTTCCTTCCTTCAGCCAGACCATCTGTTCTTACGCCAGCATTCTGTGGGTCGTGGGGAAGATGCTATCTGGTGTTTCTAGAACATGAGAGCAGTCTGTGGGTGGAAAAACAGGTTCAGCCCCTCTGAGCAAGTGGGATGAAGGCAGACACTCTGCCTCCTCCTCTGCTTGTGCAGGCAGGGCTGCCCTGCCCAGCCCAGCCCCACACGCTGGCAGGTGCCTGTTCAGGGACAGCCCAGGAGGCTCAGCCTGAGCACTCCTGGGAAGTATAAAGAGGAGAGAGTAACCAGGAAGCCAAAGCTGAGCCACTAATGGGTTTCACTTTCCAGTTTCTGATGTGGTAATGCATTTAAGTTTGTGCATGTTTCCCCACCACACCAAGACAGTAGTTTGTTTTAATAAAGAATAAATGTGACCAAGTTTTCAGAGCATCTGGTTTCAGCTGACTCTTTTCTAAATTCTGCTGTTTGTTGTCTTTGTTTTTTTTCTTGTTACTACCATGGCAGAATACTTCAGTTCACTTTTAATCTGCATTTTGAACTGCATATTCATGGCATTTACAATGCCTTGTTTCACCTGGTTGGTGTATAAAGACAAGGTTTAAGCAGTTTGGAAGTGACACAGAAAGCAAAGGTAAGTTGTAGCATTCCTAATTTAGCTGGTATCACTCGTATCCCTAGTATGCTCTGAGCACAGAGTATCGCATTACCCTGAGCTCCTCAAGCTGCCAACACTGTGCTCTTGCTGTAGAGGTGGGTGCTTGTGTGCGGGGGCTGTTAAATAAATCAGTTTTTAAATATTTCTCATGTTTAAAAATGGTTTTCTAATTCCAGTGTGAGGATATAATCAGACAGCTCAGCCCAACATGTGATGAGCAGGCTATGGGTTCATGCTTCAGCTGACTGGTAACCAGTACACTGGAAAGATTTCACAAATGACCTTGCTGAGGTAGTGGCCAACTTCACCCAACCTGTCAGAACGTGTATTTTCCTGGCAGAGTCATAAATGGAGCTTCCTGTTGGTTATCTCATCCATCAAAGCAGCAATTTGATTTAAAAAAGCACATTATAGCAGCCTTTAAATTGATGCTGAAGCTACACAGGCACCTTAAATTCTTGTAGCCTGGAGAATTATCAGCATGACCAGGGTTTGAGCACAGGTTGGTAGATACAGTGCTCTTCTGAAATCGAGTGTAAAACTGCCACTCTGGAGTTGTACTCATCGTGTGACCACACTGGAGCTTTCATTTAGAGGAGTAAATATTCTCCTGTCAATTCTTTTACAGGCTCATGACGAAGTCTGCCCTGAATTTCCACTGACTTGTGAGGGCTGTGGGAAGAAGATTCCAAGGGAGAAGGTATCTGTCCACTGAGCCACGTGGCATTCACAGAGCAGGGAGGAAGACCTGGACCATTAGCAAGCAGAGTGGGGAAAACAGTCAAGTGGCAGCTGTTGGTAGGGGTGTGACTTTTCCCCAAGGCTCAAAACGCTGGTGGGTGCAGGAGGAGGTGACTTAGGGGCACCTGCAGCTTTGGAGACATGTGCTCCCTCCTTGAAAGGGCACTTGTGTACTATGTAGAGCAGCTATATCAACCACTGCTGCAATTCTGAATGGAAAGGGATCCCATCTCCCTTAGAGAGGGGATTCTTCTGCTCTGCTCCACTCTGGTGAAACCCCACCTGGGGTCCAGGTCTGGGGTCCCCAACACAACAAGGACACGGAGCTGTTGGAGCGAGTCCAGAGGAGGCCACGGAGATGATGGGAGGGCTGGAGCAGCTCTGCTCTGGAGCCAGGCTGGGAGAGTTGGGGTGTTCAGCCTGGAGAAGAGAAGGCTCCAGGGAGACCTTAGAGCACCTTCCAGTGCCTGAAGGGGCTAAAGAAAAGCTGGAGAGGGGCTTTGGACAAGGGCAGGGAGTGATGGGATGAGGGGGAATGATTTTTAAGCTGTAAGAGGGGACATTTAGAGGAGATAGTAGGAATAAATTCTTCACTGTGAGGGTGGTGAGACACTAGCCCAGGTTGCCCAGAGAAGCTGTGGCTGCCCCATCCCTGGGGCAAGGGCAGGTTGGATGGGGCTTGGAGCAACCTGGTCTGGTGGGTGGTGTCATGGTGGGACTGGATGATCTTTAAGGTCTCTTCCAACCCAAACCATTCTATGATTCTATGATGTCAGCTAAATTAATTGATTACAAATTAATCATGTAATGGAATCCATGTGTATAGAGCCTCCATGCTGCTGGCTTCTGGGGAAAGGCTCAGAAGTCTGAAAATCAAAGTTTTGGGAATCACCTTAAAAAAATTTTATCTGGAACCTTTCTGCCCACCATGGGTATCATACTTATAGTAGCACTGTTGCAAGGGGCAGGGGGACAGAAGCATCAAAATTATGAGAAAAGAGAAAAATGTGCAGCATAAGAAAGGACTTCTTTCTGGGGTCCTGGAACACAGGTCTGCTCTGATGCTGGAGCCTAGCAGAGATCAGGCTTGTAGGATTCCCATAGGTGAGCTATCCTTTGTTTAAATATTAACTCCCTCTTGTCTCTCTCCAACTGTTTGTGGCTGCAGCCATTGCCACTCTGAGTGACCTGACTCATGCAAGCCAGATGGATCTAGAAGCTGTTAAAGTGGTTTAAAACCAGTTTTAATTGACATCTGTTGCAGCAGCTGTAGGTGTTAAACGTGGAATATGGTGGTTGTTCAGGACAGACCACTGATACTTGATGATGAGAGGTACATCAAAAGCAAGATGATAATGTGCTAGGGCTCATAAGCAGTAATCATGGACTGCGTGGGAACCCAAACTAGTCATCTTAGTGGCTGGAGGGTTACTGGCACTTCTCTGCAGAAATACCCACTGTTGGCCTTGGTTCTTCAGCGCAGCTGCCAGACAGGAGGTGGCCAAGCCCAGCAAGGGAATGCTGGACCCAGGAGAGCATCTTCCTCTGCACAGGACCTGCAACAGTTGCTGTCAGTGCTCAGGCAGGACCACTGAGAAGCTTTTTGTTCTCAGATTTATAATGCTTAGCTGGAAGTAGAAATACCAAGCAGTTGCACGACCTGACCAGGGTTACATGAAGTGCACAAAATTAAATGGCTGGTTTTTTTCGTAGGGTTATTCCTCATGGCTCCCCTTCCTGAGCCCTTCTTGCTCAGCATCCATAACACCTGTGCTGGTAGCTTTCTTTTTTTCTTGCACATGCAGGTGAGAAGTGAGACCTCCTAGCCATGAGAGAGAAACAAAACTTCCTGTCAAGTGCTAGTGCCTAATTTACATTGCAGTGAAAGTCATTCCTAGCAGTAGGCAGTGCCCAGGTTTCACCACGCACTTGGGCAGCTGGTGATCAGCAGTGACTTGGGCATTCTTGGGATTGTCTTCAGTTTCCTAGACATGGAAAGGAAGATGGAAAGGAAGCTACTGGGGTCACGTAAGATCTAACATTGCTTTCCTTCCTTTCTAGTTTCGGGACCATGTGAAGTCTTGTGGAAGATCTAAAGTGCCTTGCAGATTTGAGGTTGTTGGATGTGCTGCGGTGGTAAGGGCCTGTCTGTTGATGTTCATCTGGGGACTTGTTTTCAGTTCCAGAGTTAACCTGCAAACTACTGTTGCCCAAACTGCTACAGATGTTTGTGTTCAGATACTTGAACGACGTGGTGGTTCAAACCCTTTGCAAATCGAGCTTAATGTCATCTCCTGTCCAGAGTTTGGATATTCAGAGAATGAACTTAATGTGGAAGGAAACCTCCTCCTTGAGTAGCACCCTGAGTGTTCTGAGGCTCTTGTGGTTATGCTGCTTTCAGCTGTAAGCACAGAACTGGGCTTCTGGTGCCCTTACTCTCCTGCTAGAGCTTGGGCCAAGCCATATTTCTCCATGTGACTTAGCTTTCCCAGCTCCTTCTGGTGGTGTTCATATAAATCCCTTCTTGGGGGAGTTACCTGAGGCTTTTTCCTTTGATGCTGCTAAGTGCCTTGACAGAGCCCTTTTGGGGAAGTAACAGAGGAAGACAGAGTGGGACAGTGTGTACAGCTGGGGAAGTGTCAAGCATCCATCATCACATGTGATTGCAGCATTGCTAAAAAGAAAAAAAGCCACCCCCAAAACAGGTTTTGAAAACTATCTTCCTTTGGTTTTTCCCCTTCATCATTTAAAGCTCATGTTGTGACCTCAGGAGGAGGAATTTGTTCTGTGGATGGTGGCAGACTGAGACTGCAGAGCAGGGAATGTGTTTTTCTTCATGCAGGTGGAAAATGAAAAGCTACCAGAACACGAAAGCAAGTGTTTGGCAGAGCATCTCTACATGCTACTGAGCTTTGTGCTCAGCCTCAAGACTGGGTCTGGAGACCTAAAGCCCCTTCCTGCCCTCTCCTCATCGCAAAACAGCTCCCCGCTACTGGCAGCAACCTCTCTGTGCTCTGAGTCAGGGCTCTCCCGGTCCCTGGAGCTCTTGGGAAGATGTGAAGCCCTTGAGAGGAAAACAGTGACCTTTGAGAACATTGTCTGTGTGCTCAATCGGGAGGTGGAAAGAGTGTCTCTGACAGCTGAAGCCTACAGTCAGCAACACCGACTGGACCAGGAGAAGATCGAAACGCTGAGTAACAAGGTGTGTAACCAGCCAGTGGCTTGGGCCCTGCAGCACCCTGAGCAGAGACTTTCTCAGTTTCCTTTCCATGAGATTAACTGGCAAAGCCTCACTGCCTGGTCCCAGATCTCTACAGATCCAAAGGCAGAACTAAAATTTCATTTGTGCCTGTGTCCAACACTCAAAAGCTTCCTGGAAAAGATGGGAATTTAACTGACATGCCTCAAGTGTTCAGATCTCTGTTAGTAATCAAGTTGTGGTTGGTTAACCCTGGGGAGACCTTGTTGGCTGGGTGCAGGTTCTTTTCTATCTCAGTCTAGTTTTGTCACAATGCTGAGGGTTTTTTTGCTTCCCCCATCCTCACTTCTTGTGCTGCTAACGTTGAGCTGCTCGTTGGGAGGATTTTCCCGTTCACTGTGGGCAAGTGTCCAGCTCAAGTACTGAGTTGGGTGGACCTTCTCCAGAATGACAGGATTCAAAGGAAACCTCAGTGCATTGGTTTATGCTGCTAAATTTCTCCCTCCCGTGATCCTTGTCACTTCTGGAGAATGTCTGTCACTGCAGAGTCATCCCGAAGGGAATAATGCTGGTGTCTGCTGGCTTTCTTGGGTCTCACAGTACGTGTTTCTAACCAGGCTGCACCGTGTGTCCCACTGAGCAGGTCCGGCAGCTGGAAAGGAGCATTGGGCTCAAAGATCTGGCCATGGCTGAGATGGAGGAAAAGATCCGCAACATGGAGGCTTCCACCTACGATGGTGTTTTCATCTGGAAGATCACAGAGTTTGCCCGGAAGCGTCAGGAGGCGATAACAGGCCGCTCTCCTGCCATCTTCTCTCCAGGTTATTGCCCACAAATTTGGAAAACTGAAAAAGCCTTTTGCATCTCAGCAGGGTGTGGGATTTGTAGCAGAGCCCTTAGCAGGCGAGGTGCTGGCCATGCAGTCTGTTCTGTCTTCTTTTTTCCTGTAGCACCTGGAACTTTTTTTTTTTTTTTTGCACTGGGCTAAATGAAGCTGCTCTGCTGAAAGAGGTGCTGTTTTGATTGCAGGAGACCTTTTCATTTCCCATAATGGAGAACATAACCCTCTTAGCTCCAGTATAGCCCCACATAATCCTTTAGTTATAATTAAAATACTCAGAGACCATAAAACCAGCAATAAAATGGTTAGGGAAGTGAGGAAATGCATATTAGAGCCCCATAAATATATTTTAATACCCAAAACATGACAGTGCCCACTGTCATAAAGCCCATCTAGGGAAGTGCTTGACTATCTGTTAGAGGAAGGGACTCTCCTTGCAGAACTGCCCCAGCCCAGACTTTCTTCTCTTCTTAAGAAAGATTATCTCAGAGCAGTAGGTTGTGATCTGGCTTGTTTGTTTATGAAAGCACTTCCCAGGCTTGCAGCTGAGAGGTGAAACCATAAATTCATACAGTGTCATTGCTCAGTGGGGAGCTCACCTCATCACAGAATGGTTGAGGAGGGGAGCTTGTGTTTGCCTGAGCAGGAACTGCTTAGATCCATGCACACTGCAGAGCCTTTCCAAGATGCCCAGAGCTGCATGCAAACCTAGAACTCATACCTGGGGTCTGCTTCCTGATGCCGTGGAAAAGCAAATTGTAGCTGGGCCACAACTGGATTTTAAAAGCTATTTTAAAATCCGTTTCTGGATGAAGGATGTTCAGAGTCCTTTTTGTCTGGAAAAACTGAAAGATAAAAGGATTCCTTTTCTTGAGGGGAACTAAACTGCTATTGAAACTGTGTGTATGCAATGAGGATTTCCTTCTCAAAGTCAGCAGCAGCTGTGGAAAACCCCTGCTCTTATCCCCTCAGGGAAGGGCAGCACTTCCTTCCTTGTCCCAAAGTGAACAAATCTGCTTCAATTATGTTTGGTTTGACTTAGAGAGACGACCTTAATTCTTGCCTCCTGTCCATGTCCTGCATCATGCTCGAGAGCTGTTGGACCTGAACATCTCCAGAGGTTGTGATTTGGAAGGAGATGACTTGTCCTCTGGCTGTGGGCATCCCTGTGCCCCAGCCTGGGAGCTCCTCAGCGCCTCCATTCGTTCCTGCTCTCACTGTTATTGCCATGAGCTGAAGCTCCTTTAGCAGTTGTGTGTGGCAGGACTGGTGGCTCTGTGGGGGCTGCAGAGGGAGATACTTGGCTCTGGGGCAGAGCTCCAGCATCAGACTCTGCCCAGGGCCCTCGTGCGTGGTGGCAGATAGGGAGACCCGAGGGGCCAGTGCCCAGCTCAGTGCCACAGCACTCTGTGTCTCAGCTAGACCTCCCCTGTGTCTCAGCTTGTAGCTCCCCTGACCTGTCTCCAGGCCAGTCAAAGATGGCATCTGGTTTTGGTTGTATCTGGAGGCTTCCCGGGCCACTTCTTTGAAACGTTTATTTTAAGACCCAAACCTGTTTTTTTCCAGGATCCAAATTTTAGAGTCCTCAGGGTTCAAAGGAACCTGCTGGTTCCAAGCTTTGCTGGGTTTGACACTCACTATGTCTGTTTTGCTACTCTTTGATAGCTTTCTACACGAGCAAGTACGGCTACAAGATGTGTCTGCGTGTTTACCTGAATGGGGATGGCACCGGGCGTGGGACCCACCTGTCCCTGTTCTTTGTGGTGATGAAAGGACCCAACGATGCTCTTCTGCGGTGGCCCTTCAACCAGAAGGTGGGTTTGAGATGAAGCCCATCATGCCCAGCCACGTGCCTCTAGTTTTGTGCCCACTTGAGCTTTTAGACGCCATTGGTCTGGCTTACTTGTCAAGCAGAGAAGAAGGAAGGACTTTGACCTGCCCTGGGGATTCCCCAGTTGTGCTGAAAGCCCCGTGGGCCTGAAGCAGCAGAGGCTGCTACAGGAGAGCAGCAGCATCTTGGGGAAGGAGCGGAGCCTCTGCGGGAATCTGGGGTCAGAGCAGATTGTCGTGGCCTCAGGGCGCAGTTGATGCTGACTCGGTCAGAAGTTCAGGGTTCCCTTCCCAGGTGTTGCAGGTTTGGGAAACGCTTTGAGGCTGAGAAGGCAAAGTACTAATGGAGAGGGGCATGTTGCCTTCCCTCGCAGGGGGCAGTGACTGCAGCTCACTGAGATACCTGCGGGGTTTCGGGGTCAGCAGCAACACCGTTGGCAGGGATTCAGAGTCAGTCGAGCAGCCCTGTGCTGCCACCCAGAAGTTTCCAGTGACAGAGCAGGATGTGGGGAGGTTTCTGCTGAATGTCACTGCGACGATGTTCTCTGCTGAACCTTCTTGCAGGCCTTTCTCAGCTTTATAGGTGTGTGACGTGGCTGTGGTCACATTGGCACTTGCACATTTCACAGGCTTTGTGTGAGCAGGTCACTGGGCTGTGTTTCCAGGTGCTTTTTACTCAGCCCCAGTGGTGTATTTTCATGTTTCATCACAGGTAACCCTGATGCTTCTGGATCAGAACAACCGGGAGCACATCATCGATGCCTTCCGACCCGACGTGACGTCATCCTCCTTCCAGCGACCCATCACAGAAATGAACATTGCCAGTGGCTGCCCCCTGTTCTGCCCCGTCTCTGTGATGGAAGCCAAGAACTCCTATGTGCGTGATGACGCCATCTTTATTAAAGCCATCGTTGATCTCACAGGCCTCTAACTCTCCCCACCTCCGGGAGCAGTCAAGGCAGAGCCAGCCCCGAGAGGGGCATCCCCCTCTTGTGCTGCGCTTCAGGCAGGTCTTGGAGTGAGGAGGGGGTAGAAAGCGGAAGGGGAAAAGCCCTTCCCAAAAAGGGACCTTCGCTCTGAGTGGAAACAAGGTGTCTGATGGAACCCTCTTCCCTGGTGTCAGAGAGACCTTCTCTGTGAAGAGGTTTGGGTTGACATTCACAATCTGCAGGGTACAAGAAGATCTGTGGGATACAAGAAGAACTGCAGGGACTTGGGTGTCTGAACTGCTGCTGTGTGGGCTCCCAGTGGAAACCAGTGCAGCTCTTGCTCTACCAGTTTAGTGCACCGCCTCAGCGCTCTGTAGTAAAACAAGGATTTGGCCTGTCCAAGCACCACCTCGCATGGATGTTTGGCTCAGCCATCTAGGATTTTCTTCAGAGATCTCGGTGTTCTGGAAGTTCTGTGTGCTGCAGGGGTGCCAGTGCCTTGCCCTGCCTGGTCTGTGCCTTGATGGAGGGAAAGGGTGCATGGCAGACTGGGATGAGAGAGATGCCAACCTTTCTGCAGCTATTGGGATGCCATCAGTGCCTGCAGAGCCAGTGCTGAGCTGTGCTGTGTGGCTGGCAGGCAGCAGCGCCCTGCATCTGGCCCTCACTCTGGGTTTGATGGATGGTTTGTGCTCTGAGCTGGGAGCACAGGGCAGGCAGTGCCTGCTGCGCTGGGGGAGGAGCCTGGGGCAGCACCAGGGGTGCTCGTGGTGGGAGAGAAGTGAATCTGGCCTGGGGACAACCCGTCCCATCCTGTGAGAGAGGTGATGCAAGGCTTGGTGCTGGACATCAGTCCCCTGAACCTGAGTGCCCCAGCTGGGTGTTGAGCCCTTCTCTGCTTGTGCCCAAGAGGGAGGATGATGGCAGTGCTGGAAGCTGGCTGCACTCATGTGGATGCTCCTGAGTTTCCATCCCCATGGCAGGGCAGCTGCAGCAGGGCAGGTGTTCCAGGGCCCACTCCAGCCACCAAGCATGTGGGGCTGTGGCTCTGCTGCCACTGTCCATCTGCACAAGGACCCTCAGCACCATGACTGCAGCCAGTCTCTGCATCTGCCTGTGTGGTGGGTGGCACAGGCCAGCTCCTGCCCTCCCCAAGGGCCTGCCTTGCCCACTAGCAACAGCTTTTCTCCATCCTTCCTTCAGGAACTGATGTCTGCAGGTTCCTGGGTGTTGCACACTGGAGCACTCTCAGCTCACCCCTAAGTGAGCCTGCAGCCACCTGGGTAGGACTTGGTGATCCTACCACCTGCTGCAGAAGTCCCCACATGAAGCTTGTCCCCTCTCTGTCCCTGGACTCCTGGCATCACTGCCTTTAGGGCAGCAAGTTTTCAGCACCCATGAGAAGGTCTCTGTGTTGGTGGAGAAGCTGCTGCTGCCACATCCCTGCATGGTGGCTGGCTGGTCCCTGGGAGTGGTTTTGTGATGGCCATGAGTAACTCTAGGTGGGGAGGGAGCCAGGCTGGGCTGTCAAGGCTTCACTGCCTTCCCTGTGCCATGTCAGTGTCCAAATGTGCCCCAGGGGAGATTTTGTTGATCATGAGGCAGCTGCTGCCCCCACCTTGCAATAATGGTCCAGGGCCTTGTCCGGCCCCTGTGCTGTTCCTCCGGCCAGGAGGGTGGGCAGTGAGGCTGGGAGTGCTCACCGTGCTCTTGCTCACAGCCACCATGGGTCACCTTTGGTGGAAGCAGTGGCTGCTGTTGGGGGGCCCAGGGGACATGAGGCTGCAGTGGAGGAAGGCCTGAGCCCCTCTGCCAGCAGCTCCCTGCCCGCTGCCCAGAGGGCCCACTCTGCTTGTGCTCTGCTCCCATCCCTGCTCCACCACAGGTGCCCTGGCAGGGCCTGGGACACTGAGCTGGGACCCAGAGAGCTCCCTGTATGGTGACACTGCTCCCAGGTTGTTTAGGGGTGTCCCTGCTGCTGCCAGAGGGGCGCCTGCTGTCCTTCTCCAGGCTGGGAGGAAGCTGAGCTGGAACCTGACCCAAGCTGAACTTTCTACACCCCAAGGTGCTGAGCTGGCTGGGGGGGGCAGGGCTTGTCCTACCTATGGACAACCACCAAGCCCCCTTTGAAGTCTCCCTGCAGATTTTATCATGCCTGGTGTGTACAGGAGCTGAAGCAGACCCCACTGTTCCAGCAAGAAATAAGTGTCTTTTTTTCCTGAAGGATGTAGTATGGTCAAAGCCTTTAATAAAAGCCATTGGAAGAGCATCAGTGTTGTGCAATCCATGGGCTGCTGGGACTCCAGCCCCACACTGGGAGGAGGAAGAGCCAGGCAGGATCACCTCGGGGTTTATTTCTGTGCTGAGGGGTCTGCACTGTGGCTGCTCGAGGGGCTCCTCCTTGCCACTGGAACTTCACGGGGTCCACAGAACAGGCAACAGGCACAGTGGAGCTGGACTGGCTTTACCTGCAGCACCTGAGGGGAGCTGGAGTGCAACTGGAACAGCAAATCCAACATGTTACAGCTTTAGGTCCTGGTGCTGAATAATAAAGCAGCTGCTGAAGCTCCTCAAGGCCAGGCTGGGAGCCAAGGACCTGTGCTGCTGCCCCACCCCTGCTGGAGGGATCATCCTGCCCCTGCAAAGCTGCAGCACCAGCTGGGGACTAAACCCATGCTGGGGAGCACCAGCACAGCTGCCTCCACATGCATGGCTGTAGAAAAGCCAAAAATGAGGGGTGCCCAGGAGGGGGCCTGTCGCCTCCCTTGAGGGAGCAGCTGCTGCACAAAGCTGTACCAGGGACACAGGAGTTGCAGCTCATGAAGCTACTGCTGCACAGGAATTCCTACAGCTGCACAGGGTACCCACTTAACTGGTCAGTGTCAGTTCTTAAAACTAGAAACCAAGGAGGGACACAGAAGCTAGGGTGCTGCAGCCTTGGCAGAGCTTTCCCAAGGCTGCCACAAACTGCTGCTCTACTTCCCCAGGAGTGCCCCATCCTCCTCCCCGAGGGCAAAGAGGAATTGGGCAATTCTCTGCCTCGCTTCTCTTGTTGCTCAGTGCAGGCAACTTGTGCAGTGTCCTGGCAGTGTAACACTCCTGGCCTCAGTTCTGCTTCACCAGAAGAACAGCACTCAAAAACAAACTCACATTGCAGAGATGCTTTAGCAGAATATTTATTCAATGCCATAGTGAAGAGCAGAACTCGGTACAAACATAAACCCTCACTGCCTTGTGCACTACAACCCCAAGCCAAGGGAGGAGAGATTTCACACTCTTGGGGTGGAGGGAGAAAGGTAGAGGCTGTTCCTCTGCTGTGTGACTGGACAGAGCTGGATGTGGATCCTGTGCACACACACACAAAGGATTCCTTTGTTTCTGGAAGTCCCATGACGACAAAAACCTGAGTATGGGGGTTTTGGATAAAGCCACAGGCACCAGCCTAGGCACAGCAGAACCAGGGTACAAACCCTCCTGCCATGGGCCACAGGAGCTGTTAAAGCCATCAGTGCATATCAAGACAGTATCTGCTGCCTCTGTTGGGTTTATCTGCAACCCAAGGCTGTGACTAGCACAACTGTCCCTGCTGCTCTTGGGGGAGTCCCAAACATCATCTACAGCCCCTGCCTGGGTGCCAGCTCCTCCCAGATGAAGCCCAGCTCCCAGCAGCAACAGCAGCTCCTGGGCTCACCACTGGCCCTGGCTGTACCAGCCAAGTCAAGATCAGGAACTTAATTTTACTTTTACATTTGGGTACCTGATGGAGGGAGAAGAGCTTCAGGGACAGAGTAAACACCACCGAGTCCATAATCACTTCAAGTGAGGCAGCTCCACCCTCAAAGGGGAACCCAGGAGGAGCAGAGCATCCAATCCCTGACAAGTCATCCCAGGTAGAAGGAAGTTTATTCACTGTCACTTCAGGCAGAGCAGGGCAGTGTGCCCTGTCACCCAGGGCTGCCTGCACCTCCTCAGGGAGAACACACCAAGAGAACCTAAAGTGCCATGGCTGGAGTAGCATGGGAGGGAGGAGACCCCAATCCCAGCAGCCATCCACATGGCTGCCCCTTGGGAAGGGACAGCAGATCCCCTTGAATAAATACCTTACCAGTAGCACAGCTCCTGTAAGTGCTACAGTAGCAGAGGGGGACAGAGGCAAAGCCAGCACCATGTCACCACCAAACCTCTCCACTCTCGCAGTTGGTGACACCAACACGTAGGTACACAAGGCATCAATAGGGCACTGGCTGCGTCCCTGGGGGCTGCCTGGAATGCCAGTCAGGACCCCCAACCCCACCTCCCTTCTCTCTGCCCCCCAGTCCCTGCTGCCCTCCGGGGCTGAGATGTGGTGTGGGAGGAGTGGGAGGAGGCACTCAGCACACCGAGCAGCCAGATGAGTTGTCTGTGGAGGTTTGGGACAAACAAACATCAATAAAAGTACTACATTAAAAGAGCCCTGCAGCAAGGCAGCACAGCACTGTACCTGCCTCCTGCCCAGTGCTCTGCAGCCAGCAGCTCTCGGCAAGGCCAGCCACATCCCAGGCTCACACAGTACAAACATGGAGACGGGCTCAGTCTGTTCTCAAGAGACCAGAGCTCACCCAGAGCGAGCTGTGACCAAGTAGCAGCGTTCGTGAGAAGCTGTGAGGAGCTCCCACCCTGCAGTGACCAGCTTGGGCTGCTGCCCACCAGGCCCCAGAACGGACCCTCGGCTCTTACATTCTGACTTGGAAGCAAACGCTCCGAGAAGGAAGCAGTTCCTGCCGCCGGAGTCCCTTCCTGACTCAGCAGATGGGATCTGTGTGCCCAGAGCTCGTCTCTGTTGTGCAGGGCTCAAAGCTCTGCAAGCTCCGGAGGACGTGGATGCAGTGAGAAGCTGCAGGAGCACGTGTACCTGGGTTCAGCTTTTCTGGTTCATGAGCCAGGAAAAGAGCAGTTTTCTGGGCTTGGGCTTCTTGGCCTGCTGGATGCGCACGGTGCGGGGGGAACGCCACACCTTGATGGTGGTGTCATCGCTGGCCGTCAGGAGCAGCTCCTGCTCCACGGGGCTGAACGCCACCGAGTTCACCACGTTGTCGTGCTGCAGCTTGGCCAGGCAGATGTTGTAGTGCCGGTCCCAGATGTAGCCATGGCGATCCTCTGCCCCACTGCAGCGCACAAGACACCAGTAAGGATGACACCCTGGCAGCCCCCAGAACCTGCCATCACCCCAGCAGCCCCCAAACCTGCTGCTCCCAACCTCTCTTCTTCCACGAAGGTGGAGGCAGAGGGTGCCCCAACCTGGCCAGAGGCCCAGCCTCCACCCACAGCCCCCTCACCAGGCACACTGGGGACCCAGGGGCCATTGGAAGAGACCCTTCAGCTTGCTCCACAGCCCCTGCTGCCTGCAGTCCCCAAGATGGGCAACTCCCACCTGCCACCAAACATGCCCCAGCTTTGCCCTTTCCTCATGGGCCTCCTCGCAGGACCAGGACAGACAGCCTCCATTAGCACTCTCTCTCTTTACACATCTCCCGTTTCCTGCACCCCTCACAACCCACCGGACCAGCCCTGTCTGCTCAAGCCACCCCACAGCACCAGCCCCAAGGTGCCAGGGTCAGGATCCTGCCCAAAACCACCCACCTCGCTACAAAGTCCCTGCTGACATCCAGGAAGATGAAGAAGCACTCCTCATTGGGTGTGTAGGCCCGGTGTGCACGCAGGGCCCTTTTCACCTCCTTCATTGTCTTCAGGTCAAAGACATGCAGATCAATCTCCTCGGCAATGGGGGGAGGCTGCATCGGGTCGGAGATGACACAGTCCCGGGGCCAGGCACGGCTGTTCACGTACAGGTACCTTGGGGGGAGCAGAGGGGTTACCCACACCTCGCCGCACGCAACAAAGCTCAGGGAGCTGTAAACGCGTGGTGCGGGATGGCTGGGACCAAGCAGCTTCTCTGCTCACTAAAATTCAGACTGAAACACAGGAACATGTTGCTGAACTACTTTTTGCTCCGTTCAGAAAGGACAGGGTCACCACAAAAGGGGTGGTCGGCCCTTGGGGCTAGGTCAAGCCTCTTTAATCCGGTTAAACCCAACTTTAAGGATGGCAGTGTACTCATCTGCCTCAGGAGCAAGACTTGCTGCTGTGAGCAGCATCTTCACTCAGAAGGCTCCTCCTCTGTGCAGCGCAGGGTGGGAAAAAGTTCCTGCCCAGCTCAGGGGAGATGCTCAGGCCCTACACACACCATCAGCATGCAGACATAAATGGGACAGGAAAGAGCAAAGTGGCCTGTGCAGGTACCCTGCGTCACCCTCCACAGTAATTTCTGTTCCTATTGCCCCCCAAAGCTCCCCAGCAGCTGTCACCAACCCCCGCAGTGTCCGAGGCCAGCACTGTCATTCCCCATGCTCACCTGTGGTCAGGGGAGAGGCCCATGCCAATGATGTGCCCATGGATGTCAATGACATGATCCAGGGAGTCAAAGAACTCATCTGAGCGCCTCTCCTCCCCGAGCACTGGCCCAGCAGTCGTCATCTGATGGGGCAGGATCCTTTTAATCCCTTGGGGACAGAAAGCAGAATCAGGTGGCTCTGCAGGGTGCAGCCAGTATGGCTGTTGGAAGTCCCCAGGCCGCAAGAAGGGGCTTCTCTTAGTGCTTCTATGAAAGGGGAACTGGCTGTGTTGGCTGAGGAGCAGGACAGGGCTGCAGTCCCTGCAAGGATCCTTCAAGCTCTTGCAAGTGGTGCTTCTGGCCCCACCCAGGGAGATGCCCAGTGCCCGGCTGCCATCCCAGCTGGTACAGCCCTCCTCGCCCCCAGCCCAGCCCTGGCCACTCCTGGCCAACACTGAAGCACAAGGGAGCTGCACTGGCTTGGGAGACAGTCTGGTTGGAGGAAGGTTTTCTCCTCAGTCAATCATTGGGCTGGGCCCATTTCCTGCAACATCCAGCCTGGAGAAAACCCAGCAGGGTCTTCCCCTAGCACTGTCACGTGTAGATGGGCGGGGTCACCCTCAGAAACCTCCTAGAACAGGGGTTTAAACTCAAACTGGCTAAAGTCCTTTACAGCTTTTGAACTTCCTGGCTAAGGGAGACCCATGCTACAGGTCCAGCCCTCTCCCCTTCCAGCTCTAGGCAGAGGTCCCAAACCCAAACCATCCACAGCAGCTTCCTGGAAGGCTCCTATGGGCCTCAACAGCTCTTGGGCATCCACAGGCTTAATCCTCCCAGGTTAATCCTCCAAAAGGAGCTGACAGATGGCCCATCCCATCACCTCTCTAGGAACTGCTGCCAGACACTCCCGATTTCAGCCCTCCCAAGGCAGGGGTGATACCACACTGCACCTCGAGTCCAAGACCCTTCCCAACATCACCATGTTTGAGCCTGGGCTGCTCAGGACCTTCCCTCTCCCCTCAACAGGCATGGCTCACCACCATCCCGTGCCTCCTTTCTGCAGTACCAAGCTCCCAGCCCCATGGCCCCACAGGCAGTCTCGCCCAAGCCTCCAGCACTGAGGAGCCCCCAGGAAGCCCCCGCAGGAGCACTGCTGTGCCACAGACCAGGTGCGGGAACCAGGAGTGCTGCTCCCACCAGCAGCTCCAGCCCGGGACCACAGCCAGCACTTCCAAGCGCTGGTTCCTCAGGGGCAGGCAGCAGACATGCAGGGGCTGGTTCCACACGCCAACCCATGGGCAAACGTCACATTCTGCAGTGACTCAGGGCTGGGAGAGGAGCAGAGCCAGGGTTCGTCCCTCCCAGCAGCCAGTCTGTGCCACAGGCACTGGCTGCCAGCCCGGGAGTCATCAGGGTTCAAAAGCACAAAAAGCCCTGCTGGTGGGGGCAGTCCCAAGGCAGGCACTGCCCCCGTGTCACGCTCAGCTGTCACCACTGCAGGTCCAAGCCTGAGGCCACGGCTGCTCTGCCTGCACAGCTGACAGGGCTGCCTGGGTGGGCAAGGCCAAGATCCGCCTGCCTGTCTGCAGCCCCAGCCACAGACAGGAGCACAGAGCAGAGCTACACTCAGCCCAGGTCATGTTCCTAACTTAGGTGGGCAAAGTGATTCTTCTCCAAGTTGCCTACAGCTTTGGCAACTGCCTTTTCCCCTTGCTGGGCTGTACTGGTCCAGGACCAACAGGAAGGCCAGGAGAGCCTGCAGCAGGAATATGAGGCTGTAATTGTGCAAGCAGCAAAAGGAACCGAGACTGTCTGGCTTTACAGAAGAGTCTTCTTGCCTGCAGCAGCTCACCTTCCATCCCCTTGCTTCTTCTCATCTGTCTGGTCCTTTCCATGAACCTTTGCTAGCTTGAAGGCTTTTGGAGCAGCAGTCAGACTACCTGCTTCTACTCAGCACTGATTTCCTGTACATTCAGACTCTGCTAGTCCCAGTGCCACAATAAAACACGCCTAGATAAGTCAGGGAAGTCCCAACCCAGAAAAAGCCCAGCAGCAAGGCTGGTGCCTGCCTTGTGCTGCAACTACAGTCCCTGGTACCCACCAAGCAAGGAGGCAGCAAGCTGCCTGGCACCAGCCTGCCATGAAACACCCTCTAGAGTTGCTCTTCCCCCACTGTGAAGCCTCTTTGGTCCCAACCCAGGAGTGTCCCAGTGACTGCTGAGGCCCAGCGATGTGGGGGGAGCACACACCGGGCAGGGAGGAGGCAGGCAGAGCTGTGTCCCAGAGCTGAGGGGCACTGTGTGAGCAACATGCAAGTGAACTCCAAGCTGCTCACACTGGTCTTGCCCTGATGCACTCTCCATCCCAAGAGAACAGGACTGAGGCCCTTCCACACAGCCTAATCAGGGCAATCACTGCCCTCCATATTCACTTGCTTGTGCACAACTCCTGGCTGATGTCCTTCAGTCAGGCGTTTCTTCTTGATCTGCTTAGCCCTCGCCACAGCTTTGGCCACATGTCAAGCCTGGTAGCAACAAAACACTCCTCAGGCAAGAGCCTGCAGGGTGGAACCCCCTTCAGTGACTGGGCACCTCCAAAGCCTCCAACATCAAGAGTCCAGCAGCCTTGCAAAATGGTACCTCACTCTCCACAAACAGGGCTTTTCCAGACACAAATCCAGCCAGAGCTGCAGCCCAGGCCCCAGGGGGGAAAGCCCCAGGTTCAGAGCACAGCCTTACCTATCTGGTGTGGGGAGTAGGTGAGGCATCCTGTGGTGAAGATTAAGTATTTTGTCTTGCTGTTGCTGTCTGTGGAGAGCAGGTTCAGCTCGGGCGGTTTAGTTCTGCTGCGTACGAACAGCTCAGCCACCTTTGTCTCCAGCTCTGTCTCGGTCATGGCAGGCCTGACACGGCCCTCCATGATATCATCAAAGAGCTGCTGCAGCCCGGCCTCTGCTGTCACACCCCCGGCAGCCGGGGGCTCCTGTACTGCTGGCTCCACAGTCTGCTTGGGCTTGGCCTCCTCTTCCTCGCTGTCACTGCCAAGATCAAAGACCGGGCAGGTGGAGGAAGCAGCGAGCTGCTCCTCATAGTCCAGGAGCAGGTCCGGGGAGTCGTACCGGCTGCAATCAGCCACCATCACGGTCCGGATAGTGCTGGCATTCAGGTTCTGGATTTTGAACAGTCTCTTCACTACATTCACATTCTCTGACTCTACGCCCTGCAAGCAGAAGGGAGAAGTAAGCAGGAACTACCTCAGGTCAGTCCTACAGCTCAAACCAAGAGGAGCCAGCACAGAGGACACCAGCCATGCGCCAGCCTCCCTTCACACCACTACATGGAGCAGTGACCATGAGAACCAGCCCATGAAGCTGGCCACCCCCTAGGAGGTGGCCACACCAAGACAAAGAGATCAGGCAGTGGAGCTGGGAACCAGAGGCTGGGCAGCCCTGCTGCCACCCCCTGCCTGAGGTCATTAGCTGGCACTGCTCAACACTTCACAAGAATTTCAGGAAGAGACCTCTGGGATAACCTTCAGCACAGCATGTAGTGCCACCCCTCTGGCCCACCAGTGGCAAAGGTGAAGCACTCCTGGAGCTCGCCTGTAGCCTCCAGCAGGACTGGCCTGGTGGTCTGCTCCCAGACACACACTGCAGGTCTCTTCCTGCCCAACTTCTCTGGCAGCCTACACCCACACTCCAGCATCCCAGTCAAAGGGGGCAAGGTCCTTCCTTGCCTTTGGAGATGAAACAGTTAACACTGTAGTGTCAGCACAGAGGTGTAGGGATGGGAAGGGTCTCTGCTACCAGATGATTTCACTCAGGGCCAGCATTAATCATTCATGTTAAACATCACAAAACACCAGGACATGCAGCTGTGACATTGGGACAGAAGAGGAAAGGGTCTGAGCAGCACAAGAGCTAGAGAATGAACAAGCAGGAAGAGTCAGCACACACTGATCTCAAGGTCTCATCACAGTGGACAGCACCTGGCCCAGACACGTCAGCACAGACAGGCAGGGCTGGGCTCAGCCTCTCAGCTCCTCCAGCTCCGGGGAGCAATGCCTGGAGCTGCCAAGTGGGAGAGCAGCCATCGCCTGGACACATACCAGGCTGCAGCTGTCCCAGGCCCAGCTCCACAGTGCCCAGGACTTCAGCAGCCCCACTGCAGCTCAGCCACCCTCCTGTTGAGCAACCCATGCTTCAGGGGACTGCAGCCAAGTCCTCATCCCAATTAATGGGGCAAGAGTTAATGGCATCCAAGGGTAGTGCTGGAATACTGCAACGAGTACCACAACACAAGGGTGGAGAAACCTCACCCAAGGGTTGCCTCAAGCTCAAGATCCCGAGGGCAAGTCAGAAGAGACAAACGGGGAAGACAGGGCTGCTCTTCCCCACTCATGCCTCCTCCATGGTGTTTCCTCCCCCAGCAGGTAGCTGGGCTGCCCATGGAGCCAGAACAGGCTCCTCACCTGGAAAGCGTTGTTGAGCCACAGCACAGAACAGGAGGTGATGCGCCCGATCCGATGCAGATTGCCAGAGATCAAGTTGGTTTCATTCAGCCAGCAGCCAAACACGTCATAGGGCTTGTTCCTCACTCTGGAAAGCAGTGTGAAGTTCTCTGGAAGGGGAGAAGAAACACAAGAGTAAGGTGATGGCTCCCAACAAGGGCTCTGGAGAAATGGTGGCGGAAGGCATGGAAAGGGGACTTGGGTCTCTGCAGGAGAGGCCCGAATGCAGCACATCCACCGGCAGGCCGAGTGGTGCTGCCCAAGCCAGCTCCAGTTGCTGCTGTGGAGATAAGATTATTTCTCCCTTCTGCAGAGATGTGTGGGTAGAGCACACACAGGGGAAAACAAACTGAAAGGGCAGCCAGATGGAGCCAAACCCAAGAGCAATTGGGTAACACGGTCCTTCTCTGAGCGTGGCCCCCAGCGGAGACCCCAAGGAGAGGACAAGTCAAGTGTGTACAGAACCCCCCCACCTGCCCCAGGGCCCTTCTGAGCGACAGGGCTGCACACCACAGCACTCCTGGTGTTTGGCACAGAGATGGCGAGAGATGGGGACAGTTGGGATAAGCGAGACTGACAGCACTGCAGAAGAGGGTAGCAGACCTGTAACAGACCTCTGTAGCTGACCTGGGTGAATGCACCTCACGGGGCCTCAGGGTGGGACGAGCACCACCTGAGACAGAAGCAGCAGGTTCAGGACACTGGTAGCATGGGTAACCACCTGCCTCCCCAGATTGCCACTTAGAACAGACATTAAGTGAGAATAAACAGGTCACACTGCCCTTAGGTGACAACATGGTGATGGAGGCAGAGTTAAGGCTACCCACAAGGTCTGCCCTACAGCACAGGGACTGGGAGCCCCTCGTGCAGAGGGTGCAAGGCAGGACAAGCACAGCACAGGCCACAGCACACCCGAAGGGAAGGGAACCAGCACCTGCCTGTTCCTACCTCCCAGGCAGCCCCAGCAGAGGCCAGGATGGTATTTACCCATGCTGATGACAGCAATCTCTCCTGATGAGGAGTTGTGAGGCCCCACAAAGACACCTGACACCAGAAGAAGGGAGTCATCAGAGTTGAACTGGGAGAACTGTGTGTAGCTCCAGTTGTACGGTCTCATGTTGGAGCTGTGCTGCAGGGAGATGTCCAACTCATTGCTCCAGATCTACAGACAGAGGGACAGTCAGGAAGCTGTTGAGAAGCCTGAGAGTGGTTCTGCTTTATCTGTTCTGCCAGCACTCACCAAGACAAGAAAAAAATACATTATCAAAGATCCTATTACCTGACTGTCCATCCCAATTTCCTCATTAATTCCCTGGACAGAAAACAGGCAACAGCTTTGGTGAGTGGCTAAATACAGGCCAGCTTTCCCATCAGCCAGAAGAGAAGGTGTTCAGGCAGTGAATGGTACTGTCACAGCTGGGTTTTTCAGCACACTCAGAGAGATTTCTCCCAAGACAACCCACTCACACATTGCAGCTCCTGCAGAGGATCCTTAACTCCACAGTTGTTGTTAGACCCAATGGGACTGCCTAGGAGACAGCAGGCAAAGCCAGGCAGCCTTCATGCAGGCTGGACCTGGGACCCACAGCCCTCAAGGCCACATTTGCCAGAGTCAGTAGTTCTGCGATTTGAGAACAGCTCAGCACCTGCTGGAACAGACCCAGGTCTCTTTTCCAGCCAGACTCTTTCAAGTGGTGCCCAGTGACAGGATGAGGAGCAGCAGGCATGAACGGGAACACAGGAAGTTCCATCTGAACATGAGGAAAACTTTACTATGAGGGTGACAGAGCCCTGGAACAGGCTGCCCAGAGAGCTTATGCAGAGGTTCAAAACCTGCCTGGATGTCATCCTCTGCAGCGTGCTCTAGGTGAACCTGCTTTAGTAGTGGGTTGGATTAGATGATCTCCAGAGGTCCCTTCCAATCCCCATCATCACAGAATCACAGAATGTTGGGGTTGGAAGGGACCTCTGAAGATCATCGAGTCCAAGCCCCCTGCCAGAGCAGGACCAAAACTGGGACAGGTCACTCAGAAAGGCATCCAGACAGGTCTGGAAAGTCTCCAGAGAAGGAGACTCCACAGCCTCTCTGGGCAGCCTGTTCCAGGGCTCTGTCACCCTCACAGGAAAGAAGTTCTTCTCATGTTGAGTTTGAATCCATTGCCCCTCATCCTATCACAGGGCACAAGTGACAAGAGCTTGTCCCTGCCTTCTTGACCCCCAGCCCTCATGTATTTATAGACATTAATTAGATCCCCCCTCAGTCTTCTCCTCTCTAGACTGAAAAGCCCCAGGTGTCTCAGCCTTTCCTCACCAGGCAGGTGTTCCAGTCCCTTCATCATCCTCGTAGCCTCCTTTGCACCCTCTCAAGTAGATCCCTGTCCCAGTTCTGCAAAGTCCAGGGACACTTGCTTATCCCCCTCCTCTCACAGCCTCCCTGAAGGCTGCTCTCACAGCTCAGCCCCACCAAACCTGAGCTGGGAGGGCCCTGCAGGGAGGCAGCTGCTTTACCTTGACAGTGCAGTCTTTGGAGCATGATGCAAACAAACAGCCTGAGTGGGAGAAGCTGAGATGCAGAACCTGGTCACTGTGCTCTTTCAGGGCCTGCACTTCCACACAAGGGATGGTGTCATAGAGCCTCTGGAACTCATCATACCAGGAGACAGCAGCTGCAGCACACAGGAAAAGACATGGAACAGGAAAATAAGTGCAAGGAAGTGACAGTCCTGAGCTGAATGTGGCAGCCACAGACTCAGTCTTGAATTAAGTTGCACTGTGAGCAATGCCAGGAGCTCTGCTGGGGCCTAGGTCCCTGTTGTCCTGTGCTAGAAGGGCTTCACGTTTTTCTCAGTAGCTTCCCTGGTCCCACACGCAGAGAATTTTTTCTTCCAGTAAACACACAACCTTGGGCCACACCACCACTTTCTAAACCACTGCAAGAAACACTCAGGGCACGGCTGCGAGCGGCCAACAAAAGCCTCACTCTGCAGAACTGCAGACGTGCTGCAGCACAACACACACAAACCCATCATGTGGTGAGTGGGGAGCTGCTCCTCAGGGTGCCCAGCTCTGCTCAGATTATCTTTATCTTGTCTAACATAGAATTCAGAAAGTTCTAGAAAGGGTTTGAGACCAGGAAAAAAAAGTCTCTGTGAGATAAGAGACTAAGGAAAAGAAGAGAGGAGGAGCTGGACACAGCATGCTGGGACAGAAGAGGAGCCTGGAGCACACTTCTAGAAGTCCCACTGTTAGCCAATAAAAGACAAAGAGGATTTTTAATGAAGTGTCCAGTGAGGTGGCTGACAAACCTCTTTGCAGCAGCAAATCCCAAGGATGCAAAGAGGATTAGACATGGATATGGATAAGAGCCAATTTCCCTAGTTACACTGAACAGGACTGAAGGGTTTTGTGGAACTGGTTGCAGCGCAGGAGGCACTTCCCCACAAGAGGGATCAGCTCCCTGCCAGGACACCCCTCCATTCCTTGCTACCAGGGCACTTCATCCCCCTCCAACACTCCCTGTTCCAGCTTGTCCATCTGGAAAGCAACCTGGACAAATCCCATAGAGCCAAGCAATCCCAATGTTTCCTCTTACAAGCCCATTGGACACCATCATTCCTTAAAGCTCAGGGCTGCCCAGGGATTGCACCAGACTCCTGCTTCAGCCCCCCTAGGCTGCTGGCCACCTCCTGCCCCATGGAGCTGCCACACAGATCCAGAAGCTCAGCCCACGAGGTGCCTCAACCCTGCTCAGTCCCTATGAGTGCTGAAAAACAGGGCTGGCAGGTTCCTCATCCCCGAAGGTTGGAAGTGACAGAGTCTGGTCAAACAGCCTCATAAAATCTAAAGACAATTGAGGTCACACAGCCTGAGTCATTCCGTCCACGTCCCATCTCCCTTTCCTTTCACACCGGTGTCCCCACTCCAGGGACACAAGCTCCTGCTGCTGATCCTTGGTGGTTCTTTCCATACTGCTGTGGCAGCTGCAACTTGAGGTCAAGAAGCCAGTTTCCTCCACTGGGAGCCCTGTGCACCTCCTTGGGGTGGAGGATGGAGCAGAGCCCTCCCGGGCCTCTGCAGCAAGCTGGGGATGGCTCTTTGGCCTCCAAGAGAGACCCACTGGGGGTCTGTGGCAGCAGGAGCTCCTGTCAGCAGGTCCCCAAGGCCTGTCCCACCTGGTGTCTGGGGTTACCCTTCCAGTCCACCCCAAGATGCTTCAAGCACCTGACATTCAGCAGGGCACAGAGCTGTGGCACTACAACTGCTGCCACCACGGCTGCTGGCAGCTCTGCCCAGGGAAGGCTCTGCCAGGCTTGGATAATGGCTCATTTTCCTACTGCAAGTCAAAGCCAAGATCAACCCCAACCTGCCTTCACAAAATGGCTCAGCTACAGCCTTATCATCTGCCCACTGTACAGTCAAACAGCCACACACCCACCCCACACCCCTGCCCTTGCATCCTCCTGCCCCAGCTGGGCTGTGGCTGCTGCCCGTGACATACAGAGTCTGATTTCACAGAATCATCCTGGTTGGAAAAGATCCTCAAGATCATCAAATCAAACCATAGCCTAAACCCCCATACCATAACCTAATCTACCCGTTCAGTGCTTCAGTTATGTCCCCAAGCACCACATCCCTATTTCTTTTAAACACTTCCAGGGATGGTGACTCCACCACCTCCCTGGGCAGCCTGTTCCACTGTCCAACCACTCTTTCAGTAAAGAAATTCTTCCTAATCTCCAGTCTAAACCTCCCCTGGTGCAGCTTCAGCCCATTTCCTCTAGTCCTGTCATTACTCACTTGGGAGAAGAGCCCAACTCCCACCTCCCTACAACCTCCTTTCAGGTCATTGTAGAGAGCAATGAGGTCTCTCCTCAGGCTCCTCTTCTTCAAACTAAACAGTCCCAGTTCTCTCAGCCTCTCCTCACAGGACTTGTTCTCCAGACCTTTCACCAGCTGGGTAGCTCCTCTGGACACGCTCCAGCACCTCGACATCCCTCCTGCAGTGAGGGGGACAGGGCTGCCCCAGTGCTGGAGGTGTGGCCAGCTAATGAGCATCTGACCAGCTAATGAGCATCTGACCAGCTAATGAGCACCTGCAGCTCTTCCTAGTCTGGATGGGGAAGGGCCACAGCCCGAAGCAGAGGCTTGCTGTGAGGTCCTGATCAGGAAAAGCCAGCAGTGATTACCATGACATCCCACTGGGCTGCAGTGACTCACTGTGTCTCCTCGGGATCTCCTGCAGCAGCTGCAGAGAGCACCTGCCTGGAAAGAGCTCAGAAACCACCTGTCTGTGAAAGAATGAGGGAGTCGAAGCATTTCTAATTATATGATGTCCCTTTCTCAAGGACTTGGAGCGTTCCAGGGCCCTTTTTGTGCCAAGGCAAGCCTGAGAGCCGCTAATGTGATAGCTTAGTGGCTCCAGAAAGCAGCGGGCAGAGGGGGAAAGGATTCTTCCTCCTGGGACCAGGGCAGGGAGGCTCACCCGGGGAGCAGCCTCTCTGCGAGCTGGAAGCCCCGCGCCTAAGCGGCCCCGGCCCTGTGAGGCCGCCAGCCCCGCCGAGCCCCCCGCCCGTCCCCCGGGGCAGAGCACCTGGGTGCCGCGGCACCTCCCGGGAGACGCGGTAGTAGCGGTAGAAAAGCTCCTTCCAGAGGAATTCGTCGCGGGCCACGGCGCGCCACTGCTGGCAGACCAGCCCCGCCGCCAGCACGTCTGCGTGGTCCAGGTAGAGGAAGATCTCGTAGAGGACGCTGTCGGGGAGGAGGGGGCCGCCGCCCGCCGCCATCGTGTCATTCTGCCGCCGCGCCTGCAGGGAGACGGGGGTGAGGCCCGGCCCGCCCGGCGTGGCCCCGCGCGGGGCCCGCAGAGGCCCCGGCCCCGCCAATCCCGCCCCTCCCGCACCTCGGCGGCTCCGCTGCCCCCGCACGGCGCTTCCGGCCGCCCGCCCCGCGCTTCCGGGCCGCTCTGGCCAGCCCTCTCGGTGATCCCCCCACCCCGCCTCCTCCAATCGCCGCCGCCAGGCGGGGCGCGCGAGCCCAGAGCCCCGCGCAGCGCGACAGACGCAGCGCGACGAGCGCCGAGCGACCGATCAGCGGCACCGCCCCGCGGGAGGCCCCGCCCCCCGGACAGGCCCCGCCCCCCCCGGACAGGCCCCGCCCACCCGGACAGGCCCCGCCCACCGGGACCCCCCCCCCGCCCCGGGTCCCGGGGCACCCCCGGCGGGATCATGGGCACCGCAGCCCGGCCCGCCCGGGCCTGACCCCGGGCCTGACCCCGGGCCTGACCCCGGGCCTGACCCCCGCCCTCCCCGCCCTCCCGGCCCCTCTCCCGGCCCGGCCCAGCCGCGCTGCCCGCCTGACCCCGCCGCTTCCCGGCAGAGCGGCCCCATGGCGGCCCCGCGCACCCTCCTGCTCCTCGGCCTGCTCCTCGCGGCCCCGCCGGCCCCGGGGCAGGGGCGGCGGGCACCCCCTCCTCGAGGCCCCTTGGAGACCGTGCAGGCTCAGGCCGGTCTCAGCCTCCCCCAGGTGAGGGGCTGGGGCAGGCCGGGGGGCAGGGCCTGAGCCCCGCGGGGCTGGGGCCGGGAGGGCTGCAGCGCGTCTCCTGCCCGCTCCCCCCGGGCTGGCCCCGCGGGGTGTCCCCTGCCCTGTCCTTGCCTTTCCTCTCCAGCTCTTGACCCCGTGTCGTCCCCCCAGCCCATCCCCGTCAGTCCCTCTCCAGCCCTGGTCCCTCAGCGTCCCCCCAGCCTGTCGCAGTGTCCCCCCCAGCTCATCCCTGCCCGTCCCCCTGCAGGAATGATAGTGTGAGGCACGGGGGTGCCTCCAACCCCCGTCCCCTGTGCCAGGCTCCTGTCTGTCCTGTCCCATCCCTCTGCCAGCCCCACCAGGACAGTCCTGCCCAGGCCACACCAAGGGTCTGGCCTGCAGGGAAGAGGTGCCAAGTGATGGGCTGTGGGTACTCGGGCAGCAGGGTGGGGGCACCCCGTGGGGGTAACCTGGCAGGCAGTGTGAGCCCTGTCCATGCAGCTGGCAGGGAGGTGGTTCCTTGTGGGCATGGCCTCCCGGTGCAGCAACCTGGCGGAGCACAGCCACCGGCTGCAGGCCACTGCGGTGACAGTCACCATCCCGGATGGGCACAGCCTGGCCGTCAGCACCTTCAGAAAGCTGTGAGTGACACGGGCCACTGGGCTGACAGGCAGGGACAGGGACGCTGCAGGCAAGTCAGAGCAGGGCCAGTGCCCTGGGATGGGAATGGGGGACACTGGATGGGATGGGGACACTGCAGCCTGGTTGGAGCAGAGCTCTGGGATGGGCACACCGGGTGGGACAGGGACTCTGGCAGGCAGGTTGGAGCAGGGCCAGTGCCCCAGCCACAGGGTGCAAGGAGGCGAGAGCTGTTCTGGAGCAAAGTGGTGAGGGAATCTCCCCTGGGATGTTCTGTGGCACAAGCCCTGGCCGTGGTGGGCTGGCACCCTGCCACCTGTGCGGCCACCAGCCTATGATGCCCAGACTGGGGAAACTGAGGCACCGAGCAGGCATGTGGTGGCTCCACGACTGCCCAGCCAGGGTCCAGCTTGCAGGTCCTCCCCAGCAGCAGCATGGGGTGAGAGGGGGAGCATCAGTGCATCCCTGAGGGTGTGAGGGGCTGAGCCAGGCTCAGAGCTGCAGGGACAGGAACCCCTCAGGCTCAGCAGGTTTTGGGCTTCGCAGATCTCCATGTGCCTCCCACAGGGTTTGGGACAACCCTTTGAAGCATCTACCCTGGGCAGAAAACTAAGTCTCAAGAGAACAGGTCCCGTGTGTGTCCTGGCATGCAGGGCAAGCAGGGACCCAGGCTGGGTGCTGTGCTGACAGGCTCCTCCTCTCCCCATCCAGGGACGGGATGTGCTGGGAAATCCAGCAGCGCTACCTCCCTGCCCAGGCCCACGGACGTTTCCTCCTGAAGGGTGAGGGGGTGGTGTGAGGGCTGTGGGGACTCCAGGGTGGGACCTCCCATTCTTGCTCTTGGCAAGGCTGTGGTGCTGGTGTCCAGCCCATATCTCACCTCAGGGATCTCCAAGTGCCCTGGTGCTGAATGCTGTCATGGGCAGCTCTGTGGGCTTGTGCCCATGGGCTTGGTGGGGACTGGCACCCCACAGGGTTGCACCCACTCTGCCCCATGTGCATCCTGCTCATGATGAAACGAGGCCCCTGGATGGTACCGGAGCTAACCAGGGTTAAGTGGGACTAACTGGGGCTGTCCTCTGTCATTCCCAGGCCGTGGCTATGGCAGCAAGGTGGACATTGTGGTGGCCGAGACCGACCACAGCAGCTACGCCATCCTCTACTACCAGAAGGGCCGGAGCATCTCGGTCAAGCTCTATGGTGGCTGAGCACCCCAGGGGTCGGGGTGGCAGAGGGCTGGGAAGCCCCCTGTGCTCAGGGGATGCCTATCAGAGCCCTGGAGGACCAAGAGGCAGGGATGGCGTATCCCCATGGGGTTGAGTCCCCAAATGGAGATTTTCATCCCCACACACTGCATGGGGAACAGCCAGTAACCGCCTTCTCTGAGCTGAAAGACCCCTTGGCCCTGAGCTTTGCTGTGGGGTGGGCACAGGGGGCTTTGGGGCAGAGCTTGAGGCCACTGACAGTTTGTCCCTTCTGGCGCAGGACGGACCAGCCAGGTCAGCGATGCCGTCCTGGAGAAGTTTGAGCAGCGCGTCAGGGCTGTGGGTCTGAGTGAAGATGTGATCTACTACTTCCCCATATACGGTGGGTGGCACACAGTCCCCTGGAAGCAGAGGGCACCCACAGCCAGGGCTGTGCCCGGGACAGGCCTGGCAGCGGGGGCTGGGGTCTGGGGAGGGGGAGGCACATCCACAGGGGTTTAAGCAGCCTGTGGCCCCATGTCACCCACAGTAGGGTGGGGGTCTGTCCCCATACTGCAGCCACCCCAGGGACAAGGGTCCAAGGGTGGGGCTGTCCCCCACAGTGTCTCTGGGCTGCAGGGGCTGGGGGTCCCAGGGGCTGGGGGTCCCAGGGGACCAAGAAGGGTGACTACCCCAGGCTCTTTCTCTTCCAGGGTTCTGTGACTCCGCAGACAAGTTTCACATCCTCAATGGTGAGTTGTGGATCCCCGGGGAAGCCCTGGGTCCTCTTGTGTGCCACGCTTGGCCCCATGTGGCTTCTCCCTACCCTGGCTGTGGGCTGGGCATGCTGGACCAGACCCACACCACATCACAGCCATGTCGTCCTGCCCCAGAAGCCCATGGGGCTGCTCTGACACAGGGAGTCTATGCCAGACCACCCCCCAGGATGTGGTCTCTCTGTGCCCTTGTGTGGGGTGAGGAGGTGGCAGACCATCCCCCTGGCAAAGCAAAGCCCTGTTCACATGGGTTAAACTGGGATAAGCAGGGTCTATATTGGTGTTTCCTGGGGTAAGGGCTGGTCTGAGATGGGGTGTCCTGGGACAGGGGCACCCTGGGGTGAGGGGTGGGGTCCCTGGGAACAACTCTATCACTTGTTGGTGTCTGGGCGGGCAGAGGTGGGTCTCCAGCCCTGGTGCTGGGCTCTGACATCTCCCCAGCCCCTCAGCACTCCCCCTTCCTTCCAGAAATGAAGCTGTAGGTGCAGACAGTGTTGACAGGAGGTTCCCAGAGCTCAGCCCTTGCCTCATCCAGCCACTCACAGCCACGCAGGACCCAGCTGGTGTTTGGTCAGACCCTGCTGCTGCTCCACAGCCCTTCGCCCAACCCTGGGGCTTCCTGGTTCCTCCAGCTGCATTTGTCCTTGTCTTGTCCCCCCACAGCTTTGTGACACCCCTGTGCCCTGCAGCAGCCCCAATAAACACCTTGGAGAAGGGTCTGTGTCCAGGCAAGTCACTTCTCAAGCTGCTCCAGCAAGTCCAGGCAGCACCTCCTGGGCTGTCTGCCCTGGCACCCTGTGCCTGGCCTGTGCCAAGTTACTGCTGCAGCTCCCTCTCCCTGAGCCTCATCCCAACCATAGGACAAGAAGGCAGGAATTGTGGGGGTTCCTGATTTTCTCTCGGATACCATCCTGCACGAGTCTGGCTGGTTGGTGTGCAGGGGAAAGCCCCGTGCCTGGGGCCACAGGGCCACATGGGCTTGGGGGGCTCTGGGGACCAATGTAGGATCAGCTCCTTCCCCAGGACAAACTGGAAGATCCCAGAGGGGAAAACCTCAGCCCCATGGTGGTCCTGCTTCCCATCACAGGGCCTCTGGGGCAGTGAAATATCCCATTCCCCTGTCACAGCCCCCCCTTCCCCAAAGGCCATACTCCTGCCTGCAAGGGTTTCCCAAAGCCTGCCTGCAGTGGGGAGCCAGGCAGGGGGTGTGCTCTGCATACTGAGCAGGCTTGGGGGGGCTGCAGGGTCTTGGGCTCAGGGTGTGACCTGGGTAGAGGACCCTTTGCAGGATCCCTCTGCCCTGACAGTCCAGCCCAGCTGAGCCCGTGGGTGTTCTGGGGCGGGGGGGTACGGGGAGCAGCCCCCTGTGGCAGGCTGGTGGGGTGTCCGGCAGCCCCGGGGTGGGGAGCAGCCCCCTGCCCCCGCGCTGACGTTTTGCAATCTTGGTGGAAACCGGTCGCACATGTTGTTTATCAGGGACTTATGCAAGGAGCCGCACGTGACGGGCCCGCAGCCAGAGCCTGCCCTGCTCTGGGGCCACTGTCTGCAGCCACCATCCTGCAGCCCTCGGCCTGTGCCTGGCACAGCCGAGGTGCCAGGGGCCCTGCTCACTCCCAGCCCTGCACCCCACAAGTGGCTGCAGTGAGGGGGAGCCCTGGTGGGGTGGTGGGAGGTGAGGGGAGAGCCCTGTCCTCCTGGCCTGAGGGGCTGGACTCCAAGGATCCCCTTGCACCCAAGCTCAGCTCAGTCTGTGTTCACCTGGTGTGAACCCATTTCTGGGGTGCAAAGGTTGTGCCAAGGGTCTGTGTCCAGGCATCGGGGTGACCCACAGCCCAAGTACCTCTGTCCTGCCTGTGCTCCCCCAGCCTGCCCCACATCACAGCTGGTGCCCTCATGCTACTGAGCTTGCACCCAGCTTTGCCACCCAGTTTCTTGGGCTGGCCCCCAGCTTTGCCACCACCAGGAGGGTGGGCACCTGCTGGGAATCGCCTCCTGCCACTGGGGAGGGAGCTGGGGACACCAGGGCAGCAGGGTGGTTTTGTGTCCTTGCCCCAGCACAGGATTACAGTGGCACCCATGGGTGCTCCGTGCCTCTGGTGCCCAATAGAAAGAGCTGCCCCAGTACCCTGTGCCCCACAGGTGGGCTTGGACAGGGGCTGAGCCCCCAGCCCAGCATGTCAGGGAGCCCCAGCCAAGGTCTCCTGATGCTCAGGCCTGCCTGGATCAGCTTTTGTTTTGTTCTAATAAATCTGCAGGGCTGGGCCCCCGGCAGGGGGTGTGTGGGGGCAGGCTGGGCTCGCAGCGGGGTGCGAGGAATGGAATGTGCTGGGGCAGGGGGGACTGCCAGAGGAAAAATCCAGCTGTTGTGAAAACAGGCTCCTTATGTAAAGAGCCTTGGCAGGGCTGTGCTGTGGGGAGAGCCAGCGGGCATGGCCAGCCCTGCCCAAACCCTGCTGGACCCATGGGTGCTGCTGCCCACACCTGGTGTTCACCCCCAGCCCTCACCCTGCTCAGGGCGTCCCCGAATTAACGGGGAGGGGGGGGCAGCTCAGCACGTGCTGGTGACCCCAAACCAAGAGGGAGGATGTCTCCTAGCCCCTCTTGGCAAAGGGTGCAGGGTGGTGGGGGGTGAAGCACTGGGAGGTCACTTTGGCTTTGTGCTGCTCCTCAGGGAGCCAGGCATCAGGGCAGCCTGGGGCTGGGGTCCTGCTCCTTCCAGCACCCCCACCCCCCACAGCTCTCCATGGTGGGACTCACCCCGGTCAGTGACAGGGCCAGCCAGGATGACTCCTCAGGTGATGCAGGGACGTGGGTCAGGGCAAGGCAGGGGGTCCCCAAGGAGCACCCGAAGGTGCCCATGATCCCCAGGGGTTGGATCAGGGTTGACATTCCCTCCACCTCCCTTGGGCCCCTCTCTGAGCCTGTCCTGCAAGGATGGGGCAGGCAGCAAGCCCTGGCCCCAGGGCCTGGCCCCCTGCCCGGCCCGGCAATGGGGGCTGGGGCAGCTGCGGCGCTGGCTGCGAGCTGTTATTTTTGCTGCCGAGCAGTTTGGCACCCCAAAGCAAACATGTCCTGTCAACAGGAGGTTGCAGGTCCCCCCTCCTGCCCTTTGGCTTGGGTGCTCGCCCCTGCTCTCGGTTGCATAACGGTGTGGGGGGAGGCCGGGCTGGCCCCCCCGGGGGCCGCCGCACAGCCGGCCCATAAATAGGGGCTTGCTGGGCTGTCTGGATGTGCCACTGCCTGATCCTCTCGCTCGGCTCGGCTCGAGGGGACATGCACGCCTCGCTGCTCGGTGTCCTGGGGCTGGCCCTGCTGGGGGCCCTGCACGCGCAGGATGGCATTCCCGTGCAAAGCGACTTCCAGCAGGACAAGGTGACCCAACCCAGCCAGCATTACTGGCCCGGGGGTTCAGGGGTGCTTTGGGGGATCTTCGTCCTACAAGTGGGTGGAGACGGTGTTGCAGGTGGATTTGGGGAGCCCCTGGGGGTTGGTGGCTCCAGAAGGGATGCAGGATCCAGTTTCCAGCCTGTGGGGCAGGACCGAGTAGGTGTGGGGCTGGGCTGTGGCCTGTGCCGTGGGGTGGGGTAGATGGACAGGGGATTTATGGGGGGACTGAGAATAGCAAGCTCAGTTTGACAGGCAGCATGGAGATGGGCCATGGACCCTCCCTCCACACCACAGACCCCATCCACCCCCAATCCAGGGTCCTAAAAATCCAAAAGCTGCTGTGCTGGGGGGTCCCCACGCACCCCTCTGCACTGCCAGCCCCTGGGTGCTGGCAGGCTCAGGGTGCTGGCACTGCCTCCCCCCAGGGGCAGGACCCAGAGCAGCTCCACGCTGGGGAGCCTGGCCCCACAGCCCTGGGCTCCCACTGAGCAGGGGTGGGGGCCACGCTGCCCACTCATCCAGGGAGCCCCCAGAGGGGTCCTGGGTGACAGAGCCACCCTAGGGAGGTGACAGGACTGGCATGTCCTGCAAGGATGGGGGATGGCATGAGCTGCCAGGGTGGTCCCTGCACAGCCCATCTCCAAGGCTGCCAGCTCCCCCCCCAGTGCACTGAGCTGGTAGCCCTGGGGACCAGGCTGGGATGAGCTGAGCTGGCCCCAGGATCCTGACATGCCCCAGGTGGATGTAAATGGCATCTCAGAGCCAGATGGTCCCCTCACCCCCTCCCGGGCCTGGGACGAAGAGGAAGAGAACACCTGAAGTGCTGGGCAATGAAGGGCTCAGTGAGGGGCTCGTGAAGAGCTCTCTGGGCTGCTGGGTTTTGTGGGTGCCAAGAGCTGTAGTAACTCCCGGGGGGACAAAGACCCCAGGATATTGTCCTGCTATGGGCACAGGCTGGCAGGGGATGGGGAGGTGGCCCTGGTGGGGGCTGATGGGGGACTAGGGGGTGAGACATGGGGTCTGCACCCTGCTGGCAACTGAGTGGAGCCTGTGTGCAGCTCACAGGGAGATGGTACACCATTGGCCTGGCCTCCAATTCCAACTGGTTCAAGGACAAGAAGCACCTGATGAAGATGTGCACCACAATCATCTCCACCACTGCAGATGGGAACCTGGAAGTCACCTCCACCTACCCCAAGTAAGAGCATGGGGAGGGGTGGGCAAGCAGGGGGTGCTCCCCCATCCCGGGACGGGGCGGTGGGCTCTGCTGCCATGCCTGAGGCCCCTGACATCCTGGGGCTCTGCTCCCCAGGGGTGACCAGTGTGAGACGAGGAACAGCCTTTACATCAAGACGGAGCAGCCAGGGCGGTTCAGCTACACCAGCCCACGTGAGTGCTGAGCCCCTAGCCCATCCTGCGGGGCAGCCCCTGATGTGCCCCCAGCCCCCAGCCCAGTCCTGCTTGCCTCCTGTCCCTGCCAGAGCTCCTCAGGTCTGGCTCAATGGCTGGTGCTGAGCTGTACCCTCTCTGTCCCCCACAGGCTGGGGCAGCCAGCACAGTATCCATGTGGTGGAGACCAACTACGAGGAGTATGCCTTGGTGGCCACCCAGATCTCCAAGAGCACCAGCTCCTCCACCATGGTGCTGCTCTACAGTATGTCTGCCCTGGGACCTCCCCAGGACCCCTTGGGAGGGCCTTGGTGGGGGATCTTTCCCATGGGAGAAGGGCAGCAGCATCTCACCAAGCTGGGGTGACCCGTGGGATGGCTGGGTTGGAAACTCCTTCCTGGGGAACTTGGCCGTTGCTGGGCTGCCTGTTCCCTGGGGCAGCATGACCCTGCTCTGGGGGATCCAGGGGAACTGCCCTTCACTCTGCTCTTGACTGCAGGCCGGACCAAGGAGCTGAGCCCTGAGCGCCTGGAAAGGTTCACCCAGTTCTCCAGGGAGCAGGGCCTGACGGATGAAGAGATCCTCATCCTGCCCTGGACAGGTAAAAGCTACTGGTGGAAGCAGCTGGGGGGCCAGGGGTGGCAGTGGGGGGCTGGGAGTGAGGTACCCTGGGGGGTTGAGATGAGGAGACCCCCCTGGCTTGTCTCTGCCTCCCTGTGGAGCCAGCGTGGGTCAGCCATGGGGTGTCCCTCTGGGGGGTCCCTCTGGCAGGGGGCAGACCCTCAGCCCCTGATCTCTGCTTTTCTTCCTCCTGCAGACAAATGCATGGCGGATGCTGCCTAGGTGAGTCTGGCCTGGGGCTCAGACCAGCCCAGTGGGAGGGCATGGGTTGTGCTCAGAGCCCCCCCACCCCACAGAGTGCCCATGCCCTTCCATCCCCCCGATGCTGCACCTCTCGGTCGCCCCTGCTGAGGACCCCTCACCCCATCCACATGGGGTGGCTCTTTTGTTATGCCCATCCACTCAGCACAGGGCTGGCAGGGCTGATGTGTCCTCCTGTGTCCCCCCGTGTCCCCCAGCTCAGCTGCTGTCCCCCCTCATCTCTTCCAGGCAGACCCACCACCGCTGCCAGCTGGAGCCCCGAGCGTGCCGGGACCCGTGGCCATCCCGCCCGTCCCCACCGCACCCCACACCGCAGCAGCCTTGGCTCCCCTGCTTCGTGCCCCACTCCTGTGCCCCCCTCCCCATTAAAGCCCATAGAAAACCAGCCCTGCCTGAGACTGTTGGGTCATCGTGGTGGGAGCCCCAGGGGAGCCATGGGGTGGGGAAGCTGGGGTGGTGGCTGGTGCCAGGGGTCAGGGCTGATAGCTCCTGGCCGTGGGAACCACATGCCACAGTGCTGCCTGGCCACCAAGCCTGCCCAGTCCAGGGAGAAGGGGTCCCCAGGGATTCCTGCTGCAGGAATCTGCCCCCTTGGGCACCCTGGGCTACTCCAACCTCACCATCTCAGTTTTCCCTGGCAGCATGGGGATGGGGCAAAGGGCAATTGCAGGGGGGTCTCTCAAAAAATGTGAGGGCAGGATGGACATGAACCGGAGTGACATGAGGGACATGAATGCTCCCACTCAGGGGCTGGGAGCGTGGGATGTAGCTCAGGCCTGGCCACCCACCTGCTCACCATGCCATGAGCCCAGACCCTCTTCAGGAACAGGTCCTGCTGTCCCCTCTGCCAGCAGCCTGGCCAAGCCACAAACCCTTCTTGGGGACATGGATTGTGGCTCAACCAGCTAAGACACCAGCCCAACCATCCTCCTTGAGGCAGGATCCATCCCAGAGCTGCCAGACCCTGGGGCCAGAAGGCAACAGGCAGGAGTGGGGCACTTGGGGGCACCCTCATTTCCCACCCCAGGCACAGCACTGAGCATGGGGCATTGCTGTGTCCCCAAAGTGCTCTGGGCTGGGCTGGCACAAAGCTGCATTTATCTGGGACTGAGTGATTAGAGAGGGAAGCAGACAATGCTGTAACCTAACACGGGTACAAGTTATCTCTCTGCTTGTGTAAGCTGTTGCATAAAGCTGGGGGGGCAGGGGATGCTGCCAGCAGCGGGGCTATAAAGGGGGTGCAGGAAGAGGCAGGTCTGCAGCCTCTCCTGCCCCACAGCGAGGATGGCTGCGGTGCTGCCCAGCCTGGCCCTGCCCCTGCTCTGCCTGCTGCAGGCAGCTGCCGAGGTACCCGTGCAGCCAGACTTCAGCACCGAGAAGGTAATGGCACAAGGTCCTGCCTGGGGCAGGGTGCCCCCACTGCCGCCCCCCACAGCTGGGCACCTCCGAGTACCCCCTGTACTGGTCCTGAGCTGACTCCAGGGCAGCTTCCTGGAGAGCAGGGATGCCCGAGCACAGCTGGCTCAGTCCTGGCTGGCTCCTGACGTCTGTGGCCAGACCCAGATGGTGTCGCTGCAGGGACATGAACACTCAGGGCCACGATGCTCCTGAGTGTGTGACACTTACCCAGGGAACGTGGACAAGATGCTGCTCCCAGCTCCTGGCACAGGGCAAGGCAGGGTGCTCTGCAAGCAGGTGGATGGCAGGTCCCCATGTTAGGCTGGCTGGTCCCCACAGAGGGTGGCAGGTCCCCCACTGCAGACTGGCAGATCTCCATGGCTTTCCCAAACCCCTGGTGATGTTCTGCTCCAGTTTGTAGGGACATGGTATGTTGTAGCTGCTGTTTCCAACTGCCCTGTGTTCCTGAAGATGAGGGACGGGATGAAGTCATCCATCACCACAATCAGCTTCACTCCAGAGGGGAACCTGGCCATGAGGCTTGTCTGGCCGATGTGAGTACCTGCCCTGAACCTGTCCCTCTTGTGCCAGGCGACTCTCCTCCCTACCAAGGTGGTGTGGCAAGGAGCATCCTCCTCCCTGCCCCACAGTACCAGGTCCTGCCCACACCCTGGCATGTCCCCTGGGCAGGGTGGGCTCTGCCCTGCACCCCCCACCCCACTGCCCTCCCACATGGCATCCAGTCACCTTTGCCCATTTCCATTTTCCCTTTCCAGGCTGGACACATGCCAAAGGATTGAGCTGCTCTACCAGCAAAGCGGGCAGGCAGGGCACTATGTGGGTATGTGTGGGCAGAAGGGATCGGAACCTTGGACACTCTGAAATGGAGGGTGGGCATCACTGGTCCCCCAGGCCTGGGGAGCTGGAGGGGGGTGGAGAAGTGGTGAGAGGTGGTACCATGGGTGGGCACTGGGCTCTGCCCCATCACGCAGGGGTTCCCTTCTCATACCTCTCTGGGGCAAATCTGGGGCCCAGGCCATGGCAGTGCCCGGGCTGAGCCACGTTGCTCAGCCGAGCGCTATCTGGGGTCTTTCAGCAGCACAGGAGAAGAGGGACCTGCGAGTGATGGAGACGGACTACAGCCACTATGCCATCATGCACCAGGTCCAGCAGGACAAGCAGGGGCCCAGCACAGCACTGCAGCTCCTCAGTGGGTGTCGGGAGCAGGGATGGGCACCCTCGGGACCTCGGGAGGGATCCAGGCACCAGCAGGGAGGAGGGGCTGGGATCACCACCACCACCCAGGGCCACCAACTTCAGCACCCAGTGTGCTGCCACCCGGGGAATTAATTTTGGGGTGAATGAAACCTTACACAAAAAGAATCTCTGGTTGATTGTGGTTTGAGGTGAAGCCCCCCCTGCAGGGTGCCAGCCTGGCTGTGGATCCCCAGCCCCCCAAGCTGCCCCATACCACCCCAGGTGGGTGGGTTGCTCATCCCGAGGGGCTTGTGTCCCTTTGCTGCCAGCCCAGGGCAGCTGTGGGTGCCCAGTGTCCACCCTGCACCTCCACAGCTTTGCTTTTACCCTCCCCTGGGGTCCTGTCACTGCCCCATGAGAGCCAGACCTCATGGGACTTGCTGCTGGGCTCCCCACATTCACCAGCCCCTGCATTGGATGTCTGCCTGCAGCAAGGGAGCAGGACGTGAGCCCCCAACTCCTGCAGAAGTTCAGAGGGTTCATACCCAGTGTGGGCCTGACCGAGGACATGCTGACCATCCTGCCCAAGTCGGGTGAGTGCCAGGGGGGTGTGGGATGGCACCCCTAGCCCCTCTGCATGGAGACATGGCATTGGGGGGGTGCTCAGGACTCTCCCCATCCCATGCTCACCCTTCTCTTTACTTCTTACCAGATGAGTGCATCGAGAACATCAGGTGAGCATGGCTGCAGCCAGCCAGGTCTCTTTCCTGGCCTGGCCTGAGCAGGGACCTGCAGCCCCCCAGAAACCCCCCGCCTGCCTCAGGCTCTGCCTCATGATGACTGTCCCCTGTTCTGTCTGTCCTGCCTCCCCACAGCTGAAGGGACTGTGTGTCCCCCAGAGCTGCTAGAAACCAGGCTCTGCTCCCACTACCTGGTGCCCCTTCCCATCCTCCCAGCCAGGCTCTGCTGGACCCTCTGCCAGGATCACCCCTCACCCTCTGAAATAAATAGATGCAGAAGCTGCCCCAGAGCTCAGTGATTTTATTGGCAGGAGCAGGGGTGCTGCCAGGGTCCCTAGACACCCTGAGACAGGGCTCCTGGATCCAGCCTTTCCTCTCAGCACTTCCAGGATGTTGGGGGGCCCCTTTGCTGTGCTGTTTGCTGCACCCAGCAGAGTGAGGATGAGGAGCAGGGGATGGTGAGGGTGTACAAGGGCAGGCATGGCAGCAGGGGAGGATGGAGCTGGGCTGAGCAAGGGTTTGTGCAGCTCAGCTGAGCAGACAGCAGGTCTGGGCAGGGTTAAGCAGTCGGGCTGCCAAGCCCTGCCTACACAGCTCAGCTTGTCCCCAGGACACCCTGACCCCTGCTCAGACCCCCAGGGCCACCAGGTGGGAGTGGGGCTGTGCTGGCACTGCCCAGGGTGAATGCACAGCAGGGCTGGGACCCCCCGGTCCAGCCTCCCAGCCCCCTTGGTCCCCCCATCTGCCCACTGGCTGAGGTAGGACCATGCTGCAGTGAGCCCTAAGGGCAGCATCCAGCCCCCCCACCTCCCATGGGGTGCAGACAGCCCCTGCCACCCCCCTGCCCTGTCCCCCTGCCCAGAGCAGGGGTGTCTCAGTGCCCAGCCAGGCACAGGGCTGCAAGAAAACACCACGGGCCCTCTTGGGAATGTGACCCCAGCAGCCCATCAGAGCCAGGGCACAGGACACCCAGGAAAGGAGGGGGTGACCATCCTCTGCCTGTGCCACTCCAGGCACATCCTGCTTTGTGGACCCCGGGCACCCCAGAGAAGGGGAGGGACCCCTCACAGGCACTTGGGGTGTGGGGTTGTGCCAGATGCGTTTGGGCACCATCCCAGGGGCAGTTGCCAGCCTGGCCCGGGGAGTGGGTCACCGAGCCCCTTTGTCACCAGGTGACAGTGCTGCCATGACCCATACTGGGAAGAACTTCACTGCCCCTCCCAGCAGCCCTTTGGCAACCAGTTGGGAAACAAAAACTCTCTTTGTTCTTTCACAAGTAGGGAAAATCCTGAATTTCAGCACTTGTGCAACAGTTCCTGCAGGCCCCCTTCTCAGCCCCTTCCCTGGGCTTGCAGGCATTTCCCTTCTTCCGCAAGACCAGGCTGTTTGCCCTGGGGTGATTTCAGCCCTTCCAAACCACCAGCTGACCCAAGCCAATGCAACCAGCACCCCCATGGGCTGGGCAGGCTGGCGATATAAATCCAGCAGCCCCAGCACCTCTCTCCATCCTGCTGGCCAAGGTGAAGGAGGCAGCTGCAGGATGAGGCCACTGGGGCTGAGCCTGGGGCTGGCCCTGCTCTGCTTGCTGAGCACCAAGGCTGAGGACCCTGGAGCTGCAGGGCTGGACAAGAACAAGGTGATCCACAACATCCTGGGGAAGGGAAGGTGGGACTGTCACTCTGGTCACTAGGGTAGGCACTGGAGAGGTGTATGGGCACTGGGGATGGCTGGGGGCCCCACAGTCACCCCTGGGAGCAGTCACCCAGGTCCAGCATAGGTACCTCAGAGGGATTTGGATGCCCAGAGGGAATGGGGGTATCCCATGGCTTGAGGGTGTCCTGGCTCAGTCCCTGAGGAAGGGACAATCCCTGCCTGCCCCTCTGGGCTCACAGCCTGTGCTCACTGCCAGGTTGCAGGGCAATGGCACATTGTTGCTCTGGCCTCCGACTCCGAGAGCTACCTCCAGAAGAAGGACGAGCTGAAGATGGCCATGGCCAAAATCGTGGTCCTGGGAGAGGGTGACTTGAAGATCTCCTTTGCAATTCCCACGTAAGTGCCAAGTGCTTCTCTCCATGGGCTTCACAGACTGATCTCCTCCCTGGATCTTCACCAGTGGGTCTCCATCTGGGAGCCTCTTCCCAGCACCCACCAAGGTCCTAGGCAGGGGGTGAGGTAGGACCACCAGCCCTGCAGTTTAAAGGAGGGGCTCAGGAGAGCTGCCGTGTGAGGATCCCTTCTCAGGGCCACACCAGCCAAGGGCAGTCCCTCCACAGAGGCTGAGACACCCCACTGCTCCCAGCAGGGTGGTAAGGGACAGGACCCTATGATAAAAGCTTTCCCAACAGGAAAAACCTCATTCCAGAAGCTTGGAGCATGAGGAAGGAAAGGGCTGTGTGACCCCATGGGACAAACCTCAGGTGCCAGGGCTGTGTCCTGCCAGCCCAGGCACCCATTGCTCCAAGGGTGGCGTCTGCCCCCCCCGCCCCTGCCACACGTCCCTGAATGGCAAGTCCCACATTTGGGGTAGTGACCCTGAAGCCACCACCCCCAAGGGAGGGGAGAGGGGTCACCTCACCCCAGCTGGATCATTCTTCCCTCTTTTTCAGCCCGGAGGGGTGTAAGAAATTTGAGTCACTCTACAAACAAACAGGCATCCCTGGACAATACTACAGCACCGGTAAGTGGGGCAGCCCAGACCTGAGTGCGGCACCTCCCGGCCTCCCTGCCTGAAGCAGCTGGTTGTCCCGGGGTACCAGGCCCCCAAGGGGACCTCTACTCAGGTCCTGTGTGGGACACCCCTCTACAGACAGCTGCCAGGTCGTGTCTGTGCCAGGGCTGGTGTCCCACCAGCATGACAGAGCCCTCTGCTCCCTGCCTCTGGGAAGCTGCTCTGGGACAAGACACGTTCAGACTAGGCTTAAACCCTGGGGAAAAGCTGGTTCGTTCTGCCAAGGGGCTGGGGTTTATGTTCCCAAGGGATGAAGCGGGAGCATCTTCCCACCATCTCCTGCCCAAAGATTAGCCTGACACTGGCTGGGCTACTTCAGGGTCTACAGCGACCATCTCTGACCCTCCTGTGGTCACATCTGCTGCAACCTGTGGGCTCCCCCAGGCTCTCGGAGGGGCCTTAGCCAGAAGAAAAACCAGGGGGGGAAACACAGAAGACAGATGGGGTGGGTGGGCCTGGCCTGGCACCCTGACCTGCTCCCTGAGAGTCCTCAGGAGGAAGTCGCTGAGTTTTCACTTTCCTCCATCTTTTACAGACAGAGGCAACAAAACGGTGCAGGTGGTGGACACCGATGGCAAGACCTACGCGGTGGTCTTTGCCACCAGAGTGAAGGCTGGGAAGCCCCTGCACATGCTGAGGCTCTACAGTGCGTAGCCAGGGGTACCCCCATGGGAGGAAGGCTGGGACATGTCGGGGGGCTCAGGGTGCCCAGAGGCTGGGACCCAGACACCTCTTTGCAGCTGCCCTCCTGCCCCAGGTGGGGCTGGGAGCGGGGCTGAGGCTGCTGCGTGTCCCTGTGCCCCGAGTGGTGGGGCAGGGGCAGTGCTTTGGGGCTGGCAGACGGGGCTCAGGCTTCTGTGCTCTGCTGAGAGGCCACAGCCTGAAATGGGGGGAAAGCAGGGGTCCTGCTGCAAGGGAGGCAGAAACGATGGGGATGGGAACCAAGAGAGTAGACACTGTAGTGGTGCCAGGACCTCTGCTTCATCCTGCCCCCTGGGAGGGGTGATTCCTCTGCTTGACCACCACTGCTCTCCAGAATCTCCACCAGTCCTGCAGCCCTCTCAAAGATACCATCACCCATCCCATCCTTGCCTGCTGCCCAAGAGATGCAGGGACAGGCCACAGCCTGGAGCTAACTTGGCTTGTTGCCTTTAGGCAGAACCCGGGAGGTAAGCCCCGAAATCACAGCACAGTTCAAGAAGCTGGCAAAGGAGAAGAGCTTCACTGATGAGATGATCCGGATGCTGCCCAGGCAGGGTGAGCACTTCCAGGGGCAGCCTGGGCTGGCCAGGTTGTTACAGGGAGCCACCACTCCATGGTCTGGGCTGACAGGAGAAAGTGCTCTGGCTTTAGCACATCATGGCTTAGACCAGAGGAGGTCATGAGGTTGGTGAAGGGGTTAGAGGGCATGCCTTATGAGGAGCAGCTGAAGGCACTTGGTATATTCAGCCTGGAGAAGAGGAGACTGAGGGGAGGCTTCATGGCAGCTACTGCTTCCTCATTAGGGAAGGAGGAGGAGGAAGCACTGACTGGTGACCAACAATAGGACCCAAGGGAACAGTGCAAAGATGTGCAGGGGGAGGTTTGGGTTGGACATTAGGAAGAGATTCTTCACCCAGAGGCTGGTGGAGCACTGGAAGAGGCTCCCCAGGGAAGCAGGAATGGCACTGAGCCTGACAATATTCAAGAAACACTTGGACAACACCCTCAGGGACATGATGTGAACTTTGGGGTTGTCCTGTTCTTGGGCGGGAGCTGGACTGGGTGATCCAGGGTGTCCAAGGAGGTGGCTGAGCCACAATCCCTGGAGACATCTAAACAAACAGATGTGGTGCCAGGGGACAGGGCTGAGTGGTGGATGTGGCAGAGTTAGGGTAGTGGTTGGACTCAATGATCTTGAAGGTCTTTTCCAACCAGGATACTGTGATCCTGTGATTTCTGAGTTGTCTGTTTTGGGGGCTAAATGGGACCTGGCAGAACACAGCCCCGGACTCAGCCTTTCTCTTTGTTTCCACAGAGGAATGCAGCCTGGATGAGGTGTAGGTGAGTTGCTGCAGTTCAACATGGGGTATGTAATATTCCCAGTCAGAAATTGCCCCCGATGGTGTCCCAGCAAGGGCCACCATAAGCTCCTTGAATTGCTCTGGGGACTGAGTTGTTCACACCTGAGCTCTCACCCAGGTAGGACTGTTCACTCTGCAGCAGGAACCCCAGGGTGCAACTGCCCATGCACTGAAGGGCACATGAACCAAATCCATGGGTTCCGTGGAGAAACAGCTGCAGAGCTCATCGAGGGAGGGCTGGGACACTGACATCTGCCAAAGGGACTTTGGGCTTCTGGGTTGGCAAAACCAGCCAGAGGTTGGGTTGGTGTCTCACTACGCAAAATGTGGTTGCTGTTGGCCTACCCTGGCATTGTTTTCCACCCCAGCAGCACACATTCAGTGGCAAAGGTTAGCTAGAAACCCATTGCTGGAGATGGCTCACCCTAAGAGCTGGGGGAACTGGAAGAGAACACACTGATCCTGGTGGAAGACCCTGCTGGTCCCTCTCCATTGGCTGCCTCACCTCAAATACTCATCCCACCTCTCCTGGCTGTTTTCTAGGAAGAGGGGCTGTCTGGTGAGTGCTCCACCTGAACCATGCAAGACATAGGCTCTGAAGATCCAGGCTGCTGCTCCACCATCCTTCTGCCCAGTTCCTACATCTCCTGCTCCTCTGGTACCTAGTCCCTCGCTTTTTCCAAATAAACAGAAACCCTCCCCAGAGCCTGGTGTAGCTGTGTGTGGGGAACCTGGGGTGCTGGGGCATGTGGTCCCTCTTGCTGTCCTCCTGGGATCTGTGGATGGTGAAGAGCCAGGGGCAATGCTGGGCTGAGCTGGCCTAGCTGAGGGTATTTTTGGAGCTCACCAGGTTTTTCTCTCCTGGGTGCCTCCTGTAAGGCAGGATCCAGGCAGAGGGGAAGGAAGGGTGCAAGGAGCCTGGAAAGCCTGTGGGTGCAGGTTGCTGTGGGATTTGGCAACAGAGATCAAGGTTGAAATTTAGAGGGCTGTCCTTCCCTTCCTGCTCTGTTCATCTCCTCACATCCACCCAGGAGAAACCACAGGCTGCCCATGGTAACTTGTGCCCCCAGGGAAACCCTGGTGCCTCACACGTGGTCATCTCCAGGGTTTGACCAGTGTTCACAGGCATTGAGGTCTGGCAGGATATGAAGCAGCTTGTTCCTCTCCTGGAAAAGGAAATTCCTCCAGTTTCATCTCTGCTGACCCTTCCACCCTGCACATCTCTGGCCAGTCACTCAGGTACTTGTCTCAGCACAGATGAGCCTGGCAGCTGCAGGCAGCAGGGACCCCAGGAAGGTCCCAGCAGCTCAGCACCTCAGAATGTTCCCAGGAACTCCTCCTTCCTCCCAGGGACCAGGAAAATGCAGTTGGGAAACTGCCCCCCCTGATCTTGATGATCATGAGAGCTGGACACATCCCAGCAGTGGCAGGGCACAGGACCTCCCTGGGACCTCCCAGCCCAGCATTATCTCCACCCCGTTGGAAGGAGCTCAGCATTTCCAGCAGGAACTCTCCTGGCAGTTTAGGCTGGAAATGTTCAGCATTTGCCACTTTGCCTCCATGCTTGTTTTGGACACATGTTGATGCAGATGAGAACATCTTGCTGCCAGAAATGCCCTTCACCCAGGACTTAGACAATGTTGAGATCATTTATCTTCTCACCGGTATTTTCCACTGCTCCTTTTGCCCCTCAGTTTTCTCCCTGGAGCAGGAAACACCCAGGATGTCAGATCTTTTCTGGGTTTGAGTCCCCCCTGTGCAGAGCAGGTTTGGGGGCTCCACCACAGTCCCCATGACCCCTCAGCCCATCCCTGTACCTGCTGCTCATCCAACATTCACGGGCCCACGCAGCTTCTCCCCAACACCCTGCTTTCAACAACAGGCAGGGACAGGGTGAAAAGAGGGTTGTACCTGCCCGCCTTTGTCACCCCAGAAAACCTGGCCAGATGTCATGGGTTGTTTAATGACATGGGACTTTTCACAAAACGTTTTGGGTTGGAATGGACCTTAAAGACCATCCAGTCCCAACTCCCCTGCATGGGCAGGGACACCTCTCACTCCACCAGACCGGGTTGCTCCAAGCCCTATCCAACTGGGCTTTGAACAATTCCAGGGATGGGGCAGCTACAGCTTCTCTGGGCAACCCAGGCCAGTGTCTCACCACCCTCACAGGAAATAATTTGTTCCTAAGATCTCATCTGAGTCTCCCTTCTTGCAGCTCAAAACTCTTCCCCCCCCCTTGTCCTGTCATTCCCTGCCCTTATCAAAAGTCCCTCCCCAGCTTTCCTGCAGACCCTTCAGGCACTGGAAGGATGTTGTAAAGTCTTCCCAAAGACTTCTCTTCTCCAGGCTGAACATTTTCTTCCCTGAATTTCTTCCATGAACACATTCTTCCCTCCATGTTTCTAAGGGCTTCCTGGTTTGAGGCACATCCTTGGCCCCGGGTGCATCTTGCAGCCAGGAGCTTCACCACCTGTCTCTGCACTGCCTTCCTCTTGTCACAGTGGTGTCACCTGCAGCTCCTTGGCTAGGTGTGCTGGGAGGACACTGGTGGGACAGGCTGGCAAAGACAGGGCTGGTGCAGCAGAGATCAGCCCAGACAGCTGCTGGGGAGAGCAGAGGGGTGTTGGGGTGAGGGGAGTGCTGGACCAACCTTTGATGTGTGAGGAACAATTTGGAGACTCACATCGATGGCTGTGGTGGTTGCTGGTGATGTCAGACTGTCTTCTTCCCTCATCCTCCTAATGCTGTCCAGGAACCAGGCCTGGACCTCCACCCAGCTGAGAAGGTGGGCACAGCTGACATTCATGTGGCTTCCAGTCCTGTTCCCTATCTCCTCCCTTCAACATGTGCTTCACCTTTGTCACCTGTCATGTCTGGATGAGCTGTTTCACACAATGGCTGTTGGCACACCCAGCAACCTGCATCACCCTCCTCCCTTCTCTCTCTCAGCCACTCATTTACCCAAGTGAGGACCTTCCTCCCCAGCCCACAGCAGCATCTCCCCTGTCAGCTCTGGCAAAGACCCTTCCCAAATGACCAGAGGATGTCCAACACCTCTGGATCTTCTTGACTCCTCCAGAAACTTTTATGAGGTGGGACTTCCCTCCGCAAAAGCTGGATTCATGCTCCCCTGTGTCATAATTCATCCATGCATCACCCAGCCCTGCCATTTATTTCAGCTTTGTGAGCACCTGCCCACATCACATCTGATCTACTCATCTGTAGTCTCTTTACCTCCATCACCCTCTTTAAACTCACCATATTTGCTGCTTCTGGCCTTCTGGGGCAAGCCAGAGGCAGTGAAGGTGAGGCTAAGCAGCAGGTGACACTGCAGTGAAGAGTCTGAAGTTCAGCCCTGATCTGCTTGGACTATAAATGTCTTTGAACTTCCCAGCACACCCACTCTGTGCTGCTGCTCCCTTGCCCTCCTCCGTTGGAAGGACAGACCTTTGCTGGTGTTTGCACAATGAATCTTAAATTCTCTATCAGCTCAGTTTTGAACACTCACTCTGAATTTGGCTGCCTGCAGGTCATATTTTCTAGTGTCAAATTCCTGCTCCCTGTGCCTCTGAAGAAAGGGATACACAGAAGTGCAGGTGTCATTCCTCAGGGCAGAGAAGCAAGGGCCAATTTCTGGTGTCTTTTTCATTTGTCTGACATTGCTGCTGGTTACCTCACCAGGGGCTGTGTTACTGCCTTCATGTGGATGCAGCTTCAGCAAGACCCAGAGCATTTGTCTTATTTCTGATCAGCTTCTTTAAATTTATTTAATCATGCTGGCTTCCCCTTAGGCTTTCCCTTCAAGTGGTTGTTCAGGATTTGTGTTTGCTAATGCCAGTGTCAGCACTCTGAGTGAAGCTAAGCTGGTCTTTGCAGACTGTCTGGGCCATATGTGACATTTAATCCTCTTGACTTTCCATTTTTTCCCCTTTTAAAAATAAAATGCAGCTGTAAGGGATCATCTCTGGCTCTAAGTGTAGCGTTGCCTGTCACCAGAATGGTGTTTTGATTTCAGACTGAGATTCAGGTCCCACTTATGGCCAAGGACCTGTGGGCTCCTGGCCACCCCAAAAACCTGAACCCATGGGTGCCCTTCCAACGTGCCTTGAGCAAGCATGCATTAGAGCCTCCTGGATGTCCCTTTGGATGTCACCAGCTGGTGGTACAGCCACCACAGCAGGAGTCACTCCAACAACTTGTCTTGGATGGTATAGAGTGAGATCATGAGGTTCCCCAGGCACCACTGGATGTGGGACCTGGTGAGTGCCAGCCCAGCTGAGCCCTTCCCCAGCCTCCAGCTTTGGGGACAGCCCCTCACCTGGATCATTTGGTCTCAACAGCACAGACGGAAGCCATGTGAACTCTCAGGGGCCAGGACTGAGTCACTGCTAAGTTGCCAACTAGTGTGTGAAGACACCTCTGCACTAGTCTGAGCCCTGCAGAGGAATAAACACTGAGCTTAGTCCCTGCTTTGGGAAAGGGCAAGTAGAGTTCCTGTCCCCAGGTGTTGCAGTGGCACAACAAGCCCCCTGAAGCCTCTTCAGAAGTTAAGGCTGCAGAAGTTAGAAAATTTAATTACATAACTGAGGCCCATTAAAAGTGAGGAAAAACCTCTTGGTGCTGTTGGGGCAGCAAGGTGTCCTTTCAGGCCACAGTATCAGGAGGCACTGGCACCCAAAATGCACATGGCTGTGGACAGCCTTGCTTATTATCTTTATCCTTGATCTGGACAAAGAGATGCACTCTCAGTTTGCCAATGACACTAAGTTGGGAAGGAGTATTGATCTGTCTGAGGGTAGGAAGGCTCTGCAGAGGGATCTGGAATGGTTGGATAGATGGGCCAAGGCCAACTGCATGAGTTTCAACAGGTCCTGCACTTGGGTCACAACAACCCCACACAACACTCCAGGCTTGGGGAAGAGTGGCTGGAAAGTGCCCAGTGGAAAAGGACCTGGGGTGTTGGTTGACAGTGGCTGAATATGAGCCAGCATGTGCCCAGTGGCCAAGAAGGCCAATGGCATCATGGCTTGTATCAGCACTGGTGTGGCCAGCAGGAGCAGTGCAGGGATCATCCCCCTGTACTGGGCACTGGGGAGGGGGCACCTGGAATCCTGGGGTCAGGTCTGGGCCCCTCACAACAAGAAGCACATGGAGGGGCTAGAGCGTGTCCAGAGAAGGGCAGTGGAGCTGGGGAAGGGGCTGGAGCACAAGTCTGATAAGGAGAAGCTGAGGGAATCAGGGATGTTCAGCCTGGAGCCATTTTCACCTTTGTCCTGCCCTCCATCATCTTTCAGCACAGACTTTCCTCACCACTTTTCAGGCTCTTTCCTTTCTGCTCTTTCCAAATATCCTCCTTGGTGGATTTACTTGCTCCGGGAGAAGCCCAGCTCTGTCAGCCTCTCCCCTATGCTTGAGTGGGAGTGTTTATCTGGGTTTAGCACCTCTGCTTTAGTGCAAGCCCAGCTCTTCTCTACATTTCCATGCTCAGCTTCCCAAACCTGCCCAGCTGCAGCACCCAGCTCTCCTCATTTGTCCTGGTTTGTGCTTGTTCACAGCCGCAGCCACCAATATGCTCCTACTCATCTCCTTTGCACCACATGTCATCGACTCATTCCTACTCTGGCCAAAGTAATTTTCTCAGAGAGCTCTTCTAAAACCAGCATGTTTTTCAGGAATAGGTATGAAAAGATCCAATTAGCTCTTTTCCCTCTGCAACCTGGGAAGCAATATGTGAGCTGCCATATCCAAGCATCTCTGGAATGACCATGACAGAAAATGCTGTGATTTATAGCCTCCCTACACTCCAAAGAGTTCATTGTCCTCAAATAATTTTTCTCCTGAGGCTTTGTGCTCCACTCAGTCTGGCTGGGGGATCGGAACAAACCATCTGGGCAGACCCTCCTTTCTCCCCTTCCCAAGATTTGGATCCAGTAAGATCTTTTGATGATGCTTTTCAACACCTCTGCTGGCTCCCCTCCTTGCCTCCCTTTCTTGCCCTTTCCTGTGATCTCTACTGCCTCTGCTCTGGTCACACCAGCTATTTCTCTGACCTCTGGGGACATCTGCTGCCACGTAGTAAATGAAATCCTCCATAACATCTCTGCATGAGGCTGTAATGGTTCCTGTTTCTTCCTGTTGGGGGCACTGGTGGATGAAAAGCTAGACATGACATGACCATGTGTGCTGGAGCCCAGAAACCAACTGTGTCCTGGGCTGTCACCAGCAGCATGACCAGCAGGGTGAGGGAGGGCATTCTGCCCCTCTGCTCAGCTCTGATGAGACCCCCCTGCAGGGCTGGGTCCAGCTCTGGGGTCCAACACAACACGACAAGGACACGGAGCTGTTGGAGCGAGTCCACAGGAGGCCCCAGAGATGATGGGAGGGCTGGAGCAGCTCTGCTCTGGAGCCAGGCTGGGAGAGTTGGGGTGTTCAGCCTGGAGAAGAGAAGGCTCCAGGGAGACCTTAGAGCACCTTCCAGTGCCTGAAGGGGCTCCAGGAAAGCTGGGGAGGGGCTTGGGACAAGGGCAGGGAGGGATGGGATGAGGGGAACAGTTTGCAGGCACAACAAAACGCATCCCCCTCGGACATCAGCCCTATGTTGGGCTGGGATTTCTTTATGGATAAGCCTCAGTGAGATTCCTGCTGAGCAGAAATAATGGGAACCGGTTTCTGGTGATGGGAAACACCCCCATCCTTAGTGGAGTCATGGGCTTTCCAGTAGGAATGCAACCTGCCTTATCCTGCTCAGCGAGGATGCAACACGACCTCCCAGAGCACAGGGACAGGGCAGGACCACTCAGGGAACCCCAGTTTAAGACATATACCAAATGCACAGCTCCTTTGGGAATCAAATAGGAATTTCACATCCCTTCCCACCTCCAATCCCCAGGACAGGCTTGGTCAGAGCTGTCCCTCTGACAGGGACATCTTGGCTTTCATGGCTGTTCCAGGCAGCTGGAGCTACATTTAGGAGTAGGCTGGATGTGCATGTCCAGAGGGGACAGGAAGGGAGAGAGGAGGGAGAATTCCTGTGGCAGGGAAGGATCAGGCACCGCATGTCCTGAGTGTGTCCCTTGCTCAGCCTTCAGCTCATGACACTGATGGGTGAGACCACACCATAATATGGACCAACAGAGCTTGCTGTTCTGTCAATAGGGATAGAAGAAGCAGATGCCCCTTTTACCCATCAGGACAGATCCCTGCCTTTTCTAGAGCACTGGTCTCCAAACTGGGAGGCATGTGCCCCAGGGGATGTGCAAGACAATCCACTGGGGTGCAGGAAGAAAGTATTTTTGGTACCATCAATAAAGACGACTAAAGAAAAGAGTATTTATATCTTTATCTTGTCCTTTAAGATGTCTATTTACTGTGTATGTCTAATAATGGGCATGTATATAACTCATGGATAAATGGACAGCTATTGGGGGTGTAAGCTCAGAAGTTTTTCATGGGTAAGGGGGTGTGATCAAAAAAGCCTGGAGAGCTCTGCTTCCTACTTCTGCTTCCTCTGGGCCAAGAGAGGTTGAGGGAGTGGAGCTGTGCCCTTGGCAGAGGAAGATTTGGGGATGAAATGGGAGTCATTTGTGCAGACAGGACATATCGAGCCCCTGCATGGGTGGGACAAACCCCAGGGTGCTGAGGAGATCATGTGGGGATCTCTATTGTTCTGGAGCCTCTTGGAACCCTTTAAAGCCACTGGATGACTCTGTCCCAGAGTTCAGAAGGAATGGGGGGAACCCAGCTGAGGAGGTGATCCTGAGGAGCGCATATAGTGAGAGGACAAGGGTAATGGCTTAAAACTGGAAAAGAGGAAGGACAATTAGGTTGGACATTAGGAAGAAATTATTCCCTGTGAGGGTGGTGAGACCCTGGCCCAGGCTGCCCAGGGAAGCTGTGGCTGCCCCATCCCTGGCAGTGTTGAAGGGCAGGTTGGATGGGGCTTGGAGCAGCCTGGGCTGGTGGGAGGTGTCCCTGCCCATGCAGGGGGTTGGATCTAGATGATCTTTAAGATCCTTTCCAATCCAAGCCATTCTATGATTCCAGGATTCTATGATCCCTGTGCCTCAGGTGATGAAGAAGAGTTTGTTCTGCTGTCCCTGGGAATCCATGAGGGGGGGTGAAGGCTCAGAGAAGCCTGTGGAGCTCAGCTTTCTCCCAGCTGTTCTGAAGATGAAGGGCATTTTCTTGCTCCTGGAGGTAACACTCCCAGATCTGCCTCAGATCCGAATGAAAATCTCTCTGAAAGAATGTTCTGAGAAGGCCATGCTGCTGGAGGGAGCTTTCCCATGGGGAAGATGCTTTGCTTGGACACAGCCCACAGGGGAGCAGAGGTCAGACAAAACCCACCTGCCTGTTTTTGCAAGGACCCCAGTTCCTGCTGGAAGGTGAGGTTCCTCAGGCTCCCTGGCTTTCGACAGTGTGACATCTGGGGACTTGGACACCTTGGGGGGGAGCTGGTGGGCTAGTGAGAGTCAGGGAGCACCAGGGTTTGGCCAAGTGGATCTTGGATTGGGCTTGCTCTTCATGGCAGAACACGACTCTGCCAGGCAGAAGAGGTGCTCGGCCACCTGTCAGCTCTCCAGCTCTCTCTGTGGAGTGTGCTGGAGTCAGGATCTGGGGGACATGCAATCTGGGGCACAAAAGGACCAGGTGGCAGGATATCCCAGGAGAGGCTGTGGGGGTGGTGGGTCTGCCTGCATGCCCAGTCATCAGGGAGGGTTGGTGTTGGGTTAATTCAGGGAGAGAATCTCCAGGAGCCCCCTCAGGCAGATCCCCAGCCTCCAGCATGTGGGGCAGTGCTGAGGGACCCCAGCCTCTCTCTGGGTGCATGTGGGCACATCTTAACAATGGAGGAGTAAGACCTAAAATCTTGCAGGTTGAAGCAGTTAAAAGCATGCTTTGTTTCCAAGAGTAAATAAAACACTTTATTTAGGTTCTTCAGGTCTGGAGGAAAGAAATTATACTTCTCACAAGCATGGCAAGAGCCGATGGCTTTTAGGGGATGCAGCCCTGAGTCCTCCCAGGTCCATAGGGTCACCCTGAGAGGGAGACATATCATATGGAGGGGCTGGAAGGGACTATGTCCAAAGTGGGGAGAGGGACTGGGGGGTCCTGGGAACAGGGCTAGTGTGCAAGGAGGTCCCAGGCCATGTTGGCAGTGGGAATAGGGGGAGCCAGACTCTAGAGGCTGGTGGGTAGTCAGAGAGAGGGCCTGCAGGGACTCTGTCAGGGATGAGTCTTTAGGAGATGCTGTGGCACCAGGAGCCCTGGGCACGGGGAGGCTCATTCTGCATCCAGGCAGGAGGTGATGCCCTGAGCTCACCCACTCCCCAAACCACTTCTAAAACAACCCACCATTTTCTCCTGCAGGGAGAAATCTCACCAGCTGTGGTCTGGTCCATAAAGACTATGCCAGGCACATCACCCCCCTCCTCAGCACCCAATGCACTAGGGCCTGAGGGTCTCAGGGCTGTTTCTCTGCATCAAGTGTCACAGGAAGCACAAAAAGGTGCAGTGATCCCCAGAGAGGTGAGGGGCAAGGAGGCTGACCCTCCAGCAAGGCACTAACAGCAGATGGGACCTGCTAGACAGCTTATCCCTCTGCTCTGGGGGTGTCAGGGGACTGAGGGAAGTTTGGGACCCCCACAGTGCTCCTGGTGCCACTCCCGCGGGCTGAGGAGGTTTCGGGGCATTTCGGCAAAGACACTGAAATGCAACCCCGTGTGTTGGAGAAATTCAGAGACATCATGAGGCAGATGGGACATTCCAAGGAGCTGACGATGGCGCTGCCCAAAGCCAAGAGCAGCCGCAGCCCCTGTCCCGAGTCCTCCCTGCCTGGGGGTCCCTGTGGAGCACAGAGCTGGTGAGGTGGTGAGAGGCAGAGGGTCATTTTGGCACCTTCTTGTGGGTGCTGCAATGAGGGCCCTGGGATGCACTCAGCTGGGGAGGGTTCAGCCCTTGCAGGGAGGGCAAGGGCTGTGAGGTGGAAACATTCCTACCAGCTGGGGGGCAAGGGGAATTTCAGCCTGTGTATCCCTGGGTGGGTGCTGAGCATCTTTCCCCAAGGCCACGTTACTCCTCTGGAGCAGGAGATGGGCCTCATCCCTCATTGTCTTTGCAAAGGGGTTTATTCCACCATTGGAGCAGATGAGCTAGAGCTCTGGCTCTCCCATCCCTGGGCTGGGACAGGACCCCAGTGTTCTCCTGCCCCCCCCAGCCAGAGCCTTGGGTACAGCAACTCTGAGCACAAATGCCTAAAACATCCCAAATGTGACCTCCAGCCCCAAGCACCATTGTGGGGAGAGGTCAAGCACCAGAGAAAGGTCAGAAAAAACACTTTTTTTCTTTTTTTCCTTTCACCAAGTATATTTTAAGATTTGAAACTCAGCATTAGCAAGAGTTGCTGCCTCAGCTTGCATTTTGGGAGGGTGGGAACAGCAGCTCTCTGCATGGGGCTAGACCCTTGGAGCTGGGCTGGGCTTGCAGCAAGCAGCAAGTACTGCTCCAGAGAGGGCATCCCCAGATAACTCAGCCTGGAAGGGACCTTTGGAGGTCTGCAGTCCAACCCCTTGCCACAGCAGCAAGGCCCACATTACTTAGGCTTCATCCAGTGGGGTCTTGCAAACCCCAAGTATGGGGACAGAGTGGTTTCAGCAGGTCCCTCTCTGCCTCCCCCAGGAGACCAGGTCCCTCCTCGGTGCCTTTTTTGCTGGATTTGCCTCTGTGTAGACCCATCACTGCTTCCCAGCCGTGTGCCATGGGTGGCTTTTGGTTGCTTCTGGCCACAGCCATGCTGCAGCCCTGTGGTCCAGACCACCTTCATAACCCCCCACTGTTGCAGATCTGGTCCCTGTGGTCCTCACCCTGACACTCAGAGGGGAACCCTCCAACAGCTCTGGGGCTCAGGAGAGCCCACGGTGGGCCAGGGGCATCCACCACCTCATGGAGGGGGCACAGCTCTGACAGGGCCAGTTTGGCTGTGATGCCTGGGAACCTGCCCTGGTGCTGTGGGTGAGGGTCCTGGCTGGACCTTGCCCTGGATTTGCCCAGCCCTGGCCGTGCGATGGCACCCTCAGGCTGCACAGGAGCACCAGTCTGCTGGGTGCAGCCAGAGGTGCTGGGTCTGGTGACACATGGGGACAGGACCTGGCAGGGACTTTGCCCACAGGCTGAGGTTGCCTCTCTGTAACTTGGTGATAGCAACAACACAGGGCAGAAAAGGAACTCAGCTCTTTCAGAGCTTATTAAAATCACTGAGTTTACCAGGGATTTATATCAGTGTAAACAGGACCAGTTTGTCCCAGTAACCCCTTGGTTTTGCCCAGTCTGTCTCAGTAACCCTCCAGCCCCACCTTACTGCAGGGCAAAAAGCAGCAAGTTAAAGATGTTGTTACTGGCCCAGGTGCAGGCACTTGCCCCAATTCTCCCAGCACCATTGCTTGCTGGTCCCAGAGGTGTGTATTAAAATGGAGAAGGAATTATTGAGTAAAGAGCTCTAGCAAATTAGAGAGCAGAAGAAACGCAGGCCCTTTCCTTTGGAAGTAAAATCCCAGCCTCACCCAGGGCTGGCAGGAGAGAAAGACCAAGGAAGTGAAGGAAAAAAAAAACGTAAGGAGTGATCAATTCTGCTGGAGGCACATGACAAGGCAGTGAAGAGCCTTGTCCCCATGGCCAGCCCCACGCCGCACTGTCACCTGCCTGCACACGGTGGGCAGGGGTCTGCCCCTGCCCGAGCCCAGCCTGGCGGCCCCGGCCCCTCGCTCTCGGCAGCGCGGGCGCGGCGGGGCTGCTGGCAGCGCCCCAGGGCACCGCTGATGCTCTAACCGGGCTCCTGCCGGCGGCTGGTGCCGAGCCCAGGCACGCGGCTGTGGGAATCCCTGGGAATTCCTCTGCCGGAGAGCTGGGGGCAGGAATGGCAGCACATGTTGGCCAGCGGGATCCCGGGCAGCGTGTCCTGTTGAGCATTGTGCCAAGGCCTCAGGTCTGTGCCTCGAGCATGGGGCCAGAGATCCGATGTCTGGACTCTGCCAAGCTGTCTGAGCACCCAGAGAAGGGCAGTGGAGCTGGTGAAGGGGCTGGAGCACAAGACTGATTAGGAGAAGCTGAGGAAATCAGGGATGTTCAGCCTGGAGAAAAGGAGGCTGAGGGGAGACCTGCTGGCTCTGCAGCTGCCTGAGAGGAGGTTGGAGCCAGGGGGGTCGGGCTCTGCTCCCCAGGAACAAGCAAAAGAACAAGAGGAAATGGCCTCTAGTTGTGCCAGAGGTTTAGATTGGGTATTGGGAACAATTTATCCATGGAAAGAGCTGTCAGGCCCTGGCCCAGGCTGCCCAGGGCAGCGGTGGAGTCCCCATGGTAGGAGGGATTTCAAAGCTGGGTAGATGTGGTGCTGAGGGACATGGGGCAGTGGTGGCCTTGGCAGGGTTGGGTTAATGGTTGGACTTGATCTAAGAGGTGTTTTCCAACTGAAATGATTCTATGATTCTTCCTTGGCCTCCTAAATTGGGCTTATCCTGCCCTCCAAACCACCACCCGTTCCTGGGGAGCAGAGCCCGACCCCCCTGGCTCCAACCTCCTCTCAGGCAGCTGCAGAGCCAGCAGGTCTCCCCTCAGCCTCGTCTCCAGGCTGAACATCCCTGATTCCCTCAGCTTCTCCTCATCAGACCTGTGCTCCAGCCCCTTCCCCAGCTCCACTGCCCTCCCTGGACACGCTCCAGCCCCTCCATGTCCATCTCGCGGTGAGGGGCGCAGCCCGGACCCCCCCGCGGGCAGCTCTGCCCCGGCGCGCGCGGCCCCGGGCGCCGCTGCAGGGAGGGCGGGGCCGGGAGGGGGCGGGGTCACGCCAGGCCCCGCCCCCGGCGGGTCCCGCCCCCCCCGCCGCTCCCGCCGCCGCCCGCAGCCGCCGCCCGGTGGAGGATGGTGGGGGCCCGGGGCGCTGCCCCCCGCCGCGGAGCTCTGCTGCTGCTGCTCGCCGCCCTCGGGGCCTGCCGGCTGCGCCTCGCCCGTGCCGGTGAGTGCTGCTCCGTCTGTGTCCGCGTCCCCGGCGAATGATTGTTTCCCCTTCCCGGTGCGATTGTTCCCCCCGCCCCATCCCCACCCCTGCAGCCTCCCGGTCCCTCTGGAAGAGGGCACCCCGCACCACCGGGAGGCTGCGGTGAGTGCGGGGCTGCTCAGAATCCTTCCCCCGGGCAGCGCTGTCCGCCCCCTGCCCCGCAGCCCGCCAGCGTTTCTCCGCCCCTGGTTCCCCGCCGTCCCCGGGGACCGGCAGCCCAGCGCCATCGCTCGCCTGCCCGCTGCTGCAGGAGGGCACCTGGCAGCGGGTTGGGTACCCCCCGGTACGGGAAGGATCGATACTGGCCTGGGGAGGGAGCGCGGCCCCGCAGGAGTGGGCCAGGGCCTCCTGAAGCGCCTGTATTGAGGGGAAAAAAGAAAGAAAGAAAAAAAAATCTCAAAACAAAAAATAAAAATAAACCAGTAAAGCTGCCGAGGTGGCCGAGCCATGTCCGGGGGCTGCGCAGGGCGAGGGCTGCGGGGGTGCCCCGTCTGCCCCCCGCCCCGATCGCTGCCCTCGGGCAGCTCCAGCCGCAGCATCGCCTGCCTCGGTGCTGGAGGCGTTGCTGCCCTCCCCCGGGGCAGAAAAATTGCCAGGCATTCATTTCCCTCCCCGCAGCACCGCTGTCACCTCATCACTGTTTTCTTAAGAGTCGTTTTGGGGTCTGGGGTTCGGTTTTGATGTTGTTTAATTTTGGCGTTTCAGTGTATTTCCCCTCTCAGTTGCTCTGGTACCCGGACTTGCGTCGTGTCCCCTCGCTCTGTGTGTGGGGCCGCAATGGGCATAACCACCCCCCACCCCCCGAAACCTCCGCTGCTGACTGCAGGGACCCCGGGGGGCTGCCCCCCCCCTGCCCGCCCCTGCCCCGCGCCGGCGCGGGCCGTGTCCCGCCTGCCCGCCGTGCTTTCCGCCTGGCCGGCCGCAGGAGCCGGGGAATCGCCTGCTCGCTCCCAGCATTGTTTTGTGGACCTGTTATTGTTTTCCCTGCTCCGGCTGCCGGGTGGGCAGCCTGCCGTGCGTGGGGACGCTGTGGCCTTGCCGTGCTGCTGCCTCATCTGTGGCAGGGTCAGAAGGTGCAGTATTTTGGTTTTTTTAAATCACCCAGTGGTTTAAAACATCCGGGGCTCTCCAGGCCGGGGCTGAAGGAGGAGGTGGGATGCTCCGGTGCTCTCCCTCCTCCTGCCTGTCGAGGCCAGCGTGGCTGGGCCGGGGGTGTGGGTGACGCAGGCTGCGGGGAGCGGAGGGAGATGCGGCGGCTCTGATGTAGCCACCGGTGATCTCATAATCTCCACTGCCTCCCAAGTTTCAGGGGACTGGAGGGGATCAGCTGGCCTGGTCGTGATGCTGGGGTGGGACGCCTTGAGGGGCTGCTCGGGGGCAGTTTTGAGGGGCGGTAGCAGAGCTGCCCCTCGCTTTTCCTCCCTTTCCCAGGACTAGGAGCTGCTGGAGATGAGGCCTCACTCGGCCTGCTCCTGAGCTGTCACATGTGCTTGGCACCGGTGGGCTCGGGATAGACCACTCAACCTCCGTCCCTGAGCAAAAGCTGGGGGCAGGGTTTTTGTGCTGTTTCCAACCATTGTCGTTGTCATAACACTGCAAAATGCCGACAGCAGCATCCCACTGCCGGGAGGGCAGGATTGTTCAGTACAGAGTGGTGACAAGCTCCAGGCTGGTTTCTCCTGGGGATGGCTGGGGCGCCTGGAGGGGCATCTGTGGGATGCTGGACAGGAAGAGGAGGCACCCCACAGCCTTCCTCCCCCAGAGCAGCAGGGCATGGGAAACACTGACCGTTTCTTCCCATTTTATAATTCCTCTTTCTGGGTGGATGAGGCAGCTCAGCTTTCTCTAGGGACAGCTGTGAAGTGGAGGTGGCAGGGCCAGGGGCAGCTCCCACTCGGTTTGCTGGTGAAGTGGCTCTTGGCAAGGAAAGAGCCAGGAGAGAAGGTCATGGACCACCATACCCATGTCCTCTTGCCTCTGTGCCTTCAGCTAAGCTCCTTCAAACAGTGGCCAGCATCTCCCTCTCCTCACCTTCATCAGCTGGTGCTGCAACCCAGAGGCCTTGCCATCTCCTGGGATACAGGTGGCACATGGCATGGTGACATGCTTGCCAAGGGTCTGATCTGAGCTGGAGGAAGGGCAGCAGCTGGCATTGGAGGTGGTGCAGCCAGTGGTTTCATTTCAGCTGGTGCTCCTTAGGTGTGTGTTTTCTCCATATGTCTCTATCTGGCACACTCAGCTTCAGGCAGAAACACTTCCTTTCTTCATTTGCTGGCTGCGTTTCCTGGAGCATTAATGAGAGTCGGACTTCACATCCCTTCTCAAGCAACTCGGCTGCCAAATTTCATCTATTATTATAAACAAAAAAAAAGATTTTCCAAATGGCATGATGGACAAGGATCTCCTTTTTAAATAACCCTGAAAAGCCCAGCCCAGCAGCTGCAGCCAGCACTTTGCATCAGAAATGCCTGGAGAAGCCACTGGTCAAAATCTGAGTGGTCCTTGCCAGTCCAAGTGACGCATTTGGCCATATGTGCACTAGCAGCTTCTCACTGCCTTTCCTCCCCATGCTGCTGCTCAGGGATGTTGGTGGCAGTAGGGATGCTCTGAATGTGGGTGCATCAGCTCTGAGGTAGCACAGAGACTTATCAAGGTCCAGAGCTGGACATGGCAGGGCAGGAAATATCAGCCCACTGTGAGATTGTTCTCTTGGCTTTTAATTTGGCTGCTTTGCAATCACCATACTGTGGAGGGAGGTGCAGCAAGGCTGGGGTACAGTGCCTGTCCCCAAGGATCATCGTGATGACTGAAGCTGGGGCAGCTCTTGGGACCATCACAGCAGTGTCTGGTGCTGTGCCTGTGGCACCTGCAAGGGACTGGCTGCCCTGCAGATCATTTCAGGTGGTCCTGAGCCCTGAACATTGCACAGGTTGGTCTGCAGAAAGCAGGTATTTCCAGCCCCATCTATTTCTTGAGACGCAGAGAAGGTCATCTGCATCTCTGCATTGCCTGGTGGCAATGGTGGGCAACGGTCCCTCTCAGCAGTCACGCTGTCCCTTCAAGCCCCCCGTGGCTGCACGTCAGGGTGTCCTCTGCCACATGAGTGCAGACCAAGTGTTTCTCACATGGAAACTGGGGTGCTGCTCCCCTGGGAGATGCATGTTGCTCCTGACTTCAATTTTCTGTGGGATTTTATTCTTGGAGATGAGGTTCCCACTATGTTATCTTGGGTAACATTGGCTCAGCTGGCTCCCACCATGAGAAATGAGTCCTCATGGGTAGGTGAGGTGTGGGGGGGTTGGGGACATAGGCACCCTATGGGGCTCCCTGGGTCAGGACCTGTGGCAGGGACCTAGGCAGGGCTCTGTTCACCAGCATGGGGAGGGGAAGAGGTGGAGAGAGGCCCCCAGTCTCCACAATCCCAATTCCCAACACAGTCAGCATCAAGGAAGAGTTTATGAAAGAGACGTAGTTGAAGACCTTCCTCTCCTTTTTCTGCAGCTCACAGGGACCCACAACAAACCTGTATGCCCCCCAGCCGTGCATGTGGCTGCTGGAGCTCAGGGAGGGGATGCTGGTGTCCCAGAGCCCTGGAGGTGCTGAGCAGGGTCAGGCCTTTCAGATCTACACTTTCCCTGGCAGCTCTGGGTGCAGGTTTGGGGTCCACAGGTGATCTTGAGGGTCTGGAGTGGGAGCATGGCCTAACCCTGGGGTCACACTTCCCAGGGCTGCCAACCCCTACCCCAGTGACCCCTTTATCCCCAGGGGTGACTGGGTCCTTCCTGCAGCACAAAGGAGAAAATGACTCCAGGATGTTTGCCTGAAGCAGCAATTCTGGGCTGTGGGGCTATTAAGGGAGGTAATCAGCTTAGCTCTGCCTACAGGGCGGGGGGAGGAGGGGGATGGACGGGACAGGAGGGGTTATGTGGATGCTGGGGACAGGAGGCGTGACAGTGTGATGGGGGCACTGGCGACAGGGATGGTGCTGGGGACTAGAGGAATGTTGGGGATAGGAGGGGTTGTGGGGTGGCCAGTGTGCTGGAAACAACAGGGGTGACAGTGTGGCTGGGGCAATGGGGATGGGAGGGGTCCAGGGGTGGCCAGTGTGCTGGGGAAAGGAGACATATGGGAACACTGAGAACAGGAGGAGTGTTGGGGATGGTGTAGATAGGACAGGTGACAGGGGTGCCAGGGACAGGAGGTGTGACAGGGATGACAGGAACAGGAGGCACGATGGGGTGACCTCTCCCCAGGTGCAATGTGCTGGGTCCCCAGGCACTGGGGACAGGACCTGCCGTCGGTCCCATCCCTGCATGGATTCCATAAACATGGTGCCCTGGCGCTTGGCCCCCAGGGGGCACCCAGTAGGTGCAGTGGCTCCCCCAGGCCAGCTGCCCCCCAGAACCCCTGGGCTTGGCCCAAGTGCTGCTGCCAGCACTGGAGCATCTCCCTCCCATGTCTGGGCTTTACCAGCGCTGCTGCCACTGGGGTGACCAGAGCACTGAATGGCGTGGCACCAGGCCTATAATTAGCCACTTCACGAGCTAATGATAATTACAATGGGAAGAAACTGGCCGTTAAGTGCTTTGAATTGGAGGAAGGAAACACAGTTGGAGCAGGTTCCAGTCCCTTTGTCTTCCCATCCTGGAGCACTGTGGGGCTGGCAGCTTCCCATCCTGACCAGTGCACCCCGTGATGTGCTACTGGGGTCTCTCCTGCACAGGTGGAGGGGGGCAAAGCCTTTGCAGGAGGTGAGGGGACTTGTCACTTCAGCAGAGTGACATGAGAGTTAACATGTCAGTTGGCGTGAAGTCCCATGGGCTCCTGGCTCCTGTTCTCTTCCTATATAAAGGAGACAGCAATAGGGGTGGAGGGCAAAAGGTGGGGAAGGCACCCATGGGTGCTGCTTGGGCTTGGCAGGGGTCTACAGAGCAGCACTCCTGCGGGACTCTGCCTTGGGGCACTCATCTTGCATCTGTCAGGGATTATTTCCCAGCCACCCGCTAAGCCAGGAAAGAGGGCGGCCCTGTAAGCTGCCAGTAATGTGACCCATCCTGCAGCCAGAATTCCTGGGTTCTTGGCTGGAAAGGAAAAGGTTTCCCTGAGCTGGCCACCTCCTATGGGGATAAAACCCAAAAGAACTCTGTGGGTCCAGGTGTTTTGGTACCATCTGCAGCCCTTTTCCATGAGCCCTGGGATGCTGCATTCATCAGCACCCCCGGGATACAGCTGTGCATCCCATGGGATCCCCATTTTCTGGGCTCAAGGCCCCCTCCCAGTCTCTGGCCTCTCTGTCCCATTGGAACATGATGTCCCACAGGTCGTTATGGCTGGTGATGGCTGAGTCAGCGCCGGGGCAGCCCGGCGTGGGGTGGGATGAAGTGGCCCCAGCTTTTCCTCCTGTGTGTCTGCAGGGGCTGCCCATCCGGGGGTCCCGCTCTGAGCCTTGGGAAACTGTGAAGCTTGGCCCCTATAGCCCCCTGCACCTGCAGAGAAGTGGTTGTGTCCCCAAACTGCCATTTCAGGGCGATGGGCTGGTGGCAGTGCTGAGGCCAGTGCCAGGCACGGGTTGTGGGAACAGGACAGACAGATGGACTCTGCACCCAGTGTGAAGCTGCCTGTGCTGCCACCACCTCCCGGCTGCCTGAGGGTGTTTGATCAGCAGAATCGTGCTGCTGCATTTTTGCCAAAAGCTGCAAAATGTCTCCCAGGAGCGTGGGACAGCAGGGAGGTGTGGGAGGGCTTTGGCTTTGCCTGAGAGCATCTGGCTGCAGTGGGCGCCGTGGTTCTTCCCCGGGGAGCTGCCACTCCAGGGTTTTATTTCCAGCCTGTCCGGGGGAGCACGCAGCTCTTCAGGTGCTGGGCTGGGGACGTGGGCTGTCCTCTCACACCTCCCCACCAGCACTGCTGGGCCTGCAGGGAGAGCTCACCCATGCCCATGGCTGCTGCCATAGCTCACCCTGGCAGGTCAGGCTCTGTGGGTGCTGACCTGCAGATCTGTTGGTGCATGGAGAGTGACAGGAGGGATGAGCTGGGCACAAGCCCTCCCCTTTAGACTGCTTGGGGCTCAGGTGGGTCTTGGAGCAGAGCCATGAGCCCCCTCTGTGTTGTCCAAAAATGGGTCTGTCACCTGGTGTGCAAGAAGCCGACCCACACACAGAGTCGAGATGTTTGCTTTAATGTCCAGTACTGCACAGAACAGGGAGCAGGGGGGTGTTCCACAAACCAAACTCAGCTTCCCAAAACATAAAGGGCTACTTCTATACCCAAAATGTGAGGAAGAACTTAATCTCTAACTTTATTCCATCATTCACACACAATTGGTTAACCAATTCCTTTCTTCCAAAGCTCAAAAATGTCACCACACCTGCTGAAAGAATAGGGGGCTTTTTGTGAACAGGGGTCCTTCTAATCCATGGATGGGTATTTTAGTATGCTAATAGTTCATTGATATATTTATGAGATGTTAATATTCAATTAAGCAGTGTTTTCTACTCAGTGCTCCATCCTGTCCCCAAGCCAAGCTGTGGACAGTGCTCCTCTCCATCTCTTCCATCTTTCCTGCAGGTGTCCTGCGGGTCTGTGTCAACACTGGCTGTTAGCTACATGGGGAGTGTTTTTCTGTAATTGGAATCTGGTTTTGTCTAATTCTCACTGTTTCACTGTTACATAAGCTCTATTTTCATTCTGCATGTCCCTTTTGTTCTCTTTTATGTAGAATCATAGAACTGTAGAATGGTTAGAGTTGGAAAGGACTTTAAAGATCATTGAGTCCCAACCCCCCTGCATGGGCAAGGACACCTCCCACTAGATCAGGCTGCTCAGAGCTCCATCCAACCTGGCTTTGAATGCTTCCAGGGATGAGCTTCCTCAGCTTATCTGGGCAACCTGTTCCAGTGTCTCACTGCTCTCATACTGAAGAATTTCCTCCTGATCTCTAACCTAAATCTCTCCTCTTTCAGTTTAAAACCATTACCCCTTGTCCTCTCACTACAAGCCCTTGTAACAAGTCCCTCCCAGCTTTCCTGCAGCCCCTTCAGGCACTGGAAGGTGCTCTAAGGTCTCCCTGGATCCTTCTCTTCTTCAAGCTGGACACCCCCAACTCCCTCAGCCTGTCTTCATAAGAGAGCTGCTCCAGCCCTCGGGTCATTTTCATGGCCTTCCTCTGGACACGCTCCAACAGGTCCACATCTTTCTTGTGTTGGGGTCTCTAGAGCTGGACACAGTGCTCCAGGTGAGGTCTTGCCAGGCCAGAGTAGACGGGCAGAACCACCTCTCTCCATCTGCTGGCCACACTTCTTGTGATACAGCCCAGGATGCAGTTGACCCTCTGGGCTGCAATTGCACATTGGTGGCTCATGTCCAGCTTTTGGTCCACTAGTACCCCCAGGTCTTTTTCCACAGGGGTGCTCTCAAGTGTGTCATCCCCCAGCCTGTATTCATATCTCCAGTTGCCTTGGCCCAGGTGCAGGTGATTTTTTTTCCCCAAAATTTTACTTATTTCAATTAATAAACAACATCCTCTGCACCACAGGGCACAGCCCCTCCCAGTGGGGCATGGCGGTGGTGCCAGGGCTGCCCATCCCTGCCATGCCAGCACAGTGAGGCTCCAGCACTATGCCATTCTGCCTGTCTGGGTGTCCCCAAGCACTGTGAGGAGGTGAGAAGGTGTCCCCCTCACCATGGAGCCACTATGCCACACACCTGGTGGCTACCGTGCCGTGCCTGTGGCCAGCCACGCTCACCTGCTCTTGGGGGTGCCCAGCACCTCAGCCCTGACCCCCAGCTGTGCCACCCATCATGCTCCAAGGAGGCTCCAAGGAGACCTTATTGTGGCCTTCCAGTATCTTAAGGGGGACTGCAAGAGAGCTAGTGAGGGCCTTTTTAGGATGCCGGGCAGTGGTAGGACTAGGGGAAATGGATCAAAACTAGTGGTGGGTAGATTTAGATTAGATGTTATGAAGAAGATCTTCACTATGAGGATGTTGAGACACTGGCACAGGTTGCCCAGAGAGGTGGTGGAAGCCCCATCCCTAGAAGTGTTGAAGGGTGGGTTGGATGGGGCTTGGATTAACCTGGTCTAGTGGGAGGTGTCCCATGCAGGGGGGTTGGATCTAGATGATCTTTAAGGTCCTTCTAACCCAAACCATTCTGTTCTATGCTGTGCCCAACCTCAGGGCCCAGCCAATAAAAAAGGAATTTATAAAAATCCAACCCCAGCCCCTCTGGTATTTGCATAAGCAAAACCTGATAAACAAGACTGAAAGTGGGTGGTTTGAGCTGCAAGGAGCAGCAAGGTGCTTGGTGGCATGGGGTGGCACTGGGGACAGCCTGGGGTCCCCAGGACAGACGGGCACACACCAAGCTGAGTCAGTGGCAGGTCTGGGTGGGCAGTCCTAGGAAAACAGCTTCTGGTTTTTTGTTTTGTTTTGTTTTTGTTGGTTTTGTTTGTTGGTTTGGTTTGGTTTGTTTTTTTGGGTTTTTTTGTTTGTTTGTTTTTTAATTGTTTCTTCTCTCCCTGAATACTTGAGACAAAGCTCTTGTGGCTGGAGACAGATCTGGCACTGTGGGGTCACCCTGGCACCTTGGGATCCACCTGGCACAGCAAGGGATGCAGCATGTCACCCCCCCAAGGTGGCACTGCCTTTGTGGGGCTGGAGCTGCCTCAGGCAGCTGGGAGGGGACAGCAAGCTGGGGCCAGAGCCAGCAGTGCCCAGGGGTTGCTGGGCTGAGGGACCAGGGGTTCTCACTCACCTTGTTCCCCTGTCCCTGTGCCCCCTTGGGGCTGTGGGGTGGGACAAGGTGTGACACTGGCTTGGTGAGTGGCTTCTACAAGAGATGCATGGGGCACTGCAGGTGACAGTGGTCCCCTGTCCCCTGTGATGTATGGTGGCCCCCATCCCACCTGACACAGGTGAGGGGGCCACGACTTCTGTCACCACCCAGCTCTGTCCACTTCCTGCTGGGGTCAGAAGCTGCCATTTGCTGGAGCAGTTTCCATCCATCCAGACACCATCTCTTCCTGCAGCACCCATCAATCCAGCTCTTCTTCCCCTGATGTGCCAGGCAGGTTGTCACAGATTTTTCTGGCTAGTTAAGGGGTTTGAGTAGCAATGACACTACATCCCACTCCTCAGCCTGGCACAGGGAGGCTGCCCTGTGCTCCCCATTCCCCCACCCCATGTCTCAGGAGCAACCTGAGATTTTGGGGTGCTTGTAGATGAGGTCTGCTCTAGAGCAGGAACAGGCAGGGGTGAACAACAGGGGCTGGGGAGGTAAAGTGTTTGGGGTTGCTGAGCATTTGGCATCCCCCCCATCCCTGATGCAGCCTGGCCCAGCTGCTCCTGGCCCTGCAATTCCCCTTGGCATTGAACCTGAAGGGGGACAGGCTCTGGGATTTCATTGTGGTGGCCTCTGGGCTGCAGCAGACAGCTGCTCTTGGCATGGCTCCCATCTCCTCTGCCATGCAGGCACCTGTTCCCCTGCTCTGGCTCCATCTCTTCTGGCACTGCTGCCTGCCGCACTGCCTGTGCTGCCCATACTGGAGCTGGTGGCTCAGAGGCAGCTGCCAGTGGCATTTCCACTGGATGACTGCCCATGGTGGCATTTTCCGTCCTTCCTGGGTGGGGACACAGCCAGTGAGCCTGTCCCTTGGGAGTACAGTGCAGCCAAGGAGTTTGCTGTGTGTGCAGGGGTGATCCTGCCGAGGGTCTCTGCTGGGACTCTCCTGTCCCCCAGCCTGCAGCACAGGGTTGGTGGCGCTGTCCCTTGGCTGGGGACACCCAGCTGAGTTGGAAAAGCTGGAAGCCAGGACACAAGTTGCAGGGGCTTTGGGGATGGGAAGCCCAGTGGCACGTGGCCTTCGACTGGACAAATGTGCCAAAGCCAAAAGCAAGTAAACACTCGGGGCTGCCTGGTGCTCTCTGATGGGCTGGCACGTGCTGGAGCTGCTGCAGGAAGGGGTGGTGTGGGGGGGCCAGGCTGCATGGCCATGGCCGTGCCACGTCCCCAGCCCCAGGAGCAGTGGGACGTGGCCAGTGTTCCCCTGCTCCTGGTTATCCTGGGTGGGTGTTTCTGCAGAGCCTGCACATGGTGTGGGGGGTGGGGAGCAGTGTCAGCTGCTGCATTTTGGGGAGCAGGAGCCTGTGGTGACATTAAGTGGCTGCAGGCAGTGGCAGGGCTCCCATGGGGCTGTGGTGCCAACAGCTGTGCCTAAGGAGGGACATCACTCTGGGTACGGCCATGCCCAAGGCTCCGATCCCCTGCACTGCTTTCTGGGCTGGGAGGGCAGCTGGGTCGGGAAGCCTGACAGGGCTCAGGGATGCTGGCTCCATGTCAGATCCATCATGGGTATGTGTCACACCCATGGTTGGTGTGTGTTACCTGTGGTTGGTGTATGGGGCAGGAGCGGTGGCAGGGCTGGCGCACCCACCCAGGTGACACCAGCCATCCAGCCTGGCTCCTGCGGTGTCACTGTAGCCGCTGGCCAGTGAGGTAGTGACCACCCAGCTTACCCCGGGGATGGGTCCCTGGGCAAGGGGGGGTGGGTGTCTTACGTTCCTTCGGCCTCTGCCTGCTGTGGGGCAGAGGGAGGTGAGACTTCAGGGGCTGGGGTGTGCTGTGGGGCAGCATGCCTGACCCGCTGCCCCCCACCTGCACTCCTGCACCCCTGTCTGTGTGGCTCCAGCCCTTTGGAGCCAGGAGCAATTTGCAGAGCCAGGAGAAGCCTCAGCCGGTGCCAGCTCCCAGCAGAAACGCGAGCAGGCAGGTCCCACATCACCTGGCCGGAGCAGGAAGAAGAGGAGGAGGAGTGACCTTGGGCAGAGTTGGCAGGCACTGGCTGCCACTGACCCACCGCGCCCTTGGTCACCCCTCTGGCTGCGTGGCAGCACGTGGAAGCTCCATGTGGCAGCGGGGACCTGCACCCCTGCTCCTGGGGCATCCTGATGTCCCCCCATGCCTGGTGTGGCCCCGTGTGCATCCCCTGCCAGGGCCACATCTAGCTGCCGTGCATGGCCCCGGGGCTGGTGTAAGCTCTGTGCCCAGTTCTTGTTGGGTGCCCAGTCCCTGCTCCCTGCCCAGCCGGCTCTGCCAGCTCATGCTGCCGGGGGCTGGGTGTGTGCGCTGCTGGTGCTCAGAGCACAAGCACTCGGAGCAACACTCAGCACTAATTAATTATCCACTTACATTCAATTTTATCTCTCTATCTGCGCCAGTGACACAGCAGGGGCAGTTCCTGCCTTCCAAGCCACCCTGATGTCCTCCCTAGGGTCATTGCAGGGTTTTTTGTCACGTGTAGGTTTTAGCACAAGTGTCGAAAAACCTCTTCACCCTGGGCTGTGGCTGCCAGCACCTCCATGCCCTGCCCAGCCATGGCGAGACACTGCCGGACCCCATGGCACGATTCTCCCCAGGGTGGGGCCTTGGGGCTGGGGCCTTGTGCTGAGCTGCCCCCCCTTGGATAACCTGTCCCAGGTGTGTGTGTGCGTCTCGGAGCTCACACGCCAGCATTTCCTGATAGCTGTTCCCACTCCCACATGTCCCCGTCTCGCGCTCACCGCTGTTTGTCTTTCCACAGCAGCTGCGTGGTGTCCCACAGCCTTGGGCTCAGCTCCTGCCTGCATTTCTGCCTGCGGGGAGGCTGCCTGCCTTCTCCAGCACCAGCAGCTTGTCCCACCCAAAGCCCAGTCCCCCATCGTGACAGCAGTTGGGATCAGACATGTCCCCATGGCTCAGTCCCTGGCACCTGGCCTGGCAAGGAGTTGCCCACCCTCACCAGCCCAGCTGGGGAGTGGCCAGTGGGCTTTAGGGTGGGCTCAGAGACTGACAAAGCCCCCACAGACCCTGGACCCTGCAGGGCCCGCAGTGTGGTATCTGCTCACTAAACACTGGTCGATTACACACACGAGGAGCTTAATTAGCTCAGTGCCCCCGTCTCTCTCCCAGTCCCAGCCCGTGACAGCTGGGCAAGCACAGCGCGTTCCTCAAACAGAGATAACCAGCTTTATGTATTCCAGGGTGGGGTTTGTTTAACCAGTTGCTGGGCACTGCCTCAGGGCTGCCCTCCCCACCCCTCCCACTGCCCTGAGGTGGCTTCAAGGTGGCCCTGAGATGGCCCTGAGGTAGCTTTGAGGGTCCCACCAGGGTCTCATGTTACTGCGTGACCACAAGTGCCAGGTGACCCACACCAGGGTGGCTTCATCCCACCAGTGAATGACTTTTTCCAGCACCTGCTTTGGGGTGATGTATTCCCATGGGTCCATGGTACAGGTGAGGGTCTCCAGTGTGTCCCCCAGCACCCTGCAGGCATGTGGCATGTCCCCACCCCTGAGCCTACACAATGCCAAAACTTCCTGCTCCTGAGTGGCTGTGTGCTTTGGCTGTTTTGTGATTTTTAAACAACGTGGCCTTGAGAATGAGCCCAGGGTGGACAAAGCAGGCTGCAGCGTCCAATTTCTGTGCTTAAATGCCCAATTATTTTCCCATTAAGCATTTATTCCCCCCAGCTGCCCAGCCAAGCCTTGCGCTGTCCCCGGGGAACAAACCCAGTTCTATGGGCACGGGGGTCCCTGCCCCCCACCCCGAGCAAATTGCTGGTGCAGGGTTCAGCAAACCCAACAGCAGCTGCCAAGAAAGCCCTGTGAGAAAAAACACTGGAGTGAGGGCAGCTCTGCCCACCTTTGTCACTGCCAGCTGGGGGGTGATGAACACAGCGTCCCGTGGGGAGGTGTCCAGGTGCAGCCAGGGGCCATTGGCAGTGGTTACACCCTCTGCTGAGCAGTGTAATGATGAAATAGGGCTGTGCAAGGGGGGATTGTTGGGGGTGGCATCCTGCTCAGCATCCCATGTGTCATTTTGGGATGGCATCCCACTTGGTACCTGTGCCCTTGCTGGGGGATGATGCTGGTCCAGGCTCCGTGTCCTGGTGGCTCCATCCCATGCCAGGACTCTCTACCATGCAATGCCTGAGCACAGCAGGAGCTGCCCCCCCCTCACCCTGGGGTCCTGCAGGGATGGGGATGCTCAGAAAAGCCCCCAAAGTTGGGGTGCCCCTTCTCGTGGGGGGGCCCTGCTTTTCTGGGGCTGTCCCTGATGTTGCCATCCCCCAGGACACAGGGACAGTCAGACAGTGGGCACTTTGCCCATGGTGTTGGTGTGGGCAGGCAAGAGCTGTCAGGGACAGCGTGGGATGGTGCTGGGAGCTGGCTCCTGTGTGACTCATGGCCAGGCTGGGGGTGCTGGGGGGGCCACGCCTGGCCCTGATCCCAGAGAGGGACTGAGGGGCTGCAGTGACAGCTCATGCCTGCTGGAAAGGTGTGGGCATGGCCACTGTGGCTAGTGGAGAACAGGGCTAGGGCAGCTGTCTGCTGCACCCCCAGCCAGCTGTGTGCTCCCATCCAGCTCTGCAGCCCCATCCAGCTGTGCTCCCACCCTGCTCTGCCCCCATTCAGCTCTGCACCCCATACACCTGTGCCCCTCTCCATCCAGCTCTGCCCCCCATCCAGTTCTGCCCCCTATCCAGCTGTGCACCCCCTATCCAGCTGTGCCCCCTATCCAGCTGTGCCCCTTTCCATCCATCTGTGCACCCCTCCATTCAGCCCCAACTCCCATCGAGCTCTGCACCCCCTCATCCACCTGTGACTGCCATTCAGCTGTGCTCAGCCCAGGACACCTGCACACTGCCACCAGCTTGTGACAGAGGGATGTCTGTGCCTGTGCCATGGCAGTGCCAGCAGTGTCACCCTCCTCCTGCTGCTGTCACTGAAAGCCAGACCCCAGAGTGTCCCCACAGCCCCATGCTGTGGGTGAGATCTGTGTGATTGCCCTGCATGTCACTGTCCCCACTGGTCACAGTTCTCTCCATCTCCACATGTGGTTTCCCACTGTCAGCAGGTCTCAGGACCACAGCTTTGCATAGGACCTGGTGACTTTGTGTCCCCTCAGGAAGTCACTCTGGGTTGATCTGGGCTGGGGGAGGACTGGGGCTGCTTCTGCCTGTAGCAGGCTTCTATGGCCTGTTGGGCCTGGGTGAGGTTGGGGCTGGGGGCCTTGTCCCTGTCCCCAGGTAGTGGGGAAGTCACCAAGTCTGACACAGAAACAAAATGCCCCATAAAGCCCCAAGGGAGGTTTGGGCCATGGTATGTCATTGGGGGAGGGCTGGGTCCCTCTGGTTTGCCCTATTGCCAAATGGATGGTGTCACAAGGCATTTTGTTTAGACTTATGTGGGGAAGAAGAAGCACCATTTCCCACAGATGGAAACCAAAGCTGCTGCTGCTGATGATGACGATGACCTGTCACAGCCGTGCTGAGGCTTGGGAGGAGTATGATTTGGGTGGTTGTTTTTGTTTGACAGCTACTACACAAGCACTGGTGACAACCTTGTCACTTGACACTTTTTTCACTGCCAACTCTTCAGGACTCAGGGTGTTCTGCAGCACCCTGGACTTGGGGCATCCCAGGGGACAGTGGCACCCTGGGCTTGGGGTCCCACGCAGGAGGATGGGCACTGCACACTCTTCCCAGGCTTTGCAAAGGTGAGGTGGGGCTGAGGGCAGCCCTGGTGAAGCACATCTGCACCACCCAGGCTGCCTGGGTCCCACACCAAGAGGCCATGGGCAGACCCAGGGGCACGTTTGACCCCTTTTCTCCTCCTGACTTGTTGCCTCCTGTCCCTGCAGCAGTGTCCTGTCCCCGGAGCCTGGACTGTGCCCTGCAGCGCCGGCAGTTCTGCCTGCCCGGCTCAGGCGCCTGCGGCCCCTGTCTGCCCGCCTTCCAGGAGGACAATCGTGGGCGATGCGTCCAGAAGCAGCTCTCACCCAGCGGTAGGTGCACCCACCCCGTGGAGACCCCTTCCACAACCCCCTGCCTGCAAACCTGCCCACCAACCTGCCCACAAACCTACTGCCAAACCTGCCCTGCTCCTCTGCAGCTGCAGGAGGTTCCCCTGTCTCAGGGCAGCCCAACCCCCTGCTCTCCATCCTCTGGCTCCTCATGGTGGCAGCTGTGTCCCCATGGGTCAGCAGCTCTGCCCCCTCTCACCCCAAGCCCTGGCTCACCAGGGGGTGTGTTTGGGGTTGGGGAAAGTAGACGGACCTGACCCTGCTCCTTCTGCATCCTGCTGGTGGCCTCAAGTGCCCCCAGGCCCTGCCGGCACCCAGGGAGGGGACCTAGGGAGCTGCAGGGTGCTCTGGGGGTTGCTGAAGGGGAGGCTTTTTGGAAGAGGGGACATGGCCATGCACAGCCCCTGTGACTGAGGCAGGCAGGTGCCCTCAGCCATCGCAGCGCTTGGGATTTCTATAGCTGGTTCCCACCGTTTTGACATGTTGGGCTGTGATCTGGGGCTGCTGTATCCTTCTCTGGTGACGCCCAGCATCTGTGCCACGTGGGTTGGAGTCAGCAGCACCAGGTACAAGCCCTGCCTGGCTGCACATGAGGCACCAAGAGCAGCACTGTCTGTTATTCCCTGCTGCTTTTCCATGGGATTGGTGGAGCTGTGGCAGCCCGGGTGCCTGTGCTGTGCCAACCAGCAGAGACAGGCAGAACATCCCCAGGAAGCAGCAGCCCATGGTCACCCTGTGCCACGGGGCTCTCCCACCCACTGCTGCAGTGCAGGGAGGGTGCGCCCAGTGCAGTCGCAGCACCTGCACCCAGCTTGGCTGCGCAGTTGGTGCTGGGAAGTGGGTGCAGGCGTATTTTAGGGTGACCCTCAAATCTTCATGAGTCTTTGAAAGCTGTGGGCAGAGCCACTTCGTGGTTTCTCTTGCAGATTCAACAGGCAGGCAAGTTAAGACAGTAATTGCAGCTCTACCCAATCACTCTTGCTTTAACTGAAGTGAAGCAGCTTCTGAGCGTGGGGAAGGAGCCAGGACCTAGCTGTGACCTCACACTACTCTTGGGTGGTTTCACTGGGGACCACCTGGATGCAGGGTGGGGGTTCTGAGCCCCTCCAAACCTCCTCTGTGCCCACTGCAAAAGGCACCAACTAGTGGCTTCCCCTGGCCCACCCTTCCCTGCCTGCTTTTTGCTCCCTGGCCCCCATAGCCCTCCTGCCAAAGGGAGGTTGGTTTTTCCTCAGCAGGCAGAGCCCATGGTCCCTCCTGGAGCCTGGCTCCTGCCCACAGTGGGCAATGCCTGGCCCCAGCATGTGCCTGAGCTAGTACTCAACAGGTGGCATCCTGGCTGACACTGCACTGGCATCCCTGCCACAGCAGCCCTCACCAGCACAGCAGTGCCATCCCCACACTGCCATCCCCACCAGCACAGCCCTTTCTGCCCCCCAAGATCTGGGGCACTCCCCCAAACACACAGGTTGGCTCGTCCCACACCAAGTGGGGAGGACAAGCAGGCTGGACCGTGGCAGGCCCCAGAAGGGCAGCCCCTGCACCCTGCATGGAGGGGTCTGCTGGGGTTTTGAGACACATTTGTGTTCTGGTTTCTGTGTCTTGGCTCCCACTGGATCACAGCCAGAGCTGCTCTTTGCTCGTGGCTCAGCCTGTGCTTTGCAGCAGATGAGGTGGCAGCACATGCACCACATGGAGGTGGCAGAGCTCGTCGTGCCCTTTGTGCCATCAGCCTCCTGGCAGGAGGATCACCCCTTAAAGCAGAGGGGACACCCCCAAAGTGGGGCCCTGGCTCTGTGATGGCTGGGGAAGGGGTGAGAGGGGATGGCACAGGGATGGGGTCCAAGTGCAGGGCTCAGTAGCAAGCTGAAATGAAGGGCAGATGCCCCAGCCACGGGCTCCATGTCTGCAGTCACCAAACAACTGTAGCAGTTTTTTGTGACTTATTTTTTTTATGTGAGGTCTTGAGAGCAAACTCCATTCTGGAAAGGGCTACACATCTGCCAGCATCTCCATAGCAACTCTGCTCTGTGCCAGCTTCAGCAGGGAGACATGCCCATCGTAGCCTTCTCACCCAGTTTTGGCAGAGGGTGGGATCACAGTACCATTATCTTACAGTTTCAGCAGGGAGATGCAGGGCCGTATTAGCATCCCTTGGGAATGCCCAGAGGATGCCAGGAGGATAGCGACCGTCCCGTGGTCTCTCCCAGCCCTGTCCTCTTGCCTCAAGTAATGCCACCACCTCCTTGCAGCAAAATTGTGGGAACAGAGAGGGAAAAAAAAAAGGGGGATCCCTGCCTAAGTCATCCATTTTACTGTGTAGGGGAGCAGGAGCTGGGTTTGGGTTTTTTTCCCCATGGGTGCTTTTGCATCCTGCCTGTAACTCGGTCTGGCAGCAGCACCCAGCTGCCTGGGGGGAGCTACAGAGGGTGTGGAGGGGATGCAATAGCTGCATTTGGGGGAGAAGCAATGCAAATAAGTTGGGCCGCAGCAGCTCAAGGATGCCGAAGCAGAACTGCGTGGGCAGCCCCTTTAAAGGTTTCAGCATCCTTGACCGCTGGTGACTGCTGATGACACCAATCCTGAAGAAAAGGGGGTCCGTGCCAGCAGCCAGGAGGGCATCAGCTGTCCTGGGGCAGGGCTACAGGAATAAGTGGATTTTTGTAGGAATTTTGTGCCCTCCTGTGGAAACTGTCAACATATGGTTTAAGCACCCCAGGGCTGAAGCCACACGTGTCCTTCCTTGCTCCCTGCTGTCCCCAAACCAGTCTTGGGAGGTTGCTGGACCCTGGGGATGGGCTGGGATGCTGTGGTGTGCCAGCCTGGCCTTGTCCTCCCTGCTGCAGGAGTGGTGAGACCTGCCATGAGAGGGCACCCTTGTCCTGTGCAAGCCCTGCGTGCACCCGGCAGGCACCCTCCGCGCTCTCTGCGTACCCTGGGTGCACCCTGTGCCGCCTGAGTGCACCCTGTGCCCTGTGCGTGTTCTGTTCGCGCTTTGCGTGCATCCTGCACACCCAGATGCCCCAGGCCTGCTGGTGATAGGAGGGCACAGACAGGGCTGTCCCCTGGGACCTGTGGGAATGTGGGCAACCCTTTCCCTGAGTGCAGTGGGGAGCCAGAGCCAGGCTGTCCCCATCCCTGACACAGGACTGTCCCTGTGGGGCACACGGCAACCCCCACGGGGCACAGGACTGTCCCCACAGGGCTGTCACACTCATCCTGTGCCAGCTCCCCTGCCTGTTGGAAGAACCTGGCCCCATGCTGGCACCACGGCTCTCACCCATTGGGCACAGGGGTGGTGACACAGGCTTGGGACAACTCTCCACCAACAACTCTCTGCTGGACAACTCTACACTGGGACATCTCTACCCCAGGACTTCTCTACACAGGGACATCTCAACAGGGGGACATCTCCACACCAGGACAGCCCTCCACAGGGACAACTCTTGGTGGATAAGCGGGTGACACAGGACTGTGCTGCTCCTCCCTAGACATCCCACCACAGCAAGCTCTGCAAAGCCCTTGCAAGTCACACGGTGTCTGCCCCATGAACAGGCAGCCCCACAGAGCTAGCAGCCTCAACCTTTTCACACCCTGAATTTTTCCCTTCCTGGGCCTCCTAGATTTCCCTTAATTTAATCACTGTGTTCTCATTTCTAACCTTTACTCAGTTTTCTCTCACTACGAATTTCAATCAGAAAAAAGACTGTTTTTAATGGTCTGGCCCACAAATGCAATTTTGAAAATGATGCTACACAAATGCAATTATAAAATAACAAAAAGTGGGGTTTTTTTAATACTGTTTTAAGGCAGAAAATAAAAGAGTTTTGAAAGTGATGCTGCACAAATGCAATTATACATAGGATATAAATAACATTATAAAAATAGCATAATGAAATACAACATAATAATAAAGCATATACCATAAAAGTATAACTTTAATCAATATAATTGTTTTATATACTGTTTTAAGGCAGTTTTGGAGCAAAATACAGTTCTGGAAATTGATGTTAAGCAGCAAAAACAATGTTTTTAATGGTGATGGTATACAAATGCAGATAGAAAATGGCAAAAAACCCCTACGTTTTCTTAAGGTACTTGAAAATTGTGTGCCATGGCGTGCAACTGTCTAGAGAGCTTCTGTTGCCATAGTCAGACACAATCCTTGAAAAGCAGTCATCAGCTTTCCTGTATTTCTTCAATCTGACCAGAGGACTGTGTCCTGAAACAAGCTTTTCATAATAACCATCTCTGCCTGTTGTCACTTTCAGGACAACATGCCCATCTTCGCCTTTCTCTGCCATCTCACCATGGGCTGCTCGGGCACCTCCTCCCCCTCCTTCCTCAAGGCCCTTGGCATCTGCTCCCCACCACTGCTTTCCATCCCCCATCTCGTTTCCCCTTCTTTCATATGTTAATCACAGAGGTACATCCATTGTCTCTGATGTAGCAGTGTAGAGATGTCCTGGAGCAGAGTTGTCCCAGCAGAGTTGTCCTGACTCAGCCGAGAGTTGGCTTTGGTGTAGAGTTGTCCCAGTGGAGAGCAGGCAGTGGGGAGCTGTCCCTTCCTGTGGTGGCACAGTCCTGAAGCTGGCACCACTGGGCCATGGCACTGCTTTGCAAACTGCTTTGGGGGTGGAAGGGGGTGCAAAGAGATAGGGAAACCTGGGGTGTGTGGGACACTCCAGCTCCTGCAGAGGACAGGAGTCTGGCAGGGCTCGGGGAGCCAAGGGACACAGTGGACGTGGGGACAATGGCTCTTTGTGCACTTGTTTTAAGTGTCCCCCTTGGTTTTTTGGCTTGTGTAGCTCTGAGTCACAGGCAGCAGAGAGGCCTTTGTGTCTGGCTCCAAAGGGAACTGGGATTTCTTTCCAAACATTGTGAGTGAGGACAGATTCCAGAGGAGCTGTAATTGTTATAACCTTGAATGATCTGGGGACGAAGCTCCTTGTACCACCTCACCTTTGTGCATCTTGATTTACCCTCCAGGGCTTCTCCCTGGGGACAGACTGGATGTGGACAGAGGGAGCAGGGTGGGTGACAGGGATGTCCCCTGCCTCTGAAATTGAGTTTCATCCTGTTAAAAGCAGAGTGGTGAGCATCAGAGCTTGACTCTGCCCTGCAGGCTGGGACAGCAGTTCCACTCCTGCTGTTGTCCTTAAAATATCTGACACTGTCACCCCCTGGGTGGGCACCCCCAGGCCAGAGTGGGGGGTCCTGTCCATGCCCCCTGCCACAGCAGCACCCGGCCCTTTGTAGGTTCCTGGTGTGCTCTGAGCTCGGGTGTGGGCTGGGGCAGACACCCCTGAAATGCCCAGCCAGCTTCTGGGGACACATGGTGGTCCCTGCTGCAGGCGGCACCCCTCCCCCTCCCTAAAGGGGCCGCATTCTGCCGGGTGCTGGGCAGAAGCCAGCCCCTCAGCTGGAGTAAAGGGTTCCTGCAGCTCCTGGACAGCCCTGTTTGAGCCCTGCTCTGGGGTGGCTCCAGCCCCCTGGTCTGTATGGGACAATATGGGGTGAAAGCCAGCATTCAGGTGTGCCCTGCCTGTTCTTGAAACAACTGGTGCTGCCCCTCGCACCTGCAAGGCAGCTGGGAGGAGGTCTCTTCTAGTCCAGCTCATGTCCCTCCTCGCTCAGGGCCATTGTGTGGCAAGGACATGGGGGAGGTCCTGAGCAGCAGGTGCTGGCAGCCTGCCCCGACAGGGCTCTGCAGCACCTACTGGCTCTGGCACAGACAGCGGCTGCAGCATCTGGTATCTGTGGGGTGAAAAGCACCCCAAAAGCACAGGACACAGGCGGAGCCCAGGTCTTGGCTTTGGGACCACTAGTGTGCCAGAGGGCTGCATCCTTGAACTCCAGACCACCCACATTTGCTTCTGTGGGGCCATGAGCCCCATTCTGGGGGGTTGCTGGGCTCAGCCTTGGGCTGGGTGCCTGGCCACATCCCCAGGGTGCCCATCCCACATCTGCTCTCTCTTGTCACAGGGCGGACATCCCTTCCCAGCTTGGAGGAAGAAATCGATTTTCTGGCAGATGTGCTGGCCCGGCAAGAGGCTCCTGGTACCCACCTGCAGCTGGATGGCAAGTTCAGGAGTGAGTGCCTGCCCCCCCACAGCAGCCAGAACCCCACACCAGCTGGGTTTGCCCTCAGAGCTGCTCGGACTGCTCTGCTCAGGGTTCTTCCTTCTCTCACAGCCACCCCGGTCCCTGCCAGTGGCAGACAGCATGTGGCCAGTGGGCTGAGAGGGGGGCTTCTGCAGCGAGGTCCCACCAGCAGTGAGGCAGCTGCCACCCTGCCCGCCACCACCACCGCTGCAGTCCAGAAGTACCCAGTGGAAGCGTCGCCCCTCCCTTCAAAAGATGATGTGGTGCTTGGTGAGACCCTGGGGACAGGTGGCTCCTGGGAGGGGGTTTCACATTGTGGCCATGGGCTGGTGGCACCAGGCTCACCCTCTGTCCCTCTGTGTCCCTCTCTGGCTCTGCAGGGCTGATCGCAGTGTGCACAGTGGCCGGGGTTTCAGCACTGGTTGTGGCTGCCGTCTGCTGGTGCAGGTGAGCCAGGGGTTGCTGGTACCAGCCAGTCCCTCTGTGTCCCTGTGCCCTATCCCAGTGTCCTGGTGCTTCCCAGATATTGGGGGCAAGTAGGAGAAGAGGCAGTAGCTGCCCTTGCCAGTTCCCTGCAGGTACAGGGCTGGAGGACAACAGTGTGCCCCCCCTCCCCATGCCAGGCACAGACTCCTGGGAGCAGGTGGCACCTGGTCTGGGTATTGCTGCTGCACTGGGTGCTGACACCTCAGGCACATCAGTGCCTTGTGCCCAGGCCCCACAGGATGGAGGTGACTGTGCCTGGGGGTGCCACCCTTCATGGGTGCTGTCACAGGGAGTGGGGATGGGGGTGGGAGGGCTGAGCTCCCCTGGGGTTTACTGGCTCCTATGTGGAGGCATGGGCTCTGGGGGCTTCTGCTGACTCCTCTCCCCTGGCAGGCTGCAGAAGGAGGTCAGACTGGCACAGAAAGCCGACTACTCAGCACAGCGAGTGGCCAGTCCCCTGCCCTACGACAAGATCTCGGTAAGGCCCCCATGTCCCTTCTGGGGCGTTTGCACTCAGGCTAGATTTATGCTCTGCTTAAGGGGCTTCTGACACAGGGGGACACCCCCAGCCAGGCTGGGGGCTCTCTGGAACCCAGCCTCCATGCTTGTCCTTGCTCTCTCTGCAGCCTGGGGACAAGACACTGGCTCAGAGCGCCCAGATGTACCACTATCAGCACCAAAAGCAGCAGATGCTCTCCATGGAGAAGTAAGCAACCCAGGGAGCACGCAGCAGCCCCAGCTGGTGGTCCATGCCCTGCCATTAACTGGGGTACTTCACCCCCTTTCTGCATCCTCTTCCTCAGGCATAAAGAGGAGCCCAAGCTGCCAGACTCCGCATCATCTGATGAGGAGAATGAGGATGGAGACTTCACTGTGTATGAGTGCCCTGGGCTGGCTCCGGTACGGTGGGCACAGAGCAGCCAGGGGGACCCTTTGTGTGCAGGGTGGAATCCAACACTTGGCTGGGATGTGCAGGTGCTTGCAAGGAGGAGCTTTAGGACATGTCCTTCATTCGAAAGGCTGACAGTTGGGGGTGTTCAGCCTGGAGAAGAGAAGGCTCTGAGGAGATCTTAGAGCACCTTCCAGTGTCTGAGGGGGCTGCAGAAAATCTGGGGAGGGACTTTTGACAAGGGCAGGGAGTGATGGGATGAGGGTTAATGGCTTAAAACTGTAAATGGGGAGGAAGATGTAAGTTAGACATTAAGAGGAAATTATTTGCTGTGAGGGTGGTGAGACCCTGAAAGAGGTTGCCCGGAGAAGCTGTGGCTGCTCCATCCTTGGAATGATGTTGAAGGGCAGGTTGGATGGGGATTGGAGCAACCTGATCTGGTGGAAGGAGTGCCCATGGCAGGGGGTTGGAACTGAATGATCTTTAAAGTTCCTTCCAACTCAAACGATTGCATGGTTCTATGAAACCCTGAGATGGTCCAGCTCTTCTGCTTACCCCATGTGCCCTGGCCAGGTCCCGCTGGAGAGAGTGCCCTAGTCTGGGTGTCACGGCATGGGACTGCTCCCTGGGGAGTGCTGTCCCACACGCCCGGGAGCAGAGAGTCAGAGCAGCCCTTGGCAGAGCCAACCCCCCGCCCCCCCCCCCCCCTCCCGGTCCCTGCTGTTCCAGGGACATGGTCACCTTGGGCTTCTGTGCACCGGGTCCGGGGGGGGTGGGAGGGGCGGGGTTGGGCTCCAGCTTGGCCTGGAGCCTGGACCACGGACCTGTGACCCCTCAAAGCCAGAGGGGGACTTCAGTGGCTGGCAGGGGACCCAGGCAGCTCCTAACAGCCCTGGGTACAAAGAACACAAAGAGACCCGAAAGGAGCCATTCACATGGTAATGGTTGCAGAGCCCGGCCATCAGGGCCCAGAATAAGGGTCATCATTAGGTCTTTACAGGCCCATTAAAGGGCACTTGACAGCAAGTCTGGGCAAGGAACCTCATTCCTGCCAGCCTGGGGGTCCCGTCCTGGGGTGCCCACACAGGCTGAGTGGTCCCATCTCATCCAGGACCATGAGTTTCACACACCATCATCCCAGGCTGCTCCTGGTGGGAAGGCAGTGTCTTTCCAGGGGTGACGGTGGGGTCCCGGTGTGTCGTCACCCCATCCCATCCCACAAGGTCCCCTCCATCCTCCCTTCTCTGCTGGGCTGGGATTCAGACCCAAACCCCTTGGGACAGGGCAGCTCAATCCCCAGCTGCTTTCTGACCTGCCTTTTCCTTCCCCCCATCCTGCTCCCTCCGCTGCCGCAGACCGGAGAAATGGAAGTGAGGAACCCGCTGTTTGACGACTCCTCCTTACACCCCTCCAACCCCAAGTCGCACCAGTAACACGCTCCTCTCCTCCGCCCAAGCTCGCTCCGGACTCTGTTCCCGACGCCGAGAGGCGGCCGCGCCGGAGGGGACCCCGCAGCTGGGGGAAGGGGCGCGGGCCCCGCTCTGCCAGGCTGCGCGACGCCTGCCCAATAAACACCCACATACAGCTACGGGAGGGGGGGATCGCCCCCGTTTCCAGCCTCCTTGTCCTCTTTGCTGCTGTGATCGCGTCCCTGCATTGCCCTTAGCTCGCTGCTCTCGGGGACACGCCAGTCCGGCGCGGGGGGCAGCCACTGCCTTGACACAGAAACTGGGGGGGGGGGGGGGGGAGGCGGGTACAGCGCTGTCTCTCTTTGAGGAGGGGGCTGCTGCCCCGGCTGCGGCTGGGCTGATGCAACAGCAGCTGGAAAAGGGCTGGAGAAGTGTTCAAAGAGTGAGAGAGGAGCCGGGAGGGGGTGTCCAGGCACGGTCATGTCTGCAGCGGAGGGTGCCAGGGCTGCCAGCCTGCCCGGGGCCCCTCTGCCAGTGGTAGAAACCTTCCTCAGAGCAGCTGGCATCGCTAAAGGCTCCAGTGGCTGGTCTGCCCCTTCCTCCTCAGCCCTGGCAGCTCCTGGCAGCAGGGTTTCACTTGTGGCAGGAGCAGGAGCAGGCTCAGGCAGGCACTGGCATCACTCCTGGGATGCACCTTCTGATGCTACCCTGTGTGGTGCCCGCTGGAGTGGAGGCTCTGCCCTGCCCTTGCACTGGTTCCTTCTCCTTCCAGGGTTGCTGGCCCTCGGGGCTCTTGGGCACAGACAGTCCCAGTGCTCCTGTGGCCTGGGTCCCCATGGTGGGCTGTGCCAGTAAGAGGACTTGTTTCCTTGTGATAGCCCTGGCTGCCAGCTGGGATCTCACCCAGGGCCTCCATGGGGCGAAGGCTCAGAAAAAGGATTTGGGCTTTGGTTTTAAGCCTTTGTGGCTGTGGGGAAGGAAGAAGTAAGACTGGCAGGTGTTTGGGGGACTGGGAGGGGCAGCCAAGGCACGGTGGCTTTGCTGTGCTGCTTCTCTGCCCCATGGAATCCATGCTCTCCTCGGGCATCCCTGTGAGGCAGGGGAGTCTCCACCACTCCATTCTGGGCACCTCGTAGGCTCCAGAGACTCCCTGCACCCCCTGCTGCCTGTGTCTGCATCCAGCCTCACCACGCCCACCAACACCTTGCTGGGAACCCAGCGCTGGTCCCCAAAGCTTCTGTAGTGTGTTGACCACGACTCCTCCAGCACAAGGCCTGGAGTGGGTTTTGAGTTGCTTTTCAGAGATCTGGCTTCATGTCCAGACCCTGGTGTAGACTGTCACAGCCATGGGTGACCTGTTGCATGCACATGATGTCGTGCACACAGGTGGCCTCTTGCACGCATGGGAGCTGTTGCACACTCAGCAGCCATTGCACATGCAGGCAGGCATGGGCAGGACAGGCAGCAGCAGCAGAGTCTGGTGCCAGGGAGCAGTGGCTCTTTGGGAGTGTAGCTGGTGGGGTCACTGGCAGAGGCTGTCGCTGCACAGATCATTTCCCTGCACCCTGCTCTGGTACCCGTGGGCTGCCCACTCCTCTCCCCGCACCCCTCGTTGTTGTATGGATTGTAGTTCTTTTAAAAGATTTTATTAAATGACCATGTTTGAGACCTATGCGAGTGTGTGGTGTGGGGCCAGCTCCCTGCTGCGGGACCCTCGGCTTGGGGTGCTCCTCTCAGGAGCGGGGGGGATGGGGGGACAGGGAGGGAGGATGCTGTGGGTCCCCATCCTGAAACCTTCCTGGGGGTTTAGTGTGAGTCCTGCTCCCGCAGCTGGAGCAGTCTCCAAACCGTTCCCAACGGTTTTCCCAGACCCGGCAAGAACCAGAATTTTTATTTTATTGCTTCTCGTTGTTTGCCAGGAGAAATTTCCTTAATGAAGGGCTGAGTGAGTCCCTGGCTGTGCCTGCCCGCACCCAGCCCTGCAGCACCCAGCGCCCACCCCCCCCAGCCCCCCTGCCCCCAGGGCCGGGCCCTTCGCACCTCGGCGGGGCCAGCAGATAAGAGCTATCGTGTCCCCCCATTGTGTGGAGCCTGAGCTCCACTCCCGGCCCTTTGATCACACCAGCCCCCCATCAGGCTGATACAATCTCGTCTCCTCCTGGTTTCGGCAGCCGGAGGGTGGGTGCTGACTCACCGACAAAGCGCCAGGGCACCTCCGGGGACGCTTCACTCAGCCCGGATCACGGGTGGCCCTGGGGTCTCCAGTCCCGCGTGAGCAGCACTGCACCCCAAATCACTCAGGACCACCCTAGGGCTCACTGCTGGGGAAACCCAGCCTTGCACCCCATCTCTGAGGTCCTCAAATTTGTCCTTCCTTTGCTATCAGGGCCCAGCAGCCTCTTGGAGCATGCCCAGGCTTTTTGAGAAAATCAAGCCTTAAGTAAAACCTCGCTGCTCCTCTGAAGAAGCTCCGCTCTCTCAAGGACCCCTGGCAAGCCATGTCCCCACAGCACGTCTGGCCACAGAAAGGTCACTTGTCCTGGGACACCATTTCTGTGCTGCAGATATCCCAGGACAGTCTGGGGCGGGGGGCAGGTCCTGTGCTTGGCCACAGCCTGTTCGTGCCTCAATTTCCCCAGCTGTAAAACAGCAGGAAGGTCCGATTTACGGGTTCAGGCACTGCAGTGCGGGATGGTACCCACATAACACCCCTGGCTCTGTAATGCAGACTTTTTAATGAGGTGGCAGAACCAGACCAAAACATCCCTCAGGATTTTCATCTCAGCTGGATTTGGAAGCACGGAAGGTCCACCCATGCCAGCTGCAGCCAAGCATACTACAGGGCCATGGACAAGCCTTGGAGTTCCTCTAGGGACAAGTCTTCTGAAGCTGAGCTCACTTCCAAGTCCTTCTCACCCACCTGGGATGAAGACTTGCTGGCTCCTGATCACAGGCCCTGACCCACCATGTGCAAGGCTGCATCCCACCAAGTTATGAAACTTGTGAGATCCAGCATAGCCCCAAGGACTTTGCCATCACCTGCCCCAGGAGATGGTGGGCTGACAGTGAATAAAACATCATCTGTGGTCATACATCCTCTTAAAATCTTGTCTCCAAGCCAAACCGCTGCCACATTCAGCATAGGAAAGACAAGTGGATGCACATCTCTGTCCCCCAGCTGGGGAGGACAGATGTGCTTCCTTCTGCTCCCCTTCTCCTAGCAGGATCCCTTCCAAACCTGGCTGGCTTACAGACCACAGAGCTGAGCCTGAGCCTGGAGCAAGAGTAAGCTCCAGCCATGAGGGTCATGGAGGGACACATCCTTCCTCTTCCTGGAGCAGACAGGATGCTGTGCTCTAAAGATGGATGGCCAAGCCCCGGCCAGTGGTGCATGCTGACCCCACACAATAACTGAGCACCTCACACAGCCCCCCAAACTTGCCCCATTGAAATGTAGGGGGGGCACGCACTGAGAAACCCCACTGACTCACTCCACATCCCCCAGCTAAAATCATCAGGTCCACAATGGGCCCCGCTCCTACAAAGGAGCCGGTTCAAAGTCAACGTCTCCCTTCCCCTTTGCCTGTATATGAAAGGCAGCAGGAATGCGTTTGAGGCAACGGCGGGCTGGGGGGGCTGAGGGCTTCCTGGGGGGATGGAGGGAAAGAGCAGGTTGGCAGGAGGAGGACGTCCAGTCCGGGAACAATAAATCAAAGGGAAGGGGAGTTACTGCCCAGCCAAGGAGCTTCTGAAACCCTGGGCCACAGCGGGAGCCCGGGAGGAGCAGAGCTGATGGCTGCCATTGGAATCCCGCAGAGAGACTTCCTCTGCCCGCTGGCAGGGGCAGGCAGAGGGGCAGGCAGCAGGCAGGCAGTGGGGCAGGCCATGGGGCAGGTGCCAGCACCCCCACAGCACAGCTTGGGGCTCAGCTCTCCCCTTGGCATGGCTGGGCTCAGTGCCCACAGGGGAAGGTACTTCACCAGGCCGGGCCGGCAGCTCCCCTCGGCAGATCCCGCAGCTGCAGAGCTCACTCAGGGTGGTCCACATCCCTGCTGATGGGCCTTTGCATCCTTCAGTCTCTCCCCTGGGGCTGCCCCCTCCCCAGAGCAGGCAGGCACAGTGGGACAAGCAGCCTGGCTCATGCCCAGCCAGGAGTCAGAAAGGGCTGTAATTCCAGCTCATCCTCTTAGTTATTTTTCTTTATTTACAGGAATATACAGGGGAAGGCTGTTCCACTCCCTGCAATGTGCAATCGTGCCATGTGCTGGGCCAGGATCTGCTGCTGGCACTGAGTTCTACAACCTGGGTGCCAGCACCTGCTTTGCCAGTCCCTGGGTGCAAGACCCATGATGCAAGACCCAGCCCCCTCTGGACCTAAAGCAAGTCCTTCATAACCAGCCTCCAGCACATTTCCCCAGGGTGGCCAACAGCCCCATCCCACCACAGCAGGGGAGGCTGCTCCGTCCTATCTCTCGAGCATATCTCCAGCGCCAGACAGCCACAAGTTCCCGGTAATCTGGGTTAATAAACAGGGAGCGGTGCTGCCAGCAGGACTCCCCTCGTCCCGCTCCAGCCGGGGTCAGGAGTGCCCACATTGCCAGTGCCTGCTAGTACCCAGGAGCTGGCATCAAGCAGGCCAAACCAAGCAGAGCATCAGGGAATGTTCTGGTGCTGAGGTGGGATGGAGGAAAGGGGGAAAATGCCTGGAGCTGGCCCTGAGAAGGCCATTGTGCAGGGCAGTGTGAGAGGAAAGGCCTTAAAATAGGGTAAATGGCTTAAAACTGGAAGAGGGGAGATTCAGATTAGACATTGGGAGGAAATGCTTCACTATGAGGGTAGTGAGACACTGGAACAGGTTGCCAAGGGAAGCTGTGGCTACCCCATCCCTGGAAGTGTTCAAGGCCAGGTTGGATGGGGCTTGGAGCAACCTGGCTTAGCGGAAAGTGTTGTCCCCATGGCAGGGGGGTTGCAATGTCAGTTATCTTTTGGGACGACAGTTGGAACTGGATGAGCTTTAGGGCCCCTTCCAACCCAAACCAGTCTGGGATTCTATGATGCTATGAAAATATCAAGTGGGTTCCATTGTGGAGCGGAGGGGGCCAATGGTCAGGGCTGCACTGAGCACCCACTGCACCCCCAGGGCTCTGCCAGCACAGGCCACCAGGATGGACTTTCTCCCACCAAGCACTGCCTGTCTCTGCGGGTCAAGGAAGAGGACAGGGACAGTGTGAATGTCGAGCAAGGGAGCCCCAGCTCCATCCACCAAGACACTCTGCAGGGCACCCCCGGGAGCCACGGGGCAGAAAGAACGGCTGAACTCCCTACAGCCCTGACACTGCAATGGCAACCAGGGCTCGTCCGTGCTGCTGCAGCCTCCAGCAGGCTGCGGACCGCGCCTGTGCCCCGGCCTCATCGCACCCCTGCTCCCCAAAACAAACTCGGATCCCTTCCCCTGTCCGACCCCTGCGGCATCTGGGTGCTTCCCAGGTGGAGCGACAGTTGGAGCCGCTTGTACCGTCTGCACCTCCAAAAGCTGTTGCGCGGGGCTCTGCCCTTCGCCGCACGCGGGGCCGGAGCGGGACGAGCCCCCGCAGCGGGTCGCTGGCCCCCTCTCCCGCGGCCCGAGGGCAGGGTGCGGACCGTAGCCACCTCCTGTCGCACCTTCTCCCCCGGGCACCCCGCCCCCCCCGGTGGGATCAAGTTCACGCCCGACCCACCGATGCGGGGCCAATGGGGCCAGGGTCCATTTCCATACGGCCCGGCCCGGCCCGGCCCGGCCCCACAGCTCTCAGAGGCCCTGGCGGAGCCGCAGCAGGGAGGCAGCGGCCGGCGGGCGGCCGGGCCGAGCCCCGCAGCCCCCGCATGGAGCCCTAGGGCCGCGGGCAGCATGTTCAGCCCGGACGGGGGGCTGCCGGCCGCCCCCTTCGGCATCCTGCCCGACGCCGGGCCGCCCTTTCCCCGCGGCAACTTCGACGGGGCGCCCGCCCAGCCGCTTTTCTTCCCCTTCGCCGCCGAGCCCGAGGCCAACCGCGACCCGCCGCCGGCCCGCGCCTGGCTGCCCCCTCCCGCCGGGCCGCCTGTCAAAACGGAGGCTCGCCCGGGCCGGCCCTGCAGCCAGCCTTCGCCCGAGCCCCGCGGGGCGGCCTGCTGCGGCCCGGCCTGGCCCGCCCCGCCCTGGGCCGGGCCCGCCGCTCCCGCCGCTCTGCCCGGCCCGCCTTTCCCCGGGCCCGCCGCCGCCGCCTTCCCCAGCCCCCAGCTCTGCCCCGCCGCCCTGCAGCCGAGCTCCGGCGGCCTCTCCGGCGTTGGCAGCAGCGGCAGCTCCAGCGGGGCCGCCAGCGAGGGTGGACAGTCTAGCGACAGCGGCGACGAGGTGAGATCCGACGGGACGGGTTGCACTCCCCTGCCCCGCAAAGCCGATCCCCCTCGGTGGGACCGCGCTTCCCTCCGCGCCCCGCTGCCGGTAGTCGAGCCTGTGCTGGCTGCCGGGCCGCCCCGTCGGGGCGGAGGTTGCTTGCCCACCCGGGCGGGGGCGAGCGGGGACCCCGCCGGCGCCGTCCAGCCAGTTATCTCCGCCCGTGCTCTCGGGAGAAGCCCGAGACCGGCCCGACGTGTCCCATCGTTGGGCTCGTCCTGACGGGGTCAGCGGTTTCGCGAGGGCAGCGCCCCGTGGAGAAGTTGGAGATGAGAAAGGTGGTTTTCGGGACTTATGGGGTAGCTTTGAGATGTGCTGACCGTCCTTTAGAAGTAAGGCTTGCACGACCGCCCCTTGTGCGTGACGCCGAAGCAGCAGCGCGGCCCCCTCGGGCTCTGCCCCTCCGGCTCCCGCAGCCCCCCTGCCTTGCGCGGACGGCGGTTGCTGCCCCGGGCGCTCCTCCCGGGGCTCCGCGGGCACCGACGGCTGCCGGGGCGCGGGGGGAGCAGCTATCGTTACAAGCATGACCGGCAGATGTATTTTGGGTTGTTTTTTAGTATTATAAACCTGGGTATAATTCACACCCGTCCCTTTCAAGCAACCATGCCTCGAGGGAGCAGCGGCGGATGCTGCCGGGGCTGGGTGCTGAGTCTCTGCGCGTCGCTTCGCGTGCGTTGGTTGGGTTTGTGCTGAGCTGCTGCCCGGGACGTGCCGCGGGGATCCGGGAGCTTCCCCCGCACGCCGGGCTCGGGGTGGGAGCGTGGGGGGATGCGCGTCCCTTGAAGGTGTGTGCGGGGGGGGGTTGGATTTTTCTGGCGGGGGGAGGGTGTGGGCCGGGATGGTCCTGGCGTCTTGTTGCCGGTGTGCGCTGGGGATTAAAAGCCGAGACGACGGGGACGTCAGTAAAATATGAAATTACGCTGCTAATATGGAAATGGATTAAAAGACGGAAAAATACCCCTGCGGCAGTTTAAGGTTGCGCTGCAGAAATGAAGGGAAGCACCTGGGGAAGCGGCTTATCAAAAGGAAGGGCTTATTTGTTGCAGAGGCGTTTGAATGAATGGCACGGGAGTCATGGGCGCTTCCATAGTTCTCTTCGTCTGAAGCATTTGACCTGCCTCGGGCGCTGAGCGACGGGCTGCCCACGGACAGCTGAGCCCGTGGGGACGTGTTGCTTGTGTGGGACTGGGGACTACAAATGTGCCCATCAGTGCTGGCTTTGGTCTGGCCATGAGGACTGAGCCCCAGAGGGGACATTCCCAAGGCATGTTGGGACAGAGGAGGAGCTCTGGGCGCTCCCGACACCCGCTCTTTTCCCCGGGTCCTTGTGTCACCCAGCGAAGTGTGAACTGAGCAGTGTACACAGTGGTGGAGTATCCGGAGGGTCCTGCGTGGGCTGGAAGCACTTTGGGGGGTCCTGAGCAGAGCCCCTTGTTCAAATGGTTAGGGGGGAGAATCCTTTCTGCCACCTACCCCATCGCCCCAAGGACCTCGTTGCACAACAGTTGCAGTGGCTGGTGGGTGTCCTCTCCTGTCCCATCCCTGTCCCACGCTGGCCCCAACACACTCACCGAGCCTGCTCGTGGCAGCCCCTGGGCCCAAGTTGTCCCCTCTTCGATTTTTTTTTCCTCTCTGTCCCTGCCAGGATGCACCAACCTCGGAAGAGCTGGAGCAGTTTGCTAAGGACCTCAAACACAAGCGCATCATGCTGGGCTTCACTCAGGCTGACGTGGGGCTGGCCCTGGGCACTCTCTACGGTAAGAGTCCGGTGAGGGTCTTGCCCCGCCCACCCCACCGTGGGGGGAAGGGAGACGCCTGGGAGGGCGGTGGAACACCTGGGCAATGGAGATTTCTGCTCCTTAACGGCCAGCAAAGGAGGCAATGAACACCAGCTCCGGGGGCTCCCTGGCCCTCCTTGCAACTCAGGCTGGAAGGGATCAGTACAAGGAGCTGGTGTAGAACAGCTACAGCTGCTTATTAACGAGTGTTACAGCCTCTTAAATCCCTGCTGTAGCAGCAGAGTGCCTTTCCCGATTCCCCATCCCCAGTGAAAAGGGCTGCTGCAGGGGGAGGGGACCCTGGGGGTGGGGGGCTGCTAAGAGTGGGAGATCCTCTGGTATGGGGGCAGGAGCAAAATATGACACCCCCCTGCCCATGTAGGGAAGATGTTCAGCCAGACTACCATCTGCCGCTTCGAAGCGCTCCAGCTCAGCTTCAAGAACATGTGCAAGCTGAAACCACTGCTGCAGCGTTGGCTCAACGAGGCAGAGAACACGGACAACATGCAAGAGGTACAGGGCTGGGGGCCTTGGGGGGCACTGCACATCAACAATCTACCAAGCTGCAGCTTCTCCTCCCTTGTACATACGGTTTCGGGGAGAGAGGAGGTGTCAGCAGGCAACTTGTGCCATAGCAGTGTCTCACTGCCACAGCTTTGGTCTGATTGTGGGGTGAACCTCAGGGTATCACCTTCTGCCAGGCTGGGGGGAGCCCAAAGGCCATGGTGGCACCTTGTGACAACTGTGGCAGCTCCTGTCCTTGCAGCCAGGTCCTGCTGGAGTCTCAGCTGAGCTGGAAGTGCAGCTTGCTGCTCCCTGGGGAGTCTGGAGGGATGCAGAAAGACAGGTCCATCCCCCCTTGCACCAGCTGCAGGCAGTGTTGGTACACTGCAAGTAGCTACAGTCACAGTGGGGTGACACTTGGTGGAGAGTCACAAGGACAAAGCCTGTTCCCAGACCTCTGCAACCAGGTGGTGTGTCCAGAGCCTAGTGGGAACATTGTCAGCCCTTCAACCAGCCGTGTGGCCTCTCATTCCAGATGTGCAATGCAGAGCAAGTGTTGGCCCAAGCCCGGAAGAGAAAACGCAGGACCAGCATCGAGACCAATGTGAAGGGGACACTGGAGAGCTTCTTCCGCAAGTGTGTGAAGCCCAGCCCCCAGGAGATCTCCCAGATCGCTGAGGACCTCAACCTAGACAAAGATGTAGGTGGGAGGGTTTGCAGGGTGGTTGCCCAAGCAGCTGTGCAGCAGCATCTGCATCAGGCCAGTTCGATACTGGAAGCTGTGCGAAAGTGACCAGGGCTGATAGCTACCATGGACCTGTCCAAGTCTAGCCCCAGGAGGATCTGTGGCAAGGGAGGGTGCTGTGCTGGTGGGTCAGGGTGCTGTGGAGATCCCAGCAGCAGCAAGGTCTCTTGTCAACCACAGTGCTGAGGGTCGAGCCTCTCACCCTTCTCTGTCTCCCCTCCCTTGCAGGTGGTCCGGGTCTGGTTCTGCAACCGGCGTCAGAAAGGCAAACGGCTGCTGCTGCCCTTCGGAAACGAGGCGGAGGGGGTGATGTACGACATGAACCAGTCCTTGGTGCCCACCACCCTGCCCATCCCAGTGACGTCCCAGGGCTACAGCCTGGCACCCTCCCCTCCCGTCTACATGCCTCCCTTTCACAAAGCCGAGATGTTCCCTCAAGCGCTGCAGTCTGGGCTGTCCATGAACAACAGCAGCCACTGAACCGGGGGCTGCGGGGGCTGGCGTGGTGCTGCCCCACACGGTGGCTGGGCTGGCTGTCTGGGGGCAGCTCCTCCCCACTTTGCCCTGAGAAGGCACAGGCACAGCCCTGCTCCCAGGCCCTCGCTGGGCTGCCTTGAAGCTTTTGGCGTGGCAGGGGAAGGGCTGGGATCCCAGCCCCAGGATGGTGCCTGCCCTCTGTGGTTGCTCCCAGCCCTTCCCAGTTATGTGAGTTTACTGGTTCCAGCAGTGTCTGCCCCCCTCCTACCGCTTCTAGGGGGCCAGCTGCCTCTGCCTCACTGTAGCCCATCAAAGCCAGATGTGCCTGGGGTGCTGAGCAGGGCCCCTGCACCCAGCCCAGCCAAGCTGCTCTCCTCCAAGACCCAAAATAAGTATTTTTCTAGATTTTTTTTTTTTGAGGGGGGAGGTGGGGTGGGGGAAGGGTGTTAATTTTTTAAAAACGGTTTTTGGTTGTAGTTTTAAAAAGCAAAAATCTTTGTAGTGATGACTAGTTTCCCAGGTGCCCCCTCCCTGTCATGTAGAGCGGGGCTGGGGTACTGTGCCCAGGGCAGGGGTCCCCGTGGCTCTGCCCACCTGCCCAGGCAGCCAGGGTGATTTGGAGATGGGGGAAGGGGGGAGCCTTGGAGGGGGAAATGTCACAGCCCCAGCCACCCTGCCCACCTTAACGCAGGAGACCTTAATCCACCTGTGCACAGGCTGGTGGGGCTTATGTGGGAGCTGGGAGCCCTCCACTCTCCAGTCATTGTCTCTCTGCCCCAGCCCAGCTGCCCAGAGACCATCTTTCCCTTGGGGGTACCAGCTCTGGGGGCTGACACTGCCCTGTCCATGCTGCTAGACCCCTGTGCCTTTGAGCCTGCTGTAGTTGATGATTTTTATATTTTTTTTTCCTTAATCACATTCCCCCTGGCAATAAAATAAATCTCAGTTCTTTAGGGCATGAGAGCAAGTTAACCCTTTCCTTGCCTCCCCGCATCCCTGCTCATGCAGGGTGCCCAGTGACATAGCTTTGGCTGCATGTGGGGGCACGGTGGGGCTGGCCCAGTGCACCCAAGTGGTTCTTGGCTTGTCCCCAGCAACACCCAGCTTTTAAATGCCTGCAGCCTGGCCAGCCACCAGGAGTGGTGGTGGCAGCTTGGCCCTGAAGAGACACCAGTTTATCGGGGCTGTGTCCCCCCCAAAGCAGATGTTGGGGATGAAGGGGTCACCTTCCACCTGGTTTTGGCTGGTTTTTCCATAGCTGCTTTTGGGAAGGGTGGGAGCCCAGTGAGATCTTGCAGGCTGATGCAACAGGCCAGGAAGGATGGGGTGGAGATGCTGTGGTAACTGCTGAGCTCCCAGCCCTGGGTTGGGCAGGGAAGAGAGGCAGGGGAAACTGGAGGCTGCCAGTGTGGTGCCAGTGGGCGAGGGACACTATGGTCTGTCGGTCCGTCTGTGCAGTGGCTATGCCAGGTGGTGCCAGCCCAGTCATCCCAGGTGTCTGGAGGTGATACTTTTCGCCGGCAGTCTGAAAGCCCCTGAGTGACTTTTCCCCTGAGCAGAAGCATTTCAGGTCGGTGCCAGTAGACCAGGGGTTTGCTCCCGTGGGCTGGGCTGAAGCAGGGTCCTGGCAGGCAGCTGATGCGGGGTACCTGCGGACCCTGCAAAGGGATGGGTGTGTACCAGGCTGGGGGCAGCCCCAGGGGGTGGGATCCCCCTGGCTGGCCGTGTCCCTGCCTGCCCGCAGGGTGGGGACATCGCACCCGCGGGAAGGTGCCCCCCGGGCTCCTGCTGCCCTGTGCTGCCTGGCACTTTGGGGTGCAGGAGTCTGGCCATCAGCAGGGTCGGCAGCAGAAAGCCTGGGAAGAATGTTGCCTCTCCGAGTTTTGCTGCTTCACATTTCCACCGGTTTTCGGCTCCAGCCAGGCAGGAGCCCCGAGCCCCCCCACCCTGCTCCCTAGCGCGCCTCCTGCGCCGTTTTCTGTTGACCCAGATGACAAAACCACGGAAATCGGAAGCCGCAGAAATCCGAAGAGCTCAGGGTGCCACGGGCGGGGGCTGGGCCGAGGGGGGGGGGGGGGGGGGGACGGCCACAGGGGAGCGACCCAGCCAAGTGCCAGCCCGGACCGGGAATGTCCAGGTCCTGGACGTCAGCAGGCGGGGGTGCAAGGGTGGGGTTGGGCGACTTTGGGGCTGCACGTGACAAAAAGAACCGTTTATATGGGAGGTTGATGGTATCGACCCGAGGGGCGCGGAACGAGTCACAGCTGGAGCAGTGTCCCACTCCCTGGTCCTGTCACCCTATCCCGACATCTGCCATTGATCTCAGATTAGTGCTTACCCTCGGTGTCTGGACATCCCCTTGCTCCTGGAGCAGGGTGCTCTCCACGCAGGGTGCCCACACGGCAGCGTCTGCATGGCCAGGGCTCCAGCACCGCAAGGTGCTCACAGTATGGGGATGTGTGGGGAAGGGTGCCCAGCAGCTCAGCAGTGCCAAGGGCACACGGAGCAGGCTGCGGTGCTGCAGGGTGCCCATGGGACTTTCTTTGCTTTGGGGTCCCTGGGAGGCTCCGGATACTCCCACCGCACTGGCCGCCTGCTGCAGCATGGCCGGGTGCCGGCAGCCGAGCAGGAAACCACCGGGAAACCACCGCGTCCCTCTCTGACTCTGGCACCGGGCAGACGGAGATTGCTGATGTTGGGACATCAGGTGTCTCGCCTGTCCCCGCCTGCTCGGTGATGCCCACGGCTCAGAGTGGGGCTGGGTGGGTGCAATGGGTGCTACCAGGCTGTGCCGGGAAGGGGTGGAGCAGAGGCTGTGTTCTCTGTCCCTGCCGCGGGGTGCTCGCCCCCCCGGGGCTGCCCTGAGCTTGGCTTCTCCACCCCAGCCAGAATGTCTCTATGGGGCCTCTGCCACGGGACTTCACCACTCGGCAGAAGGTGTCGGGGGACATACGGAGCAATGGCAGGGGAAGGTTAGGAAGCCCTGAGCCCCTTGCCAGCCCCTGCACCACAGACAGAGCCTCTGCAGTCCTGTGTCATTTATTTCCAAAGCACCTGCTCCTGCCAGCATCCTGGTGAGGTAGGTTGGTGTTGGATCCTGGCGGGCGGGGGAGTTAATCCCATTTTGCAAGAATTAATGCAAAGTTGTTCAAGGTCCCAGTGTGGCAACAGCAGGCCTGGGAGGAGGTGTCAGGGCTCCCACCTTCTGATCTGCAGTCAAGTGCCCCACACTCCCCTCAGCCCAGTAACTTCTGGTCAAGATGCACCCACGATTGTCTCAGCACACACCAGCCCCATGTTAGGTGTTGAACCAGCTCTCCAGGTCGGGGTAGAGGCGGCCTCGGGGCAGGCTGGGGTAGGCGGTGCAGATGGTGCAGAGCCGCTCCCTCCAGTCAGTGTAGAGCTTCACACTGAACTGCTTCTGCCAGGCGAAGAACTGCCGGTAGCGGCTGGAGTTCATGGTCTTTAGGAAGGTGGCCAGCTCTGCCAGGGAACCAAAGTCATCAACGTGAATGAAGGAGTCTGCAGGGACAAACTGCTCGTAGTTGGCCCGGGGAGGCCCCAGCACCACAGGAACAGTGCCAGCCATCAGCGAGTTCCTCCAGAGCTTCTCGGTGATGTAGTCCTGGTGGACAGAGTTCTCAAAGGCCAGGTAGAACTTGGACTTGGATGTTGTTGGCAAGAGGCAGTCCTTGCAAAGCGGCTTTTTGTTTGCTTTGCCATATATGTTCACGTGGAGGTACCTAGAGAGGTTTTTGTAGACTTCAGCTCTTTTCTGAGTCCTGTGGTAGTTGCTGATAACCCAGGACACCAAGTTGGTCTTCACGGGGATGTTCACAGTAGCTGACTGGTTGGGCACAAGCTTGCCATAGGGGATGAAGATGTCTGAATCCCGTCTGTAAGTCATCACCCAGTTGAAGGTCTGGTTCCATCCCGCAAGAGCTTTAGTGTTTGAGGGGGATTCCAGGGAGACCCACACCCAGTTCTGTCCTGGTGGCCTCTCCTTGGGCAGCCTGTCCCTGCCAGGCTGGAGCCGGGTGTGAGGGAACACCACCACATCTGCCCGGCCCAGGAGCTGCCTCTCCGTGGTGACCCAGCAGCCCACGATGCCGTACAGCTCACGGCAAATGTCCCCGCTGATGTTGGGGACCTGCTTTGAGGGCCACTCCCATACCAGGACTACCAGTGGCTCCGTGTGCTTGGAGGCTTCGCTGGAGACCTCAGAGGGGTGGAGGAAGCATCTCAGGTTCCAGAGGGTGGTTATGAACACCCCAGCGGTGACCACTGCCTTCACACCAGGCCGACCCCAGGGCAACCACAGCAGTGATGATGCCCGGGGCATGCTACCAGGCTGGCCCTTACCTTCTGGGGTGACACACCTGGGAGAGAGGAGAGGCCACCAAGGACCATCAGCTCAGCTTGTGGGGGGGGGAGTGAGGAGTGGGGGGGGGGGGGAGTGAGGAGTGGTGGGGAGGTGATGAGGATGGAGGCAGCGGAGAAAGGGCTTCTCCGTGAAACCTGGGCCACAGAATCACCCCTGGCCCCTCTGCTGGCTCGTGGACCACCCAGGGTCCCCTCTGCATTTGGTGTCACCCCATGGTGGCTTTTGTGTTATCTTCCCACAGTCTCCAGTGTCCCCATCTCTGGGATGAGCAGGGATGCTGTCACAAGAGGGGCAGAGAGCCCAGTGGGCAACAGCCCTGTCTCCCCCCACCCCAACTGCCTGGCACTGTTCCCCATGACACACATGAGGGATGTGGTCCTTGGTACTTGCTCTGTGCCTCAGGTTCCACACCTGACAAACAGGCACAGTCTTGTTCCACCCTTCTTGCTTTGCCCAGGGCAGGTTGAGCCTGAAATGCAGCCAGCCTTGCCCCAATGAGCTCAAGAGAAAGATGCTTGGGGATGTGCAGGATGGGCAAAGGGGCTTGCCCCAGAGTCCTGCCCAAATAACCCCACAGCAGGGCTCCAGCTGCAAGCCAAGGTGCCCCAGGAGATGACTGTGAAGTCTGAAACCTCACTCAGGGCCAGAGCAGAGTGTCCTGCCCAAGAAGTGCCCCCTCACCCCAGTACGCTCCTGCAGTGATGACAGGGCTCTCCTGGGCTTGGAATGATCTCTGTGGCTTGGGATGCTCTCCCTGGCTTGGGGTGCCTTCGTGGTCTTGGAGTGCTTGGGAGAGAGGGCAAGGGGAGCTGCAGCAGGCTGGGAGCTGGCAGCCTTGGTGCCCCAAACATTCGTAGATTATTTTTGGCGTGTCACAGATGGCCGATGCCCCACAGGCAGGGCAGGCAGGGCAGTGCAGGCAAGGGCCACTTGGGGCTGCCCCTAGTGGGGCTCAGCCCGCAGACACACAGGAACCCTGGCTGCGAGATTCTCGCCCTGCCATAGTGCCCATCTGCCATCTTGAACCCACTAGTGTTGCTGGTCCTAAGATATTCAGTACTAAAGGCTGTTTACCTTCCCAGGGAACTTCTGAAAACCCAGCCCAAGCCCCCTGCCAGTCAGAGCTGTGCTGGTTATTCCACAATTTTGGAGCCTCCTGGACAGCAGGGCCCTTGCTTTTCCACCCTATCCACTGCAGCTTGGCTGAAAATCCCCTCCCTGCCTTGGCCCGCTCCTTCTGTCCTGCTAAAATACATGAGCTAAGTTTAGGCTCCAGAAAAACCTGGCACCTGAAGCGGGAAGGGCTGGAAAAGCTGTGCCAGCTCACTGCACCGCACACAGTGGCACCAGATCCCCAGCAGCAGGGATGCTGCCCCCATTTTGAGGATGCCCTGGGAGGGGACACCCCGCTCCGGCAGCCCCAGGAGCTAACTCCATTCCCAGCCCCTCTCCCCAGGTGCAGAGCCCAGACTCACCAGGGAAGGGCCGGTGTGGCAGTGTGCGAGGTGCCGGCACGCGTCTGCCTGGGCAACTGCTGGTGCTGGGCTGGGGCACTGAGGGCTTCCTCTTTTCTGTGGTTTTGCCTTGTCCCAGCCCCACAGCAGGTCCTTCCTGCTGCACGTGGCAGCTGGCACAGCCTGCTGACAGCCCTTCCCCGTGCCACAGCACAGTGATGTGACCCGTGTCTGGGTGTGTGCCTCAGGGGCAGGGGTGTGCCCACAGTGCCCCACGGCCTGGTGGGTGCCTCATGGCTTTGTGCACATCCCTTATCTCAGAGGGTGCCCTATAGGGGTATACCTCAGAGTAAGGTGGGTGTCCCATGGCTGGGTGGGTACTACACGGCAGAGCATGCACTCCATAGAGGTGTGGCTGGGTAGGTGGCCATGGCTGGTGCATGCTCTGTGACTGCCCCATGGCTGGGTGCCTGTCCTCTGGCTGGGTGCACGCCCCATGCCAGGGTGGGACACTGTAGCCCAGTACATGACCCATGGTGGGTGCTGCCCCATGGCAGTGCCCTGGCACCCCCAGGAGGGGCTCCTGGTGAAGATGCTGCTCTGTTGCTCCATCCCCTTGTGCTTCCTCTGCCTAGACTGTGGCTCCTCGGAGAAGGAGCACATGGCTGCAGTGGGATTTCAGCTCCCCAGAGGGGTTTCTCAGGTGCCAGGTTTGAAACTGAACTCAAAACATGGCTCCCTTCTGCCAAGACCTCTCCAGTTCCAGCTGCCAGACACAGCACTGATGCCCTGGCCCGACTGCGGTTTTCCATGGTCCCCATCCACTGTTTGCTGGTGGAGCCATGGCCATGTGGGGGTAAAACTCCCATGGAGGCTGTGCTGAGCCCATGGGGCACCTCTGCTGGCAGCCTTGTGCCAAAGCACACCTCAGAAACTAGAATTATTATTGAAAGGATAAGGATAAGGAAAGGATAAGACAGGCTGGAAGAGTTAGGATTTGTCTCCGGGGAGACCTTAGAGCACCTTCCAGTGCCTCAAGGGGCTACAGGAAAGCTGGGGAGGGACTTTGGACAAGGGCTTGTAGTGAGAGGACAAGGAGTAATGGATCAAAACTGGAAGAGCAGAGATTTAGGTTAGATATTGGGATGAAATTCTTTATTGTGAGGGTGGCAATACAGTGGAACAGGCTGCCCAGGGAAGTTGTGGAGGCCCCATCCCTGGAAGTGTTCAAGACCAGGTTGGATGGGGCTTGGAGCAACCTGGTCTAGTGGGAGGTGTTCCTGCCCATGCAGGGGGTATGAACTAGATGATCTTTAAGGTCCTTTCCAATTCAAACTGTTCTATAACTCTGTGATTGCTGGGTCTCACTGCACACTCCTGGCATGTGCAGCCCCCTCTGAAACCACCTAGGAGCAGCTAGAGAGTTGCTCATTTGGCTCCAGCTGGAACCAGGCACTTCCTCGATGTTTGCTGCCACCCATGGTATAGCTGGAGGGGATGGAGGGTGGCATCCTCCCCAGAGCCTCAGCCTGGCATTGCCACCCAGCGCTGCTGGCAATTCACTCTTGGCTGGTGCTGGGAAGGATCTGCTGCCTTGCCCAGGTGTATCTGCAGCGGGTCTGAAAGCCCTGCCTGCACTGCCAGGGGTGCAGGCAGGGCCCTGCCCTCAGCCTCACCATGGTGCCACCCCAATCTGGTTGCAAACAGGATGCCAGCCCAACTTTGGCTCCCACTGATTTATCTCAAAACCAACAGCTAACCCGCCAGCAGCAGCCCTTTGGTGCTGCTAAGCCCTGGCAGCTGCCCTGCCCAGGATGTTTTCTGCCAAAAGGGGAAGCAGGCACATGAGCAACTTTGTTGGGTCTGCAGGGAGAGCTGCTTCCCATGCCCTGCTGTGGTTCAGCCCCTCTCCAGGGCTGGCCACACAGCCAGTTCTTTTATTTGCTGGCACTACTGTCTGGGGACCAAGTCTCCCCCAAAGCCCTGGCAGGGGAAGAGACATGGGGAAACTGAGGCAGGGGCAAGGACAGGAGCCCCGAGGCACATAGTGATGTACCTGCAGCTGGCAGGGGAACACACAGGTGCCCCAAACTGTTCCCTCGGGGTCCCTGAGGTCGGCACCCCCCACTGCATCACAGCTCCTGCTGGCTGCCTGGATCCCAGGATCAAGGACAGCACTGGCAGTAAAGCAAGAGGCCAGCAGCAGTGGGGCACAGCACCATGCCACTGTGTAGCAGAGCTCTGTGGTTTCAGTGCTGCCCTGGAGCCCTTGGAGGGCAACTGCTGCTCTGGGGCCCGATGCTTTTTCCTCCCCAGCCATGTCCCCTGTTTTCTGTTACCTTTTCTCACCCCCTTTCTGCATTTCTGTGTGGCTGAGAGCCCAGATATCCCTGCTGGCTGCAGGCAGTGCTCCCTGCCTGGCCGGAGCTGCCAGCATTGTCTCCCCTGCTGTCCCTGTCCCCTCTGCACAGCGCTGGGGACCGGGGCTACGTGGGACAGGACTGTTACCCTCCACAGAGGACAGCACTGGGAACAATGTCCACCTACAGCCAGTGGATCTGGTCACCCTGACCCCCGTGTCCCACAGAGGTGCCAGCACGGTGCTGGAGGCTCAAAGCCAGGCCAGTGGGCAGGGCCAGCTCTGCCCCAGTGTGGGGGTCAGAAGCCCCCAGTGCCCAGGGCCAGGCCATTGGACCACAGGTAATGCTAGATGGCACCAGTACAGGGCAGGGAGCTTCCTGTGGGTGGGTAGGTGCTGCCATCTGCAGAGGGTCCCACGTAGATGGAGGAGCTTGGCCACCCTGTGAGGAACTTCACTGAGAGATGCTCAGGGGTCCATGGAGGAGATGGGCTACTGTCTCCCTGGGGCTGTGCTGCCCCATGGCACACTGCTGAGTCTGTCTCTGCTGGCCGCTTTTGTGGCCTGGTTTACCATGACATCATATCTCATCAGTATTTTAAAGCCAGAGAAATGCCATCAAACCTCAGGGTGACTACAGCTGCCCCCAGGTTTCTTATGACAGTGGGGTGCAGGTATAAAAACCAGCCCTGGCCACCCCCTTCTCCATTCCTCTTGATGCCAGGCTGCTGCCCACACCCCTGCCTGCAAGCCCTGTAGCCCTTCCTGAACAGCTGCCCTCCCCAGGGCACAGAGCAGGGGCAGCACCGTGCCTCGCCTCCACTGTGTCATCCGGGCACCCCTTGTCCTCCCTCACCTTGGCACAGTGTTTCACCCAGAAGTTTTTTGAATAATGGCATTTTGTGGCAGGACAAGGGGAGCTTTGTTAGTGCCCATGCAGCTGTCTCAGAGCCTGCCTGAAACAGTCACCTTTAGCAACACCATTCAGGACTGGGGCAGCCAAAGGAGTTATTTACAGCTCCCAGCTCCATTTGGCCCTCAGAGCCTCGTGGAGAGGGAGATGGTTAGAGATAGGTGAAGGAGGGAGGGGGCTACAGACAACCAGGGGGGACAGAGGGACAGGTGGTGAAATGCAGAGAACCAGAGGAATGGAAAGAGGGAAGGAAAGATGAGTGGGTGGGTGGGTGGATGGATGGATGAAAAAGGTAGAAGGAAGGAAGGATGAAAGGAAGGATAAGTGGAAGGAAGCAAGGCAGGATGGAGACAGAGCTGACCTGGTTCAATGCTTACTGCTGTTGAGGACACCCTTCCCAGCCTTGGAGTCACAGCTGGCCTGGGGGTACAGCTCGTTGCAGATACACTGATCCCTTCCAAGATGACATGTGGACATCCTGCTACTTGTTCATAGGGTGGGCTGAGAAGGATCTGGGGGCAGCGGGGCCTGAGAAGGGCAGGCAACGGCCAGCAAGTGGGGACAGTGAAGCCACCCTCGCATGACACCTACAGCAATGGTCTGTCCCTGGAGGGGCAATGATGGGGAAGAGGCTGGACTGAAGGGTGACCTCACCGTTGCTCTGCCTTCGACAGGAGCAGCTCCAGAGGCAGCTCCTGGGGACTGAGGGTTTCATGGGCCTGCGACAGAAGCCCCGTTCCCAGACGGGCCATAGCCGGGGGGAGCGGGTCCCTACGGGCTCCGTGCCTCGGTTTCTCCCGGGGAAGCGGGACCCACCAGCTATTCCAGCGGTGCCTTTAAGGGGCGGTGGCCCCGGGCCGGGGGCGGTGCTGCGCAAGGCCGGGCCGGGCTGGGCTGGGCTGAGGCCGAGGCCGGTCGTCTCTGTCCTTTCATCCATCCATCTATCCATCCATCCATCCATCCATCCGTCCCTCCCTCCCAGCCTGCTGCGGACACAGGCGGCGGCGGTTCAGTGGGGTATGGCGGTGGGTGGTGGGTGATCCGCGGAGCCGAGCGGGGGGAGCCGCTGTGGCGGGGCTGGGCCCGGCCCGGCCATGGGGTTCCTGCACCAGCTCCATCTCCTGCTCTGGAAGAACGTGACGCTGAAGCGGCGCAGCCCGGTGAGTGCGGGGGTGGCGGGCCCGGGGGTGGAGCTGCCCTGCAGCCGCCGCTGAGGCCGCACCCCGAGCAGGGCAGGCGGCGTGGGCCTGGGGGGACCGTGGGCCTGGGGGGACCGTGGGCCTGGGGGGACCGTGGGCCTGGGGGGACCGCAGGCCGGGGGTGCGTAGCCAGCCCCGCCTCGGGGCCGGGACTCTCCCCTCCGCCGGGCAGGGCCGGTCGGTGCGGTGGGTGCAGGCCCGGCCCGGGGGCTGCGGGGCACGGAGCGCCGCACACGGCGCTGGCTGTGTATGAGCCCCCGGAGCGGCCGGGGCAGGCCCCGCCGTGCCCCCCGGCCCGGCCGCTCCCCTTCTGGAGTAGCAACAGTTGGGTTCCCTGTCCCGCTCCCCCCTCCCCGTTCCCGCGGGAGTCGCCCGGGCCTGAGGCCGCTGGGGGAGCCCCGGGCCGTAGGCTGGGCGCTGTCTCACACCCAGCCCTGCACCCTGTGCAGCATCTCGGCCCTCTTTGGTGTCCCCGACGCCCCGGGCACTCGCCAGCCCTGTCCCCGTCCCCAGGGCCACCCCTGCGGGCTGCGAGAGCTTTCCCCTTGCCCTCGGTATCTGCAGGCTATAAATAGGTTTCCAAATCATATGTGGGTCAGAGCTGCCTCTCCTCACTGGGCTGGAGAGGAGCTGATCCTGCTCCCTGGGCATGAGGCCAAGGAACGTGGGGGTTCCGGGGGGCTGGTCCCCTCCCGGGGCTGATGGGGGGGCCAGGCTGTGATCCTGCCCTGGCCCCTTGGCCTGGCTGCTCCTGTGCAGCACGGCCCTGTCGGAGGGGCTGGGGGACCCCAGCCTGGGGGGACCCCAGCCCGCAGGGACCAGTAGGGGGATGGGTGCGCTGGGCTCCCGGAGCTGGTTATTTTTAGAGGGTGGGGGAGGGTAACAAACTGCTGCTCCCAAGCTGGCAATCTCTCTCCTCTTCCCCCTCGTAAATATCCTGCAGGCCTGATCCTGCCTGCTTTCCCTCACCAGCAGCCCGCCGGCATCAGGCCCTGCTCTGTCACAACAGCTGGAGCACCGGAGACCATCTGGGACAGGCAGGGGAGGTCATGAACTGGACTGAGGCCTGTGTTGCAGGCCCTGCTAAAGGCCCCCTGCTAAAAGGTCAGCCCAGGTGCTCCCAAAATGATTGAGGGGGATGTTGCTCTTCAGCTGAGTCATCCCTGTTCTTTGCCCCAAGAAGAGCTGTGTGACTACTGCAAGTGGCTGCCTGGCACTAGTTTTGCCACAGATCCCTGCCTGTGAGAGCGACCTGGCTGGTACAGGTACAGCCTGGCATCCATCAGCCCTTGGCAACTGACCTGGACCTGGCTGCTGTGGCTGGTTGGGTAACAGACTGGGGGTAAGTGTGTCTTTCAGGGACCTATTTCTCCCTGACTCTCCCAGCCCTGCAGGCAGTGTAGGGGTGCCGTGCAGGGAGCTGTGCTCGAGGAGGACAAGAAACACAGGTCCTGTCACCCTCATGTGCAGGGACAATCACTGGAGTGCCCTGCTTGCTGCAGGCAGAGTGGCAGGGGAAGGACCAGCACCTCCTCACCCCCTCAGCAATGCTGCATGATGATGGGGCATGTGAAGGCCCTGCTGTGTGCCAGGGTGCTGCCGGTGGTCATGAATGGATTTGGTAGAGCTCCTAGGGCAGTCATGCTCTGAGGATGTGCGTGTCACTCACTTCCTTGTGCTCCTGCTGCGTGCAAGTCTCACATTCACCTCGCACTCCCTGTCAGCACAGGGGACGTCACCCTGCTCTCTCTGTGAGCAGCGCAGCCCTGTCCCAGCAGCCCAGGAGCAGAGCTGCTCGTACTGGCTGGCCAGGGCAGAGCCAGGCCCCATGCAGGAACCCAGCCACACCAGCCCTTCCCTGGCAGCTCATCCCTTGCTCTCCATGTGTGCATCCCTCACCACAGGTCTGCCCTGGCCACCAAGCAAAACTGGCTCTATATCCCACTGGGCTGTTCCTGCTGTGGCAAACAGGGGGACTGAGACTCCATGAGACTCCTCTCCTGCTGGGGCTTAGCCTGGGCAGGATTGGAAGTCGGGGTTGCTCCCAGTCTCCAGAGGAGTGTAGTGCCCTGTGGGCAACTGCCTAGTGGCACAGCTCTGTGCTGTGGAGTGCTGCCATGGGGTAGGTGCCTCAGCCCTGGTGCTGCAGGTTGAGATGGGGAGCAGACACCTTGTGTTTGACTCAGGGCTCTGTACTGGGACTAAAGAGATCTGGGCCCAGTTGCTTATGCTACCCCTGAGTGCTGGTGGCCTGCAGGGTCCTCATCATCCCTGGCACCGGGGCTGTTGTGGGAGCAGCATTGCAGCGAGGCACAGCAGTGATTTCAGGACAGGCTTTGTCTGTGGGGGCTTGGCTGCTCTACTTGGAGGCAGCAGTGGTGGGTACAGGGAAGCCAGGTGGCCTTAGAGGTGTGAGGGTACATATTGCCTGCATCTGTAACCCCCTTTGTCACTGGATAAGTCTACAGCCTGGCAGGGTGATGGCTGAGCACTGTCCCATGGTGCCTTGGTAAGGTTTCTTATCCAGCCCATGGGAGCACTGGTCTTTACCTGGCATGGCTGAGCTGGTCTGGGGGCTGCTCTTGTGTTTGTCAGGGATCTTATTCTCTTTGAGGCATGAGGATCTGAATAGAACAGCATCGGTGGTTCTGGGTGGAGCGAAGCCAGGGCTGTGGGTGCCTGAGGATGGGCAGTCCCGTGGGGTGCTGATGGCAGCCCTGGGCCATGCAGGCTGTGCCGTCCTGTCACCTTGCCTGTGCTGGGGCAGGGGGTGAGCTCAGCTGAGTGTCTTAAGAGATGGGCTCCCAGATGACTTTTGGTTCCTGGTTTAAACCTATGTTGGATGTAAAACAAACCAGTCATCTCTCAAAAGTTACCACGGGCACAGCTTGGGGTGTTTGGCTGCCTTCCCCCTGGCGCTTTGTGCCCCTGCATTGAGACAGGAATGTGACCACAGCAGGAGCTCCTGGCTCTGAAGTGCCAGGGATGGAAGTGCACTGCTCAGTTTGGTTTGGCCCTGGGGCAGTGTTGGTGGTTTAGGGCTCTTTCAGAGGGGTGATGAGCAGGAGTTGAGGCTCCAGGTGCAGTTTCAGTGTCACAGCATGTTGGTGGAGCTCTCATGGTGTGGGCCCTGCAGTGGAGGGAGAGGTTTGTGTCTTCTGCTCCTTGACCAAGAGCCAACAAGCTCCCACCACGCAAAAGATTTGTCCTGGCAGGTCTGTCCCTTCCTCCTTGGCTGGTGGGAGTGGGTCTGGGGGCGGAACGTGATGCCTCCAAAATAAGAAAGACTGACATCTGAGGTATGGGGGGGACTCACCTGGCTGGCAGGACCCTGCTGCAGCAGCACCTGTGCTGGGGCACTGTCCCTGGGGGACAGAGCCCCGTGCCCTGGGGAGGCCCTGCCCTGGGAGCTGGTGCTGGATCCTGCAGTAGGACTCGATGGGGCAGGTGCTGCCCTGCTCAGGGTGCTCTTTGCCTCCTCACCATTGGCAGCTGGCATGGAGAAGGTGGGGAGGGGACAGGCAGGCTTGGCCGGGTGGTGCTGGTGCCAGGCAGCATCCCTGTGAACTCCTGCTTACAGGGAGGCCATGCGGCACCTGTTGCAATGTGATTGGTGGCCACAGTGACCCAGAGGGCAGGTGGCCATGAGCCACCAGATCCTGCAGAGCTCTGCCTTCCTCCCTGCCTGTGAGAAGAGGCTGTGGTGCAGCCAGCACCTTCCTCTAAGCTGCGGCCGCTGGTGCAATCCCACCTGCTCTCAGGCTGGACACTTTGTGCCAGTGGGAGGTTGACCATGTCGTAGTGCTGAGCTGGGACAGGGTGCTGCTGATGGCCCGTCCACCTTGGCCTGCCACATTGGTGCCTAGCTGACAGCTCCACAAGGCTGGCATGAGGGAGAGCTGGGTTCCCCACTCTGGCACCCCAGGTCTGGGCTCAGAAGAGGTGTTGGCAAAGCCCAGTGGGCATTTCATCCTCCTCCAGCTTTGCTGAGGCATGTCCCCAGGCTGCCATGCCAGAGTGGCAGGGCAAGGTATGAGACATGGGGATGTGCCCTTCTCTGGAGACAGGTGGCAGTGGGACAAGAGATGATGGGCACAATTTGCACTAGTGTGACCAAAGGGGAATGCGAGGGCAGCCAGGTCTTGGCAGAGTTGCTGGCAGCCCCTGGCTGCCCCTCTGCTGAGTTGTGTGGCCTTCAGGGCATTTCGGGGAGTGGGCAAGATGGATGCAACAGATTTCTGGGTGGTGGTGATGGACATAGAGAGCTGTGTCTGCCCAGCCTGCCTGTCCCTGTGGGGAACACCTGGCTTGGCTGCTGGGGTGTGCATGCTGCCCCATCCTGAGGATGTCAGTGGAGTTGTCCTGCCAAAGTACATCACCTGCAGCTCTGCTGACCCTGGCTTCAGCACATCTCCTGACTGCCCTGGTGCTGTCCAGCGGCTGGGCACAATGCCCAGCTGCCCAGCTCCTGGCCTTTTGTCCCTGCTTGCTTCCTCACAATCGCAAAATGTCCCCCAGTGTCCTGCACTGCCAGCAGGGACCCCACTATCCCTAGGCTGTGCCAGACTGGGCTTTTTGCCCTTGCTGTGCCCTGTGGGGTTTGTCAGTGCTCTTGGCCTGCCGTGTGTACCAGTTTCCCTGGCTAGTGCTGCCTCATTCTTGGGCCGTGTGGTGCCCACCCCAGCTCGTCCTCCTCACAGCCCTCTGCTCCTGCCTGCTGGCCTGGCAGAGGGTGGATGTAGGTGTCGAGTTGCTGGCCCAGCTCGAGGGAGCTGAGTGTCCCCATGCCTGGGACCAGCATCCTCAGAGCTCTGCCTGCCTTGCTGGGCAGATGGGCAGGACCCAGCTGCCCCTATGTGGTGGCAGGGATGAATCTGGGGTCCCAACAAGCACACATGTGCCTCACCAACTGTGAGGGGGGCAGGCAGGCACACCTGAGCAGCACCTGTGGCCTCATTCCGCTCGCCTATCCAGCATATTGAGGTGACTGTATGCCAGGATTGTGTATCCATGTGTATGGGGGGGATCCCTCTGGCTCAGCTCTGTCACTGCCCAGGAGCTGCTCCTGTCCCCCACAGCCACCTGGGCATAAGGACCCCTGGGACCCATGTCCCACCCTGGGTGTAGCACCTGCAACCCTAGGCTGTGCCAGTGTTGGGTGTCCCTGCTGGGTGCCACCCCACTGGGGGGCTGATGAGCCCTTCTCTGCTGCCATGTGTCCATTGCCACATTACTCCTGGTGGTGGGGGACAGCCAGCCCTGCCACTGGGGTGCTCAGAGGTGCAGGATGGGTCAGGGAGAGGGGACATCTCTGGAGAAGGAGATAACCAAAGGTCAATGACCTACTTCAAAAAAATAAATAACAACCAGCAGGTCTCTTCTCATGCCACCAAGGACCCAACAGTCCCCAAGGGAGCCTGGTACAGCCCAGCGTGGGTGTGTGGGGGTGGTCCCACAGGCGCCTGGGCACAGAGGCTGATTGTGTGCCTGGTAAACAGGCTGGGGGGCAGGGGCAGCCAGTGATTGCAGGACAGAGCGGGTTGGGGTGTCCCTTACCACCCCACCAATGCACAAATGGTGACACCAGGGGCTGTGCCTGGGACCAGTGGTGCTGGACAGATGGGAATTCCCTGGCACTGCTCCTGAAGTGTCTACTGTCACCATCCCCTCCAGCTCTTCTTTCTCTGATCCCTGCCTCACCCAAAATCAGCAGCTCTTGGGGTGGGAAGGGCGTCACTGGAGGCACCCATGGGTGCAGCTGTGTCCATCCCACAGCCCTACCAGCTGTGGTACCCACAGGAGTTCTGCATCTGGGGCAGGGGTCTGGGTGTGGGTGTCCCTCTGCTCACTGCCATTTGCTGGGCTGCTGGGACTCTCTGGCAGAGCATTTACAGCCCCTGGGTGAAGCCAATGTGGAGGTGAGGCTGTTGGGGACAGGATGGCCTGACCCTATCTCCTGCTGCCAGTTGAGTCCTTCCATGCTTCTGTATTAAAGCCCCCTCTTTCCCATCCTGCTGGCCTCTGGTCACTGTGGGGGACTGGGCTAGTGTGTGAGCCTGGTGGGAGGTGCCAGTGCCACAGCAGGCACCTTCCTGGCAGCAAAGCTGGGGCTTGCCCTGCCCATGGTGGCAACAGATCCCAGGGTTTGATCTGACTCTGAAATGAGCTGAGGGTGGCTCACCTCCCCCTGTGCCTCAGTTTCCCCACCTGCAGTCATTCCCCTGCACTCAGCAGCAGAGACAGTGGGGCCATGATGTGCCCTGGGTGCAAGCAGTGCAAACAGGCAGCAGCTGTGCTGGCAGCATGCCGGGCACGCTGCGTGCCACTGCTGCCTCTGCCTGAAGGCACTGATGCCCATCCCCAGAGCCTCTGGGCATGGAGCCCAGCCTGAGCTGCGATTGGGGTCAGGGATTTCTTGGGATTTGCTGTGATTTACCATATGCCACCAGTGGAAATCCCACATGGCCGTTGCCTTCTGAGAGGGCACAGAGGGGTGCTGGGACCCCCCCCACTGCCCCCAGCTGGAACTAATGCCAGGGCCTGGCTGAACTCAACCTCACCCTGACAGTGTCAGGGTCTATCCCTGCATAGCTCTGCAGTGGGACCAGCAGTGGCACGGGTGGCAAGGGGACATCATGCTGGGCAGCTACTGGCTGTGAAGCGCTGCCAGGACAGGAGCCTGTAGCTCTTTGCCGGCCATGAGGACTTGGCATTGTCTTCCATGGGCAGCCCCCGCAGTGGTGGCCTGTCAGGGCTGGGCTTGAGCCCTGGCACCCTGTTTGTGTTGCTAGAGTAGAGGTTAATCCCTCTGTGGTAACATCTCCTGTCCTGGGGTGTCCCAGGCAGGATGGAGCAGGCAGGGACATGCAGGAGATACTCAGCTGCCCAGAGACCCGTGTGCCTCTGACTGAGCTGTGATAGTGCCACCAGCCACCTGCAAGATGCAGGCATGGTGCTGCACTGTACCGGTGCCCTGGGGACCCCTGTCTTGCCCATATTTGTCCTTGGCAGCTGAGTCCTGTTCCCAAGCCTCACAATCCCTCTGCTTTGTGTTGTCCCCAGTGGGTGCTGGCCTTTGAGATCTTCATCCCCCTGGTGCTCTTCTTCATCCTTCTGGGGCTGCGGCAGAAGAAGCCAACCATCCCTGTGAAGGAAGGTGAGTGCCAGCAGGGTGGTGTTGTGGGCACCCACACTTGGGGACACCCCCAGGCTCTGGGGAGCTGCTCCAGGCCCCTGGGGACAGCCTGGAGTCAAGGTGAGGGGGTGTGTGACAGCTGTCGGGGACTCAGAGGAGTCTTTTGCAGGACATGGCACTGGGCTGGGACTGCAGCTGATGGTGGGTGGGGCAGGCACAGAGGAGTCAGAGAGACAGTGCCAGTGTAGGGGGGTTCCTCTGGTGGTGGCAGTGCCAAACAGCCTGTGCCTGCCATCAGTAGGGACATTTAGTGGGGGGAAAGAGGAGCTGGAGCTAGGTGGGGCTGGGACAGCCATAGTTCTGTCAATGCTCAGGGCGCAGCTGGGGTGGTGCTGGGAAGGGGTCCACAGCTCCTCAGGGTGCTGGGGGGGGAAATGCACTATGTGGAGCCTTGTGCTTGGCTGTGGTGGGGCTCTGGGAAGGTGACAAAGCAATAGGCCTGGAGCTGGGGACTCCCAGACTTGTGCAGCCAGAGCTCTGGCTGGGCTGTAGGTCCAGTGCCCACAGGCTGTGCCCCTGGAAAAGGCGGTGGAGCTGAGCCAGGCCTTCATGTGGTATCAACACCCTGTGGGACACCCACTGTGGCTGGTGCCCTGATGTGGGAGCATGGTGGGGTCAGGGGGAGATGCTGGGGGCTGGTGGCTGTGGTGACCCAATGTAATGCTGGTCTGAGCCTGTGTTTCAGCGTGTGCCAATGAGGGAGAGCCCAGCTGCCAGTGCGGGCCCAGCTGCGGGCAGTAGTGGGCACTGCCCTGATTCTTGCCCTGCCTCTGACATGCGCTCCGTGTTGTGTGGTGGTTTTTTTGTTTGGTTTTTCTTTCTTTTTGCTCACATCTTCTTTTTCTTTTCCACCATCTCCCCTGCCCACCTGCCCTCCATGCCTCTACTGCATGTGCCAGTCTGTAAGTCGGTGGGGCGGGTGGGCGCCTCCCCCCCTTCCCCTGCCTGTGCCGGCTACATAACTGGGGGAGAAAGAGCCCAGTTTGGATCAACTTATTCCAGCCTAATCCACATCTCTGTAACCCAGTTGCTTTTCTCTGCGGCTGGTGAAGATGGGCTTGGGCAGTGCAGTATGGCCCCTGCCTCCTCCTCCCCAGGGGCTGCTCCCCAGGACCAGCCTGTGGTAGTTTCCCAGTGCACTGGTGGTGGCCCCACTGGGTTGGCAGTGCCAGGTTCCTCAGGTGCTGGGACCACTGGTAGCAGTGTCCCTGGCCCCTTTGGCTGCAGAGGGCTCTCCAGGCCAGGTGGAGGCTTATCCTACCCCTTCTTATCTCCTCCCTCCTGGGGCAGACCCTACTGTGCACTGGCACCCATGTGGTGGCCTATGATCACCCAGTCTTGCCTGTGTGCCCTCCTGGGCTGGTCCCCAAGGGGTTGGAGATAACTCCCACCCATGCACCACCACTGGGTCCCTGTCCTGGCCCCTAGCACCTGGAACAAGCTGGGATGTGGCACTGCTAGGAGCCTGGAGGCCTGCAAGATGCCACCCATGTGCTGGCTTTGTCACCAAAGCATGGTATGGCCACTCTAGTCTCTCCCATCCCATGCTACACCCGTCCCTCCCTGCCATGGACTGACTGTTCCTTGTCCCTGCAAGAAACCCATCTTCACCAGCCCCTGGCTGTCACTACCGTGCTAACAGCACTGACCTGCCTCTAACCACAGGGCCACCAGCTAGGGTGCCAAGCACAGGGTCCCTACGTGGGGCATCCTCCCTGCCTGTGGGGACCTCAGGCAACCTGTGGTCCCCTTCAGGCAGGGCCCTTCTGGCTTGCCTTGTCCTGGGGAAGGATGTGGAAAGACCCATCAGGGAGAAAGGCTCAGTGCTGGCAGAGGGAGGGGAAGGTTTGCTGTCCCATTGCTACTCCTTATTTCTTCCATCTCCTCCCACTGTGTCTCCATTTCTACCCATTTCCAGCTCATCATGGTAGCTGGGCAGGGGGGGCTGGGAGGTCGGGGAGCTGCAGGTTACAACTCTCTTTTCCCTGTTGTATTCTTCCTCCTCCTCTACCTCTGGAGATATGGCGGTACCTCTGAGGTTACTAACAAGAGGGACTGAGAGGCTGGGGGAGGTTGGTGGCCATCATGGGACAAGTGGCAGAAGTGGACATCATCTTGGGGCAGGAGGGACCCATCACCCAGGGGGGAGCAAGCAGGGGCAAGAGGGTAGGAGCCATGGTGGCAGAAGCTGCCCACAGCCCAAGAGGCCACCATTCAGAGAGCCTTGGTGAGAAAGCTGCAGACTTCTGCCCTTGGCCACCAACCTCCCACCGGGCTCACAGGGCCCAGCACGCACTTCTTAGAACTGAGTGTCTGTCTCTCTGGTGGCCCCTGCCTCCCCTACTGCTTCCCCTGCCTCCTCCTCTGCTCCTCCTGACCCCCCCTCTCCCTGCCCACACCTTCCCTGGCCCCCTGCGCTCTCTTGCTGGCTCCAGCTTTCTACACGGCGGCGCCGCTCACCTCGGCCGGGATCCTGCCCGTCATGCAGTCCCTGTGCCCCGACGGCCAGCGCGACGAGTTTGGCTTTCTGCAGTACTCCAACTCCACGTGAGTTCTGCCCTCGCCTTCCTGCCCCTGCCTGCACAGCCTGCCCCTTCCCACCCTGGCACTGCCCTGCCAGGGACACTTGTCCTCCACAGTGCTTGGGTGCAGAGTGCTGAGGCCCTGGGGTGCGGGAGACATCTCAGCCTGTTCCTCCTTGGGCTCCTGGGTACTGGGAGGGAGACAGAAGTGGCCCCCAGGGACACCTCAAGGCTCTAGGGGTCTCCTCTGCACCCCTGGTGTGGTAGGTTTGGTGCGAGAGCAGCTCCTGGGGCAGCAGTGCTGCATGGCAGGAGCCCTGTGCACCCGAAGGGCTCATCCCACCCAGGACTTGTGGTAGGTGCTCCCCATTCCTCTGTCCCTGAAGCCGTGGTGGTGCTGGGCTCTCACAGGGTGACGCAGCTCTTGGAGCATCTCAACGAGGTGGTGGAGCAGAGCAGCCTCTTCGACCCACAGCATCCGGGGCTGGAGGAGGAGCTGGAGTCGCTGCGCCGGCGCCTGGAGGCCCTCAGCAGCAGCGAGCCCAGCTCCATGGAGACCCACTTCAGCAACCGACTAGGTATGTCCTGCCTGTGCCCTGCTGCAAGTGCAGGCAGAGATGGAGATGCCCAGCCACACCCAGCGATGTGATGGCATGTGGCAGTGCCCTGCCACCGTCCCCTGCCACTGCCCCCTGCCACTGTCCCGCACTGTGGCATGCTGGGCAGGGTCACCTGTGCCATGTCTTCAAGGCTGGTGGGCTGCTCTGAACCTTTTACCTTGCTCCTTACCAGGATCTGGCTTCACGCTGGCATGGGCAGCCAAGGACCAGGGTGAGCTGCACCGTTTCCTGACACAGAACCTGTCCCTCCCCAACAGCACAGCCGAGCTGCTCCTGCGCTCCACCATTGACCTGAAGGAGGTGGGTGATGACCTGTGAGAGGTGGGTGGTGACCCACAGGAGGTGGGTGACAACCTGCGGGAGGTGGGTGATGACTTGTGGGTGGTGGGTAACTGCACAGCACTGCAGGGCTGGGCTTTGCAGGGGTCCACACTGCCCTAGCACATTGGCACGTCTCAACCCAAACTGAGCCCTGACCACCAGCCCTGCAGGGTGGGAGTCAGTGGGCCCCTGGCCAGGACACATCTTGCCCTTCCCCCTCGTGCTGGGGCATTGCTGAGCAAATGGGTGCTCCTGCTGCCAGTGCACTCAGCAGTGCTCCTGTCCCTGCTGCAGGTGTACCACCTGGTTTTTGGTTCCTTTCCTTTGGTACCTGATGAGACCCATGAGAGAGACCTGTGGAATGAATTTGGCCCCAGTGAGAAGATCACACAGCTAGAGGTGAGGAGCAGTGCTGCATGTGGGGAACTTACAGCCTGGGGGGACAGAACTCATCCTCCACGTCCCCTCCATGTCCCACCACGGGGTGATCTGAGGATGTCCCATCTTAGCAGAGCAGATGTGATGGGATGCTGTTGGGTGGCCAGAACAGCTGCAGGGGTGGCTGGGTCCCATCCTGGTGCTGCCACTAGTTCCCCCAGTACTTTGAGGCACACCAGTGCCTGTGCCTCAGTTTCCCGTTGCAATGGATGATGCCTCCACCCCCCCGGACAGTGCCTGTGGAGGGAACGGGGGAGATTGTTCCCTTCTGGGTGGGGTGTGGGGTGCAGGAGACCCATCCTCCCCCATCTGCACATCCCCTTCTCTTCCCCTCCCTATGGAGACCATGGATGGGCCATTCACGGATGCTGGGGGACACACATGGAGTGGGACACCAGGCAGCCACCTCAGTCCCAGCCCCTCCCTCTTGCAGAAGAGCCTCCCCAGTGGCTGGAGGAGTTTGCGGGAAGGGCTGATCCATAGGGTGTTGCGGGACCCAGCGGCAGCCCCGCGCCGGCCAGCGCTGCTCCGGCTGCTCTCCCGGGCCCTGGGCCTCGCCGGCACTGCCCCGGTGCCCACCACCACTGACAGCCCCCAGGCCTTTGTCACCGAGATGGAGGTGAGTGTCAGGAGGGGTGGAGCAGGGTGGGCAGTGCCACCGGGGCAGGGCTCACCCCACAGCTCTCTGCCCCACAGCGTGTCCTCTTCACCGGGCCGGTGCTGGAGCAGCTGACGTGCGAGCAGGGCCCGGGGGGGGCTGCACCGGCTCCTGCGAGTGCCCCCCGGGCAGCAGCCACTGCTGCAGGCGTACCGGGCTCTGGCCTGCAACGGCAGCCGGGCCACCCGCCGGCAGCACTTCAGCCAGCTGGCTGCTGTGCTGCAGGACCAGATGGACACGCCCAAGATCACCAGCAGGGTGAGAGCGGGGCTGCAAGGTGCTGGGGGGCAGGGACTAGTCCTGGGCAGGGTCTGCCTGCTCACTGGAGGCTGTGTGGGGATGGGGGGGGCTCTGTTACATGGCCTGGCCTCTCCTGGTCATCCCTTACATGGGCACCTCCTGCCCAGCCCCATGGTAGGACCCCAGGTGATTCCCCCTCCTGGCTCAGACAGTGCCCATTGGACTGGGCTGGCTGCCCCTAGCATTCTCCAGTGTGTCCCCACTGGCTTAACTCCCTGGTACTGGCAATGTCCATGGTGACACTGCTTCTCAAGACTGGCTCTGAGGTCACACTCCTTGTCCCACCCAAGTCTTATAGTGTCCCTTGTGGTTACAGAGGACAACCCTTTACTGCTTGAGGGACATCTCATGTGCCCCAACAAGACTCTGTCAGCATTTGCCAGCACTCCTGCTGGCTGATAGCCACAAATACATGGCAAAGAGTGCAGGGCCCAACTGGGCACAGCTTCCATCTCTTAACCAAGAAGGCAGACATACCAGTGCTTGGGGGGTCCCCCTTCATCGCCTCCCACTGGCGAGCAGGGCCCCGTGCTTGCTTATCCTTGCAGCTGAAGCTGGATGAAGTGAACAGCACAGCTGCCCAGCACCGCCTCCACACCCTCCTGGAGGACCTGATGGAGATGGAGAAGGTTCTCCGCGATGTGGACATCCTCTCGGCACTGGCCAAGCTGCTGCCCAAGGGAGCCTGTGCCAGCAAGGCCCCACCACCCACTGCCAACAGCACTGGCTGGGCTGGTGCCAACGCCACAGCTGGCAATGCCACGGCAGAGGAGGAGGCTGCTGTGGGAGGCCCGGGCAGTGGTGACAACCCCCAGGGGCAGTTCTCAGCATTTGTGCAGCTCTGGGCTGGGCTGCAGCCCATCCTCTGTGGCAACAACCGGTAAGAGCCCTGGGGGACAGGGGTGGGATTCTGCTTGGGACAGGGGTGTGAGAGAGCCCACCAGCCACTGCCAGCAGTCAAGGGCCCGGCTCATCCCTCAAGGAGGATGCAGGACAGATGCTGCATCACATTGTGCTGCTGTGGGTTGGGAAAGCTCGCCGTGCTGGGCAGCGCTACACTGGCATGGGGTTTGATGTGAAATGCTCTCCTGAGCAGGAGTGTGGCTGCTCACAGTCAGGGGCACTGGGGCTGGGGTGGAGTTGGCAGCCTGAACCCCCTTTGCAGGACAATTGAGCCTGAGGCGCTGAAGCAGGGCAACATGAGCTCTCTGGGCTTCACCAGCAAGGAGCAACGAAACCTGGGCCTCCTTGTGCACCTGATGACCAGCAACCCCAAAATCCTATATGCACCTGTGGGCACTGAAGTGGACAAGGTTATCCTGAAGGTGAGGGTGCCTCTGGGACACCTATCCTTCCACTCCCACCAAAGAACATCCTTGCTCCAGAGGAGCCAGGGCCAGGGCTGAGTGGGGAGGAAGAGTCCATCTGCCAGCCAGTGCTGCTAGAAGCAGGCAGCTGTCCTGACCCCAGCTGGGGTAGCCATAGTGCTGGGCAGTAGGCAGATACCTCCATGGCTGCTAGCCATGTGGAGAGCAGCAGGACCCCTGCCTTTTCCCACTGTGTGACCTTCCTCCTCCTCAGGCCAACGAGACCTTTGCCTTTGTGGGCAATGTCACCCACTATGCCAAGGCATGGCTGAACATCTCCCCTGAGATCCGTGCTTACCTGGAGGAGGGCCGGCTGCAGAGGCGCATCCGCTGGCTCCAGCAGGTAGAGTCTGGTGGGAACTGAACTGGGCTTCATTGCCCTGGGGATGGAAAGGGGGTGTCCTGCCCTCAGGCAACTTGTAGCTTCTTCATGTGAAGCTCTCAGGTGCTCCTGGGTGCCCACCTTGCTCTTGCAAGGACCAAGCTGGTTCCCTGTGCGGGGTGGATGATGTTTCCCCGTCCCCAGGAGGAGTCTTGGGTCCCATCTGTGTTCATGGGGAGGATGGAGGGCTGGGAGGCAGGACTCTACCCCAACTACTCCCTTCTGTGTCTCCCTCCCTGTCGCAGTTCACCGCTGACCTCCACAAGCACCCAGAGATCCTGAATGTGTCAGACAGTGATGTTCTCCATAGCTTCCTCAATGGCAACTTCTCCCTGCCCAATGCCAGTGTCCTGCTCCAGCAGCTGGACACCATTGACAATGCTGCCTGTGGCTGGGTCCACTTCATGGCCAAGGTGAGGTTGTGCCTGCATTTGGGAACATGGGTGCTGAAGCAGCACCCACTGCCCACAGCTGGGTTCTGCAGGGCTGAGGAGGGGTCAGATCTGCTCAGACGTTGAGGCCATGGGACAGGAGCTTTGGAGTATTTAGTGGCTTCTGCGGTGTCAGGGGCTTTGGGGTAGGTGTCAATGGTGGAGGTGTCTGTTCACTGATGGGTTCAGGGGCTCAGGGGTGGCTGTGGGTGGCACAGGCTGCACTGTGTGCAGGGACTGCTTGCCAGATCTGTCAGGGCCACTGGGGTCTCACCAGCCTCCCCCTCCCACCAGGTCAGTGTGGATGTCTTCAAAGGGTTCCCAGATGAGGAGAGCATCGTCAACTACACGCTGAACCAGGCCTACCAGGACAATGTCACGGTCTTTGCCAGTATGTCCCCAGGAACTAGCCCCTTTGCAGAGGTCCCTGAAGCTGTGCCCTTCTCCAGCTGTGCTCGGGACCACTGACTGTGGCTCCCTTGGTGCATGCATTGGGTGGATGAGTGGACCAAGCCATCTCACGGTTCCTGTCCTCTGACCCTGGCCAAGTCCTGCTGGGCACAGTGCTCTGCCATTGTGCTAACTTTCCCACCACTGCTGCCTACTTTCCACATACCCTCACATCCCTTGCCAGGGCCATGCCCACCCTCTTCATCTGTGGCAGCCCACCTGGTGCCCTTGGCTGGGACACGCTGAACCCTTCCACATCCCAGCTGGTCGCTGCAGGCCAGCTGGTGTGGCCACCTCCCATGGTGCCATCATGCTCCCTGCCTCTCCTGCTGCCCGCAGGTGTCATCTTCCAGACCAACAAGGATGGCTCACTGTCTCCCCATGTCATGTACAAGATCCGGCAGAACTCCAGCTTCACGGAGAAGACCAACGAGATCCGACGGGCCTACTGGCGGCCTGGCCCCAACACTGGCGGCCGCTTCTACTTCTTGTATGGCTTTGTCTGGATCCAGGGTGAGTGCCAGCTCCCTGACACAACTGCCCATGGCCTTGGCCCTTGCCTGCACTGCCCGCTGAGCTTGGCTTCTCCTCCTCCCCAGACATGATGGAGCGTGCCCTCATCAACACATTTGTTGGCCATGATGTGGTGGAGCCTGGCAACTATGTGCAGATGTTCCCGTACCCGTGTTATACCCGGGACGAGTGAGTAACACCCATGTGGGCAAGAGCAGGACCTTTCCTCTTCCCCTTTGCAGGCCAGGACACCTCAGCTGGGAAAAGGGTACAAGTTTGGGGGTCTGAGAGACTGGTGACATTGGGACTGAGGAGCAAGCAGTTAAGCCCTGTTCCTTGGACCACCAGGCCAGGCAAGCAGGGAAAGGATTTTGTGCCCAGTTTGCAGCTGAAGTGAGGTGCTCTTGGCTGCAGGGTGTCTTGGAGACTGAAAGACCTGGGGAGAACCAGATGAGTGTGATAAATGGATGGCACATGGGGGTGTTGGTGGTTACTGAACACAGTGGTGGTCTGGAGGAAGCATCTGGAGAAGTGCCAGAGCCACCATCCCTCCGTGGCAGGAGAGTGGTTAGGGCTCCATCTACAGCAGGGTTGGCAGGGCACTGTGCTGAGCCCAGGGCTGCTGCCCTGCCTTCCTGCTGGGACCTGACAGCCAGGACACCAGATTATCCTGTGTACTCATTGGAGAAGCTTACTCAGGACACTGTGCAGCTGCTGGACCAGAGGGCTGATTGTTCGAGGGTGGTGGGAAAGCCCCTCTGCTGCCCTGTGGCCCAGGGTCTCCGTGGGTGTCTGTGGTGGTGCCACCACCCAGCTCTCCCCTCCCTTCTTCTACCCCACCAGCTTCCTCTTTGTCATCGAGCACATGATGCCCCTGTGCATGGTGATCTCCTGGGTCTACTCTGTGGCCATGATGATCCAACACATTGTGACAGAGAAGGAGCATCGCCTGAAGGAGGTGGGGATGATGGGAGAGATCCCTGGGGAGGAGTAGCATCTCTGAGATCCAAGTCCTGTGCTGTGTCCCTGGGCACCTTCCCCATGTCAGTGAGGTGCACGAGCTGGGGTGGGCACAGATCCCACATCACTGGGCTGAGCTGGTCCTTCCGATGGTTCCCAGCACCAGAGGGAGCTGAGCCCATGGATACCCTGGCACAGGGTCTGCCCATTCCCAGCTGCCCTGGGGACCCCTTGGTGATGACCAGTGCTCTCCCAGCCAACTGGCAAGGCAGCAGGGAAGCACAGGGCAGGGGCCAGCCCTGCTCAGCTGTTTTGGTCTTGCAGGTGATGAAGATGATGGGCTTGAACAATGCAGTGCATTGGGTGGCTTGGTTCATCACTGGTTTCGTCCAGCTCTCCATCTCAGTCACAGCTCTCACTGCCATCCTGAAGTATGGCAAGGTCCTGATGCACAGTGATGTCCTCATCATCTGGCTCTTTCTTGCCATCTATGCAGTGGCCACCATCATGTTCTGGTGAGTTGTCTGCTCCACTTCGTGAGGTGGGGGGGACATGAGCAGCACCGGGGTCCTTGTTCCATGGAGTGAGGGTGCAGGGAGCTGTGCAGGCAAGGGCTCGTGGAGGGGTGCAGTCCCCCCCAAGCAGCTCATTTGAGGGGCCAATTTATCACCTCAACACCACCAAAATCAAGAAGAGCTCTGGTGGGGTAGGATCCAAGGTGACACTGTCCTTCCTGCAGCTTCCTGGTGTCAGTGCTCTACTCGAAGGCCAAGCTAGCCTCTGCCTGTGGCGGCATCATCTACTTCCTCAGCTATGTGCCCTACATGTATGTGGCCATCCGGGAGGAGGTGGCACATGACAAGATCACAGCCTTTGAGAAGTGCATTGCGGTGAGTTAGCTGCAGCTGCTGGGGAGGTGCTTGGCCCCAGGTTTGCCCCAGGCATCCCATGTCCAGTACACAGTCCACCAAGCTGTCGCCAAGCCCTGGGCAAACCTCTGCCTGTGTGAACCATGGGGCTTTGGAGGCATATCCAGAAGGTTTGGTGCCTCCCATGGTAGGGAAAATCTCCACAGGGCTGGGTGGGGCAGTACTGGGTAGGAATTTGCCACAACCTGTTCCTCCAGAGCTGGTCTGAGGTTTCTGCTGACATCCTCTTTCCTCCACCTCTCTTCAGTCCCTCATGTCCACCACGGCCTTTGGGCTGGGCTCCAAGTACTTTGCACTGTATGAGGTGGCCGGCGTGGGCATCCAGTGGCACACCTTCAGCCAGTCACCCGTGGAAGGAGATGACTTCAACCTCCTGTTGTCCATGATGATGCTGATTGTGGATGCAGTGGTGTACGGGGTGCTCACATGGTACATTGAGGCTGTGCACCCGGGTACGTGCAGGAGGTGGGGCGTGCAGCCACCTCTGATCTTACGGGAACCTCCTTGCTGGGGACCTGCCGGTTGCTGGAGGTGCTGGGCCCTGAGGTGGCATTGGTCACAACGGGCCTTTGGGGACACCTGCCCACATGCCTTGACCCACTAGCGACACCATCAGGTTCCTTGGAGATCTTCAGTTGCATGTCTCAGTTCACTGACCAGCTGTGGCAAAGCAAGTTTCCATGGCTGGAGCACTGTTCCACTCACTGCCTGCATGGGTTGGGGTCTCACCTGTGTCCTTTGCTTTCCCAGTAAAACTGAAGCATGAGTCAGGCCCAATCCAAAGCCCAAAGGACTTGGCTTCTTTGCCCAGCCCAGCAGCATTGCTCCTGAGCCCAGCTGGTTGTGGCACTTGCAGCCCCCACCCCACAGTGATGACCCCGAGCTGGAGAAACCTCCCAGCCCATCTCCATGCCCACACCCACGCCAAGCTCTGCATCAGCCCTCATCTGGCTTCTGTGTGGACGTGGGTGCAGGGTTGGTGCTGACCCCCCAGGGGTTGTCCTTGCAGGCATGTTCGGCCTGCCGCGGCCCTGGTACTTCCCCTTCCAGAAGTCCTACTGGCTGGGCAATGGGCGAGTGGAGACCTGGGAGTGGACGTGGCCCTGGTCCCGCACCACTCGCCTCAGCATCATGGAGGAGGATCAGGCCTGTGCCATGGAGAACCGGAGGCTGGGTGAGAGCAGACAGGGGCAGTGGAGGGTGGCCTGGGAATGGCCCTGCCATCTGCTCTGCCAGAGTCCTGCTGTGGCCAGGGCCCCCTGTGTGTCCCCTGTACCCTTGTTGGGACAGGATCCTGGGCCAGGTGCTGCTGCCCATGGTGTGGGAGGGATGAAGCTGATGAGAAGCAGAGGGGAAGGGGCCACGAGCCATCACAGCCACTGTGGGTTGGAGGTGGGGAGATCCATCCCCCAGGGAGTCCCCCTCCAAGCTTGGCATCCCTGCCACCACCTGGCTCCTCACCATCCTGCTCTTGCGGCAGAGGAAACACGGGGCATTGAGGAGGAACCAACCCACCTCCCCTTGGTCGTCTGCATTGACAAGCTCACTAAGGTCTACAAGACAGACAAGAAGCTGGCACTGAACAAGCTGAGCCTCAACCTCTATGAGAACCAGGTGGTGTCCTTCCTGGGGCACAATGGTGCAGGCAAAACCACCACCATGTGAGTGCCTGTGGGGGTGGATGGGGGCCGTGTCCTGGCCAGCTGGGTGACATGCTCTGTGATGTCCTTGCAGGGCCCAGTGGCAGCCAGAGGGCAGGAGTGTGGTTGTGGGGGTGGCACAGAAGGGGAACAGCCAGTGGGTGCATGACCCTGTACTGATATTGTTCTGCCCAGGAGATACTCCTGGAGGTGGTGGTTGGGATCAGGACCAGATAAAGGAACACGAGGTCCCTCATATTGCCTTTCTTCATCCATCCAGGTCCATTCTCACTGGCTTGTTCCCTCCAACCTCGGGCTCTGCTACCATCTATGGCCACGATATCCGGACAGAGATGGATGAGATCCGGAAGAACCTGGGCATGTGTCCCCAGCACAATGTGCTCTTTGACAGGCTGACAGTGGAGGAGCACCTCTGGTTCTATTCACAGCTCAAGAGCATGGCAGAGGAGGAGATCCGCAAGGAGATGGACAAGTAGGCACCTCCAATTCCTCTTTCTCCTTTTCATGGATAGGTCCCCTTCCTGCTGGCTGAGCCAGGTTGGGTGATTTGGTAGCAGAGGTGTCCTCTGGAGCAGCTTCACCAAGTGTTTTCCAAAGCTTGGGGTATCAGGCTGTAGAAGGCAGCAGAAGATGTTTCTGTAGCCTGGCTGGAGCTGGGCTGTCCCAGTGGCTAAGGGCATGGGGAAGAGTGCTCCTTGCCAGCACCAGATACCAGTTTGACTCCCTCAGCATCCCTGGTACTTCTCTCCTGTCCCCAGGATGATTGAAGACCTGGAGCTCTCCAACAAACGCCACTCCCTGGTGCAGACTCTCTCAGGGGGCATGAAGAGGAAGCTGTCAGTAGCCATTGCCTTTGTGGGTGGGTCACGGGCTGTGATCTTGGATGAGCCCACAGCTGGTGTGGACCCATATGCACGCAGAGCCATCTGGGACCTCATCCTCAAGTACAAGCCAGGTGAGCAGAGGTGGGCAGAGCCCAACGTTGCTCTTCTGGCTGTAGTGTCCCTGGCCTTTCTGATGAGTCTCTGTGCCACTACCAGGGAGGACCATCCTGCTCTCCACACATCACATGGACGAGGCTGATCTACTGGGTGATCGCATCGCCATCATCTCCCACGGCAAGCTCAAGTGCTGTGGCTCTCCACTCTTCCTCAAGAGCACCTATGGTGATGGCTACAAGCTGACAGTGGTGAAGAAGCAGTCGTACACCAGGAATGGCACAGGTCTGGGGCACAGTGGCAGCCCATGTTTAGAGAAGTAGAAGGGACCAGCCCTTCTTCAGCCCAGGAAAGGAAAGAGAGGTCAACACCCACGTGGTCCCACCCCAAGTCTCCTTAGGCCACATGGAGGATGGAGGGGAATGGGGCTAGGGCATAGGAGGTGGCATTTGTCAGCCTTGATTTTTCCCATCTCAGTGACCTGTGTGGTGGTGCTTGTCTCCAGGCGCTGATTCTGTCCAGCCCATGGGCTGCCTACTGAGGTGTCCAGCATGGCCATGGTGCAGAACACCATCCACAGGCCAGGCAGGGCAGCCAGGAAGCCTCCAGCACCCCATGATAGAAGCTGTTGGAGCCCCCATGGCACTGGGTGTAGGTGGAAATGGTGGGTACTGGTGGGAAGCTGGGTGAAAAGTGACTTCCTGGTGCTGTCCCTCTGGTGCAGAGCTGGGTCAGCCACACAGCCCTCCAGCCCACTCCTCTGTCAGTCCCTGCTCCGAGCCTCGCGTGTCCCATTTCATCAAGAAGTATGTGGCCTCTTGCCTCCTTATCTCGGACACCAACACCGAGCTCTCCTACATACTGCCCAGTGAGGCTGTCAAGAAGGGCTGCTTTGAGAGGCTCTTCCAGGTACCAGCGGGGACTCATGGGGTTGGCAGGTGAGGGGCTCTGGGGGTCCACAGCACTGCAGGCACCTCCTGGCCTCCTCACACACCGATTTGCCTCCACAGCACTTGGAGCAGAGCCTGGAGGAGCTGAACCTCACCAGTTTTGGACTGATGGACACCACACTGGAGGAGGTCTTTCTGAAGGTGTCTGAGGAGGACCAGTCGCTGGAGAACAGTGACGTGGGTACGGGAGGTGGGGGGGCACCCAGTACTGGTGAGAGGCTGTATGCCTTTGTGTGGGCTTGGTGGCTTCCCTTCCCTTGCACGTGGCTGCAGGAGTCTCCTCTCCCAAGGGGAGGTCAGGTCTCCAGTGGAGCCCATCCTGGCCATGGAGCCCATCCTGGCCAAGGGCAGCCAGCCTCTGCTCTGCTCTGGATTTGTGGAGCAGATCTGTCCCCACTCTGTCCCACACCACGCTGAAGGGTCGTATGGCTGGTGGCAACCCCCGTTCTCCTTACAGACATGAAGGAGTCCAAGAAGGATGCCCTGCGGCCACCTGCCCCAGAGCTGGGCCCGAAGCCTGAGGCCAATGGGGAGCCCCTGGCTGAAGCAGCTGTGCTGGAGAAGCCCGAGGTGGAGCTCAGCAACCTGGTGACCTGCTCCAAGCTGACGCAGTCACAGGCGTCCCTGCGCTCAGGCTCCTCGGTGGGCTCCATGCGGGGCGATGAAGGTGGGGCTTATTCCGAATTCTTTGGGGATTATACACCCCTGTTCGATAACCGGCAGGACCCTGATAACATCAGTCTGCAAGGTTGGTGCCTCCAGGGCCAGGGGAGGTGCTCAGCTGGGACATGGAGAGGATGGGGACTGTGCCTGCTGGGACAAGACCCTGTTGTGGGGCTAGTGATACACCTGGAGAAGTGCAGCCTGGGTGGGAGGGTGGGAACAGGCGCTTCCACCAGTTTGCACCCCCAAGCTGGTTGTGTGTGCGCGGCAGTGTCCCACACTGAGACCTTGAGCCCGCGGGTGCAGCTGGTGCCAGCTCTGCCCTTTGCCTCCCACAGAGCCCCCTGGTGCCACCCTGCAGACTCACCCCACTAATGTGCTTTGCTCCTCGCACTGGTGCCTGGTTGGGTTTTCTCCTCTTGGCCCTTGTGCACAGTGTCATCTTCCAGCTGGAGGCTTCAGCCCCCCCAGACCCTACCCCAGGCTTGGGGCTCTCCATGCAGGGTGCTGGGGGATGGAATGCAGGTGGCACCCTGAGGCTGCTGTTCTATTCACAAATCCTTTCTTGGCATATCCCAGCAGTTCTTGTGATTAATTCCACGATGTGCTGCCTTGCCTCCCTGGCTGGGGCAGCTCTGAACATTGTGGATTGGGCGGCAGGAGGCAGAGTGCCCCTGAGCCCCAGCCCCGAGCCCGCTGCCTCTCTGGGTCACCCCACCCATGTCCTGTCCCCTGTCTCTGACTGTGCTGACCCCTCACCAGCTGGGACAGCTGATGGGAAAATGGGGAGGTTCTCCCAGAAGGTTGATTTTTTAAAAACCATTCTCTATGTTTCACATTTTGGACCAAGAGGAACTCGCCAGCCAGCTGCCTTGCTTCCTGCTTGGTGGCCATCACGGTTGGGTGTCACACTGTCCCTTGAGGTGGCTGCGCCTGGTTTGGTGCCTGGCTCAGCTCCCTGGGGGCAAAGGGGGGCTCGGGTGTATCCATGCTGGGGAGCTGACATCCTTCTTCCCTCCAGAGCAAGAAGTGGAGGCAGAGGACCGAGACCTGGCTGGGCAGGGGAGCTTCAAACTGGAGGGCTCGTGGCTGAAGCTGCGCCAGTTCCATGGGCTGATTGTCAAGCGCTTCCACTGTGCCAAGCGCAACACCAAGGCCCTATTCTCGCAGATCCTCCTGCCCGCCTTCTTCGTCTGCGTGGCCATGACTGTGGCACTCTCTGTGCCTGAAATAGGTGTGTGTGAGCCACCCACCCCCGTGCTGGGGGCTACTGGTGGCCCTTACTGCCTGCCCCAGTGTGATCGGTGGGGACACTGGCTGGGGGAGGAGGAGGACAAGGCTTGTGGGCTCTCCTCCAGTCTGCCTTTGTGACAGTGCTGCAAGTGCCACTGGGTTCCTGTTCTTACCCCTGCAGGTGACCTACCACCCCTCATCCTCTCACCATCACAGTACCACAACTACACCCAGCCCAAAGGCAATTTCATTCCTTACGCCAACGAGGAGCGGCGCGAGTACCGGTGAGAGCTGCCGCTCGCTGGTGACCAGTGTCCCACGCCTCTCCCGTCCCTCTTTCCAACCCTGGGACTACCATGAGGGGGGCAGCAGGGAGGGCAGCCTGCAGTAGGGCTGGTGCCAGGGCTGACTCTGGCTTGGAGCCAAGCCTGGCCAGTGTCATGTCCCCTTGCAGAAAGCAGCCTCCATCCTCCCCAGAGTGTCTCTGGGGGAGGTACCAGCCCTGGCACTGTCTGCCATCAGCCACGCTTGGCTCATGCCAGGCGTGGGTTGTGTACGTCCATTCAGCCACAATATGTGCAAGACTCTTGGGGAGGTCCCAGCAGAAGATGGCCAAGGTGGTGAGACCCATGTCTCTGCTCCTTGCTCCTGCTCACTTGCTCCTCTCCCCGCAGTATCAGGCTGTCTCCTGATGCCAGCCCCCAGCAGCTGGTGAACACCTTCCACCTGCCCTCTGGTGTTGGGGCCACCTGTGTGCTCAAGATGGCCTTCAACAACACCCTGGACCAACCCATGCAGACCCTCAACCTCAACAGCAATGAGTCCAAGATGCTTGCGGCCAAGTACTTCGATGCCATGTGCATTGACTCCTTCACCCAGGGCCTGCCATTCTCCAACTTCGTGCCGCCGCCTCCATCCCCAGCCCCCTCTGACTACCCTGTCTCAGTGGATGAGGATCTGCTTCGTGCGTGGAACTCTACAACCTTCTCCTCCTCCATCAAAGGTATCACCTGCACTTGGTGCCTCAGTCTGTCCAGGTCTGGGATTTATCTCCAGGAGGAAGATGATAGACCTCCCTGCAGCAGCAGCTCCAGGGACCCCTGGAGGTGTCTCTCAGTTGGCCCAGCCACAGCAGAGCATTGCATGGCTGAACTTCTGGCTCATGGCCATCACTGGCCCTGTGGCCAGCCTTGTGTCACCTTCACTGGCCGCAGTCCCCATACCCCTTCTCTGAATTGTTTCTGTCCTCCAATTTTTCCCAACATCCATCTCTTCATCCCTCTTGGTCACCAAGACACAAAAGTCCTCTTGCAGCCAGGCTGTGGCCCAGCAGGAGCTCCCACCAGTGGGGCTGGGTGTGCCCTCTCTGCCTGAGCCCTCCCACCCCCACGTTGTCACAGGCCCCGGGGCAGGCGGGGGCCTGGCTGTGAGCTGCCCTCTCTGCTCCTCAGAGACCGTCACCTCGGCCCCTACCCTGCCCCGCATCGTCCATGAGCCCATCAGGTGCACGTGCTCCATGCAGGGGACTGGCTTCTCCTGCCCCAGTGGTGTGGGGGGCCACCCCCCGCAGATGAAGGTGGTGACGGGGGACATCTTGGCAGACATCACAGGGCGCAACGTCTCTGAGTATCTGCTCTACACCTCGGACCGTTTCCGGCTGCACAGGCAAGAAGGGGAGGCTGGGAGGGTCTGCCCTGTGCTGCCGAGCAGGGCTGGGGGACCAGGGACTTGGGGGCACCGTCCCAGGGTGCTGGCAGGAGCCAGGAGTGTGCTGGAGCAGGGCTCTGCTCCTGGAGGTGGGAGACTGGTCACAGGTTCTTGGTGATGCCTTGTCCCACAGGTATGGGGCACTCACCTTTGGCAACGTCCAGAAATCCATCCCAGCCTCCTTCGGGGCCAAGGCTCCAGCCACCGTGCGCAAGATCGCAGTCCGGAGGGCAGCCCAGGTGGGGCTGGGTGCCTGGAGAGCGGGTGGGGGGCGCAACGATGGCAGTGGCAGTGCTGGGGAGAAGGGGGCAGGCAGCACTGCTCACACAGGGGAGACCCTTTGCCCCCTGCAGCAGTTCTGGTGGAGTTCCCACTCCACCCCAGCAGGTCTGGCTTGGCATGGTCAGCAGTGACCTGCTCTCCCACAGTTGTGAGCACAGCCCTGTGGCTGCCCCATCCCTCCCAGTACATCTGCCATGGGCCCAGCTCTCTTGCCACCTCACACCACTCTTCTCTGCTCCTCCAGGTCTTCTACAACAACAAGGGCTACCACAGCATGCCCACCTACCTCAATGCTCTCAACAATGCCATCCTGCGGGCCAACTTGCCCAAGAGCAAAGGCAACCCTGCTGCCTATGGTGAGGACCTGGAGATGTCTAAGGGCAGAAGCACATCAGGGGCAGCTTTAGTGCATGGTCCAGCTAGACTGTGAAGCTCAGTGTCCCCCCTTGGACCAAGCAGGCTGGTGCCCAGGGGGATCACACACCATGACTGTGTGGGCTGGGCTTAGGGGCTGGGCTGGGGCAAAACCTCCCAAGGTGCTGCCTGCTGGCTCCTGGACTTGTCTGAGGGTGCTCTCTGCCAGCTGGTGAGGGAGGGCTTGGCCCTGAGGTGCTTGGTTGCTTCAGACAGGGAGGAAACCCATCCTCCTCAGAGCCAGGACCAGGCTGGCTGGGGACAGCATTTTCTGTCCTGAGCCAGTTTTCAAGCCCCTGTGTTTCTTCTTGGGCCTTCCTGCAGGCATCACAGTCACGAACCACCCCATGAACAAGACGAGTGCCAGCCTGTCCCTGGATTACCTGTAGGTCCAGAGAGTGGTTTCTGGGGAGGGTGGCCATCCCACGGGAGGGAGGGATAACCTCACCACAGTTTACTGAGCAGTGCTGAAGCATATGCCGTGCAGGCTGTGGAGAACGACTGGGTGGCTGTGATGTGGGGTCCCTGAGCCCTGCCCTGTGCACAGTGACTGTCCCATGCCAGGACAGGTGGCCATTCCCTGGGCAGCTGAGGGTGATGGGATCCCTGCTCTCCTTGCTCTCCATGCAGCTTGCAGGGCACAGACGTGGTGATTGCTATCTTCATCATTGTGGCCATGTCCTTCGTGCCAGCTAGCTTTGTGGTGTTCCTGGTGGCTGAAAAGGCCACCAAGGCCAAACATCTGCAGTTTGTGAGTGGCTGCGACCCTGTCATCTACTGGTTGGCCAACTACGTGTGGGACATGGTGAGCAGGGCACATGGCCCCATTAGCTGAACCCCCAGGGCCAGGCGGGTGGGTGGGCAGCCACAGAAGTTTCTGTCTTCTCCAGCTGAACTACCTGGTGCCGGCCACGTGCTGCATCATCATCCTGTTTGTGTTCGACCTCCCAGCGTACACCTCTCCCACCAACTTCCCTGCCGTCCTCTCCCTCTTCCTTCTCTACGGGTACGTGGCTCCGGGGGGTGGTCAGGGTGCACTGGTGGGTCCCTCTAGTGCCCTGTCTGCACTGTGGCTGTGCAGGCAAGATCTGGCTTTGGGGCTGTCCACCTGGCTGATGGTCTGCAGCTCCCATAGGTGGTGGGCTGCAAGGGCTGGGGAGGAGCCTGGGGAGGATGGGGCTGAGAGATGGGCGATGCCAAGACTTGACAGTTGGTGCTGCCCAGTTCCTCTGCTGCCACGCTGATGTGCCCTCCTGCCACTTGCCTCCCCAGCTGGTCCATCACTCCCATCATGTACCCTGCCTCCTTCTGGTTTGAGGTGCCCAGCTCTGCCTACGTCTTCCTCATCGTCATCAACCTCTTCATTGGCATCACGGCCACTGTTGCCACCTTTCTGCTGCAGCTGTTTGAGCATGACAAGGTATGGGATTCATTGCTCTTACTGGGGCCACCACAAAGGGAGAAACTGCCATTGGATTGTGCGACAGCTCAGGGCTGGGGGGGACCTCAGGAGGTCTCTGCTGCATAGTCCTGCTTCCAGCAGCATCAGCTATGAGACCTGACCATGCTGTATCTTGTTGGGGATCCTGATCCTACCACACACTCATAGTCATCAGGGGTTTTTGTGATGGTTGTATCCCCCTTGCCCGTCCCCACAGGATCTGAAGTTGGTGAACAGCTACCTGAAGAGCTGCTTCCTTGTATTCCCTAACTACAACTTGGGTCATGGCTTGATGGAGATGGCCTACAATGAATACATCAATGAGTACTACGCCAAGATTGGTATGGCCTCTCCTCTTGCTCCAGGGTATATGGGGCTAGGGGAGACGATGGTGCTGGCACATCCTTTCCATCTGTTCCTTGGGGCTTCCTGAGGCCCAGAGCAAGTTGGAGCAAAAAGCCAGGCAATGTGAACTTGACTGGGATGGAGGAAGAGATGAGGCTGATGAGGAGCTGTGGCATGGGGCTGGTGACACTGAACATGTTTCTTTGGACCAATCCCAAATAGCGGCTCCACAGGGGGAGGAGGTTGTGAGCCCTGGCAGAGTGGTGTGTTCCTGCTGCTGTGGCACACTGTGGGATTCCAGTGGGGCTGTGGTGGGCCGTGGTGGAGCTGTGCTGAGATAAGTGGGATGGGCATTGCAAGGGTTCTTCCCTTCCAGACATAGTCTCTTGCAGGGCTGCATTGCCCAGCCAAAAATGAGCCTTTTGCTACTTGCATCTCTAGCTTGGCCTCAAAAGCTCTTGCTGCTCTCTGCTTCTCAAACAAGCGCTGCTGGCATCATGAGGGGCAATTTTGGGGCAGGATCTGACAAATCCACTCAATACCCACTCTCCATTGGGTTAATTCATCCTTCTGAGGTTGAAAAGTTGCAAGATGCTTTCAACAGCACATGTGCTGGGAGTGGACAGCCTTGTTATGACCAACCCAGGCAGTTGTGACATGGGAGGGGACACATGGGCAGGACAGCGTCATTGTTATGGGCCAGCTCAAGACATACAACCAGATTGTCCCATGGGAAGGTGTCCCCACCTGCTCTCTCCTCTTCTTCCCACTCAGGGCAGTTTGATAAAATGAAGTCGCCCTTTGAATGGGACATCGTGACACGGGGACTTGTTGCCATGACAATTGAAGGCTTCGTCGGCTTCTTCATCACCATCATGTGCCAGTACAACTTCTTCCGAAAACCCCAGTGAGTATGGTGGAGACCAAGGGGCAGGCTGGCAGGGGCTGGCTGTGGGGAACAGCTTGGCTGTTGGGGCCCCTTAGCTGAGGCCTGCCCCTCCAGTGGGAGTGAGCTGAAGAGCTGCCCCTGCTGGCATCCCCACCCTGTCCCCTGCGCCCTCCCACAGGCGGCTGCCCGTCTCCACCAAACCCATTGAGGATGACATCGATGTGGCCAACGAGCGTCACCGTGTCCTGCGCGGCGACGCCGACAATGATATGCTGAAGATTGAAAACCTCACCAAGGTGCAGCAGCAGGACAGTGGTGGCAGGGCATGCTCCAGGGCTGCAAGAAACCACCTTGGAGCTATCCTGTCCAAGGGGTGCAGGGTGGGGTTGGGGGTCTGGGTGCCTCTCAGCAGGCTGAGGCCCCCTGTCCCCTGCCCCACCAGGTGTACAAGTCCCGCAAGATCGGGCGCATCCTGGCTGTGGACCGACTGTGCGTGGGCGTGCGGCCCGGGGAGTGCTTCGGGCTGCTGGGTGTCAACGGTGCGGGCAAGACAACCACCTTCAAGATGCTGACGGGGGACGAGAGCACCACGGGCGGGGAGGCCTTCGTTAACGGGCACAGGTTGGGGGGCATGGGCTGGGCAGGAGGTGGGGACTGCCCACTGTCCTGGGGATGGGACAGGGTCTGTTTGGGGGTCTCCCAGGAGGAAGCAGCATGAGCCTGCCCATGTGCCTCTGTGGGACTCTGCAGCCCCATGTCCTGGGCTGACTGTCATCTGGGAGGAGGGCAAGTGATTCTGGCTCTTGGCCAAGGCTGCTGTAGGATAAAGACATGCATAGGGGGATGAGCAACAGGGAGCTCCTGAAAAGCGATTCCTTCTCCCCATGGCCTCTCTGTCTTCTCCTGCAGCATCCTGAAGGAGCTCCTGCAGGTCCAGCAGAGCTTGGGCTACTGCCCTCAGTTCGACGCACTCTTCGATGAGCTGACAGCCCAGGAGCACCTGGAGCTCTACACCCGCCTGCGTGGCATCCCCTGGAAGGACGAGGAGCGGGTGGGGCTCTGGGGGTGCATGGCCAGTGCTGGAGGGAACAGCTGTCACTGGGCATCAGCAGGGACTGAGCTGGTGCTGTGGCCCACAACAGTGCCACCCTGGTGCAGCACTCATGTGGGGTGCAAGGACCCAGCTCATGCTCTCACAGGCCCCTGCTGACCCCTGGGGCTGTGCCAGGGGCTGCTGTGGGGCTCCCCTGACTAGCACATGGCTTGTCATGCCTGGGGCAGCTGGCCTGTGCTACAGAGCCCAACTGCTTGCCCACTGCCAATCCTGCCAGCCCTGTGGCTTTGGCAGGGTGACAACAGCCCCGCATGCTTGCAGGTGGTCAAGTGGGCACTGAAGAAGCTGGAGCTGACCAAGTATGCTGACAAGCCTGCCAGCACTTACAGTGGAGGCAACAAGAGGAAGCTGTCCACAGCCATTGCACTGATTGGATACCCGGCCTTCATCTTCTTGGTGTGTCCCGGGCTCCAGCACCCTGCCTTTGGGTCCTCCCACCCTCCGTGTTTCTGGGGCTGGCACCAGGCTAGGGTGCAGAAATAACCCTGGGTGGGGGCTGCCTGCCCCCAGCTCTGTCATGAGTGTCCTGGAGTGTGGGATTGTGTCCTGAGCCAGGCTCAGGACAGGAAGGGGGTTGCAGGGTCCCTCTGGAGGCTGGCATGTCTAAAGGTGCTGTCTGTCTGGCAGGATGAGCCCACCACAGGGATGGACCCCAAGGCACGACGCTTCCTCTGGAACCTCATCCTGGATGTCATCAAAACGGGTCGCTCTGTGGTGCTCACATCCCACAGGTCTGGGAGGTCTTCTGGCTGCCCCCACAATGCCTCTGGCCACCTGGGGTGTTGTGGGGGTGGGAGGGGGCTCTGTGTTCCTGGGGAGGGCGTTGGGCAGGGGCACAGGGAGCAGAGGGAACCCTGGACACCTGGTGTTGCTATCTCCCATCCCTGATGGTTGGGCCACAGCACCCGGGTGATGGCCTGGGGAGCTCAGCTGCCCACCTGTCCCACCTGTGGCCCATGTCACTGTCCCCACTGCTGAATCAGCCCTGTCTCCCCAGCATGGAGGAGTGTGAGGCGCTCTGCACCCGCCTGGCCATCATGGTGAATGGGCGGCTCAAGTGTCTTGGCAGCATCCAGCACCTGAAAAACAGGTCAGAGCCTGGTGGGAGGTCCAGCACTCCATGTGCACTGCAGGGTGGGAGGGAGCCAGGCCCCCAGTGTGGCACCCATGGCGAGATGTCAGCCCTTTGGGTGCTGCTGTGTAGCCCCCCAGTACCGGCTTGCGACATCTGGTTTGAAGGGTGGGCAGGGGACAGGCTTGCTCAACCATCCTGGCATCGTCCTGGTGGGTGCAGCCACTGCTGGAGAGCATTGTCCCCTTTTGTGGGGTCAGCCATTCCCTGCAGGGGTGCAGGTGGGGGGGCAGGTCCTCACAGTGTCCCTTGTCCCTGCACAGGTTTGGAGATGGTTATATGATCACAGTGCGCACCAAATCCAGTCTCAACATCAAGGAGGTGGTGAGGTTCTTCAACCGCAACTTTCCCGAGGCTGTCCTCAAGGTGAGCTCCCTGCCACCTCTGCCAGCCCTCTCTTCCCCCCGGGGCAGCTCTGTGGGTGATGTGAGGGGGTCTGGGAGCAAGGGCTTGTTGGGTGTCACCTCTGTCCCCTGCAGGAGCGGCACCACACCAAGGCCCAGTACCAGCTGAAGTCAGACCAGATCTCACTGGCACAGGTCTTCAGCAAGATGGAGCAGGTGGTGGATGTCCTGGGCATCGAAGACTACTCTGTCAGCCAGACCACATTGGACAACGTGAGCTGGGGATGGCCTGGGCACATGGGTGCTTGTCTTTGCGAGGGTGGCTGTGCCAAAATGCCTGGCAGAAACCACTTGTGGGATGGGAGGTGGAGCTAGGCATGGGGCATGGTGGCAGCCACAGGACCTGTGGGATGTGCTGGGGCTGTGTCCAGTGCTATGTGGGAGGGTGTAGGTGCTCACAGGGGTTCCTTACAGCCCTCTGCCCCTTCTTCCCCAGGTGTTTGTGAATTTTGCCAAGAAGCAAAGTGACAACCTGGAGCAGCAGGAGACGAGCCCCAGCTGCACCCTGCAGTCACCCCTGGAGCAGGTGCTGAACCTGCTGCGCCCCCGCGCCGCCCCCACCGAGCTAAGGGCCCTGGTGGTGGAGGAGCAGGAGGACCTGGAGACAGATGATGAAGGCCTCATCAGCTTTGAGGAGGAGAGGGTGAGGGGTTGTCCCAGAGCTGGGTGTGACTGGTCCCAGCTGTGTCTCTGCCACAAACACCAGGGCTGGGTGCTGTGGTACCAGGAAGGGGACACAGGCCAGGAATGGACCCAAGAGGGCTCTCTGGGAGGGGGGATCATGGCCCCAACCCAGATTGTGACCCCAGCAGCACTGGGCAGAGTGGGCAGCCCCCCCTGAGCCCTGCCTGTCTGTGCCCACAGGCTCAGCTTTCGTTCAACACGGACACGCTGTGCTGAGACCCCTGGAGGCAGCCACGTCCCCTGGCTCTGATGCCACTGAACCCTTTTGGCCTCTCCCCTCCCTTCGCCCCGTTGAGCGGAGCTGCTGCGGCCAGAGACACAAGCCAGGGAGGACACGGCAGATGTGGCACCAGCCTGGCTGGACCCTGCGAGCCACCACCTGCTGTGTGGCCTTTGTCCCCTTCAGCTCCAGGGCATTGTCCCTGTGTGCTACTGGGGGCCACTGTCCTCAGCCAGTTTGCCCAGCCAGTGTGTGCCAGCAGACAGAGACTGCGAAGAGAAGGACACTGCCTGGCACCAGCGCTGCCAGCCCCACATGCTTTGTGTTGTGGACGAGGCCTGTGAGTGGTGCCTTCATCTGGACACTCATGTTGCACCCACCCCGGAGACCCCTGGCTGTGAAGATGCCCCGTTTCCTCCTGGCACCATCAGCACCCCAGGCCTGGCCCTGGCAGGGTGGGAGGAAGGACGATTGCTTCGCCTTGTTTCCATCCCCCAGGCCTGGTGCTTGCCCTTGGCACTGGGGGGGGTTCAGGGTCCAGCGCCGCAGGGGCAGGAGCCCTGGTGCTTCACCCACAACTGTCTCCTGTCACCCAAAGGATGCCACTGGTGACCTCCAGTCTGCCCAAGATGTGGCCACTGCCCCACTGGTGCGTCCTGCCTGCCCATGTTGCTGCCAGCCTAGCAGTCCAGCTGACCTGGCTCTGCCATGTGTGTGCTGGGCACTTGGCACCACCTGGGGCCAGGCAGTGGGGCCCCAGCAGAGGGGCACGTGCGGGGGCAGAGGGGCATTTCACAGGGTATTTCACATGCTGGCACCAGCTGTTTCTTCCCTCTGCCCCCAGCCACATCCCTCCTCCCAGAGCACCTCATCCTGCCTTCTGTCTGCCCTTACTGCTTGCTTGCCCTCCACAGGGCACCACTGCTGCTGTGCCACCTTTGTGCTGTGTCCCCCTCCTTTTGCCCTGGCACCCATTGCTCAGTGTCTGGCCCTGTAATGGAGCCACTTGCACTGGTTTCTTATTGGGTCACTGGTGGTAGTGGGAGAAGGGTTGCTGCACCCCCCCAGGATGGCTTCTGAAGTTGGGAGTGGCCTCGAGGTATGAGGTCATGACAGCCCAGCTGAGTGCCAATGCAGTCTGGCAGAAGTGCCCGGGATGGTGGGGAAGGAAGGATGGACTGTGGTGGTGGTGGGGCTGTCAGTGTCACCAGGGCCAGCAGTGAGCACCCCCTCGACCAGCAGTGCCCCTCCTTTCTGCAGAGGGTCCTGCTGCCTCATCACCCGCAGGGGCCATGCCCAGCACGCACAGCCCAGCAGCACCCCCAGCTCTTCAGCCACCTGCAGCCATGCCAGGAGATGGGGTGGTGGCAGGGCCTCTGATGTTGACCTCCACTATCCCCCCCCCCCCCACCATGGGTGCCCCAGGTTCTTACAGCAACCTGGGGTGGCTGTACACAGTCCTCCTTCCCTGGGGAGCACTCAGGGCCAAGCTGCTCCATGTCTGTCCCCATCGCCTCTTCAGCCTCCCTGGCGTGGGATCAGTTGGAGGCCCCGAGCTGGCTCCGAGCACCAGGTCACCTGGCTCCCTGCTGTGGGCAGCACTGCAGGGGGAGGTGGGTAGGACACCAGAGCAGAAGCAGACACAGGCGGCATCTGACCCTTCACTGTCCCTGTGCCCCTTGGTCTGGCCAGTTGTGTATGCCACCTGCTATAGATTGTGATGCAATATACTGTATTTTCAATAGGGGAAAAATTGGGGGAGAAAAGCTCTATTTTCTGATTTTTTCAGACCATATTTTTTTTAAAGGTATACTGGAAACTGGCAGGCCCTAGGGTGGGGTGGATGGCACAGGTGGGCAGCCCCTACCCTGCTCCCTTGCTGGGCACACTTTGCCTTCCTGGGTGGACAATGGGGAACAAGCTACCTTGGGGTGAGCCCTTTGCACCAGGGAGAGAGGAGATGGTGACAGCTTTGGTTTTCTAGCTGTCACCTTGCTGGTGGCTCCCTCTGGGCCCCCCAAGGGTGGGCATGGCACCTTGCCCTGTGCTCTGGCCTGGGCTTGGTCCTCCCCCACCCCGATGCCTTGCAGCTCAGGGAGGGCACAGAGCCCCCTACTCTGCAGAGCAGCCCCCACCTGCTGCTGTGCCACTGTCCCTGTGTCTTGATGGTCAGTGGAAAAAGAAAAAAAAAAAAGGGTTTTGTGCCCCCTGCACAGTGTTGCCCACACAAAACCCCCGTGAGAACAGCCCCTGGGTGGAAAGTCGGGTGGAAGCAGGAGGGCATCACCCCAAGGCAGGGGTGGCTGCTGCCTTAACACTATTTTGCTTCCTTGAGTTTGGCCTTGCTTCCTGCCTCCTCCCTCTGCACGTCCCTGGCCACCAGCCCCGGGCACAGTGCCGGTGCCACACAGGGCCCCGGCACGGGGCACCCCTGCGGGTGGTGATGCCTTGGAAAAGCCTGTACATTGCAAACAAAACAAACAAAGGATGAAATGTGAAAATAATTATTGTTTTAAATAAAAAATTAATAACTGGAGCCAGTGAGGCTGTGTGGTAGCTGGTGGACAGGAGGGCCAGGGGTTGGGTGGCTGGGAAGGGACTGGGCTGGGTACAGGATGAGGAGGGGGTTTGTGGTCCCCCTGCTGGGGTGCAGGAGCCCACTGTGGGTGAAAAGCACAACATGGGGCTGTGCCCAGCCCTTGGCACCTTTCTGGGTTGGTGGTGGGGCTGGGGGGGGCATGAAGCTCTGCAGGGTGCAGACAGGATCTGGGGATGCTGTGAGTGGCCCTGGCTGGACTCGGCTGGCAGCAGCCACGGTGGCCCCACGACTGGGTGTCTCCATCACTGGGCGTCCCCAGTTGTGCCGTGGGGCCAGGCGTGGGTGGGAGCGGGTGCACCCCGGGGAGGAATGTGGGCTGGGAGTGGCCACAGCTCCGCACCGGCACTCGCAGCTCAGCCAGCACTTGCCGGCAGCCACCACCCAGCATGGCAGAGAAGCCCCAGATCCAGCTCTTTGTCAAGGTGAGGGGGTCACAGGGGCCTGGGGTGCCTCAGGCCGGTAGGCAGCACCTCTGGCAGGCACCTGGCATTGTCCAGACTGGGGTAGCCTGGCCACCCCTGCCTGTTGTAGAACCCAGATGTGGGCACTGGGCGGGCACTGGGGTAGCTCAGGGCAGCCCAGGGCCCACCGTGCTGCTGCCTGCCCTGTGGGCATGGGGGGGCTGGAGGTCCTCAGCATGGGAGGGGGTTGGACTGGGGTGCCCCCACCACAGCCCCTGCCCAGCAGCCTGGCCACCACAGCACCTGCCAAGTCCTGCCTAGCAGCCACCTGGCTGGGGCAGTTGGTCTGGTTGTGCACGGCAGGGCCCACTTGGGATGGCACCTGGCGGCAATGGGGCCACCAGCATCACCACCACCTTCCTCTGCACAGCCTCTGCCACGCTGGGCTGTCACCTGCCACTGCCACGGGTGCCACCACACTGCCCCCAAGCCCTGCTCTCCTTGGCACTACAAGGCTGGGGCAGCTCAGGACCCACCCCCTTCCCCAGAGGGGCCCAGGGCCAGCACCTGCTCTGCCACATGAGCTGCCCCAGGGTGGGGCAGAGAGGCCCCAGGAGCAGACGAGGGCTGGGGACTGGCCCCCTGCCCAGTCTAGCTGGTGCCACAGGTGCTAGCACTGCTTGCCAGCCTGTGGCCAGCCTGGGCTTGGCTAGGGGAGGAGGTGGGGTGGCATGTGCCCTGCCATCCTCACCCTGCACCCACCAGGTGAGCTCTCCTTCTCTGCCTGCAGGCAAGCGAGGATGGGGAGAGTGTGGGGCACTGCCCCTTCTGCCAGCGGCTCTTTATGGTGCTGCTGCTCAAAGGGGTGCCCTTCACCCTCACCACTGTGGATATGAAGAGGTGAGTCGTGCTCCCTGCCCAAAGAGGGGACAGGGCCATGGGAACACTGAGAGGGGGGCTGGGAAGAGATGTGAGGGTGGGTTCTGTGGGATACTGGAGCCTGTTGTACCCCTCAGCCTGAGGGAGGTCAGTGGGCATTTTCTAGGGCAAAACTGCCATGGTCACATGCTGAGGCAGGAGCACCCTGAGGGGCACCACCTTGTCCTTTTGCCTAGGACACACATGCCTGCAAACACACACACAGAATCACAGAATGGTTTGGGTTGGAAGGGACCTAGTAGATCATCTAGTTCCAACCCTCCTGCAACAGCAGGGACACCTTCCTTTAGACCAGGCTGCTCAAAGCCCTGTCAAACCTGCCCTTGAAAAATACACACACACAAACATGTGCATGGTGCCCTGCAGAGCCCTGCACACGACCAGGCATCAGTGTCTGTCCCCATCTTCTGCAGGGCACTGGACGTTCTGAAGGACTTTGCTCCGGGTGCCCAGCTGCCTGTTTTGCTCTACAATGGCGAGCCCAAGACCGACACTGTCACCATTGAGGACTTCCTGGAGGACAAGCTGAGCCCACCCATGTCAGTGGGCACTGCCCTGAGAGGGGGCAAAGAGCCAAAGAGGGGCAGGACAGGTTGAGAGGTGGGGTGGGAAGGCAACACCTGACCCTGCCAGGCTCTGCCTCCTTCCTCAGCTGTGCCCATGTCCCTACAGGTTCCCCAGCTTGGTCCCACAGTACAGGGAGTCGAGCCTGGCTGGGAATGACATTTTCCACAAGTTTTCCACCTTCATCAAGAACCCGGTGCCTGCCCAGGATGAGGGTGAGCAGCGGGATGAGGGGTTATCCCATGCAACCTCGAGCTGTGGAGGGGCAGGGGGGGACACGCCATGCAAATTCTCAGGTGTCACCAGCCTGACACCAGGTCAGATCACCTGGAGCCTTTCCAGCCCTCCCCAGCCCCAGGCCACAGCTGGGTCTCCCCACACAGTTCAACATGGCTGTGCCAGGGCTCCCTTGGGAGGGCAGGGGCAGGTCCAACCTGGGCAAGTTAAGAGAGCCTCACTTAGGAAGAGAGTGGGCAGAGGGGTGGGCTGGCAGAACCATGGGGCTCATGCCCTGACCCAGCAGCATGGCTGCCCTCCCCACAGCACTGCAGCGGAGCCTGCTACGGGCCCTGCTGAAGCTGGACGAGTACCTGTGTGCCCCGCTGGAGTACGAGCTGGCCCAGGACCCCCACCTCCAGGCCTCCCGGCGCCGCTTCCTTGACGGGGACCAGCTCACCTTAGCCGACTGCAACCTGCTGCCCAAGCTCAACATCGTCCAGGTGAGCTTGACTATCCTGGCACCATGCCCTTCCCATTTCCCTCTGGATCCTCAGTGCTGTTAGCCCCTGGCATGAAACCCCATGTTCCTTTGCCAACCCCTGTATCATCCCCCTGCCCACTGGCAGCCCCCTCCCCAGCACGGTGCCTTCCCACAGGTCTTGCTCCCCTCCATGTCCCCTGCCAACTGCCACCCCCCATCCCATGCAGTGCGAGGGATGTCCTCTGGCCCAGCCACCCTCCCTGCCCTTGAATACCAGCCCCTAGCTGTGGGACCCTCCTTGGCACACTGCAGGCACACAGGGCTGGGCAAGGGCTCACCCCATTCCTGCCTGCAGGTCGTGTGCCAGCATTACCGCCGCTTCGGGATCCCCAAGGAGCTGCAGGGCGTGTGGCGGTACCTCAACAGTGCCAGTGCCACCAAGGAGTTCAAATACACCTGCCCCAACAGCGAGGAGATCATACAAGCCTATGGCTCTGTGGTCCGGTCACTGCAGTGAGCCGGGCACGTGCCCTGGTGGGTGTAGGGCCAGGGTTGGGCAACACCCACCCCAGTCCTGCCACCACCACCACCCCAGTTCTGCCTGCACACACTCAGGGAGGCAGAGAGCATGAGCTGTGCCCCTGGCACCCGAATCCCCCCCCGCTGGCACCTCTGCCCGAGGTGCTGGCAGCAATCTGCACCGCACTGAGCCCACAGATGTCATCATCTCTTGTGCCACCCTCCCTGCCTGGCCACAGCCCCCTCAACCTGCCCTGTGGTCCCTCAGGCACCAGGATGGGTGCAAGGGGCCACAGCCTTGGGCACTGCCTGTACCACAGCTGGGCAATGCTGAGGGCAAGGGCAAGAGCTGGAGGGGAAAGGCTGTCTAAAGCAGAGGTCACTGCAAAGGGTAGTGATGTGTGGCAGGCATCCCTGCAGGCTCCCTGGGAGGTGTGGTGTGCCACCCAGCAGGTGAGTGACCTGAGGCAGGGCTATGCCAGGGTAGTGGGCACTGCAGGATGTCCCAAGGAGCTGCACCAAGTGAGGGGAACCAGCACAGCCAGGGCAGAGCCATGGGACAGAGCTGGGGCAGCTGCCACAGGTGGTGGACACAGCCCAGCCCCATCACCCTGGGTGAGGGGAGCAGAGGGGACTGTCCCCTCAGAACCCACCATTAGAAAGGTCTCAGGAGCAGACTTGGGAGAGGGATGGGGTGCACTGGGACAAGCCCAAGCCATGGATCAGAGCTCTTGGAAATCAATAAAAGCTTTGCAAGTGAGACAAGTGTGACTCTGGAGTGACCAGCCCCAGCAGCTCTCCTGCCCCACAGAACTTCACACTGGCCTCCCAGTGCTCTCCCAGTGCCTAGCAAGGGCTGAGCCCATTATCCCAGCTCTTCAGGGGGCTGGGAAGGCTCTAAACACTCACCCACCAGCCTGCTGGCACAAAGCTGGCAGTAAAGTGAAATCCTTTGAGCCTCTGACCCTCCAGGTGCAGCTGGTCACACAGCTCCTGATCAAGGGAAAGGCAGAATGGAGTGACATATCAGCACCGTCCCAGTTGCCAGAGACCAGATAGTTCAAACCAGCTTTACTGGCAAGAAGTTAAGCATAGGCAATCTTTTTGTTAAATAGTAATATAATAGTTCCTTTAAAAACCCCACCAATTCATGGCAAGTGAGGTAGAGAGGGTACCCCTGCCAGCAGGGAAGAGCTGTGAGACCATTTCAGTCACCCCTGCCCCATCTGTCACCCCAAAGGCTCTGCCACTGCCCCAGCTGGAGATCTGCTCACTCAGGCCTGCCAGGTGCTGGTCCAGTGCTCTGGGTCCTGCTTGCCTCACCCACCTCCCTGGGCACAAGGGGCTCAGCAGGCCCAGGCTGCAGTGACACCTCCACCACCAGCCATGCAGGCAGCTGACAAGGCTCTGGTAGGGCTGTCATCGGGGGACAGGACAGTGCAGCTCAGAAGTCCTCGAAGTCCACTCCAGATGGTGCCTTCTTGCTAGGAGATGGAGGGAATGTCACAGCTCAACGCCCCACACCTGCTGCCACACAGCTACAGAGCAGAGCCTACTGGACCTCCAGGCACCAGGCCTAGGAGCAGCTCTTACCTTTTGAAGCCAGGGTTAATGAGAGACTCTCCTGGGATCTTCCTCTTGGCCGGCAAAGCTGAGCGAGCACCCCTGCTCTTCTGGGGACTGGGGTCTGCCTCCATCAGGGACAGGCAGGATAGAGGTTGCAAAAGATCAGTCATTTGCTCTGACAGTTCTGCAAACCCTGCTGTGCTCAGGGTGAGCCTCCAGCAGCGCAGCCAGGTGGGCCCAGCACCCGTGGTGGATGAGGAAGCGCTAAGTCTGGTCTCCTCTCCCAAAGGAGCAGGAAGCCATGGACCTGCCGTGGTCTCAGAAGAGCAGCGAAGCCTGACCTCCTCCTGAAGGCTAGTCAACAACCTTCCTGGTGATGCTTGGCTTCTGACCCAAGCACACCCCAAGGAGCAACTGTGCTGAGCCCTAGGCCCTTCTGTGTCAGGAAGGGCACTAGGACAGCAGGGTGGCTGACAGCAGCCACAGCTGAGGGAACTCAAGAGTGTCCTGGAGAGCACACAGACAGAGGACCAGCAGCATCTTGGGGGAGAGAAGGCTAACAAGCAGCTGGACCAGGGGAGGTGACCCTGGCAATTGCCTACCTGGACGGAAGAGCTGCTGGCTCTGGGCTGTGTTCTTCTCAGGGCTGCAGGAAGATGCCAGTGTCTCAACCACTACCGAGAGAGGAACAAGAGCCAGGCTGTGACAATAAACTCCAACGTGGCATGCGGCACCCCAGGCCTTCCCAGCAAGCTCCCTCCCCTACACAGCTCAACTCTCAGCTCTCCTAGCCAGACTGCTGCTGCCCCAGGATTTTTCTAGACCCCTAAAAGAGAGACCTCTGTAAAGTGACTCCCACACAGAGATGATGGCATGGTGATGGCCATGGGGACAAGGTTGTGCTTCTGCACAGAGACACATCACTGCATCCTCTGGTCCCATGCAGGACCTCTTCTCACCCAGGTGGTCATGTGAAGGCCTTGGCCACCTTTGCCAACTAGCCAGTCCAACCAGGAAAAGGGTGGTAGCACATCTGCTTCCCACCCCCCCTGGCCAGTCCACCCAGGATCGGAGAGGAGCCCCTTGGGCTGAGTCTAGGGAGGCACAGCCTTCTCCTGCTGCTGGCTGAGCTGGGGCGCCCCTGGGCGGGGGGATGACACGGTGGCAGGGAGCAGCCCGCCCTCCTCCTGCCTTTACCCCCTCCCAGACCCCCACGAACCTTCCAGGCGTCTCTCCAGGCTCTCGATGCGCCCCGCCATGCCGAACACCAGCGCCTGGAGCTGGCTCCTCGCCTCGGCCACGGGCAGCTTGAAGAGATCCAGGGCCGAGCACTGGGCCGCCGCCTCCTCCTCCCGCAGCTGCAGCGTGGCCTTCCCCGGCCCCAGGCTGAGCGCCGCGGCCCCGCGCCCCAGGGCGGCCCTGCGCGGGCCGGGCGCGGTGAGACGGGCCCGGGGCGGAGGGGCCGGGTTCCCGCGGCGGCAGCACCCACCTGAGCTGGGCGGCCTGCTCCTCCGGCTGGCACCGCTGCGGAGAGGGGGCACGTCCCGACACGGCCTGAGCCGGCCCCATCCCGGGCGCGGTCCGCACGCAGCCGAGCGGCGGGCGGGCTCCGAGCTCCCCGGCCCAGACCTGCAGCGCGTCGGTCACACTGCGGGAGGCAGCGGGTCAGGGGCACAGCCTGGTCCGCCCGGCCCCGCCCGGCCCCGCACTTACTAGACGGTGCCGCCGCGGCAGTAGCAGAGGTACCGGCCCGGCCCGGCCCGCAGGAGCTGGAACGGCCCTGCCGGCTCCGCCATGACAGCCGCGCCGGAAGGGGCGGGCGAGGCCTGCGCGGCCTCCGGGGCAGCGGGAGCGGCCGCCGCGCCATGGTCACCCTGGGGCTGCGGCGGGTGGAGGACAGCGTGGCCGCCAAGCACCCGGTGCGGCCGGGCAGGCCTTGGGAGGCGGGGGCTGGGGCACTGGGGGTGGAGGGGCCGGGGGATGAGGGAGCCGGGCGGGAGCGCGGGCGGCCGGTGCTGGGAGCAGCGGGGCGCGGCCGGGCTGGGGCGCCGAGGGGGGACTCGGGGGCCGGCGCCGCACGCTGAGGGGTTCCCCGCAGGCGCTGCAGCAGTACGCGGCCTGCCAGTCCCACGCCTTCGTGAAGGGCATCGGCACCTTCCTGGCAGGTACGGCCTGGCCCCGTCCCCCGATTCCTCCCGGCTGCCCCGGGCGCTGCGGGCGCGGCCCGGGGCCGGTTGCGGTGACCGTCCCCGCCTCTCGGCAGGCACTGGGGCCGCCTTCGCCGTGCAGAAGCTGCTGAACAAGAAGCTGCCTTACAGCCCGCAGTGGAGCCTGCTGCTGGCGGGGGGTGAGTGTCCTGCCCGGCCCTGCAGCACCCTGTGCTGCAGAAGGGCTGTTGGTCCTTCTCCTGGGGAATTCTTCACCCCCAGCTCCTGTCACATCCCCACTCCTCACAGCCCTGGGGGGGCTCAGGGGTGGCTTTCAGGCAGCTGCAGCACCTCAGAAGCTGGCAGGTGCTTTTCCCCACCACTGACTGCCCTTGCTGCTGGTGTTCACAGGGGCATCTTGGTCTCTCCAGCTGCAGGGTCCATTGCCAGCTATGTGGTAACCAGAGCTGAGACACGGAAATGTTCTGACTTCTGGATTTACCTGGAGACAGGCAAGTCCCCCCAGGAGCTCGCTGGGGATGGTAGGGTGTCTCAGCCTGGAGGTACGTTCACATCTCTCCCTGCTGCTTTCTCTGGGTTTGACCTGCCTGGTTCTTCCCTACTGCAACAATTTGCTGTCCTTGCCTCATAAGCTGGTGACCATTTTGGCCATTGCCAAAATCCCCAGACCAGTCCCATGCTGGCATCCCGTGGCTGAGGGATGGAGCAGGTGCAAGGGGTGGCAGCAGTGCTGGGGTGGCTGGAGCTCCCTGCCAGGTCCTGTGGCTCCTGAGGGCCTCTGTGCTGCAGGTACCTGAGCAGGGCTGGCAGCATGGGGTGGGAGCACTTGATTCTGCTTGTGGCCCTGCCTGCTATGTGGATTTCTGAGAGCCAGCATGGAGGGCTTGTTTGCTGGAAAAGGAGGAGGAAGGTAAGGGATGGAGGGAGACTGTAAACCCCTCCACACCTCGGTTGGTCTCTGGGCAGAGCTGGAGGGGCACCAGGACAGCTGCTGCTGGGTGGTTCCCATGGCTGTTTGCTGCTTTCTCCCACTGGTACCGTGAGCTCCCAAAGCTGGGCCAAGCTGAAGAGGCTTTAAACAATTCACTGGATGTCTGTGGTTCTCTGTCCTCCCTTGGCAAACACACCAGGATAGCTGGGGGTCCAGGAAGCTTGTTCTTTTCTGTTGCAGAAAATCTGCCCAGCCCAGAGGATGGAGAGATTATGGCACCGCTAGTGAGAAGGAACAAGTATGGGGATGTTGTGGAGTAGCCAGCAGAGCACACTATGCCCTGTCCTGCTTCACCCCCTCCTGCCTGCCCAGCTGCCTCTGCTGCTTGAGAGACTGGTGGGCTCTGTGGCACTGCCCGGGAGCTTGGATGAGTCAGTGCTGCAGTGGGAGTTTGGTGGAAGCACCACCAGGGGTTGTGGCCTCCCAGATGGCCTCTGAAAATCACATGTGAGGTGCACAATAAACATCAAGAGCTGAAAGGACACGTTGTGGGCAAAGCAAAGGCTGGTGGTGGGACAGGAAAAGCTGAGGTGCAGGTGCAGTCACCCTGCAGTAATCATTGGAGCAAAGTGCTCTGGTCCCTCTGAGACCATGGCACCACACTCCAGCAGCACTGGCTGCAAAGTGGCTGCAGGCAGGGACAGGTCTGAGTCAGGGGCAGAGCTGTTGCCCTGTGCTGTTTCTTCAGCCTAGCCAGTCACTGTCCCTGACCCCGCAGCAGCAAGGCCTTTCTTGCCTGCCTGGATGGGGCTGAGCTGGGCCCTGAAGCCTCTTGGGTGTCCACTCTCCCCTGCAGAGGGGGAGCATGCATGCCCAGAGACCCTCTGTGAGGTGCACACCTTGCTTTTGGGGCACATCACCCTGCCAGTCCCAGACTCTATCCAGGGATCCGTAACCAGCCAGCAAGGGAACGGTACTGCCTCAAATCTCACACATCCAGAGGGGCACGTGGGAAGATTAAGAAGCTACTTTTACTTAATTTTTCCCTACTTGGCAAACGCCAAGTCATGACTAAGGCAAACCAGCGGCTCCTGGTGGCTGTCCAGTTGCGATTCAGTGGCAGCTGAATTTCTCAGAAGGGGAATCTTGGTCTGAGTTCTGCCAGATAGCTGGTTTCTTACAGCAGAGCAGCAGCATTTCAGCTTCGACCAGAAGTGCCTCCTCCTTTATGAGGACTGGAAACCGTCCCCGAGCCTTGCCACAGGAGGCAGTCCCTGTTCCAGGGAGACAGGGAGCTGGGGAGGAAACTTTGTGGGCTGGGAGCATCACCTGAACTGGTGTCACATTTGTCCTGTGTAGCCACCAGGACAGCTAAAAGCAAAGTGGCTGCAGGGAGAAGGTGGGCTGAGCCGAGTCCAGCATTCCTGGGAGCTTGGTGGGCAGTGGAGGGGAAGAAGCGCAGTGAGAAACCGCAGCTCTGGCCGAGGCTCCTGCCCCGGGGCGTGTGGGGGAAGGGGCAGGGCTGGAGGGTCTGGCCGGAGGAGTGAGGACTCGGGGCTGGCCCCTCACAGCAGCTGCACCAATTAATTGCCAAGCCTGGGGCTGCTCTCCTGCCCTGCTTGGGCACCTGGTCCATGGCAGCAGAGGCTCCTTGCATGTTTTCATTGTGTGGCCATGAGCGCAGCGGTGCCCACAGGGCAGGGCCACCCCAGTGCTGCTCACACCTCTGGGGTGACTGGGCCTCTAGCACCTGGGAAACCTCAACTTTGCCACCGTGGCTGGTCGAAACTCTTGGACCTCCAGGTGGGCCTGAGTCTGGAGTCAGGTTTCAAGCTCACCTTGGTTTGTCTTGGGAGGTTCTCTGGGCTGGTATACGAAGCTGTGATGGTGTTTCAGGATTGGGCAGGCTGTGAGGGATTGAGTCACCTCCAGGCACAGCCTGACCTGTGGCTGTGTCTGAGCAGACCCCATAAGTGGCTCTACTGCCCTGCAGGACAGGCAGGCTCCATCAGCCTCCTGCTGATCGAGAGCCACAGAGGCATAGGAGTGGTTACAGAGATTTATTTGATTAAAAAAAAACCCTAACCAAACCTTCTGCATGTTTGCATGTCCCTATTCTTACTCAACTGGAAATGAAGGTGCATCCTCCCAGCTACCTGGCGTGGAGTGCTGCAGGGCTCAAGTCCTAAAGCTGGCACAGCCATGAACCAGGGAGCCATGGGGGCTTTTTTTGTGCCATTGCTGGAGGGATGGAGGATACTCTGGCCATGGCAAAGGTGAGTCTGGCTGAGGAACCACAGGAATGGGGAAGGCCCTGTGTCTGGCTGCTGAAGTGCAACCTCGGAAGCTGCCTGCTCCCATCAGCTGCGTGTTGCTAAGCCCCTACCCAAAGCCCCTGTGCTGAGGCTGGTGGAAGTCCAGGACAAGAAGGAGTCCTCAGAAAGGTCAGTGGGGTTTATGCATCAACCAGAAAGCCAGCATGGCCTCTGGGTGATGGCCAGCACTCCTGGGAGGTGGGGCTGCTGCTCCAGGGACTGGCTGGAATGGTCAACTATAAGGACTGGCTTAAGTAATGCTCTCCACCCACTTACAGAATCATAGAATGCTGAAGGTTGGAAGGGACGTTAAAGATCAACAGGTTCCAACATCCCCACTATGAGCAGGGACACCTCACACTAGACCAGGCTGCACAAGCCTCATCCAACCTGCCCTTGAACACCTCCAGGGAGGGGGCAGCCACAGCTTCCTTGGGCAACCTGTTCCAGTGCCTTCCTACCCTCATGGTGAAGAATTTCTTCCTGATGTCTAACCTAAATCTCCCCTCTTTCAGTTTAAAATCATTACCCCTTGTCCTAGCACTGCCCTCTCTGATGAAAAGCCCCTCCCCAGCTTTCCTGTAGCCCCTTCAGGCACTGGAAGGTGCTCTAAGGTCTCCCCGGAGCCTTCTCTTCTCCAGGCTGAACACCCCAACTCCCTCAGCCTGTCTCCAGAGCAGAGCTGCTCCAGCCCTTGGATCATCTTTGTGGTCCTTCTCTGGCCCCTCTCCAACAGGTCCATGTCTCTCCTGTGCTGAGGGCTTCAGAGCTGCTCACAGCATTGCAGGTGGGGTCTCAGCAGAGTAGAAGGGCAGAATCCCCTCCCCTGGCCCTGCTGGCCACACTTCTTTTGACGCAGCCTAGGACACAATTGCCCCTCTGGGCTCCAGCACTCACTGGTGGCTCATGTCCGGCTTCTCATCTCCCCCTAACCCCAAGTCCTTCTCAGGGCTGCTCTCCAGCCATTCTCCCCCCAGCCTGGATTTGTGCCTGGGGTTGCACCAACCCAGGGGCAGGACCCTGCACTTGGCCTTGTTGAACTTCATGAGGCTGGCACTGGCCCACCTCTCCAGCCTGTCAAGGTCCCTCTGGATGGCATCCCTTCCCTCTAGGGTGTCAGCTACTCCACACAGCTTGGGATCAACAGCAGACTTGCTGAGGAGACACTCAATCCCACTCAACAAAGATGTTGAAGAGCCCTGGTCCCAATACTGACCTCTGAGGAACTACACTTGTCACTTGCCTCCACTGGGACATTGAGCCATTGACTACAACGCTCTGGGTGGGGCCATCCAGCCAATTACTGATCCACTGAGGGGTCCACCTGTCAAATCCATGTCTTGTCAGTTTGGAGACCAGGATGTCATGTGGGACAGTGTCAAATGCCTTGCACAGAGCCAGGTAGAAGATGTCAGTTGCTCTGCCATTATCCGCCATCTCTGTAGCCTGTCATAGGAGGCCACCCAACTGGTCAGGCATGACTTGCCCTTATTGAAGCCATGTTGGCTGTCACTAATCAAATCCTTGTTTTCCATGTGCCTTTGCACATACTCCAAGAGGATCTGTTCCATGATCTTGCTGGGCACAGAGGTGAGACTGACTGGTCTGTAGTTCCCTGGGTCTTCCTTCTTCCCCTTTGTAAAAATAGGGGCTATGGGACTTTTTTTCCAATTGGCAGGAACCTCTCCAGACAGCCATGACCTCTCAGATATGATGGACAGAGGCTCAGCAACTTCATCCACCACCTCCCTCAGGACCTGTGGATGGACCCCATCAGGTCCCACAGACTTGTGCATCTTCGGGTTCTTTAGATGGTCCCAAACCTGCTCTTCTCCTTCAGTGGGGTGTCCTTCATTCTCCCAGTCCCTGCTTTCAGCTGCTGTGGCCTTTGTGATGAGGCTGGATCACTTGCCAGAGAAGTCTGATGCAAAGAAGTCCTTGAGAACCTCAGCCTTCTCAATATCCTGCCTAACTAGGTCTCCTGTTTCCTTCAGGAGAAGAACTACTTTTTCCTTGGTTGTCTTTTTATCCCCAGCATACCTAGAGAAGGTATTTCTTATTGCTCTTTACATCCCTGGTGAGATTTAATTCCATCTGGGATTTGGCTCTCCTGACCTAACTGCTTGGACAACCTCTCTATAGTCCTCTCATGGTACCTGCCCGAGCTTCCACGCTCTCTATGCTTCCTTCTTATGTTTGAGCTTTTCTAGGAGCTGCTTGCTCATCCACACTGGCCTCCTGGAGTTTTTACCTGATTTCCTCTTAGTTGGGCTGCATTGCTCTTGGGCCTGGAGAAGGTGATTCTTAAATCACCTTAAATCACATAAATATCAGCCAGCTTTCAAAGGCCCCTCCAGGATGTGCCCAGGTGGCCAAGAAGACCAAGAGCATCCTGGCCTGCATCAGGAATAGTGTGACCAGCAGGACCAGGGGGGTGATCCTGCCCCTCTACTCTGCCTTGGCGAGGCTGCACCTTGAGCACTGGGGGCAGGTTTGGGCACCACAGGATAGGAAGAACATGGAGGTGCTGGAGAGGGTGCAGAGAAGGGCAACAAGGCTGATGAGGGGTCTGGAGAACAGCTCTATGAGGAGAGGCTGAGGGAGCTGGGGCTGTTCAGCCTGGAGAAGAGGAGGCTGAGGGGAGACCTCATTGCTGGCTATAACTACCTGAGACGAGGTTGTAGTGAGGTGGGTGTTGGGCTCTTCTCCCTGGTGACCAGTGATGGGACAAGAGGAAATGGGGTGAAGCTGTGCCAGGGGAGGTTCAGATTGGATATTAGGAAAAATTTCTTCACAAAAAGAGTGGTGAGGCCTTGGAACAAGCTGCTCAGGGTGGTGGTGGAGGCACCATCCCTGGAGATGTTCAAAAAACAGGTGGACGTGGTGCTGAGGGAGATGGTTTAGTGGGATGGTTGGACCTTATTATCTTGAAGGTCTTTTCCAATCTTGATGATTCTGTGATGTTATCCCAGGACACTCTCTTGAGGAGATCCCTGAAGAGGCTATCTCCCCACCTGAAGTCAAGGGCAGTAAGCTTACTGTGAGCCCTCCTGGCTGCCCTAAAGCTCTTGAACTCCACCATTTAATGGTCGCTACAACCAAGGCTGCCCTTGAGCCTAGCATCCCTCACCAGCCCCTCCTTCTTGGTGAGGACAAGGTCCAGCACAGCACCTCTCCTTGTTGGTACCTCAATTACACTTTGTGGACTTGAGAATAAATCACGTTGTTGTCTGGATTTAATGGTCCAGTCCAGCTCAGGCCTAGTGACAGAAAGATGCCCCAAGTCTGAAAATCCAGATCCCGAGCCTGCTTTGGGGTCCATCCCTGAGTAGCACTGGGAAACCCTTAACCCATCCTCCTGCAGGGCCAGCAGTCCTCTTCTGTCCCCCTTTATGCAGCTTGAAACAAGGGGAGGGCAGAAATGGATAGCTTCCCTTCAGGGACAGGCAGTGTAGGGTACTGGAGAAGGACAACAGCTGTGAGCACTTGCTGCATCCCCGGTGTTCAGGCTATGGAGGCTCCAACAGGAGGGAGGAGCTGGGTCCTGCAGACGAGGTTCTCCCTGGCTCTGCCATTAGATTGTGCTGGACTTGCTGCGCCGGAGCAGGCAGACGGCAGTCACCAGAGATGTCAGGGTGGTGATCACAAAGAGCAGGATGAGGATGACCCAGTAGTTGTACATCATGCTTTTGTGGGAAGAGGGCTTCTCTGCTGGGATCATGTTGGTGAGGTTCAGCATGTAGCCCAGGGCCCAGCCAATGGAGGTTTCTGCTGCCTGTGGAAACAGCATGGCATGAGCACCACCCTGGTCAACCCAGCTCCACCAGCCTCAAAAGACCTTCCAGGTATGACCTCAGTGTCAGCCCAAGGGAGTGAGGGAGTCCACGCCACCCTGAGTCCTTGCTTACCCACGGGTCAAGCCAGCCCAGACATGAAGCAGTGACCATACTGTGTGGAGCTGGGCTCATCTGATGGGAGCAAGATCTTGTTGGCTTAGGCCAGTCCTGATCTTACTGCCCATCTCATGGCTCATGCAGGTGAGGGCAAAGTTGGGACCCTGCCCTGAGATAACTTCCCAACAAGCCTGAGCAAAAAGTTGCTTCAGATGGCTGCTGTCTTGAGGGCCAAGGAAGGACTGGAGGACCTGACTCCATGACCACAGCTTAGCTCCTTTTTTTTCCCATCTCCCAGAAGATCTACCCAAAAACTGGGAGTCCCATCCTGCCCCTGTTCCCTGAAATCTTCTTCTGCAGGTCTTTTGGCCTAAATCCAAGCAGATACCTTGGCATGAGCATGTGTTCTGCTGTTACCCACCTTCTTCTGGAAGGCAATGTTGGGGAAGGAATGGTTGTTGAAGTTGTAGCCTTTGGTGGTGAGCAAATAAACAAACGTGCTGACAGCACAGTAATCCGGCAGCCTCTTCTCCAGCATGGGGGCTTTCTGGAGCAGCTGGATGGGAGGCATGGAGGGAGAGAAAAGAGGTCAAGCCAACAGAGTCCAGGCTTTTTTTTCTGTGGCCTGAAGCTCTGTCTGGCCGCATGTGGCTGGCCAAAGTGCTGCCCATACCCACCTGAGTCTCTCCTGGTGCCATGTAGGAGCTGTCACCCACCCTCCCCCTGCTCCATGGGTGCCAGGACATCCTTCCCCCTGGAAGGGCTGCTCTTAGAACCCAGGTGATGATGCCCATGAGGAGCAGCCCCTCTCCTCCCCACTGTGCCAAATAAGCCCACCTCGCTCCAGCTGGTAGCACAGATGGTCTCAGCAGCATCCCTCAGGTCGCTGGGCAAGTGTATGGGTCTCCCCATAACTGTCTGGATGAAGTCAACCGTGTAGAAGAAGGCAGAGAAGGCCTGATGGAGGAAAGGAGGCAGCTGTGGGACAGGCTGGCAGCAAATCCTCTCAAGGTGAACAGCTGTGGTGGGCACAAGTGACCACCCTCACAGAGTTGGGGGTCTGGCTTTGCCAGGCATGATGCTGAGGCCTGGGGACACCTGCCCACCCAGCAGCCAGGCCACCACCCTGCTCCATGGCAGGACTTACGATGAAATTTCCTGAAACCTCCGGCTGGAAAATGCCATCGAAGGAGCAGTGGGAGAAGGAGCAGGTGGTGAAGTCGAAGAGCTTGCTGACGTGCAGAGCGCAGAGGTTCCCATTCCCGGTACCAACCACAGTGATGGTGGTATTGAGGGCAAGGCTGGGCCTCTCCTTCTCTGTGCAGGGGCTGTTGTAGACACTGCTCAGCAATAGGCTCTTGTTGTAGCCCGTGGGCCAGCAGGAATAGGAGACAGTTGCTCGGTAGCTCTCAGCCTGCCAGGGAAGCAACACATGGGACATGTGAACCATGTCATAGCCTGGGCAGCCCCAACACCACCGCCTGCCTGCTTCCATTTCCCTTCCAGGGAGATGTGGAGGAGCTTGGGCAGTGGGACACAGAGCTGGCAGATGCCACAAGGGTCTTGAGAGCACTCAGGATGTCTTGGCTCTGACTGAGGCGTGCAACACCTTATGGAGAAGGTGGGAGGAAGCCCTGGGACCACGGAAGCGGGCTGGGGGCAAAACCCAGGAGTTGGATGGGAAGGTGTGCAGCCAGCCCTGAGAGGCTGTCGTAGAGCCAGGGCTGGGGGACACCAGTCAACAAACGCCAGGGTGAGGGGGCAGCAGCAGGGTGATGTAAGGCAGCATCCCTGCTGAGCACACACTGGTACCTGGAGGAGCCTTGAGAGCAGCCTCTTGAGGACCTGGTCCCTTCCATAACAGAGGAAGCTGTGGGTGTACACTTTGTACACCTGGCCATACAGCTTCAGCATCACCTCATTTCTGGGGTCTTCAATGGTGTCCTTGGTTTCAAAGGTGATCTGTGTGGAAGCACCACCAAAGTCCATGGCCCCCAGTGTCTTCTTCTGGGGCTGGATCCATTCCCCGAGCCACCCACGCTGAACAAGGAAGACAAGAGTGCACATAAGGACATGATGAGCTGTGGGACAGCCTGGCCCCTGCAGCTGTCCCTGACAGGCACTGCACTCCAATGCCCACCTTGATGAAGTTCTCCAGGAGGTAGTTTGCGGTGACCCAACCGAAGACCCCTTCGTCCTCCCCTGACAGGATCTTTGCCCCCCGGAAATCGAAGGGGTATGACTTCAGCGTGGCCGCCACGGCGCTGAGGACGGCGTCAGAAGCCTGCTGGTTGGTGATGCTGTGGGCAGAGTGGGAGGGCTGTGCTAGGGGACCCTAGTGGAGCCCCAGCTGCTCACACAGAGCACCTGGGTCCTTGCCCCCACCGGTGGGGATGTCCCCTGAAAACCCAGCTAATTCTTGTCTCTGCTGTAGAAGGAGGCGAGTGGCAGGGGTTGGAGATATGCTCCCTCCTCCTCCCTCCAGCTGTACCCCATGTCTGGGTGAGGGAGCACAACCCCCTTCTCTATGTGATTTTTGGGAGGGAATAATTCTCACTGCATCCTGTCAGGCTGGCAGTAGGCACAGGGGGACTTTCCTCCTGGCTGGCCAAAAAGCCTGGTTGGGTAATCCCCATGCTGGCCCCATGCCAGCCCCTTTTCTACTGCTGTGCCCTGGAGCGTTTCCTGCTCTGAAAGGCAGGAGCACCTCTCCAAGGGACAAAGAGACATGGAGCTAGGAAGCTGGGAGGGTTAGGAGCTTCTCCTGGCCAAGGGGAGATCTCGCAGCTGTGCTTCACCATCTCCACCCCTGCCATGGGTGGTGAGATGGCAGGGTGGCATGCAGGGCCCCCAGCCAGCATTTGAGGCCAGGCAGCTGGCACGGCTGGAGCAAACACTCACTTGAGCAGGCGCATGCCAGCCGTGGCACCCAGGTAGAGCGGGGTGCCCACCTGCTTCTCCTTGGGCACATCTCTCAGGGCCTGGTTCAGGCAGTGCTTCAAGCTTGCACCAGCAGCTGGTGGGTTGGAGCTGTAGCTGGAGATGCCAGGACCTGTGAAGAGGAAAGAGCATTGCTCCCTGCAGGCGGTGGGCAGAGGCTCGGTGGGAGGATGCGGGATTGCAAGATGCTGAGTGGGCAGCTGCGTCCCTCCCAGTCTGGTCAAAAGGCAGGTGCTGCAGTTTTCTGTGGGCCTGAAGCCACCCAGAGTCCAACCACATCTCCCTGCTCACACTGTGTTCCCCCATCAGCTGGCAGCCAGGGAAAGGACACTTAAATGGGGAGTGGGAAACCATCCCTTGCTCATCACTGGGCTAGGCAGGGAGCTGAAGTGCATGCCAGGAAAAAAGAAACCACAGGCAGGAAGGTCTGCAAGCCTCAGGGGAGATCGGGGAGGTTTTGGGAACAGAGCATGACAGACACTGCGACCACCCCCAGTCCCATGGACTGGGACAGCCCTTACCCTCCACATCACACATGCTGTGCTCGCTGACCACCCCGGTGTCATTCTCCTTGTCTGCCGGCCACTTGTAGATGAACATGGCTGTGTGGGAGGACCCGGCGTCCAGCACGATGCCATACTGCAGGGGGGAAACAGGGGGTTAAGCCAGGGGCAGGAGACCCCCAGGCTGCCCCAGGCCACCCCGAGGGAATGCACTGGGGCTCACCCACTCGGCTTGCCCTGCCCAGAAGCTTCAGAAGCATCATCTGGCAGAGGGGAGCAGCTCAGCATGGGCATGCTCTTGCCCACATCTGCTTGCCCAGAATGGGGCTGGGAGTGGGCACGCTCCCAGCTGGGGGTACTGGCCACCCCAGGACACCGTGTGGCACAGCACGGGGATTCCAGCTGTTTGGGCACGGTGACCCCCTTGTCTCCTGGAGCAGATAGCAGGAGGCTGCCCCCCCTTGCCCTGCTTGCTCCCACCTCCCCAGTCTATCACACCTGTGCTCAGCTGTGCCAGGGGGCCCTGTGGCCAATGTGGGGGTACACCTGTGAGCGGCCCCTCAGGGATGCCTTGCCAAAGAAGGGCAGCCAGGCATCTTGTCCCTCCTGCCCTTGTATGGCTCGGCCATTCTCCAGCTATAAATATCCTCACTCCCTCCTGCCAAACAAGGTTACCCAGTTCCCAAGGAGGGGCTGCCCTTGCTGCCTTTAGCCCCCTGGCCAGATCCCTCTGCCTCAGCCCCACTGCCCATGGGCTCAGGGCTGCCTGTGCTGGGCACCCCCATGCCGCTGGAGCTGCTTTGCTGGGGCTGGGGTGGGGCCAGGTTGAGGGGGAAGCAGCTGAACATCTCTGGGGTGAAACCTCTCAAGGCTTAAAACTGGATGGTACAAAGACTTTGCTTGCTGCCTGCCCTGCCCGCACCTGGCAGAGCCTCTCCCTGCCCAGCACTAGGAGCCACCCCAGCCTTGCCTGCTGGGTGCCCTGATCCCATCCCTATCCCCATCCCTGTCCCAGAGAGCAGGCTCCAGCCCAGGTAGCTGCAGAAATAACGTGTCAGAGCACAGGCACGGACACCCAGGGATCCCCACTTAGAGGCAACCCCCATTCTCATGGCTCCAAACCAACAGTACCCGCTACTCCCCCAGGGAACCATCTTCAGCAGGTGGACCCCCAGCCTACCAAGGGTTCTGTTAGCTCTCAGTGGCTCTGGGCCAAAAGCTCCAAGCCAGCAGGAAACCCCCCTCTGGGTGTAAAGTGGGGCTGGTGTGCCAGGGCACATGTGTGGGGGGCAGCTCCCAGCACTGCTGAATGCTGTGGAGAGGAGGAGGGGGGCTCTGACAGCAGCCCCCCCCACCTCTTCACGTCTTCAAGCTGCTGCTTTAAACCACAAAGCAGGGGAGCAGGACATCCAGTTTGGCCCATTGCTGGGCAGGGTGCTGGGGCTCTCAGTCCCTTCCTCTGCCCAGCATGCTCCAGGCAGTGCACCCCTGGCACTGAGCGCCCCCCTGCCCCTCCCTTGCCTTGCACCCTCTGCCTTTCCTGCCTGCCCAGGACCCCACAGGCACCCCCTACACCCCCAGATAGGCCATTATCCACCAGGCACAAGCATGAGCAATAAAGGTTGATGAGTCTGTCCCAGTAAAGCCACTTGTCACAGGGGATGCCTGCTGGCAAGTTACCACCAGCTCCCACCCCATGGTCCTCTTGGCATGTCCTCCTCACTGTCCCAGTCCTCACAAGCAGGTGCTGGCATCCCCATGGGGGTCTCCAGGGAGGGTCCAACCCCAGCAGATCCCCTGCCCACCTCTGCCACACGTGTGCCTAGGTGCCCTGTGGCCACTGTGCAGATGTCTGCACTGTACTCACGGTACCACACCACCTCCTTGCCACCCCACATTTCACCCAGAGTGACACTAGCATTAGCAGGGTGACAACCTGTCCCCAAAGGGGACTCACACATAGTGGTGGAGCACAGCTGGGTCCCTGGGAGCATTTCCAGCCCCAGGATGACACAGGGGGGGAACTGTAGCTGGAGCAGGGGGACAAAGCTGGAGATGGGGATACCTGCAGGGTGGCTGGGGCTAAGAAATGCTGGAGCAGGAGGCAGTGAGGAAGACCTGCAGCACTGGGGACACCTGGTGCCACAGCCATAGAATGGGGGTACTCTGAGAAGAACAGCATTAGGGACACCATACCCACCCCACAACAGAAAGGGACATGGCCATGTGAGCTTGGACATGCAGCTGGATACAGATTGGGCATGGGAATCCCACATGCCTGGTCAGCCAGGTTCAAGGGATTCCCTCCTGCCTTCACCAGGGCTGGCTCAGCTGTCCTCTGCTTCCAGCCCCACAGAGAGCTGGCACTGCTCTTCTGCTGCCCATGCAATGGGGGGTTGGCAGTGGGAGGCAGCACTGACCCTCTCCCAGGGCAGTGTCATGTGTGGGGTGACAACAGCACTGCTGGGGCAGGCTGCAGAACCAGATGTCTCACATGGGTGCACCCCAGTGCTCTTTGCTGCCACCACCTGCAGGTCAGGGTGGGGGGTCTCTCCCCAGGGTCCTGGTGTCTGGACAGGCAGAGCCCATCACAGCCTGGTGCAGCGTGGCCAAGGTGCCTATGGCCCAGGACTCACGGGTGAGGGCTGGCCCATGGCACCCTCTACCTGGCCCCAGCAGCAAAGGCAGCAGTGCCCAGGCCCAGCCAAGGTGAGAACGTGTGGCAACACGACCTGGCACAGTGTGGTGGGTGCTGTCAGTCTGGGGAGTGCCCGGCACTCCGCCAGCACCCACACCATGGCTCGCTCCTGGCTGCTCCCACACCAGGGGAGCCTCTGCAGCCTGGCACCAGTCCCCCGCTCCCAGGGTGCAGGGTTTTGTACCCTGTCCTGTCCCCACAGAGGAGCTGTCCTCCCTGGCAGCAGTGGTGAAAGTGAGCACAGGCATGTGTGCAGCAAGGGGCTGGGGCTGACCTGGACAGCCAAGAGGATCTCCAGGGATGAGGGAGAGGTCCCATCCTCTCCCCAGACTTGGGGATACACACACACCTCCAGCATCCACACAGGGATCAGGGATGGGGTCACTCACAGTGGGGCTGTCCAAGCTCCTGCCTCAGCTGCTGTCCCAGATCCTGTGCCTGGGCAGCAGAGCCACACAAAGGGCAAAGAAGGGTTGTCTGCAGAGCCCCTGCAGATGAGAAGCCCAGGGAGGGAGAAACCAGGCTGAAGGCCCATCTCATTAGTGATTTGCAGCGTAAGCACTGGCCCGCAGCTCTGCCAGCTGAGGCGTCTGGCATCTGCCAAGGATTGGGCTGAAAACAAGGGCTGGAGGGACACAAGGATGCCCTGACACGCTCCCATGCTGGCGCCTGCCTCCTGTCATCCCTCTCATCCTCCCTGACACGCTCAGCTGCCAACACCCCCTGGGCTTGCCAGGGCCTCACATGCATGTTCTTGGCCCTGGTAAGACTGTCTGTGGGACAGTCCTCAACTCCAGCATCTCCTGGTGGCACAGGGATGATAGATTTTTCTAACAACAGGACTCCCTGACCAGACCCTTGTGATGCCACAGGGCTGGGGGATGGTGTGGCCCCACACTGGGACAGTGTCCCTGTGCCACCTCTAGCCGTGCTGCCTCCTGGGTCACCCATGGCCCTGTGGGCTCTGTCACACTGCAGCGTTTCTCAGTCCAGCCCAAACCAGGGCTGCTCAGTCCTGAAGCCCCTGCAGAAGGGATGCAGAGGGCAGGGATGTCCCCAGAGGCCACGGGGCAGTGAAGACACGAGTAGGGCTCAGGCGTCTTGGTGAGTGCATGGCTCTGCCTAGAAATATTCCACACACTGGGGGAGGAGGCAGGGGACACACTGAAAACGGCCCAACTCACTGCAGTCCAGCACCATGCCCCACAGGTGTGCCTGGGCCTCCAGCCCCTGCCCCACAGGTTCTCTGGGTGGCCCCATGGGGCAGTGGGGGCTCAGTCCAGCCCCACAACATCTGATCTTCCTCGAGGGCATCAAGACCCATGGGCCCTCAGGTCTGTGGTGGGCTATGATAGGTTTCCTTCCCACCATGGGAGCTGCAGCTCTGCTGGGATGGTTGGCAGGGGAAGAGCCCTGCAGAGTTTGTAGCAGCCAGGGAAGAGATTTAACAAAAGAAGGAAAAATGGTTGTCAAAAGAAGGCAACAGCTCCAGTGAACAGCACTGGTGCTGAAAGGCCTGTTACGGACCAGCGAGGGAAGGGGAACACCATGCTCCCAGATCAGTCCCTCTAGCAATAGGATAACTAATTTGGAGTATTTTTAGGGCAATATTCCAAGCAAAGGAGCTGGAAAAGGAAGACATGGAGCCATAACTCAGCAGTGAACAGTGCTATCAGCCAGCAGCTGTGCCAATGTGGACCGAGCCAGCAAGGACCATGACTTGCCCCCGTAAGTGAGAGCACATGCCTGGGGTCCATTGCAGCAGGACCAACCTCTGCCTCATGTCTGCACATTCTGGGCTGAGTTAGATGATGCCAAAGCTTTGCATCCTCAAAACAAGGCCCTGAGACTTGTGCAAAAGCAAACAGCTCAGTGCCTACCTGGCACAGCCATGACACTGGTGATGAGCTCTGGTGGGCAGTGCCTCTCTACACACTCCATGTGGGCTTGGCACATCCAAGAAGGGTGCAAGACCCCAAGTCCACGGGCCAGGCCAAGCGGGGCCAAGACCACAGGAGTGTTCAGAGATTCTCAGTCCCAAACTGCAGGGCTACCTTCAGACTGTAAGGTGCTACCCTTCAGAGAGAAAGTACAAAAAAGCTCAAAAATTAAATTTCTGGGAATGCACCTGACTTAAAAGCAAAGATCCATCTTGGAACCAGGAGCAGAAAAGGCTTCCCAGGCTGTGCCAAGCGCTGCAGTTGGGGCTCAGCACTAATCTGTCTCATTCCCTCATGTCCAAAGAGACAAAATCTGTTTTAAAACCAACCATGGGCACTGCTCAATATGCCTCAGCATGTGGCAATGAGTGGCAAAGAAAGGTGTCAGGGGGAAAGAGTTAATCATTGCTAGTTACACTAGCGGCATCAAGGATAATTTTGGCTAAGCCAGCTCATTTTCTCAACCTCATCTTCATTGCATTTGACAAACACAGAGTGAAAGGAACACATCTGGCACTCAGGCCAGCTCAGAAAGTTTACAAGTAAATTGCTTGGGATGAGAAAATGGGGGGTTTGGATGAGCTATTTTCCACGACAAGAGCCTTCACTCCATGGAATAGCCCTGTCTGTCACAAAAAAACCAAACCAAACCAACAGCAAAAACAAACAAACAACAAAACAACAATAAAACCCAACAATTTTTTTTTAAAACAAAAGACTTGAACTGCAAAAGAGTCAACTGGGGGATTTAGCCAACAAGAAATTGGTTGGGGACTTCTTTCAGCATCTAAATTTACACCAAAAAAAAGGATGAAAAAATGTAGCTTGTTCTCACGGGGAGGTGCATTTCTGGTCCAGCAGCGCTGGCTCCAGCGCGGGCGGTGCTGGGGGTGCCCGGGGTGCCCCGGCCCCAGCACAGCGGTGGTGACACACCCGGACACACCGCCGTTATTTTGTAGGGAGCCCAGTGGATTCATCTCTCAAAACACAAGTCTGTGGTGCCGGGCGGGGGGTACCCGCGGCAGGGGCTCGCTGCTGGCCTGGGGCCGGAGGGAGCTGCTCCCGCCCTGCTGCTCGGGGACCCCCAGCCCTGCTGCCATCCCGCGGCTCCAGGGATGTGCTGGGGGCCGGAGCCGCTGCCGCCCGGACATCCTGCAGATCGGGGTCCCCACTGCGGCTCCCCCAGCCCTGGTAGCCCAGGACCTCCTGTGCCTGCCGTCCGCGTCCCCTCCCTGCCCGGCGTCCCCGGTGCCGGCCCCGCTCACCTTGAAGCCCGGCGGGCCCCGCGTGTCCCCGGAGCCGAGGCAGAGCAGGAGGATGCCCAGGAGGCAGCCGAGGGCGAGGAGCAGGAGGACGGCGGCGATCCGGCGGGCCATGGCGGGGGCCGAGCGGGGCAGGTGAGCGGCTCCGCGGCGGCTGCAGCTGCTGCCGCTGCTCCTCCTGCCCCGCCGCCTCCTCCTCCTCCTCGCCCGCCTCTCCCGGCTGAGTCACCGCCGCCCCGGCCCACCCGGGAGGGAAATCGGGCTCTGCCGCGCTGCGCGGGTGGGGTCGGGCTGCCCCTGTCCCGGGCTGAGCTCCGTTCTGCCCCCGCCCCCGGTATCACGCCTGCCCCGGGATCAGCCCCATCGACCCACTTCCCCGCCCCCCGCCGAATGGTCCTTGACCCAGGACTCAGCCCCATCCCGCCCCCCCCGGGCATCACCCTTGCCCCGCGATCAGCCTCCTCCTGCTCCCCGCCCTCGGGCATCACCATTTCTTCGGGCTCAGCCCCACCCTGTCCCTTTTCCCCGGCCAAATCCTTTGGATTAGTCCCATCTTCTCCCCCTCACCAGGCATTGTCCTTGACGCAGGGCTCAGCCCCATCCTGCCCCGTCCCCCTCGCCTCAGGCATTGCCTGTGTCCTGGGACTCAGCCCAAAGGTGCGTTTGGTGGAGGTGAGAACACCCTGAGCAACAAAAAAGCTCCAAAAAAGTGTCTCACGTATTACAATTAACAGCTACGAGTATGTTACTGCTTTTAATCATTACAAGGAGTTTGTGACAGCCCTGAGGAGCCCAGATGTATACTGAGATTGTTTTTAATACGGTCACAAGTGAATAATGTAATGCTTTAACACATGGAGCAGGGAGCCAAGGAAGGCTGGGCCCCTGGCTCTGAGGACATTTGGATCTTGCTTACACAGTGGGATAAAACAGTGAACAAAATAATAAACAAGGAGATATCACCAAGGAGAGGAGGCTGAGGGAAGACAGGCCTTCCAGCCCAGCTGGGTTGCAGGCTGGGAGTCACACTTCAAGTTCCTTGCAACCTGTCTCACTCCTCAGTTCTTCTCATATCAAAACACTTTTGCAGCAGTTCCTCAGCACACTGCATGGGGTTTCTGCAGAGCTTCCTGCCATCGCTGGGGCCTCTGGGGGCCGAGGCCCAGCCTGTGCTAAGGGCATGTGGTCTGGGGACCTCAGTCCCCACGTGCTGCTGTGGCTTTGCCGCTGGAGCTCTGGTGTCATCCCCTGGAGCTGTGACCAACAGCAGAGCCTGGGGAAGAAAATGTCTAAATAAGGGCAGAGTAAGTGACCCTCACCCAGCCAGTGCCCATCACCGCAGCACAGGGCTTCTCCCCAGCACTGCTGGTTTTGACCTGGGAGTGTTTGCAGGCATGTCCACCCCCTCACTTCAATTAATTCAATTTAACCTCCAGAAAACTTGTGTCAATCAACTCCAATACATTAATATCCTGATTTATGTGAAAAAAATGCTCCTGTTTCTTGCTGCTGCTAAAACAGTAGGAAATCATTGGTTTGTCTCTGTGAGCTTAGCAGAGCATAATTTCTGTTGCCCTCCTGCATTGCTGCTGGCTTTAAGGTTCGTCTGAAGTTTCCACAGGGAAATAGCTGCCTATTCCTGACTTTCTTTACATCTTTCTCACCTGTTCTCGTTCTGTGGTGCACACCTGCAACCCTCCCAGGGGCAACCACAGCAGGGATTAACACAGAAAGCTCTTCTCTGGATTGCATTTAATCTCTTTCTCAATAGCTGCCAAGTCTCCTGTTTCTCTTCATGACTGGACAAACAGTGAGAAGAGGTCTTCAGAGCCTGAAAAGGCACCAAAAATCTATTTTCTGGATGGCAATGAGCAGAAACAGGGCTGGGGGATCCCTGTGGGTGCAAGGAGAATTCAAGGGATGGTCCCTTGCTCCTCATCTTTATTTAGCTTTTGAGTACTTAGCAGTGAGTCCCTTTCTGCAGGAGATTACTTGTATGGTGAAACTCTTACTGGGATTTGAGTGGAGATGTGTCTTCCATACCTTGTTCTGGTGCAGACTCGACTGACCTATTCCCAGGTTGCCCATACATGACCTGGACCAGGGGGTTTGTGTCCCTTCTCACTGCAGGAGGGACTGTTCCTGCTTCTCTGCATGGGGTCACATTTGGCACCCTCTGCCTGGCCCCACAGGGGAGGGGGGGTTGAGCCCAGGTTGGTGAGAGCCTGTGCCCAGCCCTGGCTGAGGCTGGGTGTCCCAGGAGACTCAGCCTCCAGTGCAAAGAGATCACCAAGTGCTGGGACATGCTGGAAAAGCTCCCAGTGCCTGAGGGGAATGACAGCCACCTGAAACCATGTGTAGCTAGAGGAATCTCTCTCTGAGGTGTCACTGAGAGGGACAGCATGCTGGGATGCTGCCCTGAGCTCTGCCTGGCCAGGGACAGGTGCTGGTGGCTTTGGCCCTAGCAAGGGGAGATATTTCTCACCATGCCTGGTTTAGAGGAGTCCCCAGCAGTGAGGGCAGTGGGGCAAGGCAGGGCAGGCTGTGCTCCTGCACTGTGCAGGCAGCCCCCGCCCCACACAGGGAGAACCCAGCCACATCCCTGGGGATGGAGCAGACACCAGCACTGAAGTGGCTGCATCAGGCGCTCAGCACCTGGCCAGAACCAGGAAATGAGCTCCAGGCACAAGCAAATTCAGTGGGAAAATGATTGCAAGGTGCAGGCAGGGATTTCTCTGAGATGGAAGATGGATCTCCTGATGCCATGGGAAGGAGAGAGCAGCTTTGTTTGTCTGAGGAAACCAGGGACGTAGATTTTGGGTGCCAGCACACAAGGTTGGCACAGATGTCACCTCTGTGGGACTCCAGGTTGTGAAGCAAAGGATCTGCCTGAACGAGCAAGTTCCATGTCCAAGCAACTGTGTGGGGAGCCAGCCCAGCACAGCCTGGTTGTCCTGCTGCCTTGTCACTTCTGCCACCCTGCCACCTCTGCTGTCCTGTCGCCTGCCTCCCTGTACCAGGACAACTTGTCCTCGCACTGCACAGCAAGGTGGTGTGGAGAGAGGTGTCTCAGGGGATTACCCTGCTCAGCAGCTCACTGTCATTTTAACTGCTCCCAAAGCAGCCAGCCATGGGCCCCAGCCTGTTGGGCTCAGGGGACGTGCAGCAGCTGGGAAACCTGCTGGAAGGACAGGTAAAAGGGGTGTGCTCTCTCCCTGAGCATCATCCTAGAATCCCAGACTGATTTGGTTTGGATGGACATTCAAGATCATCCAGTCCCACCCCTGTGCTATGGGCAGGAGCACCTCCCACTAGACCAGGTTGCTCCAGGCCCCCATCCAACCTTGTACACTTCCAGGGATGGGGCAGCCACAGCTTCTCTGGGCAACCTGGGCCAGTGTCTCACCCCTCTCACAGCAATGAATTTCTTCCTTATGTCCAATCCAAATCCACCATCTTTCAGTTCCAAACCCTGCTCCTTGTTTTGTCACTGGAGGCCCAGGCAAAATGTCTGTCCCCATCTTTATTATAGTTCCTGTTAAGTACTGAAAGGCCACAATAAGGTCTCCCTGGAGCCTTCTCTTCTCCAGGCTGAACACCCCAACTCTCCCAGCCTGTCTCCAGAGCAGAGCTGCTCCAGCCCTCCCATCGTCTCCATGGCCCCCTCGGGACTTGCTCCAACAGCTTCATGTTCTTCTTGTGTTGGGGACTCCAGAGCTGGACCCAGCCCTGCAGAGGGGTCTCACCAAACTGAAGCAGAGGAGCAGAATCCCACCCCTTGACCTGCTGGTCATGCTGCTGTTGATGCAGCCTGGGATAGGCTTTGCTGTCTGGGCTGCCAGCGCACATTCCCAACTCATGTGCAGCTTTTCATCCACCAGTGCTCCCAAGTCCTTCTCCCCAGGGCTGCTCTCCATCCCTTTATCCTGCCTGAGTGTCCTCAGGGACAGAGGAATGTGGTGAAATTTTAAGGGACTTGCTTTGATAGCAGGAGGCACAGAGACCCTCAGCATGACCAGACACTTATGGTAACCTCAAATAACTGTATCATCAGTCAGATGCAGGGCCAAGGTTTGCTGTGAGCCAGCAACAAGTTCCTCATGATTTCATGCCAATTTTCCAGGCTTACAGCTTGTTTGTGGGGTGTCACTTCTGTTATGGGGCCAAGGCAGAGAAGGACCAGGCGTGCCTCTGAGATGTGGCATGGCAAGCAGGCCCAGAGGAGTGGAGGGATTTCACAGGCAAAAGGGGTCCAGATCTGGAGTCCCAGCTCCAAACCATGCTGGTGTCTTTACTGAGCCAAGGCATCTACAGGCTCTTGGGGTGTATTTCCACATCCCTGCAGTTGCTGTGGGCATTGACTGCCTCGGTGGGGTTGGGGGACGAGGCTTTCCTTCCCTCACTAAGGAGAAGCCAGGGTTCCCAGGAAAGGCAGGTTCTGGTGGAGCTCCATTCCAGTTGGGCAACAAAACCTGTCCCCACTCCAGGGGACTTGTAGGAGAAATATTAACTGGGCACAAAGTAGCAGGAGATGAACAAAGATGAGAAGGTGGGGAGTGTGTTAGTGCGGGAGAGCTGCTTTCCTAGGCAAAGGAGAGAGGTTTTCCTAATCCACCTCTTCCAACAATAACATCTGACATGGGGCCAGGCCTTCCAGTAGTTAGTGGAGAAACTGGAGCATGTGAAGGTACTCTCTGGCTGGCTCTGAGAGATGGTGGGGTTTGCTGGTGGTGGTGCTTGGAGCTTCTCAATGTCTGTGTGAAAGATGGGTGAGCACATCTGGAAAACGCTGGTGGGCGGCACATCTGGGAGCGCTGGTGGGCGGCACAGCAGCTCCACATGTGGCTGGGAAATAACAGGAAGAACAGAATGAGCCTGGAGACTGCAACAGGCTTAGGTCCAAAGGGAGGGATCAGGGACAGGGTTTTCAGCTCCCATCTGCAAGCTCCCAGGCCAATGGAATGTGCAGGGGAGATGGGTCCAGAAACATTTGATAATCTTGAGATGAGGATGAGCCACCAGCAAGGGCCAACCATGAGCAACGAAAAAGCAGCCCCATGATGCATTCAAGAGCTGCTAGAGCAAAACACTGATGGGAGCCCCAAGGTGGTCCTGACCTGCTCCCAAGATGCACAGGAGGGCAGTGGGTGCTGTGGTTACTCTGCAGAATTACTCAGGGAAAATAGTAGGCAGTGAGAGGGACTGCCTGGAGGACAGCATGGTCCTTGTGGTGGGCAGCAGCACACTGGGGATGGTGGGGGCTGCAAAGGTGTCCCCAGAAGGGGCACAGCCCCTTTCTGCATGCTGTGGTCCACAGGAGGGGGATCTCCCAGCCTTGCTCTCAATCCTAGCCTCCACCCCAATCCCAGTCCTTCCTGGGAGCAGAGCTGAACCCACAGCCAGGTGGAGGAGCTGTGACCTGCTCCCAGCCCCCAAGGCCATGTGCAGCCTGGCCTAGCTCTGCAGCTCTCCCTGGATGGACCCAGATCTGGACAATCGGCTGAGAAACCATCTGTGTTTTCCAAAGGATGCAGCCAGCCTGGGCCAGCCACCCCACATGCCTAGAGCTGTCCTGGTCTTGGGGAACCTCCAGGCAGGCTGAGTCCTGCACCAGCCAAGGACTTGAGCAACTGAGCCCCACAATATCTCATTGCCTTGTACGGAGTCCCAAAATCGCAGAGTACTTGAAAACCTGTCCTGGTGGGACGACATATCCCTCAGCCCAGGAGAGGTGTGTCCAGCCAGAGCTGGAGCCATGCTTTTGTCCACAATGCACCCACCCATGGGTCAACCTGCCCAGTGTCACCAGGGCTGGCCAGGGAGCCAATGCCTGTGGGAACAGCTGGGGGTGCCCACCCTGGTCCCAGCACCAAGCAAACTCACTGCATGCAGGTGCAAGGTGTTTTTAGGGTTTTCTTGGAGTCTTTCGGCAACAAGGCTGCAAATCAAATGAGTGTTTCCACTGATAGAGGGTAAAAATAAGGGGATGCAACAAGCCAAAGGGTGACTGAGGATAGTTCCCCCCTGAGTCAGTGTCTTTGCATCTACACCCTTCGGGTATGAGCTCCCTTGAGGCACTCAAGGCTTGGCTTCAAGCCCAGAGCTTTTCCTCCTACAGGCACTGAAGTGCTCCAGGACTGGAAGGACCCCAGTGTATCCAAGTCTGTAATCCCCATCCTGGCAAAGACACTTGCCTGGAAGGAAGATCAAACCCAAGCACAAATCTCCATTCTTGCCTTACTTTCTAAAAACCTCTTTGTCTCTCTGGTTTCCCAGGGCAGCCTCTGCAATGGCAGGGCAAGGACCTGGTGTTCCCTGTTGCCTGGGCACAAAAGCAGCCAGGAAACAGGCAGTTTCTCTAGAAGAGCCCCACAGCATTCTCCCAGCTTCCTCTCCAGGAGACCTCAGTGAGGGGCAGAGAGCAGGGAGGTGTCTGCCCAGAAGGTGCACACACCTCACAGCACCAGCATTGCAGCCAGGAGCCGTTGACTACAAGGATCCCTTGCTAACGGTTCTGTGGTTGCACCACCATCCTGCTTTCTCCCACTTGTGCTACGAAGCTGTGAACACTGGGGCAGGACACAGGACCCACAGGCAGAGCACCCCTCCCTCACACTGTGGCCATGCTTGGGGCCAATGCAAGCACTGCAATCCACTTTCTCCAAACTCACGCCACTGTCTGACTTGAGTCAGTGTCGTTCCCCTCCCTCTCCCCCTCAGCCCCCCCCCCTCCCCCCCCCCCCATTTATCTACATTTAACCAGGCTGCATGAGGGATTTTGCCCTCCGAAGGTGCAAACAGGACCTGTCTCTCCATTCTTGGCTCTTGCATTGAGCTGCAAGGAGGATTCAAGTAACCCCAAAGGGACATAGTTTGTGTGAGTATCTCTCCATTAGAGAAACTCTCTGCTCTGAGGTTCCCTCAAGTCCTTAGAGGTGTTGTCAACAAAACAAAACGTTCTAGAACTTGAGCACTAGGAGGGTTCTGTGGATCCCCTGCCAGCTCAGGAGGTAGAAGCACCTCTCTCAGGGCATAAGCCACCTTCCCATGGCCATCCTACAGCTGTCCCCCAGTATGTCCCAGCCTGGCAAGGTGACGCTTCTCCAGCACCTTTCCTGAGCACTGGGAAGGGATATGGGAAGGGGCCAGGTCAGTCTGGTCCCACTTTGCACTGAGCAAGATAATTTTGCTTTCTGCTGATGTTTGCAGTCAGAGTTGAGGACCAACATTCTGTGGAGGGTTCCTGATTACGAGAGACATCATCAGACTCAGAGCAATGCCAGTGTGATGGCACAGGCAGGACAGACATCATTCCCCACCACTGTGGCAAGGAGGGCAGCTTCAGGGATGTGTTGGCTGCCTGCAAGGACGTGTTTGCAGGATGGCAGCAAAGGGACCCAGACCCACTGCAGCACAAGGCCAGGAGGGCACGTGCTGTCACCATCTGGTCAAGGCTCAGCCGGGTCAGCCCTTCCTCTCCCATGTCCTTTCCCAGCCCTTGCTGCCTGCCCCGTTCTTCTTCCTGCCTCAGCCCTTCCTGCTGCTGCCTAGGCCCTCCCAGATCCTGGACCTGAACCTGCTGGGATCTCTGCCAGCTGCTGATGGCTCCCACTTGGGGCAAACCCTGCTGGGAGTTTGCTTTCCTGGAGACACTCCTTCAGCACACACCTCCCAGCCATGCTCAGCTTCTGCTCTTGTCTCCTTCTGGCAAACCAAGCACCTCCAGGGCTGCTGGGGAACAGGGCTGGGCTCTGCAGAGCTGCTGTCAGATCACCTGGTACTGAGTCCAGGCAGCTGAACTGATCCATACCCAGGCCTGGAAATGAATCAGCTTTAATCAATTTACTAAATCAGGTTTTTCCCCTATATTTAACCCTCCTACTTCATCACCATTATCCACTTTGGGGCCTTTCCTATGGTTCCCCAGCTCTCTTTAGGGATTTTTTTCAGGTGACTTAAAACTCAAAACTGGGAGTCAGACAACCCCAAATCCTGAAATTTGAAAAAAGAGAGCTTGTGTGCTCCAGATATTTTCATACACTTATCAGTTTTTTAACATAACTGCAAAGCTGGAATTCTATTTGTCTTTCAGGGAGAAATGGGGCATGAGTTCATTGTGGGGTGCCAAGAGCTGCAATTGGAGAAAAACGTGCTGTGGAGCTCTGAAAAAGCCCCTGAGAGCCTCACTCATTTCCTCTTCCCTGTGACACTCCAAAGCAGGATAATTTATGAGCAGCTGGATGCTGCAGAGGAGACACAGGGATCTCTGGCTGCAGATGGACACCCTCAAACACCCCCCAGTGCTGCAGGGTAGCTGATCCTGCCCCAAAGCAGACATCTCTGTGGGTCTTCTTCAGGCCACTTGAAGAAAGGCAGCCAACTTGGTGAAAGCTCTGGAAGATGAGGAGGGAGTTGCTTCAGCAGGACTCAGGGCAGGGCCTGCTCCATGGCCCCCAGGACGCAGCATTGCACTTGGCTCGGGGAGCACCCTGGTCTCAGCAGGGCCTCAATGAGAGTCCAGCCTCCCTCTATCAGTACTGGGTGCCAAAAATTTGGAAGAATCACAATCCCATGACAGATCGTATGTGCTGCAGGTTAGAAGGGCGAGCAGGACCCACACCTGGGGTGGCAACAGTTAAACACACATCCCTGAGGCTGAAGTTGCAGAGGTGGTGGAGCCAGGAGAATCACAGAATCCCTGACTGGTTCAGGTTGGAATGGACCTTAAATATAATCTAGTTGCAAATCCCTGCCATGGGCAGGGACACCTCCCAGCAGCCCAGGTTGCTCCAAGCCCCATCCAACCTGCCCTTCAACACTGCCAGGGATGGGGCAGCCACAGCTTCCCTGGGCAGCCTGGGCCAGGCTCTCACCACCCACACAGGAAAGAATTTCTTCCTATATCCAGCCTAAATGGTGTCCTGGAATGATCCCTGAGGCCTTCAGGACCGCAAACATTTTGCTCTAAGCCACCACCCTACCCTTTTAATGTGTTTGTGCTTTGTAACTGGGACAAAAGGAGAAGAAAAGCATAGTCAGGTTCATTTGTGGGTGCTGGCAGTGTGACCTCCAGGTGCTTCTCTGTGCCTGCGGGGCTGGGTCTGTGCTGGGAAGGGCATGGGAAGGACACACATCCTGCCTTCAGGTTGGTTGACTCCTGCTTTCAGGTTTCAGCAGGTGATATGGCTGCAACTATTGAGTGCCATGTTTTCAGCTTCAGCTCAATTTTACTCTTTCATGGGGTGGAAGAGCAATCACAGCTTCATGGGCTGCTGATGGGAGCCACAGGGAGCCACTGCATTGCTGCAGGGAACATCATTCATTGCTGGAATTATTTTTTTTTCAGCTCCAAGTCCCTGGGAAGGGCTGAGGTTAAACTATCAAGGCAGAAAAATAGCATTTTGCATGAGTGAAATTTGGCAGAGACTGGGGGCACAGACAGATTGCCAGAGGTGTGTCCAGCAGCCAGTGGCTGCTCATCTCCTTTCCGAGGAGCAGCCGGCGAGGTCTGGCTCCCAAAACACATCCTACACCAGGGGCTGGTGGGTCCTCAGGAGAGTCAAAACCAGCCCAGGTGTGTGGGAAGCTGCTGCTGGGGCAGAAATGGTCCTGCCTGGCATGTGTCAACCAGATGGGAGCTGGGCAGAGGCCGGTGGGGATGAGCGCCTGCGTCCCACTCCCAGCGCATCCCCTCGCTGCTCCAGCCTGGTGCCCCTGCTGCCAGGGCAACATGGTGGCCTTGGGTCTGCACTGGATTTATGTGGCAAGGTTTCAGAAGTGGGGGGGTGACTTCTGTGAGAAGACACCAGGAGGTGCCACCCTGTTGGACCCAGCCAGCTCCAGCTAGCTCCAAGAGGGACCCAACACTGGCCAAAGCTGATCCTATCAGCAAAGATGGTGGTACCTCTGTGACATAGTAGTTAATAAAGGATAAAAGTGTTGCACAGCATCTGGGAGAGGAGAGAGATGTGAGAGAAACAGCAGATACTGCAGACACCCAGGTCAGTGGAGAAGGAGGAGGAGGAGGTGCACAGCTTTCCCTGCAGCCTGAGGTGAAGACCATAGCAAGGCAAGCTGTCCTCCTGCAGCCCATGGAGGTCCGTGGTGGAGTAGACATGCACATGCAGCCTGTGAAGGCCCATGGTGGAGCAGCTTTCCACCTGCAGCCCGTGGAGGACCCCCATCTCCACCTTCCTGTGGCAGGAGCCTGCTCAGCCTCTGAATTCTGGTTGGAGCTGCAGACTGAGGCAAGGAGTCTGCCTGGCTGCCACCGTGTCCTACCTGGCCATGGCCAGCACACACCTCTGAGCAAAGCAGCCTGGGAGAAGGTGGCAATGACCCCACTGCAAGGGCCCCACCATTACCTTCAGGGATGAGGCAGAGGACAGCAAGAATATGTGATATTTCCCTTGAGCCCTCTCCCACTCTCCATTTACTTTCACTTCAAGGGATTTCTGAGGCAGATGTGATATCCAGATTTATCTGTACTTACACCCTTCAATAGGCCCCTCTTGGATTTGTCAAGAAAACCTCCCTTTGGGCTCAGGCACCCTGCAGCAGCAGCACCTTCCCTCAGCCGGAAGCTCCTTCCACTCAGCATGGGGAGCTGCCTGCTGCTGGCTGGGCTGAGTCTGCTCCCACCTCCATCACTTCCTTTGGGTGCTTGAAGAGCTGGTGGCTCCATCCCTCTCCAACCTCTCCAGGACAGTCCTGAATTTCCAGACCTTCAGCTGTATCTTTTCTGGCTGGAAAGTCCCATCCTTCTCAGACAGGGAGATCCCAGTGGAGACCTTCAGGGACATTATGGCCCCCTCAATGCCTGCAGGGCTCATGTCCCCTGTGCCCCCACTGCTCCTGGTCTATCCCCAGGGACAGGACCAGCCTCTCATGGTCCTCACTGCTGCATTGGCTGCACCTGCAGCCAGCTCCCACCCCATGCCCTGCCTGGGACCAGCAGGACCTTCACTGTGGGACAGAGGTATCCTGTTATTCCACAGGGTAGCCCAGACCTCTTGGATTTTCCCTCCAGCAATTTATTTTCCATTGCATTTAAAAATAAAATCCCGGCAATAGAAGCTCCAGCTAATTTTATACCCAGCTGGTTTTTCCCAGGCTCCTGAGGGACGAGGTGCCTCTCCTTCCTCCTTGCCTTGCTGCGGAGCTGGGAACTGAGTGGGGAAAGTGGGGGCTCAGTGTGAGCAGGGACATGGAAAGACCACAGTCATGGTGTGAGCATGGACACAGCGTGCATGGCCTGAGAACAGCCTGGCAGTGCCATGAACACTGGCACAGCAGTATCTGTGCTGGTGCTCCCTGGACACCCACCCCCTGTCACTCAGTGGTGTTTGTTAGTGAGCCCAGGGGCTGTGCTGGAGCAGCCCAGCAGCCCTCGACATGCTGCAGTGGTGGGTTGGAGACCTGGGCTGGAGACAGAATGACAGAATTATCCTGGTTGGAAAAGACCTTGAATATCATCAAGTCCAACCATAGCCTAAATCCATCAACCATAAGCTAATCTACCCATTCAGTGATTAAGTCATGTCCCTGAGCACCACACCTGTATTTCTTTTAAACATTTCCAGGGATGGTGACTCCACCACCTCCCTGGGCAGCCTGTTCCAGATCTTCTCCTGCAGACCCACATCCCAAGCCTGCCACGAAAACACTCTGTGAGCTGGGAAAGCCCCCGATCCCACTAGAAGGCAGGAGGAGGAAAAGCACTTCAACACCTCAGGAAAATGGTAGAAATCCCTGGAAAAGTCATAGGGAGTTGAGATGGGCCACAGGGCAGCACCAGTGGGTGGGCTTTGTGCTCCCACTGTCCCCTCCCCAGGACAGTGCAGCCACAGTACGAGCCATGTGTCCCCCGGGACGACTAAGTAACCAGGGCATTTGGGTAGATAAGGGATGCTGCTGGGTGAGCTGTCCCCAGCCTCACAGCACACACAGCCCCAACTGCTTTTCCTTTCTTCTTAACCAAATAATTTTGCAATATTTGCATTTTCATAGCTCCTTTTGTTTCTTTGGAACAGGCTCCCACTTCCGTGGGTGGTGCTGAGCAATGGGGGTGCTGAAGGCTGAGGGCCCTGGAGAGGAATAAACATTCTCTTCTCCAAGTATTGTTTAGAAAACATGCTTTTTGGGGTTTTTTTTAGGGGTTTTGGTGTTTTTTGTTGTTGTTTTTTTATGTTCGTTGGATTGTTTGTTTGTGGGTTTTTTGTTTTGTTTTGTTTTATTTTGTTTGTTTCTTTCCCCCCCCTAATTTCAGGATTTTAGAAGGTCCAGGGAGATTTATGGCTTTCCAGGAGTTGGCAGAGGTGCAGCAGCCCCCTCATCAGAGGAAAATGTGAAAAATGGCTGAGCTAGAAAAACCTGCTCAGGATTTTGGACAGAAAAGCAAAATGAGAGCTGACACGTCCAAATATCCTGGGTGGTGCAGAGCACAGGGAGGATGCAGCTGCCCCTACAGACCCCACCAAGAGCTCCACCAGAACCAGCTGAGCGCCTCTGGCCCTGGGTGCAGGGACACCAGGGGTGCCACCGGGGTGTTGGGCTCCTCCATCCCAGTGGGACAAGCTGGTTGGTTTGACCAGCACCATGTGGTAGTTGTTAATTTTCAATAGGGATGGAGAAGCCATTGTAGTTTGAGAGCTGCTCAGTGCCTTTGTAGCACCACAAAACCCTGCACAAGGCTCAGAGGCTGGGGAGGACGTTCCCGCCGGCAGAGCTGCCCTGCCCTGCCCCGCTCAGGCCCCCGGAGTGTCCCATCACCCCCAGCTCCACATGGAACCACGGAATTGTCTGGGTTGGAAGGGACCCCCAAAAATCACCTAGTCCAACCTCTCGGCCGTGGGCAGGGACCTCTTCAACCAGGCTGCTAAGCCATCACATCATATCATCACTGGGGACTCCCAGCGGGAAATAGAGATGAATACTGCGCAGTGCAGGTGTGTGCAGCAGCACGAGGGGGACAGTTGGCCCAGGCAGCTGATGCACGCTCTGGTACCATGTGCATGGGTTTTTCTTCCCCTTGTTCCCTCCACTGCAGACCTGCCTGGTTTGTCCACCCTGATACTGACATCTGGTTCAGGTGCCTGCCAGGACCAGAGCAGTGTGGTGGAGAGGAGCCCAAGGCTGAGATCGAGCAAACCTGTGTCCCTTGTGACAGGTCCTCTCAGGCAGGATGGTGTATGGTGCCTGTGCAGGGCTGGGCAGGGCCTGACCAGCACCAGCCCCTCTGCAGAGGATCCATCACCAGCAAGGAGCTGGCTGGAGGCCATAGCTCAGTTAATGGGTGAGAAGAGCTCAGACTGGGAAGTTCTGCTTGCATTGGGCTATCACTGCTGTGTCTGAGCTCTGCCCTGTGTGTTCCCATCTGTGGGAGATGCAGACATGGCTGTGGCCATGACCCGTGCCCAGAGGCAGCTGCAGAAGCCCCGGTACAGGTGGCACAGGAAGCCCTTGCCTGCTGTCAGGTCCTTGATGGGAAGATTTGGTAACTGTTTCTTCTATTTTACCCCAAGGAAAAGGGCTGGGGAACATCCCCACAGCTACCATGTCCCTACTTGGTGTCTCTCTGAACTTCTAGACAACCCCCAGGTCTCCTCCATGGTCAGGAGATTGTTTTCAGTAGCCAAAAGAAACCAAACCTGCTTGTCTGGACCTGTCCAAAGATGGGGTGTCCCTGGCTGACCATGGCGGGGACAGCAGATTTAGGGAGTCCCTCAGAACCTTGCAGGAATGCCTTGGGACAAACTGGGGGACATGCACCCAGGAGAGGGTCTGGGGCAGTAGGACTCACTGCTCCCAGTGCTGGCCCCTGGATCCAGCTGCAGGACAAGTGGGAGCCACATGCCCTCCTTGCCCTGTCACTGCAGGGCCAGGCTGCAGAGTGGGAATGGGAATGAATGAAGGAAAAACATTTGGTTGTTGAAATTGTGCAGGGTTGGAGCAGCCCAGGTTTCCTGCCACAGGGACATGTTGGTCCATGTGCCCAGCCCTCATCTACAGCTGGGGAAACTGAGGCAGAGTAGCTAAACAGCATCATGGCGTGGGTGGGTTTTGAGCTCTCCCTGGGACATGGCTGCAGCCTGACTCCAGCCCAGCACTGCTGGTGGAACAAGCTCTGTCCTTCAGTTCCCTGTCCCTGCCTGGGGCACGGTCCTGTCTAGCATGATCCCATCTCCAAGGAACAGTAACCAGAGGTGTCCTGGTGACAGGGCAGGAGGAAGGGGCCACCTCCACTGTGTCTGCACCCACTGCCACATGGGGCTCCCACGAGTAGACGCTTTGGGTCTAGGGGCACCCACACAGAGAGGGTGTTGCCACCAGGATGCTAGCCAAGGTCCCAGCTCCTGCTCTGGTCTCTGACTCCGAGAACAAGGAAACAGGGCAGATATCTCACAGGCAGCTCTGTAAGGCAGGGAGTAAAGTCACGGTCCCCGTGGCAAATTTTGGGAGCCCCACCCCTCCCCATTGCACTGGGTTTCCCCAGGCAGGAGCATCTGGTTTCCACCAGCTGCACCTTGGAAAAGGCTGGGTTGGCTGCACTGGCAGCAGCGAGCACCCACATCAGTCTGGGGCCATGGCTGCAGGAACAGCAGACTTAGCAGGGAGCTGGCAGGGAGCTGGAGCACAGCCAGGGTACTGTGCTCAATTCCCCCCCCAGTGGAGACCGTTTGGGGCTTGGGCACAGCTGTGGTCCCTGCATCCCCTGGGAATGAACCAGGATGGTGCAGCAGAGGCCACCACTGACCCTGCTATCCCCCGCAGAGGAGGGGACAGATGTGGTCCCTTGCCACTTGGGAGTGGAACTTTGCTGCACTGTGCCTCAAGTGTCAAGGTACAGTGATGATCTGGGGCAGAGGAACACCTGTAACAAGGGACCAAGGGGATGAGCAAGGGATGCCAGGTGCCAGCTCACAGGTCGGAGACATGCCAGGCACCCCCTTAGCCAGGACAGCCCTGCACAGCCCGGCTCCCATCCTGCTAAGCACCAGCCCTAGGATCAGGAGATTCTCCTTGGCATCAAACATCACATCCTCAGTTCATTTCCCAGGGATCTGCACTGGCAGAATCATAACAGTGGATGCAGAGAGCATGGGCTGCCAGCACGCTGGAGTTGGAGCTGCTGCAAATGGCCCCAGGCAGCAGGGCCCCGCTCCAGGCAGAGAAGTTTCTGACCATGCGGCAGGGAAGAAAGGCAAAAAGCACAAAATGTCCAGGCTGGGGGCCCAAGATGTGGTTGTTCCTGCTGGCATTTGGGATAATTGCTCTGCTGGGAGATTGGCCCTTCTCTAAGGGGGGTAGCTGGGCATGCAGCCCAGCCTTCAAGGGCGTGAGAAGGGCATGGAGCTGGGCAGAAGAAGAGAGAAACTACAAACAGACTTAGGTGACTGGATCCTTCCCAAACCACATGGCTGAAGACATGAAGGATGAGATTCTGCGTCCCCTGGGGCAGCACAGGGGCTGGATATGTCTCTGGCTTGAGCCCAGGCAAGGGCCAAGCAGTCCCATCTCCTGGCAACAACACCTCATCTCTGGGGCCTGACACTGTGGACCCCTCATGCCACCTCACCCTGGTGCTGGTGACCAGCATTGCCTGGTGCCTGGTGAGATGGGTGTTGACTACATGATGCTGCACTAGGGTTTGACAACCCCAGACATGGAGGGGCTGAGCTTAGGTGGGTTGGCAGGACAGCAGAGACCTGCTCCAGCTGTTCCCAGTGTGGACCAGAGCCTCACGCAGTAATTTCCAGATGCAGTCAGAGCCCTGGAGGGGTGTTCACAGACCTGTGCAAACCTAACTCCAGCAGGAACAGAGCCCAAAGAGAGTGGAAGATGTTCACCCATGTAACCCAGCACATCGCTGACAGCTCTGGTCAAAGCCAGGTCTGGTGGCTCCTGGACCACCATGGCAGGGCTGCCAACCCCCACAGTCAGAAGTGCCAAAGCAGACACAGCCCTGACACACCAGTGAGGATCAGGCATGGGGCAGATCCATCATGGACCCAGAAGCAGCATGGCTGTGCCAGGGCCAGCAGTTCCCAGGGGCCCCCAGTGTCAGCAGGGCCACTGGAGCTCCCCAGCAGCAGCCCAGAGGCAGCAGCCCCTGGGCCAGCACCGCCAGGCCATGGCTGGCATGTTCCTGGGGCAGGGCAGAGCACCCTGGCCCTGCACAGAGCAGCATTGAGCAGGGACAATGATTTTCTCTTCCCTTTGAAAGCCCTCATGGGCTCTGCGTCCCAGCACAGGCACGAAATGGACACTGAAGGCAATTATTGCTCCCTCCTTGCCCTGTCTGGGACCCGTGGCTGCCCAAGCTACACTTCAAAGAGGCCGCAGCCAAGATCCCTTTCCCAGCTGCAGGGCCTTGGCTGGGGTCCCCTTCCTGGCTCTGGTCCCACAGGGGAAGCTCAACCCTAGGGGCTACGCAGGGGGTCCCAGCCCACCCAGGACCTGGGGGGCAAAGGATGGGGCCTCTGGCCAGCATGGAGACCAGGGCTGCCCCGAGCGGGTGCTGCCACCCTCTGTGCAGGGCAGAGGGATGTGTGCCACAGTGTGCCACACCAGAGGTCCCTCCACAGCCACTACAGCCTGTGGCCACAGAGTCCAGTGCCAAAGGAGAGGGCTTAAAAAGAAATAAGAGGTTGTGAACCGCACCAGCACCACTGGAGGAGTACAAGCACCTACAGCAGCTTTCAGAGAGCAGCCAGATGAAGCACTGGAAGGGCTGCAGGTGGATTCATGACCATGTCCCAAAGCAGTAAGGAGAGACCAGGGGTCCCCAGAGCACAGGGAAGCTCAGAGGTGACAGGACAGGGCACGGGAACGTGGCCTGGAGCAGACAGCCACTGGGCTCCTTGTGCTTAGGCTGTGATTGTGCAACCTCAGTTCACCCACAGTCCGTGGGATAGGACAGTCAGGAACTTCAGGGCTGGCAGCAGTAGATGGGCTGACTTAGGCAGAGAGACAGAAGGATAAATTAAATAGCTCACCTCACTTTATTATCCCTACAGACAGGTGACCCCCCTCATAAAGAGAGCCACTTTTAACTAAATCTCAGGCAACACAGGCACCAGAGGTGGCATCATGTGATGGCAAACACTGATGCCCAGGGGACAACTAACACCCTACTCCTGCAGAGAGGGGACATGACCAGTCATGGCCTTGCTCTTAGCCTCTGCCTTGCACTTTGCTGGTTCCCACTCTGGCACGGGGCAGCAGGCATGAGTGAAGAGCAGAGATTCATGCCTTGCAGTGAGTTTCAGGTCATTATCAACCTCAAATTGAGGAGCTGGATGGGACAGACAGCACTGGACAGATAAAAACAGGAGCGAGAAGGGAATTGATCTGCATGGTGCCAAGCCCAGGGCAGGTCCAGCAGCTTCTACCCAACTCAGTGCATCATGTAACAGCGTGCCAAGACTCAGATCATAAAACAATCCCAGAGAGAAAGGTCCTGGTCTTGGAACTACAGAAGGACAGGCCTGTGCTACATGGGGATTCACAAGGATCTCCTATGAAAGTACCATAAATACCAAGTACCAAGCTACATGGAAGACATTGTTCAGCTCAAGCATCATCATTGAGTTGGGTGGGAAGGAGGAGGCATCCTGAGATGCATCGGACTAACAGGACCCATGCTCAGACCACCACCCTTCACAGAGACCTGGAAGGGGAGCCAGCACACACCACCTGGAGAGGCAAAGCTGCTGTTTCTCCACTTGGAGATGTGCAAAGGAAGGGACTATCAGCCTCCACTCCATCACCCAGGTTCAGCTAAATACATAAAAGAATTCTAAGCCTGGCAGTCAGAAGGAGATCTTTGATAGGTCAAGCCAAACACAGTGATGTCGAGGTGTCTGCCTTGATCTGCAGGGAGCCTGGAACAGCAGCTCAGAGGTTCAGGCTACCTCGTTTGGGTCTCTGGCTCATTAACTCTAGGAGCCTACAGATGTGTAAACAGCCACTATGGCATCACTACTGCAAACTGGATAGAGTTACACCAGGAGCACCAGCTTGGGCACAGCTCTGGCCCTGTGTAGTGTTGTAGCAGGCACAAGTCAGGCAGCAGAGAGGAGCCAGGCATGTCCCATTGGATCTTCAATCTCGTCCTCTGACAAACAGGAAAGCAGGAGACAGGCCACCCTTCAACAGCCTAGAGATGCTAGCTGGAGTACTGAAGAGCCATCATCTTTTTCTGAGAGAAGCCAAACCTCAGCTCCCCCTGTGCGGGCAGCACGGGCAGCAGCCGCTTCCCCCAGAATGCTGGGGACACAGGACTGGGGACACAGTCCCTGCAGTCCATCCAGAGACAGAAAAGGAGCAGCTTGACAGCAGCAGGGCTGGAGAGTGCAGCAGCAGAGCAGTGAGGGTGCTCCCTGGGTGGGGAACTGCCTTCCCAGCTTCCTCCTGCTGAGATGCAACCAGCAGCTCCAGACCTTGAGATATGGCACCTGGAGCAATGAGTGCGGTGGGTTTTGGGCAAGAGTCCCACAAAACCCCCAGGGAAGGTGGAGGATGGGGAGCGGGGTGATGGACACTAGATGAAGGTGGAGTCCAGCTGGCTTGTTTCATGGTTATTGCGGGCACGAGCCTCAAAGAGCTGCTTGATCAGGGCAGATTTCTCTTGCTCCAACTGGGTGATGCGTTCGCTCTTGTCGGTCACCTCCTGCATGGGACAGAGGATGAAAATGCTGCTCAGAGAATGGAAGCACTAGTGTTTGCTGCACTGCAGGTGCTGGGATGTGAATCCCAGCAGCCAGCCTGGCCATGGCAGGGGCATCATGGGTGTTCCTTCCCCAGCAGCCTGGGGAAGCAGCCACAGACTCCAGCCACAGCTCTGCACCCTCTCCTGACCTGCATCTGTCATAATCTTTTCCCTGCAGTAGGGATGCCCCATGCCCACCCACAGACCCTTCTCCAGCAAACAGCTGGACACAGCTGCATAACGGAGGGTCTCCAGCCCACATGCCCTTCTCTGGGATGACTAAGGTTGGCCAAGCTGAAGGAATATTTTCCACTGCTTCCTATTCCTTCTCCAGCCCCACCCCCACCCCTCGAAAGGGATCTCCTTCCTCCAGTACCTTGGTGAGAAGCCGGTTTTGCTCCTTCAGCATGTTGATGGCTTGCTGGGAGCCTGCTGAGGCTGGGGACACCATGGGGACCAGCCTGCTCACAGCTGAGGAGGGGGTCACCGGCTGCAGAGAAGATGATGAGGAGGGATGAGCCATTGAGCCTCCTCCTCACTGGCTCTCCCCAGCCTTTCCCAAGGCCAGAAGCTGCTTCTGTGGCATATGGGGAGCTGAGAGAACCCCAGCACAGGATCAAAGCCCCAGCACAAGCCTTTGCAGGGGCTCCAGCAAGGCAGGCAGAGGTGGGAAGCATTCCTGCCAGTGTGCTCAGCTTCTGTCAGGAGCCCAGCAGGACAGCCAGCTCTTGAGAGGGCCAAATCAGCAACTCAGCAGGATGCTTTCCTTATTCCCTTGTAAATGGCTACACCTTTTTGGGAGATGCCTTGAGCATCCTCCAGTCCAGCTCAGGACAAGCTGTGCTGTCCTCTTGACCCTCCCCCATCCAACTACCTTGCCCACAGAGCAAAGTCACCCCCTCCTAGAGCTTGAGGAAACTCTAGCAGCTTTGATGCCAGCTCAGCCATGAGTGTAAGGGGGGACAAGATGGGTCCCAACTTCACACAACCAGCCACAAGCTGCTGATCTGCTGCTCTCACCTTGCTGGCGGTGGAAAGGAGGTCACCCAGGCAGCGGTTCACCTCCTGCAGCTTGGGGACCAGGCGCTCCAGGTGGCTCTGGCCACCCTCAGAGAGGAATTCCTGAGGGACAGGGAGGAGGAAGAGGCTGGGTGTTACCATGGGGCCAGCTCCAGGTCCAGCCAAGTCCCAGGCTGGTTCTCCAAACCCACAGGGCATCCCCAGACCCACCGAAGTAGATGGGCACCCCAAGAGCAAGCCCCAGACTCACAGCACTGGTTTTGTTTCTCCCCAGGAGCCTCTGGCGCTCCTGCATGAACTGGATGTGCTGTTGGTACCACTCCCGGGCATGCTCTATGAGCTCCAGACCCTGCAGCAGGAAATCCTTCTCCTGTTCCAGCTCTTTCATGTGCTTCAGCTGCAGGACAGAGCATGCAGAGATGTTACACCCTCCCCACCAAGGCCTTGTCAAGGCCCAGGAGATGGTTTCTGCATGAGGAGTGGAGGAATATGGATATGGGCAGGGGTCTTGGCCCCTGTCCCCATGAAAAACTGCAGAGAAGAGGGATGACAGCTCCTGCCAGATGCTGCTTTGGAGGAAGGGTCCTCCAGTTTGGGAGAACAACCAAAGCAGGTGAAGGACAGTCAGGCCGCCTCTGCAGGCGCAGATTTTTATGCCTTGTATTTACCCGGGGATGAAGCAAGAGCAGAGCCTGCAGCTGCTCCCCTAGCCCCTCAAGGCTGTGAGCACCAGCCAGCAGCACAAACACACTGAGTTCTCAGCAGTAGCCAAGATAAACCTGTAGGCTGGAAACAGGGGGAAACCTGCAGTTCTGATTCCCCAAGACTCTGCTCCCCACTCAGCTTTGTCCTGCTGTGAGGCCACATGCGTGGGGCTCCTGTCCCCAGCCCAGCCCCTGGGACAAGCAGAGCTGGACCCTGCACCAGATGGTGGAACAGACAAGGCTGGGCAGGGCAGCATGGCTTGATCCTTCCATGATGGGGATCTGTGCCCCAGGGACACAGGGTCCCCTGCTCTGCTGCCACCAGCAATCACAGAGGTGGGGAGAGAAGATGGGACATCCCTGGGAAAGAGCGATTGGTGCAGTGACCCTTTCCTCAGCCCTCCACCAGTGAGCCTAGGCTCCCACTCCCCTTCTCCCAAGCCATACCTGCCTGCTCCCCAGCTCCTGCCCCTCTCTCCATGCCAAGAGCAGAGCTGCCTGCTCTGCTGCCTCTGCCTTCTCTGCCTGGTCTCCACCACCAGGGCACAGACTGGGCTGCAGGCACCAGTGGGACTTCGATCACCCAGAAGCTGCTGGGTGCTCAGAACCTCTCCTGCTGCTTTGGAGAGCATCTGGAGGGAGGGGGATTCAGCTCAGAAGTGACCTTGGACAGATCCCCACCCCGAGGGACAAGTGAGACCATATCAAGACCTTCCTCAGGCTGCCAACACTGCCCTGTCCCCATGGCCAGCCCCAAAGTCACCCAACCTCCCTACACCAGCCACCAGCCCCCCTTACCCAAGGCTGTTCATGCTCCTGCTGCTCCTGGAAATGCTGTTTGCAACATGACAGCCCTCCCCCAAAACTGCCCCCATGCTTGGACGGACAGACAGACATACCCACAGGAAGAAGTGCAGAGCTTTGCTGCTACACAGGCTGCTGCTGAGGGGCACAAAGAAGGTGCTGTATGTGGCAAGGACCCCCACCCAGCTGGGGCTGCAGCCCACCACTGCCTGGCCTGCCCTGGTCCCACCAGGCTTGCTGGCCAGCATGGTGGCTGAAGGAAGAGGCAGCATCTCACAGAGCAGCAGGACCTCACCAGCACTGCCAGGTGTGGGGACAGATGGCATCTGGCCAAGGACAGGATGCTCTGGGGACAGAGGCAGGTTCTGGAGCAGGAGGAAGGCAGAGTGCTGGGCTTGACTGGTGCTACCCAGGGTAGAAGGGGAGGGGACAGTGCCATACCCTGGGCTCAGCCTCTCACAGAAGGTCTCATCCCAGCCATTCCCTGTGGCCATGGGGAAATCAGGCCGATCAATCACGAACTGGCTGAAAAACACCAGCAGACAGGAGCCATGGTGGTGCAGAGGGTTCCAGCACTGCAGCACAGCCCCCACCTCCACTTTGCTGCTCAAGATGAATGTGGGGATGCAGGATGGACAGTGCACCCACTCGCAGCCACCCCCCTCCCTGGCTTTAGACAAATTATCCTCATCACAGCTGATTGACTTGTCTCTGCAGCATCAGTGGGGAGGTGACAGCAATGTCCTGCACAGGGATTCAGTTGTTGCTGCAGTCAAGCCTGCTCCAGCTATCTCTCTATGCTCAGAAGTGGGATGAATACCCAAAGGCCAGGATGCCAGGGAAGGTTCCCTGCCTGCAGGATGGGGACAGACACCTGTTCTCTAAGGGCAGGAGCACATGGAAGGCAGCACTTGGTACATGGGGAGGGGGGAAGAAAGGCAGAGAATCTGCCTCCCACAACAACCTGGAGAAACAGAGGCAAGGGAAACACCAGGCCAGAGCAAGAGAGCTTGTGGGAGAGCTGGGAGGGGGGTGATTCAGCTCAGAAGTGACTCTGAACAGATCCCCACCCCCAGGGACAAGAAAGACCATACCAAGACCTTCTTCAGGCTGCAGCACTTCCCCATCCCTGTGGCCAGCCCTGAAGCCTCTTAACCCCCCGAACAGCCCCTTTATGCCAGGACTGCTCCTGTCTCTCAGTGTGACACATGGGCCACCAGCCCCTCACCAGTGCCAGGCAAGACCTTGAGCTTGGGACAGTGATGGGCTCAGCCTGGATTCGGGGCCTGGAGCTGCCTGGAGCTGCACCAACAGGGAGCCTTGCCAGGGAAGGAGGGACCTTCCCCTCCCTGAAACAGCAACTCCCAGCCACCAAAATCCTGAGGACCAGAGACCACCATCCCCAGATACACACATCTACATGTATTACTCCCTGCTTAGAGTCCAAGAGCACTCCATCCCTTGCATGGCTGTAAGCCCAGCAAACCATGTGTGCACAACCCCCCTCCCCAGGCCAGACATCGTAGCATGTCATGTCCCCCAAAGCCAGGACCAGGCTGGCATCGATGCTGCCCAAGCCACCACTCAGCCCTGCTGTTGAGGCACAGGGTGACACCAGCATGTGAGGAGTGGAAGTGCAGAGGTGATAGCCTCAGCTGCAGCTCTGACACCAGCCAGCGCTCGTCCTGCAGATCACTCATCCTGCAGATCACTCATCCTGCAGGCTATCTTGGCTCTCTTCCCAGGAAAATGTACCTAGAGCTTGTGGGTAACATGTCCAGGCAGCTTGCGAGCAGTGCAGATCCCTTCATCCAGCCAATGTGATCCAAGCATTCTCCACTCAGGGACAAAGAGAGGGCAGCTGATCCCTCCATCCTGGGCTGCCCAGCTAAATTAAATGCTAATTTATCTGCATTACTGGCAAGAAGTCTCTTGGGAGCTAGGAGGATCAGCATGCTTGAGCCCGGACCTACGGAGAACATCTGGCAGCCCAGCCCCGCTGCTTCCCAGGATGCAGTGTGCCTGACCTGCACTGGAGTGCTTGGAAGGCCCAGAGACCCTGCTCCTGCACTCACATGTCTGCCTTTCCCTGCCCAAGTTTTTGCCCACAGGGAAGGCACCTGTGCAGTCAACAGTGGCTCCATGGGCTGCCCTGCTCTGGGGACAGGCAAGGGGACACGTGCCTCCTCCCTGTCCAACACGATTTGGGTCAGAAATCACCTCAGAAGCAATGGCAGGACCTCCATGTACATCAACAGAGCTTTGTATCCAAACTAACAGGATCTGCCTGACACCCCATGGCTCACTCATGCAGGGTGCACACTGGGGAGCCACAGCCCACACAGATCTGGTGTCAGCAGTGAGGGACCCCTGCAATCCACCTTCCCCCAGGGACGACCGGCCCCTTCTCTGGAGCCCACAACAGGGCCATCCCCTTACCATGCTGAAGTCCATGCCATTGGTGATGGTGTGTCTACGGTGTTCTGCACGTCCCCTCTGATGCCTCCGAGTGTCCTCAGTCCCTGGATGGCAGCCATCTGTCTGGGACTGCCCAGCAGCCTTAGCATCACTACCTGTAACACAGGAAAGCATGAGCCCACCAGCCACTTGGAATAAAAAACTCTTCACAACCACTTATGTGAGACTATCTGCAGGGTGGTCTTGCAAACAGGTGTGGCCAGGAGCAGCTGAGCAATGCACTGGCCCGAGCATCTGCTCACATCTCCATATGCACAGGGTAGGCTTCAGCAATGACTCACTTGGCTGTGCCAGGCTGGCAACAGACCTCTGTGGTCACCTTCTGCAAAAAACAGGCAGCTTCCAGGCAGCACTTTCAGTCCCAGCACAGGCAATTATACCATTACTACTATTGCCTACCCTCATACTGTCCTCATGGGAACTGACTACTCCTGAAGGCAGCTCCTGCTTGGTGAGAGGTCTGACCATGCAGACATCCCCCACGACCCTGTGCCTGTGGTCTAACCATAGGATAAATCAGACTGCAGGTTTTCCAACATTTTATTAAAATCCCAACATCATTTCTTGCAAAAGTCTGATCTGCAAACACATGATGCTGGTGCAAATCCATGAATAACAGATTTTTGCAGATAAAGTTCATATTGGCAGGTTTCAGGCTGGATCAGACCCTCCTGCCTGTTCACCAGAGCCAGTATTGGCTGGACACCTGCATTCAGGACAAGCCCTGGTGAACTCACCAGAAACAGCCACGCCAGCCCGGCTCCTGCTCCTGCCCAGGCATGGGCCGCAGAGCAGGCAGAGCCCTGCCCACACCTGCCTGGGCTGCTCCCCCTTCTTGCCCCAAGGCCTGGCCCAGCCCCCAGCAGGCTCAGCAGAGTGTTTACACAGACAGCTTGATCTGTTCTCCTTTTAGTTACAGGCTCAAAATCCTGGGGAGAAAAATTAGAGTAGAAGGGACTTCTGGAAATCATCTAGTCCAGCCTCCTACTCAAGGCAAAATGAAATGTGAAGATAGATAGTGTTGTTCAGGGTTGTACCTAGTTTTGAAAAATTCTAGGGATGGAAATTGCATACAAGTTCCCAGCAGGTCCCCACAACTGGTTACAGTCCCAGCACAGAGATGCTGTTACTCCCATCACCACGGCCCTGAGGCAATATTGATCTGTAGCAGACCAGGGGGCTGCGGGTGTTGCAGCAAGGGACAGGTGAACCTGAGTAGAGCAACAGTCTCCCTCTGGCCCACCAATAATTTAGTGCTGCACTGGGAATACTTGCACTTAATGGTAGTGACCATTGTACCCTGATCACGGAAACTGAAGAGTTGTATTTGTGTTGTGAAAGTGCTGCTGTATGACCAGTGCTGGCTGGATCAGGTCAGAGTAAAATCCTGAAGCTCAGCTGCACTTGCAAGCAAGATCACAAAGTTGTTCTGAATCTCTCAGGTCTGGAGGAGTCTGTCCGTAGGGACTACAGGAGTTCTTAGTTTTGTCTGTCCTTCATTTATGTGATTCAGCTTACAATTAGAAAGCTGTTAGATGACACTGGAAGCACTCAGGAGCCACATTAAAAAAAACCTTCTAAAGTATCAGCTCTGAAGTCCCATTTTTACTTCTTAAGTGAAGAAGTAAATCATGTGGCAAAGAAAATAATGGACTTTTTATGCACTTGCTCCTGCAGCTCACCCCACTCTCAGCACACAGCTTTCCTTGAGAGTTTCTTTCCCTGGCTTTCAAACAGGAGCAGCAGGGAGGCAGGCAAGTGAAGGCAGGCAGTGAGGCAGTTGGAGAAAACATCTCTTCCTGGGGACTACACCCCACAGATCTCCCAGACACCCCCACCCATCACCACCTCTTCTCCTACAGCGTGGGCACCTGCCAGCTCCCAGGCACCAGAGCTGCCTGGCACGGGTCTAGCAGATTCCCTGCTGTGCTGGCACAAAGGGCTGTGAGTGCCAGGACAGGGCACTTGGCATTGTCCAGGCTGACACATCATTTCCCACTGCTCCACATGTGTGCTCAGCCAAACACATGAACATGAGGAAGAGGAATATGTGGCAAGAGAGGGCAGCTGTGGCCGCAGGAGCCACCCTTCACCTCGAGGGCAGCAAGGTCTGGGAGAGCTGCACCATACTGGGGCTGTGCGGCCACGACTGTGCCTGTTCTGCAATGGGAGCTGAATTTAGCTCAGGGGGCAGCAGGCAGTGCTACCTCGGTCAGCCTGTCACACTGTGTCACTGGGGAAGGAAGCCATGGGAGAAATCTTCCTTCTGGTCCATCATGGTGTTCCTGTTTCTGCTACCAGCAAGTGGCATAGAGAGGACACCAGAACATTGACAAATACAAAGCCTTTGATATAACCCATTCATCTACTTTGCCAACTGCCTTTGGTTTCCATATCCACCTGGGAGGAACCCAGCAAGACTGGTGCAACCACACACATGTTCTCCTTGCAGAACTGTAGCACATCTTGCTTGGGAAGCTGAGAAATGGCCCAAAACCAAAGGTAACTTTGATATACAGAATCCCAAAGCAAAAACAGAAGCACTCTGGGAAGAAATGAAGGGTAGAAACATGTCAAAAAGCTTTTTTGCTGCTGTTCCTTGGAAGTGCCAGGTTGAGCTGAGCTGAATCTGTGACAAGAATGTGCTCCTTGGTCAAACAACTGAACTCCGTGCACCTGCGCTGACAATGTAGTGGCTCAAAGAGGACCTCTGCTAATGAGCTGAGACTGATTCTTCTTAGGCAAAGAGCAGGGTTAGCTCACCAGATGTGGAAGAGATCCTGCCATGAGATGTGGGATGGTGTCCTACCTCCAGAGCCCCTCATGAGCCCAGCATTCCCCAGCCAGAGCAAGTGCCCAGGAATGAGCAGACACCTCATGGTCACTTTTATGCATTTACATTCCTGTCCTTGGCAAGGGCCCAGACAATAACAGCTACAATAACCTACAGACAATAACCTACAAACCATCCCCTCCCTCCTGCTGGGGCCACCAGCTCTCCAGGCCCAGAAGCACAGGCAAGTGCTGCACTGGGGAGGAAGCAGAGCCCAGGGCCACCACTGACCTCCTGCACTTTCTGATCTGCTTTAACTTCCCCAGATCTCAGTTCACAGCTGATCCACAAGGGTAAAGACCTCCAACACCAAGACCCTCAGATGCTGCTGTGACAGGCCACCAAGGCACGAGTGGTAGGGAAGCCATCATGGTGATTTCTCTGCCCAGTATCAGCCTCACCATCCTTGTCCCTGGATGCTGCTGGCTCCCCGGAGACCATGGTTGGTGTCCAACAGTGACCTGTGGGCTGTGCCAGCACAGCCAGGCTGATGAGAGCTTCTAGGATGCTGGAAGCTGACTCTGAGCAGGGATTTCTTCAGAAGCACTTCTGCTGATCCACTGATGGAGGTTAGCAAGGAAGAGCAGACAGAATCGAGCAGACAGAACCACTGTCCCACTGGCTCACTGCACCCCTGGATGTGCCAGGAGGATCCTTTGGCCCCAGCCTCTGCCATCTTGCCGTGATCTGCATCCAAATCACCTTGGATCAAATCACCTGGACCAGAAAGCAGAGCCAAGGTGACATCCTGTGAGCCCCTCCTTCCCCCAAAACACAGACAGGAAGAGCTTCCTCTCTTCCTCTGCCACTTTGCAGTTGATGGGCATGGATACACCATCTTGCTGCACTTGGTTGGGTTCTTACAGAAGCTGCTTCTTGCAGCTGGAGAATCAGAGCAGCCCTAGTGATAAAACCTTAACAGAGACAGGAGGGCTTCCTGGGCAGCTCTCAGCATCCAGCACATTCCCCTTAAGTGCCAAGCAGCTGTATCCTACCATAGCAGTGCCCAGTTGGGGCACACATGGCCAGTTAAGGAGAACATCAGCCTGTTCAACCACAGCCCGAGAAGCCCTCCACAGTGGGAGGGGGCACTGAGCAGCTATGCAGGATGCGAAGCTAAACCAGATAAAATAATTACGAGTTACAATGTTCACTAAGCTGCTGTATCAACCTGAAGTTCAGGCCTGCTGGCAGAACCCATCTCTGTGTTGTGGGAAGCTGGCACAAGGGTGGCACAAGCTGGCACTGAGGCACTAAGCCTGCCTAAAGGTTCACTGGTATAACACCAGGCTAGAATGGAAAAGATGTTCTAATGTTGCTGTAATCATCCGCTCAGTCCTTTCCAGGGCAGAGCCTTCAATCTGCTGTTAATTTACCAAGCAGGTTGCTGGGGTTTGTTTTTTGTTTGTTTGTTTGTTTGTTTGTTTCAGCTTTTTCCAGATCTACACTTTTGATAATAGAAAGGCCAGCCTGTTTAATAATATTTTCCCAGGTGTAGCTCCAGTGATTAGTTTGGAGGCAAAATGGAAAACAGAGAACCTCCACCACTTTTAAAGTTTCCTCTCCACCTAGCTGAAGGCATGGGGAAGGAACGGGTGGGAGAGGAAGGAAAACCAGCCCAGGCAACTTTTCCAGGGTAGAGGAAGTCACCATACTCAAGTGTTGCAATAACAAACAACAGCTCCTCACACAGACCTTTGTGTCTGTAAATCTCAAAGCTGTTCACAAACTTAGATAAAGAATTATTACCCACACTAGATAAGCTCAGGAGCCTGGTTTCCTTATATTAACTAGTCACAAAGCAGGGTGCCAGTGACATAGTCTCCCACTTGGCAAGGTCAGTGTGCCACCCGCAGTGGGAGACCCTGGCAGAACCATTATGAGGACCCCAGGTCCTGAGGAAGAGTCCGCAGGGACCTGCCAGTGAGCATTGCAGACACAGCCCTGGCCTGGCCACCCAGACAGTGCTTGGGGACTGCAAAGGACATCTCTTCAATGCTGCTTTCCCGTATAATTTTGGTTTAATTATTTATTATTATAAACAATATTGCAAATTATCCCAACCGAAAGCTGGATCAGGTTTTGCTATTTTTTTTTTTGGTCCCAAAGGTAGATGAAATCGTGACCCGAGCTTTAGGGAGGGCACTCCCTCAGCACTGAGCCCACCAGCTCCCGGCTGCTCCGGCACCGCGGCTCTCCCTGCGGAGAAGCCGCTCGGGTGTCGGCGACCGGCTGCATCACCCACCCCCGAGGAAGGTCACCTTACAGTCACGCCAGGATAGAAGCACGGACACTTTACAGACATGCTCTTAATTCTTCTTGTCACTGCTATGAACAGGCAGCATCCACGCGAGAAGGGATGCAGAGGGAAGCACCAACCCGGGAGCGGAGCACCGCGCTCGCCCTCCCGCAGGACCAGCAGCTCGGAACAAAGCCACCAGACCTGAACTAAAACCAGCAGTGACTTTGGTGGAGTTTTCCGCAGGCCTGCGGGCCGGGCTCGCCTCTGCTTCAAGCCCAGAGGAGGCAGCAGGACCGGAGAGAACCCCGGGGTCCCACCCCGTCCTGCCTACCGCCAGTCTCCGGCCAACGGGGCTGCCCCCAAGTCGGGCCACGTTCGCTCCCCGACCCTGTCCTCCCCCGGCCCCGCCGGCTCACCTCGGCCCCGGGGCTGCCCGTGTCCCGGTTCCCGCTGCCCGGTGCTCTTCCCCCGTCGCTCCTCAGCACAGCGCGGGCTCGGCGGCTTCTCCGCGCTCCGCCGCCCGCCGCCGCCGCTCTCGGGCGGGGGCTCAGAGGCAGGCAGGGCAGCGCGCAGCCCCAGCACGAACCGCTCGAAGGTGAGGTACCCGCTGGCCGGGGCCGCCCGCCGCAAACCCTCCATCACCCCGGCGGGCAGCTCCCGGGCTTCCGCCCCGCGCCAGCGGGACTCGATCTCCCGCAGGTGCACGTAACCACGCCGCCGGTCATCCAGGATATCGAAAAGCGTCCGCAGGCTCTGCAGGAACGCCCGAGGGAGACCGTCGGTACCGGCGGGCAGCGACCGGTCGCCGCGCTCGGGAGCCATCACCGGCCGCCGCTCCAGAGCGTTACTCGCCGCTCCCGCCCCCGCGCGCCTATTGGCTGGCGGCGGCTACTCCCTCGCTTCTATTGGCTGGCGGCGGCCGGTGGCGCTGCCCATTGGCTGAGGGGCAGGACGGCGGTTTGAGTTCCACGCGGCGCCCGCCCCGCTCCCGGCCGGGGGGGAGCGGAGGGTCCCAGTCCCTGCTCTGGACCCCCGGACTCCCCGGAACCCCACGGGACCCCAAGGACGAGAGCAGGGCGGCCTCAGAGAGACGCCTCCTCCTCCATCCCCTGCCACCCAAGCCCCTGCGCCCTCAAGAACGGCTCGGTGACGCCCCCCACCCCCCCCCCCCCCCCCGTGCCCGTCCACCCCGGCACAAATTTCACCCCCAGACCCTCACCCACTGCTCCCGCAGCTACAAATCTCCTTCTTTACGGGCAGAACTGACGGTCCCACTATCTGTGCCCAAACACCATGAGTGCTTCTGCTGCCAGTAGTCATAAATGGCTTCTTCTTCCAAGTAACAAGCAAAAGGACAAGAGGAAATGGCCTCAAGTTTTGTCAGAGGAGGTTTAGATTGGATATTAGAAACAATTTCTTCACTGAAAGGGTTGCCAGGCCCTGGCACAGGCTGCCCAGGGCAGTGGTGGAGTCCCTGGAGGGACTTAAAAGCCCTGAAGGTGTGCTGCTGAGGGACACAGTTTAGTGGTGGCCTTGGCAGTGCTGGGTTAATGGTTGGACTCCATGACCTTACAGGTCTTTTCCAGCCAAAATGATTCTATGATTTTTGTACCTCAGAAACACTGTATCCTTGCAGAAAGGAAAGCTGCTCTCTTTTTAAGCCATGGACACCTCCTCACTGGGCTTTGCTCTGTGAAGGACCTGCTCTGGCTGGTCTCCTCTGTGCTATTGCCAGATTGTTCCCAGCCTGCTTTCCATTTCTTTTCATAAGTTTCCTGGACCTGTCCTACCTGTTTTCAGACCTCTGCTTGGCTTAGTCGTTTTTCACTGAACAGGTTCACACCTGTGTAAGGACACAGAGAGATGGAACCAGTGCATCATCCCTCCCCTCTCTGATCCAGAAACAAGGCAGTGAACGTGTCACTGCTCAGCTCAGGTACCAGAAACAGACTGTGTCTGGAGGTTCTGCTGTAATACTCTTGCTCCTCCATGTGGAGCTCTCTGCTCTGGTAACAGGGAGCTGGGATCCAGATGCCCAGTGCAGCTCTGGTCTGACCACAGGCTCCATATCCAATGGCCCTCAGGACACTGCCATCTGACAGGCTGATGTTCTTGTCCTCAGTGTGATTGGGAAAATGAGGTTAGGGAGCTTTTGAAAATTGTTGGGAAAGATCTTCTGGGGCTTTGTTTTGCTTTGCTTTGTTTTCTTTCACTGAATTGTGGCACCAGCCCAGGCTTTTCTGACTGCCAGAGCCATCTTTGAGTTTTTAATTATAAACAATGTAGTTATTCAGTTTTCTTTCCTCCAAGACACTGGGAAGCACCAGCTCCCACCGTGGCCCAACCCTCCCTGCTGGCCCGCAGGCATTAGTGGGGACACTCGCAGCTCTGGCGCAGTGGCTCACAAAATACCAGTGCCCCTTTCTGGGGAGGGCATGGAGCAGCTGATGTCCCCCAGAAGGCTGATGGCAGGCCATTGTGTCCCACCAATCAACATTGCCTGTACTGGGAGGAGAGGTGGCAGCAGCTACACCAAACCCCAGCACAGCACTGGTGGTGGAGACTGGGACACCCTTCTACATGACGCTGACCATCTACGGGTGACACTGGGTGACTCCGGCAGTAGGTTCAGTCCCTTGCTGACTTCAGCAGCACATACGTATTCACACATACGTGAATCTTGTCTCTGCAGAAGACACATTGTGATTGCAACCATGAGGTTGTTCCCTGATGACCATGTTCAAGTAGACACTGTGGAGCCCCTGCTGCTCTGTTCTCCTGGGGTAGAGTGAGGTCTGGTGGGGAACCAGCTGCATGTCTGTGGGCTCAGTGCATGCATGCTGCTGTCTAGCAAGTGGCCCAGCAGCACAGCACAGCCCACCTCTACCTATTGCTCTGCTGGCCAAAACAGGGCCATGTCCAAAGCAGGTTGGTCTCCAGCCAGCACAGGTCATCAGACCACAGCCAGGAACAGTTGGTTGGGGCTTGGTTGAAACCAGACCAGAAGCCGTGTTAACAACACTCCAGATACCAAGTTCTGGTGCTCCCCATCACTATCCAAGTCATGAAGTGCAGCTGGTATTAATTCTTCCTTTCAGACACAAAGCTGAAGGGGTGCAGAGAATCACTTCCAGGGGAATACCAAAGTGTCAACTCAGAAATGCATCTGTCCCCAGGAAACCTCTGGGCAGAGGCCAAAAATGGTGAGGGGAGTGTGGTCAGGGAGACACAGCACATCTTCATATAGTTTGATCTTTCCAGGTCTGAAATTCGATCGTGTTTTCCATCTTGCTGCTCATAGGGCCTATCCAGGACATGCTCTGTTTGCTTTGGGCAGGTTGGGTGCTTCACTTTTCTTTTCTCCAGACTGCTTTTGCCCTTGGAAGACCTGTGAGCAGGAAGTCTGGTGGCTGCCTAGCAGCTCCAGGGCTGTCATGAGGGCTGGGAGAAGGGCAGCGGGTGAGAAGCTAAAATAAGCTGTCCAGGGGGCAGGGGGTTTTGTTTCCTCACTCTGCAATGTTCTTGGATCCACAGAGCCATGGTCTCTGGGTAGGAAATGGCCCTGACTAGTATCCAGTCTCAGCCCTATCCCCTCCAGCTGATGGGTTCTCAGCAAGATGAATTTCAATATATGGAATAATTTGAGGCTTAAATTGAAGGGTGATAGATGCTGCAAAGCCTGTGATTAGAATCTGTCTAGTGTTTGCTCTGTTCTACTACAAATTCCACTCTGCTGCCACCAATGAAGGCAGCTCCTGCAGCCGAGGGCAGCTTGCAGAAACAATCATGCTACAGCCACAAACTGCCCAGCCTCTCATCTAATTCAAGGAATGACTGTAACACCACATTTCTCGGGGGAATATATTTGTGGGTACTTACTTACGGAAGACTGAAGCAGAGCCCTAAAAAAAAGGAGCTCTGCCTCTCTCCTGGTAGAGTATCTGCCCCTGGTGGAACAGTGTTTGCTGTCTGTCTGCTTTCAGGGTGCTGGAGCTTTTTAAAGAATGAATTTCTTCTTCCATCTGCATGTTTGTGTTTCATTTGGCCCAAGTGTTCCCTCCTTCCTGCTCTTTCAGGTTGTCCTGCCCAGAATATCTGCTCTAACTTGCCATTGGTTTTACTGCTTTGCAGAAGAAAATTTCTACCTGCACGGGTGTGATGGGTTGTAGAATCAGGCTGGGTAACTCTGTGCAGCAGGATCAACCTGTTCTGGAGGATGGTTGGATTTGAGGGGTGGGAACACATTTACTAGCAGCAGCAGGATTTGCTGCATTTTTTCTAGGAGAGCTGAGATGCCAGAGCTATAAGCTCCCATGGCTACAAGATCTCACAGCTACATGATCTCATGGCTACAAGATCTCACAGCTACAAGATCCCACAGTTATGTGTTGGGGTTCCTTCAAGGCAAGGCAGCAAGTTCTGCAGGAAAGAGCAGGGCTGGATTTATAAATTGGATCTGACAGAGCCTTTTCTGATTAATAAGGGTCGGTAGTTATGCAGGTACTACTTGTGGAAAGACCTGCACGACACACCAGGCAAGCCAGGAATGCAGCCGCAGCAGGAATAGGCTTTGTATAAACAGGAGCAGAGAGAGTTTTTGAAACCCAAGCCCCTGCTCAAGCAGGGGCTGTGTTGAGTCACGTGAAATAGAGAACAGAGGGTGAAACAAAAGCTTTGAAAACTGTCAGGCTTTCTTCCTGGCCTGATTGTCACATCCAGATGGGGTACAGCTCCCCTAACTCTGGTCACATGCAAGGAGGTGGCTACATCTGAGCAGCTGTGTGTGTGTCTTCTTGTCTCCTGCTTAGCTAGGCTCCAACTGCTGGCAGGATGCCAGGGGGACAGGCCAATGGCTGTGACAGGGTGCCCAGCTACAAGAAGGGATGGAATACACTGGGGCAGGAGTGTAGGACATGGCACTGTCCACAGTCTGTGACCACAGCATGAGCTGCAGGGGATACCACCTCGTGTGTCTTCTGGCACCTCCAGACTGGCCCAGCCTTGATCTTTGGTTTTTTGCATCTAGTCATGCCACCTCTGATGGGGACATGGAGTTGTGAGTTGAGCCCTGACCCTGTGGCTGGCACCATAGCCACAGTGGGGCAGGATCCACCCACCACCCTGCTGTGCTGAAGTCACCCCAAGAGCTTTTTGGGTGCAAGAAGGGGTGTGAGACTTTCCCAGGAACCAAGGTCCCAGCACTAGCACCCCTGGCATCCCCATCAGGTACACCCTAGCAGCCAAAGATGTCTGGCACCAGCTGGCACAGCCTGCTGCAGAGGGGGCCTGCTGGGTGCCAGCTGCTGTGCTCAGACCAGGAGACAGACTGGGAACTTGGCTGTACGGAAATGCTGTGCTGGCCAAAGGCAGCCTCACAGGGCAGAGCCATGGGCATGCACTGGGCAGGGACTGTGTAGTGGGGAAGGATGGCAGGTTCTTGGGAGGCAGGAGCTGTTCTTGGAAAGCACACATTACCAGATTGGAGCAGAGGCAAGCAGGGAACATGCTGCAGACCCTGGGTCCAGGGGAATCATCACAGCTGCTGACCAGCTCTGCACCTGTGAGGGACAGCGAAGCTGCTCTGGGTGGGGCCATATGTCATAGAAGCATAAAATGTTTTGGTTGGAAAAGAACTTTAAAATAATGGGATCCAACCATTAACCCAACACTGCCAAGGCGACCACTGTCCCATGTCCCTCAGCACTGTATCTACACAGCTTTTAAGTCCCTCCAGAAACAGGGACTCCACCACCACCCTGGGCAGCCTGTGCCAGGGCTTGACACCCTTTTCAGTGAAGAAATTGTTCCCAACATCCAATCTAAACCTCCTCTGGCATAACTTGAGGCCATTTCCTCTTGTTCTTTTGCTTGTTCCTTGGGAGCAGAGACCAACCCCCCTGGCTCCAACCTCCTCTCAGGCAGCTGCAGAGCCAGCAGGTCTCCCCTCAGCCTCCTTGTCTCCAGGCTGAACATCCCTGATTCCCTCAGCTTCTCCTCATCAGACCTGTGCTCCAGCCCCTTCCCCAGCTCCACTGCCCTTCTTTGGACACGCTCCAGCCCCTCCATGTGCTTCTTGTTGTGAGGGGCCCAGACCTGACCCCAGGATTCCAGGTGCCCCCTCCCCAGTGCCCAGCACAGGGGGATGATCCCTGCACTGCTCCTGCTGGCCACACCAGTGCTGATACAAGCCATGATGCTGTAATCGGCAATAACTAGCCAGGAAAATAATTTAGAAATTATTCCATTTATTCGAGGTAGGTGAGCAAACAGCGCTGGGCGACCGGAGAGTCTGTGCTCTGCCAGCGGCGCGCACGCGGCTCTGCGCGGGGGTCCCTTTTATACAGTTCTTTTTCCTGCCGTTTGGAGGGTCCACCTCTCTTGGAAAATTCCATCCTTGTCCCGCCGTTTTTGGGAGGTCCTCCCCCCGTCTCGGCAAATTCCATTCCCTTTCCCACCGTTGCAGGGGGGGGGGGAGGGTCTGTCTCTTTCTCTCGGTAAATCCCATTCTCTGCGTTGTTGTTGTTCTCCGGGACTTACACAGTCAATCAAGATGTTATATAACTTATTGTTTTATCTACCTGATATGGCCATCAGCATTTAGCATTAAATAACAAAGTATAACTTCCAACATTAACCATTACATAACAGAACATAACTACAAATATTTAACAAACATGGCAGCCTGACACCCAGCCATATACATTCAGATTTGATCAGCAAATTAAATTCCTGATTCACCTATAACAATGCCATTGGCCTTCTTGGCCACTGGGCACATGCTGGCTCATATTCAGCCACTGTCAACCAACACCCCAGGTCCTTTTCCACCGGGCACTTTCCAGCCACTCTTCCCCAAGCCTGGAGTGTTGTGTGGGGTTGTTGTGACCCAAGTGCAGGACCTGGCACTGAGTCTTGTTGAACCTCATACAGTGGCCCTCAGCTGTCCAGATCCCTCTGTAGACCCTTCCCATCCTCAGGCAGATCAACACTCCCTCCCAGCTTAGTGTCTTCTGCAAAGTGAGGGTGCACCTGACCCTCTGGATGAGGGGTCCAGATCATTGATAAAGATCTTAAAGAGAACTATCCCCAAGACTGAGCCCTGGGGAACACCACTAGTGACCAGCCACCCGCTGAGTTTAACTCCATTCAGCACAACTCTTGGGGCCTGGCCACCAGCCACTGTTTCACCCAGCGAGCAGCACCCCTCTCCAAGCCACGAGCAGCCGCTTTCTCCAGGAGAGTAACATGGAAAACGGTGTCCAAGGCATAACGGTCCAGGCAGCCAACATCCACCGCCTTTCCCTCGTGGTCCCGCCCTTGCCCGCCTCGTTCCGCCCCCGGTGCCGCAGCCGGGCAGAGGCCGCTGTCGGGGCCATGGGGCCGCCCGAGGAGGTGCGGGCGCGGCTGGCGCGGTGCGGGCAGAGCCACCTCCTGCGCTTCTGGGCCGAGCTGGGCCCGGCGCAGCGCGGGGCGCTGCTGGCGGCGCTGCCGCCCGGGCTGGGCGAGCACTGCCGGCTGGCGGCGGCAGCCGGGGCCCGCCGAACGGAGCCGCCGGAGCGTCTGGACGGCCGGATGGAGCCGCTCCCCGACCGGCTGCTGGGCAGCGCCCGCCGCAGCGGCGCCGCCGCGCTGGAGCGCTGGGAGGCGGAAGGTGAGCGGGCCGCGGGGCCGCCCGTGCTGGGGCGGGGCAGGGGCTGGGGCCCGGCCCGTGGTGCTGCCCTCCCGCCTCGCTACCCGCGCCGGGGCGCGGCTGGGGCGCCTGTTGCGGTGTCGGCAGGTTCCGTAGCGCGGGCTGCCGCCGCTCCGTGCCAAAAATACCGAGACTTGTCCTAAAAGCCAGCCGGGGCTGCCGGCGGGAGCGGGCCGGGCCAGCTGGATCCGACCCGGGCCCGGCCCGCGCTGCCGTGCGAGGCGCGGGGTGCGCGGGACGCCCCTCAGTCCGCCCCTGCCGAGCCTCGGCTGGTGCGGGGAGCGGGGCTGTGCCCGTGGGACCCCGGGGCAGGGAGTGGGGCCTGCGGGGCGTCGGGAAGGGCCCGTGGGACACTGAGCAGGGCCCGTGGCGTGTCGGGCAGGAGCTGTGCAGGCGCTGGCCGCAGGCAGCCCGGTGTCCCGTGGGGGCTGTGGAGGCTCTTTGGGGCTGAGACACTGAGTTTTCCCTCTTAGCTGTTAAATACAGTGGCAGAGACTGGGCGGCGCATGGTTGGCTGGACACGGGGTGACATGGGATAACGCTGTGCCTTTCGGGCAGGTGATGTCCCTGGGGAGGGTGGGAGCAGAGGGTTTGCATCGCTGCTGGAATAGGGTCCTGCATCAGATGGATGTAGTCTTGTGCTGGCACAGGGGCTGATGTAGAGCCCCATCCAGGCTGTGCCACATTCAGTGCAGGAGGGAGATGGGGTCTGGGAGCACAGCAGGTGGGTAGTGTGGAGGAAGTCCAGGAGAGCCCAACTTCCATGGCTTTTGGAGCCTGGCAGATGCTGGTGGCTTTCCCTGGTCACCCTGTGTGTGTGTGAAAGTTGGAGGTGATGGGGAGGGAGTGGCTGGATGTGAGGGCTGTGCTCCCCACGTAGCACATACGTCTTACATAGACATCCTCTGCTTTTTTCCAAGTCCATGATTTTTTTCATTTAATTACACAGGTTCTGATGTGTCTCCTTCATAAAATAACAGCACTGTTAAAAAATAATCATCATAAAAAAAGGAAACCAGAAAAAACCAGCTGTGGTCAGAGAGACACTTGCCTAAATTGTGGCAACCATCTGCACAGCCTTGACTGTCTTCTGTCAAAGAGGTGGGGATGTGGGGAGTAAAAATTTCCAAGCAAAAGCAAAAATAGAAGTGTCAGGGTCACAGGGCAGAGGAGCTTTTCTGCCACTCCTGCTGAGTGGTGGTGGAGGGAGTGGGAGGAGACTGGGGATTTGTTTCCACCAGCTGTGCTCACATCTCCAGCCCAGCAGAGGAGGGTGGTGGTGCCTGGTGAGCACCACGGTGGAGCCCAGATCGTTTGGCAGGGGACCCGCTTGGATGGTGGTCGCTGCCTTTTGCTAAAGGGTGTCGGTGAGGAGGAAGGGAACCCAATGGGTCTAGGTCAGGGCCATGCAGTTAAATTAATGATTTTATCAAACTGGGTCCTTCATCCTCTGCCCTGCTGTTCCAGTGAGAAGCTGGTGTATCTGCCTGGTGCCACCTTCCACAACAGGGAAGAGAAGGCAAGCATTGCTTGCAGAGGTCGCACGTGTCTGGGACTACTGGCATTGCACACGGGTCAGCTGACCTTGAAGTCTTCATGACCCCAAGTCACGCGGGTCCTGTGGACAGCGATTCTTAACTTGTACCAGGAGAGGGGGACGTGGTGCTTGTGGTTTGTAATCCAGTTTAATGCTGCAGATGAAAATCAGGCTCGGTTTGATTGCCTGGAGGAGGGCTGTTGGGAGCGAGACTTTGTGCCACTGAGCTGGGCAGCGCTGGCATGCCCCATGTCCCTGCAGACGTGGCCTCTTCTCCAGGAGTGTCCTTGTGCCCCCACACAGTGTGTTCCAGCAGATCCAGCATCCCCACAGGCTTTGCAGGGATTGTGGGTCCCTGAGGGGATGCAGGTTTGGAGAAGCTCTTGTTTCCAGCACGTTGCTGGTGGTGTTGAGCTGGAGGAGAGCAGGGTGAGCCGGCCAGGCTGCTGCTTAATGTCCCTGAGGCTGCACAGCTGATGCAGCCCCTGGTTGCAGGGTCAGGATCACCCCTGAGCTGAGGTCACCTGTGTTCTGCCTGCAGATGTCCAAGTCACCAGCAGCTCCCACCTGCAGCTTGTCCTTGGTGAACAAAGACTGAACAGCTGAAATGATGTCTCCTCCTTTCCCCTTCCCCCTTTTCTTGATAAAAAATCATGGTTAGAAGAACTACGCAACTCAGAACTTAGTCTTGGGAACACCCAAGGTACATTTAAATAGTTTAAAAAATAATACATTGTTACTGTCTCAGAGACAATAAACTTAGCCTGGTCAGGTTTGCATTCAGATCTTTAAGTGATCACATATTCTAGGCAGCCTTAGGGATGATGGTATAAATCAAGCACAGATGCTTTTCCAGTCTGTGAGTGTTTTGTTAATAAACTCTTAAGTCTTGGGCATGGACCCCAGCATAGCTCTCATTTCACCAGAGGTTTTGATGAGCCTATTCTGGTATCTGACTACTCTGCAGAATGGAGGGAGTTTAACTTTTTGCTTTATTCCTCTCTTGCTGACTGCTCTTGTAATTGGGCTGATGTGCCTGTTCAGGAGAATTCAATCTGCTCTTGCAAGATCAATCTGTGTTTCCTGCAAAATCTGTTTTTGTTTTTTACTTTCTATGCAGAATGAAACGTCCTGCAGCATTGATGAGTATCTATCAACACATCTTCCCTTTGCTATTTGGTTGAGCTGTTTGTATTTAATATGCTGCAGAAGATAACCATGACCTTGCTCCTTCAGCTACAGCCATCACCATCCTGTCCCTGCTCTGCCCAGGATGGGGACTGGCTGCCACAACAGTGGGACCCAAAACTGAAGAGTTTGGCTTTGGTTTTGAACTGCAATCCCTTTCCCTTCCTCTCCTCACTGGTAATTTAGTGATGGCTGCTGCCCCTTCCAGTGGCTGGTGACTCCTCCCTGCTCCATCCTGGGGCTGTTGCTCCAAGGCTGGGGTGAGCAGAGGTGATGGTGAGACTGGTCCTGGCAGGAGTGTGGGAACAGGGGCCAGCTGGAAGCTGTTGGTTTGCTGAGTCTCTGTGAGGGGAGGAGAGGTAAGGGCAGGGGGAGGAGGAGAGCAGGGAAGCATATTTTACTGAGGTGGGTGTTCCCAGGGCTGCAGTGAGCTAGGCTGGTGTGCAGAGTCTCACCCTCACTCTTCCTTGCTGGAAAGGTTTGCTGCCCTGGTGCCAGATCCTGGTGTGGGGACAGCCATGAGCCCAGCGGGATGCTGGGAGGCTTGGAATCCTCCTGCAGCCCTTTGCTCAGGTCCTTCCCTTCTGTGATGGTGTCATATGTTGGCAAACCATGTGCCAGGGACTAGGACTAGGAATGTTGTCATCTCTAGTACCTTAGACCTTCTGGTCTGTGCTCCAGGTCTTTTGCAATGGGAATTTCAGTAAAGATGCAAAAGGGTCACTAATTGCTTGTGGTTTGTTGCGTAAAATTATGCTTATTTCATTTGCATCAGCATGCAGCGCTGAGGTCAGACTGACAGGCCTGTAATTCCCTGGATCCTCCTTTTGGCCCTTCTTGTAGCTGGGGGTGACATTTGCCAATCTCCAGTCAACTGGGACCTCTCCAGATGGTAAATGGTGGAAAGTGGCTTGACAAGCACTTTTGCCAGCTCCCTCAGTACCTTTGGGTGTATTCCATCCAGCCCCATAGACGTGTATATCTGTGTGTATCTACTAAAGATAATGAGACTTTGTTTGTTTGGGATGTGGAAACAATGGTCACAAGGGACCTCTTGGAGGTCTCTTGTCCAACCCTTGTTTGGAACAGACCCATACCCAGTCAGATCAGCTATGGCTTTATCAAAGTAAGCTTTGAAAACTGTGAAGGAAGGACATCCCCCACATTTGCCCTAATGTGTAGTTGAACCTCCTAAGCTGCAACCTCATGGCTGTTTCCTGTTACATCACTGCTGCTTTAGGTGAGGAAACTGTTCAGCCAAAGAAGTGAAATTAATGTTTTAGTATTGTGTGAAGCATCATCTTTCTCTCTCTGAACTGCCAGCAGTAGGCATTCAACTGGCAGCTTCTGGCTGCTGCCTGAGCTGTACAGAAAGACTTAGGAGAATAGCACAGGGTGTTGTCTGCTGGTGTGATTCTAATGTTCCCTTGGGCTTTTTTCTCCTGTTCAGGCTTGCACCACATCTCACAGAACAAGGTGGCAGTGCTGCTCCTGGCTGGAGGACAAGGAACTCGCCTGGGTGTGAGCTATCCTAAGGGCATGTACAACGTGGGTTTGCCCAGTGGCAAAACCTTGTATCAGATCCAGGCAGAAAGAATCCGCAAAGTGGAGCAGCTCGCTGGCCAGAGACATGACTGCAAGTGTGCCATCCCCTGGTAGGTGACCTGGAGCCACAGACCTACTGTGCAGGGCTCTTTGCTTTGCAGTCTTGCATATGTTGTCTTCTAGAAACCCTTTGCTGGGTGCCAGACAGAGACACATGAGGGAAAAGCCTTTTGTCAGCAGGATGTGTGATGCCAGCAGCTGGGGGAGAGTGCGCAGGGATGGGGAGGTTCAGGTCTGTGTCTGCAGACCTGGGGGACTGAGCACTGCCCTTGAGTCACTGACCACTACCCTGACTGCTGCACTGTGCTGTCTTTTCAAGCACAGCCCCTGACAACACTATAAACAGCACTTTCAGTGCCTGTTTCAGATGCTTTGCAAGAAATTTCACCTGTTTGCTCTGTGCTTCCTCAGGTTCCTGCATGGAGGGGAGGGATGGCCTAGAGCTCACCTTCCAGGCCCTTCCTCCTTTGCCTGCAGTGTCTGCTGCAGCAAAAAAACTCTTCCCTTGTAGCAGTAAATTCTTATGCTCCATTTTCAGGCCATCTCCTGCTGTGGTTGTTTACAGCTGGCTGCTGTCACTCCTAGCTGCTCCTAGGTTTCAAAAGCTTCCAGGCTTCAAAGAGACTAGCTCTGTGCAAGGTGCAAAATGTGAATTTGCTGTAGGATGTGGTGGGTGAGAGAGAAAGGTGCTGCAGGATGCTTCTAGCAGTGTTTTCTGCAAGTGTCCTTTGATTATAGACACCTTTATGAAACTGTCTGGGCTGAGCCAGGGTTTGGGAAGAGTGAGATCAGTTGTCTGAGGTCTTCAGGGTAGCACATTGTTTTACAGATTGGAGGTCAAAGGTGGTTTCAGTCCATGTTGTGTTTCTTTCTGAAGCCATGTGTATGTCACCTCAACTGCAAAGGCACCATCCCTGGGACTGCTGGAAGCCAGGATGGTTTGTTTGCAGGGTACAACACGTGCTGATCATGTTTAGGGTTCCTCTCCCTGGCAGAGGGTCTGTTGGCTGCTGCAGAACAGGCGGTGCTGTGCTGCAAAGATGGAAATCGGGGCACATGTGACATCCAGTCCTGTGCAAAGGACAGATACCCTCGGCATGGTGGCAGAGGACCCCATGTACCTGTGCCAACTTGTTGAAGTGCTAGACAAGTAGACCATGAAGATGACTCTTGGCCACTGTTGAAGAAGGAGTGCAGTGGAGACAGAGACAGCAGCAAGAGGAAGCTGGAATGAGAGGAGGAAATAGAGAAACTTAAGAGAAAAACAAATCATGCAGCCGTCATGGGAAAAATGCTGGCAGACAGAGCTGCTGGGGAGTCACAGCTCATTCCCAGCATCTCATGCTGGTCAATGCTTCCTTTGGTACTTAACATCAGTTTGACTCTGAGATGAGTGAGGCTGTTGTAGTGTCCTTTGCCTTGTTTTCCAGCTCAACCAGATCTCCAGATGTCATTCACATTTAGGGAATGGCTCTTCTGTCCTGGCTGGAGCTAAGTCTGTGGACTGGGTCATGCACAAGACCCTGTGGGGCCTTCCTGTGGGATCAGTGCTGGAGGGGAGCTCTCCTGCTCAGTTGCAGGGTACTCTAGTCTCTCTCATTTAACACTCTTGGCTTTCCTCCCTTTTATGTTCCATTTGTAGTTTTCTCTTTTGCTTGTGCTTTCCTCACTCATGGCTCAGCATGCATTCCTGCCCAGGTACATCATGACAAGTGAGTTCACGCTGGCGCCAACAGAGGAATTCTTTGTACGACACAACTACTTCAACCTGGACAGATCTAACGTGGTGATGTTTGAACAGAGGATGCTGCCTGCTGTCACCTTTGATGGGAAAGCCATCTTGGAGGAGAAGGGGAAAATTGCTATGGCTCCAGGTACCCTACTGTTCACTCTTACAAGAATGCAATTAATATATGTTGATAATTGCTACCAGCCATCAGCCAGCCTTGGCACATGGAGCAGTCTTTGAAGGTCAGTGTTGATGCTTCTGGTCAGCGTGGGAGGGTTCTGTTGAATGTTTCAGTCTAGTAACCAAGAGTGTAGCAATCTCTTTGTAGTTCTTGCTGGAGATTTGTCCACAGCACGTGTTTTTTATCAAAGCTTGAGAGTATTGGCAGGTGAGGAACAAGGTGCATGGGCAGGGCATGAGGTCCCTGGGGTGCTGCCTCCCTGCTGTGAGCCAGGTTCCCAGTCAAGGTTGATTGCTGGAAATGGATGAAAAAGCAGCAAAATTAACTCTCCAAAACGATTGCAATGTCTCATCTAGTAAAGTTCTCTTAACCTTTTACATGGTGAGAGGTCAGGGCCATGGTGCAGTGATGTGGTATTGTGGCTGCAGGTGCTTTTTGTGGGCTGACAGGGTGTCAGAGGAGAAACCATGAAAAGGTGATCTGTGATGAACAACTGGACAGGTGTCTTTTGTGCAGCTGCACTTCAAGCCTTTAGAAATGCATTGGGAAGTTGCAGGGGGAGATGATCAGAGAGTAAGATTTATTTATTTTCATGCTGAGTTTTAAGTAGGTTTTTGCTCTGCACTGGAAGAGGAGATATGTAACAGGCTTTTCCTACCCTCTGCATAAGATTTTGCCCTCTACTCTTTTCCCTCTTGAGGATCTTAGAAGGCTTCATTAAGTGTCATACCACTTCTCTGTGAAGCTGGTTCCCACAGTCCTGCTCTGCAGGCGAGGGAGCTGGGGTGTAGAGGGGAACAGGCTTGTCTGAACTGCATGACAAGAGCTGGAAATAAAACCTGACAATACTGACTTTTGGCTAGAAACCACTCCTTGCTCTCCTGTTAAAGAAAGTTTGTTCAGGCCTTACGGCTTTTGCTCTGCTAGCCACAAAATACCTACAAAGTCACTAATTAGCCAGGGCTTTCTCTTTTATCTTGTCTTATAGATGGCAATGGAGGCTTGTACCAGGCTTTGGTGGATAATAAGATCTTGGAGGACATGAAGCAGCGTGGGATCCAGTATGTCCATGTGTACTGTGTGGACAATATTCTGGTGAAAATGGCAGATCCAGTCTTCATAGGCTTTTGTGTTTCCAAAGGGGCAGATTGTGGTGCAAAGGTGAGGTGGTACTGATGCTGGGCCACTTCCTCATGGGGAGTTATGGTCTGGTTATGCTTGGCAGCTGCTGCCCAAGGTGAGCTCAGATGAAGCCGTGTGTTCAGACCTCTGTTCAACAGCAACTCCCTCCAGGCAGGTTTAGAGGAGCTGTTTGCTGCCTGCATTACCTCTGGGATCCCTACCTGTGGGTTCCTCTCCTCCTCCCAGAGTCTTGTGGAAAATAACCTTTAGTTAGAGCAGGGACTGGAACTGCACAGGAAACTAGGACCTAGAATTGCTTCCCATTGCTGTGCTGCTGTTTGTCTAAAGGCACTTGGGCCATCTAGGAGCAGTTTTGGGCTGGGTTGTGTGTTATGAAAGCACCTTTAAGTCTAATGGAGGCATTCCTTATGCCCCACTGTGAGAGATGGGGAAAGCCAAAGGAGCCTGGTTTTGTCACCCTAAAGCAGCAGGTCCCCAATGAGGGTTTTATATTACTTTAATCCATAAAAATGTTCATGGGAACAGAGAGCTGAAGGGTAATAGCTGCAAACATTTTCCAATTAATGCCAGGTCCCTTGATAAAAGAAATGCCTCACAGTATGCCAGTTTGGTGAGGGACTTTTTAGGATGTTGGGCAGTGGTAGGACTAGGGGGAATGGATCAAAACTAGAGGTGGGTAGATTTAGATTAGATGTTAGGAAGAAGTTCTTCACCATGAGGGTGGTGAGACTTTGGAACAGGTTGCTCAGAGAGGTGGTGGAAGCCCCATCCCTTGAAGTTTTCAAGGCCAGATTGGATGGGGCTCTAAGCAACCTGGTCTAGCAGGAGGTGTCCCTGCCCATGGCAGGGGGGTTGGAACTAGATGATCTTTAAGGTCCCTTCCAACCCAAACCATTCTATGATTCTGTAATCTCTTTTAAGTAATTTATCTTCTGAGCAACTGTGCAATTAAGTGGTCAAGTTACTGGGTTTTATGCCCAGGTGTTGGGCAAAATGTGCCTGCAGGCTACTGTGTACACCCCACACTGCCTGTGCTTCCAAGTTCCTGGAGGAGCTGCATGCAAAAGTCCTGTAGGATGATTGGTACTTGGAAGTTGGAATAGTGCTGGGCTTTTCTTTCTCCTAGTCATAGCTCTCTCTCCTGGGCTGCAGGTGGTGGAGAAAGCCTACCCCACAGAGCCAGTTGGGGTGGTGTGCTGCGTGGATGGCCTCTACCAGGTGGTGGAGTACAGCGAGATCAGCCTGGAGACTGCACAGCAGCAAAGCCCCGCCGGGAGACTGGTGTACAGTGCCGGCAATATCTGCAACCATTTCTTCACAGTTGAGTTCCTGGAGATGGTAGTTCAGTAAGTCCAAGCAGACCTGCCAGGCAGCTGTGTAGCCTAGGAATGCTTCCGAGAGGGGGTATTCCCATTTGCCACTCTGTAGTTTCAGTTACAGGTACTTCCTGCTTTGCTCTTCACCTCCCCTCTCTTCCAAACAGTAGTAAACAGTCGTGTCCCCTTTCTGACAGCTCAGACTGAACCCAATGAAGAGGTTGTGTGCTTTGCTGTAGCTGAATTGTCTGAGTTATACCAGTGCCTGGACCTTCCTGGTCCTCCAGGTGGCTGCCTTGTGTTCAGGAATGCAGTCAGCGATGCAGCGCCATGGGGAGGATTTCCAAGGGGAGTGTCACCCATGCCATCCCTTCGGACAACAGAGGTTGGAAAAGAGGGTGAAGCTGGGGAAGGACTCTGCACCTTATTGTGGGGAGATGGGCATGTGATGCTGTGCTCCATCACCATCCCAGTCAGATACTGAGTTGGGCTACCTTTTTACCTCTGCCTGTAATTCCAGCCAGCTGCTCAATCGTCCCTCCCCTCTTGCATTGCCCTGTCATGTCCTACTGGTGCAGGGAGTGCTGCTGGCCAGGTTACTCTGCTGACAAGTTTTTTCCTGGATGTGACTTGGATCGATTTGGAATGAACAGCACCCACGACAGTTGAGAGATGAGCCTGAGCAGTAATAAGCCATGTGCTTCCCAGAAGTGTACTACTTTTTTCTAAGTGGGCATGAAGCAGGTGAACTTGTTTCTCCTCCTTTTACAGGAAATATGAGCCCCAGCTGAGGCATCATGTAGCCATAAAGAAGGTGCCCTACATTGACGAGGAGGGAAATCTGATAAAACCGCTAAAACCAAATGGAATAAAGCTGGAGAAGTTCGTGTTTGATGTGTTCCAGTTCTCTAAGTTAGTGGCAGACGTTATTTTCTTTTCTTCCTCCCCTTCTTAATGTTTGAATGACTGTAGGTTGCAACAGACCTTGGCAGGGAGTGCATGGTTTGTGGGTGGCTTGTTAGAAAGGCTGTTGGATCCACACTGAGCTCCAACGCAGCTGTGGCGCTGCGGACTCTGTGAGCTGCGATCACCCAGTGCTTGGGCACAGCTGGGCTACCTGCCACTGTGCTCCCAGATCTGTGTTCCAGCTGGGAGGGAGGGGAAAGAGGAGGGAAAGGAAGGGAAAGGAACTTGAGATCAAAGCCAGTGTTTAATACAAGCCTATGTTGGATTATTCAGACTTGAAAAAATTGGGACTTTCAGGGTTGTGGCTTCCATGGCAACTGCAGCTCTGGGTGCATTTTTGGTGCCAGGGCTCAGCTCACACCCTTTGTGCTTGGAAAACAAGTTGTTTGAGCACTGTGGGGCCAAGTTACTTTTGCTGTGGGAACTGTCAGGGTTGACTTGTGAAGGCTCTAAAACAGAGGGCACAGTGCTGCAGTGTTAGCACAGCCAGGGGTACTTTGTGTTTTGGGAATGTGGGATTTTAATAATTTAGGAATTTAGCATAAGTGTTCTATGAAACCTGTTTTCTGAGGTCCTGAATTAAGCAGGAAAGTTTTGGGTTAAGTAAATGGCAAAAAGAGGCCTCGGGCAAACTGAGTTATCTTTGTCTGGGGATAGTGTGTTTCTTTTTGGAGGATTTACTTCAGGATAGGAAGCTCAAGGTTTGAACAGATCCCTCTTTCCTCATGTGTGTTCAGTACCAAAGGCAAAACCAGTTGATGGAAACAGTGCTGAGTTCTGGGCTTTGAAAAGACTCATTTGCAAGCAGTGATTCCTTCTGCTTTTTTAATAATTATGCAAAACCAGCTTGGCAGCTGCTCTTCACACATGGAATGCAGAAACACACAGATGCTGCTGTGGAATTTTTTAATTTGCATTCCAGTTTCTGGTAAACAGCTATACTTAACATTCAGCTGTGAATCCTTCCATATTACTTGTTCACCCCTGGCAGCTGGTGTCCTCAATTGATCCTTGCATACAGACTGGCAAGTGAGTCTGTTTCTTGGAGCAGGGTGTGGTGCTCTGAAGGGAGCCATCCAGCCTGGCTCTGTTGCTGAGCTTCAGGCATCACTGATCTCTCCATCCTGCCATACTCTGAGCCAAAGCTTTTGGTCCATCTGCCTCCCAGTGCCTTCAGAGATCCCACAGAAACCTCTCCAGAACTGTTGCTTTTCCTCTCAGCTGTGCACAGCTCTGGAGGGCTGTGAAGCTGCTGTTATGTTCCCAGAGAGACTAGGCCTATTGTGTGTTTCCATCATACGGCCCTGGTACTTCTTTGCTCTTCACACAAGAGTTGGGCTTTCCTTAGCTTGACTGCCCCAGGTTGCATACATTGCTGGTCCCTGAAATACAAGTGAGCCTTTCCCCATGGAAGAAGTTGTTGCATCAGCAGGGCTGATGGAATAGTTTTGTTTTACATTATTGTTATTTTCTCCCATTCACCAACAGGAATTTTGTGGCATTTGAAGTTTTGAGAGAAGAGGAGTTCTCACCACTAAAAAATGCAGACACAGCTGACCAAGACACTCCTACCACTGCTCGGCAAGCCCTCCTGGCCCAGCACTACCGCTGGGCTCTCAAGGCTGGGGCCAGGTTTCTGGATGAAAATGGTTGTAGGATACCAGAGAAACTCAGGTATGATGTTCTATGAGCTCCATAGCCTCTCTGCCTGTGGCTGCCCCATTGTACTGGCTGGCATGCCTGCAGAACTGGGAATTAGTCTGGTGACAGGGTGACTTGGCAAGATTTCGTTCAGCTGGTCTCTTCTGAACCCACAGTCATGTCCATTACAGCTCTTGCTTCAGCAGTGGTTGTGAGCATTCTAGGCAGCAATGCACAGTGCTCTGGGCTTTATCTGTGGTAGAGAGTCCTGCCCTTGGGCTTGAATCACAGAATGTCAGGGGTTGGAAGTGACCTCCGGAAGTGACCCCCTGCCGGAGCAGGACCAAATCTAGGACAGGTTACTCAGAAATGCATCCAGAGATGTATGTTGAGACATTCTTCCTGCAGAAGCTCATTAGGCAAGGACAACCTTCTCCACCGTTCTGGGGTTAGCCAGGAATTGTAGTTTGTAGTCTTCTCCACTTTTCTGACTATGTCCCCAGTGCTTAAAACCCAGCATGATTCTCAGGTGGGCTTAAGGATCAGCTGTTACAGCAGTTATCAATTCCAGTGCTTCCTCCATCAGACTGAACAGCAACCTGCTTGTACTCCATGGGGCTATTACTGTATCAACTCATAGTTTAATAAATGCATGAGCTGTTAATTTTACTTGACAAGCACCTCCATAAAAGTGATGTTCTTGTTTTGATGGGAAATATTTGTGACCTGCTTATTTCCTTTTATATTCACACTTTATGTTTGAATAATGTCTGATGCATCTGAATATAATAAATGTCTTATCCTTCTGGATATTCTGTTCTTGATGATCTTTTAAAGAAGATGCTCTGTTTTTTAAACACAGCAAGATGTTCATCCTGTGTTGTCTTCTCTAGTCTCTCAGGAACCGATGATCCTCCAGCTGTGTGTGAGATTTCTCCGTTAGTGTCTTACTTTGGCGAGGTGAGAATAGCTGTCTGGAGGTATTTTTAAGAGTGTGCAGGTTTGCCTCTGATTTCCTTCCAAACACAGAGGATTTATTTAGCCTGGGCTTACTGAGAAATGGTAAGATCAAGGGAACTAGGACTTGGGCTCTGCATTACCTTCATGGTTCTCTCTTCAGCAGTTTGTTCACTCTCAGTTTCAGCCATCTGGAAAATGAGATTTGCAATGAGGCTGTGCAGTGTCATTAAGAATTACAAGTCCTTTAAGATCTTCTGAATGAAAAGTGCAGCATATTCAAATTACAAAATCCATGGGGTCACTGTATTCAGTTGTATCTTGATCTGTGCCCATCTCCCACTGAATGAGAAGTGCGGTGGATGCATTGGCTTTAGAGAAACTGCATCTTAAAAGAGATTTCTCATGTTGGCCTCTCTGAAAATAAGTGGTCCTGGGAAAGCTGCTTCCATTTAAGTAGCAAGAAGAGGAGCTTCCCTGTGTTGGACAGGCAGGGTGAGAAACAAAGGATTGCAGGAGGATCTGTGGGTGCTGTGGGGAAAGGTGTTCATAGAACTTCACATCTCGCTAGGTTTCTGTGTGCAGGTAGTGAACCCATCGCAGCTGATGCACTGTAAATACAAAACGAAAAAAAGGCAATTTAAATTAACTTTTCTTTGTTAGGATTATTCTAATGTGAATTAAGGACACACCTACCATGCCTGCCCCTTCCCAGGAAGATTGTATCTGAGATCCCTTGTTTTATGGTTCGTGGGTGTCTCTCCTTCATGAACCCCAGGCTCAGGGCTGAACTGCTTTCCATCTCTGTCACTGGGAAACTGCTGCTGTTGTCTGTCCTTCCTGTAACCTTTTAACTTTGGCCAGCCAGTTTTCTCTGAGTACATTATGTAGACTTAAAAATACTGCAAGTAACCAGTGTGATGCAATTCCAATCTAACAGTTCTGTTTTTACACATTCTCAGGGTCTGGAGGCATACATGAAGGACAAAGACTTCCTTTCTCCCTTTGTACTTGATGAAAACAAAGTCAAGGTGCTAGGAACTTCTTGAAGAGGAAGGAGAACTTTCCCCCTGAAGACAGATATCTGTCTGTCAGATCCATTAGAAGAAATGACATTGCTGAGATGTCAGCTATGAAGTGCATTATAAAAAAATTGCTTTGCATTTTTGAATTGATACCAAATCCTTGCAGCAGTTGTGTTTACACACACGTACATGCTCACCGGTTCTGCTTGGTGCCTTGGAAGGCTGTGCCTTTTTTACCTCAATCTGTTTTGTAGACTTGGATGTGAATGAAGATTAATACCTTCTGTGTGCCAAACAGGTTTTATATTTCTTATTTGCTATGCATACAAATATGTAAAAGAGCCAGTCAGGGCCTAATAAATCAGCTTTGCATTCAAGAAGATGAAATCTCTTTAGTGCCTTGTTAGGTATCTTGTATGTGCTGGTGGAATTTTGTTTTGTGTTCACAGCTGAAGAATCAGTTTGAGGTCCCATCATGAAAAGTATGGGATGACTTTGTGTACTGGGGCCTTTTTCTGTGTAGATCCGTCCTTTTCCCAATCCTGTGATGATTAGAAGAGCCAGTTCAGCATTTCCATTCTCTAACCAGGTCAGAGAGAGGAATCTGCTGTTGGTGGGTATGCTCTCTCTGTAGGCATCACTTGAGGTTTGGCAGTCCAAAGCAGAACAGACTGTTTTGCTTATTCAGGCTTGCTGGTGCCATTCCAAGAAAACGTAAGTAAATACGCAGCTTAGACTGATTGCTTTTTACAGCTGTACTGACCTGTTTGGTTTTTTTCTTAATTAAGACAATATTTTTTTTTCACAACAACTGTCTGCTCTTCCTGTCTGTAACAAACGTTTCTTTTACTTCTCATTTTTTTCTGTTTTAATATATACCAAATCCCTCAAAGAGGACTTTTTAAGTACCTGAAAGAAACAAGAGGAACAAATCCTGCGGGAGTTTAATGCTTAATGAAAACAAAATAAAAGTCTTAATCCCAGCATAACCAGTGTGCGCAGGAAAACACCAGCCTCTGCTTCTACAGTTTCTGGCCAGGTAGTTTTCCAGCACTCCTTCACATATGAAGTAATTATTCGGATACCTTCCTTTTGACGATGTTGCTAACCATAGTGTCAGCTAATTAAGGATGCTAATTGCCAGAACATATGATTTTATGTGACCTGAGCCCTAGCTGAGGACTGGCAGGGTGGCTGTGATCCCCTCCAGCCTTTGGACTGCTGAGCCTGTGCCTTAACACACCCAAGTTGTTCCACCCTTGGTGAGGGTGCTCCAGGTGCACTGCTGGGCACCCTTACATAAGGAGCACTCCATACTTCCTACTTAAGGAAGCACTGCTTCCTGCTTAAGGAGCACTCCATACACCCTAACAGTGTTAGGGAAGGTGATGAGCAAGCTGCCTCGTTTAGAATGTTATTTCATGCACCTGCTGATGCTATTTTATTAAGCATAAATCTTTTAAATCACTTCTGTGGCTTTTGGTAATTCCTGACATGAAGCTGTATTCAGGATGTCAGGGAAGTATGAAAATGGGAAGGCTTGTGTTTTCCAAAGAAAGCATCTAAATGCCAATCTAAACAGAGTTTTCAGGTATAAAGTGTCTTTGCATGCACGTGAGTAATGAGCCTTTTGCACATGCAAATGAGCTAATGACAGTTCTGATGACCTCACTTTGCATGTGCAGCAATTCCCACCTTTAATAGAAATAAAGCATCTGTCCTTGATGTTCAGTTCTGTAATGGTTTTTGCACGGTGTTTCTGTGGGTCATTCCATTCCTGTCAGTCAAGGTTTATATCCAAGAACAGTCTGTGTTGTGTCTTCGTGAACATGGCTTGTGAATTCAGGCACCCACTCCTTTTGAATTGCACTGTGCTATAAAGAAAGGATCTTTATTTTGCTCTTTTAAAAGTGCTTTTTCTTTTGAAACTTCAGTTCCCATGTGCTTTAATCATGTGTACACTGAGATGCTGACAAGGTTTTTAGAGGTTGTACTCAAGGAAAAGCTGAATTAGAATGCTGGGTGCCTTGTCTGTTGAGGTTTTTTTCTGTGGTTCCTCATTTTAAACTGGAATAGAGAATTTTGAGAGAACTTAAAAAAAAAAATTAATCTGTCCTGTATGTAACAAAATAATTCTAATATGTGTTACAAAATGAAAAAATGAAACTTTTGGACACTTAAGCATTTTTATAATAAAGATGTTACTATGATTTCTATGTGTCTGTCTGTGTTTTGTGTTCATGAGGAAAATGCACTTGTTGTCTTTGTCCCTACACGTGTTGGATGTGGCCACAGGAGCTGCAGGACACAAGACAGTGTCACTGATGGCATGGCTGGGGCTGCGATGCCCACGCTTCCATGTGCAGGGGATGTGGAGCTGCACAGAGGGTCAATCCCAAGGGAGTTTGACATTGTGGGATGTATTTTTTCTCCACAAAACAGAAGACAGTTCTTGGCCAGTAATTCTGTTAGGTTTGGGGATTGTTTGTTTTTTTTCCAAGCTTTTAATCTCCTTGTACTGAGGGGAGGAGGAGTTTCATTGTGGGTGGTGTGTGTTTGTCTTATTTGAAGATCTGAGTGATCTGGAGCTGAGTCAGGCTTTCACAGATGCTCTGTAGGTACTGAGCACTTGTCATGCAGCCTTTGCTTGGCTTCCACTTTTCAAACAGGGCTCTATTTATAGAACAATCAGTAGGGAAGTTACTGATTTTTTTACAAATGACAGATTTTTTTCTCTTTTAGGGGTTTAGTGCTGAACCCAGCAAAGGTCAGAAGTAGGTATTTTTCCTTCCTTACCTACTTCCCCCCATGTTTGTCTCTTGGCACCCATGTGAAGGTTGCTGAGGTTTTTTTATGGGTTTCAGAGCTACATGAATCAGTGGTTTCCTGTGATAGGAAAATAAATGCTACAAATGAATGCATTTCTCAGGCTTCTGTTAAATTGTTCCTCTGCTTGTTGATGAGTGTTCCTATCTATCAAAATTGCTTGCTCATTTCTTTTTAATTCTGAGATGCTCAGGAAAAAAATCCCGTTTTCAGTTTTGTCTAGAGATCCAATGTGAGTTGGATTCCCAAGTTAAAGGCTCAAATGATGCATGTTGAGTAGCTGGGCACAGCCAAAGGTGAATTCAGTGCCAGCTCTTAAAAGCAGCTGCTTCAACACTGTCGCAAGCCGGTACTGGGGGGCTACCCACAAACACTTTCTACTTCTGTTTGGACAACAAACCAGATCTAGAAGTAATGGTGATTAGAAAGCCCCAGTCCTGTGGTGTCCATCACTCTTCCCTACCCTCTACTGTTGCCATCCCTCCTCCATCCCAGTGACGAGACCAAGACGTGTTTGCACAGGGAGTGACAAAGGGCTGGGGCTGTGTGAAGAAGCAGATGAGGGAAGAAGCAGGTCCTGCTGAGAACCAAAATTCAGTTCCAGATCTTGTGAAGTATTTATTTACACAACAGCTTGGGTTGCTTTTCACCCACTCACACGCATCCTCTCGCAGATTTCTGTTGTCTACTCTGAGGCTTGTGTTCCTGGTCTGCCCAGGGCTCTGTGTGTGTGAAAAGGACAGCTCTTCTCTCTCCTCTGGGAGTCAATAGTTGTTTGGAGTTTTTCTTTGCCGTGCAGGCTGGCTGGAGGAGCAGCGGTGTCTGTGGTGCCTCCTCCTCTCATCAGGGCACAGTGTCTGCTGGTCAGTGAGTTGTTTTTCCTGATGACTTCCCACGTGCACACTTCCACTTCTGTTTCTTTCACACCAATACTTCTGTGACTGGTCCCCATAACATCATCTCAGAACAGAGAGGAAAAGCGAGGGCTCTCAGCCTCTCCTTACTTTCCACTTCCCAGCCGGGGTGGCTGAAACCCTGGCTGGGCAGGGCCTGCTACGTGGCGAGAGCAGGCAAAGCCAGGGCCAGGAAGCGGAGGGAGGGAAGGAAATTCTGCCCCAGTCCTCTGCCCGAAGGAGCTGCCAGTACCGGATGGCTGGTGGCCGTGCTTGGCCGGGGAACACGCCCGCTCCGAGCGCTGCGGCCCCCGCGGCGAGGGCTGCGGCCGGACGGTCCAGGGCGGCAGACGCCGGTAGCTGCCGCCTCCCTGCCCGCCGTGGGGTGTACGAGTCCCCAGGCCCTCGCTGCCCGCACCGGCGGCCGCCGCCGCTGCCCCGTTGCTAGGGCGGGGCGCGGCCGTTGCCACGGGCGCCATAGAGTCCCGGAAGTGCTCGGGGGACGAGAGAGGCACCCGGAAACGGCCGCTTTGCGCCGGGCGGCGCGGGGCGTTCGCGGCCCCTGAGGCGTCGCCATGTACTCGGCCGCCGCCGCCGCCTCCTCGCCGCCGCGACGGGACTTCATCTCCGTCACCCTCAGCTCGGAAGAGGCGGTGGGGGCCGGCGGCTACAACAACAGCAAGGCCTGGAGGCGGCGCTCCTGCTGGCGGGTGAGAGCGGGCTCGGGGCTGTGGGCCGTGAGGGAAGGAGCCGGCTTGGCGCGGGTGTGGAGCTGTAACGGCGGGGACACTTGGCGATGGGGCGCTCTGGGGAGGGGTGTCTCCGGTCTTGGGTGCAGCTGGACCCTGTGTTGGGGTTTCTGGAATGGAGACCCCTCTTTCCGAGCTGGGGAGGGGGCCGAAGCTGCGGGCCCTTGGTGGTGGGGTTGGGGAGGGGTGGCCCCGGTCGGGGGCTCTTAGGAGAGCAGTGTTGGGTGGCAGCTCCCCACCTAGCAGGGGCTGTTGGGGCGCAGGCTGGCTGAGGGAGCTGTAAGTCTTACCTTAATTTTTATGAGCAAAGCTGGGGCGGGGGGATATGGGGTGTGTTTGAGTGGAATCCTGCCCTCTGCTAGTGGGCATTTAGGGCCAGCACTGCGCTCACTGGGCAGGAGTGAAGAGGGGATGAGATTTAGTCTTAATATCTTTGTCTCCTATTTTAGGGCTTGAAAGGGGGAGCCCTGTCCTCTGCCCTAGGAGAGTAACGGAAACAGTTCTGTTCTATGTGGGAAGGTTGATGTGAGCAGAGGGGTCTCTGGCAGAGCTGTATGGAAGGAACCTTCCTGCCTGTTTGGGACTAGAGAGTGGGCAGCAGCGTTACCAGGGTTGGGAGTCCTGGTTTGGAGGGGCAGGAAAGGAAAGTGTGAGTCCAAGGGACAAAATAACCCTTGTTGCAGGTAAGGGATGAGGTACCTACAGGGCTTTATGGTGGTCGGATGAAGTGTATGAAGAACTGTTTTAGGGACACAGTATGGCAGCTTTTGTCTTATTAAGAGCTAAGGAAATGTGGGGGTAGCGCACAAGATGTTTCACCCTTCCTTTTAATCTTATTCTTTGTCAGAAAAAAATGAAAGTCAGGTGGTGGTGAATGCCTTTATGTATTCTAGTGCTTCATTCCTACCCATCTTTTCCCAATGCCTCTTTTTCCATCCTGTCCCAAAGGAACTTAAGGCTGCTGGGTTCCAAGCATCCTTCAGCAGTTGGAAGGTCACAGTGGGGGTGACCGTGCAGGTTGAGCTGAAGGCAAAGAAGTGGGGTCAGTGTCCTGTGGTGTGCAGGGTCACCAGGCTGTCAGCAGCCTGGGAAGAAGGCAGGAATGGTGCTGTGGGGCTTGACAGTGAGCACCTCCACAGCTCTGTGGAACATTTGCAGCCCCTGGTTGTTAAGAGGATGTGAGGACTATGGGAAATGCTTGGAGGGGATAGAGTGGTTTGTAGGGAACTGCAGGTTGTTCCCAAGTGCAGCCTTGGCACTGTGTGTGCCAAGAGTAATGAGAAAGAAAATGCTGCTCTGGTGAGTTTTGATAGGACTGTTAGAAAACTACCAAAATGATATTTTAGCAGTTAAACATTAACTGCAATTGTTTTCTCTAAATGAAGGAAGCTTCTCTCTCAGGCTAATATAGCATTTGCTGCCTAACTTTTAATGATTTTGTTGTATATACATCAGTTTTAAAAACACATTTTTGCCCAGGTCTAAACTTGAAAACATCATGGTTTTATCTTGTTTGTTTTTCTGTTGCTTTACTTCATTTTCATGTTGCTGAGGGTTGGTGACTTTATTAGTGGTGGCAGGACCTGTTCTGTGTGACATTTCACATATGTTTGGCAGGGGCAGGATGCCTGACTTTCGTTTTCCAGGGAATGTCCTCTCAGCTGATTTTAAGCCTTTCTTATTTGCTGCAGTAACATTTTTTGTGTTCCTAATGTAGGCTGCTAATGTCATGCTAAATATTCTTCCTCTTCCTTATTTTCTTCCCTAAAGAAATGGAAGCAGCTGTCCCGACTGCAGCGCAGCATCATTCTCTTCCTGTTTGCCTTCTTGGCAGTCTGTGGAGTCATTTCATACACAAGCATGGAGGAGCCATGGAAAAGTATGTGTTTAGCTGGGAATTACTGGCATGTGGTGGTACGTTTACGAAGTTGCTGCCGTTCTTGGAACTAGTTTTACTTTTTATTGACAGTGACTGGATGTGTCCATGAAAGCGCAGTTGGGAGATGATTTTAGGTGATGTGTTTCAATTACTTGTTTCTGCTTAATCAGAAATATTTTTAATATGCCTTTTCATTGTTTATCTTGACTAGAGCAATATTTTGGTTTTATTTGATTAAGATTTGGAGGCTGTTTATTTGGGGTTTTTTTTATGTTTATGTGTAGATATTGCTAACCCAAACCTAAACAGTAGGATGAGATCATCCTCTCTTGGTTTTGATTGTCCATCAGATTAGAAATTCCAATATTTTTCTCAATATGAAGGCACATTTACCTTTGATATTATCTTACTGCCTGTATTGAGAAGCTAAAATAATAGCAATTGGGAAAAAAAAAATAAGTGCGCATGTGCCATTTAGCAGCCTCCTTGCATATTAAGGAGAGTGTTGATACCAAAAGACATTTGTCTCTGACAATTAGTGTGTCTTATCAATGTTTTTGAATGGAAACATTTTTTGGAGGCACATCTAGTGTGTGAATGCTGTTACACGTTTCTAGCTGGAGCCTAAACTGTTGGTTCCTTGTGCTGAGCAGTTCTGTGTGTCTAGGTCTAATTAACAAATCGTTGGATGATCAGAGAACAGAACCAGAAATTCCTGGATTAAAGCTGGCAAATCCAGCTGTCTTACCAGCACCCCAGAAAGCTGATACCAACCTTGAAGACCACCCAGAACTTTCACCACAGGTACTGTGAGAAGAAATGAGTTTTATATACCTACCAGGGGGTTTGTAAACACTGCAAATAGTGCTTGTTTCCAACAGTTGTTGAGGAGAAAGGAGTTATAACTTGCAATAGAAGTCTTCTCTAGGTGGAGTTCTCTCCTAAGAAGGGCTTTGGTATAGTGTTTCTTGGCTTTACCCTTTTTTATTTAAGTGTTTAGTTATACTAGTTCTTAATCACTGCTGTAGTGAAGAGTGCGAGGACTTCAGGTCACAGTGACCTCTCACTTGAGGCTTCACTTTCCTGGTATTGGTTTGGACCTGCAGTGCTCTGGACATTAGCACTGCTGTTGTGAGGAGCCTAAATAGAGGCCTGGCTGAAAATGAAGACGTACATGCAGTCAGTGTCACAGGAATTGGAATGGCTTTGCTGGGAGCTTGAAAAAACAGCTGCCATCAGCAGAGGCGTGAGTAGGTTTTGAAGGGTTACATTTGTGAGGAATGTGACAGGGAAGAAACGTGAACTGACTGTGTTACTCTTCACATATTGACCTGGTGACTCTGGGGATTCCTAGATAATGAATATGAAACTCTGTATTAAATCTTTCCCTCGTTGTGCACAAAATGCAAATTTATTACTGTACAGTAATTCTTGGTGTTATCTAACGCTGCCCTTGTGTAAGTTCTAAAAAGACAGATGTGGTGCCAAGGGACAGGGTTTAGTGGTGGATGTGGCAGAGTAGTCCTGTGATAACTGTGAAGGTTGGTTTTTTTGCATGCTTTTTGCTAATTCAAATAAAAATTTACTCTGCCTAGTACAAGGCAATCAAATATCTTTACAATCCTTTAGCAGTGCCTTTTTTTAAATTACTATCTGGTAGCAGTAGAGGTAGTTTTAAAGTCATTTATCTTTATAAACTTAAGAACTGGATAATTTTACACAAGTTTAAAGCAAACCAAAACCCAAGGTCTTTAGTGTACCGTCCATTCAGGGCAGAACTTACATGGCTGATACAATATCAAAATAAGATTTATCTGAAATGGTGTTTAATGCTGAAATGATGTTGATTTATGATTTGAAATTTGGCCATTTCTGCAATGTACCAAGCACTGGTTTTTTCTGTATTTTCTCAGAAGCCACCAAAACTGCCTCATGTTCGGCGTGGTCCTTCCAATCTGCAGATTAAGCCACCATGGAGGGATGTGAGGCTGAAGACTCAACATGATACCAGCAGAGCTGTAGAAGGGCCAGTCCAAGCTGATAAGGAAGAGAAAACGGAGAAATCTGTTATCAGGTAGAAATGTTCTCAGCAAGTTGCAGTGTTCCCCCCCCAGCCCTCCAAGATCCATTGGATGTTGGAGTGAAAGTTTTAAGGATGTTCTGTGGTCAATGTTTGAGGTTGATTTCTTTCCTTGAACATATTTTTTCTGAGGTCTGATCTATCAGCTATTGATATTGCTGTGCTGATTTATTTTATTTTGGTGAATGTGCAGGTTTTCTGTTTTCACTCTTTGCATTACAGAACTGCAGAGGATTTGGAGGCCTCCTGGGTTCTCTGTGTTTCTAATGCACCTGGACACTTGTGATGCTCAGGAGATTTCCCAGTATCTCTACATTCCCACCATTTGTTTTTAGTTCCTACCATTGTAGTAAATATCAATGTACCAATGTCAATACAAAGATGTCACAAGTCCCTTTGTCCTGGCTAAGACTTGGAAAATGGCAGCAGTGTCAGTGTTGGGTTGTGTGTGGCACCACTAAGTACAGTTGTCCCAGGATGAACTGGCAGAAGCTGTAAATGTGTGTGTAGTTGTGTGCATGTAACTGCACGAGGGATGCTAACTCCCTTCTTACAAGAGGCCAATCATACAGCTCAAAGTCCCCTTGTGCATTTCTAGTATTATCTTATAATATCCATACTAATTTCTCTACTCTGCACTGGTGCTGCCTCACCTTGAGCACTGTGTGCAGTTTTGGGCACTACAAAATAAAAAGGACATCAAGCTATTGGAGAGTGTCCAGAGGGGAGCCACGAGGATGGTGATGGGTCTGGATGGGATGACTTCTGAGGAACGGCTGAGGTCACTTAGATTGTTCAGCTTGGAGAAGAGGAGGCTGAGGAGTGACCTCTTGCAGTCTGTGGTTCCTCAAGAGGGGAAGCTATGGGGCAGGTCCTGATCTCTTCACTCCTGTGACCAGTGACAGGACTGGGGGAATGGCAGGAAGCTGAATCAGGGAAGATTTTGGTTGGGTATCAGGAGAAGGTTTTTCACCCAGAGGGTGGTTGAGCACTGGAACCAGCTCCCCAGGGCAGTGGTCACAGCACCAAGCCTGCCTGGGTTCAAGAAGCGTTTGGATGATGCTCTCAGGCACATGGTGTGATTCTTGGGGTGCCCTACACAGGGACAGGAGTTGGGACGGGTCCCTTCCAGCTCAGCATATTCTATGATCTTTTACAGAGAGTCTGTACTGCTGTGATTGTATTTATGCAAAGTTCTTTCCTAAGACATTATCGATAAAAATATTTTGATTTGGGAGTAACTAAAAAGATGTGACTTGAGTATAGAAAAGTCTGCTACAAGTTCAGCAGAGGTTAAGATTTGGAACAGTAGGTCTGGGGTTTTTTTATATATTTGTGTCCTTTTCAGCACCAGCACAGTTGAACTCATCACAGCATCAGCACTTGAGTGTTGGGATTTCCTGAAATCTCTCAGAATGTCTTGAAGTGTTTTATTCCTGTGCTTCCACTTACGCTGTAACTTGCGGAATTAAATGGGTGGCAACAGGAGAACTTAGGAGAGTACTGAAAGCTACAAATGTAAAGAATGAAAGTAAGAAATTAAATGATAGGATTTATGTAAGTCATAAGATATGGTGGCTGTAAACAATAGGAAGTTTAAAGGTCCTATAGGCCTGGTTCCCTCAAGAGGCATCTCATGAACTCAAAGGCACCATATCTGTATATTAAGCAGCACGGTCAAGATTGTTTGATCTTGATGTGAACTTGGCTTGATTTGAAGTCTGTTCTGAAAGACTTCTCCTTCAGGAGCTTCTTAATAAAACCTTTAAAAACTGATTTATATATCTGTGGTGGTAGGGAAGGCTTATGGGTAGTAAAGCAAGTACATTAAGTGCCTAGTCATAGAATCATAGAATGATCCTGGTTGGAAGGGACCTTGAAGATAATCAAGTCTAATCATAGCCTAAATTCCCCTGCCATAACCTAATTTACCCATTCAGTGCTTAAATCTTGTCCTCTGTACTTACTCATGATTTTTTTGATACCACTATTTGCGTGGTAGTCTTTAGTGTCAGTGGCTCCTGTCATCATTTCAGAACTGGTAGGTAACAAAATACTTCTCCTGCAGCATTCTCAGGTGTTTGAATTCTTTGCAAAAGGTCTTTATTAAATTTGGTTACCAAGATATTTAATGAAACTCCGAGAGCCTGTAAGACATATTTCTGAATCGTCTAAAATTTCTGTGGTGCAAATGACTTTCTTTGAACAGAAAAATTACCTAGTGGATAACGTGGTTATTTTGATTCTTGATATAAAATCCAACTCCTGTTTTGGTGAAGTGTTGTGAAAAAAAGAAACTGCAGGGATAATTCTCATCATTTGCTTTACTTCCTGTGATCCAATTAAGCCTTAATTACAGTCCTTTGTATTTGCAGCTGGAGAGGAGCAGTGATAGAACCTGACCAAAGCACCGAATCCCCATCGAGTAAAAGAAAAGAACCAGAAAAACCTTCATCTGTGGAAGCTGAAGACCAGAAGGAGCCGGGTAAGCAGTACAGTTAATGGTAACTTTATTTCTGTTTGATTTTAAGGTTTAAGTTGTGCCATTCCTCCCCACACACATCTATTAATTTATTTTAAGTAAAGGAAACAAAAAGCATAGGAAAGATGATTTACCTAGAACATCCAAGCCTTTCAGTGTCCTTATTCCACCATGACAGCCTTCAGTCAAAATTCTGCAGGAAGTGCAGTCTCAAATTTCAGTGTTGAATAAAGAATATTCTGATACAGAAGTTAAACTTACCTGGTGTGTCCAATGCCATGGCAGAAACTGTTTGCTGTGGCTGCAGTGGCCAGACTCTGTGGCAGTGGGTTGCAGAGTGTGTGTTGGATGTTCTGCTACTTGCAGCTAGTTGCTACCTCTGTCCTCTCCTAAAGTGCTTGTCTGCTTCTGGAAAATGCACTGTGTCCTCTTTGGTGCTATATAAAATGGTACCAGGTCAAGAGAGGTCATTCTTTCCCTCTACTCTGCTTATGTGAGACCCCACCTGGAGTACTGCGTCCAGTTCTGGAGCCCTCAACATAGTAAGGACATGGAGCTGTAGGAGCAAGTCCAGAGGAGGCCATGGAGATGATGGGAGGGCTGGAGCAGCTCTGCTCTGCAGACAGGCTGAGAGAGTTGGGGTTGTTCAGCCTGGAGAAGAGAAGGCTCTGGGGAGACCTTAGAGCACTTTCCAGTGCCTGAAGGGGCTCCAGAAAAACTGGGGAGGGACTTTGGACAAGGCCTTGTAGTGAGAGGGCAAGGGGGAATGGACTGAAACTGGAAGAGAGGAGATTTAGGTTAGACATTAGAATGAAACTATTTCTTGTGAGGGTGGTGAGGACCTGGAACAGGCTGCCCAGGGAAGCTGTGGCTGCCCCATTCCTGGAAGTGTCCAAGGACAGGTTGTATGGGGCTTGGAGCAGCCTGATCTGGTGGGAGGTGTCCCTGCCCATGGCAGGGGAGTGGTTGATCTTTAAGGTCCCTTCCAACCCAAACCACTCTGGGATGCTATGATGTGTGATCAGGACTGGAACTACCCAGGGGTTATTTATTTCTATGCAAACTTAACTTCATGTTATCTCACACCGTGGATTTTTGCAGCAGCATTGTTACCTCTGAAATTCTGAAACAAGGGGTTGAAAGCAGCGATGTTCCTGATTGTGGACTTGCTTTGTTGCCTTCCTAGAAGATAACCTCTTCATGTTGAGTAGACTCTGGAGATGCCCTCAGTTTCACTCTATTCTGAATTTTTGGTACTTCTCTTCCCCCATCAGTTTCTTCTCAGCCTGTGCAAGAGAAACCAAAAGAATGTGCTGGAATATTTGTACTAAGTTTTGGTTTTGTTGTTTTTTTCCTTCTCTGTTTATGGAGGGCATCCACTCAATTTTGATCTTCTTGCCCAGCTCTTTGTTTGCCTTAAACTGTTAGAATAATATTGAAAATAAATGTTAGTGACAAATCTTTGAAATAGAGCCGCTGGGATGAGGGAGACACTCCCATTGTTTTTCTAGGAAGTGACAGTTTAAAGAGAGAGGGCTTGAAAGGGACAGTTTTCTTTTTCCATGGTGGTTTTCTGTTTGTTCTGCAAATATAGGAAAAGTTACTTCCTCCCTGAATTCAATGGAGCTATTTTTAAGGCTCACCAGATAGCTGTAGGAGTTGTTTTTGCAGTTGCTGTCCTGGTGGAGTAAAGATCCTGTTGTTCTGCTTTCTGGACTCATAGGATTAAGTTCTGATATAAGAAATGTGGCTTATTACAATGTGATGTATTTGGCTTGTGCTGGATTAATATATCCAGGGTTAATTATGCTGTCTGGTGTTTCCCACTCTAGAAAGCTTTGTTTATGCTTTTGTAAAATTTCAGCTAGTGGGCTTGACATTTCTCATGGTGGATGTGGAACAGAAGCTCAGCTTTATGGCAAGTTGTAAGCAAAAATTTCAGTAGAACTAGGGTGAAAGACAAGATGCCCAAGATGAAAAAAATGTAGATTTTCTTCCCATTTCGTATGAAGTTAAAAACTCAAGAGAGGTAATTTTATATAACTGATTTTAAATTTAGCAGGAAGCATTGAACAAGACAGGGAAGATGAATTAAAAATGGTATGTGGTAAATTAGCTGAGGATCGTATTGTTAAGCATATGTGTTCAGCAGCTGAGTTGTGGTTGATTTAAGCAATCTTATTTCTGGTATTTCTGGACTTGGAGGTCTTTGAGCTTTAGTGATGCTCACCTAACAACTTTGTGTGATTCTTTGAATGTTTTCTTTGCAGAAGTCAATTTTCTTTTTTTGCCAGGGTGATATCACTGTTTCCACCCAGATGAACTGACCACAAACACTGACTGGTTACCCCACAGAGGAAAGGAAAGAATAATCTGAGGACGGTTTTTCCATTGCACTGAGCATGTAGTTTGGAAGAAAGTTGGGGGTTTTTTTGGGTAGAATTGGTCTAGCTGCATGTCTCCTGGGCAGGAGACCTGAGCAAGGTGCTGTTTGCCTTTTGCAGTGCCCATCAACGACCGTCAGGTGGCTGTGATCGAAGCCTTCCGACATGCCTGGAAAGGGTACAAGGACTTTGCCTGGGGCCACGATGAGCTGAAGCCTTTGTCCAAGTCCTACAGTGAGTGGTTTGGACTTGGGCTTACCTTAATTGATGCCTTGGATACTATGTGGATTTTAGGCCTAAAAGAAGGTATTTTTTTTTCCTTTCATAATTTTTTCCCTTCCTTATTTTCTATTCAGGCAGCATGAGTTCAGAGTTCTTTGAGGGGGAACATTCATTACATATGGCCAGTAAGTTTAGCTTCCCTGTGAGGGTAAATACATATATATAAATAATATTTATAAAAATAAATGTTAAAAAGCTCCCAATGATACTTTATATATCCAATGATATATATTAAGGACATAGTTTTTCTTGCAATAGAATTTTGAGCTCGAAAAACTCTGTTCTCACATATAACAATGGATGTGTCTGCTAGAACCTCAGGAATGGAGGAATAAGCCTCTTGGTTTTTGTTTCTGTGCTAAACCCCCAGTGCTCTCTTTGTGCCATTGTAAAGCCAATGTAGGATTTCTACCTGTCAGTCTTTGGTAGTTGGCCTGAAAGTTCCTAGGTTGACACCTAATATCAATATTTCATATTTGGATTTAAGAAGGTCATTTCTGTAAGAAATCAATGGGTGGAGAAGGGGAGTGTTCAGTACCTCCTTCCTGACTACTCTGCTGTCTGTATTTTTTAACAGTTCTAGAAATGACTGTGTTAGAAAACTTTTAAACAACTTTTCAAAACTAAGCCAAAAATTCTGCAATTCTGTTGCAAAAAACTTGCTTAATCAGTATTTAAGAGGCTTGGTTTGTGGCTGGGTGTCTTTTTTTTATGTGGTGCAGGGTTTGTTTTTTGTTGTTTTTGGTTTTTTAGAGGTATTAAAAAATTTCTGGAACTGTATCTATTTAACCTTGGTAGATAGCCACCTTTGTAAACTTTTATCCATCATCCATTTTTATGTGCCAAGATAGGAACAACAGAGCTGCTAGTAAGGGGAAAACAAAGTCCTTCACAGTTCTGTCTTCTATGTTTGAAGTTGGTGTAAAATATTAAATGAAACAACAACTCCCTATTGTGTCTGCAGCTCTAGGCCTGAGGAAGTTGCCTTGGAAGTTACATCAGTTTGACAGTGTGATGCTTTTATTGTTTTGTTGTTTTTTTTTCATCAAAAATGGATTGTGAACTGCACAGAGCTTTTAAAAGCATTTTATAGCAGCTCTTGTTGATTGCCTTAGAAAGCTCCTGGGGTTTCTTCTGAATAACAAATGCTGTATAAAGAGAAGCTTTGTTTGCAGTGGTGAGGATGCCAGTCTATCTTGTAAACTGATGAATGCGAATGCTTCTGTGAAAGAGGCCACCACCTTTTCTGCTGTACTGCTGATAGTGCTGACATCCCACAGGGGAGATTTTGCTGTGGTTCTTCTCAGTCTACTCAACATCCACCGTTACACACCATTCAAGATGTTTGTCATGAGGACACAGAGTCATCCTTTTGCTTTAGAGTTCATCTCCTGTGGATCACCTGCCATTTCTGGTAGCCATGCTAAAATGGCATATTTTTTTTACATTCCTTTTTTAATTAGTAATGTGATAAACATTTTTGTTCCTGGATAAAAAACCGAGCCTGTGGACTATGGGGATTTTATGAGTTAAGTGCTGAAGTAGGAGGCAGGCTCCCCAGGACATTGCTAAACTAATGGCTGTTAACTGCAAGTGTTATCTGTTATCTACCAAAAGAACACCTTTGGTTTAAAAAGATTTGATTAAAGTTCAGAAGGCTTTTGTGGATGGACTTAAAAGACCTTGATTTCTGGACTGTTTTAATGAAGAATTCCTCAATTTCTTCTCTCTCTCTTTTTTTTTTTTTTTTTGATTATAAAGAGTATTTTGTTTTGGTGGGTATTTCTGTCTGTATGCACCTGTGTGGTGTATACTGTTAAGAACTAACGGTAGTCAGGCTTCTCCCAGGATGTGCTCTTCATTTTAGTTTTCCAACTGAAATTATACTGTCTTATACTGTAGGCAGATAAGAGTAACCATCCTGGTTATATGGAGTATTTTTGTTTCTAGTCTAGTTGTTGGAACATGCCAGAAGTTCATGACCCTTTTTACTTTGCAGAGTTTGAAGAAGCAAGAAAATGGGTAGCAAACGATTTGGTATTTGATAAAAATGTGGATGTGAACCTCTTTGAGAGCACGATTCGGATCCTGGGGGGCCTGCTGAGCACCTACCATCTCTCAGGAGACAGCCTCTTCCTGGAAAAAGCTGTGAGTGACTAGTCTTATAAATGCAACTGGAGCAGGTATTCAATATTGGACAAAGTTGAGGAAGTTTCATCAGAAAATTCAATGTTGCTGGTTTTTAACAGCTTCATATTTAAAGGGAATGGGATTTACCATTAATCTTTTAAGCCTGCACTATTTTCTCCCTGGATAACCTCAGAGCCTTGCTGATTTTTTATCAGGAATTCATCTATACCTGTTATCCTGTTGATGAAGAGCTGACCATAATAAAGTTCATGAAATAAAGGAGGAAAGAAATGGTTGACAAAGAGTAATATTTGTACTTAGTCACCCTTTCTGTGTGGCTCAGCAGCATCAACCACCTCTTTAGGTTAGCTAGATGCTGTCAGTGACTTCAGAGTTACCTCACATTGCATGGAGATAGCAAACTGAAATGAGGTTTGCGGTGCTACAAAGAAGGTAGCAACTCTGTAGGACCTCAGTAGGCTCGAGAAGTGGGCTCGTCCAAAGAGCATGAAGTTCAGCAAGGCCAAGTGCAAGGTTCTGCACCTGGGTCCAGGCAACCCCATGCACGAATAAAGGTTGGGAAGAGAAAGGATTGAGGGCAACCCTGCGGAGAAGGACTTGGGGGTGACAGTGGATGAGAAGCTCAACATGAGCCAGCAATGTGCAATTGCAGCCCAGAAGCCAACCATGTCCTGGGCTGCATCAAAAGAGGCTTGGCCAGCCGATCAAGGGAGGTGACTCTTCCCCATCTTCTCTGCTCTTGTGAGACCCCACCTGGAGAACTGTGTCCAGTTCTGGAGCCCCTGACGTAAAAAGGACATGGAGCTCCTTGAGCATGTTCAGAGGAGGGTGACAAAAATGATCAGAGGGTTGGAGCAGCTCCCCTATGAAGACAGGCTGAGGAAGCTGGGGTTGTTCAGCCTGGAGAAGAGGAGGCTCCAAAGTGACCTTATAGCAGCTTTCCAATACCTGAAGGGGTCCTACAAGAAGGGTGGGGCAGGACTTTTTGCACAGGCACGTAGTGAGAGGACAAGGGACAATGGGTTAAAATTTGCAAAGGGGAGGTTTAGGTTAGATATTAGGAGGAAATTCTTTGCTATGAGAGTGGTGAGACTGGAACAGGTTACCCAGGGAGGTTGTGAAAGCTCCATCCCTGGGAGTATTCAAGGCCTGGTTGGATGGGGCTTGGAGCAACCAGATCTAGTGGGAGGTGTCCCTGCCCATGCAGGGGGTTTGGATCTAGATGATCTTTAAGGTCGCTTCCAACCCTAACCTTTCTATGATTCTATGATTGCTGTGAATAAATTCATGACCCTTTTTAATTCTGGGCCTTCTCACACCATCTAAAACTTTGCTGCTATTCTCTGTTTTTCTGTCTGCCTAGTGAAAGAAAATTCAAACGGGTGGGTGTGTCTGTATTTATTTTTTTGTTTTGTCTTTCTTTGTCCTGTGCCCTTGGCTTTTCTTTAGAAAGACATCGGGAACAGGCTCATGCCAGCATTTAAGACCCCCTCCAAGATACCATATTCTGATGTCAACATCGGCCGGGGCACTGCGCACCCCCCTCGCTGGACATCTGACAGCACTGTGGCAGAGGTGACCAGTATTCAGCTGGAGTTTAGGGAGCTCTCTCGTCTCACTGGAGATGAGAAGTTCCAGGTATGGAAGAATCAGTTGATATTTTTTTCTTTTTCCACCTCTCCACAGCTCCACCACTGACTCTTCATCAATATGTGTGGTCTCTTTTAGTCTTTAAGTGATGTTAAGTCAGTTGTGAAACTCTAGATGAGGGAAGGAAAAGAAACAAATTAGTTCCAATTATTTTCTGAAATACTGAGTAGTGGAGGTGAATCATTATATTTCTCCCTCAGAAACAGCTTTTGATCTAAAAAGACCCCACAAAATAATAATAAAAAAAAGAAACAGCAAAACCACACACAACAAACCCAAAAATAAACACCACCTCTGCCTTTGCCCAACCCCCTGTTTTTTATCATTGACGTTTTTGTTTGACACTATGTTGTCAGATTTTGTAAAAATATGAAGCTGAACAGGAGACTGTGAAACTCCCTTCCTAATGTTCTTGGAATTCTGTGTGTGGTTTCTTGATGCCATTATCTAAATGTGAAGAACAAAACCTTGGTGTTGCCAGCCAAGGAACTAAAATGTGAGTCACTAGGTAAGAATCTGACAGCAGGTCGCAGTACAAGGAAAAGTTAGTGGAAATAAACATAATGCCAGAGAACATAATATCTTCCACTCCTTTTTGCTTGGCGATGTTATTTTATTGTTTTAAATTTTCTCCACAGCTCAAGTTTTGAAGAGTGCAGTTATTTCAAGAAGTTATTTTAGCTCGACTTCTACTTTGTAAATAAGAGTAAGTCAGGTCATGGTTCTGTGCTGTAGCACTGGCTTTCAAGTGGTCTTCCTTGAGGGAAAGGAAGTAGTTATAATTATTTCAGAGGTACTTAAATGTACCCAGAACATCATTTTTTGTGAGTTAGAAAGTTTATAATCCTGTATTTAATATATTGTGTGAGCTGAAGTTGATGTCCTTGCTGCTAATTAGAGGAAGAATAGTGAAAGATTTGTTAGTGGCCTGAAGTCACTACCCAGTTTGATGCATCATCTATTCCTGTAATTTGTTTCCTTTTTTCTTTCTTTCAGAAAGCTGTAGATGAGGTGATGAAACATGTTCACACCCTCTCAGGGAAAAATGATGGACTAGTGCCTATGTTCATCAACACCAACAGTGGACAGTTCACTCACTTGGGTGTCTACACTCTTGGAGCCAGAGCTGACAGCTACTATGAGTATTTGCTCAAGCAATGGATTCAGGGTGGGAAAAAAGAAAATGAGTAAGTTTTTCCCACTTCTCATGTTGATGTGAGAATTATGTGAGCTGTAAAACTTTCTTTTGCAGTTTGTTGCTTAAAGAAAAATGTGTGTGTGCCAAATATCACTGGTTTTATAACCAAACAAGAGGGACCTGTGGTAGTTTGTAAAAAGAGAATAAGAGGCTTGATCTCAAAGCTCAAAAAACTTTTCTTCCTCAGCACATCAGATGTGAGGAGTGTCACAGACAGGAGAAGAGAATTAAATATTTGCAGTAAATACGGAATATAATTAGACGCTTCTGAAATACTGATGATGCTTCAATTCACCAGCAATGTCTAGGTTGTCTCTGGATTTCTTAGCGACAGGTAGTTGAGATGGGAGACTTAATCTGTGAAGAATAGTTTTTCTTGAGAAGAGAAGACTAAGAGGGGACCTTATTAATTTGTACAAATATCTGCAGGGTGAGTGTCAAGAATTGGTCAGTCTCTTTTCAGTGGTGCCTGTGATAGGATGAGGGGAAACAGCACCAACTGACAACACAGGAAGTTCCACCTCAACATGAGAAAGAACTTCTTTCCTGTGAGGGTGACAGAGCCCTGGGACAGGCTGCCCAGAGAGGTTGTGGAGTCTCCTTCTCTGGAGACTTTCAAGATCCGTTTGGATACATTCCTGTGTGATCTGCCCTTGGTGCTCCTGCTGCATCAGAGGGGTTGGACTTGTTGATCTTCAGAGGTCCCTTCCAACCCCTGTGATTCTCTGATTCTTAGAAAGGAGTCTGAAGTTTGAAGTTTGTGTAAAATTGCTTTAGATCCCTTCTCTTTGTTTTATCTGCGTTGGTTAAGTTGAAGAGAATGTTTGCAAGGAGCAGAGGAATTTAAGATGTTGGAAATGTTTTCCTCTAAAACAAAACAAAAGAATTCAAGCAGTTTTTGCTTATGAGCTAATTATGTTGGACTTGTTTGTGTTGAGTGGTTTGATGCATACAGAGCAACAACATGCCTCTGAGCCATTTCTTTGTGCCAAAGCAAATGCAAAGGAAGTTTGCATCATTGCTTTTTCCAAGCCATAACTCCCTGTCAAAGGACAAGAGTTGTCTTTGGGACCATGAATAGTGACATTTTTTGAGCCTCAAAACAGAATTGTTCAGCAGGTTTTTTTTCACATCATAGAATCATTAAAGGTTGGAAGGGACCCTAAAGATCATCTAGTTCCAACCCCCCTGCCATGAGCAGGGAACCCTACCACTAGACCAAGTTGCACAAAACCTTGTCCAACCTGGTCTTAAAAACCTCCAGGGATGGGGCATCAACAACCTCCCTGGTCAACCCATCCCAGTTCCTCACCACCCTTACAGTGAAGAATTTCTTCCTAATATCTAACCTAAATCCCCCCTCTCTCAGTTTAAAACCATTACCCCTTGTCCTATCACTATCTTCTCTGATGAAAAGTCCCTCCCCAGATTTCCTGTAGCCCCTTTCAACTACTGGAACGTGCTATAAAGTCTTCCTGGAGCCTTCTCTTCTCTAGGCTGAACAGCCCCAATTCTCTCAGCCTGCCTTCATAGCAGAGGTGCTCCAGGCCTTTGATCATCTTGGTGACCTTTCTCTGGACCCTCGCCAACAGGTCTATATCTTTCTGGTGCTGAGGGCGCCAGAACTGTACACAGTATTCCAGGTGGGGTCTCACCAGAGCAGGGGGGCAGAATCACCTCCCTGGCCCTGCTGGTCTTTGGATGCAGCCCAGGATGGGTTGGCTCTCTGGGCTGTGGGTGCACACTGGCGGCTCATGTCCAGCTTCTCATCTACTAGCACCCCCAAAGTACTTTGAAACAAGGGATGTTCCAATTAAACAGTGTTTCATCATGGAAGTGGACAAACATTGGAGAAGATTGCTCAGTCATTGAATCTCCATCATTGGATGGTGATACTGAAATTTTCTCAGATAAACCCTTAGGCAACCTGATGTAGTTGAACCTGCTTCAGAGCCAGAGGGTTGAAGTGGAGACCTCCAAGAGGTCCTTACCAGCCTAGATTTTGTGTGATTTCAATTACTGTGCTTCTGAGGATTCCTGAATTAAAATCTGGTTGCTGCCTAGAAGCAGAGTTGAGGGTATTTTGTCTTTAATGCTTACATTGAGGGTTTACTTCTCAAGTACCCCCAATATTGCTACATGGTAACGATTACTAATTAGTGTCCAGCTGATGGTGACTTGGAGGGGGTTTTTCAAGTTTTTGCATTTGGATAAATGTTGTTCTTTAGACTGAATTAACAGTCTCCAAAAGGATTGCTGAACATCAGCCATGATTAAATGTATTCTGACTTGGTGTATTTGAGCCAACTGGGAATGCTTTTAATTCACAGGCTGTTGGAAGACTATATGAGAGCCATAGAAGGAGTGAAAAAGCATCTTCTTCAGAGATCACAACCCAAGAAACTTACTTTTGTAGGAGAGCTTGCTCATGGCCATTTCAGTGCCAAGATGGTAAGAAGTACAACTGCATTTAAAAACAACAACAAAAGAAAACAGAAAAGACACCACTGGGAAAAAAACCTCAAACAAACCAAATCCATATGGACAGGCAAATGCAAAGCTGCTGTGCTGTGTTTCCCCCTTCCCTGCTCCAAAGGGAAAAACAAACAAAGGAAAACAAAGCCAAGACTAGATATAATGCCATATATAGTGCTGGTAGTACTGACTAGTTTGTTGTTACTAGTCACCTGTGCAAACCAGGGGTCTTCCCTTTGAGTTACTCTAGTAAATCCATTTATGTCCCCGCAAGATTGAACGTTTTGGTTTTGGAGTAAATTTTTCTCTTGTTTTGGTCATAAAATTCCTGTGTCTGAAACTGTTGAGGCAATGCCTATTTTGTATACTATTTTCCGTAATTCAAAAATATACACAGACACTTGCATGCCTGCCTTTTCAGACTTACCTTCAAAAGAAGCAGGTGATCTAATATTGTGTTACTGGACCTAAAAAAAAACCAAACCAACAACCTTATAATTTTGGAGGGTTCTGTCCATTCATGACATTTTGTTTCTTTTCCTTCATGTAGGGTTAGTGAGTAAAACAATATGCTGTTTGCTGTAGGGCTGTCATGGTTTGACTCGGGATGGACAATTAAACCAGTGACAATAATACTCTTGATCCCTTCCCCATCCCATCCAGGTAGGAAAGGAGAGAGAGAATAAAGGAGAGAGACTTTCCAGATTGAGAACTAAACTAGACAGCTTTAATTAGATACTAATGATAAAAGAAAATATGTACAATTATATACAGATGTGTTCAGGAATGTGCAAAATCTTCTTTCCTCCCCCCACCCCTGGCAGCTCCCCTGGCACCTCCTGAGCTGTGAGCAACCCTGAAATGTCCCAGAGCTGCCGGAGAGAGGGCAGAGCAGGAGCTGAGGAGAGAGTGATGAGGGGCAAGGATGCACAGGCCTGGGGATCAACAAGGATGGACACACGGAGTCCTCCCCAGACACTGGCCATGGATGGGAGAGAGGGGGAGAAGAAGCAGGAAGGAGCTTGACTTCCATGATCCCTGACCTTACACCAAGCTTATGTAGATCTATGGAATGGAATACTTTGGTCAGTTTTGCTGTCTGTATAGTCCACTCCTCTGTACAGGGGGGCTGCAGACATGACTCTTCTACTCCTCAAGCACCTGAGGCTGCAGATTCAAAAAACAGAGCAAAGTGACCTTGATTCCTTAGCAGTAACAAACATTCCAGCATTATCAGTCCACTGGCTAGAATGCTTGCTGCTAGGTAAAAGAGAGCTCACTGAGGGAAAAAAAACCAGTGAAAGGAAAATTGGCTTCATTGTGGCTCAAACCAGGACAAGGGAAAATGGTTTGATCCTAACTCCCTGCTCTTAATTTGTGCATCCATACTTTAAGAAATGCATCTTAAGATCTTTCAGTTAAATACTCCTGCCAGTGCAGATGTTCTATGTGCACGTGGCTTTTTTTTGTTTGTTTTGAGTAGTGTGTTCATAGAATATCTTAGAATCATAGAATATGCTGAGTTGGAAGGGACCCATCAGGGCCATTGAGTCTAACTCCTGTCCGTATGTAGGGCACCCCTAGAATGACACCATGTGCCTGTTGCTAATGTCTGTGTAGTTGTACACCTACTTTTTCAATACCTGAAGTGAGCTTTAGTGAATTCTTGTTTGGTTTCTCAATGTAGTGTTTTTGAGATTTTCAGTTCTGGTTTTTACCATGTGCCTTTTGCACCTGAATTTCACCCAGCACTCTTCAAACCTGTTGTCAGTGAGTCCAGAGTCTGGGGATTGGGTGGAGGGGGCTTCCCCACCCCAAGATGTAACAGAACTGAATTCACTTCAGACAGAAGGATGTGTACTCAGTTTCTGCACGTCTGTACACTTGCTTCTGTTCCAGGGAGTCAGAGTTTTGGTTTCGAATCCTCTCTTGTTGGGTGAAAAATATCACAGGTGTCTTACCCTGGCCAACTGGAAAAGAGGGGATGTTCATCCCCTATGTTGATGTTGACCTTTACCACCTTCAACCATTTCCTTTAGGACTGGGCAAAGCTTTTCAAGATCCATACAGGTGCTGCTTGTGCACCAGAGTGCTTTTACTATGGTTTTGGGTGATGAGACCTGAGCTGTGATTCTGAATGGTCAGAATAATTTGCAGTTCCACATGTGACATCTGTAATTCATACAGTCACTGTAACAGTGGTGGATTAGCCCCTGAAGGAAGATAACTAATCTTGTATTGCAAATTTAATCTTTCTAGAGATGAGTTTGGGGTATTTTATACAATGTTTTCTGATGTGTTCTTCAGCTGACTTGGACAAGTGAGCTTTCTTGTAAAGTTAACTATATTAATCTTGATTGTTTACAAATGTTGCACAGCTCTTGAAGCAATACCACTTCTCTTGTCCTTTGAACAAATTGTTTGCTGTAGTAAGGAAAAGCTAAGAAATGTCCCTGCAGTCTTTTCATGGCTGCTGCTTTGTCCTGGGGAAGCAAGCAGGAATGCTCTTCATACCATCATACTCAGGTGCCCCTCTTCCATACGCACACTAAGAACCAAAGGTATTTTGTTGGGGGTGCCTAGTATTTGGGGTGTTCAGCTGGCTGTGAAAAAAAGAGGAAGTCCAGGAGAACTGGTGGTGGGCATGGGAGGCAGCTGTAGCCCTGATTCGTGGGAAAAATGGTACTCCTGCATCTTTGGTGCTCCATGGAGGTGAGGGTTAGTAGCTTTTTATTACTCCAAATAATGAAGTTGCAATAAGGGGGCAAGCTTTCACACAGAAAAATGCTTGAAAGCTTTGTCATGTTTTCCAGTTGTTCCAGTGGACCCAGTGATGTCTGCAGCTGTTGTCTTAAAATAATGCTAAGGCGATTATTTCAGAATTATGAAAATGTCCTTTGGCTGACCTCTCCCCATTCTCCAGAGCTTTTCTGTGGCTGACTTCTGTCTCTGTTCCATTTTAAGTTTAAAATTAAATTCAGATGATGAGTTTGCCCCTTCTGTTGTAGCTTTAGGTGTCTCTACTGAGAAACCTTCAGGTGATTCTGTCCACCCCCCTTTGTGAGTCGATATGAAATGTACACTTTCTTCCCCCTTACCCTGACAGACCTTTATTTCAGAAACTTGACATAAAAACACAGTCTTGTACATTTTCCAGATCAGTGATGCCTCTGTATTTATGCTGCCTGCCTTGTGCTACATCAGATTGTTAACAAGTTGCCCTCAAGTTCTTGGTACCTGAAATGTGTTTTGAAGAGGAGAAAGAAAAAAAGACGGACACCTAGAGGAACAGAGGGGCACACACAAAAATACCTGTTTGCTGTGTAATTCTTCCCCAGTAAGAGTCGTCTTGTCTTGCAGGATCACTTGGTTTGCTTTTTGCCTGGTACTTTGGCCCTGGGAGCTCACAATGGTTTGACTGCTGATCATATGAAACTGGCTGAAGCCCTTATCGAAACCTGTTACCAGATGTATGCTCAAGTGGAGACAGGCCTGAGTCCAGAGATTGTTCACTTCAATCTTCATGCACAAAAGGGTCACAAAGATGTGGAGATCAAGGTGAGCAGATAGCTGGTCTAAACTGTTATTCCATGATTCTTCTGTATCTATTCTGCTGGTGAAACTCCCAGCTGGATATTGGTGATGTGCTCTGTTGTGAAACAGCTTGTTCTTCTCCTGTCTTGCTTTCTAGGTGTACTCTAGCCTTTGTTTTTAATTACCCATGTATGCTACAGGGGTACAGAAGCTGAGTTATGCATAATAAAAAATATGCATGGAGTAGATGGAGGTGGGAATTACTGTTTTTCCAGCTGCATGTATCTTGAGGGGATTCCCTGTTCAAATTATTTTTGCCTTTCATTTTTCCTCTTGCAGCCTGCAGACAGGCACAACTTACTGAGACCAGAAACTGTGGAAAGCCTTTTTTATATGTACAGATTCACTGGGGATAAGAAATACCAAGACTGGGGCTGGGAAATCTTGCAGAACTTCAACAAATACACACGGGTAAGGTCAGCTTATAATGACCTTTTTGTGTCATGATTCTATTCACTCACTTGGTCCCTAACAAGAACTTTGGAAATCTCCTCTCTTTCAAGTGTCATCACATACCCATGGGGAAATTAATCAGAACACACATTAAAATTCAGTTCATTTAGTGCCTTAAAATCTAAGCTACACTGCTTAGTATATTCAGGGAAGGAACTTGTATGACATTGACTGAAATGTAAAATGCAGAAACTGTGTGCAGACTACCAAAGTGTCTCTACATTTTCTTGGAAGCTGTTAGAATCCCCACTGCAATCCTTCTTAGATTTCAGAAGCTGAGAGGAACCTGGATGGGTTGAAACAACCACTTTGTTGAAATTGAAAGGAAAAAAAACCCAACCAACCAAAAAAAGAGAGCAAAAACCAAAACAAACAAACAAATCCCCCAACCAAGCAAAAAACCCAAACAGGCTGCAAATGGGGTTGATGCTTTAATAGAGGGTTTTTTGTTTTCCAACTGACCACAGCGCTCATGGAGATACCACTGGTAGATACCATGTAGAAGTGTGGCCTGGGTGTGAGTGGCCATTAAACATCCGTAGCCTGTTCTTCAGCAAGTAGGTTTGGTGCTTTGACCCTGTCTGTTGTAGAAATTGCAGTAGTTACTTTGTGCATGTTTGTCCAGAAACTTCTGTGGGATGCTCTTTGAGATACCTCTTCAAATCAAGCATAAATGGCCATTTTCCTTCATTTTATCCTCGTGTTTTTTTTTTTTTAAATGCAATGAGATTATTTTTTTTCATAACTGAAGTTTTATATGTAAATGAAAACAAGTATGAAATGAAAAACATGCTGATCTGTTTCTTAGCACTTATTTTCTCCAAATGTATCTGGATGTTAACAACTGAAAAGAATTTATTTTAGACTATTGAAACATCCAAAATTTTTGATTTTTTATATTTTTTTTTTTTTCACAGGTTCCTACAGGTGGTTATACTTCCATTAACAATGTCCAAAATCCCAGCAATCCAGAGCCACGTGATAAGATGGAGAGCTTCTTCCTTGGGGAGACACTCAAATACATGTTCCTGCTGTTCTCAGATGACATAGACTTAATCAACCTTGACAAATACGTATTTAACACAGAAGCTCATCCACTCCCTATCTGGGTGCCAGCTTAGACTGGGTGTCAGGAGACCTTCCAGCGGTGGCATTTTTATCTTCAAGTCACTTTACTTTTCAGGGTATAAAGAGAGATGCTAAATTACACCTTTTTTGGCTGAAAACACAAAACCTTTGGAAAAGCATCTCTGGTTTGGAGAAGTCATGTCAGTCTTAAATCTAATCCCTGTTTCTGGGATGGACAGGCTATGTCCTACTAAGCTGGTTTTCCTGATATTGATGATGAGGTTCAGAGAATAAGTATAGTGTGGACCATGATGTTCACGGGGCTCTGGTGATCTAGAACTTGCTTCTGCCAGTCTTACTAAATGCTCATTACATATCAGGAATGCAGCAAGTGGTCTTACAGCACAGGATTGTCCCTGGAGAGAAGGAATAAGCCCGCAGGTTTCTGGCTAATTCTGGATTCACTGAACCACTTTGTTCCAGCACCATTCCTTCCTAAGAACCTGTAGTGTTTCAGGTGGCAAAGGGAATAAACCAAGAACTGTAATGTTATCCCAGGTAGAAGCAAAGCTGCCAGTCTTGCTACTCACGCTCTGCTCTCATTCCAAGCCACCAAGATGTGCTGCCTCATGTGAGAAGAAGGAGGTGGCAGCAAACATCTGCTGTACAGTGTCTTAGTTCTATGAAGCACTTTGAACAAGCTGTTCCAGCTGTGGCTGCAATGAATGATGGAAGAGAATTTGCTGCTGGTTTGGCTCCAAGTGGTATCTGATTTTGTAGAGGTATTGCAGTTTTTTAACTTATCTGCAGGAATGCAGGAGATAATGTGAAACCACACATGCATTTGATATATTATTTGCATCAGTTAGACTCAGGTATTCTGACTGAAAGCTGCTTTCTAAGGCTGGGCACTGGGAAAGCTTGTGAGCACATTAGGTACCATTCTAAGTCAGGTCCTTCCATCCCTTCCTGTCCAGAAATTGCATTTTAAGTTGTTTGTTGACTCAAAACAAGCTTACAGCTGTACAGCAGAGTCCATGATAATAATATTTTTTTTTAACTGGAGAAATTTGCAGTTGCATTTTTTATTTCCTTAGGAGTACTTTGGGTAGAAGTATTTTCATTAGTAATCTTAAAAGCTGACAGTCTAAATGTATTACAGTTCCTGGCCCAAATAGAATTAGTGAAATCTGTTCGGTTGCTTGAAGACAAAGCAGACCTAGCTTTTTTTAAAGAATCTTATGGGAGCCCTGGGATCTTTCATTTTTATATGTGCAAATAGATTTTAAGCCATTGATTGGAAATTAGCTTTCTATAGTGCTTTTCCTTTTGATTTTGTAGCTACTCAGACCCTCCTGTATCCACAGATGAGGTCTCAGGAATGCGCTTGTTCATGTTTCTTAGAGGCTGTTCTCACCAAGTTGTCCTTTCCCTGACATTAATGGGAGTGGCAGGAATGTAGGTTTGTGGTAGTGCTGGTTGAGGTACAGTCCCCTCTAAATCTGGGGCTGCTAAATGGAACCAATTAAATCTGACTGTTGTGGTTAATTCTGAAGTGGCTGAGGGAGGTATGTGTATTTTAACTATGTGTAAACTTTGATTTGTAAAGTAAGATGCATCTTTCTATGTTTTATGCTGATCAATTCTCTTCTGGAGTCAGAAGTTACCCTTGGGACCACTACTGAAGTATTTTGAAGAATATTTATCATTCCATGTACTAATGATGGCTTATGGAAATGGAGAAATTTTACAGATGATTGAAATGCACCTTTCCTGTCATCATAGGGGCCCTGGGATTTGCAAGACAGGACAAGTTTGTGCAGAATGTTTATGTTCCTCCAGTTCACATGCCACCAGTAACCCTGGAAATATGTTGCTCACTTATGTGCAGTGGAATCCAGTAGCTGCAGCCTTTGTCTGCACAACTGGTTTGCTCCCAAGACTTTTGTTTTCTTTAACAAAACAGTGAAGAAGGAAAATGCTGTTGAAATGTGAGAGGAAACACCTTCCGTGTTTTTGTTTGTGGAGCTGATTTGTGTTAATGAGGAGCTGAGCTTTGGCTAAAAGCTGAAGGCTCAAAACTCGAGATTAAAAAAAAGAAAAAGATTAATTCAGTGAGACAACCCGGGCCCTGTTGACTTGTGTTGCTTGGCCTTGTGCCTTTGATTGAAGCTCATATTGAGCCCTTAATTATGAGTTTGCTAAAACTTCCAGAGTTTGTCATTTCATCTCCATGGCAGCCCTACTGAGGAAGCAAAGAGATTTCTTAGAAAGTGGAATGCATATGAATTTCCACCAAAAATCTTCTGTTGTTGAAGACTTAGAAGTCTTGTAATAGTCTTAATATCTTCAACTCTACTGATGGGACTGTGGGAGTTTGGGTTATGATTTTTTTGTCTTATGATTCGCTTGAGAGTAATTATCCATTTCATAATGAGTTAAAGGAAGGAGAGAAGAATAACTCATTACATTCTGATAAACACTTCCTGTATTTTAGCTGAGTCCTTTGGTCCAACTGATTTCTACCTAATTCTTCCTGGGAAATTGAATCTCTGCAAACTGGGGCTTTACTGTTCCCTTCCTTTAAGTCTGAGTTCAAGATTGTTCAGCTCTCTCTACCTTTGAGAACAAATGCTTGTTTCAGACTCCTAAATCACATGTGAAATGGCACAAGCCTAAATAAGCTAATAGGAGCTTATTTGCCTCTTCCTGTTCCTTTGCAAATGTCACTTTACTTGCTTATTTATTTTTACTTCTGTAAGACAGTATGTTGTGTTAGATTCTTTGAGGTTTTGGAGCTTTATGGCCCATCTCTGCTCCACTCCATGCTCCTCCCCCAGCACAACAGAAGCTTTGCACATCTTTGAAGTTTTCTTTCCAGTGTTCTTTGATTCTTTGAACCAAAGTCTTAACTTCAGGCTCTGTGATCCCAGTGGGTGGTGGTGCAGCATACTGGTGTGCTGCTGATGCTGAAGTGGAATGTTGTGGAAAGGCCATTTCTTCAGATGGTGATTCCGGCCTTTTGCACAAAGAGGGGCCTTGGTTTTGCTCCAAGAACTTGAGTGCCTTGCCTAATTAAAATAAAACAATAGAAGCCCACTCCCACCCAGCTATACTCTTCACTGATGCTTTCACCAAGGGCCACAAAAAGACATGTGCACAGCCAGGAGGTGCTGCACAGCTGGAGGACTTGGAAGTCTCACACTGGGCTGAGCCACAGCTCAGAAAAAAAATACAAACCTGTTCCCTCAAAGAAAATCCAGTAGAGGGATAGGGCCACAGTTAGCGCCTGATCTCTGACCTTTTGTGACCTGGAGTCCCAGGACAGGTCTTAGAAACTGGCAGTTTTGCAAGGTCCATGGTACTGGCTGGCAGGGGCCCCTCCGTGTTTCACATGACTTTCCATTAACAAGGTTTTCACCTGACCTGCCAAGCTCAGTTACAGCTGTATTTGCTCCCTGAAATACTAGGCCAAGAACCCACTTTGTTTCCTTTTCTGTGCTAGGACATTGCAGTGATGAGGGATGCAGATAGAACAGGCTTTTGCAACTTAACACGTTGACACAATTTTGTACATTGTTTCAGCCCTTGACTCCTTCAGCTGTGTACAATATCTACAAAATCTACAAATAACCCTCCAGGCAATTCAGCTCCTGATTTCCAGTGCCACACTCAGTGTACTTACACTAACAAGACCAGTAAAAGTGACACATCAGTGACATGCTGCTCAGAATCTTGTTGCTTCAGCAGAAGAATTAAGAATTTCCTGACTCGATTTGGGAAGAACCGTTTGGGTTTTGGTGTCTCTGAAGTATTGCTACAATTGTCAGTTTGGAGGCCTCAGCTTCCACTAAAGCCCAACCGCGAGTTCAGAAAAGCATGCCTTGAGCTTGCCAGGAAAGCCACGGATTCGCATGGTCGGTTTCCAAGCTCTTAAAGGTGTGTGACCAAATAAACACTTCTTGCTGTTCTGTGCAATGTCCCCATCTTGGTCATACTCCTTGTGCCAGTATGTGATGATGGAGTAAATACAGCTTTTTTCAAGCCCCCCTGGTACAGGCCTTAGACCAGCACGGGGGCTCTGCATGTGGATGGTGCCTGTGAATGGTACTCTGGTTCGCTCACTGCTTGCTCTGCTTTCCTTTTGTGTCCCTGAAGTTCAGGCACCAGCAGCATCCCTGCAATGGAACTGTGACTGCTGCTGTTGGGCTTGTCCCTTCAGCTCAGAGAGCACCACACTCCGAGGCTTTCCATCTCATCCTTCCTTGCCCAAGGCTTCCAGGTATTATGGACATCTGTGGCACTGGCTTCGGGCTTCTGGCAGAGTTTCTCGGGCCTGTTTTTGTAATTATTTTTAGCTCTGCTTTATCTATCATCTGTGTGCAAGTCCGTGTATATCGTGTTTATCCCTTTGCCATAGCGTCTGAAATCCTTTAGCTCATCCTTCCATATCAATCAAACCATTTGTGCCCCTCACACTATGTGGGTTCCTTAGGGGCAGGTACTGTCTGCAAGAGGAAAGTAAGAGATCAGTATAGTCCATTACAGCAGGATTAAAGAACTCTTACCCTTCTGGAACGTCAAAAGACACCTCTGTTCATTCAAAGACAAACCCAGGCACTGGCCAGGGGTGGTAACTTTCAGATCACTTTCCAAAGGACTCGTACTGAATGTGGCTGCTAGGTTGGTGTAATTGTGTGCCTGCCTGCTGGGACATACAGGTACTGTTAGAAAGGTAATCCAGGCAAGATGGAATCCTCTCTGCAGACACATCCCACTCTGCTTTTTTTCATGTGCTAGTCCTGAGTAATTGCTGGGGTACAGCCAATTAAATTCAGAGATATCAGGGGTGTCTGTGAGCATGGGAGGTGACCACCAGATCCTGGCATAAGGCTGAACATGGCAGTGTGTGTAAGTCATAGTTTCAGCTGCCAACCTGAAGCCTGACTCCAGGATGAGCAAAAGGGAGGTTAGCAGCTCTTTGCAGAGGTTTTAATTGGCACAAATGGAGAAGATACAGGTTTTATTGAGGATGTAGTTCCTCTAAGAGTCTTAAAGCATTCTTCTTCATGGGCTGGAGTTCGATCAGGTCTTCCATATGTTGCCCTTCATTTGTACATACCTGAAAGATCTGGTAAGTGGACAGATACGTTCCTCCTCTTCCTGCACTCCTCGGCAGGGGAGGTGTGGGAGGAGCAGAAGCTTTGCCCTTTTGTAGTTAAGAACAGTGAAGAGGTAAGTGGGTTGCATGCCAAAAGCCCTTATGTCAGCACCTGGATATTGTGAAATAACATCAGTGACTGACATTGTAGCTCTGGGAGCCAAGCGTACGGTGATGGCAGGGAGGACCCAGCAGTGCAAATACTTCACACAAAGCCTTGTGTTTGAGCACTACCACGGGTGCTGAGCAATGGTGGGGCTTTGCCTGCATAACACAAGCCTCTGATGACCTGGGAGACATTTCCCTGAGCTCATAAAGTCACAAATGCATCAACTGAGCCATCCGATTGATTAGCAGGATTTAATATTATTGCAATTATGCTAGTATTTATTGGTGCACAGTCATTCCTGTAGGTAAGAATCCACCTGTTCATGTGCAAAGATGAGTTTACTCCACATGGGAAGGTGAGGAGTATCCTTTTTTTATCTTCTTTGGTTATACTGTCAAGCCATGAAATTATATCACACACTTTAATAAACTTGTAATTTATTTTCAAAAGATCTGAAGATGTCTCCAGTGGCAGTGTGCTTTACTGGTCACTAACACAAGCTCTTGAGCCACAGCAGTATACACTGGGACTACCTTGTGTGAATCTCCAGCCCAACAACTGAAGATTTTTTGTGGAAGTTAAAACAAACAAAAAAAAACCAACAACCAACCCAATAACACTGGATGAGGCTGACAGAATATTTTTTTTTATGTAACACCTGTGTAAGTAATGACCATGCCTCTGCTTTTTTTGCTAGTCATCTATTATTTACTTTTTGTCTAAAAGTCATTTAGATTCAACCTTATGGTGCTCACTGCAACTCTTCAGTTCAGGACAGTGATGATTCATGGGTCTTCAGGGAAGCTTTTATTATTTTCACCATGTATAATGCCTGTCACGCCAACCAGGTGAGCAGGAGCCCCACATCTTGTGGTTTGGCCTTTTGGTTTTCTTTTTGTGCTTGATTAAGGGTAGGTGGGACACTTCAGAAGGGTGAATTTCCACCATCATGGCAGAGGAGATGAGTACTTCCTTATGCTGCTCAGCAGGCTGCTGTCCTCTTTGCTGTCCTTAGGCAGTCTGTCACCCCTCTGGAGCTGCAGGGATGTGTGTGCTCACAGCCCTCTGCCCCCTGAAGCTCCCCAAGGCTTCTCCTGTGCTCTTTCCATCCCTGCAGATTTCACCCAGCCGTGGATGATGCTTGCTTCCAGCCTGCGTGCCGCTGTGACGGACGGGGGGTCAGCTGGGTTGTGTCCTCTAGAGAGAGCAGAGCAGTGTCAGCGAGTCATAGGCAGCAGCTCTTTGCCTCCTGCACAGGGAACCCAACCCAGGCAACTGAAGGACTGAGATCAGCTGTTTTGTGCCTCATATTTATGGCCTGGGAAACAGGTTAGGATGTCATACCCCTGGGGGTGGGGAGGCAGGCTGAAGAGCCTCAAGCTTCCCCTTGCTTCCCCACTGCCTGCTGCCCAGGCCTGAAGGTTGATGGCTAATGCTAAGAGATGCTGGACTATTTCACATGACTGATCACTGCACTTGTGCCCAACCCTGTGCAATAACACCTTCTGGTCAGGAATGTGAGCTCAGTGCCGAGCTCTGCACAGCCCAGCTCCCCTGGGGCTGCAAGAGCCCTGTACTGGGGCAGAAGCTTGCTCTGCCATGACTACAGTGCAACAGGCTGGTCCTCCTTTGGCAAAGAGTCTCCTGATTCTTTGGACTGTGGCTAGCTGAGATACACCCCCAGAGCAGCTGGATTTTTTCAGCTGAGACCACCACACCTCAGGGCAGCTGGATTTTCTCAGCCAAAGGAGCAGCCAGCACTTACCGGAGATCCAGGTGGTGAGCACCTCCTTTAATGGTCAAAGCAATTAGGGAAGGACTGAGGCTGCTGTTTATCTGGAAGGAGAAGGAGCAGAGAGACAAGCTCTCACCAAGCTACCAGCAGAACTAGACATCAGTTCTGAAAACCGGAAGATGAGCTGGGCAGGATGGAGGAAAAGCACAGGAAGACATCCCTGGTATGGCTGACAGGCCTAAGGAGTCCAGTCACCTGTCTCAAATGAAATGAAAACTCAGCCTATTTCCAGGACAGGTTTGAAGTAACAGGCTCCTTTGGGGCACATGCCCCCTCAGCAGCCTGTTCCTCCTGCAGCCTAGAACAAGGAACTCCTGCAGTTCAGCTAACTAAAAAATCCAGTTCTGGGTAATTTCTGGTTTTAAACTTTAAACTAGAGCTTTGGCACCACTCTGAAGTTTTGTTGAACCCAAGCCAAATATGTCCTTGTCCAAGCTGCTGCTCACGGCTACTGCTGGGTCTCACCAAGGATGCTGAGACTGGACAGAGCAAGGAGCACTCGATTGTTGGCACCGAGACCAAGTCTCGACACAAAAATGATGGTTGTAGTTCAGACTCTGGCTGTTGGGTAAGAACACGCCTGCTGTGTCTGCACTGATGAAGCCACCACTGCTGCCTCAGTGGTCCTGGATGATGGACTCAAATCAGTGTGTCTGTTATTAAAGTCCTGAGTCTCTTGAATGGTTCAGCATAAAAGAACCACTTGCAGAAACTCAAATGGGTTAAGGAGGAATTTTAAGTGCTGGTTTGAAGGGGAGTGGGGGGCAGTGGGTCACCTGGAAAGGCTGATCTCCACCAAAGGCTGGTGTGCAGAAAGACACATGCTTACCCCACCTCCAGCCCATGGGTCCAAGTCTCCATTTGAAAAAATGATGTTGCTGGCACTTTTCAAGTCTGAAATTCAGAGAGATGACATTTGAGAGGCCTCCCCTTCTGTCATTTACCCAAATGGGTTTGGCTACTGCAGCAAGATTGGCCAAGAACAGAAAATACAGGAGAAGGAAACAAATTCTTGGCAGTTTTTAGAAAGGTCTGTTTGGCTCAAGTCAGCACAAGGCTGTGACTTTCTGTCAGGACTTGTTAGTGTGTTGTGCCTGACCCCACAGTGCTCAGCTGGGCAGATGGGAGACAAGCAGACAACTACAGGGCAATACAAAGGGACACTCAGCCAGCACAACCCACCTTCTCCCCAGAAGTTTGTCTGAAGCCAGTGTGGCCGTGGTGTGACATGCCACCTTCTCCAGCAGTACTGCTCTCGCATGGCTGCTGTGAAGGGCATCGCGGGGAACATGTCGGTCATGTTGTTGCTGTTGAAAGTTAAGTTGATCTCGGTGCAAACCTACGAGAGGTGAAAGAGGTGTCATGGGGCAGAGGGTAACCAGGGCAGCAGCAGAAGCCTGCTGGTGTCTCCAACACCTTACCTGGTAGTCCCAGGCCTCAGCATCTGAGCCGATGCCACAGCCCGTGGGGTCAGCGCAAGACTGGTACAGCTGGTATATGTCATAACACTGTACTGAGCCTGAAGAGTTGTAGAACACCCCTGTAAGGAGGGAACCAAGGCCAACCTGTCAGCACCTCTCTGCTCTCTCTCTGGAGGAGATATCCTAGCTGGGGCTGCCCCATGCCAAAGCCTTCACAAGCTCTCAAGCCTGGCTGCACACTACCCTTTCGTTCTGCTGTACCCAGGGGGAGTAGGAGGCTCCCAGGTGCTCTCTGTTGTCTCTGCTTGTGCCAGAAGCCAAGTGACCACTTTGTTTGTCCTTGGGAGAGCCCCAAGCCTTCAAGCTCCAGTGCCCACAGGAGCAGGCTGTGCACAGGACGTACGTTTGCTGGATGCTTCAAACTGACTGAGACACAACTGCTGAGACCCTCCCATCCCCTCCCTGAAAGTAGCTGTTGTCTGAATGCATCAAGTTTAGCTAGAAGGCCAAGGGTGGCAGGGCACAAACAGGATTTTGACTGTTGTTCAAGAAGGGACAGACAGCATGTGCAGGCTTGCCCAGATGAAAGAAACCCTGACCGGGCAGCTCAGTGGAGCGTAGCTGGGGAGCTGCTGGGGAATGAGCTGCTTTTTGTGCAGATGGGCAGTTATCAGATAGCAAGGAGGAGGAGGAGCAATGTGGCTACGCCAGTGGCTGTCTGTGTCCTAGCCCCCAGGCAAACCCCACAAACACTGTGGGCTTTGTGCAATCACCAGCACTTGCCAACAGTCTCTGGCAGCTGCACAAGGCTCACGGCACCAGGGGCTTCAGTGGGCAGGGCAGGGGCTGCCATGGAGGTGGCTTCCCATGGCCCTGGGACAGCTCTGCAGCGTGGCCTCAGCTTCCTCCAAGCATGAAACAGCCCGTCCAGCTGCAGGAAGCTGCCCAGGAGCTGCAGTGAGTGTGTGGCAGTTCTGGGGTGCAATGCTGCTCAGCTCGCCTGCTGGTGCGGCACGGCTTGTGTCCGACACCTACTTGGCCAAATTCCTGGAAGGGCTTGGCAGCCTCCGCTCACAGAGAGCACTGTGCGACGTGACACTGGAGGCAGAAGGGGTTTGCTTTCCAGCCCACAAGATCATTTTAGCGTCAGCAAGTAACTACTGCAAGATCCTGTTTGTTGGAAACTTGACAAAAGCAGGGAACCCAGACGGCAACGTCCAGCTGAAAGCCATCAGTGCTACAGGGCTGAGGAATGTCCTCAACTTCATTTACTCCAACAAACTAGACCTCTCATTACAGAATATTGAGGAGACCTTCAAAGCTGCAGAAACCCTCCTAGTTCGTGAGGTGATCAAGCTGTGCTTTCGTTTTCTGGAGGATTGCTTGAACTCGGAGAACTGCATGGATGTCCTTAATATTGCTAAAAAACTTGGCCCAGCAGAGTTGAGACAGAAAGCCGTGTACTGCATAGGGCAGCATTACAAGCAGATACTGGCTGATCCTCAGTGCTTGAAAGACCTGGACCGAGGAACCCTTTGTGAAATTTTGGACAGGACTGACATGGTGGGATGCAGCGAGCTGGAGCTGTTCCAAGCAGCAGTGAGCTGGCTGCAGCATGACTGCGCGCGGCTGAAAGATGCAGCAGATATTTTAAGGCGCATAAGATTCCCTCTCATTCCTCTATGGGATCTGCAGAGATATGTCCAGAAAGTGCCTCTTATGAGGCTGGATTCAGACTGCCACAGGTACCTGCAGGAAGCCTTGAGTTATCACTCCCAGCTATATGCTCAGCCCATCCTGCAGAGTCGGAGCACAAGCACCCGCTCCGGGTCTGTTGTACTGCTTGTGGCTGGTGGCAGAACAGCCAACAACATTGTGTGCAGAGAGATGTGGGCTACAGACCAGACCTGCAGCATCTGGCACAAGGTTGGGGACCTCTGTGTGCCAGTGTACAACCACTGTGTTGCCATCATCAATGAATTCCTCTTTGTCATTGGAGGACAGAGCAAATTTGATCCCACAGAAATGCACCCTTCAAATGAGGTAAGACACAGGAAACATTTATCCTTAGAAAAATGGCTGTGTGAGGGAGGGGGGGAAGTAATTCCTCTTGCTTATGGCAGATCTCCCACCTTTGCATATTCTTAGTGCCCTGTACAGGACTGAAAGCCCTTGGGCTTTCCATGGGTTTCCAGCTTTTGGACTCTCTGGTAACAAGCAGGTCCTGCCCTGCTCTCACCTTGCTCCTCCTGTAAAACTGACATCCTAACCCATACACAACTTCCACAGCACAGAAAGAAATTCAAGATGGATGGAATGCTCAGTTAGCCAAAAAGCTGAAGTATGGAGCATGCAAGGAAAAGTGAGATGATGTGATATTAAGTGTGAAAGTTATGCACAGGCAATCAGAAGCAGACAAGTGAAGCCTTTTGCAAGGCTACGGTAAACATGGATATTGAGTGTCCTATAAAACATCTGTCGTAGGTGTGGGACAAATCATACAAACAGAACATGTGTGGATTGGGTGGATATTAACAGAAAAAGATTGAGATAAATACAGAATGTGAAGGGCGTTCACCTTGCATTATAGGGCAGTGTTAAGCTAATTTTATGCAAATGGTCCATGTTAACCAGTCAAGCCACCCCATGAACGCTGCCCTGGCCCTACTGCTGCTGCTATGGGACATGTGCTCAGGAGCCATGGTTAAAGTCTGCCACATCATTCCAGAACTGCTCCTTCCTTGCTTTTGCCCTTGAAAGGAAAATCTGCTTTAGCTCCTGGGACCTTCCCCTTCTGCCTGGAGAGTAAAACGCCTTGTGCAGGATTTTCTGATTTCCTAGATGGTTTCAGTGAACATGCCAGACAAACCAGCATATTTTTCTTTCTCATGCACCCATGCACTTAGTTCAACATTATGCTTAGTTCCACGGTGCAGTTGGGAACAGCAGCTCTCCTCCAGGGCCCTGGGGGTGAGAGGCAGCTGGGCCAGGATGCTGCAGGAGCAGAGCTCTGACAGCACCAGTCCCATGCTCGCTGCCTGTGTTTCTGCAGATGCTGCCCTTGCTCAGAGACCCAGGCTGCCTAATCAGGACTGAAAAAACAGGCTCAGGGAGGTATTTACTGCTAAACAGTGTGACTGGAGGCCTAGCCTCAGTAGAGGTGCTGTGACCCTGTGGTAATGCCACCAGGGATGAGGGAAGACGAAGTCACTCCTGTCTTCTCCTGGACAAGAGCAGCCAGCAAAGCTCAGCTGCTGTCTTCACTACACACTCAAACAGTAGCAAAGATGCAAAACATGCTTGCTTATATCACTGACACAGTTTTCAACTGACACATGCTACCTGGTGTTTGAAACAGAGGTATTTCACTAAGCCAGTGTATTTCACCTTCTGCTTGCTTTGAGTTGAGAGCCCAACCTGTTCCCAGCCCCCCTAAAAGGTCTCAACTGAGCCTTCAGCTCCAGTGGGGAGGTGCTGCCCTGTCAGCTGGCTGGTACTGGAAGTTGGGCCTGTCCAAGTCTGAATAGAAAACCTTCCTCAGCCCTGGGAAAATGTTCATCAGTTCTTAACGCCACACAACGTGCAAGCCAGCCACCTGCCCTCTGCTGACCACCACCCACTTGCTGTCATCCTAGGTTTTCCGATTTGATCCCCGCAACGCTTCCTGGCTCCAGGTTGCCAGCATGCTGGAGAGGAGGACACGCTTCCACGCAGATGTGCTGTCTGATCACATCTTTGCCGTGGGTGGTGGGACACTGCTGGGGACCCTCACCTGCTCTGTGGAGCTGTACCAGCCCGCTGACAACAAGTGGGAGTTTGCAGCTCCTTTCCCCACACCTGTTGCTGATCATGCAGGCACAACCCACAAGGGAATCCTCTATATTTCAGGTGACAGAGCTACTGGAAAGCAGCACATTTTCATATAATTTCATTGATTTTTGCTGGTATCTTAATGTTGCAGTCTAAACCTGCACCCACAACAATAATACCCGCACCTCCAACATCCCTTTCCAGCTGTGGTAGCACAGCTTCACTGTCCTCCTCAATAGCAGGAGTTGTTTTCTTTCCCAGACAGTCAAGGTGACATCATCTGCTGTCATCCCATCCACACCTCTCCTCACCTTTGACCTTGAAATCCTGGCTAAATCCCAAAGGTAACCTTACCCTGAAAAGGTAAACCAGGAGCAGGAAGCCATAATGTTGGGGATGGCATTAAACGCTGGGATCAATCTGAATGGAAGATGTGGGGTTAACCCTCCTGTGCTGCTTTCTTCATATGTACAAAAAAGAAGTATAATGCCTGTGCAGCTCATGGCCTACAAGGGATCCTCGGTCTTTACAGGGATCTGTGGTGGGTGGTTCTGGGTGTTTAACAATAAAGCAGCACAGGTTTAAATTGTTATGGGATCTTCAGGAAATTGTTGTGAGATCTTCAGCTTTTGTAGCTACTGATTTGGAATTGAAAGATAACCTTTGGTTTGTCCTAGGAAAAGCACTGTGTTACATGTGTTATTGCCTCTGCAATAAGACCTGGGCCAGCCTGCATCCCTGTGAGCTCCCTGCTCCCTAATCCAGTATGGGTCAACTGGGAGCCTATACTGCTCCAGCCCAGGTTAATTACAAAGATGCAATGAAGGGCAGGTCTCCATGCTGGCCTGCACACCCGAGGCCCCAGGAGCACAGAGGGCAGCATTAAGGGTACATGTCCTGCCCAGGGCACAGAATCACCAAAGCTGGAAAAGACCTTTAAGAACATCAAGTTCAACCTATGACCTAACACCACCACATCGGCCAGACCATGGCACGAAGTGCCACATCCAGCCTTTCCTTAAACACCTCCAGGGATGGTGACTCCACCACTTCCCTGGGCAGTCTATTCCAATGTCTTATCACCCTTTCCATGAGGAAGTGCTTCCTAATATCCAACCTAAACCTCCCCTGGAGCAGCTTCAGGCCAGGCCCTCTTGTCCTGTCACTAGTTGCCTGGGAAAAGAAACCAACCTCACCTGAGCACAACCTCCCTTCAGGTAGTTGTAAGAGTGAAAAGGTCCCCCGTGAGTCTCCTCCAGGCTGAACAACCCCAGGGCAGTCCCCAGGTACAGCTGGCTCCTGCCTGGCTGAGACCTGGGTTCAAGTCCCTCTTGACTCTGCTGGCCTAAGGTGCCTCAGGCAGATAACTTAACCCCTCTGAGTCTGATTCCTTCCAGAGACCAAGGACATGATTGTCTCACAGCACTTCAGACATGCCATACTGACCCAGGCTGAGTATTACTACACCCCTGGGCATAGGATCTCACCCACCTACAGCACTCACTGCCCTCTGAGTCTGTGGTAACTGCAGATGGATGTGGCCAGCCCACAGCCCTACCCCAGCAAACCCTTCAGATTTAAACACAAGCTCCACACAGTGTCCACAACCAGGTGAGCAGGGCTTGTGGCCAACCTGAAACACCATCTGCCTTGACTGCAAAGACTCTGCAGGCTGGATTCACCAAGCAGGCAGCTGGGGCCATTTACTTTTCCCACAGCAGTACCTTCCTTCTGCGAGGAGCTTTTAAAAATGCACCTCTGAAATGCCCACTCAGTGCCTGGTAAGGCAGAAAAGTCAACAGCAGCCCTGGTGGATTGGCCCTGATCTTCTGTCAAACAGCTTTGAGAGCTTTCCTTTCCAATCACTATTTTCTGACTGCATACTGGAACCAGATTTCCTAAGTACTGTGTCCAGTTCTGGGCTCCTCAGTTCAAGAGAGACAGGGATCTACTTGAGAGAGTCCAACAGAGGCTACGAGGGTGATGAAGGGACTGGAACACCTGCCTTAGGAAAGGCTGAGAGATCTGGGGCTTTCCAGTCTAGAGAGGAGAAGACTGAGGGGGGTTCTAATTAATGTCTATAAACACATGAGGGCTGGGGGTCAACAAGGCAGGGACAACCTCTTGTCACTTGTGCCCTGTGACAGGACGAGGGGCAGTGGATTCAAACTCAAGCTCAGGAAGTTCCATCTCAATACGAGGAAGAACTTTCCTGTGAGGGTGACAGAGCCCTGGGACAGGCTGCCCAGAGAGGCTGTGGAGTCTCCTTCTCTGGAGACTTTCAAGATCTGTCTGGATGCCTTTCTAAGTGATCTGCCCTAGTTTTGCTTGTGTTCTAGCAGGGGGGTTGGACTTGATAATCTTTGGAGGTCCCTTCCAGCCCCTGACCTTCTGTGATTCTGTGAAGTAAAGCTGTTCCTGGTCACACCTGAAATAACCCCAAGAGCTTTATTCAGAAATATTTTGTGGAAAACTATACAGAAAGACCTGTAACTGGCTGGGTTTTTTCTTTCTCTTATTTCAGATACCTAAGCAGCTCAGGTTTTAAATTTCACACGACATCAGTTCTGCAGAATGGGGTGAAACTGTAAACCTGAGCTTATTGTGTAGGCTGGAACTAGATGATCTTCTAGGTCACTGCCAACCCAAACCATTCTATGATTCTATGATATTTTAAAGAAAAAATATCATATTTGCTAATTTTCTAATTTGCTGAAGGTTTTCTGGGTGACAGAGAGGACGATGGATATGTTGTCAAGACTTCTGCTTCCCTTCTAGGAGGCTTCTCTGGGGGTAAAACCTTACGAGACACTTACAGCTACCTCCCTCGCCTTCGCCGCTGGATTGGTAACAGTGCCATGGCTTTTACCCGCTGTGACCACGGGATGGCGACAGCCGGGGACAGGATCTTTTGCGTTGGAGGGAGGACACTAAAAGGAGTAAGTTAATTTGATTTTTTAATCCCCAATCTGATCCAAAATGGGGTCTCTGTACTGCTAGGCCCAGACTGTTTTACTCCAGCAGTAATTTCATTAGTTTTGGTCTCTGAAGAGGGCTGGCACAGGTGCCATCAGGCCTACAAGCTTATGAAGATGTGCCTGCCATGATGGCCGTGTGCTGAGAAGCTGCCCTGTTGTCACACTCGACTTACTAGGGTACAAAGGCATTTTTTAAAACAAACATACGGTGGAGGCACAGCCTGCTACCAGAGACAAGCTGAAGGTGAAACTGGTCACAGAGCTGCCCAAAGCACCCTGCCCTCTTGATTGCTCTTCCTGAGCTGAGAGGGGGGAGGACCACTGGCAGACAGGCAGGGGAATGCACTGAAGTGAGGACACCAGCCCATATTTTTTGAAAGATGGGCTCAAGTCCTGCAAATCAAATGAAGTGTCTCCAATCTGGGGTTTCCCATCTCCGAAAGAGGAGAGCAAGCACTGCCCAGCCTCCTGGGGACAGCAAGGCAGAAGAGACCTGAGAGGATCCAAAGGCTCCCTCTAGGAGACTCCCATTCCCTTAAAACAAGACAACTGAGTTTTCAGAGCTCATGCAGCAATTTCCATTTGCAAGTGTAAAACTCAGAGCCCTGATTTACCATGAGGGTGCAGTTTCTTATGAAGGCAAGCAGACATCTTAGAGCAGGGAATTGTTCACTGAGGATGGGACAGAAATCCATAAAGAGAAACTGCACATCAAGGCTGTCTTTGAATTCCTCCAGACAACACAAACTCAGCTCAATAGTCAAACTCAGATCAATAGTCCACATTTCCTTTGCAACATGTTTAATGTCCAGAGAGCAGCAGCAGTTGGGCTATGCAGATTCCAGCAGGAACCCATGGCACCCTGCTCAGCTTGTTCCTGATTTTCCAAGAAGAAAGCTCTTTTGAAGCCATGGTTTTGTTTTCAGTGTCTTTTGAGGCTCTGATTGCTAAATGTGGCACCTTGAGCCCTGGTGAATTCAAGCAGATGTTAAGACACTGAGGTCCTTTATCATGAACCAAGAGAGCCTAACATGACAATGATACCCACTTGAGGTGTGATCTGATGGGTGAGTGTTGTTCTGGCTCTTTGCAGGTGGCGGAATGGATTCCTGTCACAGAGACAGAGTGTTATTGTCCTGCAAGCAACCAGTGGACAACACTCATGCTGTCACCCTTCAACTGCTGCCAGTTCAGCATCACAGCCCATGAGTCTATGCTCTACCTGGCAGGAGGTGGGTCACTGCAGCACATGCAGAAAGAAGACAGTGTTTTCCTCTATGACACGGAGGGGCAGATATGGAGAAAAGCCAGTCCCCTGCCTAAAGCTCTGGTGGATCACACCTCTTGCATGATCAAACTGTCCCAAGTGAACTTAGCTAGTGAGATGGGAAAAGGCATAAAGTGCTCCCCCAAGGGCAGCAGGAAGAAATCTACCTGCATCTTGTTCATCACAAAGAAACAAGAGTCCTCCTCTGTCTCAGAATAGAAGTAGGATGTGAATAAGTCAAGATCTGACAGTGTTTGCTATGACATTAGTATTGTAACAACTCTACTATTAAAAGCAACTTGAGAGATTCTATGAGGAAGTCTTCAAAAGAGCTTTGCATCCCACTTGTAATAAATTCCTTACAAACACTGCTGTCTGACAAATTAGGTACTCAAAGAGATAAATATACATGATGTGTCTTGCCACTGAATTAAGACCCTAGAGCACTGTGTTGTCAACCTCGTCCTCAACAAGCAGTCCAGAAAACTTCCTTCACTGAACATGCACTGGGATGGCTTGAGCCAGAGAACCAAGTACCTTCTAAGTCCACATCTCATGGACAGTCCAAGGGGCTGCAATGGCTGAAAAACCAGACGAGGATAAGTTTGAAAAGGTGAGAGAATGAACACAAGGTCCACATCGGACATCCTGACAGACAAAGCCAACACGGAGCAAAATGTCCCAGGAGGAGGCTGGAGCTGTACCAGCTCCTACCACAGACAACCAGTCCAGCAACACAACAGCCCTACTTTCGGGTGCTTGTAGAAAGCAAGGGGTTAAACAAAAGACCAAACTGATATTATAAACTCACCAACAAGAGCAGCCAGGCCTCGAATTGGGTCAGTATGGGCAAGGATTTGTTCACAGCCAACCTGGATGAGACACACCACAGAACAATTAATAGTCTCTGCTCTGTGGAAGGGCTAAGCTGAAAGATTCACTAAAATTAAAACTTACACATTTTATGGTTCAGCAGCTTTCCAAGGACTTAATGCAAAAGGTTTTTTGTTTGTTGGTTGTTGGGTTTTTTTTCTAGCAACAAACTACATAGAAACAAGGAGACAGGGCTAGGACAAACAGTTCCTTTACCGAGCTACATGGCTGTGCAGAGGCCACAGTCATACACAACAGTTCCTGCTTCCTACAACCAGAATCTTTTCATCCCCTTTGCAAGAGTAATTATTTCCATTTTACAGGCTGTTAGACAAGCCCTAGAAGGGAACTGGATGCCCACTGGAGCCAGAGAGAGCATCTCCTGAATTCAAGAGCAGTGTAGCCTTATGACCCCTTGGCACAGTGTGTGTTTTGATCCAGGTCAGACCAACCACAAATGCTACCAGCCAGAAGCAAACAAAACCCCGTGGCATGGTGTGCTGGGCACAGCAGGGGCAGCAGCACCAGACTGGCAGCACACCAGAAGAAACCAAGAACTGCACCAGCAACCACTGACCTGGGATCAAAGCTGGGAACTTTCAAAAGCAGCTGGTATCTGGGGAGTCTGTGAAGGGCTGCAACATCCCCCCACCTCTCCTGCCCTGATAGTGTGAGCCTGGCAGTGTCCTGGCTGTGCACTCCCAATGTCCTGGTCACTGAGGGGCCCATTAGAAACCATGGCTCTTACCTGTGCCCAGGTACTCACCTTCACTGGGTTGGCAGGGAGCTGACCCATGAAATCTGTTTTGTAAGGGTAGTCCATCATGGCCATCATGGTGAAGGCATTTCTAGCAAACCCAAAAAGCTGGTAAACATCCTCCATGTTAGAGATCTTATTGCATGTGGCCATTTTGCTGCTGATTTCATGGTAGGCTGCGGAAGGAAGAAAAGCAGCAGGCACAAACTTCAAGAGAGGAAAATAAAACCAGCCTTCAGCATCGTTTCACTCAGATGCCACAACACACAGATGAGGTTTCTGGTGGAAAGGACACATTATGTTTACATTTACACCCAGGTGGATGTTCAGGCACAGCCTCCCTGTGTAGCTTCACTACCCCATGGCCAGCACCCTGCCCCTGGGGCCCAAACCAACCCTCCCTGGGGAGCCTGGAGGAATCTGTACCCCAGGAAGTGGAAGCAGCCCCAGCTGGCACAGTGTGATGAGCAGCTTGGTATGAGCCCATCCTTGTGGGGCCCTGCTGGGCTGTGTCCTCCTGCAAGGCAGCCTGGCCAGGAGAGCAGATCACAGCACACAGGTCCCAGTGGCACTTAACAGCTGGAAGAACTGGCAGGGGGGGGGGGAAATAAAAACTAAAAAGCAATTATTTTTTTTTAAAAAAGAGCTCCTTGGGAGCCAGGTGCTTTTTGCAGTAAGAAGTGCCAAGTGAGAGCAGTCTTCACAAAGTCACCAAGAAATCCTGAGATGTGCCTCAGCGTGACACAGAGGGGTCAGCTGGAGCAAGGAAATCTGTCTTGGAAGACATTCCTTCAAGAAGCACTCGCATACCTGCTGATTTCTGCTGGGAAAAGCTGCTCCCTTTGTTTTCATCCTCCACATTCTGGAGCTGTGGTTCCTGTCTGTCCCCACCCTCCCTACTCGCTGCCCATTGGAGCCCATCTGCCTGTACTTGGAAAACCAAGGTCTGGGTCCTGCCTCTGGATACTCCAAGAGCCTAAGCCCTAAACATTACCATACCCACCCTGCTGCAGGAAGGGTGGTCCCACACAGACCTTGAAGACCTTGGCTAGTCAATGGGAACGTTTTTCCGGCTGTGACCAAAAGCTCCTCTGGGCAATTCCAGGGCTAGGTCCTGGAGCTGTTACAGGCTGAGCCACCTTGCCGTGCAGCAACCCAGAGCAGGCCAAGCCTTGAGCAGACCAAGAACCCACCATGACTGTTCCCACGTCATGCAGGGCTCCCAGGAGATGCTGCATCAGCACATGGTATGTGGTCTGGCCTATGTGGGAGATGTGGCAGAGGTCTTCACTAGTCTCTGTCCTTGACTTCACCCATCCATCCAAGGCTGGAGATGAAAGGGACTTATTCTCTAGACTGAGATGGACTTCCAAATACGTCTCCAATGTGTCCAATGAGCTGGGCCATGCAGCTGTCATACCCACCTGAACAGCTCTCAACAGTGTGGCTGTTGAGGACCAGCATCTGGCGAAACACAAGTCTTTACCAGCGTGAACTGCAGGGGTTTTGCACCTGTGGATGTTTCTGACTTTGGTGCAGAACAGACGGTTTCACTAACTCTGTGCAAGCCCCACACAGATGCTTTCATTTTGGTGTCAGTTGCTAATCTGAATACTAACTGAAACAGTTAATTAAATCAAAACTCAACTGTGCTAGCAGAAAGAGCCAGCCAGGTGGACATTTGCATTGATTTTGCTGAACCAATGGAAGACTCGGCTGAAATAAAACTGAATCAACTTTTTCCTCCCAGCTGGGCCTACCCATGGCTGCCTTGGGAAGCCACCTGCAGGGCTCCTGCTCCTTACCTCCACTCAGGCCCAGGTCCTTGATCTGCTGAAAAGCTTTGCGGACAGCTGTGACACAGCTTGGGCTGGACTTCTGAAAATCCTGAGGGGATGGAAAAGATACGGGATGTGTGGAGGCTGCACAGGGAAGAACTGCCAGAAGAACCAGGAGATGACAGGGGCTACTGGCCCACTGGTCAGAACCTCATCTGCACCTCCTGGAGCAGCGACATCAGGGTTCCTGCCTTGTCCTCCAAACAGTCAGCAGGTCCCAGCAGAAACCAACAGTCTGCATGGCTCAGACCAAGCACCGTTTCACCAGGTCTCACTGAGATGAACTGTTAGACAAAACACTTGGCACTTAGTGGAGCACAAAGCAGCAAGAGGAGACACATGCCTTGGCCAGGCCATGGCAAGAGGGTGCCAGGCTGCTAGGCCCAAAAGCGTTTTGTTGTTGAGTCCTTCCAACTGCACTTGATCTATGAGAAGGAGTCAGGGCAGGCAGAGCACTACTGTGGGAACCAAGACCTGCTTTTCTTTCCTAAGACTGCCAGATGATGAAGGCAGCCATGTCCTTTTTCTTGGGAAAAACATTACTGAGCCTGAAAAAGCACTGTAAAAGGTATGTTTGAAGAGCTGTGACTGGTTTTGCTGGTGGAACAAGTAATTTCTGTCACTGAAGGCTCTAGCAACCAAACCTGTTTCTCTTCTGTCAGCCTCTGAGGCAGTTTGAGATCTGCTGGCAAGCAGTGCCTTGTAATAATGAGAATGATTGTGGCTCTTTTAAAGTCCCTTTACCCTGAAGTAACCCCAGATCCCTAGCTGAGCATGCTTTCCACACAGACACAACCTCAACTGAAATCTGCCTTTTTCTGGCAGGCTTAGAGAAATCCCTCTGGGGTTTTCCACAGTTTACTTGGGCATCCCGTTAGGGGCTCCAAATCTCCTAGATGTGCTTATTGACCTTTATCAATAGATAAAGGAGAGGGAGCTCCTGCAGTGAGTCTAGAAGGTTGGCACCTTCGTTAGCATCAACAGCGCTCAGGGGTCTTCTCTCACCAGCAACCATAGAACCTGTGGTTTGGGTTGGAAAAGACCTTAAAGATCATCTAGATCCAACCTCCCTGCATGGGCAGGGACACCTCCCACCAGCCCAGGTTGCTCCAAGCCCCATCCAACCTGCCTTTCAACACTGCCAGGGATGGGGCAACCAAAGCTTCTCTGGGTAGCCTGTTCCAGTGTCTCACGATCCTCACAGGGAAGAATTTCTTCCTAATGTCTCACCTAAATCTTCCCTCCTCCAGTTTTAATCCATTATCCCTTGTCACCCAACCACTAAACCATCTCCCTCAGCACCATTTCCACCCCTTTTTTAACACCTCCAGGGATGGTGCCTCCACCACCACCCTGAGCAGCTTGTTCCAAGGCCTCACCACTCTTTTTGTGAAGAAATTTTTCCTAATATCCAATCTGAACCTCCCCTGGCACAGCTTCACCCCATTTCCTCTTATCCCATTACTGGTCACCAGGGAGAAGAGCCCAACACCCACCTCACCACAACCTCGTCTCAGGTAGTTATAGCCAGCAATGAGGTCTCCCCTCAGCCTCCTCTTCTCCAGGCTGAACAGCCCCAGCTCCCTCAGCCTCTCCTCATAGAGCTGTTCTCCAGACCCCTCATCAGCCTTGTTGCCCTTCTCTGCACCCTCTCCAGCACCTCCATGTTCTTCCTATCCTGTGGTGCCCAAACCTGCCCCCAGTGCTCAAGGTGCAGCCAAGCCAAGGCAGAGTAGAGGGGCAGGATCACCCTCCTGGTCCTGCTGGTCACACTATTCCTGATATCACCTAGATCTAGAAAGACATGTCAAAAAAGAAGCAGAACAAATACCATCATCACAAGGTTTCAGTACAACGGTAATTCAGTACAACAAGGTAATAAATTTCTTTCCTTATAAACCAAATGTAAGTCAGTTCTAAGCAAGCCACATTCCTGTGGGTGCCATGTCGTCCAAGTGTGAAAGGCACATTTAAATGTTGAAGTGTACCCAGGCCACCTTGCATATTTTTAGTTAGTGAAATGAAGATTCCCAAGCATTTCATTGAAATGCAGTCCTCTTGGGACTCCACAGCTGTGGGGCATCGTTGGTAGCAATGCAAAATAATAGCATTTTGGGAGAGGATTTGGAGAATAAATTATCTAAAGGGGGTTCAGCCAGGAACAAAGGAAAACTTTCAGGCTGTAATACGGTCAAGTCCCTAGAAATGGGAAAGTGGATCCTTAGTGGTACTAAATGTGCTGGAACTGAGTTGTGCTGCTCATGGGAGCAAAGGCAGAGCTGCCCCAGCTGAGGCAGTGCTCAGCCATGACTGCAGCTCCTGATTCTCCCTGCAGGTTCCCATTTCATTGCAGCCCCTGCCCAGCACTGAAGATAGATGTTTGTGCAAACAGATGGAAAAGGAAAAAAAAAATCCAGCCTTCTTAATGGAGAAAAGAACGCTCCCAAAAAGAGATGCTACTTACTGCTGTTACATCTCTGAAGAACTGGGTGGGGTCTCCAAGCCCAGCCACAGACAACAGAGGAGCACTGGCAGCTAATGCTCCATCCACAATGTTGGGGTATTTCATCCTCATGTAAGCACTCAGCATCCCTCCATAGCTGCCACAGGAGAGACAAGAGAGTTCCCTGCTTTAATAGAAGCTTAGGTCACAGTAACCCAAAAGTTCAGGGTGGCATTCATGGCCTCACCTAACCCAAGGCAACAAAAAGCTTATAGATATCTAGTAGATGCTACCCTCGTGTAAGAAGATCCAGTTCTGGTCTGCAAGCAGCACACGGTGTGTTCTGACTGCCCTTTCCCCAAACACACCAATTCCAGTAGGAGCACAGCAGGGATGTAGGGAGGAGGAGACAGGAACAAATACCACCATAAAGCTCAAAGCCACCTCAGCAGCTCGAGTGCCAGGGCCACAATCTACAGATATATTCAGGGTTGTTAGATAAACACAAGGTGACAAAAGTTATTCATGGAGTTACTCCAAGGTCACTCCTGGGGGAGGCAAATGACACCCCAAAACACAGGGAACAGCAGGTCTGACCCAAGGCCTCCCAGTGCTTGGGTATCCCACCCACCACCTCAGGTGGGTGCAGTAAATACCCCTCCCACATCACTCCCATGTAAAGCAAAGTGCATTTCTCTAACCCTGGTCTTGGACACATGCTGAAATCTGCCCCAAGTCATTTCAGGTTAAAGTTTGGCAAAGTTACAAGCAACAAGGTTTTTTCTCCCTTGGGCAATGCCATGCTGCTCCAACACTGCCACCTTTCAGTGTCCTTCACGTGGGTCCAGAGCTGCTCAGGCTGCTGCAGACTGAACTCTTGACTTACACACATGGAGTTGCAGCCTCACCTGCAGTCCAGCTAGCAGGTCTTGTGAATCCCTCTCCCATCCCAGGACAGCTCCTGGCCCTTTTTACACTGGCAGTCACCAGGAGTGGCCTGGCAGTCACCCTGAGATCAACTGTGCAGTCACTACCACAGAGAGGTGGGAAATTGAGAACTGTCAGGTCAGATGCAATGGAATTAAAGAGCCCTCATGGAGGCCTTTGAGGGATGCATCCCTCTGCCATAGGCATGGGGAGCCCTACAAGGGACAACCACATTGCACCAACACAGCTCTGAGCTGCAAGAGGGCAAGAGTTTTGGGGAAGGACTTTTGCTAGGAGCAACCAAGTAGCAGGTTGCAGAGCAGAGCTATGAAGGGCACCTCCAGTGAAAATGGCTGGGTGCTGCTAAAAAGGCCATGTTTAGTAAAAACGTGTGTGGGCCCTGGAAAGGATATGTTACCAATTAGTTTATTGTACTTGCAATGTAAAATGTTTTTATCCTGCAGGAGGAATTTCCCATTTTCTGCGGTTGTGGCTGACTCATACCTTGAAGATGCCTGGAAACATCCAGGCAGTGGTGTTTCTCCAAAGCACTCACAAGTCCAGACTAGTTCATGGTGGGAGAGCTGACTGGGACCTGGTGTGAGCTCTTGGGAGCTAAGGCATAGGCACTTCTGTTCTCTATTGGATAGCTTGAAGCTCTGCCTTTAGAACTTGCTTGAGAGCCAAACTGATCAATGAGAACAGCACGACTGTGGCTGGTAAATGATGCAGAGAGGGGAGGGAGCACACACAACCTCACCTGCCTCCAAAAGCAATGACAGGGCAGCCTGCAGCACCATACTGCTGCTTGAGCTCAGTAATCAACACTGCATAGTCAGCCAGGGCTTGTTCCACGGTGAGCAGACCAGTCTTCTGCAGCTGTGTCGACTCAAGTCCAAATGGAAGAGACTTCCCATAGTACCTCTGAAAGGAAAGAGAAATGCTGTGGGAATGCTGGTGTCAAGGTCATCCCTGTTCTCACTGCAGAGCTGGGATAAGCACCCAGTGCACCCATGGGAAGTGACAACAGAGCACGTGGCATCTTTATAGACTTGTTCATTATGGAGGAAGAGCCTTGTCCCCTGCATCTGATAAACAGAACCTTCAGGATGTGTCCTGTGGAGGATGGACAGTCCCTGACAAGCTACTTAGGTGGCTGTCAAGCCAGCCTTTGGCATACATGTCTTTCCCGAAATCCCCAACTAAAAAAGGGAACAGGACAACCTCTTAATGTGTATGTTGTGGAGCAGTAGATTGCATAAAGTGGTGTGCCTAGGTAAGGGTTGTCTTGGGACTTCACAGGCTAGAGAGATTAAATATTATCATAGAATCATAGAATGGTTAGAGTTGGAAGGAACCTTTAAGATCATCTAGTTCCAATCTTTTTGCATGGGCAGGAACACCTCCCACTAGATCAGGTTGCTCAGAGCCCCATCCAACCTGGCCTTGAAAACTTCCAGGATGGAGCTTCCACAACTTCTCTGGGCAGCCTGTTCCAGTTATCCAAACAAAATAACTCTCTAGTCCAGCATGGAGTTCAAGGCTTGTGGAAACTACTCACGAGAGCACTGGTCTAAAGCAAATACCCTCTGGCATGAGTTTTACTGAAACAGAAATCTCTGGCCTAGGTTGCTGGTAGGTGTAGTAAAAAGGGAGCAGTGGTTAAGTAAATAAAAGCTTTACTTTACATGATGAGAAACCATTCCTTGATTCTATTCTGACAGCTTAAAGCAGGTACACCTCAGCTTTGTGGCAAAAGAAGTTATTTTTCCAGACCTGCAGAAAGTTGAATTCAGTAACACTGACCAGAACAAGACTCTATAGGATGCACAATGCCTACAATACTCACATGTTCAGCAAAAATCACAAGTGCTTCCTCTTCCTCTGCTAATTCAAATATGAACCCAGAGTTCTGAGCAAAAGTCCAGATGTCGCCTTCATTGCCAGTATAGAAAAAGATGGGTCCAAATCCTTTCTTCCAGAATTTGGCTAAGTGAGACAATTCACAGGAACAAATTTAAAACAAAACCAAAAAACAAGCAAACCAACAAACCCCAAAACAAACAAACAAACCAACCCAAACAAAACTAAAAAAAAACCACACAACAAAACATGAGCATGAAATGACTCTGCTTTGGGTGAGTTTGGGTAGGAGTTTAACAAGGAAGCACTTTGTGAAACTGTTGATGCTCCAGACCCAAGCTGGGGGATAACGGTGCAGGAAAGGTCAGGCTACAGAAATCTCTTTTCTGAGTGGGGGTAAATAAGAGGTTCCAGGAGATCAGCACATGGCCTGGGGCTTTCAGTTGGCCTTAAAATCCCTAAAATCTCAGTTCTGCAAGGCATTTGGGAACAGCTGCTCCCTAAAAGAGCAATTTTCTATTTATATTCCCTTTTCATCCCAACTCATCCCAAAAGATTTGCACAGATCACTTTTACTGCAGAATGGGACAGCAGGGAATTGCCTGCATCTCTCTGCTGCTCCTGCTGTTATGTGTGATGTAGAGCCAAGCTGTAAATCTCCTATCACAGAACATTTGTTTTGGACGGGACCTTCAAAAGATCATCCACTTCCAACCCCAACACGGACACCTCCCACCAGACCAGGTTGCTCCAAGCCCCATCCAACCTGCCCTTGAACACTTCCAAGGATGAGGCAGCCACAGCTTCTCTGGGCAACCTGGGCCAGGGTCTCACCACCCTCATAATAAAAAAATTCTTCCTTCTGTCCAATCTGAATCCACCCTCTTTCAGTTTAAAACACTGCCCCTTGTCCTGCCACTGCAGGCCCTGCTAAGAAGTCTCTCTCCATCTTTCATATAAGTTTTCTTTATATAGTCAAAGGCCACAAAACAGTCTCCCTGGAGCCTTCTCTTCTCCAGGCTGAATAGCCCCAACTCTCCCAGCCTGTCTCCAGAGCAGAGCTGCTCCAGCCCTCCCATCATCTCTGTGGCCTCCTCTGGACTTGCTCCAACAGCCCCATGTCCTTGTTGTGTTGGGGACCCCAGAGCTGGACCCAGCCCTGCAGGTGGTTGTCATGAGAGTGGAGCAGAGGGGGAAAATCTCCCCCTCAGTCTACTGGTCATGCTGTGGGGATGCTGCTGGAACACTGTTACATGTTAGATACATAACACACACATGCATATTTATCTCTCTCATATGTTTTATTATTATATATATTATGTGCTTCACTCTCTGATCTTTTTATAACTGAAGGCAAATTGAGACTGGCAGGACAAGCTGACCCATGATGCCAATTCTTGCTTATCTAACAAACAGTTGCTTTCGTGCCTGCTGACTTTTAAAAACATTTTATTTTAGCTTAGTCTTAAATTGCACAGGAATTAAGAGGGATAATAAATAGCTTTCTTCAACAACAGACCTTAGACCATCAGTTGAGTGTTGATTTCAACACATTGGCACTTCATCCAGAGGGATCCCCCAACAGCAGCTGTCCCAGAGGCGCCACTGCAGCATGTCCCACGAGGCCATTAACAGAGAGGCTAGGATTTAATTCTTGGCGTCCTGAACACAGATTTGCCACAGCAGGATTTGGCTTGGAAATGGGTTTGAAATCATTCATTAGTGAAACTTCTGCACTTTGTTAGCAAAGAGGCTGGTCCTCTTTCTGTGTCAATGTGCTTTGGGCAGCAGGTAGCACACTGAAATGCTCCCTTTGCTTGGGCTCTCCTGCCGACATGCTTCCTCGCCCCTGGAGGAAACAACCATTCACAGGAGCAAAACCAAACCAGACAAGTTGCTTAGAAAGGTGTCTATTTTTGGATTGAAATCCTGGGGAACTGCCAACTAAACTCAAGGCTGTCAGATGACTGGTTGTGAAATCATAGTCTCTTTTTCACTGGTGGTCTGAAAAGTCTCATGTTGCACAAGAAGCAGTAGAGGAGACTGAACTACTCACAGAAATTTTGAGTAAGAAACTATTTGTAAACCAGCAAAATTACTGTGTTAATGTTTTCTTCCTCACAAAAACTATTCAGCTCTACCCAGGACACACAGATAAAATATAACACCTTAAAAAGAAAACAAATTAAAATTATGCAATGCTTTAAACCAGGTAATTCCCCCAAAGTTCTGTTCAAAAAGGAAATGGAATTAGTGAAATTTCATCCTTGGGTGTGCTATGAAAATTCACCAGTGCCCCCATGTCTGAAACAGGTCTGACTGGGTGCAGCTGCTGAACAAGCTGCAGAGTACCATGAGATGTGAAGGAGATGCTGCAGGAAGCCCCCCCAGCAGTAGGTGCCAGGCTGGGCACCACTCTGGGCTGCTGCTACCCCCAGCTCCACCTCTGCTCTCTCCCTGAACATCTCCCCAGTTCCTCCAAGCAGGCAAGACTGAAAAATATCTGACACCGGTTATTGAAAGTGCTGCCTTTTTAGTCACAAACTACTTAGAAAAGCCTCCTTTCTCTTCCTGTCTGTTGCACGGAACATAACTCATTATTTGGCTAGAAAGGAAGGCACTGCTGGCTCCTTGCTGTAAGCCCCCGTTGTTCAGCACAGCTTAAAGCTCTCTGAAGTTGTAGGGTTTAAAATAATGCAGAACTCTCACCCAAGAGGAGTTATATTCACCCGTAAGAATGATAAGCACAGAAGTGAGATGTTTAGGTCAGTATTTGTTTGTTCTTGCTGCACTCAAGAGCCCCAAGCTGCACTTGTAGCAGCTGCTGTGGCCAACTGAAGACAGAGGTACAGAGCCAGCTCAAGGCAGCTGCTGCTCCCAGTTGAGTCTTGCTCCAGAGAGGCCAGTCCCCACACCTGCACCCTGCACTGCTTGGGTGGAATGACAAACTAAGGGGAAGCAGAGAACAATCCAGAAAACAGCTGCCAGGATGATCAGAGGGCTGGAGCAGCTCTGCTGTAGAGACAGACTGAGGGAGATGGGGCTGTTCAGCCTGGAGAGGAGAGGGCTCCAGGGAGACCTTAGAGCACCTTCCAGTGCCTAAAGGGGCTCCAGGAAAGCTGGGGAGGGACTTTTGGCAAGAGCTTGTAATGAGAAGATGAGGGAGAATGGATTAAAACTGGTAGAAGGTGGATTTAGTTTAGACATTAGAAGGAAATTCTTTAGTGTGCGGGTGGTGAGACCCTGGCCCAGGTTGCCCAGAGAAGCTGTGGCTGCCCCATCCCTGGCAGTGTTGAAGGGCAGGTTGGATGGGGCTTGGAGCAACCTGGGCTGGTGGGAGGTGTCCCTGCCCATGCAGGGGAGTTGGAACTGGATGATCTTTAAGGTCCCTTCCCACCCAAACCAGGCTGTGGTTCCATGATAACGCTGGGGGGCTGGCTCATGGGAGTGAGCTCCACTCAGCTCCAGCAAACTGCTGGCTGCTCGGCACACCTTACCCAGCACCAGAGCAGGTCTGCCCCCCGCGCGGAAGCCGGTGACGCTCACGCTCAGACAGACACCAATTCAGGCCTGAGCCATTTCAAGGCCCTGCCGACACCGGGCCGATAGTGGCACCACCCCGGGACCCACCTGAGACCAGGTAGCGCTGCGGAAAGGTCTCGTTGCCGTAGGTCTCGAAGCTGAAGTGGTCCCGGACCTGATGGAAGAGCTGCTCCTCCAGGCCGGGTCCGGCTGCGTGGGCACCTGCAGGGGGAACCGTCAGCGGGGGGAAACCGGCAAACGGCGGCGCCACCCGCCACGGCCCGGCCCAGCGCCGGTACCGGGGGCCTAGGGGAGCCCAGGGCATCGCAGTGCTCCCCAGACCGGCTGGGGGGTCCAGCCCGGGGGTGATCTGGGGCGGTGGCAGAGTCCGATCCGGGGGCGGTTGGGGGCCTGGCCCGGGGGGGCGGTTGGGGTCCGGCCCGGGGTACCCACCGGGAGCGGCGCGGGCCGGGGCCGGGGCCGGCACCGGCGGCAGCAGCAGCAGCAGCAGCAGCAGCAATGAGGGCGCTTCCATGGCGACCTCCCGGCCCGTCCTCCCGCCCGGGAACGGCCGCCGCTCTGTCACGTGATTGCCCGGCGCCCGGTTTCACGTGACCACCCACCGTCCCCTCACGTGACGCCGCGGGTGCTGCCGCTCCCGGCCGCCGCCATGTTGGGGGGGGGGTCCGGCCGCTGCCCGGGCTGGGCGGGGACCGGCCCCCGGGACCCGGGAGGGTGCGTGGGGTCGAGGCAGGAGCGGCCCTAGGGGTGCTGAGGGGGATAGGTCCTGAGCCGGGGGCAGGCGGGGGTCCGTGCGCCCCTCCCGAGGGGCCTGGCACCTCCCCGCCGTGCCGTCCGTTGTTGTCGGAAGAAGAAGGTTCATAGTTACAAAGAGTCCAGGTTTGGAAACCAGGTAGGCGGGGGGGGCGTCGGACCTGGGGGCGGCCTCCTAAACTCAACTGAGACACTAAGAGCCTCGAGATAGGAGGATGTTAATTTTCTGCTTTCACGTGTAAAGTTGGGAGTGACGAACAGCGCAGCAATCATTGACTTCACCGAGGGTTCTTGGCTGTTGTTTTGGATGTAAGACTGGGTTTATTTTTCTAGAGCTTTGGGAGGCTTTCCCTCTGCACCCTTCTCCACACAGTGCTGGAATAAACCAAGTATCTTGACTCTTTCCATCGGTTCTTGTGTAGTGGGTGAAGAACCCACCTTTGGGACAGGGCTGTGGCAACAGTGGCTGTGCTGGCCACACGGGCTGGCCTGCCTGGCTCTGGTGAGGGTGCCAGGGCCCCGTGCATGGGCTGGGGATGAGGAGCGTGGGAGCCAGGGAGGCTCAGAGCTGCTGCCAGGGCCCATCCCTGCGGGAGCTGGGATTGGGGTGTCTCTGTTGTCAGTTACTAATTGAAATAAGTAATATTTGAGGGAAATATTGAGGGAAATCATATCAAAGAGAACCTAAGGGACATGCAGAATAAAAACAAGGCTTAGATAACAATGAAACAGTGAGAATGAGACAAAACCAGATGCCAGTGAAAGAAAAGCACGTCTCAAGGAGTCACCACCCGTCGAGCCAGGCCTGCAGGACACCTGCAGGAGAGAGGGGACAGGGATGGAGAGCTCTGCCCACAGCTTGGGGACAGCCTGGAGCACTGAGGGATAACACTGAGTAATTGATTTGCCATATTAACGAGATACTAGCATACTGAAATACACACACCCACACACCCAGGCTAGAGGGACCCCTGCTAACAACAACCCTCCAGTCATGGAGCAGGCACAGTGACATTCCTGAGCATTGGCACTTGGGATGGCAGGGAGGGATTAGTGACCCACTGTGTATGCCAGCGATAGAACAATGGTCGAGATCAAGGTCCTTCTCAGGTTTTTGGGTATAAAAGCAGGACTTGTGTTTCAGGGAGCTGAGCTTGCTGTGTGGAACACCCCTCTGCTCCCTGCTCTGTGCAGAGCTGGATATTAAAGCAGATCTCTGGGCTCTGTTTGTGAGAAGGAAGTGCTGGGAAGGAGGGAAAGCCCGGCCAGCACACAGGGCGATGGCAGCAGCAAATTGAGGTAAGTGGGAATGTAGCACTGGAGGAAATTAAGGTGAGGGTCCAGCTCTGGTGAGGAGTGGTGGGTGAGGGAGCAGGTTGGAAGGATGCTACTCTCAGCAGGAGGGTATAAGTATGTTGCAAGAAGAGAGTGTGTCTCTGTGGTGGTGACATGCTGGTGGCCCTGTGGTTGGGCTCACAGGGGAGAGGAGCTCAGGATTCTCTGAGAGCAACTCAGGAGCAGCATGAAATCCTGTAATGGGTGGTTCCCCTTGGGTTTTAGTTCCAGAGGGAGGCTCCAGCACGTGTCCCAAAGTCCATGTGGCCCTGGAAGAAAAGTGGAATGGAGAAAGTTACATTGCAAACTGGGCAGGAGTGGAGCTGCCAGTATGGCTGTAAGCAAACTCAGCAGTACCTGCCAACTAGCCTGACCTTTTTATGCCAAGCACAGAAAAAACATGCAAATAAAAAGGCCTGGTTTTATCCCAAAGTGTCAGTGCACTGTCATCTTCTTCAAAATGTTGCTGACACTTTACAGAATATCTGTGTATGTCATAGAAGTTTATGTTCTATAAAGGAAGGAGCTGTTTTAGGAAGAAGATTTAAAGGGTGTAGTCATGGTGGGAAGCTGCAGAAGCAGTGTTTTCACGTCCACTGTTGCTATCTGCAGCCACACAGTGGCAGCCACAGCATGGGAGATGATCCGGTCAGGTGGTCACAGGATAACAAAGCCAGGTGGAGGTCAGATTCAGCCTGTCTTGGCGTGTTGAAAGAAGAGCAGCAGGCTCTGAGGATGCATGAGTGGTTCTGGCCAAGACTTCTCTAGGGCTGATTTTGTCTTCAGATTCCTGCTTGAGCAGGTGCAGAGATCCTCCCTGCTTCTTACCTGAAACTTGTGTAAGATTTATCCCTGATAGATTGGTCACTTGATTGATTTTTATATTTTTTATTAGGACTGAAATAGTATTGTGCTTTCTTTATGAATTTAGTCAAATGAAAATATTAGAGGAGTTCTGAGCTGCACTGCAAGTACTTTTTAAAAAATTATTATTGTTTTCCTGCATTCCCAGGTTCGTGCTTTCAGTAAAGTGTCATTACCATGAAGACTTCTCAATCCCTGATTTTTGGTGGGCTGTTGTTTCTAAAACTGTTTCGGCTTGATGGTCCTGAGCAGGTTTATTTCTGCAAAGGATGGGGCTCAGGCCTCTTTCTTTCCATCTTCCCAGAGAGGAGAAGGCTGTGACATTGGAGGTTCTTCTACTTCTTAAACCACAGGAAAGTCTTCAGACATGTTGGTTTAAAGTGTGAACTGTTGCAAAGAAAACTGAAGACGTTAGCAGGAGATTGTTTTCTTTTGCAGTGGAGAGGAAAGGCTGGAACTGGTCTTTGATCCTTCCTGGGCTCAGGGTGAAGGCTTTGCCACATGCAGCAGGATTAAGATCTTATTTTTAGACTACTGCTTATCTAAAATCTGTCCCAAAGAGCTTTGCTGCCTTAGGCTGTAAGTAATGGCTGTAAAGTGTGTAATCCAGGGCTATAGGGGAAGAAGAAAGGATTTGTACTCATTGCGAAGCTTTCTGAAGAGGTTGGGGAAATCCTTGAGGTGACATGGGCCTAGACATTTGTCCTGGGGTGTAGCCTTTTGTGTAAACCAATCCTAATAAAATAATGCCTTTTAAAAAGCTCTTGGTGTCTTCAGAAATTCAAATACTTACTGGTGGAGCCAAAGGCTCTGAAAAGAGCCTTTTCCAAGATACAAAGAGAGAAAGAAATAGTCTGGGTTTGTCCCTCCCTGTCAGTAACACTAAACTCATCCAAAGATACTGAAGTGAGGAGGCAAGTCCCTCACCCATGGTGCTTTCAGACTGTCAGCTCTGGCAGCTCCAGCTGTACAAGCTCCTTCCCACCTCGCTTGGTCAAACCCTCAGCCTTGGTGAGATAAAAGAGCAGGGGTTGTTTGTTGTGACCTCTGGACACAAGCAGTGCAGTCCTGTGTATCTGGATGGCTGCATTTGTATTTGATCTATCCATCACAAAATGTGTAAATCCTGTTCTGTCTGCTGTAGGTCACCTGAATTCTTGTTCTGTGAGAGTGTCCAGTCTGAGCTGAGCAGCCTGCCTTGCTCTAATAACCTGGGGCTCTGCACTGCCTTTCCATGGATGGGTTTTTGTTATCTTGTCAGCTAAAGAGGGGCCAGCAGAAAGGTCTCTTGATCCTTGCTGGCAGGATGGAAATGGGGTGTTAAAACATATTGAAAATAGGAAGAGGGATTGTTTGGAGAACAAGTCCTACAAGGAGAGGCTGAGGGAACTGGGATTATTTAGTTTGAGGAAGAGGAGGCTGAGGGGAGACCTCATTGCTCTCTACAACTACCTGAAAGGAAGTTTTAGGGAGGTGGGAGTAGTGCTCTTCTCCCAAGTGAATAATGACAGGATGAGAGGAAATGGCCTGAAGCTGCACCAGGGGAGTTTTAGACTGGGTATTAGGAAGAATTTCTTTACTGAAAGAGTGGCTGGACAGTGGAACAGGCTGCCCAGGGAGGTGGTGGAGTCACCAGCCCTGCAAGTGTTTAAAAGAAATAGGGATGTGGTGCTTAGGGACATAACTGAAGCACTGAACGGGTAGATTAGCTTATGGTTGGTGGATTTAGGTTATGGTTGGACTTGGTGATCTTCAAGGTCTTTTCTAACCAGGATAATTCTGTGAGTACCTGGCACAATCCTCAGACCTTTCACCAACTTGGTAGCTCTTCTCTACTCTTTTCTACTCATGTCACAGGGCTGCCAGAGCACCCACACTGCACAGCAGGGTTCCAGCACCAGCCTCCTGATAAGACCGTTCTGGAGGTCAGGCTCAATGGCAGCGTGACCGTCCTGAGGCCAGCAGCTGCGGAGTGATGTGGCTGTGGGGGCTGGGACTCACAGAGCCTGGCTCTGTCTGGACCAGCACAGCATGGTGGTGGCAGCCTCTGCTCTGGACACAGTGGCCTCAGGAGGTGCTGTGATGTGTGCTCTGGGAGCACCAAACCTGCCAGGAGCACTTGGTGGCAGGTTGAGGCTGGGACCTACAGCTCTGCTCTGCAGGCAGGAGTGGGCACAAATGAGGGGGACCCCCTAGCTGCTCTGCAGCCTGGAGGAGGTGTCAGGGATCATGCTGGTGAGGGCTCTGCCTCCCAGCAACTGCAGGGTCACCACTGGCTTTTCTTAACCTGTGGCAGGTGTTCCATTACTCCAAATTTACTCTGCAAACAACACCTCCAAATCCAGTTGGGAGCGGGATGTGGTTGGGCTGTGTGTGACTGATTTGGTGCTACTTGGCTATTGGGTTTTGCAGGAGGGTGTTGTCCCAAAAGTGGGGTCTGTCACCCGGTGTGCAAGAGGCCAACCCACGCACTCAGATACTTACTTTAATGTCTAGTTCCACACAGACCAGGTAGCAGGGGGTGTCCTACAAAGTCAGCTCTGCTTCCCAAAACACAAGGGCTACTTTTATACACAAAATGTGAGGAAGAACTTGATCTCTAACATTATTCCATCATTCACACACAGTTGGTTAACTGATTCCTCTAACTAATAAGGAATGCCATTTCTATTTAAAGAGGCAATGCTCAAAAATGTCACCACGCCTGCTCAAATAGGGTTTTTTTTTGTTAACAGGGGTCCTTCTAGCCCATAGGTGGATATTTTATAGAATCATAGAATGGTTAAGGTTGGAAGGAACCTTAACGTTCATCAAGTTCCAGCCTCCCTGCTATGAGGAGGGATACCTCCCACCAGACAGAGCTCCTCTCCATCCCTTCCATCTGTCCTGCAGGTGTCCTGCAGGCCTGGCTCAGGGGCTGGTGACTCCTTGGGGAGTGTTTTTCTCTTACTGGAATCTTGTTTTGTCTCATTCTCACTGTTTCACTGTTAATCTAGGCCTTGTTTTTATTCTGTGTGTCCCTTATGTTCTCTTTTATGTGGTTTTTCCTGCAATGTGATGTTTCCCCAAAATTCTACTTATTTCAGTTAATAACAGACATCAAGGGCACAGGCTGACCCTGGGTGAGCTTCAGGGATGCCCAAAGCTCAGACTGATTTTTGTAAGGCAGGAAGTGTGGGTGGGTTGGTGGTGACTGAGGGGCCATCCTTGCCATGAGTGGCTCCTTGTGCAGAGCAGCTGGTGAACATCACATCCTGCAGGCAGAAGAGGTGAAGCTGGTGTCTCCCTGTACCTGCCACTCCTGCTTGGAGCCCCAACCTCTCCTGTTTCTGCACAAGGTGCTGCAGACCCAATGGCTTGGGAGTATGCTGAGGGACAACACATCTGGCCCACTCTGGCTGGTAGGCAGGGAGGGCAAGGATGTTATCAGCCCTCAAGGCTGCTCAAGGACAAGGTCTTGGAGGCAGTTGCAGGTGGCTGGGCATGGCTGGTGCAGCTGTGGAGCAAGCAGGGAGGGGTTGGATGGTGTGTTGGGGTGGGATGAGTCTCAGCAGAAACCTCCGGCTTAGCTGAAAGAAAAAAGTAAGCCACAGTGCCTGTGGGATGACCCATCAGCCAGACTTTTCTGAAGTATAGGAAGGGTTTGTGCACACAATTTCTCAATCACAGAATCACCAAGGCTTGAACAGACCTTTAAGAACATCAAGTTCAACCTATGACCTAACACCACCACATCCGCCAGACCACGGCACTATGTGCTACATCCAGCCTTTCCTTAAACACCTCCAGGGATGGTGACTCCACCACTTCCCAGGACAGTCCATTCCAATATCTGATCACCCTTTCCATGAGGAAGTGCTTCCTAATATCCAACCTAAACCTCCCCTGGAGCAGCTTCAGGCCAGGTCCTCTTGTCCTGTCACTAGTTGCCTGGGAGAAGAGCCCAACCTCACCTGACTACCACCTCCCTTCAGGTAGCTGTAAGAGTGAGAAGGTCTCCCAAGTCTCCTCTTCTCCAGGCTAAACAAGCCCAGCTCCCACTGCCTCCCCCTCTAAGACTTTCCCTCTAGTCCCTTCACCAGCCTTGTTGCTCTCGTTCTGGACCTGCTCCAGCACCACAAGATCCTTCTTGAAGTGAGGGGGCCAGAACTGGACATAGGACTCTGAGCTATAAACTTCCCCCTTCTGTCAGGCTCCAGTTCTGTGGTGCTCTATTTGGTGTCGACAGTCTCCTGGTTGCCCCATGTTTGTCCATGGGGGCAGCAGGTATTTTGGCAGATGTGGACAGTCCTTGTGCTGACCAGGGGCTTTCTTCAAGGGTTTCTTCCAGTTAGGAATGCTGCTGTGCGGTTCCTGGAGTCTAAGAAGGTGCAAGCTCCTACCAGAGCCTCTCCACTGCTGGACCTTGAGGCCGTTGTTCTGGGGTGCAGGTTCTCAAAATGTCTGCCAAGGGCTGCAGCACCTACTGCACTGGGAGCACAGAGAGGGACCCATTTGTTGCGGTCCGAACCTGTTTTTGGGTCGAAGCCACCTTATCTCAGGGGACAATCACCCTGTTTGTTTATCAGGATTTTTTGACACCAATTATATATAATCAGGTTAGCCTTTGAATTATTTCGGTGGGTCTGTCGCTGGCTGGGAGCCTGTTTGCTTCCACCGGATCGACAACCGATGGATAAGCTCCTCTCGGAAGCACACACACACAGATTATGTGTTTAAAATACAACTTTACTGTAAAAGTTTTCAAAGTGTGTGTGGGGAAAACTGGATATGTAAATGTAACCGGTCGGTAAAGAGAGGGGAAAAAAGGCCCGAAGCCTTTCCCGTACAGGGTCGATGAGGTGCATGTGAGTAAGGGGCCGATTACACATGCGGGGGGAGAACGCGTTAGAGGTGAAAGGCTTGGATGGTGATGTTGTGCTCGCCTCCTGGAGCCGGGGCGAGGCGCGTTGTGGCAGCGGGGGCAGCTCCAGCGCAGGTGGCACCAGCGGCAGGGACAGCAGGGGCTGCAGCAGCTGCTGCCTTCGTCCTTCTGGTGCCTCTGGCAGCCGGGCTGCCGTGTGCCTGAGCACACAGAGGACGGCTCTTTTTGGAGTCTGGGCACCGGTGGCAGGCCACTCACCGCTGTCGCCCTGAAGAGCTTTCTTACGATGATCTCAGGAGCGCTGGAGAGACGGAGTCTGACGCTGTTTTCCTCACTGGACCCGGGTCTGGTGGGAAAGTCGCGGCCTGTGGTGGTCTCAGGAGGGCTGCTTTCAGCTCGGCTCCTTTTATTTTGTTTTCTTCTCCTCTCTCTTTTGTCTTCTTTGTACCAGCAGCAGCGGGCAATGGGCGCGGTAACGATCCACAAACGATCGTCTTTATGGGCCTCGCATTCTTTGCTTTTGCAGTCTTAGGCCGCTTCTTCCAGGCCTACATGCAGCTCGTGACGCTACCCGTGTCACCAGCTGCCTCCTGCATCACCCAGGTTTTTGTTTGTGTTGTCCTGAACAAATAACATAAATGAGTCCTGGGTGCTCTCGTGGTAGGGTTGCCGTAACCCACAGACACCCTCACCTTATGTCGCATCAGCTTTTGTATCGATGGCGAAACGTTGCTGTGCCCGTCGTGCAGGCGGTCACCCTGCTCCTGCTCCGTGGGTCCATGATGGTGGGTGCTGTGGGGCTGCTCTCTACGAGCATCCTTATCCCAGGGGTGAAGGGATGGGACAGCAGCTGGGAGAGGAGGCAGAGCTGGAGAGGTGAAGACTTGGCCTTAGTCAGAGACAGGAAAGAAGGTTCGTGTGCTTTCCTCTCCTCACGCTGAGTCCGGACAGGTTCTTCTGCCTTCATACAAGTGCTGGAGAGTCCCGGTGCCAGGATCTGGTGCCATTTCTTTGGGATCTTTGGAGTGGTGGTGTGGGGGGTGGTGCACATGTGTGCCTGGTGTGTGAGCAGCACACCCTGCACCCCCAGCCATGCAGGGTGCCCGGGATGCTGCCTGGGGCGGCGGCGGTGGGAGCTCCTTGCCTGGGGGGGGGAGCATGGGATGGGCGGCAGCTGGGGTCGCCTCTACGGTGCCTCCTGGAGGAGGCTGGGGACCCTGAGGGGGCTGGTGCCGAGCGGTGCCCGTGCCCTGTGCTGGGCGGGTGCAGCTGCCCCGGCAGCCGCGGCTTTGTCCCGGGAGAGGCTGCAGCAGCGGCGGGGCCCGCGGGCACTGCTCGGCAGAGATGGGGAGGCGGGCACGGGGCGGGGCCGCGGAGCGGGCGGGACCAGCCGGGCCGAGCTGAGCTGAGCTGAGCTGAGCTGTGTGGGGCCGGGCCGGGCCGGGCCGGGCCGAGCCGAGCCGAGCCGAGCCGAGCCGAGCCGAGCGGGTTCCAGGGGGAGCGGCGGTGGGGCCGGGCCGAGGCGGCGCGTCCCGCAGGACCCGGGCCCAGCCGGAGCAGGTGAGTTGCGCTCGAGTCGGGCGGGGGTCGCCGAGCCGGGCTCGGGATGGCCCGGTTCGGCCGCACCCCGCGGGACACTTGCCACCCCGTCCCGCTCCCTGGCCACCCTCGGGCTTCTCTTCTTCCCCTTCGGGAGCGGAGCCCCCGCCGTCCCGCCCGCAGCCCGCGCGGTCCTGCAGCCCCCGGTCCCGCTGGGGGATCCACCGTGCCCGGCACTGGGACCCGCCGTTCGCGCAGCGCTTGAGCGGGCTGCGAGGCACCGAGCTTTGTTACTGCAGCCGTGCTAGCTGCCCTGCGGCCCCTCCGCGGGATGGAGACTGGGTGATCCTGGTCCCCAGCGCCTGCTCCGTGCTGCGGGCTGCAGCGGGAGGGGACGGGCAGAGCTGCTCCCGAGGGGCAGCAGCTTCGGGGCGGCTCTGGGCCTTGGCCCGGCTGGTCCCCGGCGGAGCCAGAGGGGATTCCCCAGGTGTTGCCCACGGGATCTCAGTGGACCATGGAGACCAATGTCTCTAGCACTGTTCTGGTCTTAATTTGGAGAAGAGCTCTGGGCTTTTGGAAGACTGCAAGAAAAAAGTAGATCCCAACGGGGAAAAACTATAGACTTCGTGCTTGGTGTGGAGTCCCTGGGCAGGTGTTCCGTGTCACCCTTTGCTATGTAGAGTACTTGTTTACCTTTGATGCTGCTCTGCTGCTGCTTGCAGACACTCTGCATGTGCTGTCTCAGGTTTGTTTGCTGAAGGAGAGATGTGTTTTCAGCCCAGTCTCTGCTCTGCAGAAAAGGTCCTTCTCCTGCCCTTTCTTGATGCATCTTGGAGACATGGATCTGCCCCAGAGCAGCTGTGGGAGCAGGGCTCCTGCCTCAAGGAATGGCTCAGGGCAGTCCAGGAAGGGTTGTCCTACACTGATGGCCCAGCAGTTGCAGGGTCTCTTTCCCTGCCAAGTTTAGCAGTTCCAGTGAAGAAACATTAGTCAGGAGAGAGCACACTCTCCCCCAGATGTGTCTTGTTTTTCTTTTAAAAAAACTCTGCAACACTCAAACAGGGAAGACTGAGCTGGAGGATGTGTAAAACTTGCATGCAAAGTGTAGCTAAAGCTGTGAGGTAAACAAATGTTACAAACCCATCAGTAATGAAAGGGTTTCTGTGTCCTGAAAGTTCAGTCACAGCATGGCATGAAATCTGCAAGAGGCCAAACAGAGGCCAGCAGGACTGAAGTGTTCAAAGCAGAGCTACCTGCATGTGGGTGGTGGTAAATCACAAGGTGAGAGTTACAGTGCTCCTGTCCCTGAACAGGAAAAGAACAGAAACCCCACCTGGGTCCCAGCAGTGTGGCCGAGGGATGCAGCAGACTGGGAAGCCATGGGATGAGCTCCTCAGCACTGAGAGCTCCACAGCATCCTGCAGGGACCTCACTGGAGGGTCCTTGCCTGGCCATAGTCCTTCCACAGGCAGAAGTCAGGGCCGAGTCACTCAGGGTGCCTGGCAAGTATTGGCTGGTCCTTTTCCTGTTGGTTCTCACTCTGTGGGGAATGGGTGTTCTGGCAGAAGTGTTGCTGCCAGCTGCAAGCTGCAGCCAGCAGCTCTGTTGGGCTGGCCCACCAGGCAAGGTCCTTCTTGTGCAGTAAAACCCTCAGCAGCCCTCACTGCTGATGCTTGCTGTCAACACATTGCTGCTGTTTTCTCTTTAGATTATTAGCCCTGTGATCATCAGGTTTGGTGCTTTCTAGTGATGTTTCAGAGGAACCCTGTGTAAGCTCACAGGCTGAAACCGGCGGTTCTCTCTTACTTCCTACACCAGTTAACAAAGCTTTCAGGAGTATGTTCAGTATCTGCAGGCTGCACCCAAATGTACCTGCCACTCCCTAGGGAATGACGAAAGAGCTATCTGCAGAGCGTAAGTGGGGAAGCCCATTCAAAGCAGAATTGTTAATTTTCCTGCCCCCTCCCCACTTTTTGCTGCACAGAAAAAGCTGCTGCTCTTCTGAGCACAGAAGCCGGTTTTCTTCTTCTGCAGCTTCCTACAGTCAGAGTTTAAAACATCAGGGCTTGTAAAGGAAACTCATCAGGGTCATCCCTACTGCTCAAATTAACTATTGCATAATCTTCTTCCCAAAGGGCAGATTTTGCAATGAAAACTTTATGTAAAGCAGCAGCCTGGCTTTACATGAAGTGATGCCATGGGGTTTTCGCTTGGAGCACAGTTTGTGAGGCAGCTTCGAGCACTGATGTCAAATGCTTTGTCTCCTGCCACATCTGATCTTCTGCAAGAGTGCTTGGTGCCATCTCTTGCTGCTGAACATGAAATATCTTGTTGCTGCTATTTTAGCAAGTGGTTGGCCAGGCTCCTCCTGTGACCTCAGTGACAGCTGTAATTAGCTAAAGTGCGCATTCTGTGGCTCAGCTCCTCACTGCTGCGTGCTTGTTGGAGCTGCTGGAGTTCCAGTGTAGTGGTGGTGGACCTTGATGTCCTGGAAGAGGTGAGCTGTATGACCTGTGTCTCCAGCAGCCTCCTGCTCCTCAGGGCTGGGTTCTGCTGGGTTCCTCCCTGCCGCCCTCCTCTGAGTGGATGTGGACAGTGAGCCAGGGGCAGTGACACACCTGCTGGTGACAGTGACAGACCCATTGGTGGCCATGTGGGGAGCCTGCTGCCACACTGCTGCCCTGGCAGCCAGGCAAGGGATCTGTGGCTGCGCTGGGGGATGAGCAGGGCCTGCTGCAGTGGCAGCACTGGCAGAGGTGCAGCCTGTGCTAGCCCTTGGCCACAGCAGATTCCACCCTTGCTCGCTGGGCAGCTGGCTCTGCTACTGAGCTGTACAACTTTTGGGCAAACTGTGTTCTGGGGCTAAACATGTATATTGTTTCAAAAAACTTTACTGGATAGATTCACAGAAGAAGAACAAGTATTGAGAGCTACTGAGTACAAATCAAGGTGTCTCTGCTGTGCCCTCAGCAAGTGGGAGCCCAAAGGCAAGTGGAGGGGGGGGTCCTCATCTCTCACAGCTTAGACTTCGCACCCACTTTGACACTGGCTCATCACGTGGCCTTGGGCAAGTAATTTAACTTGCTTTTCTTATGTTTTAGCTTTAGTTTTTCCTTTATTAGTAATAGCTGAGTCTTCCTGCCTTGCAGTAGTGGACTGGTATGAAATAACATCTGCAGGGAGTTGGGATTGCCTTTGCAGCTCAGTCTCCTGTGCTACATTGATAAGAATATGCTCATATCAGATGCAAATCTTATTTCTTTTTCCTCGGCCCTTTGGGAGAGGCTGAGTAATACCTTGTTTCCTGGAGAGAGACTTCACTGTGTTCAGTGTCCCTGGCATTAGCTGGCTGTGATGTGTGGGAGCTCTTGGAAGCAGCTTGCTTGCCTTGAGAGACTTCTTGGAACTTGTGTGTTGTTGTGCAGATGCTGCTGGTTCACACAACATTACCTGGAGAAATGGGTGTAGTGGGGTGAATGAGTGGTTTCCCTGGCACAGGTAACCTGGCTTTCTGAGGCAAGCAGGAGAGCTGGGCAGCTTGTGGGCCAGCTGAAGTTCAGCCTCCCCCAGGTCATCTGGTTCTAATGAGCCTGGAGTGGTTTCGGTACAGCTGACCATGGCAAGAGGAAGGCATGGAGAGGAGAGCAGGGTGTTAAGGGTGGAGTAGCCCTGGCTGCTTGAGGCAAACTGCTTTCAGTGCTGCTCTCCAGGCAGACGGATGAACCCTGCCTGGACACGGCAGGATTCCAGCTTGCCCTCCTTAGCTCCCCTGGGAAGGGACACGTATCCTGAAAGCTGTTGGAGCAGGGACAGTCTGCCCTGCACTTGCACTGCCCGGCTGTGGGGCCCAGGGCGAAGGCCAAGTGCAGGGATGTGGTGCCTAGAAGTGCTGCGGAGATGCTGAACTTCTGAGGAGGTGCTCGGCTGCTGTCATGGCCATCTCAAAGGTTTTAATCCTTACCTACTTATTTAAATTATTCCTTACCTCTACTGCCTCTGGCAGGTAGATTACTGGGGCAGGTGGGATAGAGAGAGGCCCAGTGTCTGTGGGCTGTTGTTGCCTCTGTCATCTTCAACTGTTTCTTGAAGTAGCTTTTTTTCTGAGCATGAATTAATCTGTTGGCAGGGGGAAAAAGAAGTTAATGCAGCTGTTTGAGCAGTTCAAAAGCTTCTTGCACAGCTGAGATGTGGACCTTAGTCATGCTTCTTATAACACAGAGTCCTAAAGCTGGTGTGTTTTCCTGGTGTGCCTGTTGGTGCAACCGAGGTAGCAGAGGTGGGCTGTTGGCCACCATGCCAGCATTGGCTGTCACACCAGCTCCTGGGGAGATGTGGGTGGCAGAGGTGGAGAAATGGGTTATTGAAGTGAGCCGTCTTCAGTGCTGGTGAATCAAAAAGGATTCATCACCTCCTGACTTTGTATAAGTGGGGGGTTCGTTTCTGTGCATGAGCTGCATAATGCAATGAAAGGAACACAGGAACACAAGAAAGTTCCACCTCGACACGAGGAAGAACTTCTTTGCTGTGAGGGTGACAGAGCCCCGGGACAGGCTGCCCAGAGAGGCTGTGGAGTCTCCTCTGGAGACTTTCAAGACCCATCTGGATGTGTTCCTATGTGATCTGCCCTGGGTGTTTCTGCTGCAGCACAGGGGTTGGACTTGATGTCCCTTCCAACCCCTATGATTCTATGAAAGCAAGTCTCTGCCAAACCTGTTGAAGTAATTTTGCTCTAGCTGTTTGCAAGAAGAGGGCTAAAAAGTAGAAAAGGGGTTTTCTGCCTCTTCTCTGTGAAAGGCTGAGAAAATTTGCTCCAAATTCTTTGTCTTTCACTTATTTTAAGCTGCCTGGAAAGATAAATTGTTTAGCTGCTGAAGACCATAGCTCCAGCATGGGGAATGAGCCAGTTGGAGTTGATGGGGCTGCTGAGATTAATTTTCCACTGGGAAAAATAAAAGTCTGAGATGTGCTAACCGGATTTCATCTCTATCTGCTGGATATTTACTACAGACCTACGTTGGCTGGAGAGTGGAAAATGGGCAAAGGGAAACGTGCTGGGGCCTTCTGATGCTTACAGGGACGGAGTTTCTCCCAGGATGACCCCCCTATTGAACCAGCAAGGTTCCACACCAGATTTCCTGGCCTGGCTGTGTCTCAGAGGTGGTGGAAAGTGATGATTTGTAAGTGGATGTAGGGCCAAAAGGCCATTTGGAGTCAGAGAAGTGCACAGCAGATGTTCCTTCCCTGGCTGCAGCTGGTGAAAAAGCTCCTGGTCCAATCCTGGGACATGGATGCCCTGTGCCATGTCTGTGGCTTTCCACCTCTCATCTTGGCTACGGGACATCTTGGCCATGGCTTTCCCATTCAAACAGGTCAGCATGTCCTGCAGGGCTGTCCCTTCCTTCATTCCCAGCTTGATGGAAATCTGGCTTTGGGTGAGTGTCAGCAGAGAGCCATTCCCCAGGCTGTACCCTGCCTTAGGGTCCTTCTGCATTAACCAGGAGAAGATGAAGCTCTGGAAAGACCCACAGGCAGGCTCTGCACTGATCCAACCTGTTGGGGCTCTGCTGAAGGCTACTTTGCCCTGCTGAGTGTGAGCCATGCAGGAAACGTGCCAGTTCTCAGCGTCAGGGCTGCAGCCCCCTTTGCTCCAGGCAGATACTGTGGTAGATGAGAGTGAGTCTGAGCTGTAAGGTCCTGGTGCTGGTGGTTAGGCATGCCAGGGGTTCATCTGGCTGAGAACCCTTCAAAAATAGTTTTCAGCTGAATTGTTGCCTAATTAAAGCAGTCAGAGGGTATATCACAGCAGGCACGTGATGGTGGTTTGCACAACTGCTGCGTGGCAGGGCAGGGGGTCATGGTGCTTTTAGCTGAGGCAGTGCCATGGCCTTCATCCCCCACCCATGTACAAGGGTCCCTGTGCCCAGGGGCTCCTGGCCAGACTTGCCACTGTGTTTGGGGTCACAACAAGAGGGAGAAACAGTGTGAAATAGTTGTGTCTGGGGCAGCTGTTCCACATGAGCCTCTAGCTCTGGTAGTACTTGTCCTGTTTTGCAAGCTCTGTGCAGGTGAAAAGCTGGTCCTGGTCCTGGAGGGCTGAGAAGAGCCAAGAGGAGGAAAGGCAATGCCAAGGACACATTGGCTGGGGCTGCAGCCTGGGTGTCTTGAGTCCTTATTGGGCTGGGCCACTTCTGCAGGATTTTTGTCTGCTGTACATGGATATCTCGTGGAGTCACACAGCCACAGTGCTGCCTCTGGTGTCTGCCTACCTACAGATTTCAAAAACCTTAAAATGTTTAATTCAATTTATCATGGTTAGTGTTTTCCTGGGAACAGCCTCAGAAGAGCTCAGAGTCCCTTCAGGCTGTCCCCAGTGGGAGCCAGCAGCACAGAGCTGGAGGATGCCATGAAGACACATTGAGCCTTTCTTTCCACCATTCACTGAACATCTGGATATACAGCAATCAACAGGAGGTGGGTCCTCATTAACTATGTTCTTCACTCAACTCATTCCCTTGTCTCTGAGGAATGGAGATCTGGCTGGAGCATGGGGGTCAGGTCTGCTGGGTCCTCTCCAAAGTGATGCTGGGGTGGTTCTGTGACTTTGAGCCTTTCCTTATGGTTCTCTATGTGTAATACCAAGGTTCTCCCTACCTGCCTCCCAGAGCACAAAGCCCAGTTAATGCTCTCTAAGCATCCCCAAACTGAAGTGATTTAGGGGTTTTGAGGCTGATTCAGTGTTTTTTTGTGGGTGTTAGAAGAGCTAGCAGGACCAAGTGATGTCTATTGGTTTGAAAAGAGATAGACTGGGTTTTAGGAGGAAACAACTCCCCAGGTGTGGTGAGAGCTTGTGTGTGAAGCTCTGTGGGAAGCATTGGCCTTGCTCAGAAACAGCTGGCAAAGACCAGGTATGGCTGCAGCAGTTTGTTGCATATAGGAAGCACTGTTGGTGAGCAGCCACAGCACCATGCCTGGCCCACTGCAGCCCAGCCCATTCCCATGGACAGGAGGTGGTATGTGCCTAGGGAGACCAAGCAAGGCATGCAGGAGAGGACCCATGGGGCAGGAAACCATGTTATCTCTGATGAGCAGCGCTGGTTGGTGCAGATGGAGTTTTCCTTGCTGAGGTATCAGAATGTCTTGCAGAACCAGAAAAGTGCTGTCACTGCTTCTTGGCATTTGAGGAGAGATGGACACAGAACTCTTTCACTGTGGGGTGATCTGCCAGCAGAGTGTTTGCATTGACTCAGGGCTCCAGCCATCTGCACCAAGAACAGTGCTTGAGCTGTTCTTCCCCCCCCAAGAAAAATAATTTCTTGGCTTCTGGGAATGATACAGAATGGTTGAGATTTGTCTTTGGGGTTGTTGTTGGAAACCCCAAAGATAAAGGGCATGGCTTTCACCTGCTGTGGAGCATGTTTGGGTTTGTAAGGAGCCTGTCCCTTCCTGGGCTGTTTGATGGTAAGGCCTTCACCTCCCTCCCTGGTCCCACCACAGTCTCCAGCTCTTGTCTCTGGGCTGTAACAAGAAGCAGGTTATGATAATCACCATCAGCTGATACCTCAAACATTTCAGCAGTAAAGTCACTGTATCTTTGCTCATCCTAATGCGTTTTTCCTGATGGAGTGGGTGGGCTTGGGATGATTGAGTCAGCTCAAATGCTTGACAGTTCCCACATGCTTCCTTTTAAACACCCACATGCCCTTCTCCTTTTTCATTTGTATGGTGTCAAGTAAATATCAGGGGAAAATGAGATTTATATATGCTGGTGAAATAAGTGCTGTATGACATCAGTTAGGGGTCTTGAACCGTGAGTCTTCAGAATTAAAATAAAAATCACAGAAAATGCAGGAAGAGTGTCACAAAGGGAGCAGAGATAATGTGTGGGATGAGGCTTGTGACTGCTGAGCTGTTACGACTGGTCTTTTTTCTAGTCTTTTCTGCACTTTTCCATCTCAAAGGAATCTGTGTGCCTTTTTGATCATCATCCATTTTGCAAGGTGAGCCAACTTGAAGCTGCCTCTGCTGACTGCCCTGGAGAGTGTGTTCTCACTGATTTGTGTCTCATTTCTCCTCCTCCAAAACCACTCTCTAGCTTCCCATCGGGCAGGAGCGTAGTGGCACTTGCTGTGCATGGGGTGTGTTACTGGGAGAGGCACAGAGACCTCCCCAGATGATTGGGTTAAACTCTCTAAAAGCTTAGTGCAGAACAGCCAAGGTCTTGGAAGAACCTGCCTGATTGTCCTTAACCCTGCCAGAGGCCAAACTGCAGCTTAGCTGCCTTAATGTCTTTATGCATCCTGGTGTGATTGGTCTTTACCAGTTTTGTGAAAGCTGTTTCAAGGTTCTTGGTTCACTGGGCACAGGGGATCTGGAGATCAGGGCTCCTTGGGTGAGGAGGGGACCAGCTCTGTCTGTGTTCCCCTGTAGACTTCTTTTATGGGGAGGGGGCAAGTCAGTTAGTTGCTGGAGGAGCTGGTCCCTCTCCACTTGTCTTCAAAAATGTTCATTGCTAAAGCTAAAGTTACATACAATTAATCTCTTCCTCGAAAGCCTTGGAAAAATACTTGATTTTTAGGGCCAGAAGATCTTAAGAGCTTGTCTCCCCCTTGTAGGCAGCATTAGCCATAGATCTTCACCTGGAAAATTCATGCTTTTTGGTTAGATTGCTTTCTGAATAATTTGCATCTTGTTTATAAGTTTGGTGGGATCAAGACTGTATCCTGATCAGATTTTCCAACACTTTCTTCTCTCAGCATAATACATGTGGAGTCTTTAAACTATTTCAGATTTTGACAGGCATTTATGTCACATGGTGGCTGATTACAGCGAAGACTTAGACTCAGCTGTGTCAAGGATCTGCTATCCTGTTGGGTCATCGGAAGTCCTATTTGCTGGATCTTATAATGTCCTCATCCCTATTACTTGGCATTTTCACCTCAGCAAAAGTATATTTTAGCTACCAGTTCTCTCGTGACCTTCCTTTATGTGCCCTCCTGGGGAAGCAGATTTCCCAGATTTTAGATCTTACCTATGGTTTCTTTCTTACCTGGCAGGGGATAGGTTTGAAATTGGAGTAGCTAAATCAAGGCTGGGATTGCAGCCCAGGGTGTGATCCTGGCCCTGCAAGCCTGATGCCATCCCAGGAAGGCAGGATTTCATCCAGGTCTGTGTCTCACAGATGTCCCTACTGACAGCAATATAAGCACTTGAATTAGCAAAGTGAAAATGATTTATCCTCCCAGTAAATTACCCTGAGATTTTAAAGTTTCACTTTCTGGGCTGTATTTATTTATTTCATTTTATGAAAAATATGTTTGTGCTCAATGAAATGCAAGTATCCCTTTATCCCTGCTGTATAATTTACTTTAATTTGCTTCCTGTGGAGAGAGGAATTTCCTTCCTGATTCTGTTTTATTTTATTTTCCTACAGAAAATGGTCTTTCTGACTGGAGAAATCAAACATATTTGGGTTTGCTTGAGGAAAAGAGCCAAGTGTAGACTAGATGTTCTCATTTATGTGAAGTTGACTACAACAAGCTAATTACTAACTTGTCTATTAATGGCATCCAGGAAACGGCATCTGGTGCTCCATGATGATGGGAGCTGTTGGCTGCAGGGATGTTCCTGACATCCTTGCACTGGTGAATGTCACTGTTTTTTTAATCTGTGGGAAGCCATCCTCTTTCTGGGCAGCAGGAACCATGGTCTTTCTTTAGCCTCCTTCCCAGACCAGGACTATTTGGGAAATACTTTTTCCTTTTTTTCCTTTTTTTTCCCTTTTTTTTTTATTTTTTTTTTTCCTTTTTTTTTTTTTTTTTTTGTGGGTCAGGAGATCAAAAACACCAGGTGGGCTTTGCTAAATGTTTGTCCCAATTTTTGGAAGTTTCACCATCCGTTGCCCTCAGGGTGGCTTTTAACAGGCTATTGTACCTTTCAATCTTCCCTGAGGGTGGTGCATGGTACAGCAAACTAGTACTGGTCAGCACACTCATTTTGGTTTTGCTACTACATTTTTCCTTATGTTCCAGGGTTTGCTGGTGTCTGTTATAAAAAGCCAGAATGGAAGAACATCAATTTGTGTACAAGTATAAATGCTGAGTAGCTCTGCTGAGGTGTTTCCTCCAGCTGGCATAGTCAGATAATCTCATCTAATGTCACACTTGGTATCTGGGTTTGCTTTTCCTTTTCACCCGGGAGCATGGAGCCCTCAACCCTCCATCCCTGCGAGCCCAGCGCAGGCAGGGCAGGATGGAGAGGGCTGCAGGGACCAGTGTCCACGTACCCCTAAATCATCTGGGGACTGAAGTGATGTACTGGTTTATTGACTAGATATTTCTGATTTACTGATGAGATGCAAACAACTGGCCGTCAGTGAAGGATCAGGATCATTGTCAACAGCACAACAGGTCAACCCCAGTGCTGGACACTTACAAAATGTTAAGCACTGACAGATCCTTCTGTCTGTGATACCCCCCGAGGGGACACATGTGCCCACACAGGCAGTCAGTGCATACCCCCTTATCCACCAGGAGGGTGGGCTCTCCATTTGTGCAGCAGGGCTGGCACCCTGCTGTCCTGGCAGAGATACTATTTTTTAAACAGCAATCTCACTAGCAGAAGGTTTTTGCACGGCATGTTGGTGAGCACCAGGTGAGCTTTGACACACTGCTCCCCAGGTCAAGGCTCCAGCCTCAGGTGCTGGCTTCCTGCTCCAGGGGGTCCCTGGGCTGCTCCAGCTCCTGTTTACTGTCAGAGGAGGCTGGGGGAAAGCTCCCTGCTCCCGAGGCAGGAAGAAAAGTTCTAGAAGCAGTGGTGGAGGAGTCAAGTTGGCTGTCTGGCATGTGAGGGCAGAAAGAGTCTGTTCTTCCTGTTTTTCAGGGGGAGGTGAGGGAGGTGATTCACCCCCTCTGCTCTGGTGAGACCCCACCTGGAATGCTGCGTACAGCTCTGGAGAGCACGGGAGAGACATGGACCTGTTGGAGAAGGTCCAGAGAAGGGCCCTCCACAAGGGCCAAAGTGGTGGAACATCTCTGATATGAAGATAGGCTGAGAGAATTACGGGTGTTCAGCCTGGAGAAGAAAAGCCTCCAGGGAGATCTTAGAGCATTTTCCAGTGCCTGAAGGGGCTATAGGATAGCTGGGAAGAGACTTTTCACGAGAGAAGGCAGTGCTAGGACAAGGGGTAATGATTTTAAACTGAAAGAGGGGAGATTTAGTTTAGACGTTAGGGGGAAATTCTTCACCATGGGGGTAGGAAGGCACTGGAACAGGTTGCCCAAGGAAGCTGTGGCTGCCCCCTCCCTGGAGGTGTTCAAGGGCAGGTTGGATGAGGCTTGTGCAGCCTGGTCTAGTGTGGGGTGTCCCTGCTTATAGCAGGTGTTTTGGAACCTGATGATCTTTAAGGTCCTTTCCAAACTTTGCCATTTTATGATTCTATGACTCAGGAATATTTGCAGTCTAGATGAAGGGTTTGAAGTCTGGGGTTTGCATCCTTGCAGCAGAGCCTGGGCAGGAGCTCAGGGCCTGGTCTGACAGTTTTCTTGGCTCTGGCAGGGCCCTTTTGCCTGGTGGGTGAGGGCTGCCGTGGAGCCATGGGTGCCGTGTGGCTGTACAGAGGAACAGTGAACAGTGCCTGGCAGGCCCTTCCTTCCGTGGGGTGGCCGTGGTGCAGGGCCCAAGCCATGCCTGGGCCTGCGCCATTGCCCTTGCCTTAGGCGGATTGCGGCCTCACGGCCCAGCCTGGCTGAAGCACCACCAGCCAGCTGGGCCCCTCCCTGTGGTGTGGACACCTCACTGGTATCTGTAGACCAGGAAAGCCCAGAGGAGGGTGGTGCCTTGGGTCCACTTTTCAAGATGACTGCTGATGGCATGTTTTCAGTCTGGCAAGGTTCCTGCAGAGAGGGTTCACAGGGCTCACAGCATCCAAATGTTTTGTGGCTGCCCGTGGGCTGCTGCCTTGGTGCTCCTTGCTGCTCTGGAGAGCCAGTGGTGTTAGAGCTCCCTGGGCAGCAGGAGGTGGATTTTGGAGCTCCTCACTGGCTGTGAGTGCAGTTGAGAGCCTGGGGACATGGGTGGTTTCCCTGGAGGGTGGTGTAGGCCAGAGACCTCTCTACCTGCAGGCAGGGCAGCCTGGAAGGGGATGATCCTCCTCCTGTGCCTGAGACTGGTCTCCCCCTATGGCTTGAACTCGAGCTCAGAACATTGGGGTGCAGGCAGCTGTCCCAGGACTTTGCCTGCTCAAATGCACAACTTTGGGTGCTCTGTCCTTGCTGGTGAGGTGAGGATGTGTCCTGCCTTGCTTTCTCTCCCAGCTGCCCTTCCTGCTCACTGTTCCTCCCTCCTTCCCTCTCTCCTCAGCTCCATGGAAGCCTTCAAATAACTCTTGGCATTTTAAAAGGCCTTCTTCTCCTCTGGTCTATGTGTCAGGACTAATTGGGGACAAACAGCCACATTTATAAGAAGAAAATCAAGACTCAGCTCCTACTCAGTGACACAATATGAGGGGCTGTTCCTGACGTGCTGGGGATACTGCAGGGATTCTTTGCTGGACAAAGAGGCAATTGATGAACTAGGTCATAGCAGGAGGAGATGGTACGTGGGAAAAGCACAGAACAGAGAGGCTGCTGAAGAGGAAACCATTCCCTGTGGAAGAGGCAGCCCCAGGCCTGCCTTGCCTGAGGGGACCTGTCATGCCTGTGCCCAGGTCATCCCGCAGGCAGAAGGGGCCATGGTGGGGGGGGTCAGGGCACCTGCTGGGTGCTGCTCTGCTGGGGGAAGAATCTTCTTACCCAAAGGTGCTAAAGTGGAGGCAGAGGTGTTCCGAGCCTGCATTCTGGTGGCCTCAGCTCTACCAGGGTTGGCTGGCACTCTGGGTGAGGTTGTGCCTTGCTGCATGACTTGCTTTGCCATCTGCACCACAGAAGAGGGCAAACCTCAGACCAGGTTTGGGGCAGGAGGGAGCAAACCCTCAGAGTGCATCCTCAAAGAAGGGTGCAATTCTCAGGGTGACCTTTTGCCATTCCTTCGTGTTTTGTTGGTGCCTGAGGATCTGTCAGACCCTGTCAGTGTCCCCTATATCCTGGCTAGTTGTGGAGGATGTGGAGCACCTCTGTGCCTCACTGAGGGGTGGGAGGCACCACTTGCTTGGCCCAGACCTGCAGCACACCTCCTATGTCTGCCCTCCTGCTCTCGGCAGGGGGTGCTGAGCATGGCCTCGGGCAGGAAAAGCCCCTTCCTGCACCCTGCCCCAGGCCCTGCCAAAACAGGGCTGCTTTTAGAGCAGAGATCCTTGCAGGATCTGGATGAATTGTCCTTACAGGAAGATGGTGCGTTCAGTGATACAGGCAGAGCAGGGAGGCTTTAGCAATGTTGAGGGTGCTTGATGTCAGTCTTGTCCCCCTGCTTCTGCAGGAGCCTCTGTCATGAGCAGTGACTGTTCTAGGCAGGTCCCTGCTGTTGCATCCCCTCATGGGATGTTTCTTGGTTGCCTGTCTTTGGGTCAGAGCAGGGTTAAAGCTGTGGCCCTGTGACCCTCTCCATGTGCCCAGCCTATGCCAAGCATTCTCTACCGATCAAGGCCGTGGGTCCCCTGGTCACAAGCAGTTCTGGGGCCTTGGTCTTGCAGGTGTTTGCCATGTGACTGGGTAGGAGCCCATGTGTCATGTTGATTTTGCTGGGACTGGATTCCTGCAGTCGTGGGACTGTCCTGTTGTGGCAGCTTTGGGGTCTGGCTATTTTCAGAGGTTTGTGCGGTTGTTCCCCTGTGTTGCAGCATCCTGAGTCTCAGCCTGGAGCTTGCTGGCTGCTCACATCAGGGATCCCTGCCCTGCTGTCTGCTGCCCTGCCCCACACCCCAACCCTCAGCTCTTCCTGAGTTCCTGCCACCACATCTGTCTGTCCCTGCTCTGCAGCTCTCTCTTTGGCTGGACTGTGGGTGGATGTGCTGGCTGGTGCAAATGTTGTATGTGTGTCTCAAGGCAGGTTCTGCCTCACCATGTAGAAGCAAAGTAGCCATGAAATAATGCCTGGGATCAAGGGATGTTGATACAGCATTCTTGTTCAGTGCAAGACTTAGAGCAGAAACTTAGAGAGGGCAAGCTTACAGTTGCTTCAAGGCTGGAAGCCTTGAGGAATTACCCTTTGTTGACTGTGTCTCGCCTGGTTACAGTTTGACAAAGTGGCTCCCCAGGCCTAAGGAATCTGAACACCTGCTGTGAGTGGAAGGTGCTCAGACAGCTTTGTAGTGCTCCAAGGATTGTTTAGAATTGTCCAGAAATAGGTGCCTTGTTTGCCTCACCGTGTCAGAAGCCCGTTTTCCACTCAGTTTGCCTCCCTTTCCTCTTTGGAAGTAACTAGAGGCAAGTGATGTGGGAGAAGAGGAAGGACAGCATATGGCTTTGGAGGAAAAAGCACCAGTCAGCACAGGTTTATGAAAGGCAGGTCCTGCTTAACCAACCTGGTCTTCTTTTATGACAAGATGACCTGCCCGGTGGATGAGGGAAAGGCTGTGAATGTTGTCTCTCTGGAATTCTGTAAGGCCTTTGACACTGTCTCCCACAGCATTCTTATGCAAAAAGTGCTTGTGGCTTGAATGGGCCTGCTCTTTGTTGGATCAAACACTGGCTGGATGGCTGGGCCAGACAGTGGTGGTGAATGGAGCTAAATCCAGCTGGTCACAAGTGGAGTTCCTCAGGGCTCAGTGTTGGGACCAATTCTTTATAACATCTTTATCGATGACCTCAATGAGCTAGAATGCACCCTCATCAGGTTTGCAGACAATGCCAAGTTGGGAGGGAGTGTTGGTCTGGCTGAGGGTAGGAGGGCTCTCGGAGGGATTTGGACAGACTAGATCCATGGGCTGAGATCAGTTGTATGAGCTTGAACAAGGCCAAGTGCTGGGTCTTGCACTTGGGCCACAACAATCCCATGCAATGCTACAGGCTTAGGAAAGAGTGGCTGGAAAGCTGTTCAGCAGAAAGGGACCTGGAGGTTCTGATTGACAAGCGGCTGAATATGAGCCAGTGTGTGCCCAGGTGGCCAAGAAGGCCAGTGGCACCCTGGCCTGTATTAGAAATAGTGTGGCCAGCAGGACCAGGGAGGTCATAATCCCTCTATACTCAGCATTGCTGAGGCCCTGCCTCGAGTCCTGTGTTCAGTTCTGGGCTCCTCAACACAAGAAAGACATTGCAGGGCTGGAGTGGGTGCAGAGGAGGGCAACTAGGCTGGTGGAGGCACTAGAGAGCAAGTCTTATGAGGAGCAGCTGAGGGAACTGGGGCTGTTTAGTCTGAAGAAAAGGAGGCTGAGGGGAGACCTCATTGCCCTCTACAACTACCTGAAAGGATGTTGTAGGGAGGTAGGTTCTGCTCTCTTCTCACAAATAACTGGTGATGGAACAAGAGGGAACAGACTAAAGCTGCACCAGGGGATGTTTAGACTAGACATTAGGAATAACTTTTCCACTGAAAGAGATGTTGGAACGTGCTGCCCAGGGAGGTAGTTGAGTCATATGTTTAAAAGTCATATAGATGTGGTGCTTGGGGATATAGTTTAGGGCTGAATGTGGTAGAGTATGGTTAAAGGTTGGACTTGACGAACTTATAGGTCTAAATGATTCTATGATTCTGTGAGTGTGAGACTTGTGCCGTAAAAGGCAGAAATGGGAAAGGAGTGAGGGTGCTGGGGAGGGAAGTATAAGAGCAGTGGAACAGGAAGAGTATTTAGCAGAGGCACTTGGGGCTTGGAGTCAAATTCAGGATACACAGACAGGAGGAGGGCTGCTGGGGCAATTCCTTCTTCTGTGATTTTTTAGGGCTTATAATGAGCTGTAGGCACCTGCCAAGTGAGGACCCTTTTAAGATTGTTTCCTGCTAACCCCCTCAAGCCATGGTCCTCTGTCTTGTAGTAGTACCTGAGCACTGCCCAGAGCTCTGGGGCAACAGATGTGGCATTAGCATGTGGCACATGACTGTGCTGAAAGCCCAATTTAGACATAGTGCCTTTTAATCCAGTGTAGGGCTATGAGGATGATGAAGGGACTGGAACACTTGCCTTATGAGGAAAGGCTGAGACACCTGGGGCTTTTCAGTCTAGAGAGGAGAAGACTGAGGGGGATCTAATTAATGTCTATAATAAACACATGAGGGCTGGGGGTCAACAAGGCAGGGACAACCTCTTGTCACTTGTGCCCTGTGATAGGAGGGGCAATGGATTCAAACTTGAGCACAGGAAGTTCCATCTCAATACGAGGAAGAACTTCTTTCCTGTGAGGGTGACAGAACCCTGGGACAGGCTGCCCGGAGAGGTTGTGGAGTCTCCTTCTCTGGAGACTTTCAAGACCTGTCTCGATGCCTTTCTGAGTGATCTGCCCTAGTTTTGGTCCTGCTCTAGCCGGGGGCTTGGACTCAATGATCTTTGGAGGTCCCTTCCAACCCCTGACCTTCTGTGATTCTGTGATTCTTTCTGTGATTCTGTTATTCTTTCTGTGATTCTGTGATTGATTCTGGGAGACTAGTGCCCACAGGCGCTCCCAAGGCTGTGTGTGCCGCCCAGTGCATCAGCCAGATGTCTCATCTCCTCTTTCTCTGCTCCTGAGACTTCCCCAGACTTGTTGTCTTGCACCAGTGTTTGTTGAGTCTTGCAATACTGCTGTGGCTCATGTGCAACACCCTGTGTTTCAGCTGCTGCCCCACCATGTGCGAGGCCGGCCTGATCACGCCGGAGCCCTCCGGCCCCGTGCAGTACTACGCTGAGTCCTCCGACACCTACTACCATGTGGACCGTTGGCAGAGGCTGCGCACAGCTGTCAGGAAGCTGGAGTTCTGGGAAAACTTCAATGCTGAGCTGATAGGCAGTGGCTTCTTCTCCAAGGTCTACAAGGTAAACTGACCTGGAGGCAGCCCATGGCCTCCGAGAGAGCAGCAGAGGCTGAGGCTGTGTAGATAGTTCTGCTACTGATAGACCTGTCCCTGTGCGCATTTCTTTGTCTTCATCCTTCCTAGGTCACTCTGGCAGGTTGGATGGGGTGAGAGAGGAAGGGACCCCACCTCAGTGAAGCCAGCATGTTGCCTTTGATGCACATCTCCCCTTCTATAGTAAAAAAGGAGATGAGAGGACTCAGTCAATCCATGTTCATGGATACTGTCATCCAGCCATGCAGCAGGCATGCCAGGGACCTGAACTGGGTGTCCGACGAGATTAGGGGATATTTATCCTCTGTGCAGGCTTTGTTGTCAACGTTGTAGCAGAATATATAGAGAAAAAGAATGTAAAATGAAGCTGTGTTTCCCAGAATTCCTGCTGCCCACACCTGTGGAGACACTAGTGCTGTCACCCCTCCTGGCTGCTGCCCTGTATTAAGGGTGATGCTGGGGAAGGACAGAGGACTTGGGGCAGGGTCAGGTTGAGACAGCCTGCTGGTCTGTCCACTTCTGCCTCTGCTGCCTTCATGTCAGGAGACCCACGGCTCCCTGCAAGCCAGAGCATGATGTAGATGGTGATGTCACCAAAGCAAAACTGCTTTTCTCACAGGGGCTGTTTCAAGACTTTCTGCACCAAGCTCTGCTGGTGGGAGGTTTAACTCTCTCTGAGCAAGCACAGGATCCAGGGAGCTGCCAGCTCTGCTGCCCCTCCAGTGCTGTTCCTCAACCCAGGAATGCCACTGCTTATGTGGGGGGTGTGGGTGGGACCTGGGGGTGAACGGTGAAGTGAAGGGAGGTGTTTCATGCTAGGAAGTGGGACTCAGCCTTCAACTCTGAGAGCAGATGCCATGTTGCTTTGCAGTGTGGCCAGGTTTGCCATCTTGTCTTTCCTCCCAGCAGCCCTCTAGAATGTGGCTGCTGGCACTGGTTGTTGGGTTGTGACACAGACCCAGTGGGAACAACTTGGGTCTGACCATTGCCTTCAGATCTTTAGAACTTGACTGGCCCCATGATAAACATCATGATTGCCTATTTCTTCTGGGCCAGCATAAGACGATTCTGCCAGAGGAGTACTCTGACACATCCTGGGTAAGATCTCTGGCTGGTGCAAGCACGTGTCCAGTTGAATGGAGCCAGGCTGGCAGGATCTGGCCATGGAACTGCAGAAAACACGTAAGTCAGATGGAAGCACATTGCTTCCTGAGTACTCTGCCTCCTCCTATGCTGCACCTGACCTTGGTGCTGTGATAAAGCCTTTGGGTGAATGTCAGGTCCAGGGACAGTGCACTAAAGCTGATTCCGGGGAATAATTTCCCTGAGATTCCAGGGGAATCTCCAGCCAAAGGTCTATGGCAGCTCTTTGCAGACTTGGGCAATACATGACAAATACCCCTCCCCACCACAGCCTCCCTCTAGGAATTGCTTTCCCCACCTACACATTGTGCTTTGGCTGCTTCTCTTTCCTCTATCTAGCAGATTTTTGTAGTAACAGTTGCTGTTTTCTTCGTGCATGACATTTTCCTCCAGCCCTGGCAGTGAATGAAATTCTGGCAGTAGGCAGGCTGGAGACACGGATCTTAAATGAAAAAGAAATAACTTTTTGAAGTAGAAGCAGAAAAAGAAATGTAAAAAATCAACAAAACAAGTTTGAATTAAATGCTATGGGTCAAATAGTCAGAAGACAGCAGAGAAGGGCTTGGGACAAGGACAGTCCTCTGTGGGGACTTGACATTTGTCTGGGAACTTGAACGTGTCTGTAACCAACTGCTCTGATGACTCGTGGTTGTCTTGGATCAGCAGGTCCCCTGTGGACTTGTAGCCCTGGACAGCAGCACTCCTGCTGCGAAGCATCACTGGCGATGCTCCTCTGAAGCTCTGACAACAGATGCTGTCTTCCAAAGTGCTCCCACAGCAAGGACACGGACACCCCAAAGTGTTCATGCTAGCCTGGGCTGGCTGCCTGCTGCTTTTGCCATCCTTTGTCTGTCAAGCCCGTTCTCAGGACTTGTTATATGTGGGTTGGCTGAGGAAGGAGGATTCACTTTGTTCTACTTGGTGACTCAGACTCAAGAGGTTGGGGCACAGCCTTCTGCTCCGTGGGTTATGTATTGCACAGCCTGGGCACAAGCTACTTTCCCTCTTTCTCTGCCTTAGTTTTCTGGTGGGCAATAAGCAGCTATTTAAGTATGAGTTTCTCTCAGACAAAGCATAAAGCTTCTTTCATTGGCAGCATCATAGAGGTCTGAGGTGAGAAATGCACTGTCACATCTTTTTTCTGAGGCTGTTTTAAGGCATTGCTCAAAGGGAGCCTCTGAGCAACCTCTTTGTCTCTTGGCCCTCAAAAAGCTTCATACATGTTAGGAAATTCAGTGCATTTCCCAGTGCCAGATTTTCACTTATAGTTCTTCACTCAAGGCTGACACCTGATCTTTACCCTTCATCACTTGTTAGCATGAAATGAGAATACCTTTGGAGGCCTTTCTGCACTTTCCTGGTTCTGACACTTTCAGCACAAAACTGGACACTTTGCATGATTCAGAGGGGACTAAGGGCTACTCCAGGTTGGCTAGAGCAAAGTCTTAGGGCGTGTTGTCTTGGAAGAGGCTTTCTGAGCCTGTTACCTTTGCCCGTCTCTGCCACTACTTTTTTTGGGGTGTGGGTCTACCCTTTCTCTTCAGTCATTTCTTTTCCAGATGAGGCTGGGTTTGCATTGCCCTGTGGACAAGAACCCCTTGAGTGCTCACCAGCTCCACCAGCCCAGGCTGGGAGGGAGGGGGGGAAGGAAGGAGATGTGGGGCAGGCTGTGGCTGAGAAGGGGCATTGCAGGCAGGGCATTGGAGGGGAGAAGGCCAGCTCTGTGGTAACCCAGTGGGCTGAGGAACTTCTCCAGTTCAAGGAGCACACAAATTTGGGCAGGGAAATAGTGTTGTGTTGGAACAGGAGGGACCCAGTTGTCCCCAGCCACCGAGGCAAGCATCACTGGAGGGGAGCTTGTGTGGAAGGGGCAGCACCTTGCACTTGTGCAAACAACTGTGCAAAGCTCTGGGCAGCAGGGAAATGAGATCCAGGCCTTTGGTTGGGAAGGGATGCTGTGGTCCAGAGGGGGTGGCAGACCTCTGGAAGGTAAGATATGTCCTACTCCAACCTTGGCTCCAGGTGACCCAGACTGCTGCTTGTAAAGTGATGGTGGTGAAGATCTACAAGAATGATGTGGACCAAGAGGTGATTGTGCGTGAGATCAGCCTGTTGCAGAAGCTGTCCCACCCCAACATCGTCAGGTGGGCACATCCTCCAGCTATGAGCAGTGGGTGCTGGCAGGGGCTGGAGTTGGCTTGGTGCCTCTAAGGCAGTTCTGCAGTGAAGGATTGAACTGAACCTTGATGGCTTCTTTTTTGTGTGTGTTCTTCTGCTTAGGTACCTTGGGATATGTGTGAAGGATGACAAGCTCTACCCTATTCTGGAGGTAAAGGTTCTTGCTTCTGAGTGTGCTGTGGGCAACACCCTGCAGTTCTTCAGCAGGGAAGATGTCAGATGTCCTGGAGCACCTATTTACACCTCTACAACTCTTGCATCTGTGAATGGCTCTGGAGTAGCCAGATTGCCTCAGAGGGGCTTCTGGTCCTTTCTGCCTCACAGGTGGTCACAGCTGGAGTGGGGCACAGTCACTGCACGACAGCCAAAAGTGTTTCAGGTTGGCCTGGTACCCCCAGAGTGGGCCAGCTTGGGAGAAGTGTAACTGGGGACAGAGGGCAGGAATAGGAAGTAAAGGAGATGAAGAGTGGCAGGACTTCCAGGTGACTCTGAAGGGTTGTGTGGTCTGATGGAAAAGCCTGGGCTGGTACCAGGGAGGAGGTCTCACCTTGTTCCTACACTGTTGTTGGCAGAAGGTGTTGACTGAGCTGCTGCCAGGCTTTTTGCCTCCAACCCACTGCCTGTGAGCGAGGATGTGGGTGGGGTTACACAGCCATGGGGCAGCGCCCAGAGGCCAGCAGCGATATGCTGTGGAAGGAGGGGTGTTTGCACTGTACCACATGCAGGGGCCTCTGTGTGCGGTGGCATTTCCAATCCACATCCCACAGGAGGGGCTCCTGGCTCAGCACCCAGGAAGCTCCAGGGGAGCCTGTGCCTGGCTGCACAACCACTCGCTTCTTGTTTGTGTTCACAGTATGTGAATGGGGGTTGCCTGGAGGAGCTCCTGGCCAGCAAAGACATTGCTTTGACATGGAAGGAAAAGGTGGACCTAGCTTCTGACATCACAAGAGGCATGATCTACCTGCACTCCAAAAACATCTACCACCGAGATCTCAACTCCAAGGTATGCAGCTGGAAAGGGGATAACACCTCTGGACTGATGAAGGGACTGATGAAGGGACTGTGTTCAGGGACCCTGCAGGGACCCCTAGGGCTGTAACTAGGGGGTTTCTGTTGGCCCCCTACTCTCTGCTAATCCTTCTTTGGGCAAGGAGAGTTTCTTGACAGAGCCTGTCATTACATCACAGTCATCACCTGCCAAGCAGGAGACCCAGATGGAGATAAAAATATATGATTGTTCCTAGAGCTGTTGCTGTCAGAAAAGAAGCCAGATGGAAATGTCTGCAGAATTGCACATGGGTTTCTTTGCCAATGGTTGCAGAAGAAGCTCTGCTAGATTTAGATTTTCTTTCCTGCTTACAGCAAGGAGGAAGCTGTTGCTAGAAGGAGCTGGTGGTGGGCCCTGGGAGCCAGTGCCAGGATCCCTCTAGGTGTGCAGACACCAGAAGAGCTCAGGAGATCATAGAATCATGGAACTATTAAGTGGAAAAAACCCTTGGGATCACCGAGTCCAACCATCATCCCTGCTCTCCAAAGTTGTCCCCTAAACCATATCCACCAACACCACATCCAAACAGCCTTAAACACATCCAGGGATGGTGACTCCACCACCTCCCTGGGCAGCCTATTCCAGTGTCTGACCACTCTTTCTGTGAAAAAATTGTTCCTAATGTCCAGTCTAAACCTGCCCTGTTGCAGCTTGAAGCCCTTCCCTCTTGTTCTGTCACTAATTACCTGTGAGAAGAGACCAGCACCAACCTCTCTACAATGACCTTGCAGGTAGTTGTAGAGACTGATGAGGTCTCCCCTCAGCCTCCTCTTCCTCAGACTAAACATTCCTAGCTCCTTCAAGTGTTCTTCATCAGATTTATTCTCTAGGCCCTTCCCCAGCTTCGTTACCCTCCTCTGTCCTCGCTCCAGCACCTCGATATCTCTCTTGAATTGAGGTGCCCAAAACTGGATACAATACTCCAGGTGTGGCCTCACCAGTGCTGAGGACGGGGGGACAATCACCTCTCTACTTGTGCTGGTCACACCATTTCTAATACAAGGCAGGATGCCATTGGCTTTCTTGGCCACCTGGGCACACTGCTGGCTCATGTTCAGCTGCTTGTCAGTGAGAACCCCTAGGTCCTTTTCTGCCAGACACTTTCCAGCCACACTTCCCCAAGCTTTGAGCATTGCCTGGGGTTGTTGTGGCCCAAGTGTAGGACCAGGCACTTGGCCTTGTTGAAGCCCAGACCATTAATATTAACCCAATGATCCAATCTATCCAAGTCTCTCTGCAGAGCCTCCCTATCCTCATGCAGATCAACACTCCTGCCTAGCTCAGTGTCATCTGCAAACTCACTGATGACACACTCTATGTCCTTCTCAAGATCATCCATAAAGATGTTAAACAGAAACGGTCCCAACACTGAGCCCTGAGGACACCACTTGTGACCGGCCTCAGCTGAATTGGACTCCAGTGACCACCACTCTCTGGGCCCAACTGTCCAGCCAGTGCTTGGTCCAACAGATCATTTGCTCATCCAGGCCACGAGCAGCCCATTTTTTATGAGAGTTCTATGGGAAACAGTGTCAAATGGTTTTTGGAGGTCCAGATAGACAATATCCACAGCCATTCCCTCATCCATTAGTTGGGTCATCATGTCAGAGAAGGTGATCAGGTTCGTCAGGCAGGACCTGCCTTTCATAAACCCATGCTGACCGGGCCTGATCCCCTGGTTGTCCACTATATGTCTTCTAATGACACTCAAGATGATCTGCTCTGTGACCTTCCCTGGTACCGAGGTCAGACTGACAGGTTTATAGTTTCCCAGATCCTTTCTGCCTTTCTTATAGATGGGTGTTACATTTGCCACCCTCCAGTCCTTTGGGACCTGCCCAGTTAGCCAGGACTTGAGGTAAGTAATAGAAAGTGGCTTGGTGATCCCATCTGCCAACTCTTTCAGCACTCTTGGATGTAACCCATCCTGTCCCATGGACTTGTGTGCGTCTAAGTGGTGTCGTAGGTCTCTGACCACTTCCTCTTTCATTGTGATGAGCTCGTTCTGCATCCCCTCCCTGTCTCCTATCTCATGTGGCTGGGTACCCATGGAACAGCTAGTTCCACTGCTAAAGGCTGAGGCAAAGCAGGTGTTGAGCACCTCAGCCTTTTCCTCATCCTTTGTTGCTAAGATTCCCTCTGCATCCAATAAAGGATGGAGATTTTCCCTAATCCTCCTTTTGCTGTTAGTGAACTTACAGAAACATTTTTTATTATCCCTAAGAGCTGTAGCTAGTTTGAGCTGTAGCTAGTTTGAGCTCTAGCTGTGCTTTGGCTCTCTTAATTTTCACCCTGCATAGGTTCACTTCACCTTTATAGACTTCATGAGTGACCTGTCCCCTCTTCCAAAGGTTGTAGACTCTCTTTGTTCTTAAGGTCCAGGCAAAGTCCCTATTTAGCCAGGCTGGTCTCCTACCCCGCTTCCTGGTTTTTGGGCACACGGGGACAGCCTGCTTCTGTGCCTTTAAGACTTCTTTCTGGAATTATGTCCAGCCGTCCTGGACTCCTTTATCCTTCAAGACAGCCTCCCAAGGGACTTTGTCAATCAGTCTTCTGAGAAGGTCAAAGTTTGCCCTCCAGAAGTCTAAGGTGGCAGTTTTACTGACCCCTCTCCTTGTTTCTCCAAGGATCAAAAACTCAATCATCTCATGATCACTATGCCCTAGATGGCCTCCAACCTTTACTTCTCCCACAAGATCTTCCCTGTTGACAAGAAGCAGGTCCAGGAGGGCACCTTCCCTGGTCGGCTCACTTACCAGCTGTGTGAGAAAGTTACCTTCCACACAGTTCCCTCTCTGCTGTGTTGTATTCCCAGCATATGTCTGGGAGGTTAAAGTCCCCCATAAGAACAAAAGCAAGTGACTGGGAGATTTCTCCCAACTGCTTATAGAAAGCTTCATCCACCTCACTGCTTTGATGGGGAGGTCTATAGCAGACTCCCACAGCAATATCAGCTTTATTGGCCCTTAACCTAATCCAAACACTGTCAATCTCATCATGACTACACTTGATTTCCAAGCTCTCATAGCATTCTGTAACATACAGGGCCACTCCACCCCCTCTCCTTCCCTTTCTGTCCCTCCTGAAGAGCTTGTAGCCATCAATTGTGGCACTCCAGTCGTGATGCATCCCACCATGTTTCTGTGACAGCCACTATGTCATAGTTTTCCTGGTGTTTCATGGCTTCAAGCTCCCTTTTTGTTGCTCATCCTGGGTGCATTGATATAGATGCACTTCAGATGAGCTAATGATTCCAACACCTTTTTTTCCACTGTGGGCTCCATTTCCTACCCGACCCTGCTCAGGTGCTTCCATGATTTCTAAACATCTATCCTTTCTCTCAAATGAAACAACAGAGTGAGAATCCTCCCTAGTCCACCATCCTTCAAGCCCTGGCATGTTTCTCTTGGACTTGTCCCTAACAGGCCCAGTTATCTCCCCTTCCCCCTTCATACCTAGTTTAAAGCCCTGTCAATGAGCCCCGATGACTCCTGCCCCAAAAGCCTTTTGCCCCTCTGGGACAAGTGCATCCCACCTGCCACCAGTAGGCCAGGTGTCTCATATAGCAGCCCATGATTGAAAAACCCAAAGCCCTGTCTATGGCACCAGTCCTGTAGCCATGGATTGATCTGCAGACTCCTCCTGTTTATCTCTTCATTCTTTCTTGCAGCAGGTATGGAGGCAAACACTACTTGCGCTCCAGACCCCCTAACCAGCCATCGCAGGGCCCTGAAGTCTCTCTTTGTTGCCCTTGGACTCCTTGTAACAATTTCATGACTGCCAACCTGAAAAACCAGCAGTGGGTAGTAGTCAGAGGGCTGCACCAGATCAGAGAGATTCCTTCTAACATCTCTAATCCGAGCCCCAGGGAGGCAGCAGACTTCCCTGTGGGATTGGTCTGGTCGACAAATAGGCCCTTCTGTTCCCCTCAGAAGGGAGTCACCCACCACGGTTACTCTTCTTTTCTTCTTAGTTGAAGAAGTTCTAAGGCGTGGGGTGAGTGACAAGCCCTAGGTGACTCACTAGACAAATCTACCTCTCCATCTTAATTTTCCTGGCCCTGAAGTTTCAAAAACTTCATACCTATTTTTCAAGGGCAACTGGGAGGATGGGAGGGCTATGAGGGTTTTCACTTGCCTCTCCGAGGAGGGACCTCCCTCCATTCCTCCCTTACCCGTGAATTCCCTCCTTCTGTCTGATAATAGGAGGGGATCCATCACTTGTTCAAGAACTTCTTTCTTCTGCCCTTGCCTCAGGGTGTGGCTCCACCAATCTATTTCACTTTCGCATTCTCTGATGCTTCTCAACCTTTCTACCTCCTCCTTCAGTTCAACCACCTGCCTGAGCAGATCACTTATTTGCTCACACCGCACACATGCGGTGCCACCGGCTCCCCCGGCACCAGCGCCAGGCTCAGGCACTCGCTGCAGCCCCAGACCTGCACGGCCTCATGTCTGCATGAAAGCTCAGTCTGAGTTCCCACATTCTTCCTCACTGCGGCTTTTGGTTGTGTTGTGACCATGATCGTCTGTCTAGCTCAAAGAAAGCAACCGCTGTTTGCTGCTCCTCGCGTGCCCTCACGCACACCCACAGTAAATTGTTTGCACCGACCCACTCTAACCCGGCTTGGGCTGCTCCCTGTGCTGCAGCTGCTCTGAGGAGCTGCCGAGAGGCCGCTTTTTCCTTTCGCCGCGGTTCTCAGACCACCCCCGCCACGTCTTCCGGAAGCCCGGACCCGTGTCAAAACTCTCAGTAATTAAAAGGAACAGCTCTCTGCTCCGCGCTGCTGTGTGTGTCTCCTCTCTCAAGTGCAGGGAAGTTGTTCTTCATTGATCTGGAGGGCCCAGGTCACTAGCTGTAGGATGGTCATCTCCCTGGGTTTCACTCCCTGGCCACGTGCTGGTTGTGCAAAATGGCAGCTGGAGACAGGCTCTGGGTGTGATGCAAAGGCACACCATGGTCCTGGGTGCTGACCCTCTGGCTGGGAGGCTTCTTCAGTGGGTGCTCATGCTGCTTCGTGTGCACAGGAACAGCCCTGGGCTTTGCCATCCCCAGGTTTGACCATAGGGACAGGCTTTATGTGGCTCTTCCTCTGCCACTGGTATAGCTGTAGGAACATGGTGGAGCAGTGTTTTGAGCAAAACTGTCCAAACCTTAGGTGAATCTGCAGTGTGTCCATGGGAAATGTGAGCTGAGGGGTTGGCCACCAGCATGAACCATATCTGTGCCAGCTGGTTCCAGAGGCTGGCTTGGTGATTCATGGAAACGGAGCCTAGAGGTTCTTGCAGTTGATGCAGGTGGTGGTGCATCTCTTACAAGCCATTTTCGTTGGTGGTCTGTGAGCTTTTTAAGAGAAACTTGAAATATTCAAGACAACAGCCCAGGAATGAGACTCACCTTTGCATTCTCAGGCTGTTTACTTGGCTTGGGACTAACCATGAAATCACAAACACCAGACAAGGACAAATCAAAGCCCAACTCACTCTGACCACAGGTTTCTTGGCCAGTTTGCTCTGAAGTCAGGTGAGCTCAGAAGCTTTCCAGATCTGCTTGTGGGAAGTCAGTGAGTGCTGGAGGTTCCTGCCTGCCCCTTCAGACTCACTGCAGTGGTTCAACCCTAAAAGAGTTTTATCCTTCCTCAGGGAAACCTGCAGTGATGATGGCGGAAGGTATGGGAGAGGAGCATGTACACGCTCACTGGAAACCTAGTTGTTACTGAGAGGCATCTGGAGAAGATCCCTGTCATTTCTGCTGTGTCCCTGGGAGCAGATGCCAAGGAGGAAATCTTGAGGACCTGAATAGGCTGAAACCTCTGGGATTTTGAGAAACCTTAGGATAGTTTTATAGGAACTATTCCAGAAAGCCACATGATGGATGTGCAGCCATTGGCAGTGAGAAGGGTGGCGGCAGTGTCCTGCCTACCTTTGGGTGAACAGTGAGCAGATGTTGAGGTCCCTGTCAGTATGTGGATCATCTTGTCCACTGACAGTTTCCTCAAAGGACTTTCTTTTCCTTGCTTCAGATGTGTTCAGTCCCTCCCTAATCTGCCTGTACAGTCTGCGTGTGCTACCAGGCTGCAGGTCTCTGGCAAGGGGTGCCTGTGCCAGCATGGTGGGGCTGGGGGCTCGTGTGGTGCTGCTCAGTGAGGTGTCCAGACCCTTCCTCACTGGGTGTTATCCTCACGGGCTCCTTTCAGAACTGCCTCATCCGGGTGACGCCGCGGGGCCGCGAGGCACTGGTCACCGACTTTGGGCTGGCCAGGGAGGTGGTGGAGCTGCCTGTGAAGGATGTGGAGAGGAAGCTTTCTCTGGTGGGCTCAGCTTTCTGGATGGCTCCTGAGATGCTGCGGGGAGAGCCCTATGACTGGAAGGTATGGCACTGCTTCCCAGCTCCTTGTTCATCCTCAGAGCTCCTGAGTGAGAATGGACGATGTGTCCTCTGCTTGTGGAGGACATGTCCCAACAGCAGAAAAGTGCTTCCCTCCTTCCCTGGGAAACATTGCCCTTCTACCTGGACCTTTGCTCAGAAGGGCTTTGCTTATCAGCTTGGAAGTTCCTTATATGGCCTTGCTAAGTCAACTTTCAGGGAAATGGGTTGCTGCCATGGACATACAGTGACGCCTCTCTGAGGAAGATGCTGATGCCCAATGAGCCTGTTGCAGGATCTGTGAGGGGTGCCAGAGCTGTGGTAGAAGAACCAAACACATTGAACAAGAGCACAAGGCCAAGCTTTCCAAAGATGAGGCTGAACTCCAAGTGGGGCTGTAGTGTTCCTGGATAGCTTCAGAAGCCCAGAAATTTAGGGGTTTGCTGCTTCCATCTCCAATGGGCTTTTTTGATGGGCTTATGAGTAACTAATGGAGGGATCTTATCGTTGCTGTTCTCCTTTCTCCTGCTTTGCTCTGTGCATGCCCTGTCCCAACTCTTGCTCTCCCAACCCTCCTGTAGGTGGATGTATTTTCCTTTGGCATTCTCCTCTGTGAAATCCTGGGCAGGATCCCAGCTGACCCCGAAGTGCTTCCTAGGACTCAGGTAACAATTTCTGCAGCAAATTTAATTGTGTTTTCTCCCTGGTACCAGATTGTGGCTTCTCTCTGGACCTGTGCACTCATGTATGTGTTCACACACAGTTTTTCCATGAGAAGAATTCAGTGGATCTGTAGTTTTGAAACTTCTTTTATGCCAGCAATTTGAGATAAAGTACTTCTGTTTAAAGACCTTAATTCCAAATACTTAATTTTGCTTGGACATTTCAGCTTCTTCATGGAAGTGGCAGGTTCAGCACAACTCTTATCACAAATCTTTGTTTTCAAATATGTTGCAGTTAGTAGACAGGTTGTGGAATTGGGGGCTTCCCTAAGAACATGGCCTCTTTTGTTTCAACATTTGTAACATTTTCCTTCCACAAAGTGGGAAGGGAAAGTTTATCCTGGACAGAGATGAAAAATCCAGAAGGAAAACAAACTGCTGCTTTCCAAGGAGCAGTGCAGAGAACCTTCAGTGACCAGAAATTATTCCATGTTTCTGTGATACTGAACAGGAACTAATGCCCCAATTGTGTTCACAAAGTGAAGGAGAATTGTGTGTCAGAGACTCTGAAGTCTGGAGGGACAAAGATTTAGTTATGGGACAGCATGCTGGACACTCTCAACTCTCAGTTACTGTTGGGAGACCAGATTATCTGCAGTTCTTTGCCTTGGAAGCCACTGCTCACCACCTGGTGCTGGTTCCTCTACTGGTTTCTGCTTTTGTGGCTCTTGTTGCCTGGGTCTGAACTTCTCCAGGAGGGCACACGCTTCCAAGAGGTACAGAGCAAGCAGAGGGATGCTCTGTTCATGATTTAACATCTGTGCAGTCCTGCCAGGGCTGATGTTGCCCAGAGCCACCAGTAAAATACCCTAAAAGCTTTAAACCATGAGCATTTTGTGCTTCAACACCTTGAGAAGGATGAAGAGTTTTTAAAGGACTTCATAGTTGAAGCCTCTATGTACTCTTTCCGCTTCCTTACAGGATTATGGTTTGGATGTTACTGCCTTCCAGGGGATGATCAGTGAATGCCCCAGGCAGGTGATGGACCTCACTGCTAGCTGCTGCCGGGTGAGATTCTTGCTGGGTTTTTTTGTTTTTTTTTTTCTTTGTTTATTTTTTAGTTGTATCCCACTTGCATGACAGTGACCAAAATTGTTGTGAACCCTGTAGAGCTTGAAGCTGCTGCTCTCAGTGCTAGCACACGGGGCTCTGCCACTTCTTCTGTGGAGTAATGAGATTTTCCTGGGCCAGTATCACAGAATTGCTAGAGTTGGAAGGGACCTTTGGAGATCGTCTAGTCTAACTATCCCACTGTAGTAGGACAACCTAGAGCCCTTTACGCAGGACTGCATCCATGTGGGTTTTGAATATCTCCAGAGATGGAGACTTCACAACCTCCCTCGGCAGCCTGTTCCAGTGTCTTGTCACTCTCATTGTAAAGAAGTTTTTTCTTATGTTTAAATGGTACTTCCTTGGTTCCAGCTTGTACCCGTTGCCCCTTGTTCTGACACTGGCAACTACTGAGAAGAGCTTGTCTCCATCTTCCTTTCACCCACCCTTTAGATACTTGTATACATTGATAAGTCTCCCCTCAGCCGCCTCATCTCCAGACTAAAGACTCCCAGCTCTCTCAGCCTTTCCACATAAGAGAGATGCTCCAGTTCCCCAGTCATCATTATCACTCTCCTCTGGACTCTCTCCAGTAGCTCCCTGTTTCTCTTGAACTGGGGAGCTCAGAATTGGATGCAGTATTCCAGATGTGATCTCACTGGGGCAGAGTAGAGTGGGAGAATGACCTCCCTTGACCTACTGGCCACACTCTTCTTTATGCAACCCAGAATTCCATTGGCCTTCTTGGCAGCAAGGGCACATTGCTGGCTCGTGGATCGTTTACTGCCTATCAGGACTTCAAGATCCTTCTCCTCAGAACTGCTTTCCAGCAGGTGCACCCCTAACCTATATTGGTGCTTGGGGTTCTTCCTTCCCAGGTGCAGGACCCTACACTTGCTCTTATTGAACCTCATGAGGTTCTTCTCTGCCAAAGTAGTATGCTTTCCTTCACCGTGCATTTTTGCTGTAGGAGAAGTATTTAGTTGGTGTATTACATCCCAAAATATCCCAGGGCTCTGCCTGTTCCCTTGCATGTCAACCCCAGTATGAGAAGCAGGTTGGTGATGATGCCCAGTCCCTTCCTGAGCCAGGCTGCAGGCAGAGGCACCCAGCTGGCCCACTCTGGAGAGCTCTGACTTGCTGTCACCAGCTCTGGCCTTACAGATATGATCAGACCATGGTTCTCCAACCGTTCTTGCTTTAGCATAGAAGGTAATGGTGACAGCTGGGGGCCTCCCAGCTCTGCCCAAAGCCACAGGAGGCAAAGCAGAGAGAAAGGGAAGACTCATGCAAACTGCATGAAGTTAAACAAGGCCAAGTCCAAGGTTCTGTACATGAGTTGGGGCAATCCCAAGCACAAATACAGATTGGTTGGAGAATGGATTGAGAACAGCCTTGAAGAGAAGGACTTGGGAATGATGCTGGATGAGAAGCTGAACTTGAGCTGGCAATGTGCAATTGCAGCCCAGAAAGCCAATGGTGTCCTCGCCTGCATCAAGTGAAGCGTGGCCTAGGTTGAAGGAGGGGATTTTTTCCCCCTACTCTGCTCTCATGAAACCCCACGTAGTGCACTGTGTCCAGTTCTGGAGCCCACAACATAAGAAGGACGTGGAGCTCCTGGAGAGAGTCCAGAGGAGGCCATGGAGATGATCAGAGAGCTGGAGCAGCTCTGCTCTGGAGACAGGCTGGGAGAGTTGGGGTGTTCAGCCTGGAGAAGAGAAGGCTCCAGGGAGACCTTAGAGCACCTTCCAGTGCCTGAAGGGGCTCCAGGAAAGCTGGGGAGGGACTTTGGACAAGGGCAGGGAGTGAGAGGACAAGGGGGAATGGATTAAAGCTGGAAGAGGGAAGGTTTAGATTAGACATTAGGAGGATATTCTTCAGTGTGAGGGTGGAACAGGTTGCCTAGAGAAGTTGTGGCTGCCCCATCCCTGGAAGTATTTAAGAGCAAGTTGTATGGGGCTTGGAGCAACCTGGGATAGTGGGGAGAGTCCCTGTCCATGCAGGGTGGTTGGATTTAGATGATCTTTAAGGTCCTTTCCAACCCAAACTACTCTGTGATTTTGTGATTCGAGTTAATCTCTGAAAGGAAGGGAAAAACAAAGACAGCAATCAGGCAGAGAATGGAGAAGCTAGGTGTTCATAATGCACCTAATTGCTAGGAGGGGAAAGCAGCAAATGCAGGTAAATCCTTGCAAGGAGCCAAGGACATGTGAATAACTCCTGAATCACTGCAATGATTCACAGCAGCAGCTGACTTAGAGTTCTGTGTGTTCAGATCTTTCACCTCCCACGAGCAGCGTCCTTAATACAGCTTGGGTGCAGTGATGGGCTTCTGCCAGGATTGGCCCTTGGGCTGTTCTCTGTTGTGTGCCATGTTCCAGGGTGGGGAGGTTTCTGTTTCTGGAGCTGCTCCCGCTGCTGGCTCTGTGAGGTCAGGCAGCTCAGGATGGTGGAATAGAAGGTGGGATGGGGGTGTCCAGACCATGTCCCTCCCCTTGTGTACACCCCAGCGGCACTGGGGGTCATAGCCTCCTGAGGATGAGCTGCATCAAGGAGACAAGACAGTTAGATCCTGACTGTTGTGACGAAGCTCAGGGAATGACCCATCTCCCTTGTGACAGCTGTCTGCAGCCATTCCTGCACAGCACTGGTCACTGCACCCTTAGGGTGGACTTTGGGATGAGCTGTTCCCACACCCTGTCCCACTTAGGGAATTTCAGGCTGGTTTTCAGCATCTTGCTGCCCCTAAACTGGGGGATGTGTCCTGTGGCTGTTTGCAACAGCCCAGGCCCAGGTGACCAGTTGATGGGTGATGCCAGAAGGCTCCACAGGCAGGTGTGTGACCCTTACCAGTGGTGGGTGGAGGCCATCACCTGGCCTTGCAGCACCGAGCAGAGCTGATGCGGAGCAACCACCTCCTGGCTGGGGTGTCCTCTTCAGTTTTCACTTCTCGTTCCAGGTGGAAGCATTTAAGAGGCCATCTTTCTCTGAAATCCTGGATGAGCTGGAGGATGCTGCTGAGAACCTGGAGCCTAAGAGGGACAATCAGCTTTCCAGCTGAGCTGCCTGCCTCCTGTCTTGCTCAGCAGAGGATTGTCCAAAAGTGTAAATGAACTGTCCAGAGGTCAGGAGTGAGGAAGGAAGGTGGGGAAGGGAAGAGCCAAGTGATGCACTGATGTTTATTTAATCATAGTCTTGGTCTCTAATTTCTTGGATGGAAAACATGGTTAAAAATGCAGAAGGGACTTACCAAGGGTTTATTTTTCCTAGCTAAGGTTTTTAAGTGATGTAATTCAGACACCAGACAGCCTTTGTCTGTTTGCTTGTTGAAAGCAAAAGATCCTGGAGGGACATGAATTCCCTTGAGGATACTTCCTAAATCCCTGAGAAAAACATCCTCTTCTGCTTCCCCCTGCCCCCTGACACAGGGACTTCCCCTTCTCTATCCCCATGGCCTCAGGGAATCCCTCTCAGGGGGTTGAGGTCTGTGTGATGTGAAGGAGAAGGGGCTCTGGGGTGCTTTGGTGGGCGTCAGCGTTGCCTTACAATTCAAGGCCTTACAGCAGCAGTCTAGCAGCCATGTGGGACCAGGGATGCTTAGAGAGGTCTCCTGGCATCCTGCTTGGGGGCACCCAGGTGTGGGGGCATCTGGTAAGGCTTGGGGAGTCAGCCAGGGTCACCCCCAGGTGCCAGCCGGTGCCAGGTGGGGCAATGGGCTAGGTGTGCCTTATTGAGAGATGAACTAGTAACTAATATCTCCCCTCAGAAAAGCTTTGTCAGATACATGTCCCAGCATCACATCAGTCTGGATTTCCCCCCACCACCCCTGTGGCTCAGGGATGGAGGGATCTGCCTCCCCCTTCTCATCCTGCTGCAGACATGGCGATGAGCACAGTGCCACCAGCCTGTGAGGCTGAAACAGGGCAGAGCTGGGTCCAGCACAATCAATTTCTCTGGCTGGCCCAGTACCCATCACATCCTCAGCTGTGTGGGACACCCTTGTGGACCCCAGGGCTCAGGCAGCCAGGAGAGGACTTAGTATAACACGTACCTCTTAGGGCCAGATGAGGGTACTGGGGCTGTGGACCCAAACCAGAGGTGGAAAGAACAATGGCTAGAAATGGTTTGGCATTGCAAATGAAGACAAAGAAGTGGACTGTCGAGTCCCTGCCCCCAGATCAGCTAATTGCTGGGCCATTCCTGTGAAGGATATGTTCTTCTGGGACCAAGATGTCTGTAGGTCTAAATAGGTCTGTGTAGTGGTGGAACTGTGGCTCTGTTCTTGTAGACTGTAAGCTCTTGGAGCAGGGATCATTCATCTGTCCACCAAAAAGTATTTGTACATTGTTTAGCCCAAGGGGCCTTTAACCTACAGCTTGAGCTGGGACCTCAGCTCAAGCTCTCAGAACTGGATTTGGTATCACATAGCCCAACATCTCTGCCGTGGGGCCTGCACAGGGAGTGTCAGTGGTGTGCTGGAACAGACCCAATGAGGAGCACAGAGCGTTTTCACCAGGGATCACAAGGAATCAGGAGCTGGCATGCAACACACTGAATGGCATCAGGGTCACCAGCTCCACGAAATCTCCAAGGGGCCTCTGCATCCTCATTCCCCAGAGATGCTGTGGTTTTGTGGGATACTGACTTATTTGCAAAAAAAACCCCTCCTGCTCTGTAAGGAGGTGCCCAGCAAATAAGTCCCAACTGGATGCTGCCAAGCAGGGAGAGCAAAGCCTTGAGAAGGAAAAGACTGAAAATAGGGGAAGCTTTTCAACGTGAAGGATGGAGAATCACCACTTTTTGACTTGTACCAGTTTGGAGACTTCAGACCACTGGAGTGAAATGGACTGGAACAATGGTGTCAGCACCTCTGTGTTCAGTGAGAGCCAGCCACCACCAGCATCACAGCAGTGTGTTGGATGAAAATCACAGGGTGAACATCTACCTGGAGATGGACCTGAGTAGCTAACTGCAACCTCCCAAGGCTTCCCAGGCTCCCTATGGCTCTTCCATAGAGGACCTGAGGATGAGAAATCCAACAGTATGTCCCAACACTCAAAGGGTGACAGCTGTACACCTCAGCTCACTCCCTGGCTAGAGGTGGTGCTTTCCCAAAGTCCTTCCCCAGCCTTCCCCATGCTGACTGGTCTGCCAGAGCCTGTTCTTCTTCTGCCCCCCTGCCCCCGCAAAAGAGTAAGCTGAAGGAAGATCCCTCAACATACTGATTCCCTGCTGAACACCCCCTTCCCAGGACCAGCAAGGCTGGTGGTGCCCTTCCACAGGCTGGGCTGATCTTTCCTCCAGCCGTATATCTGCCTGGTCTGCAGAGCAAAAACCATGGGGCTGGGACACAGTAGAGAAGGCACGTGGAGTTGCATATACTTTGATGATGCTGTGGTATGAAGGAGGATCTGGTTTTATTTATCTGCTCAGGGGTAAGAAGCCTGCTCAAGGATTAAAGAGATCTGGGGTGGGGTGGGGGGGTTGAGAGGGCAGGATATTTTCTGCACAGAGGACAGCATTAGCAAGCACAGTCTGAGCTGTGGTGGATCAGAACTGTTTCTGGGCTTGCCATATGCCCCATCCACTCTTGTGAGGCCACACGCTGGACCTCAGGTGACTGAAGGATATCAGGTTCTTGCTAGAAGGACTTTTGGTGCCTGCTGTACCTGCAGGTGAGACAGAGACTGTCTGGAGGTACCATGTGGACTAGAAAAGCCTATGTTGGGAGTCTGCAGAGAATAGAGGTGGTCTGGGAATTTCTTGTGTGCACATTATGCACTGAGAGTTTCTCTTCACTGGTGAGAGCTGGATGGAGAGGTGAGCATGAGAAACCTGCTGAGATGCTCTCCAGGTATGGGCGGCTATGCTGGGAGCGCAGGGCCTGGCTTCCTCACACCAGTCTGACACCAAGTCCAGGTCAGTGGTCAAATTTAATCTCTCAGATTACTGGCACTGAACTGAAGCAGCTGTGAGAGTGGGTGGAGGGTCAGTGCGCTGCAGGGGGCCTCACCTTTGCTGGGCCTGACCAGGAGGTGCCTCCTCTGCCTCTTCCCTCAGGTGGCTGCTCACTCAGCAGGTGCTGACAGCTGGACCTGGCTATGCTGTGACCCATGGGCCATGTGCTCATGCATCCTCTGTAGTGTCTTTTTTGGTTTGTTTTTGTAAATGCCAATTGGGAATAAAGTCTAGTGGTTCTTTTCCACATCAGCCCCACCTGCTGTGTTTCATCGTCCTGGGTCTGCTGAGTGGTGTTGCTGAAGTGCAGTGTTTCCAAGGCAACAACCACAACTGAATAAACAGCTCTGTGCTCTATCAGCATAGCTGACATGATAAACCTGTAGTTACAAGTAATTTACCAAGGTGTTATCTATGAGAGGGTGGTATTTTGATTCCATTGTCCCCTCAAGCCCTCAGTTTGAGGCAGTTTCAACTGGTCTCTTAACTTACCACTTCAGTGAGGTGGGCACAAAGTAACAGGAGCAGCACAACCACGGTGCAAAGGGTGTTGGTGTCATCTTTTCCACACCAGACAGAATCCAATCCTTTTGGGTGCTGTGAGGAGCCCTGGACCCCTCTCCTGAGCTGGCCTTGCCACAAGGGACTCTCACCCTCCTATTCCTGCCATCACTGAGATCAGTTGGGTATCTGTATATGAGTTTATAGATCTGTTTGCCTCCTGTGTTACTCCTTTTCTCTGTGTTACAGTGAACTTATTCCAGTTTCCAATCTTTAAGTTTCTCTTTCTTACTCCCCTTTAATCTTCCCTTGGGAGGATGGATGGGGGATAATAGAAAGCAATTCTGCCCTCTGATTAGAGATTCGCCCTGACCACTAAGCAAGGACAGATGAGTTGACATATCTCCAGGACAGCTCATGCAATCAGCTCATTCTCTTCACTGGCTACTAGGTTTCCTTTTTTTTTTGGAGTGTGATTCCCTGTGTGCCATGGGCTGCAAGAGCTGCTTAGGGGTAATGCTGGGGCTCGGATGGATGCCAAAGGCTCAGAATCCTCTACTAAACCAGGTGTGGGACAGGGGTTGGACTCTCAGGATCCTGGGAGAGTCAGAGTGTACCCAGAGAGGTGAGGAGGTGGATGTTGTCATTCCCCAGCCAGAACTCTGTCAGCTGGTTGCCAAAGCCTCACTTGTATGAGTCCCAGTCTCCCAAGAAGTTCACTGACCCATCCCAGTGCCTCTGGAAAACCTGAAGAAAGGAAACCCTCAGCCCCCCACAAATATCTGCAGCACAGCCCCCACAACAAGGGCTGCCCCAGCCCAGGGACACTCCTGTGGGGTTCTGGGTACTGGACCCAGGGAAATTCCTCGCTCACACATCTCCTCCAGAGGAGGCCATGAAGATGACCCAAGGGCTGGAGCCTCTTCACTAATGCAGACAGGCTCAGAGACTTGGGGCTGTTCAGCCTGGAAAAGAGAATGCTCTGGGGAGACCTTAGAGCACCTTTCAGTGTTTGAAGGGGCTACAGGAAAGCTGGGGAAGGACTTTTGACAAGGGCAGGGAGTGGGAAGATGAGGGGGAATGGATTAAAACTGGAAGCAGGTGGATTTAGTTTAGACATTAGGAAGAAATTCTTCACTGTGAGGGTGGTGAGACCGTGGCCCAGGTTGCCCAGGGAAGCTGTGGCTGCCCCATCCCTGGAAGTGTTCAAGGCCAGGTTGGATGGGGCTTGGAGCAACCTGGTCTGGTGGGAGGTGTCCTTGCCCATGACAGGGGGGTTGGAACTAGATGGTCTTTAAGGTCCCTTCCATCCCAAGCCATTCTGTGATTCTATGACATGCTGTAAATCAGCACATTGCCTGTAAATCAGCCAGTGGGTCTGTGGTGTTCAGCCTGCTCCTGGAGAGGTCTCCAATGAGAATCCCCTGCATCCAGTCGGGGGTTGGCCTAGGTGATCTCTAGAGGTCCCTTCCAACTCCAACGATTCTGTGATCCACAGGGATCATCCAGCCTTACTAGCGTCAAACTCAACTGTCCCCTCAATGATTGTTTTCCTTCCTTTTTGTTCCTATCCTGCTGCCATCCTTTGCCTCCTTCATAAAGTCACTGAAGGGACACAGAAGCCTTCCCCTCCCTATCCCACTCACAATCCATCCCCCACCATCCGTGTCCATGTTGCAGAAGACAGTGGTGGCATATCAGCCCTGGGGGTAGAGGGTGTACCAGCTGCTCAGGAACTTCCCTTTGCCCAGCAGCTCGTGGCAGTTCCTGGCTTCTGTACAAAACAGGGAAAGAGATCAGAGGGGAATAGTTCAGTGTGCTCGCTGAGACCAGGGAGCTGCTGTAACACTGCCCTGCCTCCTCCTGTCCTCAGTTTGCACGTGCCCAGGAAGCACAGAAGGGCAGCAGCTCTGATCTGCCTGAGCCTCTGCACATGACTGTGACCCTACAGCATCCACATGTAGGCAGATCAGATTGTAGCTCATAGAGGCAGATGGGTCAACTGAAGCTTGTTTGTTTTCTTCCTTTTTTTTTTTTTTTTTTTTTTTTTTAAATGAATTTACACATCTGAACTCCGTGTCTGCTGAACCTGCTACTGCCAGAGTGTGGTATAACGGCCTTCAATGTAGCAGCACAGTTACAGAGGTGTTTCTAGTGGTTTCATCTTGGAAACCTGGACAATGAAGTGCCTAAAAACTAAGGCAGACCTCCTCCAAGACAGACAGAGGGCAGGTGGCTCAAGCAGTGCTCAGAGGCTAGGACTTCCCTGGCCCGGCTGGATTACAAAGTAGACACACAGAAGCTGTGTGTGGCTGAGAAAAGTAGATGGGTTAACAGATATTTCCTTTCTCCATCCTTCAGTGTCACTCTGAATTCTTTTTTTGTGACTGCTCTGTCTTGACTTCTGGTGCAGGGTGTCCACCACCACCTTCTCTGCAAAGCCAAGGGTGGCATGAAGGACCTAGGGTAGAACTCACCTCATATGTCTGGAAGTCCAGGCTCTCCTTTCATTCCTATTGGACAAACAACACCATGAATTGCGCTTCACGTTCTGCACCCTGCTCTCCCCTCCTCCAGCACTTAGCATAATTTGTTTTCCAAGAGAAATTCTGCTGCACTGGCAAGGGGCTGAGGGGGAGTGTTGAGCTGATTCACATACACAGCAGAGGCACAGACACCAGGCAGCAGGAGCTCAGCACATGTTCTGCCCCCACCATTCCAGGCCCACCAGAGGAGACCCACCAAGGGCCCATCTGCACAGACCAAGAGTACAGTAGGACAGTGACAGGTGGGGACCCAAGTCACAGACTCCTGCAATTAATAGTGGTGACACCAACACCCCAGTCATGGGGAGCAGTTCTCCATATTGCCCAGGAGGAACATGGTGTGGGACACGTTTCAGATGCAGCCTTGTCTCTTTCCACACTATGTATTTTCGCCTGACATCTGATATGGGGACAGCAGATCCAAAGGTTGGTACAAGATGTGTCTGCTGGGCCTGGCCTGGCCAGCCCCGAGCGGTCACCAGCATCCTGAGCCAGGGGGTCCCATTGGGCAGGGACAGTGGGACAGGAGAGGGGGTGGGATGGGATAGGGGTGTGTGAGGAGGATCCGCAGCTGTGGGACAGCATTGTTGAAGCCCCAGGTGGGGGATGGGCAGCTGTAGCAGATGGCCTGAGCAGACCCCACATCAGCAGGGCTCCAGTGGCTGCAGCTGCAGGGTGATGGTGCCCATGGCCTTCACCTGTGGCGTGGCAGCATCAGGGAGAAAACCTTGTTTTCCCCCTGTCCTTCTGCTTAGTGCTGGTGGAAAGACAAGATCCTCTGGCACCAGCAGTGACAGTTTCCTCCAAACCTCTGCCTTTTGCCATGGCATGGCAGGGTCAGGGCTCTGCCCAAACCTGGCTCATCCTTCAGGCAGGAGGGTAAAGCTCTGCAGTTCCTGTGCCTGATGGTGCTGGGCAGCAGCAGCAGGCTCTCGAGCCAGGGTCAGCCCCTGTCTCTGAAGAGGTTTGGGACAGGGGCTGCTCATGCCCCTGCCATGGGGCACAACTGCCACCAAAAAGCTGGTTGGGTACTTTCATCAGCTGCTCTGGCCTGGTGTGTTGTTCCAGAACAGGACAGGGTGGAAGTGTAACAAAACCAGCTCACATGATGAATTCAGTATGATTTACCTTTTGGTCCCTGGAAGCCAGGCTCTCCTGCTGCTCCTGAAAGAGACCAGGAAAATGCTCATCACAGACAACTCAATGTGTGTGAATGATCCCAAATGCACAGGAGAAGCTGTCAAGCTGAAAAGGCCACTTTGTGGAGTGTCCCAGCTGATGCTGTCCAACCCAACTGTTCCCCTGACCAGCAGCGTCTCTTGGGAAAAGCAGGAGGAGGAGGACATAGAAGAGGGAAAACTGCTCTGGCTGTTGCTGGATCTGCTGGAGAGAGTCCAACAGAGGCTATGAGGATGATGAAGGACTGGAACACCTGCCTTATGAGGAAAGGCTGAGACACCTGGGGCTTTTCAGTCTAGAGAGGAGAAGACTGAGGGAGGATCTAATTCATGTCTATAAATACGTGAGGGCTGGGGATCAACAGGGCAGAGACAACCTCTTGTCACTTGTGCCCTGTGATATGATGAGGGGCAATGGATTCAAACTCAAGCACAGGAAGTTCCACCTCAACGTGAGGAAGAACTTCTTTCCTGTGAGGGTGACAGAGCCCTGGGACAGGCTGTCCAGAGAGGCTGTGGAGTCTCCTTCTCTGGAGACTTTCAAGATGACAAGGTCTGGATGACTTTCTGAGTGATCTGCCCTAGTTTTTGGTCCTGCTCTGGCAGGGGGGTTGGACTTGATGATCTTTGGAGGTCCCTTCCAACACCTGACCTGTGATTCTGCAATACTGCAGTGGGAGTTTCACAGCTCTATCTCAGTGGCTTTTTGTGGGGTCTTTCTGTTCTCAGCCAGGCACAGGTGAGATTGTAGGCTTTTTCAGTGGGTTCATCCATCTCACGCTGGGGTTTCAGCTGAAGTCATGGGTGCTTTTGACCAGGAAATTATTACATATTACATGCAAAGGGTTTTTTTTGTTTGTTTGTTTTTGTTTTTTTTTTCCAGCTAGTCAGTGCACAGGTGCTCAGTTCCTGGTTGCCACTTTCTACTGGGAACTGGATTCTTTAGGAGAGACACTTTGCACTATCTACAGCACACAGATCCTTCTGAAGATCTTAAGCCCAGCCTGGATGGAGTGAAAGCTGATTTCTCTGCAGACATCTTCCTCTTTTCAGTGTCTCTCCCTATTTCAAAGAACCCCTGTTCCCTCCCTGCGTCACCCTGTGTCAGCTGTTCCCTGGTGGTTTGATCCCATCTCCTGGTCCAGAGGCTGCAATGGCATCTCTCCCTAGCCCAGACCTGGGCTGCTGGAAGCTCTCAGCACTGTTTCTCTGTGCCGGGGCTCCTGGCCAATGCTCCCCAAAGCTCCCCAGAGGGGATGGGGGTGCATTTGGGCAGGTTTGTCAAGGTAGGGCTTGTTAGAGGGAAATGGGGGCACATCTGATTTTGTGGGCTGTTAAGGAGGACTTTGAGAAGAGTAGTGTTTACCTCTGTGAGGTGGCCCTGCTCAAGGACATTTTTACTAATACTCACCCCATGCAAGACCCATACCCCAACTCCTGCTTTGCCTGTGCTACTCCAGGGCTGGTTCTTGGACTGTGACCAGCTCTGCATTTTGCTTCTGCAGACCCTTCTTCCTGTGCATGCCCTGAACATGGGTATGTTTATGGTTTAGAGCTGAATGTTACCCATTACCTTTTGCACCAGGTGGTCCCGCTTTCCCTGGGAGTCCCCACGCTCCCATTTCTCCTGCAAGGAAAGACTCAGTTTGTACATGCACATTGTCAACTGACTGAAGGGGAGATGACACAGAGCCCTAGCAGCTAAGCAGGAACAAGGGAACTGGATTTTGTTAATTACTTTTGATATTTCAATGTATCTTATTCCTTCTGTTGAAGCCACACTACACTGGTATGGCTGGTGCAAGTCCTAATTTGCAGTTCACATATTAATTTCTATGAGCTTTTAACATCTTGGAGCCAGCCCTTGGATTTTGCTGTGGTAGATCTGCTCCCTCTGCTGATGTGTTTTATCCTCTCTATGAGCTGGCTATGAAACACCCGCAGGACCCACTTGCCTGCTTTCTGGGGCAGGGGTTCCCTAACACAGCTCCCAGACAGTTTCCGGCAGACATGCAGGAGCATCACAGCCCCTCTCCCACCCAGACTACTCAATACAGACTCAGAAAGTAGGCAAATGTTCTTACTGCAGAAGAAACAATACAGACACTTCACACCCCAGGACTGCTTCAGACTTGTGACAAGACTCAGGGAAAAAGAGATGACTTGACTTGTACCAGCACACGATGGGGCATCAGCAGGTACCAGATGGGGTCTTGTCCACTCCTATGGGACTCTCCCACTGCCTGCAGAGCTGGTGCCAGCATGGTTCCAGCCCCACCATCCTTCCCTGACCCCCAAGTGAAAAAGCCATTGCATGCCACAGTGTTCCTCACCAGCACTGGGGCCTCACCTGTTGCTCCTGGGAGCTCTGGTTCTCCTTTTGGGTCAGAGGCACCTGGGATCCCTGCGCATCCTTGAAGAATGGCAAGGTGGTCAGCATCACCCAGTTCCACTAGTCTCACCTCTGGGGAAATGAAGACAGTCTTCGTGGAGATATTAGGGCTCTGAATATCTTGGAGAGGAAACTGAACCTTCTGGAGTTCAGGAACAGTGCAAAGAAAAGCAATGAGGGTTGGAGTTTGGACTGCTGTGAGGATTAACAGAAGGCATGGAGGATCTCAGAGGTCAGAGGAGTAAGACTGAATCTCTCTGGCTTCAGGAAGTTCAGCAGAGAAAATGGTGTTTGTTATCTGTGACGTTACACGCATGATAAATACACTGCAGCTTAATACAACAAAAGCTGAGAGGAGTCCTGGGGGTGTTGACAATAGAGAAAGTGACATTGAAAGGTCCACAGACAGCAAAGGTTCTACCCAATTTCTTTATGCTGTGTTGGCTTGAATCAGCCCAATCCCTTTCCCAAGGAACACAGACAGAGCTAAGCAGAGCTATATCCTCCCCTGCAAACCTCTGACTGGCCCTTTGCACTGCTCTGCAGTTGAAAAATCTCACCTGGAACATCCTGTTCCTGGACGTCCCGCTGGCCAGGGCAGGAGGATGCACCTTTTGTTCGAGCCAGCGCGTTCGTAAAGTGGCTGCTGAGGCTTCATTCTCCTCCTCCCCCCTGCCTCTGGAGATAAAAAAGTTGGAATTCAAAAAAAGAAGGTAAAAAATAATATTCCCTCACGCCCAACCCTCCTTTCCGCACCCCCCTCCCCGTTTCCGTGCTGGGGGGAGCTGGACCAGGCTGTCCCAGCAGGGGGGCTGCTGGGTTGCTGGGTTAGTGCCTGCAGGTGTCGTGGGTGTCACAGCTCTTTGCTGCTAGGCTGAACAGTGACTTGTTTGCTCTTGAGTTCAATGTCTTTGTTTCAGTTCCTTCCCTGGTGCCCCAACCTGCCTGACTGACATCCTCGGAACATTATGGGTGTCTTTCCCCTCCCATATTCTATTTCTAGGGGAAATGAACCAGCCAAACCCTCAGTGTAGCTAAGTGCAGACAGCTCTCCTCACCCTGCCTGCTACATCCCTTTGCAAAGAGCAGAGTGTACCTGGTGAATGGGGAAACTGAGGTACTGGAGGACACACAGCCCAGGGTCAGCCTGGCTTGTGTTCAGCGCCAGGCCTGCTGGGCAGCATAACTTTGCAACCCTCAAACCAGCTGCAGTTCATACATAGTCCATGACTGATGGAGTTAAAACTCTGTCTCCAGGCAAGGTGAGGTGGGCAGAGCAGGTTGGGATTTTTTCCCACCTGCCCCTTTGTGGCAGCATTATTAGAGGCCCAAAGTGCCTCATGGAGTTTGACCCCCACATTACCCTCAGACACAGAGCCTGGAAAGTTTATGAACATTAGCAGAAGACAGATTTTTTTTTTTTTTTTCTAACTAGTGTTGCATCCCAGTAGAGAAGAGACTGTGATTTCTCAGAGTCTCTCTCAGCTCTCAGGATATGAGAGGCAGAGCACAGCTCCCACTCAAGCACTTGCTCCTACCATGAGGTCCCTCTAACACCCCAAATTTCAATGATCCATAGATCATGAGAGCAGCAGTGTCCTTGTGGATGCAGCTGCTTTGGGTAGTGGAAGGGAACTGGCAATGGACAAGCTCAGTCCAAAGTAGGGCAGGCCCCCAAGGGCAGATTTTGGGACTGGTGAAGTGATCAATATGTCCTTAATTGCTTTTCCTCATCCCAGGATCCAGTGATTGCAAAGGGATGATGACACCATCAGCAGTTTTTTTTTTTCTATGCAGACCTTGAGAATGGGTTGCTCAGCCGAGGATTTGGTTCACTGATGTCCATTGGTAGGATCACTCAGAAGAGTATAAGGTTTTAATCTAACATTTACTTGATTTCAGTTTTTCTAATGTCAGCATAAATAACTCTTGTCGAGAGCAACTTTTCCTTTAGCCTGAGCTGGGAGTAAAGAACAAGGACTGAGTGCTGCTGAGGTTGGACTGTCACCCCCCATAGAGCTGAAATCCAGCTCTGATGGCAACAAGCTGTGTCACTGCCAAGTTTCCTGAAAGCCACAGAGGAACCATAGCCCCTCTGCCAGGCCACATGTGCCTGGATGTCATCTCCAAGAGCTGGTTGAACATCCGTATTCTCTGCCTGTCTGCCAGCTGACTGTAGCAGGGCGCTCCATCCCTCAATATGCCTGCCTCAGTTTCCCTCTATGATTCAACTGCTTTTTGTCTTTCAGTTTTGCAGGCCCAGGCCTGAAGTGAAATATTCCCATGAGAAGGAAAAGGCCCAGCAAACTCTGAGCTGGTAACAACCTTGAAAGGTACAGAGGGAAGCTGATGTTGATAACACCAGCTGCTCTCCAGGGTTGAATAATACGGAGCCCAGCCCAGCCACAACCAGGCCTGGAATGGAGATAAAGTGAGAACGAACAGATGAACAATTGAATTTGGTTGGTGGGAACTGGGACTTCATGATTTTCTCTGCTGTTTTCCTTTTATTCTCCAATGAGAGATGTTGGAGGTCTGGCTAATGGCTAAATAACAACAGTCAATCCACTTCATTCTATAAAAGCCTGGTCCCATCTTTGATCAGGGACACTCCTGTACCCTTTCCCAGGAGGTTGCTGCACCTTCTCTCCTCTAGCAGGGATGCCTGCCAGAGAGACTGATTCTGGATCCACCCAGCGACACCAGCTGCAGCCAGGCAAGGGTGAGATATTAATTCCTTCATTGTCTTTAGTAGCAAACTTAACATTAAGTAATCTTAATAATTAAGATTGTAGGATCCTTTAAGAGTGACAATTAATGTTCCAGGCCTAGTGTAGAATTACATAATAAGTAAGTTGCCAGCATTTGAATGGTTAACCTTTGTTGTTTAATCTGACTGTAAGTAGTAAAATTCACTGTTAAGATGCCCTTTGCATTCAAACTTCTGATGTCTCCAATTTCCCTGTGCTTTTGCTGTATTTGTACCTTCTGTTTTGGAGAGTTAAGACCCCCGTGTTACCGGCCATGCATCTTGATCTGTGCAGATTCATCTCGTCTGCCATCCTGTCCATGACACTGATGCCATGAGCTGGATGTGTCAAAGCTCTTGAGGGTGGAGTTGTGGCTGCTGGTACCACCAGGCAGTCATGAATGGCCAACATGGCCTTTGGTTGAGAAGAGCCTGTTTGGACCCTGCTCAACCCCTCCCTGTAAGCTTGGCTGTCAGGGCTCATGGGTCTCCTTCTCCCTCAATCCAAACACTGCATCATAATTAAGAAATCCCTTCCAGGAGAGAAGACAGTTGAAATTCAAATGTGTGTAACTGCTGACACAAATTTAAGCCTCGATGGAAGAGAAGCTGCATCAGTAACCTGGGCAAAAATAGGATTATTGAAAGCTGTGGGACTAGCAGGAACAGAGGCTGGGCACATGTGTGGCGGGGGAGTGGGGGGGCGGGGGGTGTGGCATTTGACAGCTTCTGAAATAACTGAAATGCCTGAAATAACCAACATGCCCAGTGGGAATTACAGCTGAGTCAGTTGTCCTCTGGGTGGAAAAGGAGCAGACAGCTCCATTTGGGGGGAGACAAATCTCATTTTCTGGAAACAATGAATTCAGAACCCCTTAGATAACATCTGTAGAGGCTCTGAATAAACTGCAGAAATAGCAGCTTAAATTTCAGCCACAACTTTAAAAGAGGAATCTCCCTTTGGTTCTTGAGCAGCATCCAAATACATTTTTTAACCATCTGACTCAAGGAAGACCATGCAAGTGCCTGTTGCTCACATTGCAGCTGGCAGAACCTGTGTGTGTGGCTGGAAGACAGGCGATCAGATTCCCATGTGCAGCAGAATCTGCTTCCACAAAAACCTCAGGAGATGGGGGAAGCATTAACTTAGGTGTCTGCTGTGCCATAAGAATGCATTCAGCCAGGGAACACATGATGATCAGTCACAGAACAAACATGGAGTCAAACAGGATGATGTCGAACTGCAGGTGCAGCATTGCCTGTTGGATTGGGCCAAAACTCCACCTGGTAGGAAGCCAAAATCTGGTATTTTAAAAACATGTGGATTGTATGAAAATATGTGAATTTTCGCATTGCTCCTGGGTACCTGGGGGTTTTCCTCACACACTAAGTGCCCCAGAGCCATCACACTCTGTTGTCTTAGCCACACAAGGAGCTGTGCCATGGTGAGGTGTTGTGCCAACTCGGGTTTTTCCTCTTGGGTTTGCTTTTTTTCTAGGCAGAGGAAAGAATGTTGGTTTTCGATCCTATCTCCTTGATTCTAGCTTTCAAAAGCCTTATCTGCCCGGGGACAGGGCTAAATATAGCAGCCCATAGCTCATACACCTTGACCTTCTCTCTCAGCTGTCACCCGCCCACACTCGTGTTCCCTCCAGCCCAGACACCCCCGGCGCCGTGGGGGCTCATGAGGGGCCCAGGGGGGATGAGGTTTCTGTGACAGCCGGTACTGGGAGCGGAGGGAATCAGGGGCTGAAGAACAAGCTGCGTCCACCCCTTCCTCTCTGCTTTCCTCCTCCCCATTTTTCCCAAGATGAAGACTGGGGAATGCTCTGGGAGCTGTGCCTGCTCCCCCGGCCTCTGGCAACTGGCTGCAGCCAGGGAGTCAGCGGATGGAACTGGCGTCAGGTTCCTGGCCCACACTGGGCCTCCCCTGGCCCCATGTGGGACCTTCTGCAGAGCAGGTCAGCAGCGGACACTTGTCCATCTTCACCTGTGGCCAGATGTGGTCCAGGGAAGCCCACCTGGAAACAGTCCTGAATGACTAGAGGGGAGGGGAAGGGAAGGGGAAGAAAATGGAGAAGAGAAAGGAAGGGGATGAGAAGGGGAAGGGGAAGGAAAAAGGAAGGAAAATGGAAGAGGAAGGAATGGGGAAGGGGAAATCCTGATGGGTCTGTGATTGGAAGAGGGAGCTGTGGTGTTACTGGCGTTATCTGTGCTCTGGTAGTGACATTTTGTTATTATTGAGAAACATTTGTTGCAGCCCCAAACTTGCCGAGGTTCTGGTCTGTCTCCCCTGTAGCAAACTGCTGGCATCTCACTTAGCAGAGCATGTTTTGCATTTGCCACAAAGGCAGCTGAAGTCACCTTGTTTCCCTGCAACCACCATTTGCCTCTTGAGCAACCTGTAATCCTCTGAGACCCCCTGATATGGAAAGATACACCAGAGTAGTGGTATGAGATGGCAACCCTTTGCCATGCTACAAGGTATGTGTTGTGTTCTCCTAGAACTGGAGAAATAAACCTGCCTGGAGGAAAACACTCTTACAAAACCAGCTAGTGAACTCTGGCACAGTCCCACTGTCAAGGACACTACCAGCCACCTTGGTAGGACAGGTTGGTGCTGGTGATGAGAGGCTTTAGATACAAGTGGCACAAAGAAGCACTAAGTCAGTATGTATGTGAAAGAAGATCCTCCATTTATGGTCAGCCACCACTTCATGTCCATTACAGCTTTCTCTTTGCTTCCTTTGATGCTTTCTGTATAGGTTCAGGGACATACATACTAGTTCAGCTGTTTACTGACCAGTCCCTAGCAGAAGCAAACATATTTTTGTTGCTCTTGACTTTGCTTCAATGACAGATATGTCCAGTGCTGTTTGGTACTAGATGTTTCTCCTTCATAGTCTTAGTCCACAGCACCAAACTGTAAAGCACATGATTATTAATCCACTGGCATCAAGTCTGGCACCTTCCTATCTGAAAATGAGCTGTAAAGCTCAGTCTGTGCCCTGGAGCAGGCTCAAATATATCCCAGGATTTGTCTCATCTCCTAGAGCTATTCCCACAGTTTTCCAAAAGACAGAGGTGAGGGCCAGGTGGAGGTGTTAGTCACCAAGACCAGCTGGGAAGGGCAGAGATATCCATTGGCTCACTTGATTGTCCCCATTACCCAGCAGAGTAAAAGAAACTTTTGAGAAGTCTGCATTCTGGAAGAGTAATTTAATCTAGTTCTATCTTTGGTCACACATGCACCTTCCAAAAGAGCTAAACCAGTTCAAAAACCCATGAGAAGCCTTATGTCTTCCATCCCCCTCTATGTGACTACGAGACAAGACTGCAGGAAACACCTGACTTGGAGAGCTAGCCTTAGGGAGATTGTCACACCTGCTGTAATTGCCTGAAGCAAAAACACTCCTTGACATTCCAGAGCTTTTTTAATTTCTAAGAATGATTAGCAATGGAAAGCAGCTTACAGAAGCTGTTCAGATATGCTTAGATCTTCCATTCACTATTGGTTTTCTCCTTAATTTGTCCTCTACTGCCCTCCTGATGGAACTGCTGGCTAATAGGGATCAATAAGTAATTGGGTTTCCAAAGGGCTTAAATGTCAAGGCTGGGAAGAACAGTGCCAAACTGCCAAGGAGGCTGACAAAAATAACTGGATCCTTGTTGCAGAATGGCTAGATCCTAAATGTCTACCTCATATACAGGCTACAATCTCCTCTGTTTCAATTTAAAACCATCACCCCTCATCCTACCACTGCAGGCCCTGCTAAAAGGTCTGTTGCTATCTTTCTTGTAGGCCCCACTCAGGCCCTGGAAGGTGCTCTAAGGTCTCCCTGGAGCCTTCTCTTCTCCAGGCTGAACACCCCAACTCTCCCAGCCTGTCTCCAGAGCAGAGCTGCTCCAGCTCTCTGATCATCTCCATGGCCTCCTCTGGACTCTCTCCAGGAGCTCCACGTCCTTCTTATGTTGAGGGCTCCAGAACTGGAGTCAGCCCTGCAGGTGGGAGAGCAGAGTAGAAGGGGCGAATCCCCTCTGTTGTCCAGTGGGCTACTGACTGAACCACCAAGCACCTTTGTATGCTGTTGCACGCTGACTTGAGTGAGGATCTTGCTCTTGGTCTTCATCTGAAGATGGCATTGTATTGTGGTTTAACACTGAATCCTCCTGTCCCAGATGCAGGACAGGAATCACTGAAGCCAGTCCAGATTTAGTCAGTGAAAGTGACCTTGCTCCAAGCCCCATCCATCCTGCCCTTGAACACTTCCAGGGATGGAGCTTCCCCAACTTCCCTGGGCAACCTGTTCCAGTGTCTCACCACCCTCACACTAAAGAATTTCTTCCTAATGTCCAACCAAAATCTCCCCTCTTCCAGTTTTAATCCACTATATTACATGAAGCTCACTGTTGCTCTGTGGAAAGGCATTCTGACCTATTTCTAGAACTGCTCACTATCATTAATTTGATTGGCTTACCTTGGTGTAACTTAAAACAAATTATTCACTTCCAAGGCAACTGCAAGACATATCTCCTCTCTAGATTTCAATGAAAGAAGTACTCTGAGGACAAGGTTTGCTGCATGCAATATATTTTGGAAGGAGATTTTGGTTTTCCTCAAGTTTTTGTTATCGAAGCTGCTGCTGTTGAGCACCAGCCCTGCTGAAATCCTCACCCTGAGGATTGGTGGGAGAAACACAAACCTAACCAGGCATTGTCCTGCTCTCTGATTCTACTACAGTGCTCAGAAATTCCCAAAAGTGGTGGTTCACAGCAGCAAGAATAACAAAAACCTGAGAAAAAAGTCCCTCTAGATAGTCAAAGTAGTGAATAGCAGTGTCCCTTGATAGCATGATACAAGACCTCTCACTGGAGCAGACAGTCTCTCTAGGAGCTGCAGTGATGTAGGGGAATGCCAGAGAAGGGTCTTTGTCAGAGTCTGGGGCATTGCTAGGATTTAGCTTTCATTTGCTCCAGGCTCAGATTCCAGTTTGTGAGCCTGTGCAGCAAGTCACTGTGTAGCCAGAGGATGTGTGCTGCCCACTTGGAACATCTGGATTTCTCCTTTAAAATTAGGGGGAAAAAAACCAAACATTTTTTCTTTTGCTGCAAAAAGCTTTGGGTGGTTGTATTTTCTGAAAGATTGCAAACAGTCTGAAACCAAAATAGCAATTGCCTGCTACAGGTGTTAACTCCCCAAGCTGTATGTGCTCTGAAGGGTCCAAAGGAGGAGGACTTTGCCGTATCTGCTTTGCCCACTTCATACAGATGCTTTGACACTTCATACAGATGATGTGGGGAGGGAAGGCTGTGAGATTCTGACAGCCAACTGCCACTAGCAAAACAATGGGGAGAAGGGCTAACTGCCTTGCAGTTGTACTTCTGGTGGAACTGGCAAGAGGGTTCAGTAAAAGAGGACCTCGCTCAGAACTGTGTGGAGTATTTTCATCAGGCAGGAAGAACTCAGCAGGGAAGAGATGGTAACACAAGAGAAAATGGATATGAAAGCTGTTTATAATTCTTGCTAGACAGTGAGATTCTTGGGTTTTTAAAAGGAATTGTGGTGCAAAAGATCCAACTGCTTCTACAATGCAACATGAACAATTTAGTAACAACAACAACAACACAACCAACAAAAACCACTGTGAGATTCCAGCAGGTCTCCTTCAGTCCTATGTTTTTTTTCTGTCAACAGTAAGTTATCCCTTATTTCATTCTAATCAGCTATAAACTTCGGTTACAACTTACAAAAATACTCCATATTTCTTAAAGGTACGTTTGTGATCCAAAATTCCTACCAGGTGATATGCTTGGCGGAAGTTAGTAGGTGAGGAGTGAGTTTCCCTTTGCAAACACCTGATGCTGTTACTCTTGGGCATCTCCCACCACCCAGCACTGCTGGTGCAGTCTGGTCCTTTTGGGTGACAATGTGATTCTGACTGGTGGGATCACAGAAGATAAGCCAGTAACTGTGAGTTTTTCATAAACAATTTTAAAAAAAGAACTTACAGAAGCAGATACAAAGTTTCTGTTGAGGATTAAAATGAATGTGGGGTTTGCTTGCAGTTAGACATTTAGAGCTTGACCACACCAGGCTTTGGTTTTGCTTTTTGCTGAGCAGAAGTTGCTGAGATATCTGAACTTTAGGCTGTCCTGAACTATTGCTGAACTCCGATGAAACTGTGATCTAGAAAAGTGTTGAGCAGAGATTAATAGAGTGACAAAGCACTGCAACAAGTCTCCACCCACAGTAAGTCATTACCACAGAACAGAAGAGGACCAGCTGAAACCAGAATTTGAGGAATGAGAATTCCAGGTGCAGATAATGAAGAAAGGGCCCCTTTTACTTGGAAACAGCAGAAGACTGGTGAATTCCAGGCGTAGATGGAACAAAGACATGAGATAAAAGACCTGTCACCTCTGGAGGAGGATGTACCTTAAATGGACCTGTTGGGTATCAGACCATAGCAGGCCATAAAGGGCACAAATCCAATACCAGGAGTCCCGCCCCTCTCTGGAAGCACCAACTTGAGCTGCAATAAACTGACTGTGGCAGTGCAGAGTGGCTGAACTCTTCCCAGTGGGGGCTGAGGCTGGATCCAGCCTCACTCAGGCTGGTCTCTGGGAAGGAGTTCAGAATCAAGGGGGTCCACACGTCTGCAAAAGGGTCTATCCAGAGTCTCCTCCAACAGTTTTTAAAGCTGTGTGACTTCTGTGTCATGGATTTAGTGTTTAGTGGAGATTAGGGAAAAACTCCCATTTGTTTTATTCCCATTGATTTAACTACAGACTGTGCTTCTGTAGAGAAGGGGGGCTTGGATTCATTAATTGGCTCCTCTAATAGTGCTAGGACATGCGGCACTTTGGAGCTGGGTCCCGGCTGTTCTGCACCTTTCCCTGGCAGTTGCTTGTGCTGGCAGAACCATCAGTCCCAGCCAGGTGACCCGAGGGCTCGAAGCCCACCCAGAGGTGGGAAGAGCTGTTGCGGCTGGGGCCAGCGGTGGGCGGTACGGGACGGCACCGGGACAGGGATGGGGATGCGGCACGGAATGGGGCAGGGACAAGCAGAGGTGGCAGTAGGACAGGGGTGGAGAGGACCTCTGCCCACAGCTTGGCTTGGGGTCAGCCTGGAGCACTGTGGGGAAGAACTGAGTAATTGGAATCACCACATGAATATATTAACGATCCGTTAGCATACTAACATTTACACCCACAGGCTAGAAGGACCCCTGCTAACAACAACCCTCCAGTCTTGGAGCAGGCACAGTGACATTCCTGAGCATTGGCACTTGGGATGGCAGGGAGGGATTAGTGACCCACTGTGTATGCCAGCGATAGAACAATGGTCGAGATCAAGGTCTTTCTCAGGTTTTTGGGTATAAAAGCAGGACTTGTGTTTCAGGGAGCTGAGCTTGCTGTGTGGAACACCCCTCTGCTCCCTGCTCTGTGCAGAGCTGGATATTAAAGCAGATCTCTGGGCTCTGTGTGGATCCGCTCCTGGCACAGCGGGTGACGGACCCGCTTTGGGGACAAGAGCAGGGCCAGGTTCGGGGCCCGAGCCGCTGTCCCCGCCGGGCAGAGCGGGCCAAGGGCGGCTGTCGCTCCCCAGCCGGCGGCCGGGCCTGCCCAGGGCAGTGCGGGTGGGACCGGCCGCTCCCCGCCCCGGTGCCGGGTGTCCACGGCAACGCGAGTCTCGCGTGCCCGGCCGGGGCCGGTCGCGCTGCCGTTGCTGCCTCTGCCACCGCCATGGCGGGCAGCGCCGGGCGCGCTCCCGAGCAGGCGGCGGCCAGAGGCAGAGCGGCGGGCACGGGCAGCCCCTGCCCCGCTGCGGACCCGCCCCGGGGGCCGGCGGCCGCTCAGGTACGAGTTGGGCCGGGCTGGTCCGGCAGGACGGGGCCCGGCGCTGGCCCCGGGGCTGGCCGGGGGTCCGTGGCGGTGTCCGGGGCTGCCCCTCCCGCCACAGGTGGGGTTCGGCCGGTCTGGCCCAGCACCTGCCCGCCCGGAGCGCGGCCGCCTCTGGACCCCGCGTCCCTGTGTCGCCGTGCCGGTGGGCGACACGGGTGGGCGACACGGGTGGGCGACACGGGTGGGCGACACGCCGCACACAGCGGTTTGCCAGGCCCCTCTGCTCCGGCCCGGCTCACTCTTCCCTCAGTGTCCCTGTCGGTGGCTGCGGCTGCTACAACCACCACCATGTTCGGGGCTTTTTTTTAAACTAAAGGCTCTCACTCACAGAAGGAGTTACCCATATATATAAAATACCAGCGCTGTGGCAAGGCTTCCAATTTTATTATTACTTTTAATGCCTCAGAAGAAGTAGGAAACAGAGATTCTGATTGAAGTGGGATTTCTTTGAATTACCACATTTTGATAATTTTATATAAAAAAAATCCTCCAAACATCTGGTTTTGCTTCAAAACCGTGAGCACCCTAAAGTGGTTGTGACTGAAATCCATGAGAATTGATCAAATTTTAGTCAAGAGCAGTCAGACAAGCAGGCTCCAGCCAGAGTTTGAAAGGGGGGTGCCCTTTTCAGAGTAGCAGTCATACTGATCCTTTTAGCAAGTGGTGTGTAAAGGTTTAATATCTGGTCCACCTACAGCTTGAGGACTTCATGCTTCTGCTGGTTCCCCTTTCAAATGCAGAGTGTAAGTGTGTACTGGTGAACAGGTCTTGCTGAGAGCTGCTGGAGGATAGGTGTTAGTTTAGCCTGCAGCATTTGTGACTGTGTCCACAGGCATCTGCTAAAGCAGTGTGAATGACTGATTGTTACTTAATGGAAGAGCTGATTGTTACTTAATGGAAGAGCTTATGGGGGTATTTGTAAAATCCTGGTTGAGTTCTGAAACCTGCGACTAAAATGGAGTTGAGGTTGTGCCCAACCTTTCTTTTCTGTGGAACAGACTCACCCTCCTCATGTGTTGGATTCCCACACCCCATTAGTCCTGCTCTGTTGCAGCAAGGAGGCAATTTTACTTATTTCTGGCCTGACCTGCCCTATCATTCTTCTTGCTGTGTCCTCTTTTGTTCACTACAGAGATACGAGGGACAGTTCTACAGGGGCCACCGCCACGGAAAGGGCGTTTGCTACTGGTCTGATGGTTCGAAATTCACAGGAGCTCTTTATCTTGACCATGTGGAAGGCTATGGGACCTGGGAATGGATGGATGGCAGAAAATTTCAGGTAACTGGAAAAATTCTGAGCAAAAACTACAATTTCCCTGCCTTTCAAAGCACCCTAAGTACAGGAAAATTTGTGGGTTTTTTGCAAGCAGCTTCTTGCAAAGTGTTTTCCTTCTTTAGAGCAAAATTGTTGTGCTTTGATCTCCATTGAGTTAGGGCACTCTTTTCAACAGCCTAGCCTCTGCTGCACTCATTTCTTGCATGGGGAAATATTGAAGATGATCACAGAATCATTTAGGTTAGAAAAGACCCTTAGTATCATTGAGTCCAACTGTTAAACTAACATTACCAAGTCTACCACTAAACCATGTCCCTACACATCTTTTAAATCCCTTCAGGAACAGGGACTCCACCACTACCCTGGGCAGCCTGTGCCAGGGCCTGATACAGTGAAGAAACTGGATGAAGAAACTCAGTGAAGAAATCTTAATATCCTATGTAAACCTCCCCTGGTGCAACTTGAGGCCATTTCCTCTTGTTCTATCACTCATTCCTTCGGAGCAGAGACCAACCCCCCTGGCTCCAACCTCCTCTCAGGCAGCTGCAGAGCCAGCAGGTCTCCCCTCAGCCTCCTTTTCTCCAGGCTGAACATCCCTGATTCCCTCAGCTTCTCCTCATCAGACCTGTGCTCCAGACCCTTCCCCAGCTCCATTGCCCTTCTCTGGACACACTCCAGCCCCTCAATGTCCTTCTAGTTATGAAGGCCCAGACCTGACCCCAGGATTCAAGGTGCCCCCTCCCCAGTGCCCAGCACAGGCGGCGGATCCCTGCCCTGCTCCTGCTGGCCACACTAGTGCTGACACAAACCAGGATGCTCGTGGCCTTCTTGGCCACCTGGGCACATACTGGCTCCTAATCAGCTGTTCTTGACCAACACTCCCAGGTCCTTTTCCACTGGGCACTTTCCAGACATTCTTCCCCATACCTGGAGTGTTGCTTGGGGTTGTTGGAACCCAAGGACCTGGAACTTGGCCTTGATAAATCTCATGCAATTGGCCTTAGCCCATCTATCGAGCCTGTCCCAATCCCTCTGCAGAGCCTCAAGCCATGTATCCAGCCTGTCCAGATCCCTCTGTAGACCCTTCCCACCTTCAGGCAGATCAACACTCTCTCCCAAAAGTGCCATCTGCAAGGTGAGGGTACACCTGATCCTCTGGTTGAGGGGTCCAGATCATTGCTAAAGATCTTAAAGAGAACTGTCCCCAACACTGAGCCCTGGGGAACACCACTAGTGACCAGCCACCCACTGAGTTTAACTCCATTCAGCACAACTCTTGGGGCCTGGCCACCAGCCACTGTTTCACCCAGCAAAGAGTACACCCATCCAAGCCATGAGCTGCCAGTTTCTCCAGAAGAATAATATGGGAAATTGTGTCAAAGGTGTTATTAAAGTTTCTCTGGCATGCAGGTCAGGCTGAGAGGCCTGTGGTTTCCCAGATCCTTCTTCCAGCCCTATGATGTGATACCATCTGTCCAGAACTAAAAATCTGATGGCTGGAAAAGTTTCTTATTCTAGTATCTAACAAAAGATTTCAGTATTTATTCTCCTCCTTTAATGAAGAGTTTATTAGACATTACTCTCAAAGTAATGTCATATTACAAAGTCATATTAGGATGCCAAAAATATGAAACTGGAAAAATTCTGCATTTTAAGAAACTCTGGAGATAGACAGCAATTTGAAGTGTCCAGTTGTCTGTTTTGCAGTTTTCAGACCTGATATTGCTCATAGAAGTTGGACATCTTGTTTTGTAAAAACTTGCAGTCCTTCTTTGTTTTCTTAGAAGATGTAACTGAAAAGTCCTGAGCACAGGGGAACACCACCCACCAGTTCCTGGATATCTCTGCAATTCATCAAATAATCTAAAACATACAGAGAAACAATATAACAGTCTTTGCATTGAGGAGGTGATTAAAAAGATAATAGCATTCTTGATAGATGTTGACAATGTGGCACTAATTGTGGATTTAGGAGAGCTTTGAGTATATGATGTATAGTTTAAAGCTAAGGGAAAAAAATGAGAAGATTCAGATGGTAACCACACTCAGAAATTTATTTTTGCCAGTGGTAGTGCCTTTCTCCTGCTCCTTTATCTTTGTAGCTAAACAGCTCAATGTGAAGTTGCTAATTTTTGCTTCAAATAGCTGTTTTGAGGTTGTGATAGCTTAGAATTAACCTGTCTTGAACTATGTGTGATCCAGATACACTTAAATTTGGTCATGCTCATGCCTACTTACCATAGTGTCCTGGCCAAACCAGGACACCTGTATAGAAAGATTAAAACTTCTGTAGTCCTTTATGTGCTCCTGAGACTCTTCTGTTGGCATGTCTTGTAATGCTTGGCAGGCTACATAAATCCTAAATTTAGTTACTGTTGTAAGAAAAGAAATAACTCTCATGTCCAGATTCTGTGTCTGCAGATGCGTTAGACGTGTTCATTGAGATTAGGTAGGAAAATCTAACCAGAAATCTGGCCTGGTCGGGAAAGTAGCAGCATGGCTAATGAATCTAAAGTTGGTCACAGAAGAAAAGCAAAATAAAATCTTTCTCTGGCCCTAAAACCATCAGAAAGTTTAATCTAAACATTAGATCCCTCTGTAGTTAAATTTATGTCCTTGCACTATTCTTGTGCTGGAAGATTTCTGTTTGCTAGTCAAAGGACCAAAGTGGCTGTGAAGGCTTTGCTTTCTGAGTGGCTTCAGATGGAGAGTCCTGCACCTGGGAAGGAACAACAGAATGCACCAGTCCAGGTTAGGAGGTGATCTGCTAGAGAGCAGCTCCGTGGAGAAGGACCTTGGAGTCCTGGTAGACACCAAGTTATTCATGGGACAACAATGTGCTCTTGTGGCCAGGAAGGCCAATGGTATCTTGGGGTGCATTAAGAAGAGTGTGTCCAGCAGACCAAGGGAGGTTCTCCTCCCCCTCTACTCAGCCCTGGTGAGACCTTGCTTGGAGTATTGTGTCCAGTTCTGGGCTCCCCAGTTCAAGAGAGACAGGGATCTGCTGGAGAGAGTCCAACAGAGGCTACAAGGATGATGAAGGGACTGGAACACCTGCCTTACAAGGAAAGGCTGAGACACCTGGGGCTTTCCAGTCTAGAGAGGAGAAGACCAAGGGGGGATCTAATTAATGTCCATAAATACATGAGGGGTGGGGATCAAGAAGGCAGGGACAACTTCTTGTCACTTGCCCTGTGATAGGATGAGGGGCAATGTATTCAAACTCAAGCATAGGAAGTTCCACCTGAACATGAGGAAGAACTTCTTTCCTGTGAGGGTGACAGAGCCCTGGGACAGGCTGCCCAGAGAGGTTGTGGAGCCTTTCTGAATGACCTGCCCTAGTTTTTGGTCCTGCTCAGGCAGGGAGGTTGGACTCAATGATCTCCAGAGGTCCGTTCTAACCCCTGACCTTATGTGATTCTGTGATTCAGTGGGTCCTGCTCTGCCAATAGGGAGTGGACCAGGGCAGAACCAGGTGAAATACAAACCAGGCTTTAATTGTACACACCTTGTTTGATCTCTGATACTAATGAGTTGACTTGTTTCTTGAAGGGGCTGTACAAATGTGATGAGAGATTTGGACCAGGGATTGAGAGCTATCCAGATGGCTGCCAGGACGTTGGCTTGTGGCTCAGGGATCATCTTATTAAACTCTGTACTGAAGTACCCAATTTGTTTTCTCTCTCGGATTATCCAGTGCACCACAGATACATTGATGACAGTTCTCAAAAGAAGTATATTTCAGTTGAGGAAGACCCATTTCTCCGTAGCTACAAGCATCTCCCTTTTGATGATAAGGATATTTGCCCTGAAGGAGTCTTTGCATATTCTCATGACACAGATCATCTTACTTTGACTCGTTCCTTCCTGGAAGAGTGTGATGCCTGGTATTTTCAAAACACCCCAAAGATGCCTAAGGAAGACCCTTGGCCTGTTAAAAATGTAACCCCTCTACTGGTTAGAATGCAGATGCATATTTACAAGCACAGGTAACTGTTGATTATTAGTTTATTGTGTATTGATTTTTAGAAATTACTATCTTTGTGTGTTCCTTGTTTGCAGATTTAAGTTGCAGGATAAAAGCTGCACTCCATACTGTTTTTCATGGCCTTGAGATTACAAATGGACAATGAGGATTTTTTTTTTTAAAAAAAGAAACACACAATGTATTAATCTCTCAATTCACAAGTCTTATTCCTTTAAGTCCTACATCAGTTTTTTCCTGGTCACACCTCTATAAATAGTCCAGTTCTGGGCTCCCCAGTTCAAGAGGGATGGGTATGTACTGGAGAGAGTCCAATGGAGGCTATGAAGATGATGAAGGGACTGGAACACCTGCCTTATGAGGGAAGGCTGACAGAACTGGGGCTTGGGATCTAATTCATGTCTATAAATACATGAGGGGTCGGGGTCAACCTCTTGTCACTTGTGCCCTGTGATATGATGAGGGGCAATGGATTCAAACTCGAGCATAGGAAGTTCCACCTCAACATGAGGAAGAACTTCTTTCCTGTGAGGGTGACAGAGCCCTGGGACAGGCTGTCCAGAGAGGCTGTGGAGTCTCCTTCTCTGGAGACTTTCAAGATGACAAGGTCTGGATGCCTTTCTGAGTGACCTGCCTAGTTTTTGGTCCTGCTCTGGAAGGAGAGCTGGACTCAATTATCTTTGAAGGTCCCTTCCAACCCCTGTCGTTCTGTGATTCTGTGATTCTTTCTGTGATAGCTGTTTGATGGCTGGTTATTTTTTAACTCTTGTGTAGCTAAGATCTGTGCAGCTGCCAGCACCCTGTACACCAGTGTGCCTCCCTGCCATGAATGTCAGCAAGCTCACACAAGCTGAAATAGTTCTTAAAATGACAGCTGGCCTTATTTTCCCATCTTGCTCACCAACGTATTCTTGTGTGTTTTCTTTTATTGCTGTGGTGGTCCATGAGTACCCTGCTGCCTAAATCTGCTCCACTTTTCTCTCCTTTCCCAGGCGCTGTCAGGCAAAATTCACTCCTGATGTTCGCCGCATTCTTCGAGGAGCCCGTGGTACCTATGGCCCCCCAGGCCCCAGGGAGCTCGCCGCAAAGCAGCTCATTGAGGCAGCAGCACGAGGAGACTGTGCTGGGGCCTTTGTGATCCTGAGGAAGGGGCTTGTTCACCCAGACACGGCCGACAATCGGGGACACACAGCACTCGCTGCGGCCGCTGTAAGAGGCTCAGTATGACTGTGCCACATGATGAGACAATTCCTGGTACAGCAGGCTGGATTACATCTTCCTCTTGTTTCAACGTGGTGTGAAGGGAATGTTCAGTACACCAGAGAAACATAGAAGTGGTGTGAGCACTGTCTGTAATGACCAGTATTATGCCAAATCCCGCTGTAAAGAAATAACCTGAATAATCCCTGAATCAGGAGGTTTAGGTTGGGCATCAGGACCAGAGGGTGAAACAAGCTCCCCAGGGCAGTGGTCACAGCACCAAGCCTGCCTGAGTTTAAGAAGCATTTGGATGATGCTTTCAGGCACATGGTGTGATTCTTGGGATGCCCTACACAGGGACAGGAGTTGGACTCGATGATCCTGATGGGTCCCTTCCAGCCCAGCATCTTCTATGATCCTAAGCCCTTCAGTAATTGCTACTTAGTTTCAAATGCTAGATTTGATTGTGGGTTCTGACTACAGTAAACTAGTCTTCGGATGTGACTGTGCACTTTTTTTTTTTCACCTGTTTGAAATCAGGCTCTGAGGCATTTTGTTGAGAAGTGATGGTAGCTACAGCTCATCCTGCAAAATGTCAGTTGCTGTGGGAGGGGGATGAGATCCCACACTCTTGCCTTTTTCTTCACACCCTTTTCAGCCATCTCAATAGTTGGCATTTGTTGTAAAGGGCTAGAAAAATCTAGGTGACCATTCAGAATGCTGTGTTTCTCTTGTAACCTTCTCAGTCACCTTTAGTCTCTTTCTTATCACTGAATTTCCATGACATTTAATAGTTAGAAATTAGCTGAAAAATGGATGTTCTGAATCTTGTGAGACATGGTTCAGTTTTGTGTTTCTGTTTTGTGGGAAATATAAATTTGGACTAGCTAAATGTGTAGAGCATCTCTACTTTAGAATGGTGGTGTCAACTCTTTCCACCTCCAAAGCTGAAATATGTACATGTATGTGTAAGTATGGATGTTTCCCTCTACAGGTTCATTCCCACAACGATGTTGTCAATCTTCTTCTTGATAGTGGAGCTGATGTGAATAAGTGTAATGATGAAGGATTATCTGCTCTCTCCATGTGCTTTATTCTTTATTATCCAGAAGAATATTTCAAGGGTAATATTGCTGAGAGGACCTTGCACAGTTACAAGGTTTGTCTACTTCACATCTAAAATGACAGAATCATAATGTCTTATTTCCTCAAGCCATGATCTTGCCTTTTAAATTTACTTTAATATCTTCATTAATGATATTGACAGTGGTACTGAGAACACCATCAGCAGTTTTGCTGATCACACCTAACTGGGTGGTGCAGTTGATGTGGCAGTGGGACAGGGTACCATCCAGAGGGACCTGGACAAGCTGGAGAAGTGGGCCCAGGTGAACCTCATGAGGTCCTGCACCTGGGCTGAGGCAACCAGAGATACAAATACAGGCTGGGGGAGGACACACTTGAGAGTAGCCCTGTGGAAAAAGACCTGGGGGTACTAGTGGACCAAAAGCTGGACATGAGCCACCAATGTGCAATTGCAGCCCAAAGGGTCAACTGCATCCTGGGCTGTATCACAAGAAGTGTGGCCAGCAGATGGAGAGAGGTGGTTCTGCCCCTCTACTCTGGCCTGGCAAGACCTCACCTGGAGCACTGTGTCCAGCTCTAGAGCCCGCAACACAAGACAGATTTGGACCTGTTGGAGTGTGTCCAGAGGAAGGCCATGAAAATGACCCAAGGGCTGGAGCAGCTCTCTTATGAAGACAGGCTGAGGGAGTTGGGGGTGTCAAGCTTGAAGAAGAGAAGGATCCAGGGAGACCTTAGAGCACCTTCCAGTGCCTGAAGGGGCTGCATGAAAGCTGGGAGGGACTTGTTACAAGGGCTTGTAGTGAGAGGACAAGGGGTAATGGTTTTAAACTGAAAGAGGAGAGATTTAGGTTAGAGATCAGGAGGAAATTCTTCAGTATGAGGGTAGTGAGACACTGGAACAGGTTGCCCAGAGAAATTGTGGAAACTCCATCCCTGGAAGCGTTCAAGGGCAGGCTGGATGGAGCTTTGAGCAGCCTGATCTAGTGGAGGTGTCCCTGCCCATGCAGGGGAGTTGGAACTTGATGATCCATAATGTCCCTTCTCTGTAATGTCCCAACTCTAACCATTCTATGATACTGTGTGTACTCCTGGGGAGAAAGTCAGAACTTCTCTGCATCTTGCACCCTGAGGGTGCAGGAGGATCTCTGCTTTCACTGCTGACTCCTGTGGAGGACCAGGCTCTGGCACAGCTGGGGCTCTGCAGTTGTGGTCGGGCGCTGGGTTAGCAGCAGGGCCGTGAGGTAGCACTGGGTGGGTGTTTGATACTTGGAGGGTGCACTGGGGCTGTTGGTGGGAATTACAAATGCCTAAGTAGAAAAAGAGAGTGTGGGTGATGGTCCTGCTGCCATGGTAGAAGTGGCTGGGGAAGAGCACTTGTATTGTCAGAGTCTGCTGGTCACTGGGATTGCTCAGATGGGAGGAGTCTGGTCCCTGACACAGAGAAATGCTCCAAACCAAGCTGACACCTTTTGTAAGAGTGCAGACCTGGGAATGGGAATGAAAATGAAAGCAAGTATGTTGGGAATTGCTAACCAGGATGAGAAAACAGGGTAAAAAAGGTGTCTGGGCAGGAGCTGTATCTTTGAGATGTTTCAATGGAGTCTGGAAATGGAAAGGTGCTGCTGAGACCTTCATGTGAGGCTGTGCAGGTTGGGGCCCATGCCTTGAGGAAACTTCTTGGAAATTAAGTACCAAATAATCCTTGGTTCCTCTGAAGCTGCTGTTGCAGTTCCAAGAGTATGTTCAAGTGGCCCATTGCTGAGACTGCAAGACTTGTATGGGGAAGGGAGAAGGGGATTGGGAGGTAGCAGCTGCTCAAACCGCATGGAAAATCAATGTGGAGCTATTACGCCTCATTTTGGAGGTAATTAGGATTAGAGAGGGGATCTTTCTGCACTGGTTTGTGTCTGTCAGTCTCTGAGATTCTGCAGGGGCTGATTCTGTACATTGCTTTCACTTCTCCTCTTAGTCTCATACGCATCCAGGTTTGAAAACATCTTGTAGATCCTAGTTCTGAATTCTCTTGCAAACTAATGCAGGCTGAAAATCTGTGTCTTGTTTTATTTCAGCAATGTTTTTTTCTTTTAAGCTAGATGATGTATACTGGCAGAAACTTGTAACTCTTCTGAACATGTTTTAGACACCCTGGAAATTGAACAAGAAAAATATTCCATTATTTTAAGAGATTAAAAAAATAAAAGTCCAACAGCTTAGTTACAGATTAGTTCTAAATGATTTCTCTAACAGTTGTTAACAAAATACCATTATATACTGTAATGTGTTATGGTTCTGATGTGTAAATATGCTGAATCAGGCAAGGGAAGATTTTTTTCATTTTTGTAACTGTGGGAAACTGTTCTGCCCCCCAATATCAGCTCGTGACAGTAACCTCTTTCTTTTTCTAAATTTTTAAGGGGAATGAACAATCAGAATCCTCAGAAGTAGTCAGTGTGGCTGAAGGCAGAACCTCAGAGTAAGTCTCATGAAATATAGATGGGAGACCAGCACTCATAAACCCTTTTGTATAAAAAAGGTAACAGTATTTAATGTATTCCACAGGACTGTGCAGGGAAAGATATTTTTTGTTTGTTTAACTGGGCAAATCTAGTTTTCATGCCAGTAGAAGCCACTCATTGTTTATACACTTCTATGGTACTCATGTCAGCAGTTGGCACAGATTGCAGATGGAAAATGGAGTTCTGGGAAGGGATGTCATGCTGTAACAAAAGGATATTTCTTGTTAGCCAAGTATATAAAGCCGCTGCTTGTGCAATGGGCACTTACAGTGAAGTGTAGGTGTGAGGAAGGAGAATATATTAGCTTTATTTCTTGAAGTTTTGACTACATATGAACTTGCTACTTGTTTTCTGCCAGTGTCTGGTCAGCAGTGCCTACTGAAATGTAGTGCTACTCCTTTGCCTTTCTGGGTCTTGAAAGGGCCACATTTTGCTTTTTGATTTTCTTACAGACCAGTCACCAAAGATGATGAAATTTATGTGTTGGGTTTTGTGGCATTGAAGGTAATTTTGATATCTTAGAACTCCCAAACTGAAAATTCCTGGTTGGCCTTCTGGTCTTCATCTTTCAGATTTTACTTTTGTGACACATCCTCCCACCTTGTTGTCTGCAGTATTGTGCATATTGTGTGTTGTTCTCTGGAATACAAAGATCCACTCTATGTGGGACATGTGGGTAAAGCTGAGTTAATACCATGCCTGAAAAGATGAGTCTCTGCTGGGAACACTTTGTGGTGAAGTTTCTGGGTGATTTCCAAGTGTGGTTTTCCCTTTTTTAAATTTTTTTTTTGGTGATGTCAGATTTTTTTTGGGGTGCATGTGGATTGTTTGTCTCCATGGAAATGCAGATGGCACCTGGACTATGCTCTCCTGCATAGCTCCTGCTCCAGTTTTTGTTTAAGGGAAACACTGTACCTTTGTTTTCTTGGGATGGATGGATGAGGTATGACTGAAGAAATAACTTCCCAGGGAGCTTTTGATGGTGGGAATGAGCAGTCTGCTTCTTTCATTAAACAAGTCTAGGAGTTAATGTTTACAGGTCACATGTGGTTGACTGGTGGAGATGCAGAGAACCTTGCCTAGGTTTGCTCTCTGTTCCCACACAAGGAACACAGGGACAGCTTTTGCCTGGCACTCCTTTGGTGTGGAGGGCTGAGATCTGCTAGCCTTGCTGTCCCTGCTCAGGTCACCATGGTTCTACCTGGGTGGTGCTGGACCATTGTGACATGGCCCTACATGCTGCCACCTCTTCCCTCTGTGGAGTGGCACCTTTCATCTCTGCTCCCTGGGAGTCACTCAAGTCCACCAGCTTTTACTGTTTTCTTGGAAGGTGCTAATAAATTATTCTGATATTTTCCATGTCAATTGTAGACTACAGAAGAGATGGGAAACAATCCAACTGCTGCTTCGTCGAGGTGCAGATCCCAATACACCCTGGGTCCCACCACACCTTCTCTTCTTCGCTGTTAAAGCTGCAGATGCAGAAGCAGTGAAACTCCTCTTAGCAAGGGGAGCCAGGACTGATGTGCGGCTTTCATCTAAGGTTTTACTGGATTAGAATTAATAGTGTGAGATTCCAGATGTGTACTGCATCTTCAGCACCCAACTGTGAAATATCCGGCTTGGCAGAATAAGTTTTGGAATGGCCAGAAAGCTGATTAAAGCCATTACCTTGTTCAAAGATACCTTTCTTAATATAGGGAACTTGAAGCCCCTTACCCTCCAAGTATTTTTTTTTTCCTCATTATGTTTCCTGGCTGCCAAGCTTGTGAGTGGATGGTGAACACTTGTGAAACCATTCCTCAAGTTGTTAATGGCTGTTGTGACATTTAGTGTCTGGAAGCTGAAGTGTTCCACAGTCCTGTAACTCTGGGGCTTTTCAGTCTAGAGAGAAGGAGACTGGGGGATCTACTTAATGTCTATAAATACATGAAGGCTGGGGGTCAAGAAGGCACAGACAACCTCTTGACACTTGTGCCCTGTAACAGGATGAGGGGCAATGTATTCAAACTCAAGCATAGGAAGTTCCACCTGAACATGAGGAAGAACTTCTTTCCTGTGAGGGTGACAGAGCCCTGGGACAGGCTGCCCAGAGAGGTTGTGTCAAGACCTGTCTGAATGACTTTCTGAGTGACCTGCTCTGGCAGGGTCTTGGACTCGATGATCTTCAGAGGTCCTTTCCAACCCCTGATATTCTGTGATTCTGTGATTCCAGGTTCAAAAGTGATGGTGACTATTGGTGAGACACAGAGTGTGGGAAGAACGAGCTTGGATTATTCTTTGAAAAAATATTTAGCACTGTTTAAGTGCTGTAGTTGTTATAAACAGGAGTTCTAATGCTATGCCTGTGTTTCCAGTTACGGGGATTAACACCTCTGCACATAGCTGTCTCCATTCCTGGGGCAGAAGGGGTCCAGATAACACAACACCTCCTGCATTCTGCCCCAGATCTGAACGCAAGGGCAGAAGATGGAAATGAAATATACAGTCCAGACAAGGTATGTTGCTTTTTGAGCTCTTCTTTTTTCAGCTGTTGGAATTCAGGTTGCACAGGACCTCAGCAGGGAGTTGAGATTCCTACCTGCTTGATTTCACGTAAAATCTTTGCATTCCTCTGAAAGAGCCTTTAAAAAAACCAAAACCAACCAAACAAAAAAGGCAAAGCCACTTGAGGTCTATATATATAGTACTGGGCTGCAGTAAACATACCCTTCTGGATTTGTTACCCCAGAACATTTTTTTTTTTTTATCATGCCTTATATAAGACAGAGTTTAGATGTCTTTTGCTTGTAGTCCAGTACAAATGCCTGAAGATACAACTGCAGAAGCAGTTGTGTCTGTGACGGGACTTGCTTGTTTCATCCCTGTGGATGGGCTGGCCTAATCTTTTCTTTCCTTATTTCTCTTTTCCTTGAACCCAGGCTCTCTCTGCTAGATTCCTGCAGCACTTCCTGTGCCTCCAGGTTGCAGAAGGCCAGCCTAGCAGCAGCTGTTTGGTAGCACAGCACATCTGAGAGTTGCCATTTTTTATGGTAATTCTCTATTGCTGATGGAGCTATACTAGCAATACATGCTTTTTCTGGCATCTGTTACCTGAAAAATTACTTTAGGTTGGTAGTAGTAAAATCATGTAGTCACAAAACAGTTGAAAGTTTGGAACGGACCTCTGACGATTGTGTAGTACAACACCCCTGCTCAAAGCTGATCAATTATAGCAAGTTGCTCCAGATCAAGTCCAGTTGGTTCTTGAGTATCTTCAGAAGAGGAGACTCCACAGCTTCTCTGAGCAACCTGTTCTAGTGGCAATGCAGCCCAGGATGCTGTTGACCTTCTTTGCTGCAGAGGCACGCTGCTAACTCGTTCAGCTTGTCCACCAAGACCTCCAGCTCCTTTTTTAGAAGACGTTTTTTCATCTGGTCAGCCCCAGTCTGTACTGGTGCCTGGAGTTATTCCTCCCCAGGTGTAGTGGGGGCATGCAGACATTTCCTTATGTTTAATTTAATAAGATTCCTTTCTGCCCAATTCTGTATCCTGTCCAGGTGCCTCTGAAGAGCAGAAAAACTGTGTGGTGCATTAAACCACTCCTCCCAATTTTGTATTGTCTGTGTACTTGCTGAGGGTGCACTCCATCCCAGCAAGATAAGATGTTAAATAGCCGTGTCCCCAGGATCTGCCTCTTGGGTAAAGCACAGCTGGATTTTGTGCTGCTGACCACAACCCACTGTCCCCTTCACTGTCCAGTTTTCTTCAGCTTGTCTGAAACTGGTTGTTGATGACAGTGTTGAGAGCCTTGCTCAAGTCAAGGTAAACATCCACTGCTTCCCCATCTTTCACCTGGTCCTCTTGTACAAGGCTGTCCTGTTTGTCAGGTGTTTTTTTTCCTTTGCAAATACAGGCTGGCTGCTTCCAGTCACCTTCCTATCTGTACTATGCCTGCAGATGGCTTCTCAGAAGGTTTTTTTCCATCAGATTCCCATAGGCTGAGGTGAGGCTCAGCAGCTTGTAGTTCCCTGGTTCTTCCTTCCATCTCCCAGAAATGTAAAGAAATTCCTCAGAAACCTCCCCTGTTTGCCATGGCCATTCAGAGGTAACCGGAGGGGCCTTGCAATGACATTGGCCAGCCCCCTGGCATGCCACCGTCTCTCAGTCACTTAAAAAAGGAGTTGGCTTATGTTACTAGACTGATAAAATGTCGTGACAAGGACTAAGGTGAATGTCTGCAAGACAGGGAGATTAGATGGCTCTGTCAGTTTGAATGTTAGTACTTTGTCCTTAAGTAGTAAACAGGAGCACTTAATACCTATTTATCAACAGTACTTAGAGAATGCCCAGACCCAGCGTAAGCAAGATTTACCTTCTCAAATATCACTTCAATTTTTTATATTAATCTGGTAACCCTGTACTCATAAACTTTAAATGAATGACATGAGAATGAGCTTGAGTCAAGTCAGGTCCTTTGTGCTTCCCACTCCCTACACTGTGCTGTCTGGTCCAGTAAAATTTAGGAACATCGTCTCTCAAGTTTGCCTTTCTTAGACTTGTCCAGTGGTTTTATTAAACCTCTTAGCATGCATTGCAAAGCAGGTGAGACCCAGATGCAGAGGAGAAAGCAGAAAAAGGGTGGCTGTTGTTTTTGTGGGGCTGAACAAGTCTCATCCATTATTGAGATCCAGACCCAGGGATAACCAGGCAGGCTTATTTGCTGTTAACTTGTCTTTAAGCTGTGTTGTAAAAGTGCATGTAATTTCACTTTGATTCCTCAGGCTCAGGCCACAGAAGCCAGCTGCACAGGAGGTGTCATGTTCCAACTGAAGAACACAGCTGGGTCACCACAAGAGTACTTTTCCTCCTATAGTGGTCCTGTCCCAGAGGAAGGTGGAAGGACTGCCCTGCATATTGTATGTGAAAGAGAGGATAACCACAAGGTAGGATTGTAGCTTCTGAGGCTCCACGCACAGGGGGTAGTTCTAAACTAATCTCAATGATCCAACTTGGCAATGAAGACATTTCATCCCTCTTTAGAGAACTGGTTGAATACCAGGAATAAACTAATTTTCTACTGAATTATTTCTGTTGTACTGATTAAAAAGCTATTAGCACTTGAGGAAAAAACATTTCTTAAATTTTGGAGTTCTGTTTGACAAGAAGAATTCTTTAAGTCAAGTTTCCTTTGGTTAATTTGCCATTAGCTTAATCACCCACAAGGCCAATTTGAAGGTGGACAGTCTTAGTTCTGGCAGGCAGTAACCTCTGTGCATTTGATTTTGTACTATAGTAACATTCTTCCAGCAGGCTTGGGATGCGTACATTTGGAGAAAGGCATTTGAGGGAGAAGACCTACATCTCCAGAAGCAAACCTGCACATTCCTGCTCGTGGCAGGAGTAATGAGATTTGATAATCTGGCTGTGAAGAGGAAAACTAATTATTATTGAAAACTAATTATACCTCTGTGCTTGGGGTTCTCAGTCATGAGAAAGTGGATTTGTGTTTTTACATCATAGTTTAGGTGAAAGGTTTGCATGTGTTTTATGCTGCTTATTTTAGTAATTATACTATTATTATTAAATTTAATATTAGAAGGTTAACTTTTTTTCTGATCTGTTTCTCCCTTTTTCCACCACACTTGCCTACAAAGCATGCCAGAGATGTTATCTGCCTCCTTTTAATGCACCAGGCAAATCCAAACATGCTGTGGAGTGGCCATTCACCACTGTCCTTAGCCATCGCCAGTGGGAATGACTTGGTGAGTCTCTTTACCTTCCTTCATTTTTTTCATGTGCTTCTCCATTCATGTCTGTCTTCTCTGGCGGCAGCCAAACTACCTAGAATCACAGAATTATAGAATCGCTGAGGTTGGAAAAGACCTTGAAGATCACTGAGTCCAACTATTAAGCCTACTCTACCAAGTCCAGTACTAAGTCATGTCCCCACACGCCACACTAGATGACTTTTAAACATATCCAAGGATGGTGACTCAAACACCTCCCTGGGCAGCACGTTTCAATGTCTCTTTCAGTGGAAAAGTTATTCCTAATGTCTAGCCTAAACATCCCTTGGTGCAGCTTTAGTCTGTTCCCTCCTGTTCCGTTACCAGTTATTTGTGAGAAGAGAGCAGCACCTACCTCCCTATGACATCCTTTCAGGTAGTTGCAGAGGGCAATGGTGTCTCCTCTTAGCCTCCTTTTCTGAAGGCAATGAACTCTCTCAGCCTTTCTTCATAGCAGAGCTGCTCCAGCCCTCGGATCATCTTCATGGCCCTTTGTACTTTCTCCATGAGCTCCATGTCATTCTTGTCTTGGGTGCTCCAGAATTGGACACAGTTCTCCAACTAGGCTCTCACAAGAGCTGAGTAAAGAGGGAGAATCACCTCCCTTGACCTACTGGCCTTGCTTCTTTTGATGCAGCCCAGAACATGGTTGGTTTTCTGGGCTGCAGTTGCGCATTGCTGGCCCTAAAGTTCTTCTCTGGACTGTTTTTGATCCGTTCTCCACCCAGCCTGTATTTGTTCTTGGGGTTGCCCTGACCCAGGTGTAGGATCTCCTTGCATCCTGGATGGATTCCTTCCCTCCAGTCTGTCACCTCACCACACACTTTGGTGTTGTCACCAAACTTGCTGAGAGTGCGCTTAATGCCACTGGCTGTGTTGCCAACAAAGGTGTTAAATAGCACTGGTTCCAATACCAACCCTTGGGGAACACCACTGGTCGCAGGTCTCCATCTGGACATGGAGCCGTTAATCACCACTCTTTGAGTGCAACCAACAAGCCAGTTCCTTAGCCAACGAGGGCTCCATCCATCAAATCTATACTGTCCCAGTTTTGATACCAGGATGTTGTGCAGGACAGTGTTGAAGCCTTTGCACAGGTCCAGGGAGTTGACGTCAGTTGCTCTTCCTTTGTCCACTGATGCTGAGACCCCATTGTAGAAGCCACCGTTAGTCAGGGAGGATTTGCCTTTGGTAAAGCCGTGCTGACTGTCACCAGCCACCCCTTTGCTTTCAACATGCCTTAGCAGAGTCTTCAGGAGGATCTGCTCCATGATCTTGCCAGGCACAGAGGTGAGATTGACTGGTCATTAGTACCCTGGATCTTCCTTTTTTCTCTTCTTGGAAATGGGAATTATATTTCCCCTTTCCAGTCAGTGGGGATTTCTCCAGACTGCCAAGACTTTTCAAATATGAAGGACAGAGGCTTTGAAATTTCATCAGCCAGCTCCTTCAGGAGCTGTGGATGAATCCTGTCAGGTCCCATAGACCTGCGCATCTTCAGATCCTTCCAACAGTCATGAACCTACTCTTCTCCTGCAGTGCAGAGATCTTCCTTTCCAGGGAGTCCATGCCTTTGCCTTCTCTAATTTAAATGGTAGAACATAATAGAAAATATCTGGTTTGTGTTGTTATTCTTTAACTATATTCCTTTCACTAGAAGGGAATCAAATGTCTATAAAAATAAATCTGGACTTGAGTGTGGACTATGGAAAGGGTTATAAAAGAAGTGGCTAAAACTGCATAGAAGTATGGAATCAGAGAATGGTTTTGGTTTGAAAGGACGTTAAAGATTGTCTAGCTCCAACCCCTCTGCATGGGCAGGGGCACCTCCCACTAAACCAGGTTGCTCCAAGCCCCAACTGACCTGACCTTGAGCACTTCCAGGGATGGGGCAGCCACAGCTTCTCTGGGCAAGCTGGGCCTCACCACCCTCACAGTGAAGAATTTCTTCGTAAGATCTCATCTCAATCTCATCTCTTTCAGCTTGAAACCATTCCCCTCCTTGTCTCATCACTTCACGCCCTTGTAAAAAGTGCCTCTCTACCTTTCCTGTAGCAAATATGCTGTGAGTGATCAACCTCTCTAATCCTTATCTTTGTGATAAAGCATTTATTTAAAAAAATACACTTTATGAATCAGACCGGATGATTTTTAAAGTTACCCTCCCATGTCTTTGATACTGTTGTTTGGTAAAATATTCCATGATGACATTATGATCCATGCTAAAAAAAAAGTGAAAACTACTGAGCAAGCCCAGAACATATGGCATAGAAAAATGGATTAAGAACTGGCTACACAATAGAGCCCAAAGAGTGGTGGTCAATGGTGCAGAGTCCAGCTGGAGACCTGTAACTAGTGGCGTCCCACAGGGTCACTGCTGGGTCCAGTCCTGTTCAACATGTTTATCAATGACCTTGATGACAGGACAGAGTGTTTTCTCAGCAAGCTTGCTGATGACACCAAGCTGGAAGAATTGGCTGATTCACCTGAAAGCTGTGCAGCCATTCAGCAATATTTGAACAGGCTGGAGAGCTAGGCAAAGAGGAACCTAATGAGGTTCAACAAGAGCACATGCAGAGTCCTGCACCTGGGAAGGAACAACAGAATGCACCAGTCCAGGTTAGGAGGTGATCTGCTAGAGAGCAGCTCCGTGGAGAAGGACCTTGGAGTCCTGGTAGACACCAAGTTATTCATGGGACAACAATGTGCTCTTGTGGCCAGGAAGGCCAATGGTATCTTGGGGTGCATTAAGAAGAGTGTGTCCAGCAGACCAAGGGAGGTTCTCCTCCCCCTCTACTCAGCCCTGGTGAGACCTTGCTTGGAGTATTGTGTCCAGTTCTGGGCTCCCCAGTTCAAGAGAGACAGGGATCTGCTGGAGAGAGTCCAACAGAGGCTACAAGGATGATGAAGGGACTGGAACACCTGCCTTACGAGGAAAGGCTGAGACACCTGGGGCTTTCCAGTCTAGAGAGGAGAAGACCAAGGGGGGATCTAATTAATGTCCATAAATACATGAGGGGTGGGGATCAAGAAGGCAGGGACAACTTCTTGTCACTTGCCCTGTGATAGGATGAGGGGCAATGTATTCAAACTCAAGCATAGGAAGTTCCACCTGAACATGAGGAAGAACTTCTTTCCTGTGAGGGTGACAGAGCCCTGGGACAGGCTGCCCAGAGAGGTTGTGGAGCCTTTCTGAATGACCTGCCCTAGTTTTTGGTCCTGCTCAGGCAGGGAGGTTGGACTCAATGATCTCCAGAGGTCCCTTCTAACCCCTGACTTTCTGTGATTCTGTGATACTGCCCAGTGGATTAAATGTTTGTGCTCTGATGAAATCAAGAGAAAAATGAGCAAATACTCCAGATGTGTCATCGAAAAAACAGTAAAGTTTTAAAGTCTCATCTGATCTAGGTGGGGTATCAGGTTCCTGCTGCAGGGCTGTCAGTAATGGTGTCTTCAGTCACTCACGGGTCCCACTTGCAGGCAGTGGCTGAGCTCCTCAAGCACGGGGCTGACCCCAACCTGCCCCTGGGTGCAGCCGTCCACAGCGCCCTCTGCGCCACGCTCAGCACAGCCTACGGATGGGAGAGACCAGCAGCACAGAGGATCGCTTTGGTGAGACATCTGCCCTCTCACTGGCTTTTTAAACTGCTGAAAAACAGTCATGATTGTCAGCTGCACCGAATCCCCTTTTTCTGTAATGAGTAAACTGATTTATTTTTTTCCAGCAAAATTTATCCATGTCTATTCCTAGTGCTGGCTGTTCCTCTCTTGAGAAACAAGGATTTTATACAGGAATTTATTTTCGTGTTTGAGTAAAGAGGATTGTAACCTCCTGTGTAGAAGAGGAAAATAGACATTAGTCAGCTGGGATAGTTGTAGTGCCCACAGGACTGCCAGGTTTGAATCTGAACAGCCTGCATGGAGAGAGAAGTGTTGTCTGTGGCTGTCACTGTGCAGTGCTCTGTGCTGCCTGCAGTGACACACTTCACCTCTGTGATGAGCTCAGTTGCAGTGTTTGCCCTTGTGGAAATCAGGGTTTTTCTCCTCATCCCTGGAGCATACGGCTGATACTCACAGTGGAGGTGGAGCTCTGGGAGTGGAGGCTATGGCCCCAGCTGAGTCCTGCCCCCTCGCTCATGAGCTGTTCCTGCTTTGTTGTTGCTGCAGGATTCCGAGATATCCAGAAACAAACCGCGACTGTGTGCAAAGAAGGTTTTAGTCACACAATACATGTAGATTTGACGATTCATCATCAGCTCTAGAGGGAGAGAAGAAATGCAGGGTTTGGCCTGCAGAATATTCTCACAAATGGAGGTTGAGCTCTGGTGCTTGGCCCTGTCTCTGTAGCTGTGGTGTGAGTGCTATTTTTGAGGAGGTTTTCTTTTTGCTTGGCTGTTTAATTAATTATTTGCTTTCTTTAGGTTGATAACCTGCTTGAAGCTGGTGCAGATATCCTTGCACCAGTTACTCTCGGGGAGGGACAGGGCAAGGCTGTGGGAACAGTGGTGGACTTTGCCTATGACATATATGCTCAGGTATGGTGTCATTTCCTATACCCATAGCACCACATGCAAGGATACGTGGCCTGTTGTGTCCTTAGGAATCACCTGAGCCCTTCAGAAACTTCCATGGGAATTTGCTTTTCCCCTTCATTTTGTTGTGAGACTCAGCTTAGCACCAAATGAATCACTTGAAGTCTGAACACACTGGTAGTCTTGCTGTGAAGGCAGTCCTCACTCTCATGTGTTACAGTGAGATTATATCCCTAATTGGATTGGAAAGAGTTAATTGTAATCTTAAACCCAGGCATAAAAACCAAAAGTAACGTGTGTTTCCCTGAGGCTACAATCAATTCAGGAGAAGTTACATATTATAGTAATTTCTATTATAGTCATGATAGTATAGTCATTCTAGATGCATTGTAAGCTGTGATAGGACATTATTGATCAAACTTTAAAATAATGAATTTCCAAAATAATACATATTTTAAATAAAACATACATTAAGGCATGTATTTATGTTGTATGTTGTATCTAGAATAACTAAAATATATATTACTAAATAAATAAATTTATTTACTAAAGCAATCCTTACTAATTTAATAATCCTTCTAAAATAATCTTACTGTGAAGTATAGATAATAAATTTCTGCCTGGTTTTTTTTTTTATATATATTTGTTTAAAAAAACTTTTCAAAGGCTTGGGATTCTGTGACAGTTCTAGTTAGAGCTAATGTAAGGTTTTTTTAATGGCTTTCTTATTAACAAGAAAGCTTATGTGGTCACCAGATAGCTTACCTCTGGAACAAGGACGGCAGTTGTTCTGCGCAGAACAACAGTAATGGTGCCCCTCGATGGTGGGACAGCCTCCTTAAAGCTAATGAGGGGTTTTGCATCCCACACTGATGTTCTGGGTAGATATTAAATTGTGATTTTCTTTATAATAGAATCATAGAATGGTTAAGGTTAGAAAGGACCTTAAAGGTCTTCAGGTTCCAACCATCCTGATATGAGCAGGGACACCTCCCACTAGACCATGTTGCACAAAAACTTCATCCAACCTGGCACTGAACACCTCCAGGGATGGGGCATCAACAGCCTTCCTGGGCAACCTGTTCCAGTACCTCACCACCCTTATAGTGAAGAATTTCTTCCTAATATGTAACCTAAATCTCCCCTCTTTCAGTTTAAAACCATTACCCCTTGTCCTATCCGTGTCTTCTCTGGTGAAAAGTCCTTCCCCAGCTTTCCTGGAGCCCGTTCAGGCACTGGAAGGTGCTCTAAGGTCTCCCTGAAGCCTTCTCTTCTCCAGACTGAATAGCCCCAACTCTCTCAGCCTGTCTTTGCAGCAGAGCTGCTCCAGTCCTCAGATCATCATTGTGGCCCTTCTCTGGACCAGAGAAAGGTCTGTAATTTGCTTGCAGTTGCAGCTGATCGTCACAAAGGAAAATAAATTAAGCAATTTATAGGTGTAATGATGGGTGAAACTTGATCACCATACTCCAGGTACCTCATTTACCTTCCTGCTTGCTCTGGGCTATTGTTCATCCTTGCTGGCCCTCACTCCAGGGAAGCAGTGTGGGACACTGAATGATGGAGCAGGAGATAAGCTGTGCCTTTCAATGGTATTCTCAGTTCTAAGAAGCTTTTTGATGCTTCCAGAAGTGTTGAGAGAGGGAACTCTGCAAGATGAGAACAGTGCAAGGTCCTGGGTAAGGGCAATCCCCCCATATCAAGACAGGGTGGGTGGAGAATGGATGGAGAGCAGCCCTGGGTAGAAGGACTTGGGAACACTGGGGGATGAAAAGCTAGACATGAGTTGGGAACGTGCGCTGGCAGCCCAGACAGCAAAGCCTATCCCAGGCTGCATCAACAGCAGCATGACCAGCAGGCCAAGGGATGGGATTCTGCTCGTCTGCTCCAGTTTGGTGAGACCCCTCTGCAGGGCTGGGTCCAGTTCTGGGGTCCCCAACATAGGAAGGACATGGAGCTGTTGGAGCAAGTCCAGAGAAGGGCTATGGAGATGATGGGAGGGCTGGAGCAGCTCTGCTCTGGAGACAGGCTGGGAGAGTTGGGGTGTTCAGCCTGGAGAAGAGAAGGCTCTAGGGAGACCTTAAAGCACCTTCCAGTGCCTGAGTGGGGCCTACAAGAAAGATAGCAACAGACCTTTTAGCAGGGCCTGCAATGATAGGACAAAGGGTGATGGTTTTAAATTGAAACAGAGGAGATGTAGCCTGTATATTAGGTAGACATTTTTTACACTCAGGGTGGTGAATCACTGGTGCAGGTTTCCCAGAGAGGTGGTAGATGCCCAGTCTCTGGAAACATTCCAACATTGGGTTGGATGGGGCTCTGGGAAACCTGGACCAGTGGGAGGTAGCCCTGCTCAGTGCAGCAACTTGGACTGATGATCTTTACAGGTCCCTTCTCCCCCAAAGCATTCTGTGATCCTATGATTCCCCCTGAAGAAACATTTGAAAATGGTTTCAGTTACCTTGTGAGCACTCCCCAAACTGGTAACTGGAACAACTAGAATGTCCCACATCAGAGGCCACTCCAGGCCAGGAGCCAGCAGGTTGGCTTTAACTCTGAGCCACTTCTGTGTCAGTGTTCCATATGTGAGTGGATTAACTCCTGTGTTCCAGGACTGGAGAATCTCTCACACACTGTACCACACCCTGTCTGCAGCTGAGCAGGAAGTTTTCCAAACCCGCCAGTCACTTCTGGAACACATTTCAGAGAAGCTCCGTGAGCGCATCATCCTGAAAGAGAAAGAGTGGGATCAGGAAGAACTGAGAAGAGCCAAGAGTTAGTTAAAGCTTAAGAGTAGTTCAAGATTAAGGGTAACAACACCTGGTGTGAAGGGGAATTTAGTGTTACAATTCCAGTGTCACTGTTTGAAATGGGAACTCCTACTAAAAACTGCTCCGATGTCTTTGGTAAGGAGATGCAGTGGTTTGCTAACATTAAGGAGAATGTACAAGGCATTGTGAAGAAAATCTGGAGATGAGTTTGGTGCCTGCCAGATGCTTCCTGATAAATGTCTAGGCATGATCTATTTACCCTGTGTTGAGGAATGTTTGAGGACTTGTTCCTCTTTCATGGGAGAGCCTTGGAATTTCTTCACTGGGATGCAGACAGTGGCACTGTGGGCATCTAGTGTATAGTCATTCCTATGGCAACTCAGGACTGATTGTATCAATGCCCTTCTGCTAGTAGAGTAGCAAGAATTAATAGATACATTAAGAGGATTTGAGTTACATTCTCTGTAGTGCTCAAATGTTTGGTGAAATGAGGCTTAGAACCCGGGTCTTCAATCACCAGTCCTTGGGGCAGAAGACACATCACGAAGGGAAGGGAACCCTGACTGTAGGACCCTTTGCAGTTCAGCAAACCTGTGACAATGACTTGTCACAAGCAGGAACTAAGAGCAAGTGACCTGTGTGGTCTCTTCCTTTTGGCTGTGACATAGCAACTTGGCTCCTTTGTTCTTGGCATCTGAAGGTTGTTGATGGAAGATGCATTTTATGATGTATCTTCAAATTTTATACAGCAGACAGAGCCAAGCAGACTGTTAATTAATGTAGGTGGATCATGTGATTGCCATTCTCCAGTCAGAATAGTGATTTTTGTTTTCCCTGTTTGTGGAGCAGGAAATTCTGCTGTTCATACACACGTTTCAAAGAAGGATGGAGGGAGCCATCACTTGGAAGAAGGGAGGTAGGGCTGAGACACTGCACTTGAGTTCTTACTCAAAAATTGTATGCCCTGGTTTTTCCCTCACCAAAGCCATTGTCACCCTGCTGCTTTTCTCCTTTCTCCTTTTCCTCTCAAATCTATCCAGACTTGCCAGCTGCAGTCAGCTTCTCTCACTGCTCTGATCACATCACTGTTCTTCAGCTTCAGGCTTTGCCAGGAGAGTCTGTGTGACATCCAATCTACCCACGGGAAGCTGAGTGTCCTTGTGTTTTAAACCAATCAATGACATTGGAACCTTAGAGTAGCATGCAAGTGCTTAGAAACAGGTCTGTACAAATGTTGTAGTTCCAGAAATTACAGGAATTACTTGTATAATTTGGATGTTATTTTTGGAATTGTGCATTAACAGAAGTTTCAGTAATAATGGAAATACTTGCCTCAAGGTTCCTGAGTCCTGTCATAAGCTTCTCCTGCTGCAGGGAGCTCACGGGCTTCTGAATGTTGTCTCAGCATTTGAATCAAGAGGAACTGGGGCACTTCTGAAGACACAGGTTTTGAGGCAGCATTTTTGTTGAATCTTGATGCTCCACAGTAACATAAGATGCAGAAATAGCCAGAAGAACATAAAGTGAACTAAAATAAAATCCAGAAGGTTAAAGTAGCACACAAAGATTTTGCAAACAGATCTCAGCGATGACTTGCAGGGACAGATGAAACCTCAGTGAAACTTGCAAACTATTGGAAAAGGGTTCTTAAATGCTTCAAAAGTGTGTAAATATGTAGCCCAGGTTGTGCCTAGATCTAACATTCTGCTCCCCAGCCCCACTGGAACCCTTAGCCCAGGCACTCGTTTTCTACTCTGGCGTTGGAATAACTGCTGCAATGCAGGAGCCTGAGTGTCTCGGTGGCCTCTGCAGTCTTCCAGTGGATTCTAGAAGGGGTTTTTGAGTTTTCTAGCTTGGCTGTGTTATCTCTGGCCATATATAATCTGTCCTGCCAGCCATTTTGGGAATGGGCATCTCCAGAGACTGCCATGGGCACCTGGAGGCACAGAGTGCTGGTGCAGGGTGTGCTGGCCGGGTTGGTAAAGGTTGGCCATGGTTCTCGTGGGACATTTGGCCTTTCCGGGTCTGTTCCTGGGCACTGCCTTTGCAGCTGCTGTGTGCTCCCTTCCCTGCAGACTCCTGTGGTGAGTTCCTGAGTCTCCTGTTTCTCATAGTTGAACACTATTTCTGTATTGTAGCCATTTTGATTCAGTTTTACTGTGATCTGCAAACAATTCTGTCACGTTGAGGAACACCCCAAACATGCAGTGTGCTCTCACTTTCCAACTGCCTTTGTTCTAGACTGCCCTTCTTTAAGTACTGCTACCAGTGTGGCCGCTCAGTTGGGGTCCAGCTGTCGCTTTGCACGCGTTGCCATGAAGTCTTCACTTGCAGTGAAACCTGCAAGAAGAAATCCTGGGCTGAGCGGCACAGGCAGGAGTGCAGGGGGCTGCGGGGTAAGTCTGCTTCTCATTGCTCTGTGTACCACAGCGTGTGTGTGAGTGCTGACCTGGGGGTCTCCTCCTTGTCATGGGCCAGCAAGATGTGTTTGATGAAGGCATTTAAATAAAAAGGTTCAGTTCATCTACTTGAGCAGCTATTTTTTGTAAACACACCAGCTTTAAGAGATCTGCAGCTGTGTCATTAGTGTCACTTTCAAGAGAGAAGAATCTTTAAGGTAAGACTAAGATTAGTTGCTGTGGATATCAGTAGACAACTTTCCAGGCAGAAGGATCACAATGGATCTTATAAACTAGGCAGAGTGAAACTTTCCATCCAAACTACCTCTTCATCACATCTTTTGTGTATTAGAACAGAAATAATGAGATTTCTGACTTTTTTTTTCATGGAACTGTTGATACCACAGTACTGTGGTTCTTGGAAACTGCATGTGTGCTGATAAAAATGAGGCCACATTACACCCCCTCCCCATGCTAGACACTAGCAGAAGACTGGCATGGTAGTAACTAGACTATTTAATGATACCAGAAGCTCACACAGATTGAATGAGAAATCTGCCAAATGTGAGGATGGACACAGAACTGCTGTATTCACAGGTCTGCAATTGATCTGCATTTTAGTGGCTGCCTGGGATGGGACTTTTAAACTGGATAGTTGTGAAACCCTGTGTGTTGGGAATAGTGGAGATAAGTTTTATCACACAGGCTTACTACCATGGGCTCTGCATAGAACCAAACAATAAGGCAAGGGAAGTGAAGTGAAGGGATCAGAGTACAAGGACAAATGATGAGTCTTGTGGCAGTTGTACACTGGAGGACTCAAACATGAAAAAAATTCACATTCACTTAGAAAATAGATTTTTAATGCCTTGTCTTTAACAATGTAATGTCTCAGTGACACAGTTGTGTGGTGTTAAGATGTTAACTAATAATTATGTAAGCTGCTGCTTCTTTTAGTAGTAATCCCTTTCCTGTATGCCAAATCTCAAATTGCATTGAATTGGATTCAGTGGCTCAAATTCAGATGTGAGAGTGTCTTCCTGTAGACAGAATGTTTCTCAGCAATAAAAAAACTTCTTTTTAAGTTGTCTCTTCCTTTCTAGCTACTTTGAGGTAGAAAGGTTTCTGCTTGTTCTTTTGTTTTGTTCCTTTTTTCTCTCCCATGGTTGTCCTTTATTTAAAAATTACCTGAAATCCCCTAAATCAGATGCATTGGAACGCAATTAAATCTGTTGCTCTGGGAGCCTCTCATGCCCTCTGCCCTGTTCCCAGATTCCTGAGCTTTTTGCTGTTGGACAATGGGATTAGCATTTATGTTGTACTTTATGAACCATACTCTCAGTGTTTAACTGAGCCCTGAGGTAACGCATAGCATAAACTGCAGGATTAGAACATTCTTGGATATGTTTGCTAGAAGAAGGAGGGACCATTTGCCCTCCTGCAGGTGGTCATGGCTTGCTGGGCCACATGGAAGTGAGCCACCCAAGTTGTGTCTTCACATCACATGCAATTAACTACACCAAGATAGGAACATCCTCCAGTCTTTTACCTGCTTCCAGTTCATTATTCCAGAGAAACTGAAGGTTCCCCAAAGAAATAAGTGGTGTTGGATTTTCTTAATTTTTTTTGTTTGTTTGTTCCCAGGGAAAAGTCCAGCTCCAGCAGCTCTGGGTGCCAGCAGCACAGGATGCAAAGAGAAAGTCCCTGGCAAAAAGGGGAAAAATGGAAGAGAAGAAAAAGAGGAAAGGAAAGGAAGCAGAAAGAGTGAAGTTGGGGGTGGTGGAGGAAAGCATCACAGGAAGAATGACTGACTTGACTCACGTCACTCCTACTGTTGTGTGGATAAGTTTTAATCCCACTATACTTTCTGCCTTGTAATCCCTTTCTTCTAAAGTTACAAGTGATCTAATTTGACATGTTTTGAGAAACATATTTCTAAGATACCCCATAGAAGCTCAAGGACAATAATGTCATCGAAAACCAATATGTGAGTACATACAGGTTAAGTATTTAAATAAATCTTTGCAATTAGAAATCCAACTTTGGATTGATTTTATAATCTAATTATATATATGTTTTAAATAATATTGCCAGAAGAGGCTCTGAGCATATCAAGAGTGACCACATGGCTGTGGGGGTGTGTGCTGAGGTCAGGGAGGCCCAGAAGGTTTTCTCCTTGATCCTACTGCCAAAGCAGAAAGGCTTAAGGAGCAGTGGCTCCACAGGCAATAAGGAGCTCATGAGGAACCTCACCTCAGCACCAGCTAGAATGCACTACGGCTGGTGCCAGGACAGAGAGCTTGGGGTCCCACACTCCAGCCAGGTCTGAGGATGACTGTGCCAAGATGAGGAGAGCCAGGAAAACCTCCCAGGGACACAGGGGCAATGATGGGACTGATGCTTCCTGCAGTTTTCATGAGTTCCACAGTGGATGGATGGAGTGGGAAGGGTTGGACACTGCGGACCTTCTGACTGCTGTCAAAGCATGGATAGCCAATGGCACCTGCCATATTAACCAAGGAGAGCACCAGGCAGGACTTCTGCCAAAGAGCTGCTCAGAGCCAGTGCAAGGGCAGACAGAAGCCCCCCTGCCCCCATAACCAGTGCACCTGCATGGTACGATGCACCACACACAACATCCTGCTGTGGGCAAAGCACATGCTTATCCTCTGCCTAAAACCAAGAGTTCACTGTTTGTGTGACTGAAACCCTGGCCCTCCAACCAAGGATTAGTTTTTAATGCCAATCTAATAATTGCAGAAAAAGAAAGAATACTTCTATGCGGAAAGCTCTTAGTAAGAATAACCATCATCAAGATGACACGCACTGGGCCCAGTTTCCACTTCTGCTCACCCCTACCTCCCTGCTGGACCCCGAGATCCATTGCTTTGATCCAGCTGTGGTGATGAAAAGGCTGCTATGATCTATCTGCCTTGAGTGTCCTGTGCCCAGAGGAACACAGGCTGGTGATTTCTTCTGCCACACTCTGAGATCCACTTTGGGACACTTTGATCCATTTGCTCACATTTTACACCTTTTTCTTTGTTCATTGGTCTACAGCTCCATGTTACTTCTGACTCTACTCTCTGATCGTGTGTTTTACGCATTAGCTCTGTTAGTTCTCAAATGGATTTTGGGGGTTTTGCCCATCTTCAGCTCTGCATGACTTTAACCAACTCCTAGAGAGTTGTTTGAGCACTGTGGGGCCCCTGGGGCCATGGCAGAACCCGTCACTCTTCATTCCCATCCCACACTGCACTCACAGAGTCACAGAATCATAGAATCTTAGGGGTTGGAAGGGATCTCAAAAGATCATACAGTCCAAGCCCTCTGCCAGAGAAGGATCACCTAGAGTACATCACACTGGAACATGTCCAGACAGGTCTTGAAAGCCTCCAGAGAAGGAAAACTCCACAACCTCTCTGGGCAGCCTGTCCCATGTTCTATCACCCTCACAGTAAAGAAGTTTTTCCTCACATTTACATGGAAACTCCTATGCCCCAGTTTGCACCTGTTGCCCCTTGTCCTATCACCGGACATCACTGAAAAAAGCCTGGCTCCATCCTCCTGACACTCCCCATTATGTATTTATAAACGTTGATGAGGTCGCCCCTCAGTCTCCTCCAAGCTAAAGAGACCCAACTCCCTCAGCCCTCCCTCATAAGAGAGATGTTCCACTCCCTTCATCATCCTTGTGGCTCTGTGCTGGACTCTTTCAAGCAGTTCCATCCTTCTTGAATTGGACACAATATTCCAGATGCAGTCTCACCAAGGCAGAATAGAGGGGGAGGAGAACCTCTCTTGACCTACTAACCACACCCTTTCTAATACAACCCAGGATGCCATTGGCCTTCTTGGCCACAAGGGAACATAAGGTCCCTTTCCCCCACACTGCTGTCCAGTAGGTCAGCCCCCAGCCTGCACTGGTACATGGGGTTTTTCTTTCCCAGATACAAAACTCTACACTCATCCCAGTGCCATCATGTGTAAAGCCTCTGCTGGCCTGCTGGACCTGCATTTCTTCACACTTCAGTGTTATGATGAGTCAAAGATGACCAACATCTACCCTAATGATTTGGCCCTTGTTTCCACTTCCAGCCCTTCATGCTGTCCTGAGCCCTGAGGCCCCTCATCCAACACGGAGCAGCCAAGGCACAGAGAGCCAGCCAGCCCAGGGCACAGAGCAGTGCAGCATTCAGATGGAACAGGCTGGGGAAAACTTACCAGAGACAATGTTTTAGGTCAAAATCGAATGGTCATCCCTATAGAGACAGCAGGATGGAGCAGCCCCTGCTGCCAGGCCACCCCCCAAAATGTTCTGGAGTGGGTCCACTCTGCTCCCACTGCTTCCCACTCCCAGGAGTGGGTGAACAGGGAACAGGGCAGCTGACTAGATGTGCCAGGTGGGATCTGGAGGAGATGGAACATCTAAAACAGTGGAATCCTTTCACACAAATAAAAGGATTCCACCAGAGGAACAGCTTTCCCGGGCTGTCAGCCCAGTAGGTCACTGCCCCAGCAGACATGGCAGTCTCCACCCGCGTTCCAGTCCCAGGATCCCTGTGCCCTCTTCTAACATCTTTCTGGGGTCAGAGGGGTTGGGTTTGTCTCACTGGTCAGAGAACACCACTTGCTCCAGCATCATGTGCTTCACATCCTCCTCATTCTGGGGTGGGCACTGCATAGCAGGCTGGGGGCTTGTCCCAAGGACAGAAAATTCACTTGCCTTTTGCTCTACAAACAATGATGTTTTCAGGAGCAAAACCTGAACATTCTCCTCCAGTTTGCCATAAGCTTCTAATAGCAGGACTGGCCCTCAGAACCACAGCAGGGCCCAGCACCAGGCAGTAAGGTCCCACTGACCAGTTGAGGTGACACAGGTGCTGTCTGCTGGAGGTGGAATCTTCACACAGGTCAGCTGGAGACCATCTCCATGGAAAGATGTTCTATGTTTCTGCTGTGTCACACAGCCTCGAGGCACTCAGTGCCCAAACATCCATTTCCTGTTTCCTCACCTTGGTTGTTTCTTACCTTGGTGGTTCCTCACCTCCTTCCTTGGTTGCATGGATCATGGCGTGTCCCAGCACAGGCTCTACAAGCCCAAGTCTTCTTGTTTCCAGTAGAGTTGCAGCTCCACTGAATTTCTGGCCTCACTTTTGTGTCAGTAAGTGAGTGAGTAAAGCCAGGGCTAACAACCAGTTCAAATCACATCCAGATATCAGTTTCCTTCTCTTACCCCTGTAGACCCAGCATTTCCCATTTCCTACATCCTACCTGCACCAGCCAAAGCTGGAAGGAGCTTGCATGTGTCATGCCAAAAGGATGTAATTTCATTTACTGCTGCAGAAATTGGCCTTCTCCATGGGCTGAGGGAAATCAGGAGTGTTCCCAGGAGATCCCAGGGCTGCCACCAACGAGCCTGAGCTCCACAAGCCAGTAGGAGATAGGGCAAATTTCATGGATGCTTCTACTTTTCTGAAGACCAGCTTTAAAGATCTTTGATTTCACCTTCTCTTTGTGTGGACAGCTGGCTGCCCTGGAGGTGGACCTCACCTTAGCGGAGCCTGGGGAAATTTGGTTTCTTGAGTAATTTCATAAATTATTTGTCTGGTGGGGTTAAAAGTAATTAGTGAAATATCTCAGTTGTAGTTTGCTATTAGCAGTCAGTAATTAGCTGTCACAAAATTTAGACAGCAGTCATTAATTAGCCATCACACAATTTAGCCTGTTAGAAGGCTCCCAGATTTCTATTGACAAGCAAGAGGAGGTGAGAATGCCACCTGTCCCTGTGAATGCAGATGCCTTGACTCAAGTGAACCAGCCAACAGGATCATGTCACTTCACACATTCACAGTTAAAGATATAAAAAATTTAACATGTGAAATAAAGCCTCAGAACAAAACCAGGTATCAGCTCTTCAAAACCTGTTTTCTCTATGCCAAGATGCCGTAAGGAATGTTGACAGGCTTAGCAATTTGCGTCTTGCAAAAGGCAAATGTTCTTTGCTCCTTCAGGTAGGATTTTTGCTCCTTGTGACCTCACCATGGTAATGGAATAAAAATCACAGAATGGTTTGGGTTGGAAGGGACCATCCAGTTCCAACCCACTGCCATAGGCAGGTACACCTCCCACTATACCAGGTTGCTCCAAGCCCCATCCAACCTGCCCTTCAACACTTCCAGGGATGGGGCAGCCACAGCTTCTCTGGGCAACCTGGGCCAGGGTCTCACCACTCTCACACTAAAGTATCTCCCCTCTTCCAGTTTTAATCTATTACCCCTCGTCCTCTCACTCCCTACCCTTGTCCCAAGTCCCTCCCCAGCTTTCCTGGAGTCCCTTCAGGCACTGGAAGGTGCTCTAAGGTCTCCCTGGAGCCTTCTCTTCTCCAGGCTGAACATCTCAACTCTCCCAGCCTGTCTCCAGAGCAGAGCTCCTCCAGCCCTCCCATCATCTCTGTGGCCTCCTCTGGACTTGCTCCAACAACTCTGTGTCCTTTTTTGTGTTGGGGACCCCAGAGCTGGACCGAGTCCTGTAGGTGGGTCTCATCAGTGCAGAGCAGAGGGGCAGAATCCCATTCCTCAATCTGCTGGTTACACTGCTGGTGATGCAGCCCAGGACATGGTTGGCTTCTGGGCTGCCAGCACACATGGTTGGGTCATATCCATCTTTTCATGCATCAGTGCCCCAAATTCCTTCTCCCCAGGGCTGCTCTCCATCCCTTCATCCTCTCAGACTTGAAGAGCTGCTGACTGAGATCTATCCCACTTGTCCCACCAGGACACCCAGCTGCAGCTGGATGATGTGGTCAGGACCAAAGAAGACCTGAGGAACAACATCACAATCACAGAGCAGAGGAACAACCTCTTTCAGGAGGAGGTGGAGGAGCTGCAGGCAGTGATGGAGCAGATCAGTCAAAGCCAGTGAGAGGGTCCAGCTCCTCCACTCACAGGTGAGACTTCATACACATCCAAGGAGAAAGACCACCTCCAGCCAGGGACTCTTAAGCCCCAGAGGAACTGTGACTTTCTCCTGGATTGAGTTACCAAGGATCTCCTCCATCTGGAAACCCTTGAAGTCTGTGGAGATGAGGAGGGAGAAAGGATGGGGCAGCAGCCCCACAGTCACCTCCTGAGATGTTCTCCTCCATTCTCAGAACACTAGCCTTATCAACCAGAAGAAAAAGATGGAGGGTGACATCTCCCAGCTGCAGACAGAGGTGGAAGAGGCCATACAGGAGTGTTGGAATGCTGAGGAGAAGGCCAAGAAGGCCATTACTGATGTGGGTGCTGTGGTGGAACTGACATCTTGGACACCTTCTACCATAGGGTAATGGAGAACGTGCCTTGGAGCTCCTTCTCTGATGACTTCTCCCCTTGGGCAGGCAGCCATGATGGCAGAGGAGCTGAAGAAGGAGCAGGACACCAGTGCCCACCTGGAACGGATGAAGAAGAACATGGAGCAGACCATCAAGGACCTGCAGCTGCGGTTGGACAAGGCAGAGCAGTTGGCCCTCAAGGGAGGGAAGAAGCTGAAGGACCTGGTGAGCAAGCTGGAGAATGAGCAGAAGTGTAATGCCGAGAATGTCAAGGGCCTCTGCAAGTCTGAGTGGTGCATCAAGGAGCTCAGCTACCAGGTGTAGTGTGGAAAGTGGATTAGAATGTCACCCCTGGCCCTGTGGCCACAGCCACCTATGTCTGGTGGGTCTAGGACACTTCGCTGCGGCTGCTTCTCTGCTCCGACTGGCAGGTGGAGTCTGGGGGTCCCTGAGCGCTGGCAGCGAGGAGTCTGTTTCAAGGGGGACAGCGAGCCCCTCCTGCCCTGCCTGCAGGACATATGGCAGTGGGGGGGGAGGGGCGGGCGTAAGGGGAGGCCTGGACCCCCCCAGGGTCAGGCTGACAGCCACAGTTCCAAGGGGCTGTGGGGACTTGTCTGGGGCACCCCCAGCACTGCCTGGTGCCCCCAACCCTGCCAGCAGCCTCCATGGAAGCACCTGGGCCACAGCAAGCCCTGAGTGATGTAAGTTATTAACTAAGTAAAATTTGTGGGAAAAAATCACATTTGGGAAAAAAACCAACCCCAAACAACAAACACATAAATGAGAAGATAAGGGACATGCAGAATAAAAATTGGACCCAGATAACAGTGAAACAGTGAGAATGAGACAAAACCAGAGTCCAATGAGAGAAAAACACGTCCCTGCAGGACACCTGCAGGAGAGAGGGGACAGGGATGGAGAGGAGCTCTGCCCACAGCTTGGGGACAGCCTGGAGCACTGGGGGGGAACACTGAGTAATTGGATTCGCTATATTAATCATAGAATCATAGAATCCTAGGGGTTGGAAGGGACCTTGAAAGATCACCTAGTCCAACCCCAATGAGATATTAGCATACTGAAATACACACACCCACACACCCAGGCTAGAGGGACCCCTGCTAACAACAACCCTCCACTTTTGGAGCAGGCACAGTGACATTCCTGAGCATTGGCACTTGGGATGGCAGGGAGGGATTAGTGACCCTCTGTGTATGCCAGCGATAGAACAATGGTCGAGATCAAGGTCTTTCTCAGGTTTTTGGGTATAAAAGCAGGACTTGTGTTTCAGGGAGCTGAGCTTGCTGTGTGGAACACCCCTCTGCTCCCTGCTCTGTGCAGAGCTGGATATTAAAGCAGATCTCTGGGCTCTGTGTGGATCCGCTCCTGGCACAGCGGGTGACGGACCCGCTGTTGGGACAACAATCCTGCTTCTCCTCAGGGGGCAGCGGCTGAGGGCAAGAACTAGAATCCAAGGGCAATCGATGGTGGACTGTGACTCAAACGAACTTTTAAATTAAATAATTAAAATAAAATTAAAAACAAACGGGAGGTGGGGGGAGGGCACCCAGTCCCACCAGTCTGCAGGTTCTGGCCGTGTCTTCTGTGCTGCTGCCAGCCCAGCCCTGCTGAGCTGCTTTGTCTGGGTCCTGCAGGTGAAGGGGGAACAGAGGGAGATGGGGGCCAGAAAAAAAACAAAGGGAAAAACCCCCAAACCAGGGCAGGCATAAGAGCAGGGTGTCGTCCCCCCCAGGCAGTGCTCAGGTGGCAGCAGGGGGACATGCGGGGGGCTGGCCAGGCACCATCGGCCAGTTGGTGGTTGTAAGTGGTGGTGGCAAATTGTCCTTCTCCCATGTGTAGCACCATAATGTGACCTAGACCATGGTTGATCACCTCCCACCATCCCTTGATGGACCTTGAGATGAGGTGGTCAAAGGGTTGGGGGAGGGGGTAAGGAGGCAGAGGAGGGGTCAAGAGAGATGGATGGCTAGTGGGAGAGATGGAACAAGGAGGGCGGACAGATGGACAGAAGAATGGAAGATGGGATAGATGGACAGCTGGAAGGTGGGACAGCTGGGGTGGGGAGCGCCTCTGACCCCTCCTGCCCCCACCCCAAGAGAAACAGGCCAACACCAAACTGGTCAAGTTCTGCAAGGCTCAGTAGGAGATGGAGGAGGTGGAGGATATGCTGACATGGCTGAGTCCCAGGTCAACAGGCTGCACACCAAGAGCTGCAACGTGGGAGCCAAGATGGTACCTTCCCCTGCCACACGACTGCCCCACGGCTGTACCACCTCCCTTCTTTTTCTCCATCAGAAGGGGCTCAACAAGGAGTGAAGCTCCAGACCTCCAACCCTCCCCCTGAACCCCCAAGTGCCCCTCGACCACCCCCACCTAACCCCCCAAATTTGGTGAGCCAATAAAAAAACATTGACCAGTAGTGGTTGCTGTGTGGCTGTGTGTGCGTGTGGTTTGGGTTGACCATGGTGTGATGGCAATGGCCCCACAGCGTGGCATCAGCAGGATGGATGGATCTCACACAAGGTGACTGATCCCCACACTAGCCAGCGTGCCCCACGGCGCAATGCAGCAATGTGACCCATGGTGCCCCATAACGTAATCCTGCCCCATGGTGTCCCATAATGTAATCCTGCCCCACGGTGCACCTCAGCCACCACCTGCCCCATACCAGTCCCATGGCCACACATGGGGTGAGCTGTGCCCGGGGAGCAGATGTAGGGCTGGGGAGGGAGGGCAGGACCCCTGCAGGTGGGGGGCAGCAGAACCTGGGTGCCCCCCTGGGACCCACCCGAGGCTGTGGCTCCTCCGTGTCCTCCCAGTGCCCCCCGCCGCCCCCCAGCCCGTCCCTCTGTCCCCCCGCCCCTCCCCCGCTCCCTCCTCATGACCGTCCCCCAGGGACCCGGCGGCGCCCGCGCCCGCGGGGCGTTGGGCCATGGGGGACGCGCTGCAGAGGGTCCTGCGGGGTCCCATGGGGGCTCTGGGGCGATCTGTGGGGCTCTATGAGGCAGCGGGGGGCTTCTATGTGTAGAGGACGAATCTATGGGGCGGAAGGGGGGATCTATGGGGCACAGTGTGGGGGTCGGGACCCGGCGTCCCCTCCCCCAGCCCTCAGGAATGTGTCACCTCGCGGGGACACTTGTCACCTCCCCGGTGACAAAGTGGACTCTGTGTTCGGGGACAGTGGCCAAGCCCCCCGCCGCCCCCCCCCCCCCCCCCCAGCCCTACGGCGCCTCATTGAGAGCGAGATAACAACCCCCCCCCTACACGTGTCCCGATATAGACCTGGCAGAGACGAGCTGTCACCACCCGCGACTGACGAGACATTGCCCAGGGGACCCAGGCATCCGGGCCCCATAGACTCCCTCCCCCCTGCCCCACAGGACCCAGGCGTCCTGGCCCCATAGACACCCCACATCCCACCCTAGAAGGGGCCTGGGCATCCCGTGCTCTGCCCCATAGAACGTGCTGTGGGGTGGAGTTGTGGGGCCTGGATGCCTGGGTTCCTGGAGAGATGTCGTGGGGCTGGGAAAGGGGGGGGGGGGCCTTCACCCTCCCTTATCAGCCACCCCCTCCCTAGGAATGCTCCTCCCCCACCTCCTCCCCACAGCACCCTATAAATGCCGTAGGGCTGTGAGGCTGCAGTAGGTCCCAGCCTGGGGCAGAGAGAGAGAGGGTGGGGGGCTGGGGGTTGCTGGGGGCAGAGGGGGGGGGGATATGGGGTGGATATATGGGGCTGGGGAGGGGATATAGGGTGGAAATGTGTGGAGCACAGCAGGGTGGTGTGGCACAGGGGGGCTATGGGAGCCGTGGGGCACAGGGGTCTATGGGCCATGGGGACTCTATGAGGCATAAGTGAGCTATGTGAGCTATGGGGCACAGGAATCTATGCGGCACAGGAATCTATGCGGCACAGGAATCCATGGGGGCTATGGGGCACAGGAAGGCTATGGGGCACCCAGGGGATCTATGGGGCATGGGGGTGCAGGTATCTGTAGAGCATAGACCCTCACCCTCCCTGTTTTTCCCCCAGCTCCTTCCGTCTACCCACCAGATCCACAGACTCCAGGTGAGGGTGACACCATGGGGCTGGGCACTGCAGGGGGTTGGGGAGGGGATGGTATAGGGGTGGATGCAGTGCTATAGGGTCCTCAAATCGTTTATAGGGGGGCTGGCCATGGCTATGGGGGTCTGTGCAGTGCTGTGGGGCTCCATCCATGGGGCTGTAGGCATGGCTATAGGAGGCTGCAGGCTGTCAAGAAAGGGGGCTCTGCTCCGGGGGTTTGAGCATGGCAACAGGGGTCCCTGTTGAGCATGGGTCTGAGCATCACTACAGGGGGGTCTGTGCATGGCCATGAGGTCTTCCCCATGGCTACAAGGCCTTGGGCACAGCTATAGGGCCCATGAGTGGCTATAGGGGTCTGCCCCATGGCTACAGGGCCCCGGGCATGGCAGGTCTATGTGCAGCTATGGGACATGGGGGCTGTGGGTCCCATCCCCGTGTCCCCGCTAACAGTGCCGGGCAGATGGCGGATGCGGTGCTGGCAGCACTGGGGGCAGCAGCCCCGTTCCTGCGGGCGAGCGAACAGGAGCGTCTGGCGGCCACCACCCGGCCCTTCGACCCCCGCGGCGAGTGCTTCGTGCCCCATGCGCGGCTGGAGTTCGTGCGGGGCCGCGTGCTGGGGAGGCAGGGGGGGGAAGCCACGGTCCAGACCGAGCTGGGAGAGGTGGGATGGGGGGGGGGATGGAGGGTTAACATGGGGTGGGGGGTGAGGGGTTGAAGGGGTTAATGGGGTGTTGAGGGGCAAAGGGTTAATGGGTGTGGAGGGTTGATGCGGGATGCGGGAACGGGGAGTGGAGTTAATAGGGTTGGGGGGCAAAGGCTTAATGGGGTGCAAGAAGTGAGAGGTTAATGGGGGGTGGGGATAGAAGGGGTCAATGGGGGTTAGTGGGGGGGGGTGTGGGTCAAGGGGCTAGGCCACTTCCCAAACCATGGGACCCCTACCCCAACCCATGAGGCACCTTTCAACCCACAGTAGGACCCCCTAAACCCACGGGAGACCCTCCAACCCATGACAGACCCTCCCTACCACAGAGCAACCCCCCCAAGCCATGGGGTGCCCCCAACCCATTAGACTTTCCCCTCCCCCAACTCATTAAGGAACCCCCAACCCATGGAGAGCCCCCTCAAGCTATGGGGTACCCCCCAACTTCCCATGTCCTCATCCACCCCCAGACCGTGACAGTGAAGGAGGCTGACATCCACCAGCAGAACCCCCCCAAGTTTGACAAGATCGAGGACATGGCCATGCTGACCTTCCTCCATGAGCCTGCTGTCCTCTACAACCTGAAGGAGCGCTATGCAGCCTGGATGATCTATGTGAGTCTTTCCACAAGTCCCTGGGGCACCTGGAAACTGGGCAGGGCCTGCCCCACAGCCTGTGGAGGGGATGAAAGCTACTGAGATCTCTTAAAGCTCTTGGGTGCACCTAGAACTGAATGGGCCTTCCAGAGAGCCTATGGGCCATCTAGAACCTGGTGTGGCTTCTCCATGGACTTTGGGGCACTTATTACCTGATGTCCCTTTTCCAGAAGCTCATGAGCCATCCAGATCCAAGATGTCCCATTTCTGGACCCCTTGGATCCTTTGGGCCACAAGATTCAAGGTGTCCCATCCTTGAACCCCTTGGGCCACCCAAAACCAGGATGTCCTCTCTAGACCCCTTGAGCTACTCAGACCTGGGATATCCCTCATAGTGGGATGGCTCTGACCCACCTACCCTTTTTCCAGACCTACTCGGGGCTCTTCTGTGTGACGGTCAATCCCTACAAGTGGCTGCCTGTCTACAACGCTGAGGTGGTGGCCGCCTACCGGGGCAAGAAGCGGAGTGAAGCTCCACCCCACATTTTCTCCATCTCTGACAACGCCTACCAGAATATGCTGACAGGTAGGGACCTCTGACGAGGACCCCAGACTGGAAGATCCCACCCCAAAAATTATGTCCTGACCTAGAGCTGATCCTTACCTGGGGGGATGGAGAACCCCAAGTCCCCAAACACCTCCCCTAACTTCAGCCCACCTGACTCCTCTCTTCTGGCAGACCGAGAGAACCAGTCCATCCTCATCACGTAAGTCCCCCTCACCCATGGCCCTGCCCCAGAGTGGTGAGGTGGGATGGCGAGGCTGCCATGATTTTCTCCACCATCTCACCCAGTGGAGAATCCGGGGCGGGGAAGACGGTCAACACCAAGAGGGTCATCCAATACTTTGCCACCATCGCTGCCATTGGCGACCGCAAGAAGGAGGTGGCCAACAGCAGCAAGGTGTGTCCTCAGGCCAGGCCTCCTCGGTGGTGAGCTTCCCCCAACAATGTCCACACCTAACCCCACCCCCCACTGTCACACCCCACCAGGGCACCCTAGAGGACCAGATCATCCAGGCCAACCCCGCCTTGGAGGCCTTTGGCAATGCAAAGACCCTCCGGAATGACAATTCCTCCCGCTTTGTGAGTGGGGTGTGGTGTGGTTTGGGGGGCAGGTTCCATGGAGTAGGACCAGCTGGGGGAAGGTGGCCACCTCCACCTGATGCTGCTACTCTCCCAGGGGAAGTTCATCCGGATCCATTTTGGGGCCACTGGGAAGCTGGCATCAGCTGACATTGAGACCTGTAAGTGGGCTGAGGGGTTGAGGAGAGGATGTTGGGTGTCTATCATCCCTTCCTCCCTCTCTCCATGTCTCCATCCCTCCATCATCTCCTTCCACCATCCCTCCTTCTTGTAATCCCTCCACATCCTCATCCATCACTCTGTGTCTCCATCCACCTTCTCATCCCAACCTTCCCCCACCTTCTCTTGTCCTCCCAGACCTCCTGGAGAAGTCCCGTGTCATCTTCCAGCTGAAGGCTGAGAGGAACTACCACATCTTCTACCAGATCCTCTCCAACAAGAAGCCGGAACTGCTGGGTGAGTTGGGTGGGGCGGTTGACTCCACCCTTGGCCTTGGGTCTTCTCCCTCCACTTCTCCACTCAGTTGGGGCAATTGAGGACAATTAAAGGCTGAAAATGCTGAGTTTGTGTCTCTGTTCTGGGCCACCATGGAGCAGAGATGCTTCTCATCACCAACAACCCCTACGACTACAGCTATGTCTCCCAAGGAGAGGTGACTGTGGCCTCCATCGATGACTCGGAGGAGCTGTTGGCCACTGACGTAAGGGCTGGGGTGGGACAGGTGGACATCCTGTGGCTGAGGAGAAGGGAAAATGGTGGGTGTATCTTGAAGATAGTAGAAGGTGGATGGAGGAGGGAAGGAGGATGGGAAGAGTGGCAGGATGGGGAGAAGGTGGGTGGGGTCATGGGATTATGGACAGAAGGTGGGACGTGAGGAGGGAGATGTGGGTGGAGGTAGGGATGGGTGGGGAGGTCCTCAGGTGGATGGGTGAGTCCATGGATGGCTGGATGGGTCTGTGGGTGGAAGAGTCCTTAGTTGGATGAATAGGCAGGAGATGAGGAAGGGCAGAGGGACACATGCAGTGGTCAGCAGATGGTCATGCACTCAGCTGAGCAGTGGGGGTGGCAAGGCCTTCTCTAACTTCCGTCCCCTGCCCCCCCCAGAGTGCTTTTGACGTCCTAGGCTTCACTGCTGAGGAGAAGGCTGGTGTCTACAAGCTGACAGGCGCCATCATGCACTTTGGCAACATGAAGTTCAAGCAGAAGCAACGAGAGGAGCAGGCTGAGGCAGATGGCACTGAAGGTGGGTTGGGGTGAGGTGGTGGGACACACAAGTTCTGGGGTTCACCAGGCTGGAAGATAGGTGTGACCTGACCCCGTGCCTTCTTTTCTGTGCTCTGCAGATGCCGACAAGTCAGCTTACCTGATGGGGCTGAACTCGGCGGATCTTCTCAAGGGGCTGTGCCACCCCCGGGTGAAGGTGGGCAATGAGTATGTCACCAAGGGGCAGAATGTCCAGCAGGTCTACTATTCCATCGGGGCCTTGGCCAAATCTGTCTATGAGAAGATGTTCAACTGGATGGTGGTGAGGATCAACAACTCGCTGGAGACCAAGCAGCCACGGCAGTACTTCATTGGTGTGCTGGACATCGCCGGCTTTGAGATCTTCGATGTGAGGCCTCAGGGGGCTGGGAGAGGGTTGGGGTTGGTCCTCTCAGGCATCAGGTTAAGCCGTTTGGGGGTTAAGTTCATGTCCTGAAGTTTCATGTTGACCTTGGTTGGAAACTTGGCTTCTTTGAGTTATGCATTGACCCCACTGGGTGTTGAGTTAGCCCTGTTGACCCCACTGGGAGTCAGATTGACCCCCTTGATTCCCTTGAACATTTTGTTTCCCTTGGGTCTCAGGTTGAGATCCAAGCTCATTGGGCATTTTGTTGACCCCACTGGGTGTTGAGCTGACTCTGTTGATCCCATTGGGTGTTGTCTTGACCCTACTGGATATTCAGTTGACCCTGTTTATCCCATTGGCCATTATGTTGACCTCATTAGGTATTGAGTTGACTCTATTGACCCCACTGGGTATTGAATTGACCCTTTCATACACTTGGGCATTATGTTGACCCCACTAGGGGTCAGATTAACCCGGTTGACCCAATTGTCTGTTGTGTTCACCCCATTGACTGCATTGACCATCTCCTCTCTTGCTCCCCAGTTCAACAGCTTTGAGCAGCTCTGCATCAACTTCACCAATGAGAAGCTCCAGCAGTTCTTCAACCATCACATGTTCGTGCTGGAGCAAGAGGAGTACAAGAAGGAGGGGATTGAGTGGGAATTCATTGACTTTGGCATGGACCTCCAGGCCTGCATCGACCTCATTGAGAAGGTACCACCTCCCCTAGTGCCTCTGGTGGACTGAGAGGGGTTCCTTGAAGGTGGCTGCTTGAGTTATGCTTGGTGTTCTCCATGACCAATGAGGTCTTTTCCTCCCCAGCCCATGGGGATTATGTCCATCCTGGAGGAGGAGTGCATGTTCCCCAAGGCCTCAGACATGACCTTCAAGGCCAAGCTATATGACAACCACTTGGGCAAGTCTGCTAACTTTGGGAAGCCACGCAATGTCAAGGGGAAGACAGAAGCCCACTTCTCCCTCACCCACTATGCCGGTACAGTGGACTACAACATCCTGGGGTGGCTGGAGAAGAACAAAGACCCCCTCAATGAGACGGTGGTGGGGCTCTACCAGAAATCAGCCCTTAAGCTCTTGGCCAGTCTCTTCTCCAACTACGCTGGGGCAGATGCCGGTGGGTGGATCATGGCTGGGTAGATGAGAAGACAGTTGCCCACAAAAGGCTCCTCCTTTACCACCTCACCCTGCTCCTCTTTTCCCCAGGTGGAGATGGAGGGAAAGGGAAAGGAGCCAAGAAGAAAGGTTCCTCCTTCCAGACTGTCTCAGCCCTGCACCGGGTGAGGGACCTGCTCTGGGGTAGAGGGAGAGCAACACCCTGCACAGAGGATGGCCCCACCACCCTCTGGCCCCTTCCCTGCTGGTTCCTTTCTCAGCCTCTTCTCCCTCCTCCTCACCAGGAGAACCTCAACAAGCTGATGGCCAACCTCAAGACCACCCACCCCCACTTTGTCCGCTGCCTCATCCCTAATGAGAGGAAGGAGCCGGGTGAGAAGAGGGTGGCCATAGGGATGGTGGTAGGTGCGGCTTATAGTTAACCTCTCCTCCTCTAACCCACTACCAGGTGTGATGGACAATCCCCTGGTGATGCACCAGCTCCGCTGCAACGGGGTGCTGGAGGGCATCCGCATCTGCCGCAAGGGCTTCCCCAACCGCATACTCTATGGGGACTTCCGCCAGAGGTAGGAGATGTGGACCATGGAGTGTGGAAAGGGGGTAGACAACCCCGCCAGGGTTGATTTTGGGGTGTTCCATCTCCTCTCTGGCCACCAGGTACCGCATTCTGAACCCTGCAGCCATCCCCGAGGGACAGTTCATTGACAGCCGCAAGGGCGCTGAGAAGCTCCTGGGGTCCATTGACATTGACCACAACCAATACAAGTTCGGGCACACCAAGGTGAGATCATGTGGCCTCCCTGTGCTCCCACCATGCACATGTCCACCTGCCCATCTACAGCCGTATCTGTCCTCCCATCTACCCACCAACTCATCAGTCCATCCATCTGTCCACCAACCCCTCCAAACCAACCCATTTTCTTACCCACCTACTTTCTCCATCAGGTCTTCTTCAAAGCTGGGCTGCTGGGGCTGCTGGAGGAGATGCGGGATGAGCGTCTCTCACGCATCATCACCCGTATCCAGGCTCAGGCCCGGGGTCAGCTCATGCGCATTGAGTTCAAGAAGATCTTGGAGCGTCGGTGAGGGAGGGAGGACTCCTCCTTGGGGAAGGACCTCTAAGGGGTCACCAGGTCCATGGGGTGGTAGCATCTGTGCCCCCATTGTAGGGATGCACTCTTGGTGATCCAGTGGAACATCAGGGCCTTCATGGGAGTGAAGAACTGGCCCTGGATGAAGCTCTACTTCAAGATCAAGCCCTTGCTGAAGAGTGCTGAGACAGAGAAGGAGATGCAGGTGGGAGAAGGTGATGGGGCAGGAGTTTTGGGACAACCAATGACACAGTTCAGATGGGGTTGATGGATGGAGGGGATGGGACATCACTAGTGGTCTGCTGCAGAACATGAAGGAGGAGTTTAGTCGGCTGAAAGAGGCCCTGGAGAAGTCAGAGGCTCGGCGGAAGGAGCTGGAGGAGAAGATGGTCTCCATGCTGCAGGAGAAGAATGACCTTCAGCTCCAAGTGCAGGCTGTGAGTGAGGTCACCCTCCCAAAACCATGTCAAGGGGTGATCACCACCCCCTTCCAGAGCCAACACCCTTCACCCACCTCCCGAACACAGGAGCAGGACAACCTCAATGATGCTGAGGAGCGCTGCGACCAGCTGATCAAGAACAAGATCCAGCTGGAAGCCAAGGTGAAGGAGCTGACAGAACGGCTGGAGGATGAGGAGGAGATGAATGCTGAACTGACAGCCAAGAAGAGGAAGCTGGAGGATGAGTGCTCAGAGCTGAAGAAAGACATAGATGACCTGGAGCTGACCCTGGCCAAAGTGGAGAAGGAGAAACATGCCACTGAGAACAAGGTGAGAATTGAGGAGACTTGAGTCAATTCAGCCTGGTCGGGTTGCGCTGACACAAGGCTGGTTGGTTTGGGCTACATCAAGAAGACCCAAGACCCTTTGGGTTCTCCTGCATTTAAGTTACCTCATTGGCCAAGGTCAGCCTCCCCTAGTTCTACCCTTCCTCTGGCACTAAGCTGGAGTCCTCCTTCCTCAGGTCAAAAACCTTACAGAGGAGATGGCTGGGCTGGATGAGACTATTGCCAAGCTGACAAAGGAGAAGAAGGCCCTGCAAGAAGCTCACCAGCAAGCGCTGGATGACCTGCAGGCAGAGGAGGACAAGGTCAATACCTTGACGAAAGCCAAAGTCAAGCTGGAACAGCAAGCAGATGATGTGAGTGTGGACTGGTCCCACCATGGGCACTGCCAAGGAGTTTACTGGGACAGAGCTGGTGAAAACTGGAGGTTTCTCCCCATTTCTGTTTTTTCGTGCAGCTTGAAGGCTCCCTGGAGCAGGAGAAGAAGATCCGGATGGACCTGGAACGGGCCAAGAGGAAGCTGGAAGGTGACTTAAAGCTGACCCAGGAGAACATAATGGATCTGGAGAATGACAAGCAACAGCTTGAGGAGAAGCTCAAGAAGTGAGGCTGGTGTTCCTGCCTTGGTCCAAGCTGGTCAGGGGGTGCAGGCAGGGACCTCAGCACTCTCCACCTTCCTCTACAGGAAAGAGTTTGAGATCCACCAGCAGAACAGCAAGATTGAGGACGAGCAGGCACTGGCCTTGCAGCTCCAGAAGAAGTTGAAAGAGCTTCAGGTGAGGGATTCAGGCTCTGCCTAGTTGGGCTGGGCTAAAGAGCCTCCAGCTGGTTGGGTTGGGTTGAAGAGTCTTCAGCTGGTTGGACTGAGTTGAAGATTTTCCAGTTGAATTGAGTGGAAAAGTTAAAGACAGCCTCTCCATCCCTGGACCACAGGCACGGATCGAGGAGCTGGAGGAGGAGCTGGAGGCGGAGCGGACAGGCAGGGCCAAGGTGGAGAAACTGCGCTCGGACTTGTCGCGGGAGCTGGAAGAGATCAGTGAGCGGCTGGAGGAGGCAGGTGGTGCCACCTCAGTGCAGCTTGAGCTCAACAAGAAGCGGGAGGCAGAGTTCCAGAAGATGAGGCGGGACCTGGAGGAGGCTACTCTGCAGCATGAGGCCACAGCTGCTGCCCTGCGGAAGAAGCATGCCGACAGCGTGGCAGAGCTCAGCGAGCAGCTCGACAACCTGCAGCGTGTCAAGCAGAAGCTGGAGAAGGAGAAGAGCGAGCTCAAGCTGGAGCTGGATGACCTCAGCTCCAACATGGAGCAGCTGATCAAGGCCAAGGTTGGAGGAGGCCAAGGTGGATGTCTCAACTCCACTGTTGCCACCAGCCTCCAGCTAAATCCCTCTGCTCTGTCCTTCATTCCTACAAGGTGGGCATGGAGAAGGTCTCCCGCACCCTGGAGGACCAGGCGGCTGAGCACCGGGCAAAGCTGGAGGAGACCCAACGAGTCCTCAACGACACCAGCACCCAGCGGGCCAAGCTCCAGACTGAGAACGGTGGGAGCCCTGACCTGCAGCATCCTCCATCCCATATCTTCACCCCCTGTCCCATCCTGAAACACCTTCTCTGCCTCTGCAGGAGAGCTGTCCCGCCAGCTGGAGGAGAAGGAGGCTCTCATCTCTCAACTCACGAGAGGCAAGCAGTCCTACACGCAGCAGATGGAGGACCTGAAGAGGCAGCTGGAAGAGGAGATGAAGGTGAAGTTCTTGGGGTCTCTCTTTGCTCTCTTCACCTCCATTGTTGGCGGGGGGTCTCCAGGAGGACCACAAGACAAGGTTTCCTCCACCCTCATGGTTGTAGCAACAAGGAATCAAGCTCAGACTGGTTGGGTTGGGAGGTGTCATCTAAGGGTGGTTCCATCTAAGGGTGACTGATTTGGGTTGTGTTGGTCTAACAGCAGATAGGTTGGGTTGAGCAGGTCAGCTGGGAGGTGGTTGGGTTGGTCTACAGCTGGTTGGGTGAAATTGGACTGGATGATTGGGCTAGCCTAGAGATGGTTGGGTAGGTATAGAAGTGGTGAGGTTGGCTTATGATGGTTTAGAGAAGGTTGGACTGCAAAATGCCAGTGCTTCCTGAGTAGGAGGACATTGAGATAGCTCAAGGTGATATGGACCTAATGGTCCCACCTTCTCCCAAAGGTCTAAGGTAGGTTGGTGTGATCTAAAGAAGGTCTAACTAAGGTCGGTTTGGTATAAAAAAGGTCTAAGTAATGTTCGGTGAGCCTACAGAATGTCTGATTGGGTTGAGGTGATGAAGACCAGCACTGACTCAGTTGGAGAACCTTAAGATGGCTCTGGATGATGTGGACCCAGTGGTCTCACCTTCCCCATACCCCACGCAGGCCAAGAACGCCCTGGCCCATGCCCTCCAATCAGCCCGGCATGACTGCGACCTGCTGCGGGAGCAGTATGAGGAGGAGACGGAGGCCAAGGCCGAGCTCCAGCGCTCTCTCTCCAAGGCCAATTCTGAGGTGGCCCAGTGGAGGACCAAGTATGAGACAGACGCCATCCAGCGCACAGAGGAGCTGGAGGAGGCCAAGTGAGTCATCTCCCCACAGAAGGAGACAATGGTGGGGAACACATCCCCAAGGTGGGGACACCAGAAGCTCTTCCAAGCTTTCAGACTGTCCTTGAGGGCAGCAGAAAGTCTACATCCTGCCCAAAGGCAACCTAGATGGGGTTTGGGACTGGACAACCTCTTGGACCATCAGGGTGGACCTCTGAAGAGGTTGGAGAAGACCCCTCTGCCACCACCTGGGCAATCTGATGCATCAGCTCCTATGGAGCAGGGGAGTGGAGACCCCTCCACTGTAAAAGCATATGGAGCAGGTAGGGGGATGTGGAGATAGTAGAGGAGATACAGAGCAGAGTCTTGGCTGGCCTCTGGGTGGAAGAAGGTTTGAGTTGACCCACTTGGTCCATGGGCCACCATAACCAGGTCTCTTGGTTGTTCCCTGGGGCAGGAAGAAACTGGCTCAGCGGCTGCAGGAGGCTGAGGAGGCAGTGGAGGCGGTCAATGCCAAGTGCTCCTCCTTGGAGAAGACCAAACACCGGCTGCAGAATGAGATTGAGGACCTGATGGCAGATGTGGAGAGGTCAAATGCGGCTGCTGCCTCCCTGGACAAGAAACAGAGAAACTTTGACAAGGTAGGAGGATGTGGTAGTGGGATGGTAGGAGACGGGGACATGTGGAGACAGGGTGACAACTGGCTTGGCCCCAGGTCTTGTCTGAGTGGAAGCAGAAGTTTGAGGAGTCACAGACGGAATTGGAGGCATCACAGAAGGAGGCCAGGTCCCTCAGCACTGAGCTCTTCAAGCTGAAGAATGCCTATGAGGAGTCACTCGAGCACCTGGAGACCTTCAAGAGGGAGAACAAGAACCTCCAAGGTGAGACCATGGTGTCCCCCTGCCCACCTTATTGTTCTCCACCACATTCCACATGGCCTAATAGGATGTCACCTGTGCAGAGGAGATCTCGGACCTCACAGAGCAGCTAGGCGCCAGCCACAAGACCATCCATGAGCTGGAGAAGGTCCGGAAGCAGCTGGATGCTGAGAAGCTGGAGCTTCAAGCTGCACTGGAGGAGGCTGAGGTGAGCCAAGTCATGGCCCTAAATGTCCCATGGTCTCCTCTGTGGTCCTCAACATCCCCTCTGTCCTCCCCAGGCATCTCTGGAGCACGAGGAGGGGAAGATCTTGAGGGCCCAGCTGGAGTTCAACCAGGTCAAGGCGGACTATGAGCGCAAGCTGGGTGAGAAGGATGAGGAGATGGAGCAGGCCAAGCGCAACCACCTGCGGGTGGTGGACTCGCTGCAGACCTCCTTGGATGCTGAAACCCGGAGTCGCAATGAGGCTCTGAGGCTGAAGAAGAAGATGGAAGGTGACCTCAATGAGATGGAGATCCAGCTCAGCCATGCCAACCGCTCTGCAGCTGAAGCCCAGTCCCATCTGAAGGCAGCCCAAACTCACCTCAAGGTGAGATCCTCTACCTTTGAGAAGGTCCTCCAAGCCCTGTGGAGCTGTTGACTGAGGTCCCTCCCACTTGTCTCACCAGGATACCCAGCTGCAGCTGGATGATGTGGTCAGAGTCAATGAAGACCTGAAGGAGAACATTGCAATTGTGGAGCGGAGGAACAACCTCCTGCAGGCGGAGCTGGAGGAGCTGCGGGCGGTGGTGGAGCAGACTGAGAGGGCGCGGAAGTTGGCTGAGCAGGAGCTGATCGAAGCCAGTGAGAGAGTCCAGCTCCTCCACTCACAGGTGAGACTTCATACACATCCAAGGAGAAAGACCACCTCCAGCCAGGGACTCTTAAGCCCCAGAGGAACTGTGACTTTCTCCTGGATTGAGTTACCAAGGATCTCCTCCATCTGGAAACCTTTGAAGTCTGTGGAGATGAGGAGGGAGAAAGGATGGGGCAGCAGCCCCATAGTCACCTCCTGAGATGTTCTCCTCCATTCTCAGAACACTAGCCTTATCAACCAGAAGAAAAAGATGGAGGGTGACATCTCCCAGCTGCAGACAGAGGTGGAAGAGGCCATCCAGGAGTGTCGGAATGCCGAGGAGAAGGCCAAGAAGGCCATTACCGATGTGGGTGCTGTGGTGGAGCTGACATCTTGGACACCTTCTACCATAGGGTAATGGAGAACGTGCCTTGGAGCTCCTTCTCTGATGGCTTCTCCCCTTGGGCAGGCAGCCATGATGGCAGAGGAGCTGAAGAAGGAGCAGGACACCAGTGCCCACCTGGAACGGATGAAGAAGAACATGGAGCAGACCATCAAGGACCTGCAGCTGCGGTTGGACGAGGCAGAGCAGTTGGCCCTCAAGGGAGGGAAGAAGCAGCTGCAGAAGCTGGAGGTCCGGGTGAGGGAGCTGGAGAATGAGCTAGAGGCCGAGCAGAAGCGCAATGCTGAGAATGTCAAGGGCCTCCGCAAGTCTGAGCGGCGCATCAAGGAGCTCAGCTACCAGGTGGGGCTACTGCAGCCTGTTCCCTCTTCATGCAGACCCATGCTGTGGTCTATACCACAGCAGAGCTGGTGGCCAGAGGGACAAGGATGACCCAGAACATCACTTGCTGCCCCTAGAGCCATGAGTCTAGAACATGGTTGACCTGGTGGCCACAGGGACACAAATCACCCAGAACTTCAGTTGTTGCTTCCATACCCACAGAGGCATAGAACACAAGAGACCTAGATTTCACCCATGACCTAGAAGGCAATTGACCAAATGGCCACAGGGTCATGGAGAAGCTAGACCACAGCTCAGCCTCCACCAATCCTTGTTTAGGGGGTCTCTAGGCAGGGGAACCGAGGCAGAACAAAAGCCCAGGAGAGCTGGTTGTGCCCTGAGGCCAATCTCCAGCCCCATCTCTCTCCTCTCTGCAGACAGAAGAGGACAAGAAGAACCTGTTACGGCTGCAGGACCTGGTGGACAAACTGCAGATGAAAGTCAAGGCCTACAAGCGGCAGGCAGAGGAGGCGGTTGGTGCCTGGGGCGAGGGTGGAATTGGAGGGATGGTGGGATGGATGGGAGAGGACTGTTGGTTGAATGGATAGGTGGAGCCTCCCTGACCCCTCTGACACCCCCACCCTCCCAGGAGGAGCAGGCCAACACCAACCTGGCCAAGTTCCGCAAGGCTCAGCACGAGCTGGAGGAAGCAGAGGAACGTGCTGACATAGCTGAGTCCCAGGTCAACAAGCTGCGGGCCAAGAGCCGTGACATGGGACCCAAGGTGGGACCTTCCCCCCCACACCACAGCTGCTCCACAGCTGCTCCACAACCAACCCCTCATCCCCCATCTTCTCTCCCCCCTCACCCCAGAAGCTGCACGATGAGGAGTGACCCAACTACCACCATGAGCAACTCACCACCACGAGTGACTCCACCACCACGCCCCTCGTCCAAGACGGGGCCTTGGTGATGTAGAAGTAGTTCACTAATGACGACCGAAAGATCCCTGACATCCAGGAGTGGGGAAGGGGTTGGGGGAGGGACACAATGTCTCCTTGCCCACCCCACCCCACAAAAACATGACCACGGAGAAGCATCAGTGGTGGAAGAGGTTTAAATGGTGGCTGAAACGCAGTATCGGGGGGGGGGGGGGGGGGTTATGACATGGTTATGGAGCGGAGCTATGGGGTGAGGCACCAGGGAATTATGGGAAAAGAATTGAATGGGTGTCCGATCAGGTTGAGTCCATGTCGGGGTCTGGAAGAGAAATACAAAGCAGTTGCAGAATATAGTGGACAAGGGCATTCAGGTATCTGGGGCCTGCCCCACCCTCCCTCCAAGGAGACCCAGGTGTCTGGGGTCTACCCCTCCCCCACATCTACCTTGTCCCACTGTAGGGGCCACCTTGGTGTGGTAGGTGACGAAGACATCAAAGGCAAAGAGGAAGGTGAGGATGAGACTGAAAGTCTGGGGAGGATAAAAAGGGTTTGGGCTTGGTCAGTATTGGGGTGGGACATGGGATGGGAGCGGGGTTTGTAGTTGGGGATACTCACAAAGGTGGTGGCGGCCAAAGCATCCCGGGAGGAGGCCAAGGCCACCAGGGCCACCACTAGAAAGATGATAGTCCCGCTGACAGCCCGAAGGAGGTCCTGGGGGACACACATGAAAGGACACAATGAGGACATGGAGGGACCATCATAAGGACACCATGAGGACAATGCAGGAGGACATGGGGGGGATATGGGGGATATGGGAGGGGACACCCAGAGGATGACACCATGGGGACACACACTAGAAGGTGCCAAGATAGACATGGAGGGGATCATATAATAGAATCATAGAATGGTTTAGGTTGGAAGGGACCTTTAAGATCATCTAGTTCCAACCCCCCTTCATGAGCAGGAACATCTCCCTCTAGACTAGCTTGCTCCAAGCCCCATCTAACCTGACCTTGAACTCTCCCAGTGAGGGGGCATCCAAAACCTCCCTGGGCAACCTGTTTCAGCATCTCACCACCCTCACACTAAAGAATTTCTTCCTAATGTCTAACCTAAATCTTCCCTCTTTCAGTTTAAAACCATTACTCCTCATCCTATCACTGCACACCCTGCTAAAAAGTCCCTTCCCAGCTTTCCTGGAGCCCCTTCAGTCACTGGAAGGTTCTCCAGGGTCTCCCTGGAGCCTTCTCTTCTCCAGGCTGAATAGCCCCAACTCTCCCAGCCTGTCTCCAGAGCAGAGCTGCTCCAGCCCTCCCATCATCTCTGGGGCCTCCTCTAGAGTCATTCCATGAGCTCCATGTCCTTCTAATGCTGGGGGCTCCAGAACTGGACCCAGTTCTCCAGGTGGGGTCTCAGGAGTGCAGAGGGGCCAAATCCCGTCTCTTGACCTGCTGGCCACTCTTCTGATGCAGCCCAGGACATGGTTGGTTTCTGGGCTGCAATTGCACATTGCTGGCTCATGTTGAGCTTCTCATTGAGCAGCACCCCCAGGTCCTTCTCCTCAAGGCTGTTCTCAATCCGTTCTCCAATCAATCTGTATGTGTGCTTGGGATTGCCCCAACCCATGTGCAGAAATGCTATGGGGTGACCCCATGGTGGGGGACACCATGGGGACATGGAGGGGACACCGTGAGGAAAGTGTGAGGCAGAGGTAGGGTCGCAAGGGGCTGTAGGGTGGCCATGGGGCCACATACCAGGCAGGGCCCATAGCCATGGGGCAGGCGGGGGTGGTCCCGCAGCAGCTGCCCCCCCAGGGCAGCTGCCCCCACCAGGGTCTGCAACAGGGCTGGGGCCAGCGTGGGGGGGGCAGGGGGGGCTAGCAGCCCCACAATTGCCCCACAGAGCACCTGGGGGGAGACAGACACACATGGGGGACAGGGTGCAGTAGCCACACAACAGCTCCATGGGGGGGCAATAGAGCCCCATAGAGCACCCATCAGAGCACCATAGTCCCCTCACAGAGCCCCCCAGCACCCCTTAGAGTCACAGTGTCCCATAGCCTCCACAGAGCTGTATAGCACTGCCCAGAGCCCTATAGCACCCACAACACCTTAATAGCACACCAGAGATGCCCATAGCCCCCTCACAGCCCCACAGTGCCCCACAGAGCCCCACAGTTCCCTCATAGCCCCCCGACACCCTCCAGCACCCATAGCAACCCCCAGCATCCCCAGAGCTCCATAGCACCCCCAGAATCCTAAAGCACCCCATAACTCTCCCCCAGAGCCCCATAGCCACCCAGCCCCCCTACCAGCTCGCCCCCCAGCAGCAGCCCCTTGGGGGTGCGCAGGAAGCCCAAGTCGAAAGCTCCGGGCGGCTCCTCTTGCCCCATAGTGGTGGGATCTGTGGGGCGGAGGGAGCTGTGGGGTTCGGAGCGGGGTGGGACAGGTGGATGTTGTCCGACCCCTCCTTCCGTGACAGGCAGCGGCTGGACGGGGAACAAAGGGACATTGTGGAGGGACTGCACGGGGGACGCAGCTGGGAGTGACTGGGAGACACTGGGAGTCATTGGGGGGTGACTGAGAGTAACTGGAAGGAAGTGGGGGGTGACTGGGGGGAATGGGAGGAACTGGGGGGGGCTGGGTGGCAACTGGAAGGAACTGGGGGCAACTGGTACCTGCTGGGTGTGACTGGGATCTGCTGGGATCCCCCCACCCTCTCTGTCGGCCCCACCGCTTCCCACACCCCACAGCTCAGGGACACCAGATAGCCAAGACCCCCAAACCCTAACGCCGTTCCCGTTCCCCTGGCCCATGCTCCTCCCTGTCCCTGTAGGCGGGACCTGGGGAGGTGGCCATAGAGCGACCTGGATCAGCCACAGCTCCTGGTGGGGATGGGTGCAAGTGAGGGGACAGGGGTCCCAGAGGGGCCTTGGGCACCCGGGACCACCCAGCCCCCGGTGTTACTGCTTCAAGTGAGTACCCAGAAGGCAGAGAAGAAGTCTGTGTCTGGCAAGGAGACGTTTTTCAAGGCTGGTTTGCACAAAGCTGGGTGCTTAGGGTGCTCCCACACATCAAGCACCTCCCTCGTAATACAGGGTTTTATACATAAACCCCCCACAAACCCATCTTATCTCTCAAGTACCCTGATATCTACATGCTTGTCTTTTGTCATTCCTGGTAAGTTTAACTGCTTGTTTTCTGCTACCTGTGATCCCCATCTCCTGAGGGTACAGACATTCACACCAAGATAAGCTCAGCAAGCCCCCCCCTTCCCATGGCCTAACTCTTCTGGCATGAGGGTGATGTCATGGTGATGGACTCCACTTTAGGGACAAACCCTCCCAGTATTGCACGCACACAGTCCAGCATAGCTCCAACTGTGCTGTTGGACACATAACCCTCCCCTTACCCAGTGCACTTGGATTTCCTTCACCAAAAAAACCAAGCACACAAAGCAGGAGGCTCCTTTGCAGAAGCCCAGTCTCGCAGTTTCGAAAGCTGGGAACAGGCAGGGTTTACAGACAGTATTTGTTCTTCCCCTTCCATACCCACTCTCTGCCTCTGCTACTGATTCCCCAACCTCAGCTCGACTTTTCCCTCTCTAGGGCTCCTTTCCTGCTCCTGTTCTCCCGTTACCACTCCCAACCTCACCCAACCCCATTTTCACACCTCTCAGCCCCACTCCTCCTCCCCGGACCTAGATGGAGCATGGCAGCTCCCACTGGAATTGGGGCAGCCATGCAATTGCAGGACACACTCAAGAGTGGACCTGGCCCTTGTCTGTGTTTATTACAGCACAAATCACCTCAAGCACCCATTAAAATGAGAGAAGGAAATTGAGCTCAGCTGCTGGAGGTGCTTTTAATGCCCAAAGTTAGTGCCACCAGCTGAGCCCTACCTCAGCCACCACAGTGCACACTCTGGGAGAGGGTACCTGGGTGTCCTGGTAGACAGCACTATATGAGCCAGCAGTGTGACCAGGTGGCCAGGAAAGCAAACAGCATCCTGGCTTGTATCAGCAATTGTGTGGCCAGCAGGAGTAGGGAAGAGATCGTACCCCTGTACTGGGCACTGGTGAGGTCACACCTTAAGTACTGTGTTCTGTTCTGGGGCCCCTACTACAAGAAGGACACTGAGTTGCTGGAGTGGGTCCAGAGAAAAGCAACCAAGCTGGTGAAGGGCCTAGAGAACAAGTCCTGTGAGGAGAGACTGAAGGAAGTGGGATTGCTTATTTTGGAGGAGGCTGAGGGAAGACCTCATTGCTCTCTACAGCTACCTGAAAAGAGGTTGCAGTGAGGTGGGTGTTGGTGTCTTCTCCCAAGTGAATAATGACAGGACTAGAGGAAATGGACTGAAGTTACACCAGGGAGGTTTAGACTGGGTATTAGGAAGAATTAATTTACTGAGTGGTCAGACACTGGAACAGGCTGCCCAAGGAGGTGGTGGAGTCAGCATCCCTTGAGATGTTCAGGAAATGTGTAATGTGGCACTTCAGGGCATGCTCTAGTGGGCATGGTGGGTAGTGTTGTGTTATTGGTGGTTTTGTGTTTTTTGTGGGGTTTTGTTTGGGTTTTTTTTTTCCTTCTGGGTGAACAGTTGGACTTGGTGATCTTAGAGGTCTTTTCCAACTGTAACAACTCTGTGATTCTGTGATTCTGTAATTTTTAAATTAACTAAAGAAACAAAAATAAATAACTCATATAAATCACCTCTTGACAAGACAATGGCATAGAGGAGCATACAGACCTAAATCCAAGTACTAGAATCTTTAGTGGGCTGATTGCCCAGGGAGCTTGGTTGTACTGTAGGAACAAGGCAGAAATGTGTCCTTGGGGTGAATTTGACTAATTATAATAGGAAAATCACACCCCCAGAAATTAAGATACTCACCTTTGCTGGAAGACCCCCACCCACTGCTCATGTGTAGTAAAAGACACTGTTTCTTTACATTAATATAAAGATACCCTACACCAATCAATTTTAAGATAAGGGATTATAAGCACCAGTAAAAACCTTGTGAACAATGAATATGTTAAATATATTTATTTACAATATACAAATCTGTGACTGTTGTGTACCAGCTTTGTGGGAATACCCCCTAGCACCTCTTGCTGCACAGAGCTGCCAGTGAATTGCCAATCTCTTGCGGTGTTACTGGCTTGCACACCATTAAATGAACCTTGCTTTGGGACAACACCCACAATACACATGCAGAGGGCACCACATATCTGATGTGCCATTGGGTGTTGAAACAAAGTTCACCCAACAGTCCAAGTACTGTTAAGTCCGTATCTTTATTCATGGCACTGGATGCACCGGGGATAGCTCCTCCAAAAAATGTGCCTTACAGGGTAAGGTGAGAGATATATACAGCTGATACTTAATTATGTGTAGTATTTCTAAGAAACAGTTTATATATTCATTAGTTTCCTGAGAAATCATTTACATAAGAGTCTGCCCATTATCGTCCGTTAGGGTCTCCTGGGGGTTGTTTACTTCATCCTTGAGTCTTCCTCACAGGAACCTTTGGCCGAGTTCTGTCTCTTCTGTTTATCCCTGCTGACTCCACAGTAGAATTGGTTACAGCAGCATCCCTAGTTGAATGGCTTCTTTCTTCTTCAAGGACCCTTTTATTTCTTCCCTAAAACCACGGATACGCTCACACAAAAGGCTTTTACAACTCACTAGCAGTAGGACCAGATGAGAGATTGATACCCTACAAGCAGTTAACTATTTGAAGTCAGAGTTTGGCTAATGCTCTGTTTCAGTGTGCCCCAGCCCTGTGCACACAGAAGGGGGGTGTTCACCATGCGGGGGTGCTGGGCTTGTCCCTCTCGCAGGTGGCTGCTGTCTTGCCATGCCTGCAGCTAGGTTGGCCTTTCACCACATGCTGCCTGTAGCTGTCGTATTCCCTGGTGTTTTTTGGGAAGGAACTGGTGGCAAAGGGCTGCAGAAAGCAGGATGACAGAGAACTTCCCCAAGGGGCTGAGATGTCACTGGTGTTTTTTTCTGCTGGCTGTCAGCAGGCAGTGCTTGGGCCAGGGCTGCCACCTGCCACAGCCTCACACCCTCAGCCTGCAACAGAGCACTCAGTGGTGGGGGATCCGTCAGGGGGAGTCTGGTCCCATATTCCACCTCTCCTCTGGCTTGGAACTGCCCCCCCCCCTTCCATCCCACTCCTTACCCAGCACTTGGAACCAAGTGTCTCTGTGACATCAGCCCCAATGCTAAGAGCACTCAGAACCTGTGGGCACCTGTGAGCTCTGTGGGCACCCCATCTGCTGCTGCTCTGCTGGCACCAGCCCTCAGGTCGTGCCACTGCCACATGCCGCTGGCAGCCATGACCTTGCTCCTGCTCCTCATCATCCTGGCCCTGGGCTGGCCCGTGCACAGCACATGGGACAGCTGTGGGTGAGTGGCCAGGGCTCTGGGAAGGAGCTTGGGTAGCCCTTATGGGGGTCACTAGAGGGTGCCCACTTGTCCCAAAGTAGCCACAGCTTCCCAATGCCCATGTGGAGCCCCAGGGCCTGACCAGCACCCAGCTGCTGCACAGATTGACCAGGGGCTAATGCAGACACAGGTGGGACAGACACAAGGCCCATGAGCTCCCTGGCCCTGCTGTCCATGCAGAATCCTGGTGGGGAGAAGAGTGCTGACCTTCAGCCTGAGCAGCAGCAGCCCATGGAGCAGGACAATCATGAGCTTCTGGTTACAGAGCCTGTGGCCTCCGTCCCTTGGCTTCTGGGGACAGCAAGACGCGTGTCGTCGGTGGCACCGATGCAGCGCCGGGGACCTGGCCCTGGATTGTCAGCCTCCAGGATCCAGAAAGGCCACGCTCAAAGATGCACATATGTGGAGGGTCCCTCATCAGCTCACAGTGGGTCATCACAGCAGCCCACTGCTTCCTTGTGGCCAGGTAAGGAGGACCAGCGAAGGGGGATGTCCCATCAAGCACGGCCAGTGCCGGGCTGAGAGCCTGCTCAGAAGAGGGTGCCCCTGGCAGCCTCCAGCCCCAAGTTCCTGGAGCCAAAGACCAGGGCAGCTGCACTCTCGGCAGCGCTGCTTCCCTCTCCCCTGTGGGAGGCAGAAGGCAGGAGCCGCTGGGCTGCAGCTAGGGGCTCCTCTCCCCCTGACCCTCTCTCCATCTGCCCTCCAGGCCCGGCACAATCCACACGTGGCGTGTGGTGATCGGGGCCAACCGCTTGTCTCAGCTGGGCCCTGAGGTCCAAGTGCGCCACATCGGGCGGCTCCTGGTCCACGAGCACTATGACAACGAAACGCAAAGCAACGACATTGCCCTGCTGCAGCTGAACCAGCCCGTCCAGTGCAGCTCCTACATACAGCTGGCCTGTGTGCCTGACGCCTCAGTGAGAGTGACAGAGATGAAAACCTGTTATGTCAGTGGTTGGGGTGCCACCACTGCCAGATGTGAGTCCCCCAAAAGTACTTCTTGTGTCCTGAGTGCCAGCTGGGCACACTGGGGAGAAGGGCTGCACTGTTGATGATGGGGACAGTGGGATCAAGTGCACCCTCAGTAAGTTTGCTGACAACACCAAGTTGTGTGGTATTTTATGAGGGTGTGGAGTGACACGACAAGGAGGAGATGATTTTAAACTGGAAGAGGGGAGATTTAGGTTAGACACTAGGAAGAAATTATTCATGGTGAGGTTGCCTAGAGAAGCTGTACAAGCCGGCTCCCTGAAAGTGTTGAAGGCCATGTTGGATGGGGCTTTGAGCAACCTGGTCTAGTGTAAGGTGTCCCTGCCCATAGATTATTAAAGTCCCTTCCGACCCAAATAATTCTATCATTCTGTGATTCCATGATTCCTGAGAGCAGAGGCCAAAGCCAGAGTCAGGCTGCAGGGACATGTGGAAGAGAGGTGGGCTTGACCCATTGCCCAAAGGAAGACAAAAAGGAAGCACCTGCAGATGCCTTCAAGATGCAAAGCCAAGCCCTAGGGAAGGGGTTCACCCAGGTAGAGGTGGAGAACTGACAGTGAGTTTCTGGGTGCTAATTCCTTTCTGTGCTTGCAGCTACAGACGTGAGCGATGTCCTGCAGGAGGCCAAGGTCCTGCTCATTGATGTTACCCTCTGTAACAGCACCTGGTGGTATAGAGGGGAAATCCACACCCACAATCTGTGTGCTGGCTATGCGCAGGGTGTCATCGACACCTGCCAGGTAGGAGCATGCAGCAAGTATCCCCAGCAGCACAGCCCAACCCCATTGCTGTCACAGCCCCAAGAGGGACCCTGGCATAGGCTTTGCCTGGCAAGTCACCCTCCTACACCTGGGTCCCCACTGCTGCTGGGGCTTACCTCCCCTTCACCACTAGCAGCTCCTTGCCCAGTGTCCTCCTTGGTCCAAAGATCTAGAAAGCCCATGCCAGTGCTCTTGGCAGACCATGGGTCCAGATCCCAATCCTGGAATATCCATCCACCTTCCACACCTCCAACAGCTCTGTGCAGAGAAGAGAGTGCCCTACCTTACAGGCCCATAACCCGCTCCCAGACACAGTTCTGTTGGCTTCAGTCCCTGAGCAGAGCCTCTCCGTGTAGCCAGCACAGCTCAGAGAGGTGCTGAGAGAAGGAAGGAGCTGGCAGGGGCCACCCAACACCACCTTCACCCTCTCACTTCTGATGCAGGGTGACAGTGGTGGCCCTCTTGTCTGCAAAGACAACTACTCAGACCACTTCTGGATGGTTGGAGTGACCAGCTGGGGGAAAGGCTGTGCAAGAGTAAGACGGCCTGGGATCTACACCTCCACACAGCACTTCTACGACTGGATCCTGATGCAGATGGCACAGAACCCACCAGCAACAGATACTCCAGCACCACAGCCAGTCGTCACCTCAACCCCCTTTGAGAGGCCAAGTCCAACACCAACACAATCAAGCTGTCTATTTCCAGTCCAGAAGCTGGCAGAATTCTTCACTGCGCTGCAGGAGCTCCTGCAGTACCTAAAGGGCTTAAAGGCTTGAGCAGCAGGATGGACAGGATCCAGTACAGGCTGCAGTGTATCACAGCTATTTCCTTCTGGGAAATGGGTGCCACCACAGCATTTCCCTCTGATCCAAAGGCTGCCCCAGTGCCAAAGGCCTGCTCTGTCCTGCTCACACTCCTCTAAATGCACACAAGTGCTGAAGCTGACCTAGTTCTTGAAATAAAGTTGACAATTTTCACAGCTAACCCTCCTTTAGTCCAATTCATTCTCCTGTGCAAGGCAAGGACTCCCATGCCTGACACCTGCAAAATGAGGCTACAGGCAGACAAGTAAGGGCAAAAAGGGAGAGAGTCACACAAAAGGGCTGAAACCTCTCAGCAGAGAGGAGGGTGCTCCAAGACACCATGGGACAGAGAAGACACGTGCAGGCTAGGAAGTGGATAGGAAAAAATGGTGTGACAAGCAGACAGCTCTGGGGGGATGCATTAAGACACAGGGGCTGATGATTAGGGCCTGGCTTGAGCCTTAGCTGACTGAATAGACCCTGGGAAATTCCTGAGCATGGCAAGAGAAGCTGCTGAGCAGAGTAAACCCAGTGAGATGCTGACAGGAGTTACAGTGCCATGAGAAAAAGCCAGATTTCATCAGTAGTTAAAGGGAATTATATGAGAGGTGGCCACAGTTCACAGATAATGGAAGGAAGTGTGGGGGTGATTCTGGGGAGAGGAATCTGGCAGGGACAGCAATACCTAGGAAACAGCATCAGTAATGCCATGGAAGTCCAGGGTGACCTAGGGAACAGCACCTGAACCACCACATCTGTTCACAGGTGTAGCAAACCTGGGAGAAATGGGGAAAAAAGAGAGAGAACAGGTCCCCTGTTTGGGAGGAGACAGGGGCAGAGAAAGGAAGATGACGAGGGTGTATAAGCATGGAAAATTGAGAGAGGAGTGGATCAAGGAGCCAGTCACACATAAGCAAACTGCTGGTTGGTTTGCTTTTTAGCCTGAGCCCTCACCTAATCACCACAGTCTGTCCTGCCTTCTTTTAGATAACAATTCTAACTCCTCTTCTGTGTGGTGCCACTCTGCCTGTCATGGGGTGGCTCCAGAGGCTGGGCTGCTGGCAACGGCAGAGAGGAACACAGATCATGGGGACTTGGCAGCTGGACACACTGAGTGTCCAGGGCCAGCTACTGGTGGGAGTGCCATATGCATGCACAATTCACAGTGACCTTCAAGCTGGACTAGCTCTAGAGAAAGCGGAGAGACATCTGGAAAGACCCAAGGTCTGTGCCATTTACTGCTTAACATACAGACACAGGTTTTAATTGAACTTAATTCCCATGAAGAACCTGTAAACCTACTGTGCTTGCAAATCTAGGGAATTATGTGTGTGTACATTTCACTGCTGCAAATCCATCCTGATCAACTGGAGAGGAAGATGAGGACTAGGTTGTGCTTTTTGTGTGAAGTGAAAGTACTGCCCTATGATCGTCTGTTGTTGCATTCATGCCATTAAACTATGTGTGCATGTTCATCGAATCTTTTTCGTTGGAAAAGACCTTTAAGTTCATCAAGGTCAACCGTTAACCTAAGATTGCCGGGTCCACCACTTAGACCATGTCCCTGAGCACCACATCGACACGTGTTCAGGAATGTGATCAGGCTCTTTGGAGACCTGGAGTCCCTTGGAGTCTCTTGTAAACTGTGGGCTCCGGGCTCCCCCCAGCGAATGCTATTGGTAATTACGTCCCTGGATCTTGCGTGTGGCGGTGGGCTTGTTCCGTCACTGTCGAGATCAGAGAATCATAGAAGATGCTGGGCTGGAAGGGACCCGTCAGGATCATCAAGTCCAACTCCTGTCCCTGTGTAGGGCACCCCAAGAATCACACCATGTGCCTGAGAGCATCATCCAAACGCTTCTTAAACCCAGGCAGGCTTGGTGCTGTGACCACTGCCCTGGGGAGCTGGTTCCAGTGCTCAGCCACTCTCTGGGTGAAAAACCTTCTCCTGATATCCAACTCAAACCTCCCCCGATTCAGCTTCCTGCCATTCCCCCAGTCCTGTCACTGGTCACAGGAGTGAAGAGATCAGGACCTGCCCTACCTCTTCCCCTCCTGAGGAAGCCATAGACTGCAATGAGGTCACTCCTCAGCCTCCTCTTTTTCAAGCTGAACAATCCAAGTGACCTCAGCCGCTCCTCATAAGTCATCCCTTCCAGACCCTTCACCACCCTCGTGGCTTTCCTCTGGACACTTTCTAATAGCGTGATGTCCTTTTTATATTGTAGTGCCCAAAACTGAACACAGTGCTCAAGGTGATGCTGCACCAGTGCAGATTAGAGAGGGACAATCACCTCCCTTGACTTGCTGCTAATGCTCCGCTTGATGCACCCTAGGACAGGGTTAGCCCTCCTGGCTGCCAATGAGATGATTCCATTAGACTGTGAGGATGTGAGGATTTTATCGGTGTTTGTATTTTTGTTTGTTTGTTTTTTGTTCTTCAAATTAAGCATCGGGACAGGTGTTGGTGTTATGTGACCAACTGAGCTCCCAGAGTGACAGGCATTGCAGCCCCTGTGACAGGCACTGCCACTACTGCAACTTGTCCCACCCAATCCATACTGGTAGCAGTTGCTCCTGTGACCAGGAAGAAACTCCGAAAAAGGTTTATGTGTTGAAGGATGACGAAGATCAGACAGAGGTCCTTCTGATGAAGGTCAAGGAGAGGTCCTCCTCAAGCAGATCAAAGAAAGGGTCCTTCCTATGCGAGGCTGTTGCAGGAGGAAGAGTCAGAATCAGAGGTAACCATTCAATCCTTGTCTCTGAAGGAGTTGCAAAATATGAGAAAGGACTTTGTCCATCAAGAAGGTGAGCTACTTATTGCCTGGTTGCTGGGACAATGGGCTGATACCATGGACTTAAAGGGTAGAGAAGCCATGCAGTTAAGATCTCTGGCCTGGGATGGAGGCATTGACAAAGCACTTGGAACAAAGTAAAACATTCTCAGCCCCTGGAGGTGACTCTGGTCAGCCGTAAGGGGCAGGTATCCCTGCAAGGGCAATATTGAATGCCACCCCAACAAAAGGACCACCACAGAAAAAGGTTTAAGTACTTGAGAGAATTAGCTGTGTGAGAGGTCATTTGTGGTGACTGTCAGGTGATTATAGATCCCAATGAAATGTCATGCAATGAATGGATGTTGTGGAAATTGGTGCAGAGTGCACCATCAACATACACCCATATTTTTCTGAGGAGGAGATGTTGAGACACCTACTGTGTGTGAAGTGGCTAACAAAATCCACTAGCACTCATCCCAGCACTGGGCCTGTGAGGCACCCAGAGCATCCCCAGCACAGGTGACCAGGGCTAGCAAGTAGCTACCACCTGGGCAGTATTCATACCCTGGCGCCCAACAGCCCCCTCCCCTGCACAGTGATGCTAGGAGCTGCCAGCAGGATTGGGCCCAGGGTGCAAAACGGCTGCTTCCCTTCAGCAGGGTCAGCTGCCTGCTGTGCCAGTGCAGCAGGCACACTGCAAGGTGATGGGGACACAGTGTAAGGACAGTAGGGACATTGTTGGGTGCTGGAGACAGTGGAAACATAGTGCCATGGCAGTGGGGACGTGATGCTGGGGACAGTGGGGACACTGCAGGTTGTTGGGGACAGCAGAGATATGGCAAGGACATGGTGGGGACATGGTGCAATGACCATGGGGTGTGCAGGCTGGACCAGGTGTCCCTTGCCCCCTGGCCTGGGTGGCACCTCCTGACATATCCCTTTCTCTTCCCCTCCTTGGTCTGGCAGCAGCCCCTACGAGCCCAGCCATTCTGGTGCCACAGGGATGTGCACCCCAGGAGTGCCAGAGGGTTGCTCCAGGAGGCACTGCGATGGCATCCCGAGAGGCACTGCATTGAGCCCTCGTAACCAGGGTGGGAACCCCTACAAGTACTGGGACACGGCAGGGGCCTCTCCGAAGGGCACCACGACTGACCCCCCCAAAGGCACCAGAGTGAGCACCTCAAAATGCCCTCGGCCATCCCCCCGGCAGGCGCAGCTAGGGAGCTTGGGCAGCACAGCCTCCTTCAGCCCCGCTCCCCCCGATCATGACGGGCTGAAGGGAGGTGTGGGACATGAGGTGTGTGTGAGCAAATCCTGTGCATGGCTCCATGTGCAGTGATGTGTGTGCACAGCGTGTGAGTGTGAAAGAGAGTGGCTTTACTGAGCTGGTATAGACGAGGTGGGGTGGTCTTACCAGACCTTGATTTCATGGAGGAAGAACTAACACCCTCACCATTGTCCTGTTCCTCTTGCAAATCCCTGTATCTATTAGGCAACAGCACCTGGAAGGTGCAGTACTTGATGGGCAGACACACCTGCGTCACTTTTTGTACCAGGCAGAAACTTCTTGCCATTGGCCCCTGTGCTCCAGGTCACCAAATTCAATCAGGTGAAGAAAGAACAGGGATAGGGAGTTCTCTGCACCAAGGACTCTGTCTGCCTCTGTCCGTAGGTCCTCTGCTTCTTGTTCCACCTGCTGCCTTTGCCTCAAAGCTGGCAGGGTATGTCTCCACCAATCTGTCTCACTTTCCTAGATACTTCTCAATCTTTCCACCTCCCCTTTCAGTTCTACCACTAGGCTGAGTAGACCACTCACCTGGTTGCAGCATACACAAGTGTTGTCACTGCTGCCTTCTGGTACTAGCGACAGGCTCAGACATTCTATGCAGCCTGGGACCTGAACAGCTGTGTCCTTCTGGGGCACCTCTGTCTGAGTCACCACATTCTTTTTGGCCACAGCTTTGAGCTGAGTGGATACTAAGGCTGGGTTTTCTTCTGGGAGGTAGATGACTTCAGCTGATAACAACTCCTGCCTGCCTGCATGAACTGCCGAGCGCCCTGCTCACTCCGCTCCTCTGAGGTGGCCAGTGGTGTTTGAATCTCCCACGGTTGCCCGCAGCTTATCAACCTCTCTGCCAACTCCTGTCAGGTCTCTCTGCTCTCCCTCAGGCTTCTCTGGCTCCAGGAACGCCCTGTCCATCTCAATCTATCACACTTTTTATTATTATTTATTTTAAGCATAGCAACACTGCCTCACTCCTCGTAGTTTCTCTGATCTTATAATAGAAACAGGAACAGGGTCATATAGGTTAAATCCTGATGATCAACCATGTGGGGAATGGTCCATCTTCTCTTCCCCCACATAAGACTAAACAAAATGCCTTTCAAGCCAGCAAAGCAAGAGTGGTGTCTTTTTGCTGATTTAGCCAAGGACAGACTGGAACAGGCCTCTTGCTCTACCAGATAAGTCCACAGCAAGAAAACAGCATAAGGGCAGAAAAATAGACAATAGGTTAAAAACTGCCTCTGACAGAGTATGTACCTGGCTAGTGCTAATTGGCTAATTTGGACAGTGGTACTTTCTCGAACAGTGATTTCTGATCTATAAAAGACGGCAGGATCCGCAGGCTGCTGCTCACTGCTCTCTGCCTGACCGGGACGAGAACCTGCTGCATTACCTGCCTGGAACGCCAGCCTCGCTGTCCGGAGGAGCCGAGAAGGAGGGGGGGCTGCCCCGTGACCGCTGCCCGGAGAAGCGGAAAGGGGTGGGGTGGGGGGGCGGGCGCCTGTGCCCGCTCCCCGGGGATCGTGCCCGCTCCCCGGGGACCCTGCCCGCCCAGCCTAAACTAAACCGGACCAATGCAGGAACTTGCCCAGCCTGCGTTTGCCACCTGCTTCGGGACTAAAGCAGTGCTTGCCGCAGCTGCTGCTGCTGGGAGGGGTCGCCCCGGTTACCGGGAAGCTCCCCCCGCCCCCCCCCCCGGAACTCCTACCGGGCTCAACTCCTACCCTTTCACTCCATTGATTTTACACCTCTCCCTCGGAGTGTGCCTTTAATAAGACCATAGTACCTTTGAATCCCTTTTCCAATATACACCTTGTGGCAAGCTGGTACCGGAGCTCCCGGCTGTCAGGATACTTTTGCGACTGCCCCTCCCGATGTGGAGGGGTTTGTGAATGAGCCCGAGGGTCACACGCGGCGCTGCCTCTCACGGAGGAACGGCCACTGCGGGACCGTATTTCAGGGGGGGAGTTAGAAAGCACCCCCACCCCACCACGCTCAGAAATTGCCTCTAAAGCCAAGGTTTACTCCACAAACTAATTGGTTTATTAAGGGTTAACACAAACTGAGGGATGATGTTTAGGGTCAATGCAAATGTGAATGGCTACCAGGGATATAAATATGTATGTAGTGAGAAAGTGTCCTTTAGGGAGGCAATGCAAGAGGTCCTGAGCTTTTGAGGGAGAGGGTTAAGGACCAAAGGGAGGAGGGAAGGAAACCCGACGCCAGTCCTTCTTAAGAGGTGTGTGCGAGTATGAGGAAAGGTGTGTCTGTGTGTGTGTGTGAGGTGATGTTCCCCTCCGGCAGCTTGTCCAGCGTCGGTCGGTGGCCGGAAGGCAGGACGGCAGGTCCGTGGTGTCGGAGGGGCAGCCTCTCGGCAGCGGGTGCAGCGGCTGCTGGTTTCCCCTCAACCAGCAGCAATACGGGGAGGGGGCTCTGGCCCCGACCTCAGGGCTCGGGACCCCGGCACGCTCGGCGCTGAGGCTCAGGCTGGACCCGGGGCAGGCAGGCAGGCAGGGTCCCAGCAGCAGTGTCCGCAGCAGGGGGGTGTCCCACGCAGAAAGCGTCCGAACAGGCCTCAGGGAGGAGGGAAGGGCCCACCTGCTGCACTCGCTGCCTTTGATACCCCCTGACCCACTGGTCCAGTCAGTGTCACTGTCCAGAGCCAATGAGTGTCCATGAGCCCCACGTTAGGGCAGTGACTGCCAGGGGCACAGGATGGCTTGTCACCCATCCTTTCTGTCCCGTAGCACATCTGTTGTTTTGGGTTCAGTTGTCCTTGAGAAGCAAGTCTGTTTTAGTTTGTTAGCTGGGGATAATCAGGAGAGGCCTTCGCTGGCTTAAAGGCATTTTGTTTAGACTTATGTGGGGAAGAAGATAACCTCTCCTGAACCTTGATCCCTTAGTTTGTGTTGACCCTTAATAAACCTATTAATTAATAAACTAAACATTGATCTCAGCAACAATTTGTGAGCGTGGTGGGAAGGTATTCTAATCTACCCTCTAAGATACGGTCCCGTAGTGGCCGTTCCTCTGTGAGAGGTGAACACCACGTATGACCCTGCCACCTTGTCAAATTCAACAAATATAACTGTGACATTTGGGGTATATGGTGATTGTCTCGAACAATCCAAGAGATGCACGAGGTGATAATTTTTGCTACACACATGGAACAGGGATTGAGTGACTGCTGTGGTGTATCCCAGGAATTAACTGTGTAAGAGTGCCAGTTTCAAGATGTCTCCAAGGACCAGACCTCCACCCTCCCTTCTATTACGAGACCAACAGGACACCACTGGAACTGTGGGTGATGACTTCCTTTTCATTCTTTATTTCCTTTCCTGATCTTTTTCTTTAGAAGTTTAGGATTAGTTATCACACCTATTAAGCTTATGACAAATATATATAGTTGTAACTCCTGCTAGCTGATCTGTATTTAAATAAAAGCCTATTTGTGCATCAAATATTGGATTATCTTTGTTTTGCCCTGGCGGGTTCACAAAGAATCTCCACGTATCCAATTACTGGATTGTGACAACCTCCCCTTTCTTCCTTTTTCTTCCTCTGTCTCACCACAGGGCTCCTGATCCCTCTCTTTCTTTCTCTGTCCCTCTGGGAGGCTCCAAATCCTTGTCCTTCTCTCTCCATCACTATCCTTGTGTGTTGCTCCATCCTGCTCCCTGTCCTGCCGTTCCTTGCTGTATCCCTCTCCTGCTTCCTGACCCCTTTTCACTCCTTCTCTGTCCTGTTGCCCATCCCAGATAATTTCTCCATCCTGCACACTGTCTCATTTTGTCAAAATTTTGTTTTGTCTCACTCCATCTTTCTGCCTTTCTTCCTCTGTCCCTCTGTTACTTCTTTTGCCATCTCTGACCTGCTCCCTGTCTCTTATTTTGGCCTGTCCATCCCTTTGTCCTGCCTCCCTCTCCCTGTATCACCTTGTAGAATCTAGTGTCTAGTGTTTAGCCTGTAGGCTTAAGGGCCTAGGGTCTGGAGTTAAGTGCCCAGGGTCAAGGGTCCAGTATCTATGGTCCAGTGTCTAGGGTCCAGTGTCTAGGGTTTAGGCTGTAGGATTAAGCGTTTAGAGTTAAGGGTCTTGGGTCTGGAGTTCAGTGCCCAGGATCAAGGGTCCAGTGTTTAAAATCTAGGGTCCAGTGTCTGGGGTCAGGTGTCTAGGGTTTAGACTGTAGGCTTAAGGGTCCAGAGTTCTGGGTCGAGGGTCTGGAGTGAAGTGCCCAAGGTCGATGGTCTAGGGACTACAGTTTAGTATCTAGTGTCCAGGGTCTAGTGTCTAGGCTGTAGGCGTAAGGGTCTGGTGTCAAGTGCCCAGAGTCAAGAGTCCAGTGTCTAGGGTCCAGTGTCTAGGGTTTAGCCTATAGGCTTAAGGGTTTACAGTGAAGGGTCTAGGGTTAAGGGTCTAGGGTCTGGAGTGAAGTACCCAGGGTCAAGGGACTATAGTTTAGTGTCTAGGGTCCAGTGTCTAGGGTTTAGGCTGTAGGCTTAAGGGTCTAGGGTTATAAAACTAGGATCTGGAGTTATAAAACTAGGATCTGGAGTGAAGTGCCCAGAGTCAAGGCTCTAGAGTCTAGGGTCCAGTGCCTAGGGTTTAGGCTGTAGGCTTAAGGGTCTAGACATACGGGTCTTGGGTCTGGAGTTAAGTGCCCAGGGTCAAGGCTCTAGGGTCTAGTCTCCAGTGTCTAGGGTTTAGGCTGTAGGATTAAGCATCTAGGGTTAAGGGTCTAGGGTCTGGAGTGAAGTGCCCAGGGTCAAGGGTCTAGGGTCCAGTGTCTAGGGATTAGGATGTAGGATTGAGAGTCTAGGGTTAAGGGTCTAGGGTCTGGAGTTAAGTGCCCAGGATCAAGTGTCTAGTATTTAAAATCTAGGGTCCAGTGCCTGGGGCCTAGGGTGTAGTGCCTGGGATCTAGTGTCTAGTGTTTAGGCTGTAGGATTAAGGGTCTAGGGTTATGAAACTAGGATCTGGTGTTAAGTGCCCAGGGTCAATGGTTCTAGGGACTAGGGTCCAGTGTCTCAGGTTTAGGCTGTAGGCTTAAGGGTCTAGAGATTCAGGTCCTGGGTCTGGAGTGACGTGCCCAGGGTCAAGGGTCTAGGGACTACGGTTTAGTGTCTAGGGTCCAGTGTCTAGGGTATGGTGTCTAAACTGTAGGCTTAAGAGTCCATAATTCTGGGTCTAGGGTCTGGAGTGAAGTGTCCAAGGTCAAGTGTCTAGGGACTACGATTTAGTGTCTAGGGTCCAGTGTCTAGTGTTTAGGCTGTAGGATTAAGCGCTTAGGATTAAGGGTCTAGGCTCTGGAGTTAAGTGTCCAGGATCAAGTGTCTAGTGTTTAAAATCTAGGGTCCAGTGCCTGGGGTCTAGGGTCCATTGCCTTGTTGTCTAGGGTCTAGGGTTTAGGCTGTAGGCTTAATGGTCCATAGTTCTGGGTCTAGGGTCTGGAGTTAAGTGCCAAAGGTCAAGGGTCTAGAGACTATGATTTAGTATCTAGGGTCCAGTGTCTATGGTCCAGTTTCTAGGCTGTAGGCTGTAGGCGTAATGGTCAGGAGTCAAGCGCCCAGAGTCAAGGGTCCAGTGTCTAGGGTCCAGTGCCTATGGTTTAGGCTGTAGGCTTAAGGGTCTAGAGATACGGGTCCTGGGTCTGGAGTTAAGTGCCCACGGTCAAGGCTCTAGGGTCTAGGGTCCAGTGTCTAGCATTTAGGATGTAGGATCAAGCGTCTAGAGTTAAGGGTCTAGGGTCTGGAATTAAGTGCCCAGGATCAAGGCACTCCAGTTTAGAATCTAGTGCCCAGGGTCTATGGGCCAAGTGTGTAGGGTCTAGACTCATGGGTCTAGGGTCTGGAGTTAAGTGCTCAGGGTCTAGGCTCTAGGGTCCAGTGTCTAGGGTTAAGAATTTAGGGTAAAGTGCTGAGGGTCTAGGGTCTACTGTCTAGGTTTAGGGTATGGGCTTAAAGGTCTAAACTCACGGGTCTAGGGTCTGGAGTTAAGCGCCCAGGGTCAAGGGTCTAGGGTTTAATTTAAAAAAAAAAAATCTATGCTCTGTGGTCTAGGAATAAGGGCCAAGAAAGCGAGTAAGGTTAAGTTTCTAGAGTAAAACATCTAAGATTAAGGCTCTAGAATCTAGGATTTAGTATATAGTGTTAAGGATCTAGATTCCAGTGTCCAGATTCCAGTGTCCAGGGTCTCGGGTTTAAGCTGTAGGATTAAGGGTCTAGGGTATGGACTTAAGCGCCCAGAAAGAAATACAGGATGTTCAGCCGTGCTGAGCATTTCTAAGCTCTTTTACCTCAAACATCTCTTGCTCCATCTGTCGCTGGTCATCCAGGAGCTGTTCCGCGTAGGTCAGATTCCGGAATTTTGCCAGCTAAATGCTGTAGTGTTTCTGCAGCTGCTCCTCAATCTTCTCATACTCATCCATAAAAGCAGGACTGGAGAGAAGAAGCACAAAACTACTCAGAGAAATATTGACCTATAGATGCAGAATTCTGAAATCAGCATGTTGGGCTTTGCAGTTGCCTTTCAGTGTCTGCTCATCTAAAAGCACCTTTTGTTTTTCAGGTTCCACACTTCAGAGACTCCAAGTGTCAGACAAAAAAACCTCATCAAACTCTGCTGCAAAAACTCCACAGGGCAAAGGAAAACTTTCTGTGTATCCACTACCGTGCCTTTCCAAACAGAACCCCAGAGTGCTGGGGTTGGAAGGGACCTCTAGACATCACGCAGTCCAAGCCCCTGCTAGAGCAGGATCCCCTACAGAAGGTTCCACAGGAACATGTCCAGCTGGGTTTGGAATGTCTCCAAAGAAGGAGACTCCACAACCTCTCTGGGCAGCCTGTCCCAGGCCTCTGTCACCCCCACAGGAAAGAAGTTCTTCCTCATTTTCAGTTTGACTCTCCTGAGCTCCAGCTTGTGCTCATTGCCCCTTGTCCTGTCACTGGACAGCACTGAGAAGAGTCTGGTCCCCCCCTCCTCCCACCTCCTCTAGATATTGACCAGCACTCATGAGATCCCCACTCAGTCTCCTCCTCTCCACATGAACAGCCCCAGCTCTCCCAGCCTTTCCTCACCAGCAGATGCTCCAGTCCCTTCAGCATCTCTGCACACCTGGGCTGGACTCTCTCCAGTAGCTCCTTGTCCCTCCTGAACTGGGAGCCCAGAAACACACACACGGTTCTCCAGATGGGGCCTCACCAGGGCAGAGGGGCAGAACAACCTCCCTGACCTGCTGGCCACACTCTTCTTCATGCCCTCAGGATGGCACTGGTCTGGTGGCCAGAAAGGCAGCCTTTTCACCTTTTTAGCAGGCAAATCTAAGTTTAGCAGGTGAGGTGCTGCTCAGCTGTCATCAATCATTTCATTAACAGGTCCAGAACTAACCCAGCTGAGCTTGGACTTACTGGCCTTTCCCAATTAGCCAATTGCTCTGCTGCTCCCAGTTTATCAGCTTAAAGGTTTAAGGATAAGGGTCTAGCTTCTGGACTTAGGCACCCAGGGTCATGGATTTAGAGTAAAGAGTCTAATGTCTAGGAAGATGGGCCAAGCATTTAGAGACAAGGTTTAAGTTTCTAGAGTAAAACGTCAAGAGCAAACGGTCTAGGGTTAAGGCTCTAGGTCTACAGTTTAGTATCCAGGATCAAGGGTCCAGTGTCTAGGGTTTATGATGTAGGCTTAAGAGTCTAGGTTTAAGGGTATAGGGGTTTGGAGATAAGTGCCCAGAGTCAACGCTCTACTGTCTAGGGTCCAGTCTCTAGTGCTTAGGCTGTAGGCTTAAGGGTCTAGAGTTACGGGTCTAGGGTCTGGAATTAAGTTCCCAGGATCAAGGTTCCCGTGTATAGTGTCCAGTGTCTAGGTTTTAGGCTGTGGGCTTAAGGGTCTAGAGTTAAGATTCTAGGGTCTGGAGTTCAGTGTACAGGGTCAAGGCTCTAGTGTCTAAGGTCCAGTGTCCAGGGTTTAGGCTGTAGGCTTAAGGGTCTAGAGTCAAGGGTCTAGAGTCAGGGTCTAGGGTCTGACGTTAATTGCCCAGGGTCAAGGGTCCAACGTCTAGGGCTTAGTATCTCGGATTAAGGGTCCAGGGTGCACTGTCTAGTGTCCAGTATCTATAATCTAATGTCTAGGTTTTAGGCTGTAGGCTTAAGGGTCTAGAGTTAAGAGTCTAGGGTCTGGAGTTCGATGCCCAGGGTCCAGGCTTTAGTGTCTAGGGTCCAGTACCTAGGGTCCAGTGTCTAGGGTTTAGGCTTTAGGCTTAAAGGTCTAGGGTCTGGAGTTCAGTGCCCAGGGTTAAGGCTCTAGTGTCTAGGGTGTAAGTGTCTAGGGTTTAGGCTTTAGGTTTAAGGGTCTAGAGTTAAGGGTTAAAGGTCTGGAATTCAGTGCCCAAGTTCAAGGGTCTAGCGTCTAGGGTTAGTATCTAGTATTAAGGGTCCAGTGTCTAGGTTTTATGATGTAGGCTTAGGGGTCTAACGTTAAGGGTTTTGAGTCTGGAGTTAAGTGACCAGGGTCAACGGTCCAGTGTCTAGGGTCCAGTGTCCAGTGCCTAGATAGGATTAAGGGTCTAGTGTCCAGTGTCTAGGGTTTATGATTTAGGCTTAAGGGTCTAGGTTTAAGGATTTCAAGTCTGGAGTTAAGTGACCCGGGTCAATGGTCCAGTGTCTATGGTCCAGTGTCTAGGGTGTACTGTCTAGGGTTTAGATCGTAGGCTTAAGTGGCTAGAGTTAAGCGTCTGGGGTCTGGAGATAAGTGTCCAGGGTCAAGGCTATAGTGTCTAGGGTTTAGTGTCTAGGGTTAATGGTCCAGTGTGCAGTGTCTAGGATTTATGATGTAAGCTTAAGGGTCTAGGGTCTGGAGTTCAGTGCTCAGTGTCAAGGGTCTAGTTTATACGGTTTAATATCTAGGATTAAGGCTCCACTGTCCAGTGTCTAGGGTTTCTGATGCAGGCTTAAGGGTCTAGGTTTAAGCATTTTGAGTCTGGAGTTAAGTGACCATGGTCAACGGTCCAGTGTCTACGGTACAGTGTCTAGGGTGTACTGTCTAAGGTTTAGACCATAGGCTTAAGGGTCTAGAGTTAAGGGTCTAGGGTCCGTGGTCTAGGGTTAATGGTCTAGGGTCCACAGTCTAGGGTTAAGGGTCTAGAGTTCGCAGTCTGGGGTCCGCGGTCTAGGGTTAAGAGTCTAGGCTTAAGGGTCTAGGGTCCGTGGTCTAGGGTTAATGGTCAACAGTATAAGGGTCTTGGCTTAAGGGTCTAGGCTAAAGGTCTAGGGTTCACGGTCTAGCATTAAGGGTCTAGGGTCCACAGTCTAGGGTTAAGGGTCTATTGTCCGTGGTCTAGCTTCTGCGGTCTAGGGTTAAGGGTCTAGGGTCCTGAGGTCTAGGCTTAAGGGTCTAGGATTAAAGGTCTAGGGTTAAAGGTCTAGGGTTAATTATCTAGGCTTAAGGGTCTAGGGTTAGGGGTCTAGGGTCCGATGTCTAGGGTCTGTGGTCTAGGGTTAAGGGTCTAGGGCACGCTGTCTAGGGTTGAAGGTCTAGGGTTAAGAGTCTAGTGTCCGCGGTCTAGGTTCCGCCATCTAGGGTCCGCCGTCTAGGGTTAAAGGTCGAGGGTCCACGGTCTAGAGTCTGCCGTCTACGGTCCACGGTCTACAGTTAAGGGTCTAGGGTCTGCCTTCTATGGTTAAGGGTCTAGGTTTAAGGGCCTAGGGTCCATGGCCTAGGGTTAAGGGCCT